>NC_056684.1:975000-2250000 GCF_018350215.1 Panthera leo
CTTGGCCGGCACCTGGCAAAGTCCAGGGTCACACCAGCACAACAGGGCCAGGCAGCCGTCACCTGGGAGGGAGGGACACAGAGTTAGTGAAACGGAAGTGATTTCGGCTCAGATGGCAAGGACAGGGGTGACGACAGGCAACGTAGTGAGAGGGAGGACCATGCCGGTGAGGCACGACCAGCTGTGTGTAAGTGACCCCGGTGGCGGGGAGATAGCACAGCAGGAGTGTGGCGGCTGTGTGCCTCTCTGGCAGCAGGCTTGAAGCTGGATGGCGGGGACGTGGCGGGGATGTGGCCGGGACTTGGCAGGGACATGGCGGGGACGTGGCCGGGATGTGGTGGGGATGTGGCGGGGATGTGGCTGGGACATGGCAGGGACGTGGCGGGGACGTGGTGGGGATGTGGTGGGGATGTGGCTGGGACATAGCAGGGACGTGGTGGGGACGTGGCCGGGACACGGCAGGGACATGGTGGGGATGTGGCAGGGACACGGCGGGGATGTGGCAGGGACGTGGCCGGGACGTGGCAGGGATGTGGCCGGGACGTGGCGGGGACGTGGCGGGGACGTGGCGGGGACGTGGCAGCCATGTCCCTCTCTGGCAGGCACTTTCTTGGAATCAGCTGGGCCGGGCCAGCACTCATCGCGAGGGGTCCATCACTCACTGGCCACGGCCGTCTCAGCAAGACGGTGCTGGGAAGAACCAATGACAGGGTTTGGGCTTGTGGGGGGTGACTCGGCGGGGGAGGCTAAGGAAGAGGGGCTTTGGGCTAGATGCCGCCGGGAAGCAGGGTCCCTCTGTGGTCCGGCATGTTAATGAATCTAATCTGGGAGGAGAGCGGAGCGAGGCCACAGCTTGGTAAAGGAGCAGCCGTGGCTGGTGGCTGGTGGCTCGTGTCAGCCCGAGTGGGGGAGGGCTGGTCATTCTGTGGTTTGAGCGGCGCTCAGGTTGGGTCGGCGTCCACGCCCGATGCCGCGCGTTCTTGCCGTGGTCCTGCTCCGGGGGCCGGGTGAGCGGCCCGGTCTGAGGTGGGTGTTCCGTGAGGTGGTTGGTTCCGGGACATTCCGGGAAAACCCCACGTTCCGGGCTGGGCGTGCCGGGCCCGCCGCGGGGCTTCAGGCTGCTTTTCTCCGGAGGAGAGGCTGTCCCGACCCTTCCTCCCTGCGTGTGACGTCACGTCCAGCAGGTGGCAGCAGCGGCTTGCGGCCGCGCAGGGCCAGGCTCCCGGACCCCCCAGGCGCCTCCCAGGGCGCACAGACTCCCGAGTCCTGCAGACTGGTGCGGCGGCCTCACTGTTCGGGGGGGGACCCCGCTTCCCACCCGCACGGACTCAGCCTGCTCTCCCTCTGCCGCTTCGTCCCTTCCCACGCCCTGAAACCCCCGAGCGGCGTCTGTCTCCTCGGACACCGACGAAGTCCCTGCAACCAGGCCCGCTGCGCCACGTCACACGCCTGCTTTCCTGCCCCCGAAGTGACGGAGCGCGGTACTTTGCGGACCGAGGCCGTGCATCTGGAGGCACCCGTGGGCGCCCTCCTGAGCTGGTGCAGCCGTGCGGCTCCCGTGGCTCTGCACCCGAGACACCCAGTCGTCACAGGCGTGAGCTTGCGTGCTCGGCCTGGCGTGCACACGCGTCGGCTCCGCTCCTTCCGGCCTGTCCTCTGTCCCCTGACCGTGCGCGCGGGCCCCGCGCTGACCAGAGCTCGGTCCCTGGGCCCGCCTTCCCAGCCGGCGTCCCCAGAGGGGACCGACGGACCATCGAGAGTTAGGTGCTAGTCAAACTGAACCGACATCCCCTGGACGCTCTCAAACCTGCCTCACGTTTTAGTCTAAACCAGTGGAGACCTGTCTTTTAATTTGCCACGTAGACCCTACTTCTGCACACACACAAATGCCTGTTCTTAGAGGGATTAACCAGGACGCGTGTTTGCTCATTCTGCTCCCTGAGCAGGGACAGGAGGTGGGGTGACGTGTGCAAATGCCCTTTACACCCCAAATTAGGAGACTCCGGAGGGGCCGTAAAAAATGCCGTCTGTTGGTGGTCGGGGCCTGGTGGCTTTCTGGGTCACACTGAGAAGTAGAAGAGATGCCTGTGGCCCCGGGGGCCCCGGGGGGAGCGGGGCGATGGTGAACGGGGCTTACTGGCCCCAGGAAAGGGGGCGGCAGGTGGGGGTGGGAATTTATGAAGTACAGGCTGTGCCGAACTGAATGCAGTGCTCTCCCGGTTCCTTCCGGGAGCTTCCCCCCCACCCCCACCCCAGAGCTTTCCAGGACCCTCCAGGCCCCCGGCACTCCTGTCCCTTCCCGCCCCACCCCTGACTCTGGGATTTGATCTTCCGTTCCGAGCTGGGTGACTCCAGTTCAGCAGGATCCTTCAGAATCTCCGTTCTTCTCAGCGTCCTGCTGGCACCAGGATGAGGGCCAGCCTTTTCCAGCGCAATGTCAGGGTATGTCTGCAAAATGAGTTTTCTCCTGGTTCCTCTGGTCCGTTTTAAAGGAGCAGACGCTCTTTCTCGGTTTCCTTCTATGGGACTGCAGGGCCCAGCTCTGGCCGGCCCCTCGATGGAAGGACGCGCGAGGGGAGGTGACGGAGAGCGAGGCGGGTGCTGCCCACGACGTGCGCCTGCAAACAAGTGTGTTCCAGGCATCCTGTTGCTACACGAGGAGTGTGTGTTTTGTCAGTGCCACTAATTATGCAGACGAGACTCGTCGTGGGCTCTTTTCTCTCCCATTCTTAGATTCTCCTCGTGAAGGATGGAAAGGGTTTACCGGTCTGGGAGCTTTGTCAAGAACCTTCCATCAAGGCATCTTAAATCTCTTTGGTTTCCCTCTTGGGCTATTGTCTTTGGCCGCTCGATTGTCCCCAACTGCAAAAGGTTATAGATAGGGTTTAATGCGAGCAAGCCCATCTTCCGGTGAATTCCCCACGCCTCCCCGTGGTACTTAATCATCTGTCCCTCTCACTGCTGCGAATGAACACAAGATTAAGTGCCATGCGAGGACAGACTCGGCTGTCAGCTCTGAGGCTGAGCTGTGTTTCACTGGAGCGGTTTGAGGCCTTTCCTGCCTGAGGCCGGGATGTGTCGTGCAGCTGGAAAATGCCTGGAGGCTAGGTGGCCCCGGAGAAGCGTTCCTGCACACAGGACTGAGTAAGACTGAGATGGAAAGCGATGATACGGTTCTGTCTCCAGCCGCTTTCCGCCAGGGTCACCCGCCTGATTAACAAGGATCCGGGGGCTTCGGGATAATCTTGGAATAAGGATGGCTAATTTTGAGGACGTCCTTGTGGAGGCTCATCTGCAAATGGACCAGGGTGAGGAGGTGGGTCAGACCAACCGCGCCTCCTTTGTCAGATTGCCTCCCAGATACCGAGCCCAAGAAACAGGCTCCAGGGAGGCTCCAAGCAGACCGGTGCCCCCGCTCCTGGGGACAACACCTCCTCCAAGCCCTGCCTTCTCCCTGCCTTGGTCGCTGAGCGGGACAGCCAGGCAGACACATGATCTCCTGTCCACCAGCCGTCACAGCAGGGCCAGCCCTGAACTGCCAGTCCTCTGTCCCCACCATGCTGGACCCCCCCGCGGCTTTTCCTGACCTTCGGAATTCCACGGTGGCGCGAAAGCGTCTCATCCCCAAAACATCAAAGGGCCCTGTTAGGAGCTTAGTGGATGCCAGTTAGGCTGACATCCTCTGGCCTTTCAATCCTTGTCCTGTGAGGGGCAGTTCCGGGTCCTCTGGACCTTGCAGAGGGAGGAAGACACACCATCTGTCCCACTCTCCCCAGGCCAGCAAGTTGCACACCGCCCCGCCTCTGTTCCGTCCCCTCCTACCCGGATAACAGCAAACATTCCCCGTGCCTCCACACCTCTCTTCTGGGTTGATCCCGGGGCCTCTGGTCAAGCTGTTTGAGAAAGGGGGGTGGTGGGTGGGGCCAAAGCCACCGCCATCAGGAGAACTTAGGGGACGTGCTTTTATGTGGTACCAGCAGCCGTTCTGAGAAGGCAGGTGGTTGGTGGCTGGCTGTCAGACCCCTCCTCCCCAGCCCCACATCCACGGTAAAGGGTAAACTATGGTGGCCCTTGGGGTTGGGGATATCTAACCCAGCTAGGTGCCTCCTACCATAAATCCTCTGCTTACCCCTTCCAAGTTAGGGGACCTACGATCCTAAAACTTTATTTAGTTAATAAAAGGCTGTCTTACATTAAATGCAAATACAGCACCCTGTAATTTCTGTAGACCAGGCTACGGACATCAGGCTATGTGATCACTTTTGGGGTTCTTGTGTAACACATCAGAATAGCAGAGACAGAAGCCTTTTATTTTTTTATTTTTTTAACCTGAAAGAGAGAGAACAGAGGGACCTGAGCCTAAATCAAGATTCGGGTGCTCAACCGACTGAACCCCCCCCCCCCAGGCGCCCCAGAAGCCTTTTGGAGGTAGATCTTATGGTCATTTTGCTTATTATATTTCAGGAAGTTGTGCGATGTCGAGATTTTGCAAAACTCCGCCTCGGGGTGATGTGCCCAGTTCCCCCCCCGCCCCCTTTCTCACTCGGGTTTGGTCCCATCACTGCCCATGTTGGAGTGGGGTCACGAAGGGACTCCGTCGGGGCTGCGGGGCCGTGGCAGAGCATGGCACCCGGAGCAGAGGTGACCCGGCACGGGCCCATCAAAAGCAGCCCCCCCGCCAAGGCTGTCCTTACGGCCACCTGCCAGCCACGTGTGAACTGTTTTCAGTGGCTCCCCTGAGAAGTGGAAGTGGGGTGGGGGCTGTGAGTCCAGACACCAGCGGGTCTGCGTGAGCCGCGGAGCCTGGTTGGCTACTGGCTTTGTCGCACCGGGAACTGGCGAGATCCAGGACCCGGGGTGACAGCCGTCGGGACAAAGCACAGAATGTCCAGGTGAACGAGGCAGCTCTTTTCTTTACGGTTTTGAGTTGGGCCGTTTGCTTGCTCCCACGGCCCGTTTCCTGGGGAGGGGGCGCTGTCTTATTTATTCAAAATGACGGACTCCAAATGGATGGAAGAATGAATGAGTGAGAGACCTCTCACCATGAGACTCCTAGAAGAGAACGGAGGGTAAAAGCCCTTTGACTTTGGTCTTGGCGGTGATTTTTTGGGGTATGACACCCAACCCACAGGCAACCCAGGCGAGAATAAACGAGTAGGATCGTATCAAGTTAAACAGGCCCGCACAGCAATGGAAACCTGGAGACGGTGAAAAGGCAGCCTACTGAGTGGGAGAGAAAGTTTGTCTGATCTCACGTGGAGTCTAACACAGTCAAACTCCTTGAACTAGGGCTAGAGCGGTGGTTGTCGGGGCGGGGGTGGGGGAAAACGGGGAGATGTTAGCCAAGGGGCACAGACTTCCAGGGATGAGAAGAATAAGTTCTAGGGATGTAAGGTACGGGATGGGGATTACGGGTGGTGATACTGGGTGATATACTTGAAATTTGCTGAGAGAGGAGCTGTTGAATATTCTCACCGCACACACGGATGGCAGCTACGTGAGGGGAGGAACGTATTACTTGGCTTGATTGTGATGATCACTTCACAATATGTACATACATCAAATCGTCATGTTCTACACCTTTAAATCTTGTTGTACATATATACAATTTTTGTCTTGATAAATCTGCAAAAAATTAAGAAGATAAAACAAAATAGCAAACTCTAGACATCGTGTGTGTGAGAGAGAGTGAGAGACAGAGAGAGAGAGGAAGAGAGACAGGGAGAGAGAGAAGAAGGGGGGGGGAGAGAGAGAGGGAGGGCTGTTCCTGAGTGCAGTGCTGTCTGTCTCCCCTGTGCGGGTACAAAGCCTCTGATGCAGATTCAGGCAAGTCCAGAGTCGTCGATAAATGCATGTGCAGCGAATAATGTGAAGATATCCCAGCTCCAGAGGTAGATCCCCACTTACTAATTCGTGCTTTCTGGTGGGAGCGCCAGGCAAGCCACCATCCTTTACAAGTGGCGAGTGAACAAACTCTTGTCCCCCTGAGGATGTTCCATATCATCCCTTTAACTCCTTGAATCCATTTTGCTAGTTCCCTTCCAGGGCACAGTTTTAGCTAATACGATACATTTTCGTGTTCATCGTCACTCCAGCCAAATTGTCTATACCGTCTAAGATTATGAATATAATGGGAATTGAATTAAAAATTTTTTTTTAATGTTTATTTATTCTTGAGACAGAGAGAGACAGAGCATGAGCAGGGGAGGGGCGGAGAGAGAGGGAGACACAGAGTCCCAAGCGGCCCCAGGCTCCGAGCCATCAGCACAGAGCCCGATGCGGGGCGGGGCTTGAACTCATGAACTATGAGATCATGACCTGAGCCGAAGTCGGATGCTCAACTGACTGAGCCACCCAGGCGCCCCGGGAATTGAATTTTTAAATAATTTCCCTTGACCGTAGGCTCTAAGTGCTAAAAGTCTCTTCCGGACCGAGTTACCAATGTAATTCATTATTAACACACATTTAAAAAAAACAACATAGATGTATTACGAGGATGACAAATAATGATTACGTGTTGTGTGATTTATTATGAGTATGATAAATAATGATTACATGTTGTATTGTTTAAGATGACGGCCGCTTAAACAAACCCCCGACTCCCGTCCCGAACGACTGAGGTTTGTCTTGTGCCCGCTGCCTTGTCTCAGGTGAGCAGCTCTCTGCCCAGTGACTCGGGGACTCGGGCTTCTGTCCGTTCCGTGGCTTCTCTCCTGGAGGGGCTATCCCATCTTAGCAGAACCCACTGGGAAGATCGAGAGGAGGGCGTGGGGCCCTCCTCCACAGCCATGGCCTGGAAGTGACAGGCACCATGACCGCTCACTTTCTGTGGGCAACCGCTCTGGGCCACCGATGAGCAGCCCTTCTCAGGGAGGGACAGCTCCGTGCCGTGGGAGGGGGCACGTGGGGCACCCCTTTTGGCAGGCAGACATCCACACAAAGCAGCACATGTACAAAGTACAAAACACAAAGTTTGTTGAAAACACATCTTCTAACGCGATGGATGGCTGTTGAAAAATGATATCGTAACCCACTGATGAATTTTACGTGTTGCTGAAACGTGACATGATTTAGTACCTATTCTGTCTCCGTTTTCCGTTCCTCCAGACGCAAATGCTGACAAAGCGTGTTCTCGGAGATACGTGGGTGGGAAAGGAGACCACCCCGCAGAGCGTCTCTCGATTCTGGCAACTCCCTCCGAGTTCCGACAAATCGGCGCCCGTGCTGACGTATCAACCTTTCCGGTTCAGTTCCTAACAGCCTGACGACCTCGTTAGGCCCGCCTGCAGGGCTGCGGGAGTCAAATTCACTGCACCGCCTTTTTTGCAAGTGCATGCCACCCACTGATTAAAGTTATTCCTCATTTAACCTTGTGGAAATATAACCAAAAACCCGGTGCAGTTCGTATTCAGTGACCGTTCTCGGTACATGCTGTCTGCACTTACAGCCCCTTGTTTAATCAGGAATGGCTGGGAAATTTCAGGGCTAACTTCTTTTTTTTTTAAATTCATTTATTTATTTTGAGAGAGAGAGAGAGAGCGCGCGCATAGGTAGAGGAGGCGCAGAGAGAGAGGAAGAGAGAATCTCAAGGAGGCTCCACACTCAGCACAGAGCCCAGTGCAGGGCTCGATCCCACGACCCCTGGGATCATGACCTGAGCCGAAATCAAGAGTCTGACACTCAGCCGACTAAGCCTCCCAGGCGCCCCATCAATGTCGGTTTCAGCATAACTTTGTCTATGCAATATTATGTTAAGTAAAGTGTTTTCGTCGCTTTGCCTGCTTTATGAACATTTTTATCTTGGGTGAAACCTTGGACATTTAACTTGGCACATTTAACTTGCCAAGTGGTTGGAGAACATCTGCCCTATGACCCAATTAGCAACGCCAGTCCTTGCTGGCAGACCAGGCAGTCACGTCAGGCTTTCTTTCTTTCTTTAATAAAATTAGAAAGAGCCAACGATATTTGCCATGTGTTTTTAAAAAAACTTTTTTAATGTTTACCTATTTTTGAGAGAGACAGAGCACAAGCAGGGGAGGGGCAGAAAAAGAAGGAGACACAGAATCTGAAGCAGGCTCCAGGCTCCGAGCTGTCAACACAGAGCCCGACGCGGGTCTTGAACCCACGAACCGTGAGATCATGACCTGAGCCGAAGTCGGACGCTTAACTGACTGAGCCACCCAGGCGCCCCTAAATAATATTATTTTAAAATGAACCATTAAGAAGTAACTCAGAGCACATCTCATGGGATACGTTACTAAAATCCGTCAATGGCACAGGGACGTATATCTGATATAATTACTACTCTTTATTTAGTGAAGTGTACTTCAAATACTGTGATTTCTGAAGCTGTGTACATGAAGCATGGTCTTTGGGAAGTGGGTATATACTTGTGCGTTGCACACGGGCGTCTATCTTTTTGAGATAATTAAATAGGAATCACGTATGAGAATCAGAAGTAATTAATTGCGTTAGATCCCATAATCAAATTTTTCCTGTGTACTTAATTAAAGTGTGGAAGTGACTCAGTCTGACAACTAACACATCCTTGTCTGTCGTCGAAAGGAGATAGTAGAATATTAAACATTTTATGAAATGGAGTAAGAGGATGTCGGACTCTAATTGGAGTAAATATTTCATGAGATGATGTATTAAAACAGGCTTTAACTACCTTGTTGAAGGAGGTACCCCAAATCTGAAAGATGGCCAATGGAAGGCCCGGAAGGCCCCCCGGGAGCTCGGAAAGCGTCCCAGCCACGCAGGCGGGAACCCGTGGCGCTGGGCCCAGAGGTCCCCGGGCCACGAACGTCGTGGAAAAGAACGGCTTACCTTGGAGGTTGGGAGGGGACCTGCCCTCTGTTCTCGGGGGGCTCTCGGTCAGGAGGGACGTCTGATTGGACATCAGCGGGGCATGGAAGCCGGCTGATGAGCAGGGCCCCCATCGCGCTCCCCTCAGAAGGTGGCCTGCGGGCCCTGCAGACAGAGGCCGCCTCCTCAGACAGGATGGTCAGCTGTCCCTGCTCTGTACCTGTGGGTTTTCACCGTGCACAGCAACGTGCGACGGTAAGATTCAGAGGCGCGGGAGTGCCTCGCTTTGTGCCCAGTTATGTAAGGCGGGAAAGGAGGTTCTGACGTCTCAGGTAGCTCACCATGGATTTCCTACCTTGGAAAATGGACTTCCCTTGACCTCTCTGCACAGTGTCTCCTCCCCACCAGCCCTTCTCCTGCTCCTTACGGGACAAGAGGAGAGTCTCGTTACAACGTGAAGCTCGGTCATCGGGCCGGACTGGACACAGCACCCCCAGGACGCAAGTCTTAGGAACCGGTTCTGGGGGCTTTGAACACGGTCTGCATACATAGAAAGTCGAATTCATTAGGCTCAGCAAACAAGTTGAAACCTTCAGAGACAATGTCTATAAAACAGAACTTCCAAATGCCAGTATCACACAGATCAATGCATTAATTAAAAGAGGATCTGTTACGCTCCATCAAGGATAGCTGAATTTTCAGATCTTAAAGAATATGTTCTTGCAGTTCCCTTTGTATAGTTTTTTAATGTTTATTTATTTTTGAGAGAGAGAGAGAGGGGGAGGGGCAGAGAGAGAGAGAGAGACAGAGGATCCTAAGTGGCCTCCACGCTGACAACTGCCAGCCCCACGCGGGGCTCGAACCCGCGAACCGCGAGATCACGACCTGAGCCGAAGTCGGACGCCCAACCGACTGAGCCACCCAGGCGCCCCTACAATCCCTTTTTGAAACCTAAGCAACCAACTCCCTCACAGAGAGAAGGGAAAGCTGTAACATGTTAAGCTTTTGCTTTTCTTGGCCAGACATCACACGAATGTGCTTTCACTGCGTCTGCCTCACTTTGCAGAGTCACTGTTTTGTCCAGTTTTGCTCTGGAAGTTCAAGGTATGTGTGTACGTGTGTATTTTCAAAGCCCTTTATCGCGGATTGCCGCTCACAGGCTGACTGCGGCCAGGGGCGGCATTCTCGGGTTGTTGGCGGGGGTTAAGCGGGAGGAGAAAACGGCAGGTCTGTAACCTCGGCAGCCTTGAGCACATGGGCGGAAGCCAAGGCAGCGTGCACACGGTCCCGCGACCCCAGGGCAGGGAGCCCCCCACAGGCGGGAGCCGGGGCCGGCTTGTCTGGGTCTCACATTCTGCTCCCATCAGCACGCACGGCCTGGAGGCGCACGCTCAGCAGAACGGGATGAAGGTGAGGTGAAGGATGTGTGGGGCCACGGGGCGGGGCAGGGATCGGTAGGAACGGCCTTCGTGTCTCCCCGTGGGCAGCTTCTGCCCCGTGAGCGCCCGACCGGCTCACCTGGGCACCTGCTCTCTGGGACGACTGCTGAATGTCACAGGGTCTGTCCCGCTGCACCGGCTGCCCAGGCTGGAGGCCAGGTTTGGTCTTTGTCGTCGGTGCTGGGAGAGGACGAGAGCAGACAGGCGAGGCCACGGCCACGCCTACCAGGTCCCTGCCTTGTTGGGGCCACTCGTTAAACCTCAAGGGTGACACTTTCGTTGCCTGATTCTTTTGCTGCTTTAAAGTGCTCCGTGTACCATCACTGCAGGGTCAGCCCGGACCCTCTGACCGGCCGTGCCCGCAGCCTCTGCCCCCTCCCGGAGCCCCCCCAGCTTGCTACGCTGGGAGACATAGCACCAGGTTAAGAAATAGAGGGCTGCCAGGAGCACTTCTTGTGTCATTTTCTGACCACAGCCCCCTCCCTCCTCCCCGCCACTCGTGTAGTAATCACTTGCTTGGATTTCTGTGGTTACCACCTGTCCACACGTCCTGGGCGTAGAGCTCATCCGAGGCTGTTTCTGACCTTTACATAAATAGAACCTCCTTTTGCTCAATGTTCCATTTTAAGGACTCACCAGTGTAATCGCTACATAGTATTCCCTCGTATAAGTACACTTGGATTTATTCACCCACTTTACTGTTTGCTGGACATTTGGGTTGTTTACAGTTTGGGGCTTTTATGAAAACTTCTGCAGGGGGCACCGGCACGTGCCCAGCATCTCCACGATGTGGGGGATGCGTGTCTCTGCTTCCTTCTCCTCCAGGGTGGCGCCACCAATGTAAGAGTGCTCCTGTTTGTTTGTAGGAGTTCTTTATATATTCTGAGTACTAGTTCCTTGTGGGGTGCTCCTCCATGGAAGATGTGTTCCTTGCTCTGGAGTTACCTTTTCACTCTCTAAAAGGTGTCTTCTGATGAACAGTGGTTTCTAATTTAATGCAGTCTGATTTATCAATTGTTTCCTTTATAACTAACACTTCTTCCGGCTTATTTTGAAAAAAAGCCAAATGGGGCACCAGGGTGGCTCAGCTGGCTAAGCGTCTGACAGGCTGAGGTCACGATCTTGTGGTTTGTGAGTTCAAGCCCCGCGTCAGGCTCTGTGCTGACAGCTCAGAGCCTAGAACCTGCTTTGGATTCTGTGTCTCCCTGTCTCTGCCCCTCCCCCACTCATGCTGTCTCTCCCTCTCTCTTTCTCTCTCAAAAATAAATAAACATTAAAAAATTTTTTTTAAAAAGCCAAACATCTCCTACCTCAGAATTAGGAAGAGATTCTCTTTTATTCCCACGAAAACCTCTATAATTCTGCCTTTCATCTCTAAGTCTGCAATCCACTTTTGCTGCTTTTTGTATTTCATAAGCATCCGACATTATTAGATTGTCCCAGCTGCATTTACTGGAAAGACCACCCTCTCCCCTCTGCTCAGCAATATGATCTTTGTCCTTGATCAAATTCCTACATATCTGTGGAGCTGTTTCC
Source organism: Panthera leo (assembly GCF_018350215.1). Lineage (NCBI taxonomy): Eukaryota > Metazoa > Chordata > Mammalia > Carnivora > Felidae > Panthera > Panthera leo. Next base: position 986,784 of record NC_056684.1, read on the forward strand.
AAGCTCTTTGATCAGTCCCTGTACTTCAGTGGCCGCCAGTAACTTGATAAATGAAACTCTAGATATTTCCACGTATGTGTTGGAAACAGCCAGCCACACGAGAAATGAAAACCTAAACCCAGTACGACCCTGTTGGGATTTTCCCTGGGAGTGCACTGAGTCGAAAGGTGGTTTGGGGAGAAGGACCACTTTTCCAATATGGAGTTTTCTGATCTGTTCCTTTCCATTTATTTGAACCCTCCTCAAATTTCCCTCAATAAAGTTTTATATGTCTCTCCATATAGGCTTCATGTATTTTTTAGTCTCTGTATTTCTAGAAGCTTGTCATTTCTTGGTGCTGTTAGAAATATCATTTTTGAAAATATTCATTTTTGCCTGTTGCTGCCACATGGAAATAAAATAGATTTTGTCTCCAGCGATCATTTTTTTTTTTACTAATCTTATTAGTTTTAGGATTTTATCTGTAGCACTCCTGAAAATTTTATGAGCATAATCATGACACCTGAAAATATAGGAATTTTATTTTTTCCATTGCAATCTTTATATATTTTATTTCTTTTTCTTACCGTTGTGGGCTGGCTGGGTCCCCAGCAAGACGTTGCATACACGTGGTGAGAGTGGGAATTCGTGTCTCTTTCCCAATTTCAGCAGGCACACTGCAGTATTTTATCATCATTAAGTGTGATGTCCTCTGTAGTCTTTTCTTGTTGTTTTTTTTTCCCCCCCGTAAATTTCTTCATCATGTAAAGGAAGTCCCTGTCTATTCCTAGCAAAATTCTGGCAGGCTGGGCCCAGATCATCCAGTCCGCAGTTACCAGAATTAGAAGCTGTTAGTATTTCCTTCTAGGAAAGGAAGCTGGACAGGGCTGGTCACGTCCTTGCAGAAGGGAGCTGAGTCTTGTCGGTGGCACAGTACACTGAATAACTGCCCCATGCGGGCACCTGGCTAAGCGCCAGGCGGGTAGAGGAATGAACCCGAGTGGCCGCCCTCAGGGCACGTGGTGTGGACACGTGCGCACAATGCCACGTTTATTTATTTTGGAGAGAGACAGAGCGTGAGTGGGGGAGGGGCAGAGAGAGAGGGAGTCACAGAATCGGAAGCAGGTTCCAGGCTCCGAGCTGTCAGCACGGAGCCCGACGCGGGGCTCGAACCCACGAACAGCGAGATCATGACCTGAGCCAGAGTCAGACGCTCAACGGACTGAGCCACCCAGGCGCCCCAAAAGCAAGGTATTTTAAAAGATGTATGTAGATAAAGTTCTATGGAACTCACTCCTGCCTGGTGGCATTTGGGAAGGCTTCAAGCAGATGGGGTATTTGACCTTGGTCTCGAGGGGTAGACATGGTCGGTATTTTCTAGATTAGATACAGAAAGAGCAAGTGAGGAAGCCCTGGGGCGGGGGGACACAGAGGAACCCCACTTGGTTCCTTTGGGCATTCCCTCCTCTCCTGCTTCCTGCCTTCCCTCCCTTCCTTCCTTCCTTCCTTCCTTCCTTCCTTCCTTCCTTCCTTCCTTCCAGTTAGTTAACATACCGTATAATATTGGTCTCAGGAATAGACCCCAGTGATTCATCACTCACATACAACACCCGGGGCCCATCCCAACAGGTGGCCTCCTTGATGCCCGTCCCCCATCCAGCCCATCCCCCCACCCAACACCCCTCCAGTGGCCCTCAGTTTGCTCTCTGCCTTTAAGAGTGTCTTGTGGTTTGCCTCCCTCTCTGTTTTTATCTTAGTTTTCCTCCTTTCTGCTCTAATTTATTAATAGTCTCCAGTGTGAGTCTGGTTCTGAAGGGGTGCTCGCTGCTCTTGAAATCCTGAGTGCCAGAGAGGGGCGCGGACATGACGGTTCGCCTAGGCAAGCGGGAGACCTGGGAAAGCCGGCGGTGCTGTTCAACCTGCGTTTATCGAATTTTAACACCGTGCTCCTGTGATCGAGCTCCGTTGAAAGAAATCAAGCCTTGCAGGGAAATCGAGGCGTGCCGTCCATCCGTTCCTGAGACTGGTCCTTGCTAGCCTCCACGTCCCCCGAGGCAAATACCGGGATGAATTTGGGTGTCATCCCCAGGGACGTGGATGCACACTTTCACTGCGGAGTTACGTGTTCGTACATGCCCCGCACGCAGTGTCGCAGACTCCCGAGCCGTGTACACAGAGCAGTGTTACCAATATAGGTGGACTCGCTTCTCTTCGCCTGCCCTCCCGCTTCCTTCTCTCTTCTCTGCCTTCTACTGGCTTGATAACGCTTCCTGCTTCTGTTTTTCTTCTTTTCAGTTGCTTTCGATTTGGAGACTACAGATAATGTTTCTGTTCATTTAATGGCTACTCTCCGTTTTTAAAATTGCATGTTTAACTACACTTAAAACAAGCCATATTTCCACTCTCCTCCCCCCAGTCATGGATACGGGATTTGTGTATTTAGATTCCTGTTGAACACCTACTACTTTTTGCTATTATTATTTACAATTCTGGTTTGACTTTTAAAAATAAGAAACATCAGATATTTCAAGTAGGTGTTTAACCAAACTCACCAACACGTGTTATCTGTGTTTTCACTGTTGTTTCCTCGATGGCATGGTTTCTACTTGTGTTTGAATATGCGCTCTAATGGCTTTTAGGTGAAAGTCTGTGTGGGGTTAAGTCAGTCTTTAAACGTTTAAAAATGTCTTTGCTTTCATTAAAAAAAAAAAGGCACCTGGGGGCTCGGTCGGGTGAGCGACCAACTTCAGCTCACGTCATGATCTCACAGTCTATGGGTTCGAGCCCCGCGTCGGGCTCTGTGCGGACAGCTCGGAGCCTGGAGCCTGCGTCGGATTCTGTGTCTTCCTCTCTCTCTGCTCCTCCCCTGCTCACCCTCTGTCTCTGTCTCAGAAATAAGCAAACGTTAAAAAAAAAAGTCTTTGCTTTGCCTTTTCTCCTAAAGAATACTATGGCGAAGAATAACATTTTAAGCAGATACCAGGTTCCCGAGTCGGGGCTGGGGGGCGGGGGGGGCCGGGAATGGGGGCCGGTGAGAGCAGGGCTGGCGTGGGGGCCACGTGCAGAAGAATCTGGGATTCCTTTCTCCTTGTTCTGCCTGTAATGAAGGGTTTTAAGCGAGGCAGAGACACGGTCTGATTTGCATGTCGCAAAGGTCTCGGACCTGCCTCCCTCTGTCGGGCAGAGCACTCCTGGTGTTCGTTACTCAAATGCCAACCTAAATGGGTTCTGGAAAGGCCACATAAAAATTGCATCTGTGAGAACTGTCAAATGCAATCCTGCTCTTATCTGCAGTGACAGCTGAAATCGGGGAGCGGGAATCCCGGCCAGAGAGGCTGGTGCGGGCTCTGGGGCCGGGGCGGGGCGCCCCTCTTCTCCAGCTGTTTATCCGCCTAGCAACTGGGGTGAGTTACAGGGTACCCCGATCAGGCAACTGCCCCACCCCCACTGATGGTTTCCGTTGCCCCAGGGGCACGGTCCAGATGCCTTGCCCAGCCTCAAGGCCCTGCTCACTCTCCCTCCGGTGCCCACGACAGCCCCCAATATACGTGTGTTACCACGGATCCTCTGGCTCCCGCCCCAGCGGCAGACAGTGGGGACCGGAGGGACTTCCCAGCCCCAGGCTCCCAGCCAGCAGCGGTTTTGCCTCGAGGGGACACTTGGCAAAGTCTGCAAAAAGTTTTGATGCCACAACTGGGGCGGGCGGTGGCTACTGGCATCGGGAGGGTGGACCAGGGAGGCTGCTGGGTGTCCTCGTCACAGGACAGACAGGACGGCCCCACAGCAAAGAATCGTCCGCCTCCAGAGGTTAGCCGTGCCCAGGTGGAGAGGGCCTGTGCTCCCTGCGCAGGGAGGACGAGGAACAGAGCGACCTCTGCCTCTGAACGCCACCGACCGCAAAAGGCGTGTCAGGTGGGGACGGTTAATGCCATTTTCTTTTTTTTTTTTTAACTGTGATGTTTGTTTATTTTTGAGGAGAGAGAGAGAGACAGAGCATGAGCGGGGGAGGGGCAAAGAGAGAGGGAGACACAGAATCCGAAGCAGCTCCAGGCTCCGAGCTGTCAGCACAGAGCCCGACGCGGGGCTTGAACTCACAGACCACGAGATCGTGACCTGAGCCGAAGTCGGTCGCACAACCGACTGAACCACCCAGGCGACCCTGCCGCCATTTTCATTAGACGTGGTTATTGGGTCTTAGACAGTCAGGAAGTCACTTTGGAGGAGACCTTCGTCATTCAGAGGACCGTCAGCGGCCCGTCTTACGCAGAAATTAGAGCCGCGAGGAAAGTGGGGGCAGGGAAGAGGCAGAACTTCCCCTGCACCCCCCCAACAGCAGGCCCTCTGATGGGGGCTCACGAGAAGGTGGTCTACTTTGAGAACTGACCTCAGGGATCGGGAGTCGCGGGGCAGGAGAAAGCAAAAGGGAGACTCAGATCGGAATGTGCCGGGACCTTCCGTGAAGCCGGACGGAAGGCGCTGCCCAGTTTTGCACCAGATATGGAAGGGGGGGGGCTGATCCTCTGGCTCCCGCCCCAGCGGCCGCGGCTGCCCCGTGGGGTGTCAGCACCCCCCCCACCTGCACCCCGGGGAGAGAGCGCCCGGTGGGCTTCTGCAGGCGGCTCGGGCTCGGGAGAAGCCCCAGGGGCCGGGAGCAGGGGGTCCATGGCGGAGCCCAGACCAGGCGCCCTTGGGTCACACTTGTGCAAACACATTGTTCTGCCAGTGGGGGGGGGGGGGTCGAGCGGGAGGGAAGTCACTCGAGGTGGCGGATACGGTCCAGTCCTCATGCCGCTCGTGCAGAGTCCTGCCGCCACTCCGGCCACCGTCTCGTCCAGACCGCCTGCGGGAGGACCGGCAGGGTGAGCCCCGTGCCTGCCGCCGCTGGTCCTGAGGCAGGAGTGGACGGCGTCTCTCACCTCCCGTCCCGATCTCCCGCCCCTCGGTCCTGCACTGGCCTCGTCCAGGCTGCCTGCGGGCTGACGCGGACCTGTACCCCTGCGGGGTCTGAGCCCTTCATCTCCTCACCTTTGTAGGCGGCTGGCTGCTGCTTGGCCCCTTGACCACTGTTCCTGGGTGGAACCCCCCCTCCAACCCTGGGCACCTCCGAGGGTCCCCGACGTCCTGGGCATGGTCCTCTCAGTCCCCGCCATGTGGCTGGGGCACAGGAGTGTTCTGACACAACACGTAGGGACAAGGGTCCCTGCCGGCCAGTCCACGGGCACGACGTGGTCCAGGTAGACGTGGCTGCCCGTCCAGGGGACCCTGGCTGCGTTCCTGGCACAAGAATCCCCTTCCCTGCTGGGAGTCGCAGCCAATGACCCAGCAGGACGGAGCGCGATGGACTCAGGAAGCATGCACTTTGTAACAACGTCACTGGGGACGGGGTGAGGTCGGTCCTCGGGTGGGCCAGCGTCGCTGGTCTGTCCTCGCCCCCCGCCCCCGTTCTTTCTGATCTCTGGTCTCCCCGTCTTGCTCCCTCTGGACCCCTGGACAATCAGTCACGCCCGTTGCCACCTCCCAGAAGTGGGTGTCCACTCTTTCTCGGGCCGACCCCTCCCCCTGTGCCCAGCTGAGCAGCGGGCGTGGCACACAGGCTCAGACCCCGTCTGCGGGAGTCCACACACAGAGTCACTCAGGTGGACAGCCACGGTCCCTTTGGAGGGGCCCCGGGAGAAACGTCCGTCTCCCCTGTGACGCGTGACCCTCGCCACTCTGGGGGAGCCCCGTCACTGGGGAGCCCGTCCGTCCAGGCCAGCAGAAGACAAGGCCACCGAGCGCCCCAAGGATGCCGGTGCCTCTGTCCGAGGCCTCGGCAGGCGTGTGATTGCCGTCTGCGCCTTCCCGGGGAGGGCATCGCTTGGGGGGCCCCTGGCCTCCTACCGCGTGTCCTTCTGACCCCAGGACCCTTCCTGGCTGTGCTCCCGACGGCTCTGGCACCCCTACATTTCCCGGAGGCCGTGGAGCCGAAGCTTCGAGGGATCTCCCGGCCGTGCGGTCGCCGGCTCTGGGTCCACGTGGACGTAGCTGGGTAGCGAGCCCTGCCTCGTGGGAACGTGACTGTATGTCGCCACGTTGCAGCCTCTGTTCTTTGTGCCCCCTTTCCCGGCGCAAGCCCCGCGCCCTCAGGATCCTGGGCCGTTTGTTCCCCCGGCTCCCGCTGGCACGTTCAGGTCCTGGACGCTCTGAGCGAGCACACGGTTTCTTCCCGGAGTGTGGAGCCCCTTTGCCTGCTCTGGCCGTGCTCAGGCCTGGATCTTGGTCTGGAGGCCGGGAGGGGGGCGGGGGCAGAGCTCCACGAAGCAGACGGCGTCTCCGGGGTTTCGTGCCGGTGGTCGGCCGCCTACAGTCTGCAGGCCCAGTCTGGCTCTCCCTCTGTTTTTGTAGGTCAACTTTTATCGGAACACGTCTCCGCTCACTTGCGTCTGTGTTTCCTGAAGCCACGACAGCTGGATAGTTGTGACAGAGGCTCTCCAGCTCCCCGAGCCGGGAATGTTTGCCATCCGGGCCTTTTCAGAAGAACTTGCCGACTCCTGCCTCTTCCGGCGGCCAAGGGGGAAAGCAGCCCAGGGTTGGCCCAACATAACCAAGCGGGGGTATTGGGTGGCAAGGCGTGGGGCGTCGGGGGCAGAGGACCACCCGGCACGGCTGTTTCAGGTCCTCGGACAAGTCACCAAGCCTCCGGAACCCCCCGTTTGCTCGTTTATAAAACTGGGAGTTCCAGTTCATTCCTTCCCTGCTTTTACAAGGTCGTCGAAAGACCAGAGAAGACAATGGAGAGAAAATCGCCTGGGAAACCGCGAGGTGCCGTGAAAACGGGAAGCGTCCGTGTCTGCTCCACGCCGTGGCGCCGGGCAGGGAGGCCGCGGGGGAGGGTCCCTGGCCAGCCCCAGTCCTGGGTGAACGTCGTGTGGAGTCCTGGGTGCCCACGTCACCCCACGGAGGCCTGGCCTGGGCAGCCTTGTCTGCGGACCCTCCCCCGAGGGTCCGGGGCACCCGCTCCGTGGCCGGCCGTGGCCGCACCTGCTCCTCCTGGCTCCCGTCAGAAACCGTTTCAAACACCCCCAATGTCTGTGACACGGGTGCAGAGGGGGCTTTGAGCTTCAGACAGTGGCTGGGGCGGCGGGAGAACGGGGCGTCTGCAGACAGGGGCCGTTTGACGCTCTGAGGGGGACTGACGGCAAAATCGTTCGAGGGGAGAAAATGGAAGTGACCCAGGAGGGGAACTTCCAAGAGGCCTACGTTTCATCGAGCGAAAGGAGGTTGTGCCGAGAAGCTAGGGCAGCATGAGACATGGCGGGAAACTCAGGAAGATCAGTATCTGGAAGCCGGAAACCCTGGGTCTGCTTCTGGGACTGTCATTCCTTTGCTGTGTGGCTTTGGAGAAGTCACTTGGCCTCTCTGGGCTGCAGTGTTTCTCACCCTTAGCATGGAGGTGGTGGGAATTCCTGCCGCCCAGGTTTGTCATGAGCTAGATCTTTCCGGGGAGGGGGAGGGAGGGTCCGCGGCTCCGCTGGGGTTACATTCTGCCCTTGTGCCTCCTGTTGGCCTCTGCACTTCCACTGTCCTCCCATGTCCGTTCGCACTTGGCGTCGGACAGCCTTGTGTGGATGCGCGGCTTCTCTGGACGCCGTGACCGCGTTCTCCCAAAGCCTGTAACTCGCGCGACCGCGGACACAGCTAGATGCCCCTGATGCTGGCAGCCGGCTTCCGCCCCGCGATGCGTCCTGTGGCGAGGACGGGTCAGGAGCTACAGCCTGCCGTGCAGAAAGAGGCTTTTCTCGGGGAGCAAAGGGTTATTGGTTCACGCGGGGGAGGCACCGCTTGGGAGCGTCCCGTCTCCTCCAAGGTTTTCAGATGGTCGATGCCGGATCTTGTCGCCAAAAGATGTCCTCACAAGTTTCTATAGATAAAACCATTATAGGAAATCGATGTTTTCCTGCAGCTTCCATTATAACTCAGCCACCACGCCCGGATGCAGCCGGTGTAGCCAGAGACAGCGCGGGGCCGGGGCATGGGGGGACCTGTCCTGTGGGGGGCTGCTCTGTGGGGGGGGGGCTTCCCTGTGGGGGGCCTGGCCTGTGCGGGGGGGGGGGGGGGGGGCGGGGGACTTCTCTGGGGGGGGACTTCCCTGTGGGGGGTGGGGGGTACTTCCCTGGGGGGGACTTCCCTGTGGGCGGTGGTGGGGGGGAACCTTCCCTGTGGGGGGCCTGGCCTGTGCAGGGGGGGGGTGGGGGACTTCTCTGGGGGGGGACTTCCCTGTGGGGGGTGGGGGGGACTTCCCTGGGGGGGGACCTTCCCTGTGGGGGGCCTGGCCTGTGCAGCGGGGGGGGGGCGGGGGACTTCTCTGGGGGGGGACTTCCCTGTGGGGGGTAGGGGGGACTTCTCTGGGGGGGGACTTCCCTGTGGGCAGTGGGGGGGCACTTCCCTGTAGGGGGGGCTGCCCTGTGGGGGGCCTGGCCTGTGCGGGGGGGGGGGGGGGGGGGTGGGGGGGGGTGGGGGGGGACTTCCCTGGGGGGGAACTTCCCTGGGGGGCTTCCCTGTGGGGGGCCTGGCCTGTGTGTGTGGGGGGGTGGGGGGGTGGGGAGGACTTCCCTGGGGGGGCTGCCCTGTGGGGGGCCTGGCCTGTGCAGGGGGGGGGGGGGGGGGGACTTCCCTTTGGCGGGGGTCTGCCCTGTTGCACGGTCAGCAGCACTGGTCAGAGATCATGGCAGTGGGCCCGCCCGCCATCGGCTTGCTGCACGATTATTTCCGTCGCTGAACCTCAGTTTCCCCATCAGTAAACCCAAGCCGTTGGAATAGATGGAATTCATACCCTGTTAACTCCACTGAACATTCTGCCAAATAAAAGCAGTTCGCATGCTTTCCTCAGCCGCCTGTTTTATCAGAGTGAACATCTCCAGTTGGCCTGGGGCTTGCTGACCGCTACGTATTGTGGGGGAAGAGGTGTTCCAGAAGGTGGGTGGGGGGCCGGGGTTCTCGTCCCGCAGCAGGCAGACAACCGGCCTGTGACTCTGGATTTTAGTCGTTTTGCTGCTCTCCACTGGATGAGCCACGGCTTCCCGAGAAACCGGTCCCCCTCAGCTACCCTGGGGACAGCAGCTCGGTAGCTGGCGACCTTGTAGGTGGCCTTGGGTGAGAGCCACTCTGGATTTGTCCTTTCCACCGTACCCCGTGCATCTCACACGCATCTGCCACCTGCCCGTTCAATGAATCCGTGTTTAACATTAACTTAGCCCATAAACCCAGGAGGCTTACGTATTTCCTTCCAGAAACAAACCAGAAACACACTATTGTGTTTCTCGCCCGGGATTCCGATGCTTAGAATGGTTCCGTGTTTCCGATTCCCCTCGTGCATCGTCCCCGCGACTTTATAAACAGGACGCTGGCATCGCGGCCCCACAGCCACCGAGGCAGAGTGGCCGAGGACGCGTCCCGTTCCTGACTGCGAAAGGGCGCCGTTCTGTCCGTCAGAAGGGAGCAGGCGCCCTGTGCTGGCGGTGCACAAGGTGGCGGGTCTTCCACGTGGCCAGAGTGCGTGCAGGGGCACGGGGACGTGGCCGGCCACGGAGCACCACCACCACGAGGACAGCCGGCGCGCCAGACGAGTCTTCGCTGCCGCGCTTGCGTGGAACTTGGTTCTGTTCACGTAAGAAGTTCCACCACCAACTCCACTCGACGGGAAGTGCTTGTATTTGGGACCACGAATTGGGACCACGAATGACGCCTCGTGGTTCACATAGGTTCCGGGTCCCGGTTGTAAGGAGCACGTAAGTGCTGTGTCCCCACAGAGGCGCACGCAAGGTGACGGTACCCGGGCTGCGGGACGGCTGAGGCCGTGGCGGCTGTCAGCACAGCTCGGAAGCCACGTTGTGCAAGAGATTCAATCCAAGTTATGATTTCCTGAGCGTGTCATGATACGTTTCCACGGACGCGCCCTGCCTTTTTCATGCAGGATGTGTTGACAGGAACGCGGTACCCAAGGTGTTTCATGTGAGTCTTCCTGACCCCTGACCTTGACCGCTGACCCTGAACATCCTCTGCGTATTTGTCTCGGGTGTGAGCCTGAGTGCGGCTGGTTGTTCACAAGTGTCGAAGACAAAGGCATGCGCAGGCCTCCGGGGTGACGGTTTGTGTCATCACTTAACGCGTGCAGGGAGAAAGAATCTCAGAGACGTTGGGTAACTCTCCTGGGGCCACACGGCCAGCAGAGGCCGGGCGGGACTAAGGACAGCATACTAATGGCTCCCCGCTCTGGCAGGTGAGTATGTATCCTTCCCGGTCAGGGGCGGCTAGTGTGGGCCACGACCAGAGGTAAATCCTTCCTCGGAGAAGCTGGGCGGCCAATAGAAATACGGTGTGCGAGTCGAGAGCCCTTTCCTGGGCTGCTCATGGCTCTGAATTTCGTTGTTTGAATTCTTTTGTCCTTCTTAGCAATTTTGAGACTCCGTGGATGGCGATAGCTGGAGACCCCGGTGGTAGCTGGAGACGGGAAAGCCAGTCCTTGGCGTGGCCACACTCGGGGCTCTGCGGGTCAGCCGTTAGCGTGGGGTGCGGGCCACGTGGGCCGTGGAACCCTCTGGAGGACTGGCGTTTCCAAGCAAACCACTGAGAAGCTTTGATTGGTCCTTTCAGAGGCCTTACTGATTGGAGTTCTCACCTCAGCGGTGGACCCAGGACCGGGTTTGAAGAGGGGAGGCCGCCGTCCGGGTAGGGAACCCCCGTGTGGCCCCAGCTGAGCTGTGCTGAAGGCGTGTTCACCGAGCAGGGCCGTGCCCTGGACGCGGGAGGGCCTGGGAACGGGCGTCACGCACGTGGTGCCCTTCCTCGCGGGACCTTCGCGGTCTGGCTGGGGCGAGGAGGGATGTGCGAGTCTCGGGCAGGGCCCGTCGTGCTCCCGCCAGGGGCGAGGACGTCCTACTGTGACCTTGTCGGGCCTGCTGACGGTCTGACCGTTCCGGGACCGGACGCATCACGCCGCTCTGGCTTCGTGTCACTGAACGTTCGGGGCGTGTCCCTGGGATGGGCGAGAATTGTTCGTGCTGTGCCGCAGCCATCTACCGAACAGGGCAGCCGGCTTCGGCCCGCCCCACCGGGGCCTGCCAGGGCCGGATCGGGTCTGGCTTTCCCCAGGTGGGCGCATGCCAGGGTCTTGGTGTGTGCCCTCCTTGAACGTGAATTACTGGTGGGGGCGGAACGCAAGGGCCGAGCAAGATGGCCAGGCACCCGTGCCTCCTTCTCCCCTTTGAGCAAACTTGCAGCCTTTCAACAACCTTTTCCCGTGAGCCAGCCGCGTGCGGTGTCCGCGGGTGCCCTGTGACCCCCAAGCCACCTCTACGTGTGCGCACGCCTTTGATCTCGCTGGCCGCACGCCCCGCACACGGTGACTGTCCCGCAACCCTGCTGCATGGACGGGGAGTGCAGGGAGGTGAGCGGCCATCTAGACCCGTGGCGCGGTGGGCACGGGCACGCGCGGTGGAGGGAGAGGACAGAAGGCTGCGGTGACAGGCGCACCGGGGACGCGCCCGAGAGCGAGGGACTTTGCGCCGAGTTTGGATGGGACATGGTTTGGAGCAGGGGCCGGGGACGGTAAGGCAGGGGACAAGAGTGAAGGTGGCAGGTCCTGGCAGGATGGGAGGCACAGCATGGCCTCCCGGGACTGGTCATGTTTGTACTCATCAACACTGAGGACCTACTGTGTGCCTGTGAGTGTCCGTAGGGGCGCTGTGGGTGCAGGGGTGAGCGAGACCCCGTCAGCCTGGGTGGGTTGGGGGAATTAGGGGAAGGACCCTACTCCGTGCGGGACGCAGTGGGGGCTTCGCGCGGGGTGAGGGCGCCAGCAAATCCACGGGGAAACACAGAGCTTTCCAGCAAGTGTAAGAAGGTTCAGTCACAAATTTCAGCAGGGAGCCCGAGATCGTAGATGGACTCTTCGGGGTCGGGTGTCAGGACCGGGACTCAGCAGAGAAACCACGCGGCCCCGGAAAATCCGGGGAGGTGTCAGGAGGGGCCCGGCTCGGGGAAAGGTGTGACAGGTTCAGGTGGAACAGAGGGGGTGGGGGCGGGAAGCACAGGGTAATGTGGGAAGCCAAGAGTTACGGTTTGGCCAGAATGGGGACAGGGACACCCGGAGACGGGCGGGCTGCTACTGGGGCCCCGACTGCGGGCCGGGGTCTGCCCGTGGCAGGGTCAGCAGGGGGAGCCACGACGGGATTCTTTCACAGTCACAAGCCAGAATCGACAGCAGGGCTGGGAAACCTTTGCACGGGGGGCCTGGTTGTAGAAAATTGTGTGAAGGATTTGGATGAAGTCTCCAGTCGTTGGGGCCGCAAACAGGGACAAGGCAGACCAGGCTTTCCCTCCGTGCGGCTGAGAGGTCTAACGTCGAGCATGTCGGGGCCTGAGGAAAAGCAGTCCTCCCACCAAGGTCAAGAGACATAAAACACACATTTTAATTACAGGTCTGTGTGTGAGGCTATGGGGCCGGGAGACAGCTCTGGGGATGTAATAAACGGGGGCAGCCCCGCCGAGCAGGAAGCGCCTGAATTCCGTTCCTTTGCTTCCCCTTGGGGCAAGGTCATACTTGTCAAGGAAATTTTATGGGGGAAAAAAAAAAGAAAACCTGGCGACTTTTATTTTCTGCTCCTTACCTCCCAACCCCTACGCAGAGGTATTTTCTCTGTTGGGATGGTAATATATAGGATTCTTTTTGTCGTTCTTATTTTTGTTTTATTTTTAGTTCGGTCCCTTGCGTACTCCTCCTTCTCTCTCCAGCTGCTTTCCGGGGTGGGGGGGTGCTATCCTATACTCTCCCCCCGTCTCCGTCCTCTTTCCACAAGCAAAAACAGCTCCTGCCCTCCACGGCTCGTCTCCCCCCCACAGTTCGCCTCTCCACGCCTCTCCACGTACCTGCCGAGTTCCGTGGTTCAGGTTGTGTAGATTGCTGCGTTAATCCTCAAATCAGTTTTCTAGGTGTGCAGGATGGTTTAGCGTTGATCTGGCTGCATTTCAAGGACACACAAAACACTTCCGTGCTGTTCTGCCATCTCGGCCCCTCCCCCCTTATTTTATTTTTAGAATTTTACACATTTAAAAACATTTTTTCAAATGTTTTATTATCCAAACTTGAGATAGAGAGAGACAGAGTGCTAGCTGGGGAGGGGCAGAGAGAGAGGGAGACAGAATCCGAAGCAGGTTCCAGGCTCTGAGCCATCAGCACAGAGCCCGATGCGGGGCTCGAACTCACAAACCCTGAGATCACGGCCTGAGCCGAAGTCGGACGCTCAACCGACTGAGCCCCCCAGGTGCCCCTTGAATTGTACACATTTTTTAAAACAAAGTTTTGCTTTAGAAGGAGAGAGAGAGTCAGGGCGGAGCAGAGGGAGAGAGAGAGAGAGAGAGAGAGAATCTCAAGCAGGCTCCATGATCAGTGTGGAGCCCAACGCGGGACTCGATCCCATGACCCTGGGGTCATGACCTGAGCCGAAATCAAGCCTCGGAAGCTCAATCCACTGAGCCGCCCGGCGCCCCTTTTCTGTAGTTTTAAAATACAGCGTCTGATAAACTGGTATCTCAGACATCGCACTAACTTTATTTTAGTGGCTGAAGGACAGGCCGGGGAGGCGAACGCACCATACTTTGTACACTCCTTCCCTTTGCCCCGAGACTGTCCTGCCACGGATACAGCTGCCACGGGCATCGTCCCGGACGGCTTTAGGGAAATGTCTCTCATAGCTTCCTACCCTGACTTTTTATAAATCGGTCTGAAAATCCTCAGTTTAGGCCAGAACTTGGCAACTGGGATCAAAATTTCCAGCATCTGGTGAGTTTCTCGCCTGACGCATCTGGGAAGGAGGGGCCTCATTTGTGACGGGGACAGACGTCGCCGTGGCCAAAAATCCGGGCCTGGCAGGGTCAGCTGCTGGTGGTTGGAAGTTCCTGGCCTGCCAGCTCGGTGACTGCCCCCAGGGGCTGCCTGTCTCATCTTACAGGACAGAGTCATTCGCTGGCCGTGGCCGTCTCTCCCGTGGGGTCAGCGCCACGGAGCCACAGAGACACGGCCAAGCACTTGTGAAGTTTGATTTTCAAGGCAGATATGGGGGAGGGGACACAGACCCATCACGGAAATAACTCGAGACACTGGAGGAAGGTAGGATACAAAATGGGAAACGTGAGGGCGCCTGGGTGGCTCAGTCGGTTGAACGTCCGACTTCGGCTCAGGTCATGATCTCGCGGTCCGTGAGTTCAAGCCCCGCGTCGGGCTCTGTGCTGACGGCTCGGAGCCTGGATCGGATTCTGTGTCTCCCTCTCTTTCTCTGTCTCTCAAAAAACAAATAAATGTAAAAAAAAAAAAAAAAAAGGAAATGGGGAAAGTGGGAATAAATCTGTCCCTACACCCTGACCGCCACATACTCGCTGTGACGGGACAGACAGGCAGCACGCTGGCCACCAGGGGCGCTGTGGGTTCACCTTCTTGGCTCAGGAGGGTCCGCCCCCAGCATGCGGTTTGAGGGGCGGTTAGTTGTGCCGTGCACACCCCTCCTCAGCGCCCGCATCCTCACTCAGTCAGCCCCAGGCTGGATACAGGGTGCCTCGTGACACCCGTGACGATGAACCCTTTCTCGGGGGAATCTGGGAGACCCCCATCTTCCTAGGAAATCGCAAAGTGTCTCTTTAGGTGAACAGCCACCAGGTGCCACGTTTGCAGCACGGGGCGGCTTCAGTCGGCTCGCCTGGCGGAGTCCTCCCGCGCAGAGGGCTGATGTGCTCTGCGCAAGGTCACTCCTGGAGGACTTCCTGGCGGGGGCTGCTCCTCTCTTCTGCCCACTTCCGGACGCAAGGGTTTGGGCTGCAGACGTTCCGGGGCCCAGTGAGCTCATCTGCTTCTCTTTAACAGTGGCAAGGATGTAAAATACACAGTTTACGAGACTCTAAGTGTCCGTCTATTAAACTGGAGGTGACTTCCAGGCATCGCGGGATGGTGCGTCTTATTACCTACCGGTTAACATGTCTGCTTCCGGGCGTGGTATTTCTCAGCCGGTACACCCGTGGCTCAGGCCGTGGCGCCGTCTGTGGCACTGTAAAATGCGTGGATCCTGAAGACAGGGTCCTCCCGCAAAGCTGCGAGGCTTCCTGCAGAAATGGTGTCCTGCGTCTGGCCGTGGGCGGTACGTGCCCACCGGAAGGGCTGGAGGCCCCTCTGTGAGGGTGGAGGCCCCTTCCCCTGCATCCCCCCTCCCGCGTCCCCTTTCCACCGGCCGCAGCCGCCGTGGTTACAGATTCTCCATTTGGTGCTGCAGGACCCGAGTCCCCTGTGTCACCGCCTCATTTCCGCTGCAGTGTGGGTCACGCGCTCTGCTGCGTGGCACGGGATTTTTCCCGTTCTCAAGTGTGGGGCGGGCATGCGTCGGGGCCACGGGAAAGGAGCCGGGGTAACGCAGACGAGAGTCCCGGCCGCCAGGCCATCTGGTGTTTACGCTGTGGGTTAAAAGCTGGTTCCTGGTGGATGTAAATGCGTGTGTCGAAAATGCGCGCAGGGACTTGAGAAACAGCTCCTTCTTCAGGATTTTGAACGCGGATTTGGGAGTGTTGTTGACCCCGTTTATCTGCACTTTCCGTGGAAGCAAAGATAAACTTTGGTCCAGCCACGGGATGATCACACATTCGATATTAGTGTCATCCAAGTTACCGAGGTTTTACGGTAAACCCAGGGGCGAAGGCAGGGTCGAGCGGGGCAGGACGGGTCGCTGGCTGTCCTTGGGGGTCACCGTGGGAGGCTGGGTGTTTGCGGGAATGTGGGGGTGGGGAGACTGGCTGTGGCGGTCACACCGCGCATTTGATGTGTAAATACAGGGTTTCAGGTGGAAAGAACTTACAGATCATCTCGTGGGATCCTTCAATTGCCGCCGAAGAGATGGGAATCGGAGAGATGAAACTATTTGTCCAAAGTCACGCAGAAAAGCTGATAAGAGGCCCCGATGTTATTTAGATAAAATATTTCGGTGTAAACTTGTTTCCGTGCTGCCTCGCACGTAAGCAACCCTGGATACTCGCGGTCCAGGATCCGGGAAGGGCCCTGGAGGTCTGGCTCGGGAAGGGGGGGCAGCCTCGGGACACCGGGTGGGTGCTGGCTCAGAACGGAGGGACCAGAATCGGGGATGGGGGGGGGGGTCTGACGGCTGGGCTGACCCCACGCAAACGGTCTCCCCTCTCTCCGGGCAGCAGGAATGTTCTCCTGCGGGAAGAGTGATTGTAGGCACGTGCACCGGGAAGGCCAGCGGCCCCTGAGAGGACAGGGGACGCTTGTGCCCGGATGCCCTGAGCCCAGCCACGTGGCCTGGCTCCAGCAGGCACCACGCATTCTGTGGGGCAGCGGGGGGGGGGGGGGGGGGTCCGTCCCCTTCTCCTAGATGGCAGGTCAGCGGCCAGACCTCGGCCAGCAGGACCGGGCACGGGGAAGAGCCAGTAAACATTCGGGGAAAGCCAGTCCCCTGCAAAAGAGACAATGTGTCCCAACAAGGGAAGACAATTCTAAGGTGACCCATCTGGCTGGGCTGTGGCTTTGGATGTGGTGTGACTCTTTCACCCTTGTGGGGACGGACTGTGACCTGGGGACAGGCCGTGACGTGGGGACGGGCTGCTAGGGAGCCGGGAGGCACAGCAGCCCTGCTCCCTGGTGGTATTTGGACAACAAGGGACTGGACAGCCTCAGACCCGCTGTTGACGTGGCATTAACTAGCCGGGAGGGGCCGCCGGTGACTCGTGTGGTCCTGCAAGTCTCCGAAGCCATCACATGACTCAGAACAGCCTCTCCTGCTATTTAAACCAAGAGGGAAGCACTCACTATCGGGGGGAGCCGACCTTCCACTGGGCCCTGGGCGGCCGCGTCCCCAGCGGCGCACCTGTGCCTCTCCGCCCGCCAGCCGTGCGCGCCGCCCTGTGCCGAGGGGCCTTCCTGTCCCCCCAGCCCCGCCGAGAGCAGATGCACCCGTGACACCAGAAAGACGTTTACGCCAAAGACCTTGCGACTAACAGCAAAACGCTGAAATCAAGTCCCCGGGGACTGAGTTGAATAGCGGATGGAAAGGGTTGTGAGTGAGCCGTAGGCTGAAGTGAGGCGTCCTCCCAGACCGCAGAGGAGGGAGGTGCGGGTCGTAGAAAGGAAACGTCCAGGGACGCGAGGGGTCAGTCCAGAGACGGAAGCAGCCATCTAACTGCAGCGTGAGAGGCAGAGAATACGTAGACCGGGCGGGGGCGCGGGATCGGGGAACCACGAGAGCGCGGCGTTTCGTCCAACTGTGGACAGACCGTGGTCCGCACACCTGCCACGTAGGGGGAGTTGAGGAGCAAGTCCGTGACGACAGCCGGCCGTGCGGTGTGGCATTTCAGCTGCAAGGACGTAGACAGAAAATTCTCCAAACTCCCAGAAAACACAGGCAGAATATCGACGTCCGAATGAGAATCAGGCTCACCCCAGCAGCCCGGGGTGAGAGAGGAAGTCTACAAGGTGCTGGGGGAGGAGGGGGTGTGTTTGCTGCTTGAATGTCCTCTCGGTGCGTCATCATCCGACTGGGGGGTGACACGCAGGCATTTTTATAAGGACTCCGATCAGTTTACCTCCACAGACTCTCCGGAAGGGAGAGCTACAGGATACATTCCAGCAGGAGACAGAAAGATACTAGGAGGAAACAAAAAAGAATCAAGCGTGAATTTCACATATTAATTGTGCGATTAAGAATAATTTTTACAAGGGGCGCCTGGGCGGCTCAGTCGGTTAAGTCCGACTTCAGCTTAGGTTATGATCTCGAAGTTCGTGAGTTCGAGCCCCGCGTCGGGCTCTGTGCTGACAGCTCAGAGCCTGGAGCCCGCTTCGGATTCTGTCTCTCTCTCTCTCTCTCTCTGCCCCTCCCCCACTTGTGCTCTGTATCTTTCTCTCTCTCTCAAAAATAAAAAAATTAAAAAAATTTCATAAGATAGCTTTTAAAAGATAGTTTTAATTAAATTGGAAATCTCAAGGACATTATAATGGAAAAGGAAACAACCATACATTTGATGTTAAAAGCCTAGGTAATGAAGATTTAAAACAAAATGTTTTGAACACATGAACGGAGCTAAGACAGGATGTTCTCGTTGCTCTGCAGGGGGCGACCTACACCCATCCCCGTGTGTCCTGTGGGCACAGACCGCTCATTGGCACCTGTAGTAACTGGAGGAGGGAAGAGATGGGATCCATGAGGAATGTCCCCAAACGACCCCGTGGTCCTGATACGTGGGGGGTAGCGGGAAGTGCACACAGAGGGTCTCTGAAGACGGGGCTGGGAAGGCCCACCGGGGTGGGGACTGGGGGGGTGTGCGTCGGGGTGGGGGCATCGGGGTGGGGGCTGGGGGGTGCCCACGGGGGGGGGCTGGGGGTCCTGCCAGGTGGAGGCGCTGGAGTGGGGTCTGGGAGGACCCCATGGAGTGGGCGGCTTTTATCCGTGTGAGTCCGCGAGTGCGCCTCGTGGCTGGAAAGTCGCCCTGGTGAAAACACGGAATCCCGTCTTGGTGAAGGACGCCGCTAGACGCGAGCGCAGGTCAGATGTTTCAAGTAGCGGACGAGCCCGCAGGAGCTCTTAAGGCCTTTGGTAAAGTGTAATTCCCGTGTACATTTAAGCTTTATCACTATGCAAGCACCTGTTTGACAATAAAGCAATTTTGTTGCTAATCTATGTGCGTGTCCGCACAGGTATATATGCGTGTGTCCGCATACGGGTGTAGCGTCTCGGTAGTAAGACGTGTGCGTACGTACGCACGCGGTCACGTGCGTGGTTGGCAGGGACGTGGGGCCGAGGGTGGAAGCAGTGAGGCACAGCTGGAGCTTCCGCGCGGAACTGGAGCGGTGACCCCGTGACGCTGCTGTCACAGATGACCCCTCGGTGGCCCGGGACAACCTCTCCCCCGGATCCGTGGGCCGGAAGTCCGGGGGCCCCGGATGGAGCTGCCGGTGGCCACGGCTGGAGCAGCAGAGCCGGGACGTTCCCCGGGGGGGGAACGGGGGGGGACCGTTCCCCGACGCTGGAATAAATACTCGGGGGTCCGCAGTGATTTCAGCGTGCGCCGAGGAGGTAAAGAAGCGAGGGAGAAAAGGCAATTGCGTTCGTCTGTTATCTGGAAGAAGTCGGTGTGGGATGCACGTGGCGCCTTCCTTCCAAGGAATATGGTTCAGAAATGGGGAAAAACAGGGCGACTTTGCGGTGGAGAAGCGTGACCCACGTGACCAAAGTAGCAGCAACGGTGATGCGCCGGACGGGCGGTAGGTCCCTGCGGTCTGATGTGTGCCGAGGGCACTTCACCTCCGTGGTTCCCTCCCCCCAAACCCAGAACCCGTCTATGAGGAAAACCCAAGTGAGGGACGGTCTGCAAAATACTGACCCGCCTCAAACTGCCAAGGGCATCCCAAACGAGGGAGGGGGGGGATCTGAGAAGCCGTCCCGGCCCCAGGAGACACGGCGGGGAAATGCGACGCAGTGTCCACAGGGGGTCCTGGGACAGATCAAGGCAGTGGGTGCAGACGACGGAGGCCCGGAAGATGTTGGGCGACCGGAGTTCGTACGGACGCATCAACGCAAGGTCGTCGCTCGTGACGGGTGAGCCGTGTTAACGTCAGATGGTAGCAGCAGGTGGAATCCAGTCTAGGGTACGTGGGCATCTCTTGTGCCGTCTCTGCAAAGCCCCTGCGACTCGAACACTGTTGTTTAGAAGAAGCTTGTTAACAAATACAGAGCTCGGAGGCAAGCCTGCTTCATTCGTGTGTTTCTTTTACCCTCGTTCTTTCAGATAATGAAAATATAAGTGACTGACTAAGTAAATGCAAAAGAAAACAAACAAAGGGCCAGGCCGTGGGCTTCCTGTGACAACCGCTCCTACCAGCATCCCGGGAGTTTGGAGCCTGGCTCACATCTGAGGACGGGCTGGCTGGAGCCTGCAGTGAGCCTTCTGCGGGCATCTCCGTGCCAGGAGCGAACTGTCGAAACAGGCGCGAGGGCTCGGGAACTCGCTGTCCCTTAAGCACCTGGATTCACCGGAGACTTGCGACGTGGAATAATGCATCCGCCACACCCAATCAAACACCGATGATAATGCTGCCTTTGGATTCTGCCGGAGGGTTTTCATATCTCATTTTCTCGTCCGACGCCCCGCAACCGCCCCTGATGCAGGCAGAGGCTGGCTGTCGCTGCGCTGGCCCCTTCACCGCCCTTTAACCGGCGGTGGTTGCTGCACACAGACAGTAACGGCGGGCGGGCTGAAGCCACCGCTGGACCCCACCGTCTCGCTGTCGGCTGCCCCTGACCACGCTGGCCGCTGCCGCTCTGGCCCCCGCTCCAAACCCTGCTGGTGGCATCTGCCCGTGGCCCCCAGTTTTGTCGGACTAGCACAGGCCCTCTTGCTGATATTGGCCCACTGTTCGCGCATGGCTCTCAGCCTTGTTCACTCCCCCAGTGTTACACCCTCAGCCGGGGTCCCCACCCCTCCGCTGCTGGCCTCGCGGAGCATCCCCGGGGAGGGCTGGACATTTCCCTGAAACGCTGTCCTCAGACTCTGCAGTGTGAGATGCCAGTTGCTGTTTGCTGGGTTTTGTTGTTGACCCCACTTTGCCCAAACTCATACTTTTAATCAAATTATTGGGGGGGGGGGGGAGGAAAGAAGATGCACAAAAATATAAGCCAAATTGTTTATCATTAAATTCAACAGACAGGAAGCTGCTTTTGTAGAATTTATAAATGCGTCTTCCAGTTTCCGTGTCTGTGCCGTGGTGGGTGGGTCCGCTGTGGGTCAGCACCAGCCGGGGCGGCTGCGGCCTGGAGACCTGGGGCGAGCACCCAGACAGGCCCAAATGCAGGCCTGCTCACCCCAGGTCCCAGACCGGGCCACCCGCACCTGCTGGTCCCTGCGGCCTTGGCCCCAGGGTGGCCCCGCGGGGAGGGCAGTCAGCTGGACCTTGAGCTGCAGGGGTGGGGAGGGTGACTACTCTTAGGCTGGACCCCCAGCGGACATCCGCAACAGAGCCCGTCCCTGAGGAAGCCAGGAGGAAACGGAGGGGAGAGGGCTCCCCCAGGCGGTGCAAGGCCCTGGAGCAGGGGCGGAGGAGGCCCCCAGGAGGAAAAAAATCCTTGTGTTGGAGCAGAGGGTCGGGGAGAATGTCCCTGAACCCCGTTTGACAGGGACAGGAAGAGCGGGGGCGGGGAGGGGGAGCATCCTTGGAGATTTCTGTCCCCTGCCCAGGACAGCCGTCAAATATCCAGACACTGGATTTCACTGGGAGCCAGAGACCCGCGGGGACTGGCCTGGGATGAGAAAGGGGTCCTGCGTGGAGGCCGTGAACCGCAGGCCAGGATTGTCCACTGGGCACACACCACTGAGTGTGAGTGGTGGCTTCAGCCACGGGACAGAGGGGCCGCCTGTGTGCAGCTGAGGCTCCGAGTGGATGTGGGACGGAGCAAGGGGACGTGGGGGGACATGAGGGGATGGGGGGAGACGCGGGGGGGACATGGAGGGGACACAGAGGGGACATGGGGAGGGGAGAGCACTCCCTGGCCCAGACCAGGGAAGGGAAGGGAGGTAAAGAGGTCGATGCACACGATGCACACGGAGGGGGCTGGCAAGGCAGGCCTGAGGGAGGGAGGGAGGGAGAAAGGGAGGAAGGGAGGGGGAAGGGAGGAAAGGAAGGGGAAGGGAGGGGAGGAGGGGGGAAGGGAGGAGAGAAGGGAGGAAGGAAGGAAGGGAGGAAGGGAGGGGAAGGCAGGGGAGGAAGGAGGGGGGAGGAGAGAAGGAAGGAGGGAGGGAGGAAGGGAGGAAAGGAAGGGGAAGGGAGGGGAGGAGGGGGGAAGGGAGGGGAGAAGGGAGGGGGAAGGGAGGGGGGAGGAGAGAAGGGAGGAAGGGAAGAGGAAGGGAGGAAAGGAAGGGGAAGGGAGGGGAGGAGGGGGGAAGGAAGGCAGGAGGAAAGGAAGGAGGGAAGGAGGAAAGGAATAAGGAAGGAAGAATCCTTTGAGCAGCCAGGTGAAAAGATTAATCACTTATGAAAAGAAGAAATACCAGCTGGTTTCAAGCTTCTTTAAGAAAATGACCCAATCCAAAAGGCAGCAGAGCAGTGCCAGTAAGGTGCTCCAAGAGAGAAGATGGCTGAGGATTTCATGGAAGAGGCTTTAAGCTGTTGCCGAGCGTAAAAGCAAGAGAAAAATATTTAATATTTAAGAACACAGGGTGTGTGGTTTCCACACGGCATTCTTTTTTTTCCTACGTTTTTAAAAATTTAAATTCTAGTTCGTTAACATGTAGTGTAATACTGGTTTCAGGAGTGGAAGCCAGTGATTCGTCACCTACATACAACCCCGAGCGCTCACGCTCGTCCCCCCCCCCCCCCCCCCCCCCCCCCCCCCCCCCCCCCCCCCCCCCCCCCCCCCCCCCCCCCGTCAAGCCTCAGTTGTTCTGCATTGTTAGAGTCTCTTACGGTTTGCCTCCCTCTGGTTTTATCTTATCTCATTTTTCCTTCGCTTCCCCTCTGTTCATCTGTTTTGTTTCTTAAGTTCCACATATGAGCGAAATCCTGTGCGTTTGTCTTTCCCTGACAGACTTCTTTCACTTAGCATCGTACCTTCTGGAGCCATCCACATCGTTGCGGGTGGCAGGACTGACGGCCGAGTAACATTCCGCCATATAAACATAGAGAGACGGCTCGACGATGAAATTTAGCTACGCAAGAGACGAACGGAGTCACCGTCCACAACAAGACCGGCGAGGTAGGTCCGTTTATTGCCAGGCCCCCTGGTGACGCTCCACGCACGGACGAGAGTGCGCACGCCACACGCACGTTATGTTTCCAACAAAACCTGTGACTGGGACGAGGGGTGCAGGGGGTTGACGTGACTTAAAGCTGATAATCAAGTAATGAAGATGCGCGTGGATCCCCCATCTTGCAGAAGTTGGGGTCACGCCACTTTCTTTTTGTGAAAGACTCGGCCTCAGTGCCTGTTTCTGCCACCCCAGACACTAGTGTCCCCCCAGCCGTGAGTGCCCCCTAGCTGCGAGCAGCCCCCGAGTCCCTTCCCTAGAACCACACTCAGCACCTGGCATCCAGCCTCCAGAGCCCTGGACCCTCTGGGAGCATCTGTGCTTGTCTCCGCTCGTGCACTGCATCCATCAGCGAGGTGTGTCCCAAGGTATGGGAACAGGGAGGAGAGCTTATTCTTTTCGTCTGGGGACACCCATTCCCCACCTAAATTAACAGCAGTTGCATTTTTGTTTTACAGCATTCTGGGTTTGGAAGGTGTCCCGGGAACGTCGTGCTTCTGGATAGTGGGGAAATGTATTTAAAGACATAAAGGTAAGTGTGTAAAAAGCCAGTATTTGGCAGAGGAAGAGCGTGCAGAGGGGAGACCCTAAGGGAGTGGCGTGGTAGCGACGTGGTGACGGGAGTGACGGAGCACCGTCCAAAGAAGTGGGTGGTTGGGTCCGTTACGGCCACAAAGGTGGGCCGCAGACACCGCCATCTTTGAAAATCATCAAAATCTGCCCCCCCAGATGCGAAGAAGCCGCAGCCATGTAGTGAACGGAAGGGTAATAGGAAGCCTGACTCTAAATGACCACAGAATTGAAACTACGACAGG
This sequence comes from Panthera leo, assembly GCF_018350215.1. Taxonomy (NCBI): domain Eukaryota; kingdom Metazoa; phylum Chordata; class Mammalia; order Carnivora; family Felidae; genus Panthera; species Panthera leo. The sequence continues at coordinate 1,010,402 of NC_056684.1, forward strand.
TGTCCTTTTGATCTGTGCGAGCGGTTCTCACGCGTGCGCGTCGGCTTGGACACAAAATCCTGAAAGCAGGTGACTTAGAGACTCAGAGATTCGACAAAGGCGAGCGGGGAAGACGGAAAGAGGAGAAAACCAGGCTGCAGCCTTGATCCCGAAGCGGGCAGGTGACGTTTGGATGTCTCTGCCCCAAGTAATCCGGGGTCAACCTTCACAGAGCAGTGCTGTAGGGCCGGGAGGGGGTGTGGACAGAGAAAGGCGTGTCGCCACCAAGAAAGCTCCCTTGGGTCGCTGTCAGAGAGGGGAGCAGGCACAGGAGATCCAAACGCATTTAGACGGTAAGCGCGCTGACATATGTTGAACTCTGTCCGGCAAACAGAAATTCGAGAAAGGAATCTGACTTTCAGTGGGGCCATGAAGAAAATGTCACATTGTCCAAAAAATCGAAATCATGCAGATAACTTTTTCTGATCTGTTCGGAGTATGTACTGGTATAACCTCAGTGCAGGGTGAATTTTTTTTTAAGTGTGTTTATTTATTTTGAGAGATACAGAGATAGCGTGCATAGGAGAGGGGCAGAGAGAGAGGGAAGGAGAGAGAGAGAGAGAGAGAGAGAGAGAGAGAATCCCCAGCAGGCTCCACACTATTATCACAGAGCCCGATGTGGGGCTCGAACTCACGAAACCGTAAGATCATGACCCGAGCCGAAACCAAGAGTTGGATGCTTAACCGACTGAGCCGCCCAGGCGCCCCGGAGGGTAAATTTTTAATATCAGGAAGGTACAGTCACGTTTTGACTCATTGGCTCTACATTTAAGGATTTTTCCTGCAGGTGTTTGTTCTTCAGGGTGTGTAGTAGAAGCTCATTAAATACATTAAGGTAATTTGTACAACGGAACACGATGCAACCGTGCAAAGATCAAGCCAGCTACCAGGCGAATCTATGTGTATCTTGAGGTGAAAGTTCAGCTGGAGGGACTAAGGAGCCTTACAAGTACCGACATGGAGTGATCTCCAAAATATCTTGGTGGTGAAAACAATTAGCGTGCGAGATAACGTGTGCAGAATGTCGCTGTTTTGCAATAAGAAACACCGATCCACTTTTCCTTGTATGGTCTGTCTCTGGAGGAAGACACTGGTCGGGCAGGTGTCTCTAGACAGGGTGACTCGTTGGTACCTTTTGGACGTTGTAAAATTTTGTGCTGTTGTGTGCGTGATGCACTCCAAAAAAGAAAAGAAGCAATTGCTTGGACAATAAGCAAGGTGACAGCGCTGTGACCCTCAGATGGCCTGGCCGCCTCCTGAGTTTCCCCGTGCCCCTCTGTACTCACTGACCACCCTGTGAGCTGTAAGGACGTTCTGGGCACCTGTCCCTCCCCTGGGCCCCGAGGCTCTCGGAGCCCAGTGCCACTCATCTCTGTAGCGCAAAGACACGCACCAGGGGACCGTGTTCTAGAGAAGACGGCCCGGGCCAGCTCCCTGCTCGGGCTCCTGTAGCTACGTGATCCTGGAGAAGTAACGAAACCTTTCTGCTCTCTGATTTCCCGTCTGTAAAATGGGAATCGCGGCATTCCCTGCCTTAGAGGCTTTTTGTGAGGCTGAAGTCAGGTCAGTCTCAGAGTACGTGCCCGGCGTGCGGTAGCTTCTTCATGGGTACTTGGCGACGTCTCAGCTTTCCGGCGTAGCCGACAGAGGGCCTGGCACATCGTGGCCCTTGGCGTTTTCACGGAATAAACAGATGCGTTCCTCCCTGCGATCCGGTGCTAACGAGGCTGTGTCTTCTGCTTAGCTGGTAGGCGATTCTGGATGAGTCAGGTTATCCGGTAACCCGGCATCCCTGACGGGATACAGGAGAGGGCTATTTCAGGGGAAACCTGCAGGCGTGCCCGTTTGCCAACCCCTAAAAATATTTTTGTCGATCTCAGGGATCCGGGTACCGCCAGGGAAACGCTGGGATGTCAGAACGAGAGGCCGGCCCTGCCGCGATCACAAAACAGCCCACGCAGCACGGCCACCTCGGGGCGGCATAAATGGACTTCTGGCAAATACTCTTTTCCATCGAGTTCTGTCCTGGCGGGCGGTGTCCTCAGGCACGCTGGACCTAGAACCACGTTCTGTCAGAAGCTCAGTCTAGCCGGGACCGTGTTGCATCAGCCTGAGGGAAGGCCCGCTCTCTGGGGGGCCTCGGCGAGGTCATTTCCCTGCCCTGGCCGTGGCTCCATCCCCGTCTGTCCGGCCTCGGCAAGAGAGCAGATCACGCAAACCAAATCCACGCTGCCCGGCACCAGGTGCGTGCTGTGGGGTTAGCGTCAAGTCGGGCTGGGGGCCGCCCGGGTGAAATTCCGGAAATGGATGAGACTCACGTTCCGCAGTGTTTGCAGGGACGCCTGACTGTGTGACCAACACTGAGCCCCTGCTATGTCCCGGGCACTTCCAGGGGTCAGGCTTCCCGAATCCCCCGGGTGCCGTGGAGAGACCCAGAAAGGTCTAGTGACTCCCGCTGGGGACTCTCGCCGCACCGTCCCACGTAAGCAGTCACAAAGTCACGCCGCTCCCACGTGGCGCCCCGGATGCCACTGCCAGCCAGGGGTGGGACGGTCTCCGAACCGCCCCCAGATTCTTTGGCTCCAGACTCATGGCGTCGGGCAGGAGCCCTGGGTTGGCCAGTACCCGCTCCCCGTCCGCCAGGGGTTGGGGGGGGGAGAGGGGACATTGAGGGTTCAAAATGGCAACTTTCTCCAAACTAAGAAGAGAATTTAGAATCTGGGCAGCCACAGAATGACCAATGTCCTCCGCACCTGCCAGACACCCCAGCGGGAGCCTGTGCCTGGAAGGGGCCACGTGCAAAGCAGAGGCGTGGCATCCGAGGTCCAAATACAACCGGGACGCGTCCAGCCTGGGACCCAGCCTTCCGGAGACGACCACGGGGCTGCCGGGCTCACCTCGGTCTGAAGAGGCCCCTGGTCTCCAGCCTCATCCGGGGAGGCTCCCAGGCAGCAGGGCGGGGCTCTGAGCACCCCCTCCCCCCGACACACAGCATTCCCGGAGGTTTGGGCAGCGGCCCCCTGCGGACACCGAGCCCACGAAAACGTGGTCGGAATCTGCTACGACAGCCTCCCCCGCGCAGCCCACAGCCACGTGCTTAGGGACGCACGGTGACTCTGCACCCCACCAACCCCACGTTGTCTCAGAAGCCTGTTTCTGTGCCCCAAAGCCCTGCCCCTGCTGAGATCGGCCTGGGAAGGGACAGTGTGTCGCAAAGGCTTTCCTTGGGCCGTAGACGGGAGAGGCCGCTCTCCTCCTGCAGCTCGGAAACCAGGGTCTGAAATGACCCCGGACATTCATTTCTGTGCCATGTGCGTTTTTGGGAGTCCTCAGATGTGACCCAGGACAGGCGAGTTTAGGAGGATGGGATCCAGGGAGCCCCAGGGTCAGGGCCGGGCCGTAAGTGCTGTGCTGGCAGATGACAAGCCTGGGGTACACGGGACCAAGATACGGGGTTCCTGGATGGCTCAGGGTCAGAGACAGCACCGGGCCAGCGGCATGGCCTTGTTGGCTCCTGGTGCCGCCGTTTTGTCAAGCCAGCAGAGCCACACTTCCTCCGAGAAGGAGACTGCGGCTGGGACTTGCAGCCCGGGGGTGGGGTGGGGTGGGATGGGGTGGGGGACAGCTTTCGTGGGCCTCAACTCCCCGGCTCATCGGCTCATCGGTCCACTCAGGCGTTTGCCTAGATGCCCAAGATGGCCGTCTGCCCTCCTCCCTCTCCCCTCCCCTCGTCCCTCCCCTTCCCCTCCTCCCTTCCCATCCTTTCCCCTCTCCCTCCTTCCTCCTCTTCCCTCTCTCCTTCTTTCCTTCCCTTCCCCTTCCCCTCCTCCCTTCCCATCCTTTCCCCTCTCCCTCCTTCCTCCTCCTCCCTCTCTCCTTCTTTCCTTCCCTTCCCCTTCCCCTCCTCCCTTCCCATCCTTTCCCATCTCCCTCCTTCCTCCTCCTCCCTCTCTCTTTCTTTCCTTCCCTTCCCCTTCCTTCCTCACTTCTTTTTCTTTCTTTCTTTCTTTCTTTCTTTCTTTCTTTCTTTCTTTCTTGTTTTTCTTTCTTTTCTTTCTTTCTTTTTCTTTCTTTCTTTCTTTCTTTCTTTCTTTCTTTCTTTCTTTCTCTCTTCTTCTTTCCTTCTCTCTTGTATCACCTTAAAAGCCACAAACACCTGCCAATTGTGAGACTTACACTTTGCATCTACTCAGGCTTCACAATGACCCCCCAAAGGATCCTACCCAATTCTAGGAGGTGAGACTGAGCTCAGCAGAGGGTCCAAGCTGTGTCAAGTGAACCAGGACGGTGGGGGGGGGGGGAGCTGGAGACAAGAGGCTTGTCTGCTGCTGCCACACCCAGCGCCTTTCCTAATACTCAGGAGGGCCTTTTAAAACGTGCCCAGAGGAGACCTAGTTATGATGGACCCTAAGGGGCTCTTGCATGAGTGTTCACAGGCTTCTCCCTACCTCTGTCACAAAAGGGAAGCCTGATTCTGACTGGTTCGCCCTTCCCCTCTAGAGGGAGGACGGCGAATATGGAGATCTTATAAAGCAGCGGGGGAAGGGGCAGAAACAGAAACAGAAACAATGTTTCCTACGGGAGATATGGGGGTCCAGGAGGCATGTGGGGGTCTGGGAGGGATGTGGAGGGTGTGGGAGAGATATGGGGGTCTGAGAGAGATATGGAAGGTCTGGGAGAGATATGGGTGTCCTGGAGAGATATGGGGGCCTGGGAGAGATATGGAGGGTCCTGGAGAGATACGGAGGGTCCTGGAGAGAGAAAAGCTCTGAAATAACTGAGGTGAGGAATGACGAGAGAGGAAGACGCTGTCCTTGAGAAATTCAGATAAACTACTGGATTAAGGATAGATTTCTTTCGGCTGCTGGACTATGTTTCCCTGAGTGGGATACTGCGCTGAGACTGGGTCACATGGATCCCCACGGATTTATTGGGTGTCATAACCAAGCTCGAATTCCGTTCCATGTTCTTCAGCCCAGACATTAAACCGAAGCAAAAGCAACATTCCGCGTGTTGCAGGGTTTTGTCTGTGTCCACACGGCTGGCTTGTATCACGGAGCAGACGTCCACACTCCCGTCTCCAGATCCCAAATTCAGTGCTGCCCCGCCCATTCCATCCTGGGGCCTCACCTGGGTCTGAGCGGTGTTGTAGGTGACACGTGGGGATCTGGGAGGGACGCACGGGAATGGGGGTGGCGGCTGAAAGCCGGATGGTCTCTGGGTGCTGATTCCATTGCTATCTCCATGTCAGGTGCCCTGCCCCGCCCCCGTCTCATCCCCTTGTCTCCTCCTGTTCCCCACACCAAAAAATAAACAAACGAAATTAAAAGCCTTGCTTATCCTGGGCGACGAAGGCATGCATTCCTCATTTCTCCCCAGCCTTTATGCTTTGGGTCCGTGGACGAACGGTGGGGGTGGTCTGGTCGCATTCTGGCCCTGGGGGTGGTGCAGAGGAGTGAGTCTGCCGGTGAGGACTCCCCCAGGTGGGTGGGATGCGGTGGGCACAGGGCTACCCGCTGTGCTCCCAGAAAAGTAAAGGGGGTCTCTCTTCCCAGAGCGTCGTGGGGGACAGCGCCTGGCTGAGGGCTAACCTGTGCACCTGTGCACCTGTGTCTCTCTTGGGGAGGGCTTAGTAGCCAAACAGGAAGCGGGGGGAGTGCTTGTGAAGGCCTGCGGGGGTGGGGGGAGTCTGGGACCGTCTTAGGGAAATCAAGAGGGGGGGGGAGGAGGGGGGGAGGGGAGAGCACCACCGGCTGAGTTCTTTGTGACCGTGAACATCCCCTAGCAAACACCTGGCTGCAATCCAGGGATTTTTAGGGTCAGAGAGCTATAATCTGCATGTTCATTTTACGCCTTTTTAAATTTAAGACGTTGGTTTCAAAACGGTTTTTGAGAAGAAAGAAATTAAATAAACGTCCAGCCTGCCTCGGCTGAACTGGTGGAGAAAAAAGCAGATTTGGGCTCATTTTTCCTCCCGGAACCTCTGTGGTGGCCCTTCACAGAGAAACCCTAGGAAGAACGAGAAAGGACGACCTGGAGAAGGGAACAGGGGCCTGGCACAGCCCCCGTCCCAATTGCTGCACACGGCAGCCCCGTCCTCATTTTTTTTTTTTTTTTTTTGGAGAAATAGACCTGTATTTTGCTTGGGTCTGAAATCACCTGAACTCGAGGGGCCAGAGAGTCTCCAGATCTCTAGGTATCACCAGACTCCTTCCCTGACACGGTATTCTCTGGGATTACGCCTCTCTTTGTCACAGACCGTGTTCGGACCAGAGACCCGAGGCAGTGCTGGCACCAATTGTGAGTCCCTGAGCAGGTGGAAGGCACCGCACAAACTTGACTCGCATCTTCGGCCTTGGAGTCCCCTTGTCTCCTCCACAGAAGGGGCTTGTACCTCCCGGAGAAAAGATACCAAAGGCAGGTGATTTAAAAACTCCCGCAGCGAGGAGCTTGGGGAAACTCAAGCCGCCCGCCCGGCTCACCCTGATCAGACCTTATTTGAAGTGTCCGTTCATTATCAGCAGGTTCACTCTTAGAGCCTTGCGGGAGCCACAGGCAGGCAGGGCGCACGGAGGGGAGGCCGGTGGGATATGCGTGCCCCCCCCCACCGTCCCGTCCCCCACCCCGCCCCGGGCTCAGACCACAGGTAGCAAAGGCCGCGCTGGCATCCTGGCTGTGCTCCGGAAAGAGCCACTGCCTGCGGCCCACGGAGAGGGCCCTGTCCCCGCGCAGGGACCGACACTCCATGGGGGTTTTACATTCCTTTTGAAACGGGATCGCATGGGCCTGAAACGACTTTTTCTGGCGCTTCTCTTGCCGAGGGGACCCGAAGGCTTTCAAGGCGAGCTTGGCCAGCCGCAGGGACAGGTCTGTAGAGACGGTGGCACCCGAGGCAGCAGCTGCGTCTCAGCCCCACTGCGACGCACAGGGCGACTCGCCAAAGGCTGCCGGTGCCCATCCTTGCGCCCAATCTGACTTTTGCAAACCCACGCCTGGTTCGCCGGGCGAGTGTGTGTGTGTGTGTGTGTGTGTGTGTGTGTGTGTGTTCGGGATGGTCACATGACCTCCAGTCGCCAATCTGGGTACCAATTAAGCCGAGACCGGCCAAGAGGGAAAATCAACGAGCGGAGGGACCACTTGGCCGCGGCCTCGCCACAGACTGCGGAGTCGGAGGCCCGGGAGGGGCGAGCCGGGGGCACCGGGCGGAGAGGCGAGGACTCCGCTCAGGCCGGCTCGGCCCCGGGGGCGCGGTCACCTTCAGCTCAGGGGACCCGGGGAGACGCGAACCGCGCTCCCTGTTCCCGCCGCCCGGCCGCCTCCAGCGCGCAGCCTCCGCTCGCTCTCCGCCGGCGCGGCGGCCGCGACCCGGGACCGAGCTCCGGCTGCGCCCGCACGCCCGCTCCCGCCCGCCGCAGCCTCCGGCCGCGCCCCTCCCCGGGCCCGCCCCTCCGTCCCCGGGGTGCGCGCAGTCACCGCCCCTGCGCCCCGCCCGCTGCGCGCCCCGGGGCGGGCGACCGCGAGCCGCCAGCCGGGCCTCTCCGCCGCCGGCTCCCCGGCCCCGCGCGGCTCTGCGCCCCCAGCCCGAGACAAAAGACCGGGGCCGGGGCCGCCCGGGGCCATGCGCGCCCCAGCCCGCCGCCCGCCCGCCCCGGCCCCGCCCGCAGCCCGGGGGGCGCCGCTCGGCTGAGCGCGGACCACCCCCCCCAACCCCCACCCCGGGCTGCCCGTGAGCGGGGCCGGGGAGCGCGGAGCCTTCCCCAGAAGCGGCGTTGGAGGCCGAGCGCCGCGCCGCCGGAGAGAAGCGGGAGCCCCGCGGGGGCCTCGGAGGTAACTTCGGAGAGCCCGGGACGCGCGGGGCGGGGGCGCACGGGAGTGTCTGTGTGTGTGTGTGTGCGTGCGTGTGTGTGTGTGCGCGCGTGTGTGTGCGCGTGAGTGCGCGTGTGTGCGTGTCCGCCCGGCCCGGGGCGCGCCCCCTGCCCTCGCCGGGCTCTGAGCTCTGCGGGCCTGGGCGCTGCGCCCTGGGCTCGGTGGCAGAGGTGTTGGGGCGGGGGGGTGCGGGGCTCGGCCAAAGCTGGCGGAGACATCAGGGATCCGGGAAGGGGAACAGGGGAAGCGACCGTGCAGTTTGGGGCAAGTTTTCACGGCCGAAAATCCGCTTGTAGGAAACGGTATTTTGAGGGTTAACTTTATGAGCTATGTGTGCAGACAGCCTGACCCCTCCGGGGGGCGCAAAGTGAGCCGGAAAGCCGGGACCAACCCCAGGTGGGCCGGCCGGGCCGTCCACGACTTAAGTCCGGATGTCCAGTCACGTTGCGGTGGAAACGGGGTCCTCGTCGTTCCCGGGGCATCTGGTGTGCCCCTTCACCTGCCGGGAAACACCGAAGCCGGGCCCGGGTGGCCGAGCGAGCGCTCGTCTGCCGTCTGATTCGTGCACCCTGGCTCCCCTACCTGCTCGGCTCGCCGCCCCGCCTGAGCGAGCAGTCGTGCTCCCCGCCGTCCAGTCCAGCCGGAGCCATCGCCTGTGTGCTCCCCGGGGTGCCGGGAGCTGCCGGTGCGGTGGCATTTGAGTCGCTTACCTGTCACAGCGCCCCATCAGCACTGCTCTGCGGGGAGAGCGTCCCTGTGTTCAACTGTTGTGCACACGTTGGGCGAAGACCTGAGAGGAGGGGAAGAACCCAGAGTCTCCGCTGTAAACAATAGAGGCCTATCCTAAGAAGCTGCGACCCCGGTTCTCTCGCGGGTGGGGTGGGGTCCCTGGGAGGGGGCAGGCTTCTTGCTCTCGGCTGAGCCGGCTGTGGTTGGACGCCTGACGCGAAGAGAGGCCAGGAGCCTGGCGGCAGCTCATGAGGCCAGTGAGGCTCCGGTTCCTCCAGCAGCCGCTGCCATCACCTCCCTGGGACGGAGGGGGTCGGTAAAAGGTCCTTCCCTCCCCTTTTCGGGAACCACGACACCCGTGGAGCCTGCCCTGTAGGTGGAGGGCAGCGCCCTGCTATGGCCACAGAGGTCTTCTGGAATGAGCCCCGGGCCGCCAGCTCCCCGAGAGCCTGGCTGCGGTATTTCAAGCGGTGAAGAGAAGAGAGTGAGGGCGAGGCAGGTTCCCGGCACTGTGGGGAGAGTCGCACGACCCCCGAGCCCCGGGGGTGGGCCGCCTTCCCGGGCAGCACGGGAGGCTGGAGCAGGAGCCAGAGGCGAATCTGCAGAAAGAGAGCAGTTAGAGATTTTCTTAGCTTACTGGCGTCTGGAGGGAAAACCTTCAGCGTCTGGTAAATCAAGTCTGATTCTTACGGTGCGTGTGTCTGAGATTTGTGTATATCGGGGACTGTGTGAAAATAAATTGCCAGTTGCCAGAGAGGGAGCAGATCAAACAGTTTATTTGCATTTCTGATGAGTTTGGTGAGGAAGCTAGCGCACTTAGTACTTGGAAGACAGACAAAGAGGAGGGAGCCCTTTCCTTTCCCTGTCGAGGGCTGCGGGCAACACTGATGAGGCTTTCCAGCTTCTGAAAGCCTCCGTGTTCACCAACTCTCCGACGCTGCCTCTGGAACATTCATGCTCCACAGAGGTCAGGAGGTCGGTCCCGCCTCCGTCCACGGCACGCAGGACCCGCCTGGGGTTTTCTCACCCACGATGGCCGACATGCACCCTTTCTCGAATCCTGACAAAACGTGAAGCGGAAACTGGTGTTGCAGCTGTGACTGTGCCTGCAGGGCAGGGACGTGGCCCGCGGAGGACGAGAAGGCAGGGGACGGCCCTGCTCTCTGCTCCTGCCCGGTGGTGACGCCCGCTCTCAAACCAGCCGGGAAAAGGGTCCAGATTCCTCTGCAAACATGTCCTTAAAGCCTCCCTGATTAGCTTTGCCCACGAACGTTTGGATCTTAGTGTTTGGAGTTTACCTGCAGTCTGTGTCCGTTGAAATCAGAAAAGAAAGGAAGAAAAAGAAAAGGAAGGACAGAGTGCCGTGGAGGTTAGCAGCCCGCCTCAGGAGTGCTGCTCGGGGGTCGTATGAGCCTGGGGACGTAACTCTTCGGCGCGTTTATTTTCATACGTACGAAACGAGAGAGCAGCATCACATCAGATCAGCAGTCCCCCCGGTTTTAATCGAACCTTCTATGACGGTAAGTACACGAAACGGAGTGAAGAGTGGGGAGGAACGTGGCAGCCTGTTCACGCAGCGGGACTTCCCGAAGCCCCCTTCCGGAACCCCGAATGGCTCCCAGAACACAGCTGGAGAATCACTGGAAAAGGCTTCTCTCTAGAACGAGGCACGTCTTCTCTCTGAGCGCTTGAAATACAATACTGTGGTCACCTTACCCTGTGTGACGGATGTGTCACTGGCACCCATCCTTCTTGATGGCTCGCCGTGTCCCCGCAACGTGAGCCCCCGAGGACCCTGACCCTGCGTCTCCTGAGACTAGCACAGTGCCCAGCGGGTGACGAGGTGCTTGGCAGATGCTGGCTGGATGGATGAGAGATGAGGAGGAGGTCATTTGGCCCGAGTGATGACAGCTGGATGATTCCACTACGTGTGGCTCTCGGGAGGCGGGGGCCGGCATTTATTTGCTGCTGTATCTCCAGCGTCTAGAGTGCTGCCTGGCTCCCCGTAAGAAAACGTTTAAAGTAGTTAGTGTTGTTAACTAGTCTTTTTAGATTTCCAGCGTCGGGGGCGTTGGGGTCCCCCCCACACAGGCAGCTCCTGGACACCTGCAGGGTGTTGGGAATTCAGTTCACTTCCGACCCTGGCTGCTGGAGACAGCGTCAGATCCCACAGGGTGAGGGCTCCGTCCCGCGGGACCCGGCTGGCCCTCCCCGCTCAGACAGCGGTGGTGAGCCCCCTCCCCCCTTCAGACAGAGGTGGTGAGCCCCCCGCTGTCCCGTGTGCCTCACACGGCTGACCGGCTACAGATTGGAGGCTCCGACCGCCTCCCCCTTGCATTCAATTAATTTGCCAGAGCAGCTCCCAGAAACGCTTCCCATTTGCCATTTATTAAAGGATATGAGAAAGGATGTGAATCAACGGCCAGCCGAGGAGCTGCGGAGGGCAAGGGCCCAAACAGAGGAGCGTCTGTCCTCCGAGGGCTGGGGGCCCAGCCTGGTCCCTCAAACGTGGAAGCTGTCTGAAAAGGGGGCCAGGAAGCCCTCCTCTCAGGTTCTGCGGAGGCTTCGTTGCTACATGGTCACGACTGACTCGGCCAGTGGCCGTGGACTCAGCCTCCAGCCCTTCTCCCCTCCCTGCAGATTGGTCCAAGCCTCTAATAACACCCTTGGTCCTCCTGGCAACCAGCCACAGCCCTCGGGTGGGGTCCAAAGTCACCTTCATTAATGACATGATACCCACTCCACCTTTATGGCTCTGAGGCGTTTTCAGGGTCTGTGGATGAAGGCCAGATATATTTTAGAAACATACATCTTGGCCACCTGAAGCGTCGAAAATACACATATTTTAAACTTGTCGTATTGCATCTAGGAACTGGGTTTTTCCAAAAGGTAATAAGCAGTGTATGTGGTGTGGTTCTTCATTCTGTTCATAAACATTCTGATTCTTTCTCCTTCTGGGCACGTGGAGGGTCGCTTTTCCCTGCTTACGTGACATCAGGCGCGGCCGTGCGCCTTGCTTGGCTGGAGAGATGTTGTGGGAGCTCTAAGCTCTAAGAGGACCTCACCGCGTCCTCCCTTCCCCTCTGCTCCAGTGGTAGAGAAAGCCCTAGAAGGTGGCTGCTCCCTCAGCGTGAGTCCCGGAGGGAAGGTGACGCGGAGCACGGGCCCTCGCTTACTCGCTGTGGACACGGAACGTGGAGGAGAGAGTGTTTTGAGCGCCTGGAATCTGGGGACCATTTGTGGCTGGAGGAGAGTCCGTCCTGTCCTGACAGGTGCACAGAGCTCAGGCCGATGCTGGCTTTGGGCCTGAGCCCATCAGGAGGGCCAGTGGTCGCTGAGACGGGGCTCTGCCGGGATCAGGACCGGGGGCTGGCCGCCACACTGAGGTTATAGTTGTCTTAGCTCGTTGGAGAGCTCCCTTGGGTCGGTCTTCTAAAGAAGGACGCATGATAACCCAAAGCCTGGTGCGTGAGGCGCAGAATGCTGGTGTAAGAGTCGAGGGGGAAGAAAGTGAGTCTGATAAATGTGTTCCCGGATCAGGAAGACTAGAAGCCAGATAACAAAGAGAAGCTGCCTGTGATCTGGGAATTAAGGCAGAGAGAGCCTGTGTTAGAGCTGAGTGGCCCGCGTCCGGTGGCTGTGGCACGCGGCCGTATCCGTCTTCTTCCCAGGCCAGGAGCCCCCTGCGGCCGGACCACACGCAGGTGCACCTGCGCCCGTGGGGGCTGTCCTGACGGCATGGCCTCCCGAGCACCATCGCCGTGGGATCTTCCGGTGCTCTGGGTGTGAGTGCCTACCCTCAGCTACTGAGAGCTTTCGTGGCAGCCTTGTCCCCCTGGCGTGGCCCCGGGGGGGTGGTGGTGCTGAGCCCTCCACCCCACCACCCTGCCCTGAGCGTCTTCCTCAGTGTGCATCCCACCTGCTGTGCCCTTTCCACCTGCTGCTCTGCTCTCTTCGGGGGGGAGGGGCAGTCGTGGCCGTCAGTGGCTCGTGTTCAGTGAGTGATTAGCACGAGGAGGCCCTGGGCTTTCGAGAAAGCCAAGATTTCTGCAGGTTTTAGGGTTACTCGAGGAGACTCGAGGACACGGCTGAGAAAACAAACCAAAAGGGTCAGCAGACCGGCAAGGATTGGTGGGGGTCCTGCAGTACGAAGGGCTTTAGACTGTTCTGGAAGCCTGTGGGGTGCCTACCGTTGTGCGACGGCCACCCAGGAGGAATCAGGAACGTGTACGGGGCTGAGGAAGGTGGGAAGTAATACCTCCGTGTGGGTGCAGGTTGGGGCAGGCAGTGGGTAGTGGGGGCAGGTGGGGGGCGGGCGGACACAAAGAATGGCCGTGGGCGGTGGGCAGTGGGCTCACCCTCTCTGTCCCCGTCACCATTGGCGCACTTCCTGGGGTGTGCTAACGGCCCGTCTGCTGGTCCGCCTCTCCCGCGGAGCTGGGAGGCCCCGGAGGGATGGGGACGGGAGCCTGTGTGTCGTCGCCCTGTGACTCGCACGGTGCCTGGCACAGGCTGGGTGGCTCCGGGAGCTGTCAGGTGAGGGAGGGGACGAACGGCGTCTGCATGACTCACAGCTCACTCTGCAGGGACAAGGGAGGCCTGACTTGGTGGCGGCAGCAGGAAGGAAGGAAACGCCCCGATCCCGCCCCCTGTAACCTCGGCGAGAGTCCCCGCGTGACCGAGGACCAGGTCTGGGCTGAGGGGGACTGTGCTCCGTGCCAGGACGGGGAAGCGACTTGCCAGGCACAGGGCCCAATCGGGAAGCACGTGAGGAAGAACCCCGGCCGTCGGCACTGAAGTGTGACTCTTCCAAATCCCCCCACCAGCCACCAGCCCTCCCGGAGCCTCTCAGGGCCCTTCCAGAATGCGGATTCCCAGGCTTTGCCCAGGGCTGTCCAGGCCGAGCATCCGGGCTGAGACTCCGTTTACCCCACATCTTGCAAGTGCCTGTTGCCGGGGGTGGGGGGACCCGGGTTCGAGCCCACATTCTGAGTCACAGACCGCGCCTTGTGGCCGAGTCCCATCAGCGGGAAGGTGCGGTGGCCGCAGCCGGTCGGGGCTGGTCAGAGGAGCCCGGACAGAGGGGCCGTCTGCCGACCCCGGGAGGGCTGCCCTTAACCAGGTCCCCGACATCTGCCTGGCCTGGGGCAGGGCTGGTTCCGGTGTGAGGAGCAGCCTCGTGGGGAGAGGGGGGCGCTGCCTGGTCTTGGGGGCCACTATGCCCACTGGCTCCCGGAATGGGGAGAGGACAAGGCAGTGTGGCCGTCCGCGTCTCCAGGACTTTCGGATGCGTTTCAGGACCCCGGACAGGAGAGCCCGTGTTGACCTCCCCGGTGATAACGGTCACCCCCTGGCTTGCCCACCCACAGAGGGTTCTCACCGACAGGCTGGGCCAAGCAGGTACTGTTTTATCAGTTAGGGCAGAACATTCGCCGCTGGGAAGGACCCAGGTTTCCAGTTATGTCCCCCTAAGTACGAGAAAGCGCAGTGATGAGGTTTTCTTCCTTCCGTGTGCTCGGGTGGGGGCATGGGGGGGAGGGGCCCCCAGAACCTGTGACTGTTAAAATTTTTTTTTTTAATGTTTATTGATTTTTGACAGAGAGAGAGAGAGAGGCAGAGCGTGAGTGGGGGAGGTGCAGAGAGAGAGAGGGACACACAGAATCCCAAGCAGGCTCCAGGCTCTGATCTCAGCACAGAGCCCGTCGCGGGGCTCCAACTCACGGACTGTGAGATCATGACCCGAGCTGAGGTCGGAGGCTCAACCGACCCACCCAGGTGCCCCCAGAACCTGTGACTGCCACCTTCACAGCAGCAGGGACTTTGCAGACTGATTAAGCACCTTGAGAAGGGGAGTACCCTGGATATCTGGGTGGCCCGTGTCATCACAACAGCCCATACGTGGGAAGAAGGCAGAAAAGTCGCAGAGGGAGGCGTGGCCTCTGGGGCAGAGGGGCAGTCACGTGACTGCTGGGTTTGGAGCCAGAGGAAGGGGCCGGGAGTCCTGGAAAGCCTCGGCCAGGGACCGAAAACCCGCGAGGAAACAGGTTCCTCCCTGGAGCCCCTGGGGGGGTCGCCGCCTGGCCGGTACCTGGGCTTTAGCCCCGTGAACCCACGGTGGACCCCTCACGTCTGGGTCCCTCAGATGGCAGGTCGGTGTCGTTTTAAGGCTCTGTGTTTGTGGTGACACGTCACAGCGGCAGGAGGGAGCACATACAGGACAGCGATTGACAGGGTCCCCATTTGCCGCCCACTGGGGCGGCACAACCCGGGCGATGCTCTGAGCTCCGGGGGCCGTGGACGCCCTGGAGAATCCGCCCGGATCTTCGCCCTGGTCAGCGTTTCTCGAGTCCTGACTCCACCCCCTTGGGACTGAGCCGCGGAGTCCAGAGGTTCCACGGGGCCCACTTTGGGAAGCTCGACAGTGAGAGCGCGACACCGTCGCCAAAGCGCATCAGGCACGGAAACCGCGGAGCCGCTCGCCGCTGTCCGGTGGGCGCACGTGGGATCTGGAGCCCGCGTTCGGATCGGGCCCCGGATGAAAACCGGTAACACGAGTTACGGCGAAGGAAAATGGCAGGACTCCGAGGGCGGATGCGGGGGGTTTCCTGGGCGCGAACGCACGGGGGGTTCTTGTGCTGCCAGGCAACGTCGTGGCGTCCCTGCCCCTCCCCCCATGCCGTCTGTCTGTCCGTCTCCATTCTCTTGGCACCATCTGGTCCAGGGCTTCACCTCTTCCTGGAAGGTCACAGGAGGGAGGTGGCCTGGGGACAATTTCAGGCGGGGAGAGGGGACGTTAAGGGACCTGCTACCTCTCGTTATTAGTATTTTACTCTAAAAGGAAACACGAGCCACGCCTGAGCGTTAGGAAGGCATTTTTGGAGGCGTTTTGGTAAATAATCACTTTGGAGCTAATACTAATACCTAGTATTTCTTTGCACGCGTTGCACGCTATATTTTATAAAATGCCTCTATGGGCAGCCCAACTTGCCCTTTATGCTTCTGCCCCAGGGCCTTTGTACTAGCTGTTCCCTCTGCCCTGGATGCTTGCCTTCCCCCCCCCCCCCCAGGGAGGGGAGGCAGGCACATGGTTTCTTCCATGCGTGTGTGGGGACTTCATCCAAATGCAGTCTTTCCCCTGAGGACTTGTCTGACCATCTTACTTAAAATTACCACCCCCTCTGCCCTGTTCTTCCCGAGCTCCTCTGTTTTTCTCCGTAGGTAGTTCGCCTCTAATGTACTGTATGTTTTACTGATTTATTTTGCTTATTATCTGTGCCCCACCTAGAAGACAAGCTCTCTAGGGTAGTTTTGTCTTAGCTTTGGTCTGCTCTGTATCCTGCGGTATCGCTACGGCTGAAAACAGTGCCTGGCATATGCCAGATATCTTTTGAATGAAAAAATGGATGTCTCATTTGACCCCGTTCATGATCTCGGGAGGAGGAAGTGATACCTTCCTTTTCTAGATGAGAAAACCAAAGATCAGAGGTGATAATTTATTCCCCAATTTACAGTGCTGGGATCTGCCTGAAAATCCTTGCCTCTTTATTGTTCGTTAGAAAATCAGATGATTCAGAACATTTAAGTGATAACAGACCTGAACGAAAGGAAGAAAAAATCAGCCAGGGACACTTACTACTAGTTTTGGTATATAGAGGGTGTGTGTTTACAGACAATTTTATATCATGTTATCACATACCATTTAGTAGCATACCTTTTTACTGACGAAAGGCCATTGGTATTAAATGTGTCAACGAATATATATTTGCAACATGATTTATGAATGGCCGCATGGCATTTCACCGTATGGATGCACTACAATTTCACACGACCAGTTGTTGGAGACAAAGGGTATCCGCGATATTTTCTTACTATGAGCCATATTGAAGTGAATGTATCTGTAGCATTTTTTTTACACATATTTGATTCTTTCCTTTGGAGAAATGCTTACAAGTGTGGATTTGTTTGATTTAATTTTTTTTTTTTTCAACGTTTATTTATTTTTGGGACAGAGAGAGACAGAGCATGAACGGGGGAGGGACAGAGAGAGAGGGAGACACAGAATCGGAAACAGGCTCCAGGCTCTGAGCCATCAGCCCAGAGCCCGACGCGGGGCTCGAACTCACGGACCGTGAGATCGTGACCTGGCTGAAGTCAGATGCTTAACCGACTGCGCCACCCAGGCGCCCCAAGGATTTGTTTGATTTAAAAATAGGTGTATTTTCATTTTAGGTGTTAAGTTTTATTTTAAATGTTACCGCTGATCACTTCCTACAATAGCCGTCGCACAGATGTGCCCTGGTGCCACAGTACAGGGGGCTGCCTGCTTTCCCACATCCCCCCGATAGTGGTACGAGCCTTCTGTTTTTTTTTTTTTTTTTGGTTGTTTATTTATTTATTTTTGGAGGGGAGGGGAGGGGCAGAGAGAGAATCCCAAGCAGGCTCCGCACTGTCCGCGCACAGTCCGAGGCAGGGCTTGAACTCACGAACGGTGAGATCATGACCTGAGCTGAAGTCGCACGCTTAGCCGACTGAGCCACCCAGGTATGAGCGTCCTGACCAGCTCCACTGCAGCAGGCAAAAAGTCTGTTTATTACGGTGCTTCTCCATTTCATAAAGAAAATATCAGCTTAAATACTTTAGATTTATAAATTAGAAGGTAGTCAAACACATTGCTGTTTTAGTTTGCTTTATTTATGATGATGCGCATTATTTTCTTAGCCTTTCTTTCTTTGTAAATTGACTGTCTTTTTCTTTTGGACTGATCCTCTTTTCCTACTAGTATTTAGAGCCTTCAGTAAGAGGCGAATAGCTTCTGCATTCCAGTTTTTTTCCCCATTTTTTATGACGTTTATTGGCATTGTAAGTAAGTCATTTCCAGTTATCCAAGCTGATCAGTCTCTTTCTCCGTGATTTCAGCTTCTGGAATCTTGTGTGGAAGACACTTACCCGACCTCCCGTTGTGTAAATCCCGACTAAAATCTCCTTCTTTGTATTTCATGCATAATGTCCTTTCGTACATGCCAACGACTGAGAACTCACTTAATTTTTTACCAGTTGGTTAAGCAGTTACTCCAATGATACCTAATATGGACGCATTTGTGTTTTACTGAATAAACCATTATTTTCTCATTGACCCAAAAGGCTACCTTCATCATACGTTGAATCCTTACCTGCATTGGGTCTTACTTCTTGTCTTTCTACTCTCCGTGGATTTCTCCACCAAATTATGATCATAGGAGCTTTATCATAAATTTTAACACTTGACTGTCCAAATAGCTCGGCGTTTTGACCGGAAAACTCATCTAAATTATCTTAAAGCAAGTAACTGCTCAGGGTTCCCTCCAGCACACAGAGCCTCTCACCATAAAAATGCAAATAAAACAAAGCAGAACATCAACAAAATGCTGTCTTGTCAATTTTCTTTTTTTCATTTATTATTTAGTTATTATTATTTTTTTAAATATATAGTTTGTTGGCTAACATATATAGCCATGTAACAAATATATAGTTTGTTGGGTAACATTTTTTAAACATATAGTGTGTTGGCTAACATACAGTGGACACAACGTGCTCTTGGTTTGGGGTGTAGATTCCTGTGATTCATCGCTTACATGCAACACCAGTGCTCATCCCAACAGGTGCCCTCCTCGATGCCCATTCCCCCATTTACCCCCTCCCCAAAGCCCCATCCCACTGATGGACCTGGAGGGTGTTATGCTAACTGAAATAAGTCAGGCAGAGAAAGACAGACGCCATATGTCTTCACTCATACGGGGAACTTGAGAAACTCCACAGAAGACTGTGGGGCTGGGGAGAAATAGCGTCTTGTTGATTTTCTTAGTTGCTTGTTTGCGGCCTTGTTTATAAAAATTTTCTTTTCTGTTTCTGGCAGGTCTAAGCGGGAACTTGTTTTTCTAGTTTTTAAAATGTACTTTAATTAGTATGTATTTTCAAAAGTGCGTTAAAGAGGAGAAAGCGACCTAAGGGATGTCCATCTGCCACTGAGGTGAAACAGGGGCTCCCATTTCGTCATTTTGCCGCAGTGCTTGTTGCTTCGTGTTTTCAAAGGAAAGACTGTGAGAGTCCTGCTCCCATCACCTGCCCTCCCCCCGTGGTGAGGGGGCTTCCCCTCCTGGGGTCTTGGGGGTGGCCACCCACCAAACACCAGGCGTTGGGCAGATGAAGCCGACAGTGGTTATTAATCACACGTTCACAGCCTGGAGGAGGAGGACACGGGGCCACACGGGGTTTGAACTTGGGAGCAGACTGGACACACGGGCTGCGGGAGGCAGGCTTTGTTGTGACAAGACGGTGAGTGACCCGTGCTTCCCGTGGGAGGCTGTGATCGGCCTGTGTGCACAGTTCCACGGCTGGCAGGGCACCAACCGCCGTTTGGCCGGGGGGTCTTGTCCGCAGGGGCAGAAGGGGAGCCATTCGAGGCCCTCGAGGTCTCACCAGATGTCAAAGCAGCGCCTAATGCTGGGCCTTCATTTTAGGCTTCTCCACATCTTCCTCCCCCTCTGTCTTTCTCCAAAAGAAACCACTGTCCCAAACCTGGCCCATTTCATTCCACGTGCATTTTCGTGCTTTCCTTTTTATATATACATTGCAGAACAATCTATTTTGTTCCAAATTACACCAGTCACATGACACATCCATTTGTAACTTTCTTTTCCATGCATTTTTATGTTTTTGTTTTTCTTTTTTTTTTAAATTAAAAAAAATTTTTTTTAACGTTTATTTTTGAGACAGAGAAAGACAGAGCATGAACAGGGGAGGGTCAGAGAGAGGGAGACACAATCTGAAACAGGCTCCAGGCTCCGAGCTGTCAGCACAGAGCCCGACACAGGGCTCGAACTCACAGACCGCAAGATCATGACCTGAGCCGAAGTTGGCCGCTTAACCGACTGAGCCACCCAGGCGCCCCAATGTTTTTGAAGTGTATCCTTAAATTTGCTGTAAATAAATTCATATTAGCTGTTGTATGATATCAATTATATGATCTCCCCACCCCCCTGTACTCTTTTACTATTAAAATCTGTCTTTAAGAATCAGCTTTGCGTCCTTATGAACCCTGTGAATGGTCACCTTGCTTTGTAACCAGGGGTGGATGTGGAGGGCGATAGAATTTGCTTATCTTGAGCTTTTTCTGTATTGCCAAATTGCCTACTCTTTTCCAGGCACTCATACGTAAAACTCAATCATGCGAGATCAATACTATTACTGGATTTAAATTTGGGCTATCTGGCAAAAGAGTCTACGATCTTTAACTATTGTACTATTCTGCCTATAACAAACACCAACTGTATTCTGATTTGGTTTTGGCTGAAATTTCCTACTTCATCCTGATCCTTGCAGCCTTTCCGTGACAGTATGTTTAGGTATATCGCTCATAGGTGGCATCTGGCTGCAATTAAAAAAAAAAATTCCAGGGGCGCCTGGGTGGCGCAGTCGGTTAAGCGCCCGACTTCAGCCAGGTCACGATCTCGCGGTCCGTGAGTTCGAGCCCCGCGTCAGGCTCTGGGCTGATGGCTCGGAGCCTGGAGCCTGTTTCCGATTCTGTGTCTCCCTCTCTCTCTGCCCCTCCCCCGTTCATGCTCTGTCTCTCTCTGTCCCAAAAAAAAAAAAAAAAAAAAAAAAAAAACGTTGAAAAAAAAAAAAATTCCAAATGAGAGTCACAGACTTTGAGCTGATGAATTTAGCTTGTTTACGTTTATTGTGATTTGATGTATTTGGAAAGATTTCTGTCACCTTATTCGTGATTTTTACTTGTCTTACTTTGTCACTGCTTCATTTCCCTGATTTCTGACCTTCTATTGATTGATTGTTCATTTATTCTGTTTTCTCTACATGCGTTTAAAATTCTACATTAAGTTTTATAATTTCTTCCTGTTCTCCTGGTGGTGATCCATAAATTTTTTTCTTTTCTTCTTTTAAAATTTTTTAGGGGCGCCTGGGTGGCTCAGTCAGTTAAGCGGCCGACTTCGGCTCAGGTCATGATCTCCCGGTTTGTGAGTTCGAGCCCGTGTCAGGCTCTGTGCTGACAGCTCAGAGCCTGGAGCCTGTTTCAGATTCTGTGTCTCCCTGTCTCTGACCCTCCCCCGTTCATGCTCTGTCTCTCTGTGTCTCAAAAATAAATAAACGTTAAAAAAAATTAAAAAAAAAGAAATCTTTATAAAATGTTTTAAATGTTTATTTTTGAGAGAGACAGAGTGTGAGCAGGGGAGGTGCAGAGAGAGAGGGAGACACAGAATCCGAAGCAGGCTCCAGGCTCTGAGCTGTCAGCACAGAGCCTGATGAGGGGCTGGAACTCACAAACCACGAGATCATGACCTGAGCCGAAGTCCTTTGCTTAACTGACTGAGCCACCCAGGCGCCCCTCCATAAATTGTTTTCTAACATACATTTTTGAGTTAACATCTAAATTTATTTAACATTCCTTCCTCCTCTGGAGGATACCAGGTAATGCTTAGGGAGTTTTAACCTAGATCCCCACCCCCCTTCTATTTTAGCTCTAAAAATAGTCATTAACATGGTTTTATACAGTTGGTGTGTGTTTAGAATTTACTATACGTTTACTGCTTTCTTCTTTCTGAATCCATCTTTCTTTTCTCTGAAGGAGCTTCTTCAGTAGCTTTTACAGTGAGGAATGTGAGCGACAAAGGCATCTTCGTCTGCAGTTAGTTTTAATCTTTATTTCTGAATAATAGTTTATCTGGTGATAGGATTATAAACGATAAGTCATTTTTCCTTAGCACTTTAAGAATTTTGTGTCTATGTCTTCTAGTTTTCTTTTTTGTGTGTGTCTATGTCTTCTAGTTTTTCTTCTTTTTTTTTTAACTTTAAATGGACCAATAATTCTGGACATCTGTTAATGGAGTACACACAATATGGATTCTGTAAACAGACCTCGGTTTATCTGAAAGATGGTCCAAATTACAATATCATCTTTATAGAAGAGAATAGTCTGGTTTTTTTTTTTTTATTCTTGAAAAATCTGTTTTTAGTTTTATTCTTTTCTCAGTAATTCATTCCCTCCCCCCCTGCCTCAACCATTTCAGGGCTTTCTCTTCATGTGTCTTTTGCTGTTTAAAGGTGAATTTATTTCTGTATGTCTTATTTGGGGTTGCTCTTTGAGTTTGAGGTTCATGTTTCCAGTCTCAAACATTTCTAACATTATCATTTTGATTATTGGCTTTCCACCGTCCTCTCTTTCCTGGAATACCTGTCAGACATTTGTTAAAACTTCACCAACCATGAGATCATGTGAGAAATGTTGTGACCCAGGCTCGGGCAGAGGGCCGCTGACCACCGAGGAGGGCACGACTCCCTTAAACTCTGGGGTCAGTGAGGGGTGGGGGAGGGGCTGCCACAGGAGCCCCCGGAAGGGGAGCAGGGTTCCAGCACGGGGAGATGTAGGGCACTCGGCAGGGTTGAGGGGGACGGTCCGTGGGGCCACACGGGGTCCTCAGGGGGCCTGAGTGCCAAACGCCCAGCTGCTCAGGGCCCCCTGAGAGCCCTCCCTGCCCGGCCGCGTGCCCACCGAGATTCATGAGGCCCGTGTGGCTGGCAGGTGTTGTGCTGGTGTTGGCCTCCTGGACCCGAGACGGTGGGTGTGTGGGTGCCTCGGCCGCTCTCCCAATGTGCTTTGGGCTGTGCTGGGAGCTAAAAGTGTTCACACCCTGAGGGACCGGCCCAGAGAGAGCTGAGAGAGAGGGAGGCTGAGTGAGCGGGGTGTGTGTCTCCATGTGTGTGTGTGTCTGTGAATGTGCACGTGTGTTACTGTCCCAAGCGCACCGAGAGCCGGGAAGCCCCCTCTCCGTCCTGTGGTGCATGTTCCACGTAGGCCCCTGCATAGAGCCGGGGCTCAGCAGGTGCACGGGCCAGAGCGGCCCCCGTACCTGCCCCGACTCGGGCCCTCGGCAACTTGCGTCCCTTCTGGACGGGCGGTCACCCCTCCCGGGACCTCAGTCTCCGGTCTGTGAGATGGGGGCGGCATTTCCCCCCACTCCCCACAGGGCTGCCTGTGTGGTCGAGGGAGGGAGCCCGCCCGCGGCAGCTGGAGCCGGTCCCGCCGTTACAGAGCACCCGTGTCTCCAGGCTCCTGCCTGGTCTGCTCTCCTGTGGGGTTTCTCTGTGGCCATTCGCACACGGGCTGCCCCTGCATCCACACGCCCACTTGCGTGGCGGCAGGTGCCTTCCGCTGGCCGTCCGTGAGCAGTTTTAATAAAACATGACTCAGGCTTTCCAGATCACTCGTGATTCCTTCCTTCTCTGCCGGAGACCCTGGGCCTTGCTGACTGGGGCCGAGAAGTGTGTAGCCAGTGGGCAGGGGAGAACGTGGAGAAGCCCCCCCCCGGGGAAGCAGAGTCGGGGTCTCCCGGGAGCCGTGAAGGGTCGGGGCTCGCTGCTCCCTGTGGCTGCCCTCTGCCCCCCAAGTCCGTTTCCCTGTCGGTCAGGACACTCCCAAGAGGTCTGGTGAGGCTGTCAGAGTCCAGGAAGAGCGTCTCTGCAGGTGCTCGGGTCCCCAGTGATCGAGCAGAATGTGCATTTGTCCCCCCCCCCCATCCTGCGCCCACTTACTCCACACCCGAGTCCCCTCCTTTAACAGATGGTCCCCACACCGAGCGCTTTCTTGGGGCGGGCTGGGTGGCCCCGTAGGGCGTGCTTCCCCGCAGCATGCTCTGGGTGGGAACGGGACCCCTCAGGGCCTCGTTGCCTCCTCCCCACGGGGACATCCAGACCGTGGCCCCTGCAGACACGTGTGGGAGCTCCTCGTGGGAGCTCTGCCCTCAGGAGGGACAGCCTGCTGCTGGGAGCCGCTGAAACCAGCCCAGAGAAAAGATGCGGTTCGTGTAGAAAACAGGGGAACAGGCTGGGCCCGCACAGACAGAGCGGCCTGCCAGCAGGTGCAGCCGAAGACACGTGTCCTGGGCGTCCTGGTAAATCTCAGACCTGGTCCCCAATAATGGATGGGCTCTACTCTGTCTTAGGGAATTCTGTGAAACCCTCGGTTTGGTGTGTTTAATGTATCCGTTCAGGGACTGGTTAACGTGGCTTTTCCGTCCATTTCGAAGTAAGGCTTATTATTTCTGTGTGCTGATTACGAAATAGCGGACGTCAGGATTTCAGAGAGGATGGGAAATTATGAAGAAAAATAACATTACGCATAACACATCAGAACACAGGGTGAAGGGGAAGGGGTACGAGGGAACTCTCTGCGGCACTGGGAATGTTCTAGATCTTTCCAGGGGGGGTTGGTTACTACACAGACGTGCTTTTATTGAAGCTTCAGCAAACACACCCTTAAGATTTGTGCATGTAGATCTTATTTTTTTTTTTAACGTTTATTCATTTTTTGAGAGACAGAGAGTGAGAGGGGGAGGGGCAGAGAGAGAGGGAGACACAGAATCCGAAGCAGGCTCCAGGCTCCGAGCCGTCAGCACAGAGCCCAATGCGGGGCTCGAACCCACGGACCGTGAGATCGTGACCTGAGCCCAAGTCGGACGCTTAACCGACTGAGCCACCCAGGCGCCCCGTGTAGATCTTATATTAAAGAAAAGCTGTGAACTGTTGTTGGTTGGGACTTGGATTAATGATACGCATGATGAAACGCTCAGGGGAAGTGTTCAGATGCCTGCAATTTACTCTGAAGTGCACTAGAAACAAAATAAGCTAGCCCGATGAAGGATGGATGGATATGTGAGGCACCAGATACGGTAAAATGTTAATGGTAGAATCCAGATGGCGGGTATAGGAGTATTTGCTATAAAATTCTCTCGGCTTTGCTCTGTGTTTGAAAATTTGCATAATAAAATGCTGAGGAACGAAGATTACCGTTCAGAAAAAAAAAGTCCATATTTACCATCCAAACGTAACCACTGTTAACATTTCAGTGTCCATTAATTTCTTTCACTGTCGTCTCCAAGAATATATCACTTTGCATAATGAAGACCTTCTCACATATACAGACTAATTTTCGTTTTTCAATATTGTGTCATATTTTTTTTGTCATTAAAAAGTCTTCCGTGTGTAATTTTTAAATGAAGGTGTAATTCACATGTAGCGAAAGCCACACGTGTTAGCACACGGCTGCGTGACTTTTGACAGATGTAGACGGTCAGGGAAGCACCGCCCGCCAGTCCCCGCGACCACCGACGTGTCTTCCCGAGCGTCATTAAAGTGGCGTCCTCACGCACGTGGCTTCTTTCGCTCACGCACAATGCCTGTGAGCCCCGTCCACGGTGTTGCCTGTGCCGGTCGTTTGCTCCTTTTTATTGATGGGTGGTACTCCATCATGAGGATGCACTTTAATCTAATCTTACTGCCTCAAAGAGTCATTGTTTATCATAACATATCTTATGTACGCATTCCTTTGTTATTTGGACACTCAAGATGTTTCATTTTTCCACTGTTATAGACGCCATCACAGCAAACATCTTTGTACATGAATCACGGTCCTCGACAATTTCTTTAAGGTGGGTTCCTGGGAAGGGACTTACAAGTCGTAGGCTATGAATGTTTCCGAAGCTGCTGATACACTTTTATTTATTTTTTTTATTTTTTTTTAACGTTTATTTATTTTTGAGACAGAGAGAGACAGAGCATGAACGGGGGAGGGGCAGAGAGAGAGGGAGACACAGAATGCGAAGCGGGCTCCAGGCTCCGAGCTGTCAGCACAGAGCCCGACGGGGGCTCAGAGCAGGGCTCGAACTCACGGGCTGTGAGATCGTGACCCGAGCTGAAGTCGGACGCTCAACCGACTGAGCCACCCAGGCGCCCCTGCGCTTTTAAATTAAAGAGCTCCTCGCGTGTCGCTAGGTGGTTCGTAACTGGCCTGGTTTACACTGGTGTTTATGATCTCCCTCTACTTTGTGATGTTGTCACTGTAGAACGGACTGGAGCATTCAGCGTCGGCCGCGAGGCTCTGACGTCCTCAGCCATGGACACCAACCAGGACACTTCCCTCTTCCTGATGAAGATCTTGGAGGAGCTGGACAGCAAGCAAAACACCGTTTCCTACCAGGACCTGTGCAAGTCCCTGTGTGCCCGCTTCGACCTGTCCCAGCTCGCCAAACTGAGAAGCGTGCTCTTCTACACGGCCTGTCTGGACCCCAACTTCCCGGCCACGCTGTTCAAGGAGAAGATGAAGTGCCCCGGGAACAACCAGCAGTCGAAGAAGATCATGGTGGCCGCGGACGTCGTGACCATATTCAACCTGATCCAGATGAACGGGGGCGCGGCCAAGGGCAAGCTGCCCACGGGCCGGCAGAAGGGGCGCCACAAGGAGGCGCCCTTCGAGCCCTGCGGGTCGGACGCGGAGGCCTGTGCCGCGGCCCAGTGCGAGCCCCTCGGCTGCGAGCTGGGCGACAGGCCCTTCCGCCGGGGCTACCCCGCCCGCCAGGCGTCCCAGGGCCGGAAGGCGGACCCCAAGGACCGCCCGCCGCAGTTCGTGCCTGCCTCCGAGCCCAACTTCCTGCTGGGCGTCGGCAAGGAGCCGAAGAGCCGCGCGGCCTCCCTGGACCGGCTGCAGGCGCTGGCGCCCTACTCCATCGCCAGCCCCCAGCCCTGTGAGATGCAGAGAACCTACTTCCCCATGAACATCGAGAGCGAGCCCGTCTCAGACCAGGACTCCCTGCCCATGAGCCAGGGTGGCAGCACGGAGCCCTTTGTCATCCAGTCCTGTGTCCAGAAGAGGAACATCTTTAAGGAGGATTTTCACAACCTGATGGCCGTGTCGCCCACGCTGGTTGGCCCCGCCAGCAAGGGAGAGGCCGAGCGTGGGGAGCCCCGGGGGCACCCGGAGCCCCACGGGACACCCTTGTTCAACCGCAGCTTTGAGATGCCCTGCAACAGCCAGTACCTGAACCGCACGTACTCCCCGGTGCCCGACAAGAGGCGGGCCAAACACGAGAGCTTAGACGACCTTCAGGCCTCCACGTATTTTGGGCCCACTCCAGTGACGGGGGCGCAGGAAGCCAGGCGCTGCGCGGGGAGGCCGGGCAAGCAGACCCCCTGGCCGGCCAAAAGCTGGAGCCTCAACACCGAGGAGGTCCCTGACTTTGAACGGTCCTTCCTGAACAGAAACCCCTCTGAGGAGAAGCTGCGATATCCACACCCCAGCAGCCAGACCCCCAGTTTCCCAGCCCCAGACAGGCGGCCCACTTACCTCGCGCCAAGCGACCCACAGCAGGTCCTTCCCGGGGGCTACGCGGCAAAACCAGACGGGCTCAAACCTAAAGAGGTCTCGTCCCCCGTTGACCTGGAGAAGCGCGAGCCGGTCAGAAAGTTCAAAGACAAGAGCATTAGCTGCACGGGGGGGCAGCTCAGCTCAGACACCAGCAGCGTGGGCACCCAGACCGAGCAGCACGTGTTGGAGCCCAAGAAGTACAAGGACCTGTGCGCCTCCGGGCAGAGCAAGTACAGTGACAGGCACGCCATGAGGCAGTCGGACGACGACTCGGAGGTCGTCAGCGATGACATCAGCGACATTTTTCGATTTCTTGACGACATGAGCATCAGTGGCTCCACGGGGGTGATGCAGTCCTCCTGCTACAACAGCACAGGGTCCTTGTCTCAGCTTCACAAGTCAGACTGTGACAGTTCGCCGGAGCACAGCGTAACCAAAATCGCCAACGGGCTTCCCGGTAGCAAAGGAGAAAAGGGCAGCCGGCCCGAAGGCAGCAGCCACCGCTCCGAAGAGGAGCTGAAGACCAGTGTGTGCAGGCTGGTGCTGAGGATCGGCGAAATCGAGCGGAAGCTTGAGTCGCTGTCGGGTGTCCGCGAGGAAATTTCGCAGGTCCTGGGCAAGCTAAATAAGCTGGATCAGAAAATGCAGCAACCCGAGAAGGCGGGTGTGCAGGTCGACCTGAATTCCTGGACGAGCGAGGCTCCGTCCGACGAGAGCGCCTCTCCCCGGATGTTTCGTGGGCACAGCGGCCCCCGTGGACCCAAACCCGAGAACGCGGCCGACTGGTGCTGCTCAGAGGCCAGCGGAAGCAACAGCGAGAGCCTCCGCGTCAAGGCCTTAAAAAAGAGCCTCTTCACCAGGCCGTCCTCGAGGTCCCTGACGGAGGAGAACAGCGCCACGGAGTCCAAAATCGCCAGCACCTCCAACTCGCCCAGAGACTGGCGCACCATCACCTACGCCAGCCGCGTGGGCCTCGGTGAGGAGGAGGTGAAGGACAGGGGCCCCGGGGAGAGTAAGGACTGGCACCAGAAGTCCAAAGAGGTAATTTAATCCGCGCCCACCCATCGGGGCCTTTGCGCTGGGACAGCCCCGGGGCGCATCCCCGGAGGAGCCTGGCTGTCCTTCCAGATCGGGGGCACTGTCCGCGTTAGGACGGGGAGGACGGCCCGGGCAGATGGTCCGTCCGCCAGCTGGAGGCTGCGTGCGCCTGGTATTGTCCACGGGAGAGACCGGGGTTCGGATTCAGGAGGGGTGGTGGAGCGGGGAGTGTGGGGGAGACGCGGGCGAGCCAGGGGTGACTGCTCCTGAAACAGCGGGGCGCAGGGAGCGGGCGTGAGTCCCCAGTCAGGGAACGGCCCCCCCGCCCCCGACGGCAGCTCCCCGACACGCGACGCCCGTTTCCCCTGCCCCGTGGCTGTCTGCCATCGCAGCCGTGTGCTCCCTCTTCCCGGGAGCCTCGGTGCCTTTGCATCTTGAGGGCCGACACGTCCCCGTCGGTGCCAGGGCGGGCGTACACGATGCTCGCGTCCCCTGCAGCGGGGAGCCGCGGGCCAGTGGCGCCCGCGGCGGCCCTCCTCGCCCCTTTCTGGCCAGAGCCGATGCCCTGGTTCTGCGGGACGGGCCGCAGGTGCTTGGAGGGGCCGGTGCCGGGGAGGGCGTGACGGCGGTGTGGGCTGCGGGCTCGCGAAGCCACGCGGGAGGCTGGCTTCCACGCAAGTTTTCAGTGTCCAGAATCGGAGGAAGGAGGGTAAAAGATGTGATTTATATACATATATGTATATACATATATATATATATGTGTGTTAATCTTTGTTTAGGTGTATTTATTCTTGAGAGAAAGAGACAGAGCACGAGCAGGGGAGGGGCAGAGAGAGAGGGAGACACAGAATCCGAAACGGGCTCCGGGCTCCGAGCTGTCGGCACGGAGCCCGACGCGGGGCCCGAACTCACGGACCGCGAGATCCTGACCCGGGCCGCAGTCTCTGAGCCGAAGTCGGAGGCTCCACCGACTGAGCCCCCAGGCGCCGGAAGTGACCTTGTCCGATCCCAGGGACGCATCTCCTGCCTGTGCTGGCCACCGCTCGGCTCTGGTGCAGCCACGTGCAGCCCGTGCTGTCGGGAGCCGGTGTGGCGCCAGCCGGCCCGGTCCACGTGCAGGCCCACGCTCACACACTCGCGCCTCGCGGCCCATCCCGCGCTCACGCACGCGTCCCCCTCGGGCACCCGCAGCCTCTCCTCCCTGCCTGCCCTGTTGTCCCTGGCTTCTCCGCGTCGCGTACACGGCTTCGTGTTTTGGTGTCGACCCCCTCTGACACACGGGTGGGCGGCCCTCTGCTCGGCCGTCCGATCTGGCAGGAGAGGGGGAGAAAGGCGGACACTGACAGGTGCCCGCTTTTACGGGCCTCGCCGTCCAGGGGGCGGACGGACGGGGAGCCGGGCAGTCACGGGCCTGCAGAGTGTGCAGAGATGGGGGCCCACCCAGGCTTGGCAGTCACCGAGTGCTTCCCGGAGGCCCTGTGAGACCCCCGTGTGACAGCTTCACGGAGAGCAGAGTCCCCCGGGCCGGGACCCCACGCTGCTGTCCAGCTGGCCGCTCCCCGGAGGGTCTCGGCACCACCGGAGGCTCCCGGCGTGTGCCCTCTGGCTGCTTCCCTCCCGAGGGGCAGGGTGGCCCGATGTCGGAAGCGCCTCGAGGGGAAGGGGGCCCGCGGTGCTTACTCCTCGGCACCAGGTACACACTGGGAAAAACGAGGGGCTGACACTCCCGGAAGCCCAGCTGGAAGCCGAGCCCCCCAGCGGCTGTGCCCCTGCTCCGTGGGGGCCTCGCCCCTGCTCGGCGGGGCCTCTCTGGGCTCCGCTCCGTGCCTGCGCGAGGAGGGCTGCTAATGGCAGTGACGCCACGAGGGCTTGGTCCGCGAGGCCTTGTTACCTGAGCTCACGTGAGGGCCATCCCATTGCACACTTTTCCTGGACACTTGCCCCCACTCCTGGCGTACCTTCTATCTGTGCTAAATCCCCGCATTCTGTTCCCCGGATGCCCGCGGGGTCCCTGTCCCCGGACGCCCTCGGGGCCCCTGTTCCCCCGACGCCCTTGGGGCCCCTGTTCCCCGGATGCCCACGGGGCCTCGCAGTAGAAAGCTGCTGGCTGCCCGGTTGTGCCGTGAAATCCCACAGCCTCTGTGCTACTTTCCTGGCCTCCCCCTGTGCCCCTCTGCAGGCGGCCGGGCCATACAGCGTCCCCCCGCAGCACCGACTGCCCAAGCAGTGCAAGGACAGCTTCCTGGTGGAGCAGGTGTTCAGCCCGCACCCCTACCCCGCCTCCCTCAAAGCCCACATGAAGAGTGACCCCCTGTACGCGGACATGCGGCTGACGGAACTGGCCGAGGTGAAGCGGGGCCAGCCCTCCTGGACCATCGAGGAGTACGCAAGGAACGCGGGTGACAAGGGCAAGCTGACGGCCCTAGACCTGCAGGTGAGTCTCGCGCGGTCGCGGGCGGCGGGGGGAGGCCCCCCGCCCCACACCCCAGCCCATGCAGGAGGGACGTCGCCGTCCGGCGCCCCGGGGCCCCCGCCCCGGGATTCCGAACCTTGATCAGCCGCAGAGCCGAGACTTTAACACGGGGAGCGTTCCTTTGCTGATTTGCTTGCAAACATTTGGCAGTGGGAACGCGGGGTTGATTGACTGACTTTGGCCGCCGAGTAGCTACCGGTGCGTTTAAGGCTCCGTAGCGAGTGTACATCCTCCTCGTTCGTTGCCCACGAGACCTGGGACAGAGCTTCACGAAACACCAGCCGATTTCTCCTTCCACATGTAGCACGTGGGATAAACATATGTGTCCATGTGGAACAGCCCCAGGTAAGAGCCACCCCCGGGAGCTCGGTGCACGCAGTCGTGGCCCGAGTCTGGCCACCACACGAGGGGCTGGGGTTCGGGCACACGTCGGTGGGCAGCCCCACCTGGTCCCGTGCACACTGCGCCTGCCCGTGTCTCTGTGTCACCACGGGAAAGCATCCCGTCCTCGCCTGCAGAATGAGCTTCGTGACCTGGCCTGTTGAGGGCTGTGGGGGAGATGCCAGTGGCGGGGGCCGGGGGGCGCGGTGTGGCGGGCAGAGACCTCGGGTTCCCCCAGCGCTGGGCTCCTCTGCGGAGGGACCCGGGACATCCCCTCTGCCCGCTCCGCGCCGTGCACTGGTCGTGCCCGTGTGTCCCTTGCAGAGCCGCTGTGAGAAGGTTTGGGAAGAAGGTACTGAAAGTCCCCGGCGGGAAGCAGGGGCTAGAAAGGATTTCAGGGGCCAGTTAAGTGATGCTGAAACGAGTCAGGTCTGCGTGTTCTTTCCCGGGAGGCTGTGAGCACGGGGCGCGGGGACCGTAGGGTCCTCGGCTTGCAGACGAGGAGATGCCAGTTCTGGGATCCGAGTGCCTGGCCCGGGTCGGACAAGCCTCAGTCTGTGCGGGACCCAGCCCAGCCCCTGGTCCTCCTCCTGGGCTGCCGAGAGAGCGGGGGCCCCGCGTGTCCCTGCAATGACCACAGTGAATCTGAGTGACGGCAGTTAGGGGAAGGGGCAGCCCTGGCTAGACTCTAACGGTGGGGCTTGTGCTGACAGCCCCCTCGCCCCTCTTACCCCCTGCACGCTGTGTCCCTGCGTGTGCTGTGTCCACTGTCCCTCCGGGCCGCTCCCTGTCCTGTCCTCCTCCTGCTCGTGGGCCAGGGCTTGGATGCCCTGCAGGTGGGCCCTGTGCGGCTTCGCGGTGGGGGCCACTCCCCCTGCGTTCCTGGGTCTCACGGCGTGGATGGTTCAATTAGTACACGGCCGTGAAAGGGTCAGATGAATCGAACGACTCATAGATCGACTAATGTCTTTATTTTAACGTTTATGTATTTCTGAGAGACGGAGACAGACAGACAGACGCGGGGTGGGGGGAGGGGCAGAGAGAGAGGGAGACAGAGAATCGGAAACAGGCTCCAGGCTCCGAGCCATCAGCCCAGAGCCTGATGCGGGGCTCGAACTCACGGACTGTGAGGTCATCACCTGAGCCGAAACCGAGAGTCGGCCCTTAACCGACTGAGCTGCCCGGGGGCCCTGAAACAGCGTCTTGAAGTTGGGGGAGGGGGCCGTTCCCAGGCACAGGTGACTTTTTGCCCCTACAGATGCGTGACATGTTAACGTGCCACGTTTATAAGTATAAATACAAAATTGCCCGAAATAACAGCGGGCCTTCAGACTAGAGAGCTTTGGTGACCTCACTTAACGTCGAGCCAAGGAGGGAGCGCCCTTTCCACAAAGCAGGAGGGGAGGGGTTGCCGGGAGGCGCGGCCTGACTCGTTCTCGTTCCTTTTCGGAAACTCAGGTGATGTCAGGACAGCTGTGCCATCTGGACGATCGCCGGGGCCCCGTGTGTCTGGGTGTGAGGTCGCCCGCTCGGGGGCGGGAGCAAAGGGGGGGCCCTGTTGTCACTCGAAGGGTCTAGGGGCCTGGTAACGAGCCACCCTGGCCCCTGGCCCTGGAAACTGTGGTATCACCGCTGTTTCTTGTCCTTAGAGCCTGAAGTTATCGGGAAAGCTAATAAAAAATAGTTTATTTTGCAGGCTGAGTCCCGGCCTGTAAGGTGTACGTGACCGTGAAAGGAAGCCGACTTCCTTCCGTTTGAGACAGAACCCGCCATGCAGGGTGGGCTTGGTTGGCTCCAGGCCTCCCTCCGTGACAAGACTGGGAGGCAGAGGCGGCCGGGCCCGTCTTGAAGGTGCAGGGCGGGGGGGGGGGGGGGGGGGCTGCTGTTCAGCCGTCCAACCCTGGCAGGTGGCCGCTCACCGTGGCAGACCAGTCTGCCCGTGAGATTACCCGTCCCGGATCCCCCTCTCCCGTCCGGTGTCCGTGAGATGGCTGAAGGGCTTTCGTGGCCCAGCCACACATTGCAAGTGCCCGTGGGGGGCAGACTTTGGGGGGAGGGAGCCCTGGCTGGAGCCTGAAGACGGGTGCTCGTCCTAATGGCGGGAGCGGGCGGCTGGGGGAGGCCGGGGCTCCTGGGACTCCAGCAGAGGACGCGGCAGTGGGGGCTCCCGCAGAGACCCAGCCCCCTGTCCTGACAGACTTTCCGTTCCTGAGAGAGTCCCGTCACTCACGATGGCCCAGGAAGGGAGGGACTGTCAGGGAGGGGCTGTCACGGTGCGATGGGCAGGGTGAGAGCCCGGGGGGCATCCGGGCACCAGCACCAGTGACAGATGTCGTCGCCCGGGGATCTGAGGCCGAGGGAAGGGAGCTGTTTCTGAAACCCACCGAGGCCCAGGGCCCCAGAGCAGACGCCTGGAGGGAATTGGGAAAACGTCCCGTCCACTGACCGGGCCCACCTGGCGTGCGTCCACGGGGCCAGGCTGCTCTGTCCCCAGAGCCAGGTGACAAATATCAGAGGCGTGTCTGGAAGGACGGGCCAGTGAGTAACACGGGTCAGAATCACCAACATCCCCCCCAAAACACGCTACAATGCAGTTTTCAGTTTGCAAAGGATGTGTTTTGTGATCTTGTGCGTGTGTCCGAGCGACTTTAACGTGCACGTTTTGAGCATTAAACAAGCCGAGAAAATCTCCAGAATGGATACGTTTGTTTGTGTTTCAGAGATTTAGGTGACCTCGCTTGGGATTTCTGTGTTTGCTTTCACGTGACGCTACGTTATTAAAAGCTCTTGCCGGAGGGGGAGAACACTGCTCCCCCCTCCGCCCTGTTACAGGAACTGATTAGCACATCACTGGGGAGCGGGGTCCACGGGCCGTTCAGGAGAACTGTGGTGTTTCTCCTACAGACGCTGCGTCAATCTCAGGACACGGGAGACCGAGGTCAGCGCGGGCCTGCCATCGCGGACGCAGCCCGTGGCCCTCGGACCGTCTGCACGGCCCTGTGGACCGGGACTCTGAGCAGCGGCCTGACCGCATTTTAGATTGTGTGTGAGCTGCTCGTCTGGGACAGGACTTTGATTTCTCAGTAGACGCTTTTGTGTGGATCTGGGAACGGAATCAGAGCCACGAGAGAGCCCTGCCTCAAAGGGCTCTGTCCTTAGGGCCGGTAGGGGAGCATACCCGTCAGTGAGGTTCCCGGGTTGTCCCACGGCCCGGCCGGCCCGCTCGTGGCCGCAGACCCCTGGCGTTGAGCCCCGTTTGTCTCGGCCCTGATTTGCTTGCTCACAGCGAGAAGACCCGTGGTTTCCCCGTGTCAGACCCGTGGACTCAGGCAGCGAGGGCGGGGCAGGTGTAGTCGTGGTGTGTAGGAGCCCGAGGCCTCGGTGGCCCCTGTCAGGCGGGGCTGGCATGGCGGATGTCGCGGTGGTCCCGGGCTGCGGACGAGTCAGGCGCTCTGGGACCTGCTTTCAAGTACTTCCCGTGTCCCTAACGTCTTGTCGTTGCTTCTAGACGCAGGAGTCCTTAAACCCAAACAACTTAGAATACTGGATGGAGGATGTTTATACCCCGGGCTACGACTCGTTACTGAAGCGTAAGGAAGCCGAGTTCAGACGAGCCAAGGTCTGCAAGATCGCCGCTCTGGTCGCCGCTGCCGCGTGCACGGTCATCCTCGTGGTTGTCGTGCCCATCTGCACGATGAAATCCTGAGCCCGGGGCCGCCCCGCCGCGCACGGCTGGCGGCCGCCGGCTCTCCCTCTGTGGCGTGAGGCCTCAGGGCCGTGTGGCGACAGCTCGCTGGGGCTTTCTGCCGGTGGGCAAGGTGCGCTTCAGGAAGTGTGCGACCTAGAGAGACCTACCCTCCTATTGGCTTTGACTCGATGACGCTCGGATGCGTTGTTAGAAGTGCAATATCTTTTCCTCCCAAAAGAATGTAACGGACGAGCAGAACATGCAAATTGAATTCCAAGCAAAAAAAAATTTAATTGGATTCTTTCCATTTTATTGAAGTCTCGCGGTGGGGAATATGTTACGCGGCAGATATTTGCTACGTGCCTGCCCGGGGCCGCGGAGGGAGAGAGCTGGATGAGTTCTGTTTTCCTTAATGTTGCGTTGCAGGTGAAGTCACAGGTTGTGTGTCCCCAGAGGATGCTACTTCTCTGCTGACTCGCAGGAAGGACTACGACTTTTCAAGCTTGCCCTTTGGTCACCATTATGATCCTCGTTGCAGATCTTCATGGAACATTCTGGATCTTTCTCCTGCGCACGGCGTAGGGAGGAGCTCACCTGCCGAGTCAGGCATAGCATGGAGTGTGCTCCCTCTGCGTACGAGGCTGAGGGACCCGGGCCGGGAGATCTTCCTGTCCGCACCCCGGGGTGTGGGGAGAGCCGCTCACCAACACCGTAAGGTCAGTACTGGAAAATCACGGCCACCCACGCGGTCTCCCATGAGCTCCTTGGTCTTCTGTCTCCTGGTGGTACCGGGCACTCTGCTTCTCACACGCGAGTCGGAGAGTTTGGAACGTGTCCTTGTGCCTTGAGGAGTAGAGACGAGGTAGAAACTTTGACATTCTAACTGCAGACCATGGTTTCTATGTGCCAGAAAACCACTTCCGGTGGCTTTCACAGGATCTTGAAAGCTTGTCAGTCACACGATAAAGGCGCGGAGGTGTTCTCCACAACGCAGCACCGACTCCAGAGTTCCAAATACTTGTCAGCAGCGCAAAAAAAAAAAAAAAAAAAAAAAAAAAAATCTCTATTTAACCATTTACGTATCTATCTGTGTATGTCTATCTGAACACCTAGTTTTGGTCTATTGTCCTTCTTTGTCAAATAACTTGAGAGCAAGGTTTCTCCAGCGTGCAGGAAGCTGTTGTAATTTGATCAGAATTTGATCCCAGTTTCCACCTGTTGAATGGTGCTTTGACATAATTGCACGGAGAGAATCCTTTTCAGCGTTTGACTCTAATGTCTTGCTACAGGGTCAAGGAAAAATGATTGGCAGAAACTCGCTACCTTAATTCTTCTGAGAACAAGGTGGGTTATGAACAAATGCTGAGAGTAGGAAGAAGCACTCCGGACGGCATAATAAATTCCCGAAAGAGGGGTTTGGGGAGCATCTCAGATTTTAAAGCAGCAGGATCCAGCATCCATTCCCAAGACCTTCGAATGACTCTCAGCTTGCTCTGTCGAGGTCTCCGTTTCCCCACACGGGGCAGCCGGAACGTTTCACGCTGTGAACAGCTAAGGGACGGATGCTTTTGTCTGTAGTGAGCCTTCATGTTTAGGGGCCTTTATGTCACTGTTTTTATTCTCCTGTTTATCTGTGGACTTTCAACTAGGTGACTGAAACTTAAGCCTTAGTATGCAGAACTGAGGATTTATCGTTGAAAATGAAAAATATGTATATATATACATTACTGTCTATTGTCAGAATTTTCATCTTCTGGTGCTCTGTTCTGGGTTGGGTACGTTAAATAAGGTTGTTTCTTTCACCCTCAAAGGGGATACTGGGTTCCCACCTGTAAGAGTTGGGAGCTACCCTATCCGCTCTCCTGCCGTCCAGGACGGCTCTGTGACACGGTCCCCCTTATCACAGATTAAGCCACGAGAGCATCAGAGATAGGTAGCTCCCAACCTCTTGCTCCATGATTTGCAGAGAAGTGGAGATGCACCAACCTGGGATGAGAAAAACCTTGTCCAAGCCCAACCCCTGCTGTCCTTGCCAGGTAGGACCATGGCGGATGGACCAAACTGCCATCGCCTCTTCCTAATGGGCCCTGCCTGAGCCACGCGTCTAGCTACCGAGGCAGGGTGTGTGACCGTAAGCCCCACCCCATGTGAGGAAGAGAAGGGACTCTGTAGAATTTTCTTCTCCCCTTCTCCTGTCTGAGGAGGTAGCAGAGAAATCTCGTCTGGCCCTCCGTCTAGTGTGGCTTGAAAATTCAACTCGACATCATCGCCGCGTGACGGAGAAGAAACACCCAGGGCTGGTGGTGCCCCTGGGGAACCCGATGGCCCCAGTGGGGACGGGTTATCCCCAGCTTTATCGCTTGGAGTGTGGTACCAAGTTAGGGATCTTTGCCACAGCTTGAAGCTGACAGATGCTCGGAGCCTTGGCATCTAGGGAAGGTGGAGTTCACGGCTGGGTCTTTTCTCTGTCCTGACCCCATGCTTGTGACAGCCTTCTTTCCCCGGACCCCCTCACTCTAGCCGTCCCCCCTCCCCCACCCCTGTATTTGCAGAGCGGGGCAAGACCAGAGTCTGGCTGGGAAGGAGACTTCTCCTCGTCCCGTGCGGACTGGCCTGACTCCCGTAGCGG
Source organism: Panthera leo (assembly GCF_018350215.1). Classification (NCBI taxonomy): domain Eukaryota; kingdom Metazoa; phylum Chordata; class Mammalia; order Carnivora; family Felidae; genus Panthera; species Panthera leo. The sequence goes on from NC_056684.1 coordinate 1,047,435, forward strand.
CCGTCACCTTGTACCACCGGCTCTGGTGCGTTCACAGGAAGTACGATTTCCCATGCCTGGCGCCTAGAATCATACACTATCAAAATTCACTTCGTTCCTCTTGCTTTTGAAAAGTGAACAGTCAGATGTTCTTACTTAAGGGATTGTCCTGAAATCAGATACCCTCAGCCAGTCATTAAATTCAGAATAATCGTATTCCTCTCTTCTAGTCTGAATTTGCTTCGAACACAGCCTTGCAGAAAAGCAAAAAAAAAACGTCTCCCGGCTCGGTTTTCGGATATTTTACGCCACCACCCCCTTCTTTAAACTGCAGATACAGTCGAAGCAAGTTCCTCTGTATCACCATTACTAGCTGACCGTCGCGCATTAGTATTTTAGGGCATGGGGCTACGCGATTGCTACCTGCCAGGCCACTTTAGATGTGCCAACGCTCGCTGCTCTGATGTGCCGTGAGTCCCGATGCCCTTATCGGAATCGAGGCAGTGCTGTTTTTGTTTACAGTTTATCAGTGTACGAGCGACGGCACCTCGTTTTTTTAAACAACAACGGAAAAGTGCTGCCAACAGTAAATGATTCTGTTAAGAGGTGTAGCAATTTGTGAATGTTGAAATTCAACATGCTTCATATTATAACCAACTTGCAAGAATATCATGGTCCATCGTGTGAATAATACCAAATCAGTATATACTGTATATTGTACTACAGAGATTTGTATTTAAAGGCAAAGATATTAGTAATTGTCGGGGTAATTGGGGAAAGGGTATTAGATATTTATTGATGAACAATGAAAACTGCGACAGACTTCCTTATTTATGCCTTATGAATAAAAGGGTGTGACTTTTAAGTTCTATGTGCGAGACTCGGGGAGCAGTGGGTATTTTTGAAGGCGGGGACTGTCAACCTTTTCTATGTTTGCTCTGTACAGCTGTTAGCACACTCTTGGTGCTTGATCAACGTTATATAATACCAATAACTAAGCACATTTTTAGATCTTTTTTCAAATGGCTTGTGTAAAATTTGGTTAATGTACAATGGTTGGTTGGAAGCTATCATAGAAAATCTGCCTCTCCAAATATAATCAAAAATAAACTGAAAAATTATAAGATATCTTGCGGTGAGGTTTCATTTGATGCATAAATTGTAAGTGTTCAGTTTTATGCACATATCAGAAGTGTCCAACTTGGTGATTTTTCATAAATTGAAACCATCCATGTAATGAGCACCCAGATTAAAAAAAAAAAAAACAGGACACTCAGACACCCAGAAGCCTCCCAGAACCTCCCTCATGCCCCTCCCAGTTAAAACCTGGTGAAGAAGAGTGGCCCTCCTGTTTTAAGGGCACACATTCGTTTTGCCTGTTTTTTTTTTTAAACTTTATGTAAACGCATTCATGTACCTTGCACTTTTTTTTTTTTTTTTTTTTTTAGTGTAGTTGACACACAGTGTTACATTAGTCTCACGTCTGTACACTATGCTGGGCCCCGCAAGCATGGCCACCGTCTGTCACCACGCAGCATTGTTACGGCACCACTGGCTGTATTCCATGTGCTGTGCCTTCCGTCCGTGGCTTCTTCATCCCGTAACTGGCAGCCTGGGCCTCCTCTCACTCCCTCTGGAAACCACCAGTTTGTTCTCTGTGTTTGCGGACCTGATTCTGCTTTGTTTGCACGTGAAGAGAGAGAAGTCACAGAAACCATGTGATTTCACGTGCAGGCAGGCGGAAGGTAAGAAACAAATGAGCGTATGCTTTGTATCCTTTGTGTCTGGTTTCTTTCACTCCACATGAGGCGGTGGAAAACATCTGTGCCGCCGTGTATGGTGGTGGCCTCCCCATTTTCACAGCGTTATCTGCTGGAGAATGTGGCACGATTTCTTTACCCACTGGTGGGCGTCTGGGGAGCTCCCGGTTTGGGGCTATGAACACGCTTATCCGTGGTTTTGGTGAATGCACGCGTGCATTTCTGGCAGTAAAGCTGCTGGTCCCCAGGTGAGCTCCCATGCTGCCGTGGCGGGTGACGCGGCCCCGAGGCTCCCCTCCGCAGTGCGCGTGGGGCTCCAGTTGCTCTAGACGCTACTCGCAGGCATGTTCCGTCTTAGCCCTTCTGCTGGGTATGCGCTGGTGTCTCGTGCATTTAATTTGCGTCTTCCTGATGATGAAGGAGATTTGCACCCTTTCATGTGTGTGTTGGCCCTTCGGATGTCCTGATCTGCGAAGTGCCTGTTCACGGCTCTGCCCATTTTCCATTAGGCTGGTTGTCTTTTCCTTAGCAATTTGTAGAAATTCTCTAGACGTTCTGAAAATGAGTTATTTGTCGGATACACATTACAGACACTGTTTTCCATTCTGTGAGCTGCACTTTTATTCTCTCGTTGGTACCTGATCAATAGGGGTTCTTTATTTTGATATAGAAATGTATCGGTTTCTTCATTATGATTGGCAGTTTGAGTCCTGTTGGAGACGCTTCGTACAGACTCCAAGGTCACGGAGATGCTCTGTTTTCTTCTTGAAGCTTTACTGTTTTACTTTTCTTGGTTGGAGCTGCATGTCTTCTGGAGTTGACATTACACTGGTGTCAGGTGGGGGTTATCCCATGTGGGTACCCATTGATCAGCACCGCTAATTAGAAAGATCATCCTGGGGACACCTGGGTGGCTCAGCTGATTAAGCGTCCGACTCTTGATCTCAGCTCAAGTCCTGATCTCATAGTTCGTGACAATCCCTGTATCAGGCTCTGTGCTGACAGTGTGGAGCCTGCTTGGGATTCTCTCTCTCTCTCTCTCTCTCTCTCTCTCTCTCTCTGTCTCTGGCTGCTCCTCCTGTGCTTGCTCTCTCTCTCTCTCTCTCAAAATAAATAAATAAACATTGAAAAAAGAAAGAAAGATGGGGCACCTGGGTGGCTCAGTTGGTTAAACGTCCAACTTTGGCTCAGGTCATGATCTCATGGTTCGTGGGTTCAAGCCCCGCGTCGGGCTCTATGGTATTGGTTCAGAGCCTGGAACCTGCTTCGGATTCTGTGTCTCCTTTTCTCTCTGCTCCTCCCCTGCTCTCTCTCTCTCTGTCTCTCAAACGAATAAACATTAAAAGTGTTTTTTTTAATTAAAAAAAAAATAAAGAAAGACCATCCCTCCCTCTTTAACACAAGTCTATTGAACATATATATGGCTTCCTGGACTTTCTATTCGGCCCTGTCTGCTCCTCTGTGCTTGTGTGAGCACAACATCAACATAGTTTTCTCCACCCCAGAGAGACGAAGACGTCCCTCACTGTGAAGTAAGTGAATCATAGCTGAAGGGGCAGAGGCCGCAGCACATTTCTTGCCCATGAAATCGTATCAGGGAGATGCCGGAGAGAGAATTTATCCAGCTTCTTTAATGTTCATCCTGCCATTCGCAAATGTCACCGAGCTCCCGCTCGAGTCATTAAAGAAAAGTGACGAAACGCTGTCCGAGCACATCGCAGAAGGCAATTAATATTTTGACGTCTGGACACCAAAAGAAGTCTCTGATGAGGGCCTGGACCATGTCAGCGCAATGATACCACAGCAGGCTTAAGAACGCTTCTCACTTTTACAGTAAATTCTAGTTCAGACGTAAACCTGAGGTTTGCACGCGGATCGACTGGATTGCATTTCGCCTGAGTGCTCTGAGCAAGTGAATTGAGAAAATAGCATGTATGTAATCTTGTAGGGAAATGTTCACTTTCCTCACGAGGACAAATGTATGCGCAATGTGCTATCGTAAGGCATTTTAATCTGTTGCTATTTAGATTCCTCCCCCCAAGTACCAGCAAGAGTCAACTTACGTCACACCATTGAATGCACTTTTAAAAAAGCACATCTCCCAGTGCTCTCTCTAGATTTCAGGCTTTCCGAAAGTCCCACCGGCCAAGTCACTGGGATTTGGCCGTTCCTGGGTTTGGATTCAATCTGGACTAGTCCTCATAATGGAAAGGAGAGGGAAGAGGTGCACCCGACTTTAGACAGAAGCGATGTTATGAGAAAACGACACCAGCGTCCGAAAACAGGAACCGAAGGAACACAGGCGTTTCGGGCCGGACCAGGTACCGCACCCCACCCCCTGCACACACTGCTTCTTTGCGGTCTCAAATCTGACCCCAACTCAGCCGTTTTGGAAGATTCCTGAAAGATTCATTAAGTCCTGGACAGAATATTATTGTTGGAGTTCAGCAGCACACGTGTGGTTAGTTGCAGATACAGTTTCCTTTCCTTTGCAAGGAAAACACTTAATAAACGAGGCCAAATCAGTAACTGAGTTGTCACCCCGTGAAGAGAAGAAATGTACACGGAAAGTTCACGCGGGCTGCTCAGAGGCACGTTCCACGGTGTGATGATTCTTGCATAATTTCCGAAGTCCTGGCCAGGAAGGCTTTCCCGGCTCATTTTCTCCGGGGCCAATGCTGTTCGACTTGGATGTCTCTGCCAGCCTACGTTAGCATTTTATTACTAAGTAGTTTTATTATTAAAGCACGGTTTTACCACTAGCGATGGGTATGTGACCTATTTCTTCCTGTTCTTTGCTCTATTTATTTATTCCTTTATTTATTCAACTGACATTTGTTAAGCAACTTGAATGTGCAGGGCACTGGCTTGGGGCTGAAGTATCGTCCCCAGAGCAACAATGTCTCGAACATAGTAGATGCTTAACGAATACTTGTTGAACGAACGAGGGGGGAAACGAATGCACGCAGTCTGAGATCGGGTGTCTCGGAACGTCCATTCCAACGGATGTACAGGTAACAAGGAAGTAAGCAAATAAGGGAAATGATTTCGAACAGCAAGAGGTTTCCTGAAGGAAGCTTTTCCCCTCAGAGGGGAGCAGAGGTATTGCCTGAGTTAGGGCAGCGGGAAGACCTGGAGAATGTGGTGTGTGGACGGCCCAGGATGAGCGCCCCTGGCAGAAGGAGCTGGCAGTGCAAAGGTCCTGCGGTGGGAATGAAGTCTGGGCAGAAGGCTAGTGTGGCTTGAATGTGGTGAGCGCGGTGGGAGGGACATCCGTGAAGCGGCAGGGGCCGTTAGACACGGTAAACAGGTCAGGTTTTATTTTCGGTACGATGTGAAGCCTGGGGACGGTGGCAAGCAGAGGGATACGACGTAATCCATGATCCGAGTTACGTGCTTACGAGATCACCCTGGCTGCAACGCAGAGAAGGGGCTGAAGGGAAGGAGGGGTGGGAGCCAGGAGACCCGTTCAGTAAGAGTGGGAGAGCAGGGAACAAAGAAGTGGCCAGGTTTTCCAGAAGCTCTAAAGAGGCTCCCGGGGACCCGGCGTTAGCGTCAGCAGCCCTATCACGAGGGGGTCCTGACGTGGGGACGCTGTCACCAGGAGGCAGGAAAGCACGCGAGGGCCGGGGCCACCACGGTGAAGGCCTTCCCTGGGGTGTGCTGACCCAGGGCAGAGGGGTGGGCAGCTGTCGGGACCCTCACTCGGCCCTACGTCCACTGAGCACCCGCTGGGCCTTAACTCTGGTGACCGGGGAATAATAATAAGCACGACTCCCACCCATCAAGTCGGCGACCTACGACTTCCTGCTACCAATGAGACACGGGCAGAGACACAGGCCCTGGACTTGCTCTCTGTCCGTGGACAACCAGACGCGAAAGCCCTGTTTCCAGGCATTATTCACGAGGCACCCAGGACCGTGAGGTGGGGGAGAAGGTGGGCCCAGGCCTCTGCCTAGAAGAACGTTCTGGGCTGCGGGGGAGCAGCCCCGCCCCCCAGCCCCGCCTCTCCTAACAGAAGCGTCAGAAACTGCCCCCTCGAGGTCGAGGTCGCGGAGACCTCTGTCCTGCGGGCCTTTCTCTGCTTCCTTCTGTCCCGTGTAACCGCTGCACAGCAGGACGCGTTCCCCACCCCCTTCAAACCCTTTCCTCTCTGGGCCTCCCTCCTCCTTACTGGCCTCCCCTTCTCTGCTTCCTCCCCTGCCTCTCCCTTCCGAGCCCTCCTCCTTCCGTCCACGGTTCCTGGGATTGGACACCGTCCGGATACGGATGAGCCCGGTTCACATCCCAACGTCGATCCCTTCTCTGAGCTCCAGCCTAGATGGCCATCGCCGTGGGTGCGTGACAGGCACACTTCGTGCACCTGGAGGGGGTGGGCTCGCTCACCCCTCCCCACTGTCCTCCCCCCCCGCCCCCGCACTGACTCGGGTGCAAACACACACTCGGCTCGCGCCCCTCCTGCACACCCAGGGTCCGCACTGCCTGGCCGCGGATTAGCTCGGGGTCCGACCCGCTGCTTGTCCTCCAACCCGACTCCATTCTCCGTAAGAGCCAAAGGCTCCCACCAACTGGATGAGATCCGGTCGTGTCCCCTTCCCTGGCTCCTGCCACATGTGGACTAAAGCCGCAGGGTCTCTGGCCTCCCCCCCACCCGCCGGGCCTCGCTCCCCTCTCACGGAGCCCCGGCTGCCTTTCTGTCCCAAGCACGGCACGCCTGTTCCCGCTCCGGACTTCAGCACGTCCCGGCAGGAAGGATCGTGTCACCGGCCCGGACCCCCCCCCCCCAATGCCCTCACCCGAATCCCCCTGCCCTTCGTGCTAGAAAGCGTCCAGGCACTTGTGTCACCTCGCTGTGCGATGTCATTGTTTTTTACACTGTGTCCAAATCCCTGTAAGTGCTGCGTCAGCCCGCAGACCAGGGCCGAGCCCAGAGGCCTTTGGTGAGTATTTGTGGAAAGAACGGAGGGTTTCCTGATATTTGTATTAAAGGTGAAAAAGAGCTCACGTGCTGTTTAAAGGAGACGCTTCCTGCGACAGAAAACACGTTATTGATGTGGGTCTGGAGTGCCCACTGAACTCGCGAATGCCTGTCGATAAACTCCTGTGACGCAGCTGGGACGTTCTCCATTTGTAACGAGAAGCAGCCTAGGCGGGTCTGCAGAAACGCCACGTGTCGTGATGGCAATAAGCCTGTGCGTAAGCAAAGACACGGGCCACGAGACGCGTTCACGGAGCTGTTTGGCTCCCCTCGCGTCTGCAAGGCTAAGAGTCAGAAGGTGCCTCGGGAGCCCACGATGGTATGAGATTTGTTTTTGGGGTCCCCGGGGAGAGCGCCCCGGTCAGCAGCCTGGAGGAGGGACGAAGGGGGACCGTGCGGTGGCAGCAGGGGCCTCGGCCCCTCCCCGGGGGCCCCTGGAGCCGGTGTCCGCCCCCCTCAGGGTTACACAGAGGGAGATGTGGGATTGGAACCCAGACATCCCGGAAGCAGCGTTCGTGGTCGTGTCTGCTCCGCTGTGCCACCTCCCGAAGCCTCTCAGATCTGCAGGCACAGACTCCCCCCCCACCCCTTCACTCGACTCCTGGAAGGCATCTTGCCCTGCGATGACACCGGGCTGACCCTGCAGTCACGCTGTCACTCACCTAACCCGCGACGTGCCAGCTGTGCCCTAGACAGGGCTCTGGGCGCTGAGAGCACAGAACACACAACTCCCCGCCCTGAGCACAATTCCGCGAGGAGACCCACGGGCACAGCGGAGTCAGAGGCTGCGTGGCATGGGACAGGGGCCGAGGACGTCTGTCCCCACGGGTACTCACTCATCTTTAAGAAGTAGGTGTTATTCTAACCAGTCTGCAGACGCAGGAACAGAGGCCACGGGAGACCAGGAAGTGCATCTAGAGAGTCACAGGCAGCACAGGTGAACTTGGCTTTCATTCTGGGTTAAATCCACCTGTGACTCTGGAGCCCGAGCTCTTCACCACGACGCCCCTGGGCCGCTGTTAGAGGAGGAAACGGCCGCGTTGATCCTCTGGGACGCGGGTGGGCGCGAGGGTGGGGAACAGGGTCTGAGGCTGGCGGGGGGACCCCTGGGGTCACCTCCTGAGGCCGCCTGGCCACAGCCCCGTCCGGGAAGGGGACCCCGCATCCCATTCTGAGTGAGAAGGCCACGCAGGACTGAATCAGTGAGAGGTCCTCTCTGGCACCTGTCCTGCTCTCGTCCGGACAAATGTGCTCTTGTAGAGGCAATCAAGAAAGCAAGGGGTTTGTCAGCGCCACACCCTCCCTCCTGGCCTTCACCACGAACTGTAGCGCTTAGAGTTCATCAATCACGCCCACAGCTGTTCCTGTGGTGCCCTCGACTCTGCAGAGGGTGTGCAGGGGTGTGAACCCGGAGCCCCTCCCCGCCGTGCGTGTGTACACGTGTGAACAGAAGCAGGAAGAAGGTCATGTTCGCAAGTATCCGCACCAGGCTCTCAGCTCCCAGCAGCCCTCCCTTACCCGGTGGGGGAGGGGGACGTGCCTTGTTCCCTCTGCAGGTGCTGTCACTGGGCTGCGGGGAGGTGGGGTCTGCAGGCAGAGCGGACACAGCTCGTGGGGACCGGGGCTGTGATATGAACCCGAACCCACATCCCTGGAGCCCTCCCTCATCTTCTGGGTCCTAGTTGACGCGGTAACTTGGTCCCTAAAGATTCCATCCGTGTCCTTCCCGAATCCCCAGATCTGAATTCCTGTCCTGGGCTCTGTCCACACCAAGGGGACTGTGACAGCTCATCACACGTTCAAATCAGAGTCTGTGAGCTCAGAGACCCTTCTCCAGCATCTCCCCAAACAGGAGGCAGTGAGACAACGGTTAGAACTTGAAGAAATTCGCCCCTACAATGCAGGTTAATTTGTCGTGACGTGACTGCTCCTGGAGACAAGATGTTATCGTGTGGCCCCGTGAGCTGGAACCAGGCTGTGTTTGGAAGAAAATCGATGAGATGATCTCTCTGCAGCACGGTCACTGCTTGTCCTCGACAGCAGCTTGAAGGGGACTCGGAAATTGCCTCCGTGTATCATGTCCAACCGGGCTAAATTCTTCCCGCGTTTCCGCGACAGATGCGCACGGCAAGCCCACACAAAGGCCCCCGAGTGAACCGTCACATGTCCCCAATTAACGTGGCTTTAATTCCGAGACAAATAGGATCTCCGTGAATTTCCACGCGTTTGACTTGGCCGGGATGGCGGGCGAGTGGAACTCGCGGGCTTTGGGCTGGAGGGTGGCAGTCGTTTCCGCGTGCTGGTTGCGAGGGGGCCCGAGCTGCACGTGCCAGCGTCTGCACCGCGAGGAACAGGGGCCGCGGCACCAGGTGCCCGCTCTGGACCCGCTGCGGCGTCCCTGGAGCCCGCGCTTCCCATTCTCCACCTCAGCCGCATCCAAACTCAGCAGAACGACGTCCCTTCGCTCTCACAAGACGGCTCCGGATGCAGGGATGCTTACTTGTCGTCGTGAGACCAACCATAGGAATGTTGTAGAAGGACCTGGAATGATCCACCAGGAACAGGACTCCTTCAGCTTTGATGTTCTTCTCAGGTCCGAGATTCTGGGCGCATCTGGCATCCGGTGGACGGGCGAGCAGGAAGAAATGGACCCGTTACCGGCGTAAATGTGGAAATACCTGTCCTTGTTTGTCACTCCCGTGCAGCCTCCCCACCAGGCCAGGCACTGGAGATGCCGAGGTGAAACGTCGGGAACATCCCTGCCCTCCAGGAGCTCTGAGTCCAGTGCAAGGGCACTGGGGTGCCTGCAGGGGGGCGTCTGGCCATCGGCTCTGTTTCTACATTACCTGCTGGGACACAAATGTCCTGAAAGGTAAGATCAGGTCCCACTACCGGATCTGTCCCCAAACCCGGACAGGACCTGGCACCTGGAAGCCGTTCCCGCAGCATCAGTTGGAGGGATTAACGGGATGGAGGCAAGGTATGAGTAAGGAGCTTTTCAGAAGGTTCTGGGTTTCAGAGGGAAAGGCCATGGCTGGAAGGGAGCTCGAGGGCAGACACGTCCGTCGGAATCAGTGAGTGATATCCGAGACTGTCGCCTCGTACCACACCGGGGCACACGGCTCGGGCAGGAGCAGACGTGCGCCCGGTTCCTGAGGGCGACAGACATGAGCGAGCAGACAGTGTCCTGTGGCAGGTGCTGGTGGGAGGGTCAGAGCACGGGGCCCAGGGCACTCACAGGGCGTCATAATCAGGATCCTGTCCTTTCAGGAGGAACAGGACGGAGAGACCGGGGAATCCGAGGCACGTCCTCTGGTGGCACAGTGTCTGTGTGGGGGCAGGCTGTGAGGACAGCATGCGGGTACCAGGAGAGGGCCTGTGTCGGGCCACTGAGTTTGAGTGTTGTTCACTAGGTGATGGGAGCCCCTGAAGGTTACTGAGCGAGAGCATCCCCAGCCGAGCACTCTGGCGGGTGCAGCTGGGTCCTGTGGGCAACACGGCCCACGTTCAAGCTCATCCACAGTCATCGGGCCAAAGAGCCGCGTGCTTGGAAGAAACCTCGGGTCACACACACCATTCGGGGAGGGCATCTCGTGTTGCCCGTGTGGCAGCCTCCTGCCTGAGGGGCGTCGGGCTGGTTTCAGGGACAGAGGCCACGTCCCCGGCCACCCGGAACGCTGGGAAGCTCTCTCTTACGTCGAGTCAGACTCCGGGGACGGCGGGTTTTGGTTCCTGCGATGGTTGGCTTAATGTGCCACCTGGACTGGGCCTGGGGGCCCAGACATTCGGTCAGGCGTGACGCTGGGTGTGTCCGGGGGGGTGTTTTGGGCGGTCAGAATCTGAATCGGCAGCCCCAGGGCCCCAGTCTTCTTGCCTGACTGGCTGGAGTCGGGACTCCGGGGCCCTGCCTTCAGACTCCAGCAGAAACATGGGTTCCCCTCGGGTCTTGGGCCCGGCAGCGTCCCCACCCAGGACTGCCGGGTCCCCAGCTTGCCGGCTGCACACCCTGGGACGGCTTCGCCGCCCTAATCCCACGAGCTGATCCCGTAGGGGAGGCGTCTTTGTGTTAGAAACACGGGCGTGAATGTGTCTCTCCCGTCGGTTCTGCTTCTCCGAAGAGCCTGACCAACCCGGTTTCCCCCGCAGACCTGCCCGTCGGTGCCCTTCACAAAGCGGGGTGTCGGAAGTGGCCGACGTGGCTCAGGTGCTGTGACCCCGCAGAGGGTACGAGTCCCTCTTCCCTTATTCTGAACTGCACCTCTTTACTGAGGTCACAGTGCGACCGACCCCCCGATCCCCACGGTCTCTGAGGAAGCTCAGAGGGGGCAGGAGTTGGTTCCACACAGCAACGGAAATGACACGGATGGAACTCTGAGCGTCTGTTGCGCGAGCGACACGTGCTGCACGTCAAGCCTGGGCGTCCACAGGACTCCACCCCTGCTCTGGCCCGTACTGACATCTCACTCACCAGGTCCTTTGGTAAGTCGCCCCACCGGTCCCAGCAGGAGCCCCGCGGGGTGGACGACGGCCCTTCTCCCACCCCGGCCACCTTCCCGCAACCCAGCGAGGGTCGGCAATGACCTTGTGCTAACGGCGTTCTGCAGGCCGGACGACCACAGGTGCACGTGAGTCAGCGTCAGACGATGTCGGGACCGTCCGCTCCCAGACGGCACGCTGTGCACCCTCGCGCCGCGGGGCCTCCCCGACCCGACCCTGCACCCACCCACTCACTGCAGGGACAGCCCCGCCTCTCCGTGCTTCTCCCACACCTGCGCTGTGCACCTGTCGCGCGGCAGACCCGGCTTTAGGGCTTCACGTGTTTTTATACGGTGACAATGAGCAGGTCAGGCTTGGGCCAGCTTTTATAATTTTGTCATTAGCAACTTCGTCATTCAGAACGAGCACACGGGCAGCAACCGCAAACAGCGAGGGCTGCGAGTACTGGTCCCCCCGAGGTCCCCCTGCCCCTCGGGGAGGCCGAGACCCAGCTTCCCAACCACTGGCGGAAACCGCGTTCGTAACTGATGACGGGAAAATCTCAACTTCTATTCTATCCTTGACAATGGAAACGGTGCTCCGTCTTGGCAGTTTTCTATAGGCCCTCCTGCCATCGGCTCATCCCGACGCAGACCACCGGGACTGGTGGTGCGGACCCTCCCCCGGCCCCCGTCTCCTAAGCACACAGCGCTCGCGGGGAGAACGCCGTGCGGAGCTCAGGCAGGTGTCAGGGCCCGTGCAGGCAGATGAACTAACAGAAGACGGGACTGTCCTCCGCTCCCGTCCCGTCACTTTGTTTTATGCAAGGAAAGAACAGAAGACATGCCCAGATATAGAGGTGATACTGTAGAGATGCTCGGGGCTGGGGTCTGCCCTCAGCCGTGACCTTGCAAAGCCAGTCTCCTCCGCTGGACCTCGGTTTCTCCGCTAAAAACAGACAAGAGCAACCATAACCCGCCCGAGACGAGTTGCCGTGAGAATCAGGGAGCCCCCTCTGACCCTCGGTCCCACACCGCCTTCACAGGGTTCCTGCAGATATTTTAAGGCGGCCAGGAATTCTACGTGACATCACAGACATCCCTAAGGAGACTCGGAGGTCTCCCGTGAGCCTCCTACGCTCTGGTCATCAGGCTCGGGGAGGGAAACACCATTATTTTACAACGTCCCCAAAGAACAGAGCTCCCAAAATGTGTAATTCTGCAGACCTCACCCAACGATGCCCTCAGGTCTGTCCCCGGACTGAGGGGTCTCGTGCGCGCGCCCAGGCAGGGCGTAGGTGAACGTCCACGCGACTTCTTTGTGCTCACGGGGTCTGGTCTCCAAGTCCCAACAGGGCAGATGTACAGAGCCGGTCCCCAGGTGCCAGGAGGAGTAAAGGCAGAAGCCAGAGCGCCAGCAGGGGACCGCCGTCCAGGGGGTGGTAGCTGACGTACCAACACACAGAAAACCGATTTGTAACCCGCGGAGGTAAAGCCTGCTGCCCGCATTTGTGAACGAATGTCGAATTGTACACGAACCTCTTCATCACACAAGCGATACCGCGATACCCTCCCCTTCTGGGAGGTGAGCGGGACCCGCTCAGGGCACCCGCAGACTCACCCCAGTGCGTGTCGCGGCTGCACATCCCCCAGGACCGTTTCTCTTGCTTTCACGTAACTACAGGCAGAATCGACAGACGCACAAACGGTACCTTGTATCGGTCACTGGCGTCTGCACGGAGCTTCCTTCCACAGCTCGGCGTCGCTCGGTGAAACGACCCGCATCCATCGCATCCTTTCCGAGCTTTCTGTTCTGAGCAGGACCGCGTGAACGTCTGGGCCCACGAGGGCGCACGGCCCTTCGGAAGGGGCTGTCCTATTTCACAGTCCAATATTTCCGGGTTTAGTACCCACACTTTGTGTTTCCCAACCCTTCTGGTATCTCCTTGTTTGAAGTTATATCTCTTTTGTTATGAGAGACCCGGGCATCTCTTCTCGCGTGTTTTCTCTTATTTCCTGTGCGTATTATATGATCATTCTTCTATTGGGTTATTTGTGGGGTTTCTTCCTCAATTATTTTTAGGAATACTGATTTTTGTTTTGTAATATCTGCTGCAGATGTCTTCTCCCAGTTTGCAGACATTATCCCATTTTCCCCTTAATATTGTATTTTTTTATTTTACCCCTTAATATTTTAGTGTGTTTTTCCTAAGAATAAGGATATCCCTTTATGTAACCAAAATATTGATATTAAATTCAAAACATTTTGCACTGAGGATGTAATTTCACCTAATCTACCAACCACGTTCCAATTATTTTCTTGTCCCAATACTGTTCTTTAAAAAAAAAAATTAATTAATTTTGAGAGAGAGAGAGAGAATGAGCAGGGAAGGGGCAGAGAGAGAGAATCTTTTTTTTTTTAAATATGAAATTTATTTTCAAATTGGTTTCCATACAACACCAGGGCTCATCCCAACAGGTGCCTTCCTCAATGCCCATCCCCCAGCCTCCCTTCCCTCCGACCCCCATCAACCCTCAGTTTGCTCTGTTTTTAAGAGTCTCTTATCTTAAGCAGGCTCCAGGCTCAGAGTCGAGCCTGATGCAGGGCTTGACCCCAGGTGAGGTCCCAAGTGACATCATGACCTGAGCTGAAATCAAGTGTCAGACGCTCAACCGACTCAGCCACCCAGGCGCCCCCAGTATTGTTCTGAAGGGCATTCTTTCCCTCCAGTGCGTGGGGCTCAAGGCTTCACAAACACCGAGCTCCACGGGCCCCAAACACACCAGGCTCGGCCACTCACCATCGACAAAATCCGAAGGCAGAGAGACGAGTGGGGGTGAGACAGGAGAGAGGTTTATTTCCGGGAGGCCGGCACCCGGAAGACGGCAGACTAGCGTCTCAAAGACCGTGTCCAAAGCGCAGAACCACCTCTAGGTTTATCTGAGGAGACGTGGGGAAAGGTGGGGGGCCCGTGCAGGTGGGCGGGGAAGTTCAGGTGGGTCCCTGTCCTGGGGTCCATCTCAGGGTCCTGCTGGCTCGGGGCGGCCCGCATTGCTCGAGGGGTCGTTTCTGTCCCCGTCACGGGGTGCCCTGCCCTCGGGGTCTCCCACCTGAGCCCAGAGACCCGCTGGAGTGCTGGACGGTGTGAGGTCAGGGTGGGGCCGCCGATGCCCACTTTCAGCGCAGCCCTGGTTCCCGGCGTCCGTCACCCCGGACCCGTTCCTTCCACAGCCTTCCTTCATCCACTGACAATCCTGAGACGTGGGGCCCGATATTCCATAGCGCGTTCCTCTGGTTGGTTTGGTCTGGGGCTTGCTCATGCCTGGATTCAAGTTTTGCACGACCCTCCGTTTCTCCCGGGGCCTCACGCCTGGAGGCCCAAGATGTCCTTCTGATGCTCTGGTGACAGCCATTCTGACTCTGGACCAGGGGGTGATCAACACGGTCACCGTTTCCCTTGACCCTCATCAGAACGAGCCCCTAGTTCTTTAGTGGTTCTTGCCCGGACCTGTCTTCACTCTGACGCTCACACGTCTTGTACCCTCGCCAGATAGCTCTCCACCCGAAGGGAGAGCCCTCTCCTCCCTTCCCGCGTCCGTTTCTCCGCTCACTTGTTGCCTATCCCCGCCCTCTCTCTTCCCCCATCCACCTACCGAATGGATTCAGGGGTTCCCATGGCATTGCTGACTCATAATCCACCGCCGACTGTATCAGTCTCCCGTGGCTGCTGTAACAAACGACCGCATCTGTTCTCTCACGGTTCCGCAGGTCGGAAGTCCACGGTCAGTTCTCCGAGCCCCAGTGAAGGTGGTGGTGGGGCCACAGGCCACCCGGAGGCCCCCGGGGGAGGGCCCTTCTTTACCCTTTCCGGCTTCCAGAGCCCAGTTCCCCACATTTGCCCACTTCTGTCCCCGTCCTCCACCTTCAGAGCCAGCAGGGTGGCACCCGGCTCTGGTCCATAGATGGTCTACTTCTTCTCCGTGTTCAGATCTCTCTGCCCTTTAATCACATCTGCCAATCCCTTCCACCATATAAAGTGACGTTCATAGGCAGTAGGGCTTAGGACCCCCGTGTCTGTGGAGGCCATCATTCAGTGGTCCCACTTCTCTTGTGCTCAAACTTTGGTGCTCACCTTATTCCAGCTTTGGCCAGTGGGGTCCCCTGCAAGCCTGTTCCTTCCTCCTAGTGACCAGCCACCATCATGTCACTCATTTATTCATTGGAACTTTCTGGCACAAGGTATCTCAGAACCATGTTGCCCATTCTCTTCTTGCCCTTGAGCCAAGCACCGTCCAAGAGACCTACTTCCATCTAGTGGGAATGACATTTGGGGACCATACTCCTGGGTCCTGTCCGCGGACAGACCTTGGAAATATGTACCTATTTACACGGGGTATTAATCTCTTTCTTTCCCTGTTCTGCATCTCCCTACTTCCACGGCAAGAACTGGGTCCCCGCAAAGTCCCCACGGTGTTCACTCGCTCTGTGCTGCAACAGACGTGTGGTTTCAGACCCCCGCAGCCAGCGTGCTGAGACGATCCTGGTGGAGTCCAGGCTTACTGTCCCTTTGCTTGTCTGGACCGAGGGGCCACAGCCACAGCCACGGCATTGACTTCAACGTTGACCTGCGTTGGTTCTGCTCCCCCCCTCAGTGTGTTTATTCGTTTGAAATAGACTCATTATTTTCATTTTCCCATTTGGTTTTAGGTTGCCTTTTCTTCCCGGCTCATTGATCCTTCGGATGAAATTTGCCGGGTTATCTTTCCATCAGGTTGCTGCTTCCCTGGGAAGGATGTGGGTGCACAGTGTCCCCCGAGCTCCTGAATATTCAAATCTGTCCTCTTATACACCTTGACAGCGGGACCGGGTCTAAAACTTGTGGCTCCTTCTACTTTTCCTTGAGTTTCCTGAAAATATGGCTCCACGCTTACCTTTCTTGTACGTTTCCCCTTGAGAAGTGTCTTGCCTGCCTGGTTTGTTACCCTGTGAATAATCCGATCTTGCTGATTGGAGACCCCGAGGATTATTTTTCTTGGTCTTTAAATCCTAATGGTTTTAATCATGGTCTTGGACCATTATTAATATTATTATTATTTATTTAATAATAATTAAATTATTTTAATTTAATACTATTTTTTTTTTAATTTTTTTTTTCAACGTTTTTTATTTATTTTTGGGAGAGAGACATAGCATGAACAGGGGAGGGTCAGAGAGAGAGGGAGACACAGAATCGGAAACAGGCTCCAGGCTCCGAGCCCTCTGCCCAGAGCCCGACGCAGGGCTCGAACCCACGGACCGCGAGATCGTGACCTGGCTGAAGTCGGACGCTTAACCGACTGCGCCACCCAGGCGCCCCTAATACTATTTTTTAATATTAATACCAATTAAATACTAAATTTAATACTAAGTAAATACTAATTTGATACTATTATTTAATAGTGGTCTTGGACTTGACCACTCCGGGTAAAATTTCCAGAGCACGCAGTAGTGCCTTTCAGTGCACAGGTGTGAGTTTTCTCTCACATCCGCAAAGTTTTCTTGGATTAAGGTCTTGAATATTAATGCTGTTCCGCTGTGTTTCTTCTTCTGGGACTCGTACCGACTTCCATTTCAATAACTCGCTCTCTGCTCCGTTTTTACTTCCTTCTTTAACTCAATTTCATTCTCTTGGCTACTTTTGTGCCTTGTCTTCAAGGCCCCTTATTAAAATTTAATTTGGCTCTTTTTCCCTTGGGCATGTTATGATTTATTTATCTTTTATTTTGAGGTGGTTTTGCCTTTTTATGCCATTTCTTTCCTGCATTCGCATTGCTTCTGTGTCTTCCTCTGGCTTACATTTCTGTTCTTAATCTTCGAGTTTCTTTCTTTTTCTTTTTTTTTGAGACAGAGAGAGAAAGAGAAGAGACAGAGCATGAGTGGGAGAGGGGCAGAGAGAAAGAGAGAGAGAGAATCCTAAGCAGGCTCCACACCCAGCACAGAGTCTGACTCAGGGCTTGAACCCAAGACCCTGGGATCACAACCTGAGCCGAAATCAGGAGTCAGACGCTTAAATGACCGAGCCACCCAGGTGCCCCTAAACTTCTATTTCTATGTGTTTTTCAGTGACTCCAAATGCTAGTTCGAGGATATTTGATTTGGTCTAAAGTGCATCACCTTATAGTCATACTTGGCCTCACGGTCTTGTGCGAAAAGAATGGTCACAGGCTAAAATGTTATGATTCACATTTTAAATTTTCTTTTCAAGGCAGTTCGGTATAGAGTTGGCTGGCTTTGTTCTATAGGAGAAATTCTATAGAAGAGTTCTATGGGTCGGATTCCCAGGCAAATGCGCGGTAGCCCCTGATGCTGACGGGGGAGGTTGGTGGGGTTGAGGTGGGTTGTTCTTTCCCTCCTAAGGGGTCTCTGAATTCTGCCTCTGACTTCCTCCCTCCCTTTGATGCCAGACCCCCGGGGACATCGCTCCTTCTCGGTGGAGTTTAAACCCAGAACCGCGTTCCGTGCTTCGTGTTAGGGCCAGCCTTTCCCTTCCGGAGATGACATCCTCTGCTCACTTCCCATCCCGGTCTCCTCGGCCCTCCCGCCCCCGCTGTCCCCACTCTCAGATCTGCGGTGGCCGTGGGGACTCTGGCGACTCCGTATTTGTCGCTGTCCTTACGGGAGACCTGATGTTCGTGGCATTCTCTCTTTCTTGGAAATGCCGACAGCACGCGTCAGGAGCTGCTTTTTTGTCCTCAAATCCTCGTTTCTGCACGAGTCCACTTCTGTTCCGTCAGTCCACGTCTCCGTGGAGCACAGGACCACGCTTTTTATTTACTATACTCTTAGATGTTTGGGAAGCTGGAAAGCTCACTCTTCTCCCTTTGATCTTTGTCAGAAATACCGTGGCTGCTCTTGCAGAATCAGTGCTCCTTGTCAACCTTGAAATCAGTGCTCCACACTAATTACAAAAATTTTGAGAGTGCCTGATACATAATAGGTGACTTATAACCTGCCTCACAGAGAAAGGAACTGGCAGCCGAAGCCGTTAGCTTCGCGGACTCCCCCTCCCTTCCGCGGTTAACCGCAGCCTCTTCCTGTCTCGTTACAATGAAGAACCTTCTCTCCCCTGTGTAAGGCTCACCCCTGCACCCCTGCTCTGGGCCCGGATCTTTTTATTTTGATTTATGTATTTATTTTTACAGCCCCACGGGCTCAGCACACATGTGGCCACCACCTTGGACCACAGCTCCCGCGTTTTGTCACCCAGCCTCTCCCCCCTGCCCCTCCCCATCGTGGAGCAGACGCGGGTCCCCTCCCCGGCTGGCTCTCGCCCACGTCTCCCGGCTCCTCTCAGCCTTCTCTCCTTGTCCATCCTGCTCTGGCCACTCCGGAGCCACATCCAGGCCCCACGCACATGCATCTTCCTTCGTCTTGGGCCCTGCAAACCTGACCCCTTTCCCCGCATTGCCCCAGGCTCCTCCGGCCCCCGGAACGACGCCTGACCTTCAGAACCTGGCTCAGATGCCCTACCCCTGAAGTTTGGTGGGTGCCCCCGCAAGGCCCTCCATCACCCCATCTGCTGCCCCAAGTCGCCCCAGGGCACTTGCCGGGGCTCTGTCCCCCACCGGCCTGGGAGCTGCCAGGAGGCAGGGGCTGCGGTCACCTGGGAAGACCGGTCCCCATCACGGTCCCAGCACAAGGTCCATGCCGACTTCCCGCTGGATTCCCGTCCTCCTTCCCTGCGAAGAAGGAAGCCCTCGGGACAACAGCAAGCCAGGGAGGACCCAATCCGAACAGCCACCGTTTACCCGCCAGAAGGAGCTCGCGGGTCCTCCGTTCGCCTCTCTCTCCGGCGGTGACGGCAGCAACCAGGACAGGAGGCAACATGGAGGTGAAGCACTTGACTCGCGGGGGCGCCCCCAGGGTCACCCCCCGACGGAGCCGGACAGGTCACCTGTCACCCCCATTCATCACTCTGTCCTCACCTCGCATGTGCCTTTCTCATCAGCATGGAAAGGATTTCCTCCTTTTCCAGGGCGGCTGGGACTCCTACGAGCCCATGTCGGCCTTTACCAGAATCTTCCCTCTACTGGGCCAAACATCGTCGTGCCCTTCCTCTTGGGGCCCAGAGAACAGTTTTGCTGCTGGTCTCCTCGGGGCCCCATCAATCTTCTTGCCTTATCTGGCGATGCTGGGGCCTTAGTTAATTTCAGTACGACAGACTGTCCCGATCAACAACCTCCTCGAGAATGAACACTCGATTACCGAATGAATGGAGCTCTGTCCGTTGTGGGTTCATCCTTTGTCCCCACCGGGGCTTTGGCCATCTGGAAAGCCGGGCCCGCTTCCTGTTTCCCATGATGACACAGGTCAGTAAGGTAGTCCAGACAATGGCAGATTGTGAAATTATGAGAATTAATAAATCGTCTGGGGAATAATCACATGAAGTTCTAGAATTGCAAAACTCGATTTCAATCACCCCCAAAGGAGAAAAACCATCTGGAAGTGAACGTTTGGTCTCCCAAACTCCTATTTTACAATGGATTTGAATCAGAATTTCTGGGGTGGTTTGTGTGTGTGTGTGTGTGTGTGTGTGTGTGTGTGTTTTAGCTGAAGGTGCCTCTGTGGAGGGGGTGTGGGAACAGGTATCAGCTAGGGGTCCTGGAGGGCCATGTAAGGTGACATGGGAGGAGCCAGCCACACAGCCCTCGGGGAAGGGCATCGTGGGAAGTGAGAGGAACACGTCCTCAGGGCTGGCAAACAGGAAGGGGGCCATGTGGGAAACAGACTAAAACAAACAGAAATGAATAGACACTTACGTTGTTCCTCAAATACACCATTTACGACCCTTTTTTTCGACACGGTTCCAATCACTTTATGGCTTGACTCTTCTCAGCACTGGCCAGCACGGCCCAGGTGGACCCAGCTAGATGCCACCTGTCACTCAACCATCCTCACTGTGGGACCCTCCGGGAGGATGGCAGGGACCCTCCCCACAACCCTCCCTGCCTGCCCCCCTCCACAACAGCGCCCGGACCCCCTCCCTTCATACATCTCATTGACGGGCAACGAGGCGGCGGCCAAAGAGTGGCTTGCGAGGAAGACGAAGTTCTTGGCTTTGCACAAAGTCCTCAGGGTCTTTGCCCCCCGGGCTCTCTGGGTCCCAGGTGGGGGCCCTCTCTTGTTCTCATGCCAACCCCTTCCTCTAGCCAGTCGGCCCAGATGTACGTAAAGCCAACGCAACAAGAGACCCAAACGGCCTGCTGTCCGAGGGCCTCCCGGTCGGCCCCCAGCCTCATCGCCGTAGGCCCCAGGGCCCCGTGGTGGAGCCTGACCTGTCGCAGCACGAGAAGGCCCAGCCACAGAGAAAGGAGCAGCCGCTGGGCACAAGGCTACTGCCGTGGCGAGTACTTTGGTCTCCTTGCTCCCTCGTCCTTCCTGGAGGCCTCAGCCTCGGGCTCTGTCTCTCCACCACGGCCTGGCCAGCAGGAGGCGAGGAGCCGGTGACGGCAGGCAGGTGCTTCGGTTGGTAACTGTGGAGGGGCCCCGAGGGTGGCAGAATTCTCTCCTCCCACTGCGGGGGGGGGGGGGGGGGGCAGAAAGAAGCCGGTCCAAGCCGGCAGCTGTTATTTACACGTCTGAGTCACGTGCGAGGGCGGGAGTGTCACAACAGTCCAGATGACTCAGGAGAGGAAAGAAATGAGGCCTTCGACAAAGCTGGGTACTATCTTTGTAAAACCCGATGCCTCTGCTAAAAATAGACCCCAGCACCCAGTGCTGGTTCCTGATGGGAGGACGACACAGATAATGAAGTTATTTCACGTCTGTCTTTCGCCCGGGCTGCCGGCCCACCTGTCTGCCACCTCGGTGAGCATCTCAATTTCCCAGCGGCTGCTTTCGGCAAAATATTCCAGAAGCTGCATGCCGCTCTAGTCCCGCCTCCCCACTACTGCTGCTGCTGTTCACCTTAGCTCTGGCGTCTGAGGGCAAGGGAGCAAAACGGAGTTTAATGCTCACCGCCAGTCGCACCCTTTCTGAACCCAAGAAACCACTTGGGCGGTTGACGGCTCGGATGGGAATGTCGAGTTTCCATGTCTAGGAGATGGGTTTGGAATGTGTCTCGCTCATGGCGAGGGACGTCGTGCATGCGGAATGACTGACTTTCTGCGCCAAACCATTCGACCTGAATTTTTATGATTATGGTCTGAGATCAACCAAACCCACAAGATGAGGGGGAAACTCCACATGACTTTAAATAAATATCAACTCTTACCTGCACGTGAAATACACTAACTAGCATCAATGAGCAAAGAAGACAAAACATGAGTTGTTTTTTTTAAATCATATGGTGAAAGTGTAGGAAGGGTGTGGAAAAAGGTGGCTGGGAGCTGCCCGTGGGGAAGACCGGAATTGATGACCAATGCCGTCGCGCATGGAGCCTCCTCACCCTCTCCACCCACCCGCGGGGCTGTCTCTCCTGCTGGCTGGTGGGACGGGGTGGGAAAGGGGGAAGCTGGCAGCTGGAAGTCCAGATTCGCACCTCTATGCATAGACGGAGGACTAAGGGAAAAAGGGGCTGCTCTTCTCCAGCTCAGACTGGGAAAAAATCTCAGGGCAGGACTGTGATTGGCCCACCTTGAACCGCTTGCCCGCCCATTGGACCAACTGTTCAAGGAGCGGGGGATGCCATTGGCTCAGCTTGGCAGCGGTGGGCGGGGCTCTGCGACTGCAGGAGGTGCAATACCCCACATGGCCGCTGGGGGGGCTTGAGAGTCAACAGCGACTGCAGCCCAGGTTGGTCCCATGTGGCCTCCATCTAGTTGTGCAGGAGAGGCTACTCAAAGGTGGGCCTCCGGGTTGAGGCCCCCGGGGAGCTTGACGGCACATACAATCGGCTTCGGTTTGGAACGGCCCCGCCCACTTCCTGGCAGGGAGAAGAAGGAGCTAGTGCTCTGGGGAGATGCACTTTTTAGGGAAGCAAAGGTTCCTCTCTAGGGAAATGGTTTTACAGGCTGTAAAAATTTCACAAGGTCACACAATATTTTCTAAGAAAGGCACAATGAGAATTACATCCTTTAGCTCCATAGAGGAGGGAAAGAGGGGCTGTGCCTTGTAGACGGAGCGGAGTCAGGCTGAAATAAATACGCGGTTCCTGGGACTGGGGAGGGGCGGGCTTTAGAAGAGCCACCCGCGAGCTGAAGCAGTTCTCTTCCATTTTACACCCTTTAAGTTGGGGGATGCTTTTTTATGAGAATACCCAACCTCGGCGGGGTTCCAGGGAAGCAGGTACACGTGCAGGGTGCCCAGGGAACGGTGGGTCGGAAAGCGACTTGATAATACGTACTTGCAGCCACTAAAGCACTTGGCTTTTCCGACCCTGCGACCTCTCTTCGTGGAATTTCTCCTTAGGAACCCAAACGAAAATAAGGCAAAATGAAGATCCTCACCAAGCTCTAACTCCTACCGGGGAATTCCAAGGGCCAGGGTCGTGTTTTATTTATCACCGTGTCCCCAGCGCAGTCTCTATCGGGCATGACACAGAGCCGGCGCTCCGCAATCTGTTAAAATAATAAGTGAAAATGCATGCCCGCAAAAGGGTCATTTCTACACTAATCACGTAGGATCATTTCAGTGTGAGAGGACGTTGTCCTTCGAATAAGAACTATGAAAACGATACTACAGAGTGGGAGACGGCAACAGGAAAACAAGCAATTATTTGTTGCTTTCTAGACGCTGAATTCCCTACCATACAGTCCCTTAATATGTACGCACTAACGTGTTTTAAAACAATTGATGTGTTTGCGAAATGTGCTTTCGTGGCAGAACGGCCAACGGCACCAGATATGTGACGGGTGACGCGTGGCCGACAGGCACGTGGGAGGCTTCAACACAATATGAGCCAAGACAAACGTTTTCTTGTTACGATATTGTGATTTATAATGAGAAAGTTGTATTTGGTCCTCGTCCCTGTTCCTGGCACACAGCTCTTAAACCCGCGTCACCTCCCAAGGGATCAGAGCACCAGGAAACTCTTGTTCTGATACCTGGTCTTGACCCTGGTTCCCGACACGGCGCTCCTGGATCCTTTGTTCTAACGAGGCGATGCTAGGTGGCTCCCGGGTGGGGGCTGGACGCGGAAAAGACCCAGTTGCCGTCAGAAGCCTGGAACATTCAGTTCGCCCAGCCCGTTCTCCAGAGTGAGGGGCTGGAAAAGGGTCCCTCAAATGATGATCACGTCCACATGGTGAAGCCTCCGTAAAAGTCCCAAAAGTAGAGGGCGGGTGAACACGGGCGCATGGGGGGCGCTGGCAGAGGGGTGCCCCTGGGGAAGGGCGGGAGCTCGGCACCCCTCCCCGTACCTCGCCCTACGCCCCTCCCATCTGAGTTCACGGCCTCCTTCATCCTGTCCTCGTATGACAAACGGGTGAGCAGCGACCGCTCTGAGCTCCGTGGGCCCCTCCAGCAAATTATGGAACTTGAGAGGGGGTCGTGGGAGCCTCCCCTCCGGAGCAGGGAGGTCAGAAGCACAAGAGACAGCCTGGCCTTGTGACTGGTGTCTGAGGTGGGGACAGTCTCCGGGTGGATGGTGTCACAAGTGACTTACACTGCAGGACACCTGGCTGGGGCCGCAGAATTTCTTGGTGTGGGGAAAACCCTACCCCCCCCCCCGGGGCGCAGTGTGTCCGCAGCACTGTGCTCCGAGTTGTGCAGGAGGAATGTGGGTGTGATCGGCACACTTACCCACCAGGCGTCTGTACAAGAATGGCTGCATGACTGGTAAGGCCTGGTAGAAAAGGAGAACGTGGGGACCCTGTGTAAAAAAATTACCTGGGGCACCCGGGGGCTCAGTCGGTTCAGCGTCCGACTTCGGCTCGAGTCATAATATCACGGTCACGCATATCACGCATTATATCACGGTCACGCATTATCACGCATAATATTATCACGCATAATATCACGGTCACGCATTATCACGCAATAATATCACGGTCACGCATCGGGCTCTGTGCTGACAGCTCGGAGCCTGGAGCCTGTTTCAGATTCTGCGTCTCCCTCTCTCTGACCCTCCCCTGCTCGCGCTCTGTCTGTCTCTCTCAAAAAATACATAAACATTGAAAAAAATTTTTTTAACTAGCATGAATTTCAAGATGGCAGTAGCAAAGCATTATGTGGGGTCCTTTTGACCTTCTGAGGGTGACTTTGCCGCTGTGCAGGTCAGCTCCCCGGGGCCACCCTGGAGGTGCACACGGGCTGGGAGTGGTTCCGTGCTCCTGGGTTCTAGCGTCCAGCCCCCTCCCGCTGGCCTGCCGCCAGAACAGGGACACCTTCTCTCTGTGCCCCGTCTGGTCGCGGTCTGGCCTCCCTGCCAGCCCCGGCCCCTCCCCCCGACTCTGGGTCCAGCTCTGCAAGCCGGGAGCAGCTCCTCTGGTCCCCGTGGGCTGTGCTCCTTCCAGAACTCGCCACCGCCGGGGGAATGCGCCTTCAAATTACCATCTGCAGATTCAGCCCGACGCACCCTCCCCCTACCTTCCCATTAAAATACTCATAAAAAAAGATGAAAAGGAGAAAATTCACAGCAGCGGGGACATTATGGGTAATAAGCAACCATATGCCAGAGCCCCGGGTGCGATCACGTCCCGGCGGCCGCAGGGCTGTGGTTAGAAAAGCAGCCGCGACCACAGCTGACGCCCGAACGAGGCCCGCGGCCCTGCATCCAGCCGGGGTGGCCGCATCTCAGGCTGCGGGCCCCTCAGAGACAGGCTTCTGGGGGGTCACCCGCTGCCCGGCCCCTGCCTCTCGCGCCAGCCCTGGGGAAACTGGGAAGCCTGGTTAACCCTCAGCCTCCCCTGCGTCCTGTACTCCTTGGTCACCCGGGAAGTCCTTGCCCGCTCTCCTGCCCGCCCCCACCCTCGCCCTCCCCAGCCCTACCCGCCCCTGCCGGGCTGCCTCTCCCCGATCCTGTGCCCGTTGCTCTCCTTGTGTCCCTTGGGACTCTGTGCCTCGTAACCCGTCAGGGTGAGTGTGCTCCTGTCTAAGAAGCCCGACTCCCCAGGGACCCGCTCAGCTCTCTTCCCATCCCCTCACCCCTGCCCACGTCCACAGGCAGGAAGGGAGGCCAGGCCGTGCTAACACTCGGGGGTCCCGGGTGGAGTGACCAAGGAGAGGGACCACCAGCAGACATCTGACCAGATGGCTCCCCCCAGGCCACGGGAGCGGTGACTCCCAGGCCCATCTCCTCTGTTTCACTCCTCGCTCCTGCTGCACAATGGCCATCCCCACCCCTGCACGGACACGGGACCACAGTGAGGACGAGCAACCCCAGTTCCGTGAGGTCTCCGTGTCCCTGCTGGGCTGTTGGTGGCATCTCATGACCAAGATTCTCCTATAAACAGGGGAGCCCCTGGCCTGGTCCAGATGGTATGGCTCCGTCAGAAACCAGTAATGTTGGCACGACTGTAGGATTTCAGAAGAAAAGTCTACCCAAGAAGAGAAAGTTAAAATGCCTTCGCTGTGTCTTTTGTTCGAACCACGGGTTTCTCCTCGACTAGACCGATTCTCGGGACAACAGACGGGCTCACCTGATGAGCAAATGAGTCCCTTTCCAAACGGCTGCTGTCCCACCAGCGCTCCGTGGGAGAAGACCCTCCTGGTCTCAGTGCTGGCCGTCCTCCTGGCTCAACTCAACTCCGGCGGCTTTTACCTTCGGGCCGCCCGCCGCCCCGCAGCGCCCCGGACTCTGCCCGCCTCTCAGATGCCCGCGTGCGGTCCTCGCAAGGTGACCGGCAGCCGGTGCGTCCGCCACCCGCCCCCCCAGCCCCTCGTTGCCCCTCCCCCATGTGAAGGCTGCGCCGGAGGTGTTTGGGTCGTTGGGGAGCATTTACCGTGGGGGCAAAGACTCTGGCTCCGGAGGACGGCCTGGGGCCTAAACGAAGATCGGCGCAGTTTACTCAGCGAGCGCTGGCCCCGCGGAGGGACTGGGGATCCGGGAGCTGCGGGGACGCGGAACTTGACAGAGAGGGGACAGTTTTGTGCAAACTGGGATGCGTGGGTCGGCCCATCCCCAGGAGGAACCGCTAAGGGGGAGCGGGGATCAGGAGCATCAGGCCGCATCCTGACCCCCTGGGGGACACGGAGGGTGCGTTAGGCCTCTGTTCGTCCCCACATGAACTGAGGGGAGAGCCTTGACCTCCCGTGCCTTCTGATGTCCACTAAGGTCCTTGGGCTGGGGACGCGCTGGGGCGGGGGCTGGGGAGACAGCCTGAGGGCCACCCTCCATGCACCGACGCGCCCCCCCCCCCCCCACAACTGTAGCTCCAAAGGGCACAGGGTCACATGATTCACGCAGACAAATGAGGGCGCCTAGCCGTGCACCCCCATCACATGACACAGAAACTGACTTGGGGTGGGGGGTCTTCCCACGGTCAAAGGGAGGGCCCGGGCCAGCACTCCACCTTCCAGGAGGCCCCTAAGGAAGGGCGGGGCTCGCAGAGAATTCCCCTCCAAGTCCATGGGTCATCAGGAAGGCATCTGCTTGACCCCTTCTCTCATTACTTCTGGAGTTGAAGACATTTCAGGGAGTCCCACGTGAGGAGGGCATTAAGACAGGAGTGCCACGTGCCTAGACCGCGAACGGAGGGCCCAGCACCCGCACACGTATTCTGCGTGACCTTGAAGACACGGAAACCCAGCCAGAGGCTCCCAGGGCCCTGAGTGGGGGGCCGGGGGCTAGCGGGAGGATCACGGGAGTTTTCTGCCTTGGAGTCCGTGGCTGGGGCGGGGGCTCCCCTGAAAGGGCTGTGGTGTCCCCTTGAGGGGCCCTTGGTCACAGGGTCCCATGTGGACCCAAGTCCCAGCAGTGCTCACGGGAGCACCTGTGACCCCCCAGCGCACACCAGCGCACACACTTAGAGGATGCCTTAAGTCTGTTGAACGCATTTACTTTGTCCCCAGGGAAGGGACACGGGACACGCGAACTGAGATTCTACGGCGAACGTGCCTCCGGGGTCTCCGTCCTCCTTGTCACTGCAACAAGGGACGAGTATTTGAAGTCTTGCCTAAGAAGGTCTCTCATCGTCCCCAAATGTCCCCTCATAACAGAGATTAAGCTGCCCTTCACGCTTTGAGTGACTTCTCAAAAATAAAGTCAGTTTTGTCCCCGAGCCTTAAAACTGCCTCCGGTGACGGAAGGGTGGGTGCGATGTGCCGCAGCGACCCGTCATTTCTGCCGCAGGACGGCTGTGTCGGAGGGAAGCAGTCACAGCGGCACCAGCGTCCGGAGTTGGGATTTGGGCTGTGGGTCTGGCCAGCTGCTTCTGTCCGTCCGTCCAGGAGACTCACAGGCCAGGGTCCGGGACTGCTTAAATACGGAGCGGTCTGAGCTCTCACAAAAGGCTGAAGACGGGGCAGGTGACCGCTGGACGCGGCTTTGCCATGGTCTTGAGTGGGACATTAAGGGACAGGAGAAACATCCGGAAACTCTGTCTTTGGTGTCTTAAAATTTTCCTGCCTTTGCGGCAGAGAAGTCAAGACAAAGTCTCCCCGAAAGGCGGGCATCTTCTCTGAAAGTGGGAGGTTTTGAAACAGGTGCACACAGCTGGCCGGGCCGAGGGAAGGTCCGCCTGACCGGGCACCGGCCAGCCTGAGCCAGGACACGGGCAGCAAACTCCTGCTCTGGCCACGGATGATGCACCGTGGCCAGAAAAGCCCGCCAGGGCTCTGGGGTCCACAGAGAAAGAGGGAGGGGAGCCGCCCTCTGTGAACCAGGCTCTGGCTCAGTCGAGTCCGACCCTCCGGGGCCCCCTCCCCGCTCAGCTTCTGTCCTCACTTCTGCCCTGAAGTCTGGACCCACCGGGCACCGCACACCCCGCTTTCCTCGGCCCTTTGTCTTTGTCGCACCTGCTGAGGACCCGAGCCTCCATCCACTCACCGGCCTGCTTCCTGCAACCCAGCACCCCAGCCTCTGAGCGCTTTGGAGCGAGCCGCACCGCATGACCAGGCGGTCGTGTATCATTATTGCCGGCGTGTGACCTCTGAGCGCCACGAGGCCCACGGCATCGCCTGGAGATACTTTATTTCTCAGACCAGCTTTCGTTTCCGTCTTGTCTCAGTTAAGCCCCCCTGACACCCCCCAGATGCGCTGCCCCACCCGCCTCCGGGACCCACGTGCCCGAGTTCGGACGTGCTGCCCGCCGGGACAGCCGCGGCCGTCACACTGGACCCCGCGGCACCCAGGATCGTGGAGCACGGCTGAGTCATCGGGGTTCTGGTGTTTGCTGGGTCCTTCCGCTGCTCACGTGGGTCTTACTGGAGAGGAAGCCTGTGCGCATTGTCACTTCTCCAGTTCTCCTTCCACAAAATAAAACAAGAAAACAAAACAAAACAAACAAAACACTTCAAAGGGAATGAAAACAGTGGAGGCAGTGCCCAGGCAGAGAAATCCGGGTTCGCACAAAAAGGAAAGTCAGCTGGCTCAGGCTTTGCCTTCACGGCACTAAATCCCGGAAGATGATGATGTGTTTGCAGAGCGTTTGGTGGGGAAGAAATCTAAATACACTAACGATGCTGACGTGAGAAGGCGGAGATCGACGTCACAGATAACGCACGCCCCCCAACTCGGACGCGGTTCTCGAACGTTCCCCTGTGGACAGAGGGACACGTTGAGCGCACACAAGGGCGGGGAAGCTCGGGGCTGAGAGAGCCAGGGAGGGAGCGTGGGTTTCTGCACGGCGATAAAGGGAGTGACATCTACGGTTTGCTAAATACGCTGCAGGAAGAGACGCGGAGGGAATTTGGCAAAAGCCGAGGGTCCCTTGTAAGGAATCAAAGAGGAACAGCCGTGCGGACGGCAAAGCCCATCTGCCTCCAGGTCCGCGTAGACGCCGTGGGGTGAGCGCCCGGCTCGTCACAACCGCCGATTCCCCGTGGCCGCCCGCTGTCACCAAAAGACCCCCGTCAGCCGCGTCTGTGTCGTGTGCTGTGCTTCCCTGGCCACCAGGTGGGCTTCTGGCTCGAGCTGGGCCATTAGATCGTCCCCACCAGAAACCCAGCCCTCCGACTGAGACACGGCGCCCGGGTGCCACTGGACAGCTAGGTGGGACGCCCGCCGTGGGAAGGCCCACGAAGGCCTCCAGCCAAGAGCCCCGGGCCGGCCTGGTCCCCGAGCACCTCAAGCCCTGGCCGTTCAGTCGTGGCGTGGACCTCGCGACTTCCCCAGCTGCCGAGCGGGAAACGTCCTCGCTAAGCTGGGCCAGCCAGAGTCCCTCTGCCACCACGGGCCAAATGAAACATGACGAACGTGGAAGTTGCTGCCAGGAGTGGAGACTCTGAGCCGGCAGGGAGGCGGGCAGAAGGAGGGTGGCAAGGAGCTTCCTATCCTGTCCGGAAAGACGCGCTCCTCGCCACCCAAAAGTGACGCTCGGGGAAGCCTCCCCTGTCTGCCCCCGGGGCTCCACTCGCTAGTGTTACCGGAGGATTCCAGCACATTCCAGCTACTTCCCGCAGCCTCCACGGTTCCAGAGAGAGACCAGCTCCTGTCTGAGAGAGCCTCCCTGAACGTGGACAGAGCGGAGCTGAGCATGTGGACGTGTGTGTCACGCATGGATGTCGCCGGAAATCCAGGCAGCTGGAGGCCAGTTCCATGCCCGGGCCCGACTCCAGCCACCACGTCTGCCCCTGCGTCCGTGTGGCACGGAAGCTAGTGTCCCGGCCACGACCCTGAGGAGAAGCCAGAGCAGCCCGGGACCCTAGAACTCCCCTCAGCCCCCTCTGTTCCTCCAAAGCACCCTTGAAAGAGAGAGAGTGGAAGGAGTGCTCCCCAGACTGTGTTCCCCAGACTGTACACCCACACGTGTGCCCACCCCACACGTGCACCCAGACCCACACACAGGTGTGCACACACAAGTGCCCACGCAGGCATGCACACTCACGCACACTCGTGCGACACACACACGCACACCTACACAAAGGCGTGCACACTCATGCAGGCACACAAGCGCCCACACACTCGTGCACGCCCATACACGTGCACACACAAGTGCCCACGCAGGCATGCACACTCACGCACACTCGTGCAACACACACACGCACACCTACACAAAGGCGTGCACACTCATGCAGGCACACAAACGCCCACACTCGTGCACGCCCATACACGTGCACACACAAGTGCCCACGCAGGCACGCATGCTCACACACTCGTGCAACGCACACGTGCACGCCTACACACGCACGCACACCTACACATGGGTGTGCACACTCATGCAGGCACACAAGTGCCCACATGCTCATGCACGCCCACACATGTGCACACACAAGTGCCCACGCAGGCATGCACACTCACACACACACTCGTGCAATGCACACACGTGCATGCCCACACACGCACGCACACCTACACACGGGCGTGCACACTCATGCAGGCACACAAGTGCCCACATGCTCATGCACGCCCACACACGTGCACACACAAGTGGCCATGCAGGCATGCATGCTCACACACTCGTGCAATGCACACACGCACACCTACACAAAGGCGTGCACACTCATGCAGGCACACAAGCGCCCACACACTCGTGCACACCCATACACGTGCACACACAAGTGCCCACACACTCATGCATGCCCACACACGTGCACACACAAGTGCCCACACAGGCATGCACACTCATGCACACACTCGTGCAACACACGCACACACACGCCCACACATGCACACAGACCCACACACAGGCGTGCACACACAAGTGCCCACGCAGGCATGCACACTCACACACACACTCGTGCAACGCACGCACACACGTGCACACCCGCGGGAGCGGTCGGAGGGTGGGATGTAGTGACCATCCGCCGCTCTGTTTGCAACCTGGTCCCGCCTCTCCGGGAATAGGCCTCTGAGTGGGGGTGGGGATCCCGCTCTCCCGTCCACGCAGTCACAGAGAGGGAGCTGTGCTTGTCCCACGCGGCCCCATCTCCCGGCCACCTAACTCGAGCTGTGCTGGGTTCCAGCTGAGTCGAGTCCTTTCTCCCAAATTTTGAATTTGAATTTAAGAAAGTGGCCGCCAGCCCGGCTGCCCTGTGCACGTGGGCGACACCTCCGGGATCCTGTGCGGACACTATAGCAAACAGGACTGGGCCGGGGGCCGGGGCCACGTCGAGGACAGGGCCGGGCAGAGCACAGGAGCGAGAGCCGCCCCAGAAGCTGGCCTGCGGCCTCGCCCGGGACTTAGGATTTCCTCTGCCAGCCGAGTCCCCGCGTCCTCGGTACGGCCACCTCCGTGGCCACCCTCGGGCTTAAGCTGGCTCAAGGCTTCTATTTCTAGCAACCAAGAAAACCCTCATCTCCATCCCTCGACATAAAATTTACATTTTCTACCTTCACCTCTTTTATCCACCTCTTTCTCCAGCCCCACCGTGGTCAGAACAAGCCGCCACCGTGAGGCAGTTAATCGTTTCACACACGTGCCACCCACCGCCAGCCGGCTCGGGGTCCCACGTGTGGCCGGGCCCCCAGACCTCACCACAGAGCCCGGCCACGAGGTGGGCCGTGAGCAGACGGGGCGGCTCCCCCTGCCTGGGCGGCCGCTCCAACTCAACACGAGCTTCCCGCCCTCCAGCCCCACCGCGACCTGGTGACCCGGAGTCCAACATGGCCGGGAGCCTGGGGCAGCAGTGAGCCGGGCTGGGCCGGTGCCGTGTGGCAAGTGTAAGCCCTGATTGACCAGCGGACCTGCCCCGTCATCGGGCCCGGGGCACCACTGGCCTCTCCTCTGGGAGCCCAGGCTGCTTAGGATGGAAGAGGAAGCCAGGCAGTAGTAGAAGGGCCGGCTAACGCAGTCCTGAAGGTTCTACCAGGAAGGCCAGGCGTGGGGCCCAGAGGACCAGGCGTGGGGCCCAGAGGACCAGGCGTGGGGCCCAGACGACCAGGCGTGGGGCCCAGAGGCCCAGGCGTGGGGCCCAGAGGCCACCTGATTGTGGATGTGGAGAGGGTGGCTCAACCCGAGGGCCCTCCCGGCATGGCAGGATCCCTCGCGTCCCTCCGTGAGTCCTCGGGCTGGTTCTGGAGCCGTTGTGCCTGCAGGTGGGGGTCTCCCGGGCCACAGCGGGGACACACTGGGCAGGAGGAGGCCGGGAACTAGAGGGCACAGTGGGGGAGGTTCTGGGGAGTCGTGAGGACATGTGGAGCAGGGCTGACCGACGGCCCGGGCACCCGCCTCACGTGGCTGACGGAGCGCCTGAAGCGTGGCGCGTGGGACGTGCCGTCGGCGTGACTGGCACCCGGGGGCCCGGCAGGGGGGCCGCAGGGTAAAGAAAGGGTCTTGGTAGTGACGCTGAGATCGACCACCTGTTGAAATGGCCGTGTGTTCCGTGTAGCTTTTGTGGAGGCTTGGACCACGGCCTGTAGCTCAGCACCGTTTCCGTGGGAGAGTCCTGCAGACTTTCTCTGACCGGCGACAGGAACCAGGCACGAGGGAGGATGACGGAGAGGAAGAGGGTGAAGGAAGAGACACTGCTGTTTCACACGAGGAACCTCCCTCCTTCACGGACACCACGCGAGGGCACGGAGAAAGAACCCTTATACACGTACTTCCTCACCATTGGCAGCAGCCCCATAAGGTTTCTGTCCCACTGCCCCCACGCTGCTGGCGAGGAAGAGGAAACTCAGAAAAGCGTGGGCGACTGGCCCAAGCTGGACGGTCAGCGGCAAGCAGAGCTGGGGTGGGCGCCCCACGGTCTTACCCGCCGCCCTCTCCCCCTGCACCCTGCAGCCTTTGTCCCACGCCAGAAGGAGCCGGAAGCTTCACGGATGTTCTCGCCGGCCTCTCGGGGTCTCCGGGAAAGGCTGCATGTGTACTTTTAGTCGGGCAGAAAGCTCACCGTTTGTTCCTTGAGCAAAATTCAGAGGGCTCCTGGTGGGTCCGGACATCAGACCCACTCGTGGGCTCACTGGGACCATCGCCACCTGCCACGCCTCAGTGGTAGACTCGGGAGAAGCCGGATCCCCTGAAGCCCTGACTCAAGAACTCAGCTGAAAACAAGGCTGCAAATTCCTCCTGACATATGAGCTCATCAAGAATCTGCGACAAAATTTCCAAGCTGTCCAAACAGTTTAATATGCATTCGCTGAGAGCGGGGGCGGGGAGGGGGGGGATGAAGAATTCCAATTCTCCGCCAGACAGCGGTGATGGGCAGAGAAAATGAGTGGCCCACTATGCATCTAATCTTCTGATGCTAATTGTCCCCAGAGCAGCACAGGACACAGCCACCATCCCTGCCCCCCGGCCCTGAGTGCAGCCGCCTTCCGCCTGGCTTCCTGTAGCCAGGGACCCATACCTGCGCTCACCTGACCCGGCAGGGGTCAGTCCTGGGCCAAGGTCAAGGGCTTTCTGGCCTTTCCTGGCACCAGACAGCACTGTCGGGTCCCTTCAGGCCGGTGAGGGCAGCAGGACTTCCTGGAATCTGGGGCTTCCCCGGGGAAAGGGGCCGAGCGGCTCACACGTCCCAGCTGTGAGGTGTTCGCTTCTCGGCTCACAGAACAAAGTACCACAAGCTAGGTGGCTTCCACAACAGAAATGTCACCGTTTCAGAGGCTGGAGGTCCGACACCAGCCTCTCTGCAGGGAGGGAGCCTTCTGAGGGCTGGGAGGGTCTGTTCCTGCCCGTCTCCTGCCTTCTGCTGCTTTGCTGGCAGTCCGTGGTGCTCCGTGGCCGGCAGGTGCATCCGTCCCGCCTCTGCCCGCATGTGCACAGGGCGCCTCACTGTTTGTGTCCAACTTCCTCCTCTCTACAGGAACACCAGCCACACTTGATTAAGGCCACCCCAGTGGCCCCATCTTTACTTAATCATCTGCAGAGACCCTATTTCCAAATAAGGTCACAGTCACCGGTCCCAGGGCTAGGACTTCGGCATCATTCGGGAGGTAGAATTCAGTTCACGGCATCTGGGGCGGCTGACACTCCCCGGGAGAACAAGTCTGTCCCTGAGCAACAGTCCGGTCGGGGGGCAGACGTCATCTGTTAGCCCGACGAGTCCCTGCCACAGGCCCGGTTTCCCCTGGTTTTCCACTGTGGGGGCCGGGGCGGCCCCCTCCTCCTCACGTCCGTGGGGCCGCGGCTGTCTCGCTCCGTCCTGGCTCGGGCACCCGGCTCTCTGGCTTACTCTTGTTCTGCACCCGTAACAGGTCACATGGCATCCTGGCACACAGTCGAGTCTGGGCTCTGCCGTCTACCACCCGGGTGACCCCAGGCAGTTCTTTGACCTCGTTCAGCCTCACTTTTCCCATCTGTAAACGGGGCCGTGGATTTTCGATCCCTCCGCACGCTGTGCGGAGCAGTCCAGGACGTGGTGGCTCGGGCGAGGCACCGAGCCGTGTCTCGTGCAGCGCGGGTGCGTAACAAGCAGTGGTTTGTCACCGAGGCCCCTGCCGGGCCGAGCCTGACTTGGGGGGACCAGCTTCCCCCTGGTGCTGTCCTGAGGGCCGGCGTTGCCGGGAGCCCTCTCCTCCGACCGGCCCTTGCCCCGCACGTGAAGACCACCCTCTCCGTCCCTGCAGACGAGGGGCTGGGCTTTGGTGGCCTGGGCTGGGGCAGGTGGGCAGCAGGGGGGCCTCATATTAATGAAGGCGGCTTGAACACGAACGAAGGATGCCGTCCAGGCGGATGCACCAGGAAAACAAAGTACCACTTAGCCAATCTCCCAGGGCCCAATTGGACCACGGCTTCAGCAAGCTTGATTTCGAGAAGTGAGCGGTCTCTCCTCTGCCTTAGGGAGAGGGGGGAGGGGGCCACAGAGACGGAGGAGGCGGCAACACCTGTGTTTCCTCTGGTGATGCTGCTGCAGAGACTGGCCCTCAAGCTGGCCTCTGACCGCTGTCACACGGGGCCACCGTGGCCACCTCCTAGCTGTTCCCACGCGCCTGTGTGTCCCCTGGAGGTCCGTGCCACGCACACCTGACCACCCATGTGCCAGATCTTCATGCATGGGACAGTCCAGGTGGCAGAGGCTTTGCCCCCCTCCCCCAGCGTCCCAGGTACACAGTGCTCAGAGAGGCCTGCTGAAGGACTGCATCAGCCCCCGGGGTGGGGACACGGGAGCCCATCGCGATCCCACGGGGGAGGACAGCCGGCAGCCACGATTCTGTCCCATCGCATCCCCGAGGCCAGCCTGCCCTTTGTCAACAGCTGGGGTTCGGAGGAAGCCTGGCACCCTCGGATGCTCCCCCGGCCCCTGCTGACGTCGCGCCTTGTGTGGATGGCCCAGGCGGCGCGGGGGAGGGGCCCAGCTATTGCTCTGCTGAGCACCCATCCCGCTAGCGGGCTCCCCTCTGGCACAGCGGGAAAGGCCGCTGACTCAGCACCCCAAATTATCACTTTGGAAAAATACCAACATGGCAGCTGGGGTCTGTGGTAGAGGCCCATGGGTGAGGAGCTACAGGGAGTCTAGACTCCTCCTGAATCTGTCCACAAGTCATTAAAGTGTGAGTGTGAGTGTGTGTGTGTGTGTGTGTGTGTGAGCGCGTGAATGAAGGATGGGGTGTGTGTGTCAGAGTTTTGTTTCCTTTGGTTTTTTCCCAACATTCGAAGGAGGAGGAGACCTGTATCAGGGCACAAGGGGATGAATTTGATGCAGGGAATTGGTTACACGGGAGACTACAGGACAGAGGGAATAATAAAGAAAAGAATGGGAATTAATGAAATAGAGGACCGGTCTATAATGCAGACGACCAGGCCGAATAATGGTTCCTTGAACAGACTAATATAGGGGTGCCTGGGGGCTCAGTCGGTTGGGCATCCGACTTCGGCTCAGGTCATGATCTCACGGCTTGTGGGTTCGAGCCCGCGTCAGGCTCCGTGCTGACGGCTCAGAGCCTGGAGCTGTCTGCCTCTCCCCTCCTCCCGCTTTGTCTCTCTCTCTCTCTCTCTCTCTCTCTGTCTCTCAAAAATAAATAAACGTTAAAAAAATAAAAAAGAAAAGACTAATAAAATTGGCACCCCTTTATGAGGCTTTAACATGTGTCTACAAATTCTTTGAAAATCTTCTCAAAGGTGGAGCCTGATTAGGCTCCTTTCAGTGTGGGCTACACGGGAGATTCTGACTTTCTTCTTTGTTTAGTATATATTTTTCTTTTACAAAGTTAATGCATATTTTTCAATGAATATTTATTTTTGACAGAGAGAGACAGAGCACGAGTGGTGGGGGAGGGGCAGAGAGAGGGGGAGACACAGAATCCGAAGCAGGTTCCAGGCTCCGAGGTGTCAGCCCAGAGCCCGACATGGGGCTCGAACCCACAGACTATGAGATCATGACCTGAGCCGAAGTCGGACGCTTAACCGACTCTGCCATCCAGGCGCCCCAATGTTTATTTATTCTCGAGAGAGAGACAGACAGAACATGAGCAGGGAAGGGGCAGAGTGAGAGGGAGACACAGAATCCCAAGCAGGCTCCAGGCTCTGAGCTGTCAGCACAGAGCCCAACACTGGGCTTGATCCCACGAACCGTGCAATCATGACCTGCCCTGAAATTGAGAGACGCATAACGGCCTGAACCCCCAGGCCCCCAGGAGACACCTTAAATGGTTGTGATTGGGACGGTGTTGCTCGCATCTGGTGGGTAGAGGCCGGGATGTGCTAACACCCTATAGTGTGCAGTCCTGTACGTTACTCGGTCCCAAATGTCAATTGTTACCGAAGATACGAAGCCGGCTCTATGGCAGGGACCCAGCTCTACGGCAGCCCCTAACGTTTGCAGAGTCCAGAACAAGCGTGCAAATGAAGGTCCGGCTCCTCCCATACTAAGATAGGCCTTGCACACACACGTATGGACACCCCCGGCTGCAGATGGAACCCTGTCCACACCCCCAAAACCTAGAGGTGCGCACATCAGGGGCGGAAAAGAACTGGGTCCGGGGAAGAGCTGGTTGCAGACTTGGGGCCACTGGGCAGGAATTCTGGGCCCCGAACGCTAGCCACGATCTAGGACAGTTTCACTGCCCCTCGGAGCCAGTGCGG
Source organism: Panthera leo (assembly GCF_018350215.1). Taxonomy (NCBI): domain Eukaryota; kingdom Metazoa; phylum Chordata; class Mammalia; order Carnivora; family Felidae; genus Panthera; species Panthera leo. Next base: position 1,084,610 of record NC_056684.1, read on the forward strand.
CCGGAGGAGAGCCTGACCAAGGCCCTGCAAGGTGGGGGGCTGGGCTCTGGCCCGGGTGTGCGTGCAGCCGCGGGGTCTCTGCTGTCGCTCTGCCGGGAGCGGCTCCGCGAGAGGGCAGGACAGGGCCGGGCCGGGAAGTAGACCCAGTGTCAGAAGAGCTCGGATGTATTTGGCCCTGGCCTCTCTGTCGGCTGCTCACACCCCGGGGTTGGGGGGAACGCGGGGGCCTGAGGGGCAGGAGACCCCAGCGACGTCAGGAGAGCAGAACGGGAAGATATGGTACCAGCAGCCGAGGAAGATTCTAGCCGTCTGCCAGCCTCTGAGCTTTGATTCCTGCGACTCTGAGATGGAGACGCCCCACCCCCCACTTCTGCCTCCTTCCCCTGACCTGACTTCCCTGCTACGTGGAAAATGGCCCGGTCAGAACAGTGGATCCAGACACAGAAACTGGAGAGTGGAGTTAATGCCTCTGCCTTCCCGGTACCCACACGCTGTGCATCCTGACCTCCCGGGTGTCCCCGTGCCGTCCCCCTCCGCACCCCCCCCCCGCCCCGCCCCGGTCCCGGTCCCGGCACAGTTCATCCCCCTCAGGTGAACGGGGCCCCGATGCCGGTCTCCTCCACCGCATGCTCCACTCGGGCTGCCGGGGAACCTTCTGGTAACACACCTCCGGACACATCACCCCAGAGTTCAGAATCCTTCTGTGGCTCCCCCCTGCCCACAGGTCATGGCCCCAAGTCCCCAGCGTGTCAGTGTCCCCTGACTGCCTGCTTTCTGCTCTGTCTTCAGACTCTGGTCTTCATACCTGGACCCACCGGCCAGAGGGAACCTTCCAGATTTATCTCCCAGAGCTCAAAGCCCCACCGGCCGGAGGGAACCTTCCAGATTTATCTCCCAGAGCTCAAAGCCCCACCGGCCGGAGGGAACCTTCCGGATTTATCTCCCAGAACTCAAAGCCCCACCGGCCGGAGGGAACCTTCCGGATTTATCTCCCAGAACTCAAAGCCCCACCGGCCGGAGGGAACCTTCCGGATTTATCTCCCAGAGCTCAAAGCCCCACCGGCCGGAGGGAACCTTCCGGATTTATCTCCCAGAGCTCAAAGCCCCACCGGCCGGAGGGAACCTTCCGGATTTATCTCCCAGAGCTCAAAGCCCCACCGGCCGGAGGGAACCTTCCGGATTTATCTCCCAGAGCTCAAAGCCCCACCGGCCGGAGGGAACCTTCCAGACTTTTCTCCCAGAACTCAAAGCCCTGTTACATCTGCAGTTACCCCACTGTGTCACTGGGGCCCAAAGCCTTTAGGGCCCCAGACCAGACCTCGCACACATTTCCAGCACAGCGACTACCGCAGGGGAACGGCTAACAAAGGCGTCACCACCACGTCTCAGAGAGGCTTAGGAAGCGCCATCAGGGCCACGGGCCGCAGGGGTTTGTGGGAGACACGGAAATGGGTTACCAACTGCCTCCAGGGGCCCCGCCCAACTACAGGAGGGCGGCCAGGGGCCCGCAGGCACCGTGCCCGAGACCCCCTCCCTGTGCACGTTCTGTCTGGACACTGAGGTGGTGGGATAAAGGCCAGGACGCCGAGAGTTGCAAGAGAATTGGGCTCTGGCGGCCACTTCCTGCCCCAGAGCACCCCGCGAGCCTGGCAAAAACTTGGTCCAGCCCACTCTGCACGTTTGCTTCACCTTCTGCCCAGTTTGATTGGAAGATCCAGCAGACAGACGGTTTACCAAACCCGTCAGACAGGTGCCCCGCTGCACCGCCCCCCGGGGGTCTCCCCCGCCGGCCAGGCTGATGGCGGAGAGGCTGTTACACAACGTGGCTCGTGGGGTGACCGGACCCCGGAGCGACACAGGCGTAGGCAGTTAACTGCCAAGAACCAAGGACTTGCAGTTACTGTAACGACCGGCAAGGACGGAACAGAAGCGAGGGACCGTGGCCAGGGAGCTCCTCAGAGCCGAACAGATGGGCCGTGGACGAGGACACTGGCCGGCAGGCGGCAGCAGCAGAAGTCAGATGACCAACAGGCTTATGGAAGTTGCCCCAATCCGATGTCACCAACCCTTGTCTTGTCTCCGTGCCGGAGTCGAATTTCAAATGGAGAGTCACTGACGGAACGGGTGGCTGGGTCTCCAGGAGGAAGGAGACGTCTCTCCAGACGGAAGGACCGTCTCGTCTTTCTGGCCAACACATACACCAAATAATCATCCAGCCCTCTCACAAAAGGACCGTCAGCCACTCAGGAGGGCGACCGGACAGCCAGGCAAGGAGAATGACCACATACTTCCAGAACTGTTTGTCACAGCTGACAGTGACCCCCCCCCCCCCCCCGAGATCCAAATGCCATCGCGGCCCTGCTGTTGGGGTGCAGAGATGTGAGGGCCGTGTGGGGGATGGGTCCCTGCCCAGGACCAACTTCCTGAGGGCCCTCTGCAGCCACGGACCCGCACAGCGATCCCTTTCCCCGACTTCATGGACACACTTGGCAGGGCAGGTGACCGGCACGTTGGGTCCTTGGCCCGTGGGGCACTGGCCGTCGCGTGGACAGGCCAGATGGAGGCCTCCGAGATTACTCCCCCCGGACAAGACTAAATCAAAACTCACATAACGTCTCTGGGAAGGTGGCAGAAGAAACCGCTGCCCTCAGAGATGGAAAGCAGGCAGAGGTGGCCGTCCCCACGGTGGCAGAGCCCAACCGTGACCAGGTGCATCCCGAAAATCCAGTGAGGAAGTTTACGCTGGGCCCCGGGATGACCGTGCAGGGAGGGGTCAGGGGGCAGAACCCCTCCATCCTCCCCCCCCCCCGCCAAAATCTATAGACGTGGAACTGAAGAATGTTAGTGACCCAGTTCAAGTGCGTTTGCTTCCTCTGGGGCGTGCAGGGGGTCGGCACGTCCCGCGGGGCATGAGGACCCTTCTCTGCAGACGTGGAAGCCGCTGGTTGTAGGTGGAGACACGGGGGGTGGCTGGGGGTCTGTGGACCCCATGGAACGGGTAGGGGGAGCCGGTCTAAGTACCTCTGCTGTCCTGCCATCAGCCCGGGGCCTTGCGCCGTCCAGCCCACGTGCCCGCGTGACAAGGGTTGTCACCTCCGGCCACTTTGGCCCCCGACCCCCACCCCCGCCTGCCTTCGAAGCAGACGCATTGGCGGCAAAACCAGGTTGTGCCAGCTCTGGAGGGAGAATCAATCAAGTCAATGAACTGAGAAATCAACTAACTTCACTCTTCGTAGTTCGTGTTTTAAAACCCACTCGATGGCTGCGGCTCTGCTCCCACTGAGAAGCCGGCTGAGAGCTTCCTGTGTCTTTTAGCTAAAAATGCCATAACTTTCTGGAAATAATTTACGGAAAACCGACTGTGTCGGCTCTGTCTGAGCTTCCACGTGTTTTCAAGAATGCCGGAGCTGGGGCGCCTGGGTGGTGCAGTCGGTTAAGCGTCCGACTTCAGCCAGGTCACGATCTCGCGGTCCGTGAGTTCGAGCCCCGCGTCGGGCTCTGGGCTGACGGCTCGGAGCCTGGAGCCTGTTTCCGATTCTGTGTCTCCCTCTCTCTCTGCCCCTCCCCTGTTCATGCTCTGTCTCTCTCTGTCCCAAAAATAAATAAAAAACGTTGAAAAAAAAATTAAAAAAAAAAAAAAAAGAATGCTGGAGCCATCTTAACAATATTAACGGTAACGGTGGCTGACTTCTGTGCACTTCAGTTTATCACAGTTCCCACAAACACCCCGTCTTGACCTTGACAGCGAAATGCGGGGAAACGCTCCTCCTTTAAAGATGGAAAGGCCCACCGGGTTTCAGGCACTGGCCCAGGACCACGAAGCTAAGAACAACGTGGCACAGCCGGCCTCACGGCGGCCCGGTCGGGACGAGACGAGAGGTGCACAGGGTCCCCATGCCGGTCAGTGTGTGAGGTTGCCTGGTTTCTAATCTTGCCCCAAAGAGGAGACTTATCCACCCAGCACGCACCCTGGGAGGAGAAACCGAGATAACGGAACATGTTAGTTGCACGCACGGACTTTTCGTGCCCGGGAATGAGCTCAAGCCTGGAAATACACGAGGCACCATCCGGGTGGGCGCACGTCAGGGCGCGGGAAGCGGCATCCTCCCGCGGCCGCTGCCTGTGGTCCCGCAGAGTCCCCGCGGCTGAGCTGGCCGGACCCGGCCTGGCGCCTCCCTCACGAGCACGGAGCGGAGAGGGAGCGAGACCAAGGCTAGCTGAGCAGCCACGGGACACCTTACCGTGTGCTTTGTGCAGCCACCCGCCACCAGAGTCCCCTGGTCCCTAAATTATAGACAATGACCTTGGAGAAGGAGGAACCTGAAGGTCACGGCTGCCAGCTCCTCGTCCTTGAATTCACCTTGAGCTGCCTGGAAACATCTCCAAGGCAGACCTCTGTCCGCGGAGCCCTGGAAGCATCCGTGCCCACCTCCCTGTTTTCCGTGACGTTGGCCATGTCCCGTGCTCGGCCTCCCCGCAGGGAGGACGATCCCCTCACCTGGTCAAACCTCACTCACTCCCAAGCCCTGACTCAAAGTCCACTCTCTCTGCAGGCTCCCACCTGCCCCAGTAGGATCTCCCTGCACTCTGAGCTCCTCCCCAAGGGTCGGCCCCTGGGCCCCGTCCCCGGTGAACCCCCCAGGATTGTCCCGGGCAGACTCACAGCCCCGCTGGGGGCAACCCCCAACCTGTCAGAGACCGACGGGCGTCAACGGCACCGTGGCAGAATCCCGCGAAGGGGACCCCTGCCTGTCATTCTGTTTCCTACCCGGCACCACCCAGAAACACTTCGTGTTTCACCCTTTGTTCACGTGGCCCCTGTTGAGACTGTGCGCTCTTACGAATGCCAACGGGGGGTGCGGTTCTGGGCACCTGCACGGAGCCCAGAACAGCCCGCGGCTTCTTGAGGGAATGAGGAGGGCTCTCTCGCGCCCAACAGACTCCTGCACAACGGTGGCCCGAGCCATTCACCCGCGGATCTCACTGCCCACACAGCACCTGCCCGGGTAGAAAAGAAGACAAACTCAAATGTCCGCCGGGTTGGGAAAGGTGGCCGCCACGATGAAGACGAGAGAGTGGGGGTGCGGACCGCAGGAAACCCCTGGCCGTCGGGAGAAGAGAGCCCCACGGCCCCTTCTGATTGTTGGCACCTAGGAACCCGGGCCCACTGTGGCTGGATGGCCTGACTTCAGGAGCCCAGAGATGTTGTGACTCACAGCTGACAGTCCCCAGCACGGTCATAGGGCACATGGGCAGCCCAGATCCCACCTGCCCCCCAGGAGGTGCTCAGTGGCTGGAAATGACTAAGAGACAGCCCCCCCCCCCCCGCCCGGTCAGGTGCTAAACCATTGTTCCGGCTTGAAGTATGGCCCTGTCGTGGGACCCCTGCCCCCAGCGCAGTGCTCCCCGGCTGCCTGCTTCCTCCAGTGAGCCCAGCTTCAGAAGCCCGGGTGCTGAGGGCCTTACACCCTCTTTCTCACTTGTGAGGGGTATGGATGGTTCCAAACATCTGTCCTCACGGTGGGCGCTAAGCCCTGGGCTCCTATGGCCTCAGGACAGGCTGCAGGTGCTGTGTTTCCCAGGGGGCTCCGGGTTGCATCACAAGGAGACTTCTTTACCTGTCTGGGGAGCGGTGGGTCCTCCCAGCAGGTGGGCTCTCTCTCTTATCTGCGGAGAGGCCCCGGGAAGCCGAGGATGGGGAGGATGGGGACCCCAGCTGTAGGCAAGTCAGGCCTCAAAGACCCCCTGGTGCTCTGAACCAGGATCTCTTGTGTCAGAGCCCAGAGCCAGCCTCCTCTTACTCTCGGGAGAATTCCCCAAGAAGCAGAAGCCATTCATGTGCACGAGTACTTTAAATTGTTTTGTCGATGTGCATTAAGTTGCAATTATCTGCCTTAAATTCATTAGCCGTCGTACCACCTAATTATCCCAGGTTCCCAGAGACTCGAGAGTCCACGGTGCTTCCCCTCCTGAGCCAGATCGTTTTGTCTAGGCCACACCTCCGTCTCCGTGCGGACACTGACTCAGCCTGGACGGGGCAGGGACGTGAGCGGAGGGAGCCGGGGGCCCAGAGACACGGGAGGGAGGCCTGCTTCATCCCCGCTCTTGCCTCCAGAGCAGGCCGAGGCTCCGGGCTCCTCTGTCCCTGGACTCTGACCCCTGGGGGCCTGGCTCCCTCCCCGAAGCCCCTCACGCTCTGAGGACCTGGGGGGCCCAGCCCATGTCTGTCACCGTCTGCGGGTGAGCGAGTCCTCTTAGAATTCCCAGTCACTCTGTCTCCTTCTCAGCGGTCGAGGTGGTTTGCCTGTAGCCAGAGGCACTGTGCCCAGGAAAGGCGGGAGGCTCAGAGGAGGCCTGGTCTGACTTCCTCCTCCTCCTCCTCGTGAGGATGTGGGGGCCCAGCTGGGAAGAGGGGGGCCGTGTCTCAAGTCCAGGCCCCAGGGCCCTGGGTTTGGAGCTCCCCCTCCACACATAAAAGAGGAGGAAATTCATGAAAATGGTGTTCTCTGGGAGCCTCAGAGGGGAATGAAACTCGGGGTGCAAGATAAGGGCTCTTTATTTTATGTTTTTAATGTTTATTTATTTTGAGAGACAGAGAGAGACAGAGCGTGAGCAGGAGAGGGGCAGAGAGAGGGGGAGACAGAGCAGGCTCCAGGCTCTGAGCTGTCCGCACAGAGCCCGACGCGGGGCTTGAACTTATGAGCCGTGAGATCATGACCTGAGCCGAAGTCGGACACTCAACCGACCGAGCCACCCGGATGCCCCCAATTTTTTTTCTTAACGTTTATTTATTTTTGAGAGACAGAGACAGAGAGTGAGCAGGGGAGGGGCAGAGAGAGGGGGAGACCCAGAATCCGAAGCAGGCTCCAGGCTCTGAGCTGTCAGTGCAGAACCCGATGCGGGGCTCGAACTCACGGACCGAGAGATCATGACCTGAGCCCAAGTCAGACAGACGCTCAGCCCACTGAGCCACCCGGGCGCCCTGAAGGAGGAAACTTTTAAAGGAAAGCACACAACCAGAAAGAGTCTGGACTAAACCAAGCACTGTTGTGCATATTAAAAAAAAAAAATCTCAAAGTACCAACAAATAAAATCGGTAATAAATAGAATATTCCAGGGACAAACTAAGGCTTATCCTGTGAATGTTAGGAGAGCATAAATCTGTGACAAAGTCGGGGTTAGACCAAGCAGGAAAGATCTCACGGTCATCGTAAACAAGGCTGATCAAGTTCAACGCCCAGTCCCGACGGAATGTGCTTCCTGATAGGAACGCAAGCGTGCCTTCCAGAAGCGGCAAAGAGCCGGACGGAGCCACGTGCCAGGCCCTGGGCCCTCCTTCTGCGTTAACCGTCCCCGGGAACAGCACAGCCCACCCTGAAAACGGGGGGAAGAAAGCTTCGACGTGAGCAGTGTCCGACGCGGCCTGTGTAAAAGTTCACAGAACACTGGCCTGTACGTGATAAGCACCAGTTAACGGTGGGTGTCGTCACAGTAGAACTGCCCCAATCTCGGCGTCCTCAGCATTGCAGTCCAAGGTGACAGTGTGCAGAGATTCCCTCTCAAGCCAGGGGCACGGGATGCCCCCGGCCATTTGCATCTCACATAGTCTCGAAATGGCATAAGAAAGAAAAGAGACCAGGTGCCATTAAATATAGAAACTATGACCGCAGACCTACAGAAGCACAGTGTGTTAACTGACCGCCTTTAGAATTCACTGTTCTACGTGTACTAAGTCGACCAGGGGCAAGATATATAAAACGCAACAGTCACTTCCTTGCACGTGGTCAACAGCTAACTAAAAACCAGGTTTAAAAAGAAGCCCCGTCTAAATCATAGCGAAACGCGCTAATTATATTCAACGTAGCAGTATTTTTGTGAGAGTGATCTTTAGAAGGAAAATATAAAGCTTTTGGGCAAAGTAGAAGAAAATCTGTGTAAGAGGAAAAACATTATATTCACGAATGGTAGCCAGGTTATATCATAAACATATTGGTTTGTCTAAATGAATGTCCAGGCTAAATATCATTTCATAAATAAGTAAAAATTAATAAATAATACGTGACATCAACTGTAAGGAAATTCTAGGACGTATTAGTTCTGTCGGCTGTTGAAATTGATGCTAAATAAACAATAATAGAAGAGTATATAGTATTTGCACAAGAAAAAAACACATCACATGATGTGTGTGCGCAGGTATGTGTGTGAGTTTCTTTTTTAATTTTTTTAGTGTTTACTTATTTTTGAGAGAGAGACAGAGCACGAGCAGGGGAGGGGCAGAGAGAGAGGGAGACACAGAATCCGAAGCAGATTCCAGGCTCTGAGCTGTCAGCACGGAGCCCAGCGCGGGGCTTGGACCCAAGAACCGTGAGAGCATGACCTGAGCCGAAGTCGGATGCTCAACCTACTGAGCCACCCAGGTGCCCCTGAATTTTCTATACAACAAACAAAAGAGCTACAAATACCACGGAGAAAGTGGTTTTGTTTCATGGTTGCAAAATCAAAGTAATTTAGAAAAAGAAAGAAGACTTGTGATTCATGCACATCAATCACGCGATAAATTTCAGCTGGATTTGAGACTTTTCAAAATTTGACCACAAGAAATGAAAACAAAACAGAAATAAATATTGAAGAAATGATAGGGGAAAAAACCCATGAAGGATAAGATTTATTAAAGAATAGAATTATCTCCATGTTCCCCAAAAGGAACAAAAATCACAATAAAACTGGGCAAAATACTCTAGGAAAATCGCCTCATCGGGTTGCGGTGAGTGGTATTTTGGCTTTGACCTCCCTCCCTCTCACTCTTTTCCTCTCTCCTTCCATCTCCCCCTCCCTCTGTCTCCGTTCTTCCCTCTCTCCCTCTCCCTGTCCCTCCTTTCCCTGCTCTCCCTTCCCCTCCCCCTCCCTCCCCTCTGGCTCCCTCTCTCCCTCCCCCTCCCTCCCTCTCCCTCCCCTCTGGCTCCCTCTCTCCCTCCCCCTCCCTCCCTCTCCCTCCCCTCTGGCTCCCTCTCTCCCTCCCTCCCTCTCCCTCCCTTCCCTACTCTTCCTCTCCCTCTCCCTCCCTCCCTCTCCCCTCCCTCTGTCTCCCTCCTTCCCTCTCTCCCTCTCCCTCCCCCTCCCTTCCCTGCTCTCCCTCTCCCTCCCTCTCCCTCCCTTCCCTGCTCTCCCTCCCCCTCCCTCCCCTCTAGCTCCCTCTCTCCCTCCCCCTCCCTCTCTCTCCCTTCCCTTTGGCTCCCTCTCTCCCTCTCCCTCTCCTTCCCTTCCCTGCTCTCCCTCCCCCTCCCTCTCCCTCCCCTCTGGCTCCCTCTCTCCCTCCCCCTCCCTCCCTCTCCCTCCCTTCTGGCTCCCTCTCCCTCCCTTCCCTGCTCTCCCTCCCCCTCCCTCCCCCTCCCTCCCCTCTAGATCCCTCTCTCCCTCCCCCTCCCTCCTTCTCTCTCCCTCCATCTCCCCCTCCCTCTGTCTCCGTCCTTCCCTCTCTCCCTCTCCCTCCTCCTCCGTGCCCTCTGGCTCCCTCTCTCCCTCTCCCTCCCCTCTAGATCCCTCTCTCCCTCCCCCCTCCCTCCTTCTCTCTCCCTCCATCTCCCCCTCCCTCTGTCTCCGTCCTTCCCTCTCTCCCTCTCCTTCTCCCTCCCTCTCCCTCCCTTCCCTGCTCTCCCTCCCCCTCCCCCTACCTCCCCTCTGGCTCCCTCTGTCCCTCTCCCTCCCTTCCCTACTCTCCCTCTCCTTCTCCCTCCCTCCCTCTCCCCTCCCTCTGTCTCCGTCCTTCCCTCTCTCCCTCTCCCTCCCTCTCCCTCCCTTCCCTGCTCTCCCTCCCCCCTCCATAGCCCCCCCATAGAGCCAGAGTGCCTGGCTGGAACTGTTAATTACATCAGGGGCACAGGGCGAATGGCGGTTGATGAAAGCAGAAACCTGATGAGAAGCCCGAGCTTCAGGAAAAGGTTTAGGCCCCCCCAGCGGTCAAAGAATGGCGAATTAAAGCAGCCAGGCAGGACGGGCTCTCTCCTGGTCGTCAACACAAAGTCAAACAGAATCGCAGCCTGGTGGCTGTGGCCACTCTGGCCGCGCTGGAGCGGGCGGTTGCTGAAGATTTACGGTGATGACTTCAGCTCTGCAGCCTCTTTGATCTGCTTGTAAAAAATGCCGCGAAAACTAAGTGGAGGCAGCCCGGCAGCCAGAGACCCCGATGCCCCATCTCTCTCCGGCAGCGGTTACTGACAGACCTCGAAAGGCGTTTAATTTCCTCTCCCTGTTCATCTGAGATCTGCTTTCCCAGGCAGCCGAGGCGCTGGGCGGACGCAGGGAAAGCCATCCATCAAGCGCGTGGCTGCCACAGCCGGACGACTCGGAACCTTGCAATAAAACAAGACGAATGGGCTTGACTCCAGCCGATTTGACATTTCGGCAGCCAGGGCTGTGTGCACCGGGTCTCTGCGCCCTTTCCTTCTTGGCCCCCCCCCCACCCCCCCGCTTTGTCATCAGGCGCCAGGTCCCTTCTGCTCCCTTGGATTCCTGAAGAGGAGCGTGTGTTGTGAGCCCTCAAAAGACAAGTCACTCTGGTTTCTCCTCATCTTCAAAGACCAGTGGGGGTTTTGGCGGGAAAAGGGCGCTCGCAGCCGTGCTGGTGGGACCCTGTGCTCATTATGTGATCACGTTACCGACCCGCCATCCATCAGCACGCATCGGGCCCCGCGGGACACCAGGGAGGCGCGTTGGGAGGCGTCCGTTCCAGGGGTGCTGCGGGCCGAGCTCGGGGACAGAGCCGGGAGGGACAGGCTTCCTGGGGGAGGTGGGGCTTGGGCCGGGCAGGAGCGGTCACAGGGCCACAGCAGGCTGGGGAGGTGCTCTGTGGGGGGGGGGGCACGGGGCGGCCTGGAGATGTCCCCGCGCCTCCCCGGTACTGTGTCCTCGCGTGTGGACCCAGCTCAGACGCAGCCCGGAATCTGTCCACGGCACCTGCCCTCCTCCTCCAGGGGCTCCCCTGTCCTGTGGTCCCGGGACGAAGTGTGGCTGTTGCATCCCCTACCCTGCTTTGTAACCATTATTCTATTATTTTCAGTTTGCAGCAAATTGTTAGTCACCATGTCCTGTGACTCCTATATTGACACCCCCCCCCCCCCCCCCCCCGCCCCATAGGTACTGAGCTTCCTACAAGAAGCAGCACGGTGCCGGGCACATTCAACTTACGCCGAAACGCGTCTGTCTGCGGCTGAGTTAAGGGCGATGACTGTGCGTGTGAGGCTCCGGGGTCCTGGGCGAGAGCCGGGGGGCAGCGGGGAACAGCGTGGGGAACAGCCTGCGTGCGTCAGCACACTCCATCTTCACAGCAAACCTGACGAGGTGGGAGCTGCCGACACCCCATTTCACAGACGAGGGCGGGGTGGCCGAGGCCAAGGAGCCCAGTCCTGGCGGCCTGGGGCGGGGGTGGGGGTGGGGGGAGCGGGGGCGGGACACCGAGCTCGCTCTTAACCTTGATGCCCAGAGGCCCCTCGGCCTCTCGTTAGACCGGTCACGGGTGGCGTGGAGTGTCTGAGCAGGACCGCGACCCCCGCCCCTGCCTGAGTCCACTCGTGAAGCAGAATGCCGTGAACCGGGGGGACGACGTTTAGGTCACACGGTTCTAGAGGCTGGAATCCACGCTCCAGGTGCCAGCAGAGCCAGTGTCTGGGGACAACCCCCTTCCGGGTCACAGACAGCCAGCTTCTTGCCGTGTCCTCCCGTGAGGATGGCTGGGGGGCTCTGTGTGGCGGAGGGCCTCCTGTGCAAGGGCACTTGTCCCATCCGTGGGGCTCCTCCCTCACGACCTGGCCACTTCCCAATGGCCTCACCTCCAAGCACCCTCACGTGGAAGTTAGGATTTCAACATACAACTTGGGGGGGGGACACAAACATTCAGGCCAGAGCAATCTCCTACTCAGCAGAAGAATGCTACTGGGAGTGGGGCACCTGGGTGGCTCAGTCGGTTGAGCGTCCGACTTCGGCCCAGGTCACGATCTCGCGGTCCGTGAGTTTGAGCCCCGCGTCGGGCTCTGGGCTGATGGCTCGGAGCCTGGAGCCTGCTTCCGATTCTGTGTCTCCCTCTCTCTCTGCCCCTCCCCTGTTCACACTCTGTCTCCCTCTCTCTCAAAAATAAATACACATTAAAAAAATTTAAATCCAATCATTTGAAAATCTTAAGAAAGCAGGATCCTAATTAACTATCAGGTAAAAGAAAAAACATCTGAATAGCAATTATAATGCTATACGTTAACTATACAGGAACTAAAATAAAATTAAAAATAGCGATTATGAAATGCTTAGAAAAACAACAAGAGAATGCTACATGTCAATACTTCAGCAATAATAAAAACAAAGTCATCACATACTATGTATGTATTACTAAAAAATAAAGAATAAAGATATAAATAAAGAATTAAGTACTTAACTCCACATATAAGAGACAGAGGGGACACAGTAAGGAAAAGAGGAGGAAAAAATAATATGAACAACAATGAATAATCAGTTTTTTAAAAAAAGCAAAGTTAATAAGTTCATCCAGAGGCTGCTTTTTTCATTAATCCTATAAATTAGGCAAAACTCATCTAATTAGGAAAAACAAGTGATTATTCAAATTTAGGGCTAAAGATGGATGTCTAGTTACAGATAAGGAGGAAATGAAACAGTATCACTTTAAACTGTACCCTGATAGATTTGATTTGGATGAAAAATGCTTTGAAACTGTACCCCCAGGGGCACCCAAGCCCCTGCTACTGAGCCCCCGTGGACACTTCCTGTCCCACAGCAGCACTGATGGCTTCGTAAGTCTCCCCAGGCCATAACTTTGAAGCCAATGGTCAATGAAAACAGTTACTAAAACTGACCCATAAGGAAATAGACACAAAAGGCGCCACGGTAAATATTGTGGAAACAAACGAAGAGACAAACAAGAAGTCTCCTATCACCAGCCAGGGCAGGGAACACACTGTTCATCTCAATGGGACTGAGAGAAAGGGCTAGAAACGTCAGCTCTGAGATCCCACCCACCTCTGGGATCACGCACTTCAGTACAACGGTCGGGTCAGTGGGGTGGGTCGTAGTTAACAGTCCCTTTCCTCAAAGGTCATTGTCAGGAACAGAGGCGAGGATGTGTCTTTCCGACCGGGTGGAGAGAAGGCTCACACGACATTGGCAATGGTTCTCATGAATAGAAGTGGGGAATTGCAGAACTCCAGAATGAGGGAAGGGCTCGGTTTCCTGAGTGTCAAGATGGAATGTTTCAGCGTCTGGTTCGAGATGGGGACTAGGGGGGTCCTGAACCCACTTCCTCCCTGGACACACCGAATCTCCCCTGAAAAAAACCATAAACTGGCAGAGTGACCCCCTGATATCGCACAAACGTGAGGGAAACTCCTCAAAGTGGGCAGGAAAGGCTAAGACCAATCCCGCCACAAAACCCACCTCTGAGGCGGCCCGTAAGCGGGAGGGAACCCGAAACCCACAGCTTCGCCCCGAGGACTGAAGGGTTCACACCCCACATTGGCCACCCCAACTTTTAAGAATGGCAGCGGAGGGAGAAGCCTCCAGAATATTTGGCTTTAAAGACCAACGGGGCTGGCGCGAGACCCATAGGCGAGCTGAGGCATGGCTCTCAATGGGCTGGTGCACGCTCACCGCCCAGGGCCCAGACTTTGTGTGAAAAAGCCTCATTTCCTAACTTTAAAGCAGTGGTGTGAGGGACAGGGGCCACCAGGGTCCTCTCAGGGGACAGAACCGGTGGGCACCCTCTTTCTGCCTGTACCCCATGCCGTGTAAAGCCAGGGGGCACCACCTTTCCTTTCTCTTTCTCTTTTCCCTCTTTTATTTTCTTTTCCTTTTTCTTTGTTGTCAGGTGCCACTTCTGTGTCCCCTCTGCCCCGCTCCAGCCAGCGAGTGTCACCTCTGTATCCCCTTCTGTTGGGCTCCAGGGCACCGGTGTCTCCCAGAGAGAAGCTTCTACCCACATCTGGGATAGATATTCCATACAAATGGGAACCAGAAGAGAGCTGGAGTAACTATGTTTCTATCAGACAAAATAGACTGTAAAACAAAGGCTGTAATAAGAGACAAAGAAGGGAGCTGCACGATACAAGGGTCAATCTGACAAGAGGCTATAACAAATGGTTGGGACAGCTACTAGTCACCTGGGTGGAAAATTAACACTGCAAAATAATTCACCACCTGACAGCAAACAAATTCTAAATAGATCAGTGACCTACATATAAAAAGTACATTTAACTAATTAGATATAGAAAGTTCTGTGCGACAAAAATACTGGTAAAAAGGACAAAGAAATAAAACTGTGAAAAAGTATGTTACAAATGACTACATTGACTAACGTATGTAAAAGTCTGTATAAACCAAGATGAACGAGAGAGATGCTTCAATAGAAAAAAACAAGCATTCTTGATTCCAAACTTTATTACAAGGAATAGCAATCAAAACAGTATGGTACTGGCATAAAAACAGACACATAGACCGATGGAACAGAATATAGAACCCAGGAATAAACCCACACATATATGATCAGCTAATGTTCGACAAGAGTGCCCAGAACACGCACGAGAAAAAGACGGTTTCTTCAATAAATGGTACCAGGGAAACTGGATATTCACATGCCAAAGAATGAAACTGAGATTCCCATTTTATACCACCACTCACAAAACTTAACTTGAAATGGATCGAGGACTTCTAGGGAGTATCAGAAGCCATAAAGCTCCTAGAAGAAAGAAAGCATAGGGAAAAAGTCCCTGACGCTGGTCTTTACAATGAGTTTTTGGCCACGACGCCAAAGCGCAGATAACGAGAGCGAAACTAACAAGTGGGACTACACCAACCTACCCAGCTTCTGCACAGCGAAAGAAACAATCAGTAAAACGGAAGAGCCATCTATGGAACAGGAGAAAATATTTGCAAAACATATACGTGATAAGGGATTAATATCCAAGAAAAATACAGAACGCATAGAACTTACTGGTAAAACAAAACAAAGAACAGATAGCCTGATTCTAAAATGGACAAAAGACCTGAAGAGACACTTTCCCGACGACATACACACGGCCAACAGGCATAGGAGAAGGCGTTCAACATCACGAGTCACCAGGGAAATACAGATGAGGTGTCACCTCACAACTGTTACGATGGATTTTGTCAAAAAGGACAAGCGGTAACAAGTGTTGGTGAGGGTGTGGAGAAAAGGTCCCCCTCGTGCACTGTTGGCCGGCAGGTACGTTGGTAGTCACTGTGGAAAACAGCGTGGAGGTTCCTCAAAAAGTTAAAAATACATCTACCGTATGAGCCAGCAATCCCGATTCTGGGTATACCACCAGTGGAAACACAAGCAGTATCTGGGCGAGACATCTGCCTTCTCATGCTCGTGGCAGCATTATTCACAACAGCTAAGATATGGAAACAGCTCCCGTGTCGGTTGAGGGAAGAATGGATGAAGATTTGGTATATATAAAATACACGTGTATATGTTTTATATAGAGCAAAGTCTGTAATATTTATCATATTATAACATATCTACATACACTCACATAGATCTATAGATAGATATACATACACATCCTACATACACACACATGCACAGAAAGAGTACATGTATGTATACATACACAGGCACCATGTGTATACCTACATACGTATACACCATCTGTGTACCCACGCAAAACCTCAGGAAGGATACGCAGTTATCTCTCAGCAGCTGCCTATAGAGAGGGGCAAGGGGTGATGGGGGGAGGGGAAGGAAGGTGCTTTCTTTGCACTATGAACCCATCGGAAGGTTTTACATTTTGTGCATATATGTATAGTGTCCATCTAAAAGCAAACGGGGCAAATGTTTGAAAAATATGTCAAAATAGCGGCACTAAAACAACAAAAAAACTGTTACCGAGAAAAAAAAACAAGCACTCTAAAAAGGAAGTAAATTGGACAAATAAGAAGACCAAACAACTCCAAAAGAAGAATGGTCAGTCGTCAGTTGTTCAGGTTTTTAAATAATTTTTTTTAACATTTATTCACTTTTTAAAAATTTACATCCAAGTTAGTTAGCATATAGTGCAACAATGATTTCAGGAGTAGATTCCTTAATGCCCCTGACCCATTTAGCCCATCCCCCCTCCCACAACCCCTCCAGTAACCCTCTGCTTGTTCTCCATATTTAAGTCTCTTATATTTTGTCCCCCTCCCTGTTCTTATGTGATTTTTGCTTCCCTTCCCTTGTGTTCATCTGTTCTGTGTCTTAAAGTCCTCATATGAGTGAAGTCATATGTTTGTCTTTCTCTGACTAATTTCACTTAGCACAATACCTTCCAGTTCCACCCACGTAGTTGCAAATGGCAAGATTTCATTCTTTTTGATTGCCGAGTAATACTCCATTGTATATACATACCACCTCTTCTTTATCCATTCATCCACAGATGGACATTTGGGCTCCTTCCATACTTTGGCTATTGTTGATAGTGCTGCTATAAACATTGGGGTGTCTGTACCCCTTTGAAAGAGCACACCTGTATCCCTTGGATAAATGACTAGTAGTGCGATCGCTGGGTCGTAGGGAAGTTCTATTTTTAGTTTTTTGAGGAACCTCCATACTGTTTTCCAGAGTGGCTGCACCAGCTTGCATTCCCACCAACAATGCAAAAGGAATCCTCTTTCTCCGCATCCTCGCCAACATCTGTTGTTGCCTGAGTTGTTAACGTTAGCCATTCTGACAGGTGGTATCTCACTGTGGTTTTGATTTGTATTTCCCTGATGATGAGTGATGTGGCGCATTTTTTCACGTGTCAGTTGGCCATCTGGATGTCTTCTCTGGAGAGGTGTTTGTTCATGTATTTCGCCCATTTCTTCACTGGATTATTTGTTCTTTGGGTGTTGACTTTGATAAGTTCCTCATACATTTTGGATACTAACCCTTTATCTGACATGTCACTTGCAAATATCTTCTCCCATTCTGAGGGTTGCCTTTTAGTTTGCTGATTGTTTCCTTTGCTGCGCAGAAGCTTTTTATTTTGATGAGGTCCCAGTAGTTCATTTTTGCTTTTGCTTCCCTTGCCTCCAGAGATGTGTTGAGTAAGAAGCTGCTGCGGCCAAGATCAAAGAGGTTTTTGCCTGTTTTCTCCTGGAGGATTTTGATGGTTTCCAGTCTTACATTTAGGTCCTTCATCCATTTTGAGTTTATTTTTGTGTCTGGTGTAAGAAAGTGGTCCAGGTTCATTCTTCTGCCTGTCGCTGTCCAGTTTTCCCAGCACCATTTGCTGAGGAGACTGTCTTCATTCCATCGGATATTCTTTCCTGCTTTGTCAAAGATTAGGTGGCCATACGTCTGTGGGTCCATTTCTGGGTTCTCTATTCTGTTCCATTGATCCGAGTGTCTGTTCTTGTGCCAGTACCATACTGTCTTGATGGTTACAGCTTTGTGATACAGCTTGAAGTCTGGGATTGTGATGCCTCCTGCTTTGGTTTTCTTTTTTCAAGATACTTTGGCTATTTTGGGTCTTTTCTGCTTCCATACACATTGTAGGATTGTTTGCTGTAGCTGTGTGAAGAATGCTGGTGTTATTTTGATAGGTATTGCATTGAATATGTAGATTGCTTTGGGTAGTATCGACATTTTAACAATATTTGTTCTTCCTATCCAGGAGCATGCAATATTTTTGGGTTTTTTGTGTGTCATCTTCAATTTCTTTCATAAGCTTTCTAAAGTTTTCAGTGTATAGATTTTTCACCTCTTTGGTTAGATTTATTCCTAGGTATTTTATGGTTTTTGGTGCAATTGTAAATGGGATCGATTCCTTGATTTCTCTTTCTGTTGCTTCATTGTTGGTGTATAGGACTGCAACTGATTTCTGTGCATTGATTTTATATCCTTCCACTTTGCTGATCAGTTCAAGGATCAGTTCTAGCAGTTTTTTGGTGGAATCTTTTGGGTTTTCCATATAGAGTATCATGTCATCTGCCAAGAGTGAAAGTTTGACCTCCTCCTGGCCAATTTGGATGCCTTTTATTACTTTGTGTTGTCTGATTGCAGAGGCTAAGACTTCCAATACTATGTTGAATAACAGTGGTGAGAGTGGACATCCCTGTCGTGTTCCTGACCTTTGGGGGAAAGCTCTCAGTTTTTCCCCATGATGATATTAGTGTTGGGTCATTCATATATGGCTTTTATGATCTCGAGGTATGCTCCTTCTATCCCTACTTTCTTGAAGATTTTTATCAAGAAAGGATGCTGTATTTTGTCAAATGCTTTCTCTCCATCTATTGAGAGGATCATATGGTTCTTGTCCTTTCTTTTATTGATGTGATGAATCACATTAATTGTTTTATAGATATTGAACCAGCCCTGCATCCCAGGTATAAATCCCACTTGGTTGTGGTGAATAATTTTTTGAATGTATCGTTGGATCTGGTTGTCTAATATCTTGTTGAGGATTTTTGCATCCATGTTCATCAGGGAAATTGGTCTGTGGTTCTCATTTTTAGTGGGGTCTCTGGTTTTGGAATCAAGGTAATGCTGGCTTCATAGAATGAGTTTGGAAGTTTTCCTTCCATTTCTATTTTTTGGAACACCTTCAAGAGAATAGGTGTTAACTCTTCCTTAAATGTTTGGCAGAATTCCCCTAGAAAGTCATCTGGCCCTGGACTCTTGTTTTTTGGGAGACTTTTGATTACTAATTTGATTTCTTTCCTGGTTATGGTCTGTTCAAACGTTCTATTTCTTCCTGTTTCAGTTTTGGTAGCGTATAATTGGTCAGTCTTATAAAGAAATAGTCAAAAACCCCAGAGCTTTTCACTCCAAATGCAGGATGGGCCAGTGATTTGTTTGGACTCATCATCATTGATCCCTAGTGGGAAGAAGGAGAGAAAGAGGGAGGGAGGAGCAGGAGGAGAGAGGAGGGAGGAGGGACGGGAGGAAAGGAGGGGAGAGGAGAGAGAGGAAGAGGAGAGAGCGGGAGAGGAGGGAGGAGGGAGAAGAGAGAGGAGGGAGAAGAGGAGGTGGGAGGCGAGGGGAGAAAGGAAGAAGGGGGGAAGGGGAGGGAGGAGGAAAGAAGGAAGAGGAAGGAGAGGAGGAGGAGGAGGTGGAGGAGGAGGAGGCAGGCAGGGAGGGGTGGTGTCTGGTCTCTGTCCCAGGGCTGGGGTGAGGAGGAAGGAGTGACAGGCAGGGGCCGTGACAAATGTCTCCCCGGAGTGGGAAGCAGGATCCCAGCCTCCGTGCTCCCTTTCGAACCCACCGAGGCTTACTGTCCATGTGCGGCCTCTCCAATCAGGGCCCCGTGCAAATGTACGTGGGCTTCCCTCCCCCTCCAGGTTTGAAGTAAAACCGTAAAGAGTCAAAGAACAGTCCAGGGAGAGCTCGAATGAGCTCCTCGCCCCCTTCGAAAGTGAACAGTCTCCAGAACCCTAACGACGACAGTTAGAAACGATCGAAATGTTTAATAATCCAACTTGTTGGTCGCTGCCCTACTTTTAATATGTCCCTTCCTTTAACCCCCGCACTGGCCCTGAGTTAGGATTGGTCTCCACTTTGTAGACGGGGACGGAGTGGGCTGGGGCTGGGAGCATTTAATATGTCACCGCACCCTGCACCGCCGGGTGGAGGCCCTGCTAGACGGGGTCTGCGTAGGGGCCGGCGTCCGTGTGGCGCAGGGAGAGCGCAGAGGGAAGGCAGCTTCGCAGGTGGGGTGGCGGGTCCCACCCCGCCCACAGGCACAGGCACAGCCCAGCCGGTCACCCGCAGACATGATCACCCGGAGAAGCCATTACCCAATGGATGGGCTCAGTTTCCATGGAAACCATCCAGCTCAAGCAACATCCCTGAGTTCCTGGATGGATGACAACCGGCCCGGTGGAAGGGGAGCCATCAGGCAGGCTGCACAGCCCCGACGGTCGGTGGCGGCGGTGTCCCTTCGGGACCAGGTGGTCGCGTGGACCCACAGCGAAACTCTGGGCTAGTAAGGAAGGCTGGAAAGGTGATGGGGGAGGCCACTCAGGCTCGTCCGTCCGCCCAGGGACGCGGCTGTCCGCCAAGCAGCCCCCGACACTAACTGTCCCCTCTCCGAGTCCCCGCTGCACCTGCACCGTGTGCCGCTCGACACAGCCCGTCACGCCTGCCGTCTGGCCGTCCTTCTGGCCTCTCTTCGGCCCCAGCCTCAGTGCAACTGTGTCTGTCCTCTGTCTCTCTGTCTGCTTCCTTAATGACCACATCGCCAGCGGTCCCCACGGCCAGGCCCGGGGCCGCACGCCTCTGCCCGTGTCACCTGTCCTGTGTAAACAAGACGCCGTCCCCCCCGGCACCCTGAGAAACCCTCCACCGTCCCCTTCCTCACCTCCAGGGTCCGGTCCGGAAGGTTTCTGACGTCCCAGCGTCTGGCGGTCGAGGCCTCCCCTGTCTGCACTCACACAACCTCGCGCTCCCGTCAGCACCTCCGCCCCAGGCTTCTTGCAACTTCTCTGGTCCTTGCTGTGCACCACCGTCGCTGTCAACCTCCCGACACGCAGCCCCGCCCTCTGTCTGCAGGCCCCGCCATCTGGCAGAGCACTTGCCCCGTGGAGAGCTGGCCCAGCCTCTTGTCCACACCGGTCCTTACGCCGTCTCCCTGGTGGCGGATACTCGCCGGGGGCTACGGGCCACGCACTGTGCTCTCCGCTAATTTGGTGAGTCCCCACTGCGGCGCCCTGAGCCCCCCTCGTGAATACAGGGGCTGTGCGTTGTCCGTCATCAGATTAGGCGAGCCACCGGCGGTAGAACGATCGTGGGTGGGTTCCAGTGTCCGGCAAGGACCGGACCCCTGATGAGAGCCCACTGAGTCCCGAATCGGGGGACGGAGGCAGGGGCGGATGGGGCACAAGGATGAGGGAGGGGAAGAGTCTGGGTTCTTGCTCTGATGTGGCCTCCCCAAGCGTACCGTGATCCTGAGCACAGCTTCCGTCACCGGCCCAGGCCCTCCAGGGACAAATCAATTAACAAAGCGTGGCTGGCCTGTACGTGGCCTCAAGCGTGTTCACTGTGACCCGCTCTCCTCTGGCTCTTCTGCACAAACAAAGCCAAAGCCAAGGTTAGGAGCAGCCCTCGATGCCTGTGGACCGGCCCCGAGCACAGCGGCCTCACCTGCTCGCCTGCCACCCCCCTCCCCGGGGCTGCACCTCACGCCTGCCCGCCTCTCCAATCCGGCTCTCGAACCACCTGCAGACAGGGGGACAGGGACGCAGCAAGGCTTCACGCCCCGTATTTCGGTTTCCTTCCCCACGCAGACCTCACGCTCAGGACCATGGACGTCCTGTTTCCAGAAGCATCCGAGCTGGCCCACGGAGCCGCGTCTTTCTTAAATTAAAATAACGAAGAAGCAGGCTTCTGATTAACAAGGAAATGACTCCCGTCCAAGAACACGTAGGAGGGCAGAAGAGGACACCCGTGACCTCCACTCCCCGAGGTGAGATCCCGGAGCCAGAAGAGGGGCTCGGCCGGATCGGTCTCGCTGAGCTTGGCTGCACAGACTGGTTCTCGCCGGGACGCAGCCTCGGAGGCTCCGTGGCTTCCCGGCGGCGCGTGAGTCCCGGGCTCGTTTGTCACCGAGCCCGTCACTGGGCAAATGAGGCGTCGGCACGCCAGCCACGGCGGCTGGAGGAGGGAGGCCTGTCGGGACCGGCCGTTTGGGCGTCCGAGGGAAAGCAGAGCGCCGGGGCCACGGGGGAGGCCGGGCGGGGCTCTGGGTCCCGAGGGCGGCCGGGCGCCTCCCCAGCTGCTGCCCGCGCCGAGGTCGCCCGCCGGCCCGGAGCCGGGCGCCACCCCCTGGCCTGCCCACCGCAAGGTCGCTTCCTGGAGCGTGCCCTCCGCGGGGAGCTGTCCGGGGTGGCCCCCCCGGGCCAAGACACAGCGCAAGGGCACGGCCCCGAGCCACCCCTCCGCCCCACGCAGGTGACCAGGCA
The DNA here is from genome assembly GCF_018350215.1 of Panthera leo. Classification (NCBI taxonomy): domain Eukaryota; kingdom Metazoa; phylum Chordata; class Mammalia; order Carnivora; family Felidae; genus Panthera; species Panthera leo. The sequence continues at coordinate 1,106,549 of NC_056684.1, forward strand.
TCGCGGCTCCGCGCCCCGCGTCTCGGGGAGGACGTGCCGGGCTCTCCGTCTGCCCGGCGGTTGGTGGACGTCCACCGGGTTCGGACATGGGGTGGGGGGTGGGGGGGCTCTGTCAGCCTTCGTCTCAGCAGGTGGCGCGAGGCTCCATCTTTGTGGCTTCAGAGCCACCGGGGTGGGGGGGGGGGGGGGGGGGGGCGGGGGGGCTGCCAAGGAGGAGCCAGGACAAATCCCCGGATGGTGCTCGCTCCCGCCCCCGGGCTCTGAGCTCCGACGGCGCTGGCCGGTGCCCCCGATCTGCCCCCACCCCACCCCCTTCCCGCCGCCACCGGAGCCTTGCGATTCTCCGGACCCACGGCTGCGGCTCCTCCCGGACTTTCCGCGTGGCTCCCCTGCCTCGGGCCCGGGGCCGCAGCCGCTCACTGGTAGGCCTTCCGGCCGCGTGTCTGCGTGGCGGCCGTCGCTCGGCGCGTGCGGGTGCGACCCCTCTGCGTCTGGGGGTCACAGGAGAGCACTTCCAACCTCCACCCTGCTTGTCCTCCCCGTCCTGGTCTTCCCCCCTCCCCCTCCCTGTCCTTGTCTCCCCCCCCCCCCATCTTGGTCTTTCCCCCTCCCCTTCCCCCCGTCCTCGTCTTTTCCCCTCCCTGTCCTCGTCTCCCCTCCATCCGGTCTTCCCCCCTCCCCCCTACCCGTCCTGGTCTTTTCCCCTCCCCCTCCCTGTCCTTGTCTCCCCCCCCCATCTTGGTCTTTCCCCCTCCCCTTTCCCCCCCATCCTGGTCTTCCCCCCTCCACGTCCTGGTCTTTCCCCTCCCCCTCCCTGCCCTTGTCTCCCCCCACCCTCATCTTGGTCTTTCCCCCTCCCCCTTCCCCCGTCCTGGTCTTTTCCCCTCCCTGTCCTCGTCTCCCCCCCATCCTGGTCTTCCCCCCTCCCCGTCCTGGTCTTTCCCCTCCCCCTCCCTGCCCTTGTCTCCCCCCCTCATCTTGGTCTTTCCCCCTCCCCCCTCCCTGTCCTGTCCTTTCCTAAGTCAAATAAGGAGACTGTGCCAGAGCCTTCTAAGGAAGCAGCCGAGAGACCTGGAAAGGAAGGAACGAAGGAAGGGAAGGAGAAGGTGGGCCTGTGGCTCCCATGGGAGAGGAGGGGGGGGCAGGGGGGCGGTGAGGGTGGGGGACAGAGACGGTGGGAGAGCAGCTGGGTGGGGGACAAAGACCCTCCCGGACTCAGCCTGAGCCAAGACGGGTTCCTCTGCATCCTTCCTACGAGGAGGCCCTGCCTAGCGCTCTGTCCTTGTCCCTTGAGTAGCCGTGTGTTAGCACGAGTCCCGCACGGTGTGAGGAAATCCCCACCCCTGATATCTGAACAAAGCTCCCATCCCCACCCTGGACACCTGACATGCAGGGCTGTTCTCAGCACAGGTCGGTCAAGTTCATTTAGCAGACTCCCCCCTCCCCCGATGCTTCCTCTTAGGAATCTCCATCCACTGCCCCCACCTGCTCCCTGGTCCCTGCTGTGCCCCTAGCTGAGCTCAGTCCCTCTCCCCCATCGCTGAGCCCCACTGTAGCGGTCCCTCCGTCACTGAAGTCCCTTACCACCTCCCACAGGTGCCATGGATAACGTCTCTCTTAGGAGAGGCAGCCAGTCCCCAGAAGGGGCATCTATGTGGCTGGAACCTTAGCCCGCCTCCCAGAGGCGTCCCTGGTGACCTCCCTCCCCTCCATAAACACACACCTGTGGCCCAAGGATAGCAGAAATGCTCCCTGCCCCCCAGGTGTGAAATGGGGGCAGCACAGAAAGAATAAAGCATCTCAGCTTTGACCCGTGTGGACCCCTCCTCACACCTTCACCCCAGGACCCGCCCAAGTGCAGGAGCCTTGGCAGGGCCCTTGACTGAGGTGAGTTTCTGCTGCTTTTCCGCAACGGGAGCCAGGATAGAAGCAGGTGGAAGCGGGGACACGCAGGTGCATTTCCCACACACCTGAGTCTGCGAGATGAGACCTACTGCCTGTCTGTGCACCTTACCTGCAAGGCAGGGACGCTTTGCAGAGGGGGCTGTGTCTTTGAGTTTTCTAACATTTATTCATTTCTTGAGAGACAGTGAGAGAGTGCGACCGGGACAGGGGCAGAGAGCAGCCAGAGGGAGACACAGAATCCGAAGCAGGCTTCAGGCTCTGAGCTGTCAGCACAGAGCCCGATGTGGGGCTCGAACCCACGGACTGTGATATCATGACCTGAGCCGAGGCCGGACGCTTAACCAACTGAGCCACCCAGACGCCCCTAATGTTTATTTATTTATTTTTGAGAGAGAGAGAGCAGGGGAGGGGCAGAAAGAGAGGGAGACACAGAATCCAAAGCAGGCTCCAGGCTCCGCGCTGTCAGCACAGAGCCCGACGCGGGGCTTGAACTCATGGACTTTGAGATCATGACCTGAGCCGAAGTCGGACGATGAACCGACTGAGCCACCCGGGGGCCCCTGGAGGGGTCTGTGTCGTACTCACTTTTGTTTCTCTGCCGTGTCTTACGGACTCAGGTGCCCATAACTGCTCAGTGAACGTGAACTGAATCAGTTTTAAATTTAAAAATGCTCTCAATTATCTTAGCATGTTGCCTTGACGTTCTTGATCGCCGAGCCAACTTCCCCACCAGACAGCAAAGTCCTCAAAGGCAAACACTGTGTTTTTGCCTCCGTGTTCCCAGTGTGTAAGCTGAGGCTGGGACGTGGGAGACACTCAGAGAGGGCGGCTGGCGGCAGGAACGGGTGAAGAAATGAAAAAGATGAAATGAAAAAGATGTGGTGTGCGGGCGTGCGAAAGAGACGTACTGGCTGCATGATGGAGGGAGTCACGTAACCTTGACTTCCTCTCCCGCAGAACGCAGATAATAGAAGCTATTGCACAGAAATGTTTTTGAAGATGCAGTCGGGAAGGGCCCTTACCAGTCGGAACAGGCACACGGCGTCTTAAAAATGCGGAAAACATGGGGCGCCTGGGTGGCTCAGTCGGGTGAGCGTCCGACTTCAGCTCAGGTCACGATCTCGCGGTCCGTGAGTTCGAGCCCCGCGTCGGGCTCTGGGCTGATGGCTCGGAGCCTGGAGCCTGCTTCCGATTCTGTGTCTCCCTCTCTCTCTGCCTCTCCCCCGTTCATGCTCTGTCTCTCTCTGTCTCAAAAATAAATAAACGTTAAAAAAAATTAAAAAAAAATGCAGAAAACAAACACTCACAAACCGTACTCGCTGATTGCCTGCAAATACGCCATTTGAAATACTCGTCTTTCCCAGATTCAAAATGAGAACAGTAGCCCCTGTCTCTGGAATGATCGCTGCTTGGAATCCCTTAGAGGTGTGCACTGAAAACTGAAACCTGGGTTCAAAAAAAGAGAAAGAAAATGGGGCACCTGGGGGGCTCAGTCGGTTGACTGTCTGACTTTGGCTCAGGTCGTGGTCTCACAGTTCATGGGTTCGAGCCCCGCGTCGGGCTCTGTGCTGACAGCTCGGAGCCTGGAACCTGCTTCAGACCCTGTGTCTCCCTCTCTCTCTCTGCCCCTCCCCCGCTCACGCTCTCTCTCTGTTTCTCGAAAATAAATAAACATTTAAAAAATTAAAAAAAGGGGCGCCTCGGTGGCTCAGTCTGTTAAGCGTCCGACTTTGGCTCAGGTCATGATCTCGTGGTTCGTGAGTTCAAGCCCCGCGTTGGGCTCTGTGCTGACAGCTCGGAGCCTGGAGCCTGTTTCAGATTCTGTGTCTCCCTCTCTCTCTCTGACCCTCCCCCATTCATGCTCTGTCTCTCTCTGTCTCAAAAATAAATAAACGTTAAAAAAAAATTAAAAAAAAAAAAAAAAAGGGGGCGCCTGGGTGGCTCAGTCGGTTAAGCGTCCGACTTCAGCCAGGTCACGATCTCGCGGTCCGTGAGTTCGAGCCCCGCGTCAGGCTCTGGGCTGATGGCTCGGAGCCTGGAGCCTGTTTCCGATTCTGTGTCTCCCTCTCTCTCTGCCCCTCCCCCATTCATGCTCTGTCTCGCTCTGTCCCAAAAATAAATAAAAAACGTTGAAAAAAAAATTTAAAAAAAATAAAAAATTAAAAATAAAAAATTAAAAAAAAAAAAAGAAAGAAAGAAAAAAGGCAAGAACAAATTCCCTGGGGCACAATGTTATCTCCAAAGAAGACATCTAAATTGTTGATGTAACAATGGGAAGCGTGGCACCTTGTTGCAAAGACATTGTCAGCTCATCTGGCATTAGGATTGGGAAGATCTCACCAGGCTGCTCCTGCACAGGACGACCACCTTGCAGACGCCTGGCTGGGCAGCGCATCTCCGCAGCCACCCCACAGCCAGGAGGGACTCAGCCGGGCAGCGCATCTCCGCAGCCACCCCACAGCCAGGAGGGACGCCTGAGTCGGTGGCTGCTCTCCTCGGGAGCTGTGACTCACAGGGACGCACGGACACAGGGACAGAGGCACAGCCAGGCGGCAGGACAGCAGAGCGGGGGCTCTGGAAGGCTCTGCACCTGCCGGGAAGGGCGCGGAGCACTGGGCAGCGGGTGCAGGCAGGCCAGCCAGGCCGAGGGGCTGCGCAGAGGGCTCCCAGCCCGTGTGCTTCCTTTCCCCACTGGAGCCTCGTAAGGGCTCATCATTTTGCTTGGGAGGCAGAATCAGCAGATGATACGGACTCAGGCCTGCAGTTGTCGAGGCTTTTTTTTCCCCCTAAGCCGAAGGAGTATTAGTGAAAGCTTTAGAAATAAGCCCACATCTCCCGTTTTACTACATTCAGCGTTGGGTCGTGCGCCAAGATCTGTTGTCCAGGATGTGCGTTTGCCGACCGCTGCTGCAAACAACTACTCTTAAGGCTCCCTGAGCTCCAGACCTGCTGCCTGAGCCAGGACCCTGTCACCAGCGTCCTTGCTTCTGTCATCATCCGCCCTCCCTGCCCAGAGGAGACACGGCCCTGACTGCACACCTTCCCGGGCAGAGCAACGGACATTTGCCCCTTGTGTCTGTGACAGCCAGTGAGTCTGGGGGCAGGGACGCTGGACGCCGGTCGGGGACCGAGCCGATCTCAACAGACACGGGCCAGAAGCAGAACGTAAACCTGGTCCCTCTGAGTGCTCAGTTTCACGGTCGGGCCCACACGGGGCCCTCGGCTACCCTCAGGAAGCACAGCCCTACCCCGGAGAAGGATCTAGATGTCATCTCCTGTCCTGAGGTTTCGGAAAGCGCTGGGCTCGCCTGGGGCCCTAGCTCAGGGTCCTCCCCTGACCCTCCCCCTTCCTTTCTGTGCCCAACACCTGTGTACCCTGGTTCCCTCTCCTGGAATTCTTGGCCAGCACCTGCTAGGCTGGGTGGGGGCAAGGGTGCTGAGCCCTGATGCTGGTACTTCCTCTGCCCCGTGCACCCACCCGAATAACACATCCGAGTCCCAGAGCACCATCTGCCCTCCACAGACCGCGGTGCCGGCTAGAGCCCAGGCTAACTCGGCCCCAAGCCACTGTCTGGCCTGCCTCCAAGGATCCCCCCGAGCTGGGACATGCTCCCAGATGCCCCTGGGACATGCTCCCAGCCTCTGAGGGTCCCCCTGAGCTGGGACACGCTCCCAGCCCCCCCCTCCCCCCCCCCCCGCCGGGACACACTCCTAGGCTCCAGTCCCGCACGGCCCCCACTCGTCTTCCTTTCCGCTGCCTCGGCAGCTGAGGTGTCCCCTGCGCCCACTCGACGACGCCCCCACCCCCACCACGAGCCGGGACGTGCACCCAGCACCCGGCCTCTGGAAGGACCTGGGTCCCAGGCCTGGATGAGGGCCCCGTCTGGTCTGGGACCCGCAGGCGGGCTCGTGCGGAGAGGGGAGGGAGCGCTCCCTCTGTCGAGGGCTAGCACGAGGTGCTGAGGAAGCTCCACTCCAGCCCGCACGCTGGGACCTGCTCTCCCAAGATGCCCCTGGGCAGCCGGGCAGGGCAGGGAGAGGAGAACGGAGGAAAACGTTTTTGGAAGAGCATGGATGTTTCCAAAAAGCAGCACCGAATTAGCATCACGGGGAAAGTCAGAATTTTCCGGACTTTCTTACACGGGTCTCACGGCTCAGTGGTGTCTCCTCCGAGTTCCAGACGGGACCGGGGTCTCAACGGCTCTCTGTGCCGAGCCTCTGCCGGGAGCGCCCGCTTCTTCCTGGGGGTGCAGGGAAAGCTTCCCCGACCACCACCTCCCGGAGTCATTTAGACGAAGCAGGGATTCCTTTCCCACCTTTTACCACGTCTCATTTCTGTCTTGCTCAACAGAAAACTAAGCCCCCTGGGGACGGGTTTGCACGTCTCGGGGTGCGGTCAGGGACAACGGGTAACAGGTTGTCTTAGCAAACAGGTAACCACACTTCACGCTGCCCCGAGGAGGGGCCGTGGGCTGCCCCCGTGGCCGGCTCTGTGGCTGTGGGGGAACCTCACTCCAAGCACCCCAGACACGACGCGTCGGCAGGAAACGGAGACGCAGGAGGGGAAGCTCGTGTTCGCCGGCAGGGAAGCGTCCGCGCAATGACGGCCCCGAGCCAGTCTTCAGACGCACCTCACACCCCGACGTCCCGAGGGGGCACGGCCCTGGGGCGGGACGTTAACGGCCCCTCTTTCTGGCCTGCCCTCCCACCACCAGCTGTGCCCTGAGATGGGTTCCACGGGGGCTCCTGAACCCCTGACTCCCCCACGTGTTACCCCGTACGATGCAGAACCTTCAGACAGGTTCCCAGAACTCTCCTCTCCGCGCGCCCCCTTCCGTCCAGTGTCCGTGCTGGCTTGTCGTTTCTGCGCCCTGTGAGATGGTGAGCGTCCGAGGGAGGGAGCCACGTCCCAGCCCTTTCCGGTCACCCAACCCCCACCAAGGGTCAGCACGCGGTGCAAAGGGGGCACCTGATAGAAGGTTTGTCGAACTGCACCGAGTGCCATAAATCACGATTCAGATCCCTGAAGATTCAGCTCCTGGGTTGAAATACATCAGAATGGTTTCCTTCGCACGAACACGATTTCACAGTGTCGCCAGCCCACGCCCGCCCCGGTGAACTCCTCCAGCAGAAGCAAGAGTCTGGCACGTGTCTGAGTAAATGGCGAGCGGCGACTCTCTTGGGCCGTTAAAGGGGGTTCAGCTGGGTCAGGTTGGGGCAAATACCCACATGCCCTAAGCTCAGTGGGAACGCCGTCCTTCTTCTATGTGCAATTCAGGAGACACGGTTTTGGAAGGTGAGAGTCAGCAGCGGCGGTCCATCCCGAGTTGTCGCACCTGCAGAGTGGTGACGGCGCCCTTGCCTGACTCCCTCACGGGCGCCAGCCTGCAGGCGACAAAGGAAACCTGAGACGTGGCCCCTGATTTCCAGGGGCTCAAAGTCGATCTGAAGACGAACATGAGTAATGCTGTGTGGTCGCTCCTGCCCGGGGTCAGTGCCAAGGGCAAGGACGGGGAGCGGCACCCGCACCTGAGCCGGGCAGGATGCCAGCAGCAGAGCCTCCCCGGCCCCTGTGGCTGCATCTCGAGAGGCGGGTGAGTGAATGGGCAAGGGTGAAATCCCTCGTGCGGGAGGGAAGGGCACGGCGTTCAGAACGGTCGAGGCGCGAGTGAGGACCGCTTCAGGTGGCCAGGTTGCAGCCCGTGCCGGGGGCAGATGAGGGTCACAGGAGCAGGCATGAGCCCTGAGGCGGCAGCCTCTCCTGGAAAGGAAAGGTCTCCGGCAGATGAGGACTTGCTCCTCCTTCTGGAAGGGGCGTAATGATGCAGGGCTGGCAGACAGACTTGAGAAAGGGGAGTCTGGAAGCAGGGTGATCACTCAGAAGCCACCGGAATTGTCCAGGCGAGAGATGACAAACTGAGCTAACGTGTGAACCCAGGAGAGAGAGTCGGAAACTATTACTTAGATTGCGTGGCTGGATTAGACAGGGAGGAGGGGAGAGGGGAGGCGGGGAGGGAGGGGTGCCGGCTCCAGGCTCCGGCATCGGACGCTGGAGGACAGGGACTCTGGTTCCCAACACGTCTACTTTGAGGTTTCTGGAGACCATTCTAGGGGGGGAATCTACACAGACGTTTTAGAGCAACTCCCAGAAGACCAGTCTGGGCTGGAATTCCTTTTCCACGAGACACGAATCCTTGTGCCTTAAAAAGAGAGACGCTCCGAGCAAACGAATCTGAGAACACCGTATTCTGTGACAGAGAGCCTCCCACAACACCATGGTGCATCGACGGCTCCGAGAGGTCCCGCACCAGAGACCCGCCAAAGCTCTCGGTGCCCAGGCTTGTTGGACCGTGAGACTCTTCGTCCGACGAGCAAATGTCAACTGGATGTTGACGCTGGGGGCCACAGGCGATGGACGAAGCCACGAGGGTGTGGACTGGCCCAGGTGTGCTCCTGCAGGTGTGCGGGTGTGTGGACAAGGGGGAAGTCGAGGACAAAACCCCAGCCATAGTCACTCTGAACATCTTTCAAGCCACCTGGGCCTCTCCTACACCGACGGCCACCAAACGGGAGGCGTGGACATCTCTGCCTCATGTTGTTCATCACTGCGTACCTACCTTCCCTTCCCATTGATGCTGTTCCATGAGCAAGATGCGTTGATCAAACAGTCGGTGAGCGGCACTGTGGCCGGATGGACAGAGGGATCACTGGACCGTGACCTTGGTGATGGACAGTTCCAGCACCTGCCCTCTGGACTCTGCTGAGGACCTCGAAGACAGAGGCTAACCTCACCCCACCCCGGCTGGCCATCTTGTTGAGGCCGCCTTCTCTGGTTTGGAGCCCCAGGATCCAAGTTTAGAGGCGGTGTCGCCTAGACTTTGGGGGACGTTCAGGGAGATCACAGAATGTACTGATGTGGAGAGCGGAGGAAGAGAAACCCTCAACCTGTAAAAGAAAACCAAAGAAAGTACGCAGAGGTAAAGAAGGAAACCACAAGAGTTCCGTTCAAAACAAAAGCATTTCAAGGAGACAGATCAGCACGATCCAGGCAGGTCCAGAAAGGCCGCCACAGGGTTTGTAACCAGGGCACCAGCGGGGACTGCCGTGAGAAGCATTTCGAAGCAGTGGACACAAAAGCCGGGCTCGGGGGTTCAAGGTGAATGGGGTGGGGGTGGGGCAAGGTCCACACATGCAGACCTCTCCTTCTGGAAGCGCCATCCTGAGATGGGGTGAAGGGAGGTCTCTGAGAAGGGGCGGGAGCCGGGCCCAGAGCTCAGGTGAGATCCTGAGCCGGAAGCAGGGCCGGGAGGGAAGGAAGGAGAGGAGCGTGTTTGTTTACGATGAGGGGAATCTCTTGTCTCGCGGATCTGGAGGCCAGACACCTGAACTCAAGCTGCTCCCCGCTTTCCCTCGGGCTCTGGGGCCACCGGCAGCCCAGGTGAGCCCAGCTTTGTCTCCACATCTGTCACCCCGGGGCATCCCCCCTCGCGTGCCCTGGTGTCCAAATCTCCCCTTTCCGTGAGGACATGAGTCAGTCCAGATTAAGGGCCAGCGCTGCTCTGGGTGACCACGTCCTACACAAGTACATCCGCAATGACCTGATTTCCAAGGAAGCTCTCCTTCTGAGGCCCTGGGGCGTTAGGACTGCAGCGTCTCTTCGGGGTGACACAGTTCAACCCGTCACGGGTGGCACCCTTCCTTTCTGGGACAAGGGCTGATGCACAGGAAGCTTGACGAAAGGAGACCTTTCACGTGCAGAATCCACATTTCCATCACCTCTGCCAGCCCCTGGCCAGCGGCTACGTGCTGGGGGCGATTTCATCATCCTCTGTCCCCCGGTGACCTCCCCCACCCACCGCCCATCCCGGGCAGCAGGTGGAGTCGTCTGGCCTCGCTACGTCTAGAAAAGCAGATCAAAGCTGAACCACAAAGAGGGAGAAAAGCCAGTTCTCGGCTTTTGACGTTCAAACTAGACTTTTGAAATTCCCCACAGAGGCCGCACTGGTGAGGAGGGCTGTGTGTGCGACAGCTTGGCTCAAGTTTATGCCGTGGAACCGAGGACGAGAACGGGAAGCATGGGGGAGGGACGCCATAAGCTGGGCTGAGGGTCCGCGGGTGGGCGGGAGGACCGTGCACCTGCTCCAGCGCCCGGCAGTGTCCTGGCCGGAGCCCCCGCTGTCCCCTCGTGTACAGATGGGCCGCCGCGTCCCAGCAGAGAGGAAGCGACCTCCATTGCCAAAATTAATAGTAACAAGAACTGAGGTTCTGCTGATCCAGGCCAACCTCCTCCCTCTTCCAAGAAGGGTTGTCTAAGGTCCAGGAGAGACACCAGCACCTGTGCATGGAAAAGTCAGGGTGGCTCTCCTGATTTCAGGTCACCTTGAGTGTCTACACAGCAGGGGCAGCAAGAACACGGAACGCTGGCCTCCGACAGGGTCCAGTGCCACGGATTCCCGTTGGCCCCTTCGTGCCTGAGTGACGGAGATCTGAAAATGCTCTAAGGGAGCCAAGGTGGCTGACAGAGTCTCCCCTTTCTTCTCGCCGCTCTACGGACAAAAGCCAGGGAATGGTACTACTGGGAAGACCCGGGCTTATTTTTAGTAGCAGGTCTTATGTATTTGACGCTGTGTGTGCGGCAGGCACGTGCTGAACCCTTTGCATCAGTGTCCCTAACGCTCAAATAATCCCATTTCCCAGATGAAGCATCAGAGATGTTGAGCCACCTGCCCGAGGCCACCTAGGCAGTAAGCCTTAAGGCGGGATCGAAACCCAGGAATCTGCTGGAAACCGAAGGGATGCTCCTTCCCAACCGCCGCGCTGTCCTGTCCCCGTCCAGAACACGTGTGCGCTTCCTCAGCTGCTTCCTGTAAAGACCAGAAGGAAGCGTTTGGGAATGCGATGCCATCGAGCACCTGCTACGTGCCCGGCACGGTGCATTTGCACGGCTCGCCTCAGCCCCGGTGTCAGAAATTCCCTCCGCCGTTAATGCCGACCTCCCTGGAAGCCAGCATCGCTGATGAGAAAAGCACCAGATTGGTCTACGGACCAGTGATTTCACTCAATTTACACCTAATGGGACTCATGTAACCAATTCTGCCACTCTGTTGCTCAGAAAATTGCATTGGTTCCTCCTTCAAGGCTAGAAGTTGAAGTGCAGGTCCCTAATCTGGCTCTCGAGGCTCCCAGGGCCTGCAGTGTCTCCCGCTGTGGCCTCCGCGCACCCCACACCAGAAGACGTAAGTCATGTTCCCACCACGGCTCACACCATCGTCACTGCCACCGCCCCCCCACCCCCCACGCTGCCTCCTTAGAGACCCAGTGCGCGTGCTAGCCTCTCCGGGGACCTTTGCCGGACCGCTTGCGACCAGAAGTAACGCCTCTCCTCTGACCTGCACACGTTTATCCGTGTCCCCTGAGATGTGAGCACATTCGACCCTGCATACGGCGAGTTCTGTGCATGAGTCAGCGTGCCTCCAGCTGTGGGCATCTTGAGGGCTCAGCATTTGACGCCTGTTCTCCAAAGCCCCTCGCGGTATCTGACACATGGCAAGAGCTCAATGGGTGTTAGCCAAATGGATTAAAAAATAAAGACACTGTTCTTTTTTTTCCCCTACATTTATTTACCTTTGAGAGACAGAGAGAGACAGAGGACGAGTGCGGGAGGGGCAGAGAGAGAGAGGGAGACCCAGAATCGGAAGCAGGCTCCAGGCTCTGAGCTGTCAGCACAGAGCCCGACGCGGGGCTCGAACTCACAGACCGTGAGATCATGACCTGAGCTGAAGTAGGATGCTTAACTCACTGAGCCACCCAGGTGCCCGTAAAGACACCGTTCTTGATTCATGGGGAGAGAACAAAATATAAAAAAAGCGCCTGACCTAGGGAAGGGTTTGCCGTAAGCAACTCCAGACCGGAGAGACCCCGAAACCTCCCTGGGTCAAGGGCGAGCCGGTGCCGGGGGGACTGAGTGCGAAGGCAGTTCACGCCGGACTCCGCTCTCATGAGCAACGGAAACCGACTCGAGGGAACTTATCCGAAGGCCACCTGCACCGTTACTCACTGGCCCCGCAGGACAAACACCGCTTGACTGTTCGGGGCCAGCCCCGCCCCCGTCCGGAATGAACGAACCCCTCACTGTCCTCCGTTTCTCGCGTCCCTCCATCCGCGACGGTGGCCAAGACAGTTCTGAGACAGTGCAACTAGCCTTCACGCGGGTCGCACGCTCCGGGCAGCTCCATCAGGGCTGGGAGACAAAGCATCCGGTGTGATCAATATTCTGCGTGTTCCGCGTATATTCTCAGAGCCACAGATGCCCCCGGGGTCCGTAACGACAGCACCAACCGCCGGTGCCGCTCGGGGGGCCGGAGGTTCTGAGGGCTTTGCACCCCCTCCGTCCACCCAGGGCTCCCTGCTGCAGCTGTCGGGGCCCCACTTCTGCCTTCACAGGGTCCCCGGGCCGCTGCCTTCCCCCGATGTTGTCATGAAGCAGCCCACGGGCTCAAACCGGCTACTTCCGTCCCGAATTCGCAAGACCTGGGGCGTCTTGGACCTCTCACAAAACATCCCGGGTTTCCTTCTCTTCCCTGCGGTTAGAATCTAGGAATCTGACCTCTTGGCTCTTGTGCCTGAATTGGTCAAGCGGTGCTGGTGACACCCAGCTCTGCCTCCCTCGTCAGACGGGATTCCCGCTACAAACAGTGAGAACCACCTGGGACTCAATACACGTCTGAAGACGAGAGTAAGGAACTCACAGAATTCGCGGGAAGGTTGGACGACCTGGCTTTTGGAAAACCAGACTGGGGACCACTCAGCGGTCAGGAAGGGGCGGCTGAATCCACCTCCCGGTGCTGGGCACCAGGCCCGCCCGCACCGCCCAGGTGCCGGGTGAGGCCACCTCCTGGCTGTCCTGGGTTGGGGGGCGTGGTGGGCACGGCAGGGCTCGTGTGCCGCAGGGCCCCTCTTGTGCGCGCTCTGGGCAGCAGGCTTGGAGGGGTAAATCTGGCTCCCTTCTTCTCGGGCCAGCGGGAAATGTGCAGGAGGTATATTTCCTGGGGAGCCTTACCAACTCTTGGTGGGGCTGGCGGATGAACGCCCCACTGCCCTCACCTTGGTAGAGGTGCCCTGGCCGGGGTCCTTTGCTGTGTCCCTGGAGCCTGTGCCGCCCCCGCAGTGGGGACCTGCCGGGGCCACGCCTCCTTCCCTCTTTGTCTCATTTCCCGCTGTTTCTGGGATCATCTCCCCCCATAGACGCTTGTACCCCCCGCCTGTCTCAGAGTCTGCTCCTTCGAGAACACAGCCTAGGGCACCTGCACTGCGTCTCATCCCACCGGCCCAGCCCCACGGGGCCCCGCTCCAACACAGACCCGCGTGTGGAGACTTTATAACCGTGGGCTTTGCAAAAACCGAGAGAGACCACAGGTTGTGGGGCCTTGTTTATACGAAAGTCCAGAAGAGACAAGTGCTTGGACATAGGAAGCAGACGAGTGGTTTGCAGGGGCGGGGGGTGGGGAGGGGCGAGAGGTGCCTGCTACACGGGGCAGGGGGTTTCTGCGTGGGGCGAGGCTACACATTGTGGTGTGATTAACGCCGCTGAACCGCAGGCTCTGAAGTGCGTGCTCTGAACCGGACGGTCAGAAGTGGCTAAATGGTAAATTCCTGCTATGTTACTTCACCAGGATGCAGACAACAGTCAGGAAAACAGGTGGCTGGGCCACTACACTTCGGTGCATCAGGGCGGGACATTTCCTGCCTTCTGGTCTGAGGCGCCACCCACCGTGGCCCACACCTCCCACGGTGGCCGCCCAGCTCACACATGGCCCCGGGGTCTGTGGACACGTGCACCCACCCATCCCCGGGGCCGGTCACCCGAGGCGGGTGTGCAGAAGCCTGCGGCCCCCTGTCCGGTGGGAGTTTCCTCTGGACTCCCCCTCAACTCCCTCCAGGCCACCCGGCAGCTCAGCGTCACCGGCAGAGCCACGGGGCCCATCTGGAGGCTGATGCCCGGGATGCGCCGGGCCGTGGAGGCCGCAGGACCAGATGTGGGGCTGGTGGTCCTGCCGGGCTCGGCGGGAACCTGTGGGGGGTGTTCGGGGGACACTGACTGCGCAAGCCTCGGCTGTGTCCTGGGAAACCGCGGTCTGCCCACGAGCCTGCGGCAAGGCCTGCGTCTCCGGGGAATGTGTGCCCGCACCGGCCCCTGCACCGCCCCGCCCTCCCCCCGCCCCCACACCGGCGCCCCCCCCCCGACCCCCACACCGGCTCCCCCCGGGCCCCCACACCACACACCGGCACCTGCCACCGCACCGGCGCTCGCCCCGCTGGCTCTCCCTGCTCACTCCGCGCACCCGGCCAGAGCGCAGGTTCACGCGTGTGCCTCTCGGGGCCACGGCGGAGCCCGAGCCTCCCCTGCTGCCCCCTAGCGGCTGCCGGGTCAGGTCGCGGAGGAGCCGGGACGCGCGGCCAGGGGGCCCTCGTTTTCCTAAAATGGGGAATCCGCTCTCAGCTCCCGCTCAGCGCAGTGATCCCTTCCACGGAGAGGGGTCCTGAGAGCACAGCCGCATCGGAGCCCCAGATCCACGGTGTTGCAGCAGGTGGCTGGGGAGGGTCGCCGCTGCGACCCTCCCCAGCCACCTGCTGGAAGGACGCAGACCTGCGCATCTCCGCAGTGCCGCGGGTCCTGCCGGTGGCTGAGGACGCGTGCAGCAGGCTCACAGCGCAGGCCCCTCGGTCTGGCCGCATCCCAGCCTCCCGGCACCTTGCGGGTTGGAGGTGGGGGCGCGGAAGTGAGGTGTTTTCGGAGCACCACGCGGCATCCTGGCTCCCTCCCCGGCGGTGAAAGCGGAGGGGCTCTAAGGGAGGGCAGAGGCGCCATGCGGAGAGGGGCCCTGCATCCTCCCACTGAGATGACTGCTCTCAGCCTCCCCTCACACCCTGAATCTCCGTGCTCCCCAGGATGGGACTGCAGTCTTCCCTGGGGGCTTATACAGATCACCAAACACCAGCCTGCTGCCTTCTGACCAGACAACTCCAGCCCAGGGGGAGGGGATGCGGAGAATTGACAGGTGCGTGCATTAAGAAAATTCCAGAAGGTGATAAGGGCTTGGAAGAAAATGAAAGCGGGGTCACGAGATAAGAGGTGAGAGAGCACGGTTGGCAGTTCAGAGAATGTGGGGGGCCGAGTGAACCCTCTGCCCAGTGAGGGTGCCCTTGGGAGGAAGCCAGCGGGGAGGTTTGGGGTAATGGGACAGCCTGAGTCAAAGGCGCAATCTGGACCAAACTCCGCGGGTCCAGGAGACAGATGGGGGGCAGAGGGGCCAGAGCGCCCGGAGAAGATGGGGAGGGTTCCGGGAGAGGCCAGAGCGGAAGGCGGGAGCCAGGTCGTGCAGAACCTTTCCAGCCTGCCAGGAACTCGCTCTGTAAGTGCGTTTATAAACCACGGGACATTTTAGGCTTGCGGCTGTCATAACCTGACTTGTGTTTCTTAAAAGATCATTGTTGCTGCCCCGTGAAGAGTGGAATGGCCAGACCGAGGCCTGATAAGCAACCACTAGAACAGCCCAGGGTGGGGCAGGGGGCCAGATGCGGGCGGCGACGGGGGACAAGGACAAGTGAGACCCAGATCCCTCCGCAGCGCTGACGAGACGGACAAGGGCAGAGCATCAGCTGGGCACGCGGACTGGGACGGCTCCACACGGTGGGGACACGCAGGAGGGACGGGTCTGGGCAAACAAGGGGACCCAGCTTTGGCTGGTGGGGACAGGGACGTGGCGGTGGTGGGGGCAGCGGTGTGGCGATGGCGGGGACAATAGAAGCAGAAACAAACACGAGCACACAGGACAGCCTCGTTGCTCCTGGGGAGCGTTTAGGAGAGAAATCACTCTGGAAGCTGTTTGGATTTAGAGTGTGTGGATGGCATCCAAGGAACGCTGTCCCTGATCTCTAACAGAGTCGGTGGCCCGGAATCTAACTTCCTCGGGTGAGAGACGGGACCTGGCTTGTACACGGAGCAAGGCCATGAAGAGCCTCTGTCACCGTCAGATTAGCTTCCTAACCTGTTAGTTTTCAGACTCCCCCCCTGGAACATCCCACTAATATTTTTCATATCGATTACACCTAACGTGGTAATGCCTTGGATATATTAGGTTAAGTAAAATAAAATATTAAAATTAACTGCACCTGTTTACTTGTGCCTTCGAAACGTGGATACTGGTGCATTTAAAATTACATACGTGGCTTCCCGTATAGTTCCGTGAGACAGCACTGCTGAGACACCAGTTAAAATTATTTAACGGAACAGCGTGCGGCTTTCAGACAACTTCTGTGTACTTCCATGGGGTTTATTAATAGTCTCTCACCTGGCAAGTTTTATTTTGGTTCAGAAAGTTCCGGGATAGGGAAGGCACACACAGCTGTAGCAATTACGGATAATCTGCAGCTCAGGGAAAGAGGGACGGCATCTCTGGGAGCCTCTGGGACTCGACTCATAATCACTGGACACTGGCCGCAGCGTCACTGGTCACGTCCGACATACGCAGGAGAGAAAAGCAACACAGCGTCACCTGAGTTTGCCTCCTGTTGAAAAAGCCCCACCCAATGACTTCCTTGGACGTCCCGTTGGCTCGGAGCTCTGCTGTCCAGAGACTCAGAACTGTCGGTCTCAGGCTGTGTGGACAGACATCCGTGCCACGCGGCTTGGGATCCCCTTCATCCTATGTCTCACTGGGAAATGGTCATTGGCTCATTGTCACTATTCTCCACCGCTCCCTTTTAGTTTGTGTGCCAGGCTGAGCGGCTCAGGGAAAAGGAATCAGGATCATAAGACACCTGGTTGATCGGCGTCCAACCACTGCCTTGTCGATGCCTCTGCATCTCTAAGAGGAAACGCAGATTTCCTTCGCATCACATTCCTAGAGTCGGATGATTCATTCAAAGTGAAATTACGATGCATTCTTAGAGATACGTGATATACGTGCCCCGCCAGCTCACTGGGGGTGAGATGCTCAATGTAATTGTCAAGCCGCTTCCGCTCCAAAACGTCTGTCTGCTTACAGTGGCGGGTCTCTGTCGGGCACCGGAGATCCCAAATGCGAGAGAGAGTCCTGCTCGCAGAGAGCTTGCAGGCTGGCGGGAGGCGGGGGGGCGGGGGGGCGGGCGGAGCCAGCGGGGCAGGAAGCAGACTTGTCACCTGCACAGATGTTGAATTAACATTAGGATGCTTTTTGCAGTCAATGTTGAGCTTCTATCATTGCGTTGGTTTAGGGAACAGGAAGAGCTTACCGGACACGTAACCGTATGTCACGGATGGTGATGCGCGACCCATGGCGGTGTGCGCGGTGCTCTGTGGGCGTTGACTGCACACCCACTGCCTCGTGTGCCCCCCAGCCACCTCTGAGGCGAGGGTGGCCGTCATGCCCATCTTAACCAACGACAAGCCTAGACTCTCGGGCACCTCTACTGCTCCCTCACAGCCCTTATCACCATCGCGGTTAAATACGTCACCGTCGTCATCTGCTGACCACCCACTCTTTCCCCGAGGGGCTCAGCTCTGCGAGGGCTGGAGCCACACCCGTGTCGGCCTCCACTGTCCCCCAGGGCCTGGCACAGAGGGGGCCGCATTTTCCTGTCTGGTGAATTCATTAATAATTCCATCCAGGATAGCGAATGTGGTCCATCGGGCGTCCCCTTCACTTGACTGATAGTGTCCGCCTGGCAGAGCTGGGAGGTGGCTGGGGTGGATTAGGGAGTCCGTCTGGGGCGTGGGAGTGGGGGAGCGACAGCGCATGCGCGGGGAGGTCGCCAGCTCCGAGCTGGAGCTAACGGGTGGGCTCGAGAGCCCGGGGATTATGCGGCTTCTGTGTTCAGCATAGCGGCTGCTGGTAAGTAAACGCTTGATTCATTGCCCGATTGTGTCTGGAAGCTGACGGTCAGGCACCAAAAGCGAGTCTGGTTCACTAAAGACCATCTTCCAGATGTGCTCATCCAAAGTTAAAAAGCAAGTCCTCTGCTAACGTTCCCTCCCCCGAGACTCCAGTCTGCAGCTCACAGGGAGGACGCGCGTGCCCCCGCGTCTCCGAGGAGAGCGGCACACTCCACGGCAGCCCCGGCCAGGGGTTCGCCCACTCTTCACATACTTCCTCACGTTCGAAGTGGAAACGAGGGTGTTTCTCAGCTTCCTGGAGGAGGTGTCCTAGCACGGGGGAAGTGAGCCACGAGGCCGGCTGACCGCAGGCGAATGAGCAATCATGAATACCGTTCCGTCACCCTGTCCGTCCGGGCTTCTCCCGTCCGTCTACTTAGCACCCTTTACTGTGAATCGGGGAAAGAGTCATCTCAGCGCCGGGGAGTTTTTTTACAGATCTCATAAAAATATGGCCAGAAGAGGTCAAGTGCGGGCTGTGCAAAATGCACTTCCTGCCAGCAGACAGGGCATCACATCGCTGGAGCGCGTGCGCCCTGCACTCAGCCTTGGCTCCTGCTCCCTGTGACCAGTCGGGGCATCTGAGGGCAAATCGATGGTGAGCCTTCCCGTCAAGGCTGTGCCCGTGGCTGCAGTCGGCCCCTCCAGACGCGCAGGGGAACAGGGCCAGACAAAGACATACAGAGGAGAACAAGGACATGGATGAAACGAAAGACAGAATGCACAAGCTTGGGTGCTCGGCGCTCACGTGTGCACAGACACGCGTGTCTTTGTGCACAGTTGTCACGGTTTTCTTCTCCCCGTCTAGACACTCCAGAGGATGGCGGGAGGGTTGGACGTGCCTGGGTGGGAGCCCGGTGCTGAGCAATCAGTCAGCAGTTGTCCACACGTGGAATCTGCTTCGAACGGAGACGAGTTAAAGTGAGATCTTTTCTGGCACGGATGCGTTTCAAAGTCGTCGTGATCGTACCGGTCCTTGGCATTGTGTTAGTTAAAACACGAGCGTCTGCGCGTGTCCGCCCCCCTGCCCCCACCAACCTGCCTCAAGGCGTGTTAGCCCCCAGGCTGGGGCTGAGAAACTCCAAAGACGCAACTCGAAGGTACAGCTTTGAGTCCCGTCAGGGGCTCCAACCCTGCTCTGTTGCCCCCGGGATCATCCACATACTTGAGTAGGAGGGTAAAGTGCTTGGGTTTGTGATAATCGGGAAGTTCACCCTCATGACCCAGAGCAGCACCAGCGGAGGGACTCGACCCGGGACAGCGGGTGGAAGGGGGGTTGGAGAAGCCGGTGCAGCCCAGGAGGCAGAGGTCGGTCGGCGGGGCTGAGAGAAGGGCGGGGCGGGGGGGTGAGCCTCACTACAGAGAACAACTGGGACAGGAGGCGTAGGGACGGGGAGGACGGGGCACAGCCAGGATGGGAGGAGCGGGGCAGGGAGGACGGAGCACAGCCGGGAGTGGGTGGAGGACGGGAGGACGAAGCAGGAGGGCGGGGGCGGGGTGGCAGTGGGGGAGACAGTCGCAAGCCCCCGTGTATAAGAATAACCCGGTCTCACACTTCGCAGTCCCCCCGCCCCCCACCGCCCCTGCTCTGAGATGTGACACCACCCTGATCGCGGAGCGGGTCCTGATGCTGTCCTGCCTACAGGAAGGGCCGCTGCAGGAGGGAAGCAAATCCTGTGCAGTCGGGGCCACATGCCTGTTGCACCTGGCTGGGGGTGTAGGTGCCGCACCTCTGCTCACAGGAGCCAAGTGACAGGACCCGCAGCTCAGCGCTCAGGGCCGGGAGGGAGTTTGTAAAAGGGGAGAAATCTGCCGTCATTTTGTTTTGTGCTTTTATTTTTTATTATTTAAAAAAATTTTTTTAATGTTTATTTGTTTTCGAAGGAGAGAGAGACAGATCGTGAGCAGGGGAGGGGTAGAGAGAGGGTGTGGGGAGACACAGATCCGAAGCAGGCTCCAGGCTCCGAGCTGTCAGCACAGAACCCGACGCGGGGCTCGAACCCACGAACCGCGAGATCGTGACCTGAGCCGAAGTCAGACACGTAACCGACTGAGCCACCCAGGCGCTCCTTGTTTTGTGTTTTTGAAGTTGACTTATTTTGAGAGAGAGAGAGAGAGAGACAGAGCACAGGAGCAGGGGGAGGGGCAGAGAGAGAGCAGGGGAGGGGCAGAGGGAGACAGAGAGAATCCCAAGTAGGATCCACACTATCAACTCAGAGCCCCACAGCCCAGAGCTCGATCCCCCGAACCGGGAGATCATGGCCTGAGCCGAGATCAAGAGCTGGATGCTTGACCGCCTGAGCCCCCCAGGCCCCTGCCGTCAGTTTTATGAAGCAAATCTCGCAGCAAATCCTGGATGACTCAGGAGGCAGTAAAAAGGGAAACTAATACCTGTTTTATCTTAAAACGTTAATCCATGTATTTTCATCTAGTACATGAGGATTCTAATTTGATTTTTTTCCCCTAAAATAGTTAACCATGTATATTGAAAGGTTTTCAATTTTTATCCTACCAATTTTAAATGCTATCTTTTTAGCATATGTGAAATTTCATATAATCAGTCTGTGTCCATACTTTTTCTCTATCATTAAGCTGATTTAATTATTGCGGCCTTAAAAGTAATGTCTAAAAGTGAAATATAAGCCTCCCTTTGACTCAGAGAAATCTGAATTTCTCCCCTAAGTACAGTGACCAGCTTCTGAGTTGTAGGGTTCGTGCTGAAAATTTGAGGGTGAAAGGAGGGAAAAGAGCCCTTTAAACTGAATATATATTTCGACAACATCTTCCACAGGAGTCACTTTTCACTGACTCAGTAATAATGTCTTCTCAAAGGAAATGTAAATACTTCTAGTTCCAATCGACTCAATATTTTGTGTTTCTGTGGCAATATTAAATTTCCGACTTAGTTGTTCTGAATGCTTTTGGAATAGTGTTCGGATAATTGCAGACGTTCGATAGAACCACACAGACAGGGAAATATTTGCGAATTCTGAAAGAGACAGAGTTTAAAGCGCCCTGTTCTAAGCCACATTCCACGGAGAACTCTTTGGCAGACATCAGTAGGTGAGGGCTCTGAAAAAAGGATCGTCTCGTCAAATACGCTTGGGAAAAGCGTGACTGCTTTAGAACTCACACGCATGTGATCACATTCAAGTTCTGAGCGGTGCTCTGGGACAGAAATACGTTCACCTCTTGTAGCCCGTAATCTCCCCGCGTTACGGGGGCCTGGACGGGCACACGCTCTCAGAGGTGGCTGTCCTGGTGCCTCAGCGTCACCTTCCCACACCACGAGTGCTGGCACACAGCGGAATCCCGGTCCTCCTCGGTAGGCCCTGCACCGTCTGTGGCCCAGCGCCAAACACGATCGGCCCGAAGCAAGCCTGATGCCTCTTCCTCATCCAAAAACCTTTCCTGTTTCCTGTCCGAATACACGTAACACTTCTGTTGGGGCGCCTGGGGGGCTCGGTCGGTTGGGCATCCGACTTGGGCTCAGGTCATGATCTCGCGGCTCGTGAGTTCGAGCCCCGCGTCGGACTCCGTGCTGACAGCTCGGAGCCTGGATCCTGCTTCGGATTCTGGGTCTCCCTCTCTCTCTCTGCCCCTTCCCCGCTCGTGCTCTGTCTCTCTCTGTCTCTCAAAAATAAATAAACATCAAAAACAATTCTTTTGTCATGATTGAAATGCAGGATTTCACCAGCATGTGACCACATATGGGTCTCTTGCTATCAATACCGTCCAGGGTAGAGGGTTCTTTCCACATGTAGATCCAGGCAAATCTTCTTCCACGCCTTCTGGGCCCTCTTTGAGAAATCTCCAGTATCTCTCTGTTAAACGTCAGTCTGTGCCAAATCTCCCTCTCTCTGGACGCACGTTGTCTGTGTTCCGTTTTCACCCTTTTCTCTCCGGTTGCCTTTAAGCACCCTCTCTCCCGCCTTCGGGAAAGACGTCTCAGGCTTTTCCTCCGCATCATGAACGGGCCGTCCTCCATTCTGCTCGCGGCGCCACCCGGTTTCCCGTTTACAAGAATGCCCTCGTTTGTACCCTTTTCTTCCCTTGGCCCGCTCTCCGACCATCGCCTTAGCCCTCAGCTTCCCAGCTTGTTTAGCAGACTCACGCGGACCTTGAAGGGCGTGGAAGTGCGGGATGCGCCGCGGCCACGGGCCCCGCGGCCACCCGGGAAGCACGCCCCCTTCTGGAGGTGCCGTCAGCTGCAGCCACGAGCTGCCACGGGCGCCTGACCTTGCCGGAGACGCCAAAACTGTGGATTTTTTTGAACGTAAAACCTGCTGATTTTTTTTAATAGGTGACCTCGTTGCGCTTTTTAAGAAACACTACTTGGGCGGTTGTGACCCAGATGCCCCCAGACTGCCCGCTTGTAGGTTCCGATGCGGGGACGGTGAGGCTCAGAGGACTCTAGGCGGGGGTGGGGGGTAGCAGGAGAGGACAGTGTGAATTTCATTTGGGGGCATGTTAAGTTAGACACGAGCGCAGGAAACCCACCCGTCAGCAGCTGGAAACAGGTGCCCAGAAGATGCCTGCGTTACTCTCAGAACCAACACCCTCCCTGGGGGCTTCCGGAGACCACGTCCCTGCAGCCTCTGATGACCCTTCCCCCACAGCAGCGTGCTCTATGCTCCGGGCTCTGGGCCGAGTGGCCCACATCCATTACATGGCGGAGCCTGGCACACCGCCTGGGACTAAGTGCCATCACTGCTAAGGGCGAGTCACGTGGGTGAGAGACTGTAGCACGTTCAGGATCAAGTCGTATTTTAGAAACACGAGAAACTGAGAAATTGGGGTCATCCTGAAACACAGACCAGAAACACACTCCCACCCACTCACACACAACGTTGGCGTCTTCATCTTTTTTTTTTTTTTTAATTTTTTTAACGTTTATTTATTTTTGAGACAGAGAGAGACAGAGCATGAACAGGGGAGGATCAGAGAGAGAGGGAGACACAGAATCTGAAACAGGCTCCAGGCTCTGAGTGGTCAGCACAGAGCCCGACGCGGGGCTCGAACTCACGGACCGTGAGATCATGACCTGAGCCGAA
Source organism: Panthera leo (assembly GCF_018350215.1). Lineage (NCBI taxonomy): Eukaryota > Metazoa > Chordata > Mammalia > Carnivora > Felidae > Panthera > Panthera leo. Next base: position 1,129,421 of record NC_056684.1, read on the forward strand.
GTCGGACGCCCAACCGACTGAGCCACCCAGGCGCCCCACGTTGGCGTCTTCAAATCTAACGCTGGCTTCAGAAGCTGGCTTTCCATCCAGGAGCTAACAGGATGTAGACCCCTGGCACTACTCTCGCGGTGGGGCACGACCGCGGAAGGACAGGGCAGGCCCCTAAGGGGGGTGTGTAGGATGTGACGGCCCCCCAACATTACAGGAGAGGAAAGCGGGGTGTGGAGCTCACCAACCCCGGGCAGCAGCTGCGGGACACCTCTCAGCAAAGCCCCTGGGGGAGCTGGAGGAGACAAAGTCAGGACTAACGAGGAGAAAGTTGAGGGGCGCCTGGGGGGCTCAATCGGTTGAGCGACCGACTTCGGCTCAGGTCACGATCTCGCCGTCTGTGGGTTCGAGCCCCGCGTCGGGCTCTGTGCTGACAGGTCGGAGCCAGGAGCCTGCTTCCGATTCTGTGTTTCCCTCTCTCTGCCCCTTCCCCGCTCATGCTCTGTCTCTCTCTCTCTCAAGAATAAACATTAAAAAAAAAAAGAGAGAGCAAGTTGTGTCCTTGCATGCAGATGCCGACCCAGAGACACCCGGAACTTCTGGGTGCTGCAGACGCATTGTGGGTAACCGGTGGGCACACGGCCACGGCGTCTGCCTGTTCATCAGGCGGCATCATACCCAGAAACAGCCGAGGGGCAGAAGATAGCCGCACTGGGCCCCCGTCACACCCTGTGTGCCGGTTCTGGTCCACAAGCCGTGTGCGTGCTTGTTGCTAATTGCTCTCCTGACCCTACAAGCACCCAGCCATTGGGGACCTATGATCCGGAAGAGAGAGTCGATACGGACAGAATTTCACACGGGGGCTCAGAGAGGTGGCACGAGGTACCTAAAGTCACACAGCTCATTGGCAGAGGGCTGGGACTTCAAGCCAGGAATGCCCAGCTTCTGCCCCTCAAATCCCCTGGCTTCCCAGGGCAGTGGCCTCTGGACCTGCTTGGCCACCTGACGAACGGCCCAGATGGCATTTTACAGATCCCGACAGAGTGGAGGGAGGTCTCGTGCCTGCAGTCTGCAGAGTCTGTGCCCTGGTTCCCGCAGGGAAACGGAGCCAGACGGGCTGGGGACGGGCAGCGGTGGCTCTGAAAGACACAGGGAGGCGCGTCCCTTCCCGTGTCGAGGGGGCTCCCGGGAGCCTCTGAAGCTGTAAGGAAAGCAGATCCACGCGCCTTCTGGGGAAGGCGAGGTTTAAAGGACGCAAGGCGGATGTTTCTCCTCTTGTCTCTTGTCAAACATCATTTGGCAAACTCCGACTTTTAGCAGAAGCAGGTGTCTTACGTGTAGAGTCTCTCTTCCCTTAAATATCCCCCCGGTGCATATACTTCCAGCCCGGGATGAATTCGACATGGTGTCGAAGTTGTCAAGGGAAATCGGTCCAGGAGACGATGGTAGAAACAGGCCGTCTGGCCGACAGCTTGCGGAAGCTGTTTTGAAACAGAACAGCAACAATGAGGAAGAGGTGGGCCGCCGTGTGCGGGGACGGCTGGACGGGGAGGGGACGCAGCGTTCCGCAGCCGCACGGTGTCATAACTCTTGCTGCACCGTTACCTAATCGGTGGCGCTGGCCGTCGGTGTCGGTGGCCGCAGGTGAATGAGAAACGTCCTCCATACACATCTGGGCTGTGGTCTCCGTATCCGTCAACCCCGCACATGAGTCCGACTGTGAGACTGGGGACGACGCTGTGCACGCACTGACCCCCAGCCCGGCGTGCACCGCAGCTCACGGCCACCTGTCACCTCCCCGCCATCGCCCGGCCACTGCCGGCCTTTCTGCTTCAGCCTCGCGGACGCGGGAACCCTGTGCTGCCGCTCTCTCTGAGACGGTCCGTCTTTTGAAAGCAAAGGGCAGGACGTTGGGGTCCCTGCCCTGGGAGGCTCTCTGTCAGCCCGAGGACAGCGAGTGTCCAGGTACGTCCCCCTCCGGCCTCCCTCCGGCCTCCCCCCGCCATGCGTGCTTGTCCTGGTGTCCCGGAACCGGCGGTTGCTACATGTCTGCCCCCAGCCCGTGTGCGGCTGACGTAGCTTATTCACTGCCCGCAAGGTCGTGGACTGAGCAAGCGTCCAGCAAGAGATACTGGGTGAACGAAGGGCCTCTGGGATTGCTGAGATCCCCGCTGGCCAGCAGGCCCCAGTGTCTAGGCCCCAGACCCCAGAGGGTGTGGTTGTTGCCACCAGCTTTCCTCCCTCGTGGTGCAGTGTGGTTTCACGCCCGTGCCCACCTCCGCATCAGTCTGGTGCGGGGTTCCCCATCAATACACGCTCAGTATTTCCCTTCCACGTAATTTATGGAACCCTCTGAAATGCACATGCCTGGGCCCCGCCCCCAGTGAATCGGACTCGGGGGGGCCTGCCCGGGAATCTGAGTGTTATGACTTCTTTCTTTTTGTTTTTTTAGTTTTTTTATGTTTATTTACTTGTGAGAGAGAGAGAGAGCGAGCGAGCATGAGTGGGGGAGGGGCAGAGAGAGAGAGAGGGAGACACAGAATCCAAAGCAGGCTCCAGGCTCCGAGCTGTCAGCACAGAGCCCGACGCGGGGCTCGAACTCACGGACCGGGAGATCGTGACGTGAGCCAAAGTTGGATGCTTAACCGACTGAGCCACCCGGCCACCCCCCGCCCTTGTTTTTAAGTTTAATTTGTTTTGAGAGAGGCAGAGGGAGTGTGAGCAGGAGAGAGGCAGAGAGAGAGGGAGCGAGGGAGAGAGAGAATCCCAAGTAGGCTCTGCACCATCAATGCACAGCCGGATGGGGCTCGAACCCACCAGACCGCGAGATCGTGACCTGAGCCTAAACCGAGTCGGATGCTCCACGGACTGAGCCCCCCAGGCGCCCCTTGAGTGTTACGATTTCTGCCTGTGAGTCTGGTAAGGAATGTGTCAACCCCTTCGCCGTTGTTCCCGGCTCAGGGCGACATCGGACCTCGGCGAGTCTACTCACGCTGACGGGAGGCACGAACTCCCCACGGTCCAGGGAGAGCCTCTCCAAGTCCGCAGCCAGATGTGAACACTGCCAGCCTGAGCGGCCGCTGCCGTCTTGTTCCCACGAGGGGAACCGGCCTGGACACCAGGCCACCCATCGGGGCTGCTGGACAGGGCCTGGGTCCGGCCCTCCGGCACGGGGACGCTGAGCCAACCCACCTACGATTCACTTCTCGTGAGGCGACAGAATCAACGTCCTCGCCGCGTGAGCCGCCGCGGCTCAGGCTTCCCGCTACTGGCCGAGAGCATCCTGACGACCCCAGCCCCTGGCAGTCAGCAGCGGCAGCCCCAACCGGGCCGAGCAGAGCAGTTAACGCTTCCGAGGCGGGCGCCGTGCCCACTGGTTTACGTTGGAGCCGTCGAGTGCTGCCCACCACCCTTCTCTCAGGACACGCCCGGGGTCCTCGCCGACAGATGGGGACACTGAGGAAGAGAACACTGGAAGAACTCAGAGCGAGCACCAGAGCCAGGATGTACATCCGAGGCATCGGACCCCAAGCTCGCGGCATCGGCCACCGAGGTGAACGGAGCCCGCTGGAGCCCGTGCGTGTCCAAACGACCCTCCTCCCGCATCCTGACCATCAGGCACGATCTGTGGACTCCACCAGCCGAGGCACCAACCCATCCCGGGAGCATCACCCGAGGGCGAAAATGCCAGCTTCCCGCTGACACAGGACGGCGGGGCCGGCAGCCTTCGGCCGGGCTTCCCACAGCCTCGGAGGCCGGTGCGCGGAGGCTCTGGGGGGCCCCGAGGAAGGCAATTGCTGAAGGCGTCTATTCAGAGCCTCGTGCTGTGTGACCTGGCCGTCAGTAGCCCCAGCCACCGGCAGGGACCCGTGTGCGGATTTCAGACCCCCGGATGGATGAGCCGGGGGCTCAGTATGACTGAGGACATTCCCGTCACTGTAAACAGAGGCTCACCTCGCTTTCCCTTGTTTCTTCAAGTGGATTAACTTTGAAGTGACTTTAGAGGAGACGGCATTTTTTAAATTGAACAGAGACGAAATGCCAGTCTCCAAATGCGTGCCAATATATCTAAATAAATTACATCCCCCAACTGCCAAAGTAGAAAGCAGATTCAATCGGCTAATGAAAAAATACAAAAATGAAGAGTCAGCCACTTTTTGTTCTGTTTTTCATTATTATTTTTTTTAATCCGTGTACTGGCTGTAGCAACCACTTTTCAGCTGGCTGTTGTAGCAGCCGAAATCACATGTCTATTTATTTTTAAAATGTAATAATCAGTCACATCTGGTCCTGATGTGTTCGCAAACGTTCTACGGTTCTCCAAGTGTTTTTATATGTAATACTTGGTTCCAGAACATTTGTGCTTTTGACAAGCACTGAAGGAGATGGGAGGTTAGGCCCTGAGGCTTTGCTACCAGGGTGGGGTCCCTGGGCTGGCGGCTCGGGGGTCACTCGGGAGCTCGTGAGAAACTCAGCCCGTCCGCCCCAGCCCAGACGCACCGGCTCACCCTCGGGGACTGACGGCCCCACTGTGCGGGACGCGAAAACAAGGCACGGTCCTGATCTCCAGGACTCAGAAACTAGCGGAAGACAGAAACACAAAGAAGGGTGACCGACCGCCAATGCCCGGGCCCAGCGGCTGTGACAGCTCCGAGGGTCCGAGGGCCCAGACGAGGCCGCACCGGGACGGCAGAGGCAGCCTGGAGCTGGCCACAGAGCGTGGCAAGGGCAGGAGACGTTCGCACGGGAGAGAAGCCCCTGCTGGGAAGCGAGCCTGTCCGGAATGTTCTCCACATGCAGGCCTGGTGAGACACCCCAGCAGTGACGCTGCGTGGGCACCCGCGGCCTTTGCACGCCACAGTAAAGAGGCGGCTGCGTCCGCACCTCTGAATCCTGGAAGCATGCAGGGCGGCAACGGGCGACGAGGTCTGCGGTTAGCGGTGGCCCTTCTGATGGGCCGTGAGGTTTCTATTTTCATGTAATAACAAGTTTGCACGAGTTCCCTGAGTGATTCATCGTCCTGCCTTAAGAGGATGCAGGGACATCTGAATCCCCTGCAGGAGACCCAAGTGAAATAAAAACGCCTCTCTCTTGACCTGCTGCACGGAGGACGTCACTGACCCCAAATAACGTCACTCTGGTTCCCTCCCCTGAAGCAGACCCTGCTGAGTGACGGCCAGCCCCGTTCCAGGCTCTGAGCGAGCCGATGGCTGCAGGTCACGAGCCATGATATAGGAGGTGGCTGGGGACAAGCAGGTCCCACGGGGGGGGGGGCTGTGTGCCGGGCGCTGTGAGGGCGCATTTTCTTCCGTCCCCACTGTGGCCCTGGGCATGGGTGTCCCTGCCCCTGGGCACAGATAGCAAGGCAGGGGTGAGGGAGGCCGGGGCACAGAGAGCAAGGCGGGGGTGAGGGAGACCGGGGCACAGATAGCAAGGCGGGGGTGAGGGAGGCCGGGGCACAGATAGCAAGGCGGGGGTGAGGGAGGCCGGGGCACAGATAGCAAGGCGGGGGTGAGGGAGGCCGGGGCACAGATAGCAAGGCGGGGGTGAGGGAGGCCGGGGCACAGATAGCAAGGCGGGGGTGAGGGAGGCCGGGGCTTGGGCACATCAGACCCCAGACTCCACCGCTGCTTCCCAGAGGCGTCACGTTTCGGAGCCAGCCTTCCCCCCCAGCCTCCCGCCCTGAGCCCAGACTCTGTGTCTCGGGTGTGTCAGTAGCAGGCTGTCCGCGACGGTGCCAGGGGCCCTGCTGACATCCCATTAGCGCTTGGAAATGCACGGACGCGCCTGTGCTCCTGGGGCTGTCCTGTCCCGCGGCAGCATCGATCACGGCCCCCCCTTGGGCCCCTTGTGTCTGACGATGTCTGTCAGCCCCCAGCGTTCAGGCTCCTGCTCCGGGACGCTGGGGCCCGGGGCGGGGGGCTGATACTGGGGGTGCGGGGGGAGCGCCGCTGCGGCAGGGCGGGGAGGGGTGGAATAGGCAGGGCCCGAACCGCGCGGCCTGGGCAAGAGAAGCCAGTGGACCCGGTGACCGCAGCAGCCAAGGGTGCCCGCGTCCCCCGAGACCAGCGTCACCGACACAAAGCAAAATGGCAGAGCCCGAGTCCCGAGTGAGGGACGAGAGCCGTTGGAAGCCAGTCGTTCCAGAGCTGTCGTTGCTGGGCAACCTCGGGCCGATGGAGCCCTGTCCCCAGGGACCCGCGGCGGCTCGGCCTTCGTTGTGTTTGGTAGAGTGAGAAGACAGGCACCCAGACTTTATGGCTGACAGCAGGACGGCCGCTTTCCAGCTACAGACGGAGGAGAAGGAGCCTGTCCCTGCACGCGCACGTGCACACATACGCACGTGCACGCACAGACACAGCACACACACACACACACACACACACACCTGCACCGGCGATCGAACAGCTGCCGTCCAGTCTGCAGCAAGAGTGAGAGACGGTCTCCCTGAGCAGGGTCCGCACACTTTCTGTGAGGGTCCGCATAGCCAATACCTGAAGATTTGTGGGCCACACGGTCCCTGTCACAACCACCCGACCCTGCTCCTGTCCCTCAACAGCTGAGTCCCCACATTGGAATTTCATGTGACTCTCACATATCATGAAATATGATTCTTTTTTGCTTTTTTTCTTTCTAACCACTGCAAAATATAAGGGCCATCAAATCAGGCAGCAGCCCACGGGCTGCGGTTGGACAACCCCCAGTATAGAACGTTCCGGTACAAAATGTGATCCTGGAATTAAAATTAATCTACTTTCCAGAATATTAGACACTCTCATAGCAGTGATTCCTAATCCTGTAGGCAAATCAGAATCGTCTGCGGATATTTTATTTTTTAAAAAAAGACAAGAGCCAAAGCTTTACAAACCTACCAAATTCGAGCCTCTCAGAGCTGGGGGGTCACTCCCAGCCACAGAGGCGTGGCTGTGTCATAACTTACTGATGTGCCATAAATTATTGAATCCCTTATTGACGACCATCTGAGCTGCTTCCAGCTTTTCACTCTGATTACAAAATACCACATTGAACATCATTACACACATATTCTCCAATTGCGTCCTTAGGGTAAATTCCTAAACGTGAACTGCTCGGTCAGACCGTGAAAATGTACAAGCTTCAGCTCTGTTTCACCTGGGGCTCTGAGTTCGCATTTTAAGACAAAAACACAACCCTCTGCTCCAAACCAAAGTGATGGCTTGTCTCAAACTTAAGTCATATTCCAACAAGGACGGCAGGCACCTCAGCGAGCCACGGCGGTGGGCCTCTGGGCTCCAGGGCCGCGGACGGACCGAGCGCCCTGCTCACCTTCGGCGGGCACCCACCCCGGGCCGGCTTGTGCAATGAGGAGCTGAGGCGGGCTCCCTCACCCGCCAGCCGAGGCTCAGGGAGGCTGGCCCACCTCCTGGCTGCCTCCTACATTAAGCTGTGGCCCAAAGCAGCAGAAGGGATTAGGGATGTCTACACAGGCAGGGCCTGGGCCACACTACCCGCTGGCTCAGGATCTGGATCCGAAACGTTCCTGCGGACAAGAGCCTCAAGTTTCCAACTTAAGACCTGGTTTCGAACCGCGGAGCTGAGTGGGCCAGGTGGGGGTCGCCACGACCAGGCATAAAGAAGCACCAGTGGAACAACAAGGACAGAAAGGACCAAGGATGGCCCTCCCCGTGAGTCACACACCAAATGTGCAAGGCAGATGAGGACAGCAGATGCTCTGAGAGACAATTAGCACAACTTACAGAATAATTCAGCCACAAAAAATTTAGGATAATAAAGCAATCTTCTAAAGAGAAAAGACATGGCACCTGGGTGGCCCGGTCGGTTGGGCGTCCGACTTCAGCTCTGGTCAGGATCTCCCGGTTCGTGGGTTCAAGTCCCGAGTCGGGCTCTGTGCTGACGGCTCGGAGCCTGGAGCCCGCTTCTGATCCTGCGTCTCTCTCTCTCTCTCTGCCCCTCCCCTGCTTGCACTCTGTTTCTTTCTCTACAAAAAAACAAAAACAAAAACAAAAAAACCATTAAAAACATTTTTAAAAATGAATAAAATATTTTTAAAAAGACTCTAAGGAAAGTATGGTCAATATTATCAAAAAGATAATGGAAAGTCTAAAGTCATATATTTTAAACTTTGAGAAAAATCAACTTTTGTATGTAAGTTAAAATGTCAATGAAAAGAAAAAGAAATATAAGGCATAATTTACGCATTAGCAGAAGGGAGAGAAAGGAGAGAGATACCAAGCCAAGAAAACATAAGAAAGGAGAACAAATAAATCATGGATCTAGGAAATAGAAAAAGAAGAGAAGGAATAAGTATAATGTGTAAAACCCAAAGTAAATGTAAAAGAATCAAACTCCTATATTTAAAATTTTTTTAATTTTTTTAATGTTTACTTATTTTTGAGAAAGAGACAGAGCATGAGCAGGGGAGGGGCAGAGAGAGGGAGACACAGAATCCGAAGCAGGCTCCAGGCTCTGAGCTGTCAGCACAGAGCCCGACGCGGGGCTCGAACCCACAGACCGCAAGATCATGACCTGAGCCGAAGTCGGACGCCCAACTGACAGAGCCGCCCAGGCGCCCCTAAACTCCTGTATTTAAATCAGAGACTATGAAATGGGCTTTCGACTCCAGCTACGTACTGATAAAAATAGACATATTTAAAACCTAATAGAGACAAAATGAAAAATAAAATTTCAAAATAAAAATGAAAAGTATTATAACGATAAAAGGACAATCAACCAGGAAGAGACTTCTAACTAAACGTAGCAGAGAGAACACTCCACCGGCCTCAATTCTCTCAATCCCCCCAGAAGGACAACAAAGACACAAAAGGGCTCGAGCCGCAGTTTCCTCGGTGTGAATCTGGAAACTGGCACACATACCCCTCACCACGTTCTACTGGTCGAGCAGGTTCGAGCGGAGAGGCACAGACCCCACCTCTCGGTGTCAAAGAGTTTCGGAGCTACTTCCTTAAAGCCACCACAGGCGCAGAGGATGGCACAAGTGTCGGCAATCCCGTAATAGCATCCTAAAGCGGGAGAGAGACGGAGCACGGGGCATATCTGAAAACTAATGGCCAAAAATTTCCCAGAATTCAAGAGCCAGGTAAATTCTCAATTTAAATGGCTCTTAGAGTGCCTAATGGCACCAATAAGAAGGGGAGAAAACAGTGAGATGTAGTGTGGTAAAAATAAGGGACACACCCACAGTGTGCGGGAGCTTCCAAAGGTGAAACACAAGCCTCCCGAAAGGAAAAAAAAAGCATCAGAATGACAAGAACCAATAGGTAACATAGTCACGCCCCCCAAAAGTAAACCTAGGATTTTTAACTCAAAATAAATAAATAAATAAACTCTTACACTTACAAAATCTCAGAAAGCATTATCATAATAGGATCATCTTCAAAATCACCCTTGGAGGGGCGCCTGGGTGGCTCAGCCGGTTGAGCGTCCGACTTCAGCTCAGGTCACGATCTCACGGCTCGTGGGTTTGAGCCCCAAGTCGGGCTCTGTGCTGACAACTCAAAGCCTGGAGCCTGGTTTGGATTCTGGGTCTCCCTCTCTCTCTGCCCCTCCCCTGCTCGTGCTTTCTCTCTCTCTCCCTCGCTCTCTCTCTCTCTCTCTCTCTCAAAAATAAATAAACATTAAAAAAATGTTTTTTAATCATCCTTGGAGTTCCCCAACAGTTTTGTTGTTGTTGTTATTGTGGTTAATCCGAGAAAAACCAACTATATCCAGAAAGGAAATAACTTAGTAAAATTTAGTATTGACTACATAAGCAAAGGAAAACAAATGTAAAAAAAAGGTGTGCCCATTACAATGCAGAACTAAAACTTTAAACGGTACCGAAATAATCGGGGTGGGGTGCAGGGAATAGAGAAAAGGAAGACTGGAAGCTTATGACCCGCTGAAGCATTTGTCAAGTTTGGGTAGTGACCTAACGACAGGTAAGTGTGGAAAGTAGATACTGGTATGGAAATTCATACTCTAGGGGTAGCCTGGAGAAGAATAAAAGGAGAATGTGCAACTCCGAAGTCAGTAGAATAAAATGTTCAGTAGTATAGATAAATACATAAATAAATAGAAGAAATAAGATCGCAGAAAAGTTTTACTGTTACATTAATTGCAATAAATGCAAATGCAGTGAACCGACCCAAAGAAGATGAGCTCATACTGAATTTCAGAAAGGCAAAGAGAAAGAAGACAAGTAAAAACTAACAACACTTGGCAATACCTTGTCTCTAAGAGACATAATTTTAACAAAGTGATGCCAAAAGGAATGGAGAAAAGATAGACCAAAGATGAGCCAAACCAAGCAAACAAGTTTGACATCAGACAAAATAGAATTTAGAGGGAAAGCATGATATGAAACAAAGCTTTATATGATACGCTGATAAAAGGAAAAACAGAAGAAGATACACGTATGTAACAAGATATCCTAAAAATATGTAAAGGAATGCAACAATTGAGAGAAATACAAGGAGAAATAAAAGAAAATCGGCAAGTCTGAGAGGAGACTATGACATTTCTGTCTGAGAAACTGCTTGAGCCACAGATTTTAAAAAGTAAGCAAAGATACAGACTATTTGAATAACATAAGGAATATGTTTAACACTTTTAAAGTGGAGGAAGTTTATGTCCAATGGGAATGCAGCATTCTTTGGAACCCACATAGAATTTTGGAGATAATATATATACACTGCACAGGAAAGTCCGACAAATTCCAGAGAATTAACATCGCATCAAGGATGTTCTCTGACTACAATGTAATAAAAAATGGGACTAAAGAACAAAAGTTTTATTTTTTTTAAAGCGTCCATATCTAAAAGTTTGGGAGCATACTATTTTGTTTTTGGAAGCCTACTATTCAGCCAAAGGAAGTCATAGGAGATATTGTGGAGTACTTATTGTTGAATGAACAAAATTGTGTCCAAATTGGTGAGCTATACCCAAAGCAAGGGGACATTTTCAGTTGTAAGTCTGTTTATAAAACCATTTGAGATAATGGACAAACCATTCAACTCAAGAAGCTAGAAAAAGAACAAACAAAGGAAGCGGAAGGAAATAACAAAGATAAGTGCAGACAATTAAATGGAGAGCTAGAGAGCAATAGAGAGGATTAACTAACTGTCCTACAGGATGAAGCTCCCAGATGGGAAACCCGCTGGTATGAATAATTACACACAAAACAAGATTTTAAAATACAATGAGAGATAAATAACTTTAAAACCAAGATGAGGCAAATACATTTCTATTAAAAACAATGTTTTAGGGGTGCCTGGGTGGTTTAGTCGGTTCAGCGTCCGACTTCGGCTCAGGTGCTGATCTCGCGGTTCGTGAGTTTGAGCCCCACGTCGGGTTCTGCACTGACAGCTCGGAGCCTGGAGCCTGCTTCGGATTCTGTGTCTCCCTCTCTCTCTGCCCCTCCCCTGCTTGTGTTCTGTCTCTCTCTGTCTCTCAAAAATAAATAAACGTTAAAAAAATGTTTTTAATGCCAAAGTTGACACAAGACGAAATAGAAAGCTTAGCTACACCAATGGGCATGAAAGGATTTAAAGTGGTAACTGAAAATCTCTCTTGCAGAGAGCTGTGGCTTAGGTGTAGATTTTCCCTAATCCCTCTGCAAAAACAAAAGAAAAAGCCTATAGACAAGATGTTAAACAAAACTACCTGACAAAATATTCCCCCAAACCTCTCAGACCATGGGCAGGCGTAAACCAACCACCAGCAACAGGTCTCACCAGAGCGGCAAGGGCATCCCAGGGGCAACACGAATGGACTAAGAAATAAGAAATCTGGAAATCACCTATCAGGACTCTCCCCCATAAAGGACGGAACTCCTTCAGACTTGAAGACTTGACTGGCCAGTATAGGAACAATAGTCCGAACTGGAGGAGGTTAGTGTGTGGGCAAGTTGTCCACGAATTATGACAGACTGTCTGGAGGGGCAGAGGCAGCAATCCCAGGAGGTGGACAGAGCCCCACGCCCGTGGGACCAGCTGATCGCAACGGGACAGAAGTGCTTGGGCTGGAGGAGAGGACGTTTCGGATGTTACCAGGGAAGATGGAACTCAGGAAGGAGAGTTGAGTACTAGGAAACCCATCAATGTAACTCATCACACTGACAGCCCAAGTGAGGAAAACCATGTCATTTTCATCGATTCTGAAAAGGAAATTCCATACCCATCTCTAAAACCCTCAATAAAATAAAAATTGGTGGGTCTTTCCCGAACATGAAAGAATACACAGACCTCAGCCTACAGCTGGCATCTCACTTACTGAGGAATCACTAGCAAGGATTTTTCATCATGTTTCTTAATCTACGTGTTAGATGCATAAAAAGATTACAGATTTATTTTCACTGACCTCCGACAGAAATGTAGCTTTTCCTCCAATTGGGAATGTTAAGTAGTAAACCGCAGGAAATTACCTATGATTTTGTTGCCAATAGAAATCACCAATATTTTTATATCATATCACAGTTGTCACAGTATCTCAGAATATTATTTATGCCTGTCATTGCTTCGAAACTATGGTATTTATCAGACCTGCCATGATATCTTGCTATTTAATACAGCGATAATATTTCAGCGACTACTTACGTACCTGGTCTCCTTTGCAATCTTATGTACTTTGTGCATTTAAAATCTTACTTCAGAAAAGAGGTCCGGGGCATGAAAACAGGGTTATGAACTCCTGTATTTGTCCAAAAAAACAAATCAGGAACAAAACAAGGATGTCTACTACCTCCAACGACGCAAGGGATTTTACAGACGTAAATGTAGCAAGCCTACAAACGATAATGAAGCCTGTCGCCACCCACTGTGAGCTCTTCCCTTACGAGCATGCACATACCCTCAGCACTGGCTCCTCGCCAAGTGACAGGCACGTGCCGGAAGACGGAGACTGCACACCACACGAAGCATCGCCTGTGTCTCCGACATCCGCAGACCTCCAACCCTCTCGACGGAGGGCACGGCATCGGCCCTGCTGAGTTTCCAAGCCAGTCGTGGCCAGGCCTCGCAGGAGGCAGCGGGCCAGCTCCGACAGTGGCGGGACGTAGAAACGGGGGGTCCTGCCCCAGTCCAGTGCCCCGTGTGTCTCAGGGGCCAGTTGTGGGTCCGCCACAGAGGTGCCAACGTTTACTCTTATACTTCTGTTGCTACTTCCGGCTGTTTGGGCCCCCTCGGACTTCCCGACACGCTCTGGTTCCCTTGTAGATGTTACCGCCCTGCCCTGAACCTCCCCCTCCACTTGTCTGGAGTCCGGACTCCTCGTCTGGCTTTAGCAAGCCCTCTCCCCCAGAATGGGGGGTTCGCCGGAACCGAAGAGGCTTTGGTGCTGTAATGGACCTAACAGAGACCACCACTGCTTAGCGAAGTGGGGCAGTGCCTGAATTATTAGGTCGGGCGGCGATGCCCAGCACATCAGGGAGGTGGGAGGGCAGGCGCTGGGCTGCAGCAAATATCTTCGACCAAAGACATACAAATTATATAAAAAACGCACACACCCCACTACGTGAGCCAGACAAAGCAAGTCTTCAGGCTTTATCCGGCCCCACAGGCCACAGCCTGCTGCCTCTGCAGATTTCTCGCCGAGCCCTGCACGAAGCGCACATGCATGACGGTCTTTGCGCCCCGTACTCTGGCCCGTGTGCTCCCTCCGAGCCCTGTGGAGGCATGGGGGCTGCCCGCCACCGTAGCGGATTTCCTAGTTCGTATATTCGCCAGCTCAGCCGAGCAGACAGCGTGCCCGGAGCCCGGGTAATGACCCAGGTCCGCACGCCCTCCTGTGAGTCCTCAGAGCCTCTCTTTCTGGAAGCGTGCACAAAACTGCTGCTACAACCAAAGAGAATATTTGACCAAAGAAGGTGACACGGGGGTCTAAATATAGTTACCATGCAGCTGTAATTTCTCCACTGAATAGAGAAGGTATAAATCGGGATTTTCTTTAACTCTTGGAGCACAATATGTGACTGCGGGCTTCATTCATGAACCAATTCCTCTACATAATTCATGCTTATTTAAATACCTCCTTGCCATTTGACAGGCTGCAGAAAGGCAGGCTGACTAGGAAATTAGCATTAGCACTGCCTGCAAATTGTAGGTTTTAATGGCTCCAGTCCCGGAAATAACCAAAGAGGATGAAGCTAAGGAACTGGGGCAATCCTTAAGGCTCGAAGGAAAGGGAGGAACAGCAACCCTTGCTGTCTACACAGCAGTCTGCAGGTTGCAAAGGGCTCCGTGCTCATTACCCACCGCGAACCTGAGAAGCCGGGTACGGAGGGGACAGTGTCCCCCATCCACAGAAGAGGAAACTGAGGTCCAGAGTGGTTCCCTCCACACCGCAGCTAGAACGCTCCGGAGCCGGGATTTGGGGCCAGGTGTGCAAACTGTGCAATGATGTGGGTTCAGCAAACGTTCTGTGTAAAACGCCGGGTAGTAGTTCAGGCTTTGAGGGCCACACGGTCGTTTTTACGACTACTCGACTCTGCCCGCGTAAGACAAAAGCAGCCACAGACAATCCGAAAACTCACGGGTGTGGCTGTGTTCCAGCGAAACTGGAGTCTCGCAGGCAGGCGGAGCCGCGTTGGCCCCAGACTACAGTCTGCCAAGGGGTGACCCGTGGGGTCACCGGTACAGCGGCCGCACCCCTGCCCTGCCACCCTCACGCGGCCACGCTTCCTCTGCCGTCTTACGAACCCGCCCACAACTGAGCTGGTCCGGAAGAGGGAACGGGCGGGAAAGACGAGGACGCAGAGAGGTTCGAGGAAGTGCCGTGAGAGAAGAGTCCCCGGAAAGGCCGCTACTTCCCAAGGAGTCGGGTCAGAGTCCTGGGGGCCGAGTGTCAGGGAAGAGGCAGGACAGACGCCCCGCCGGCTTCCCCCGCAGACTAGCGTGTACCGCCATCCACCAGAAACTTCGTGTTTTCTGGAACAAAACAGAAGCTTCAAAGGGACAAATCTGATCGGCAGTGTGGCTGACAAGAGTTTCGGGATCAAAGCCGGACTAGAAACAGAACCCCGGGCTCCCTGGTCCCAGGCCACTGCCCGCTCGCATCCACAGACGCCCTGCAGACTCGGCACACGGCAGACGGCAGGACCCAGCCGGCCTTCGGAAGACTCAGAGAAGCCCTTGCTCTAGACCTGGACGTGCTTTGCCGGCCCTGTTTAGGCCGCCAACTGCTGCCTGGCGGGCTCAGCCCCCTTGCTCATCTGGTGCAAATACGAAGCTGGGTCTCTGCATCTCCATCTCTGTGGATACGTCCTGCCCCATCCCTGTATGACCCTCACCCGCCCTGCTGATCCCAGCTGCTCCCCTTTGGGAGGTGGGTGGGTGTGGTGGGTGTGTTCAGGGTCAGGCTGCGGCCCCGTCAGGGTGGCTGTGTCCTCGAGCAATAAACTCCCCTCTCCTCCTCCCTCTTTCCCCTTCCCTGAGGAAGACAGGCCACACGGGACATGCCATCCCTCCCACAGCAATATGGGCTACCCGTTCTATTAAGGACCGCAGAAGAGCCGTTTACAAACACTTGTAACTGTGCATTAGCAGATCTCCCTGTGGCAGATACAGATCCCTTAATGGCCAGTGGAAAATCCAGAAAGAAAAGGCTGTGTTTTCATTATCACTCCTAAGAGAGCAGCCTGGGGGCTCCAGCTATGCAGAAGCGGGGGCCGAAGTAAAGTGGGGCAGCCGTCAACATCCCAAGCAGTGCTGAGAAGGGACAAGCGCTGGGCTCTCTGCACAGCGGCGGGTTGGCGGTCTTGGGTGTGACGGTCTGTGGGTGACAGCCTCAGAATAAGAGTCTGCAGGAAAAGTCCACGGGGGGCTTTCAGCTCTAAGCTGGGGCGCGGGTGAGGCGGGGCTCTGCTCTCCCTGTCATGACAGGGAAGCAATCCTGTGCCCGGCTTGTCACTGGGGGACCAGGTGACCTTGGGCCGGAAACGGGAAACAGCCCCCAGGCACCCAGCCAGTTCTCTGTCCTGATGGGGGAGACTGAGTTATAGCCCCCAGACCCAGTGGTGGCCGCTGCATAGACAGCTACCCTGCAGGGGGCTCCAGGCGGGCAAAGGGGGCTGTGGGGGCCGAGAGGGCCCCCGAATCCAGAGCCGGAGACTTCCCTCTGGGGACAGTGCCAGGCAGGGAGCCCGTGGGGAGCAAGGCTGCTGAGTTGCATGCTTCTTTGTCTGTCCTTCTATTTCCCATCTAGTGATTCATATTAAAATCCAGTGCCACACTTTAAAATCCAAAATTTCACATAAAAATCTGGGCTCCCGACGTGTCGTTCAAGAAATGGGAAGAGTCACAACGTGAAGGCAGGTTTTTACGTGCTGCCGCCCAGGGGGAGCTGAGTAGCTCAGGGTGCACCCTCCCCCCCGCCCTGTGTGCTGGTCCCCACACCCCCCGGCAGCGAGGCTGATGCCGGCTGAAGTCTGTGACTTAGATCCTGTCCACCTGACCCATCGGCTTTACCGGCTGGCCTCTGGGAGGGTATTTGTCTGTGACGCTGCATTACCCTGTGACCCCTTGCCTTCCCCTCCCACCAAGTGCCCAATCTGCAGGGCACGTTCAGTGTCAGACAAACCCAACGGGAGGTTGCCACCTGCCCTGTCTTGCAGTGGAAACAGAGCGGCGGGGAGGTGGAGGAGAAAGCCCAGCATGCAAACCCAGGAGACGCCCAGTGGAGCCCATTCTGTGCCACAGCTGGTCTCGAACAGAAGCCCGCCTGGTCTGAGAGCTGCGAGTGGAGTGGATGAACTCCCGGGTCCCTCCCAGCTGGGAAATGTGCCCCTTTCAGAGCCTCCAATCAACGGTTTCCAGACCTTCCCCTTCACTTCAGACCTCCGTCCCAGTTCCGAGTTCTGGGACCTCGTGGCCTAGTCGCAGGCTGCCTCCCCAAACCTACTTCCTGTTGGTGTCACTCGGCCATTTTTAAAAATTTAACTCATTGGGGCGCCTGGGGGGCTCAGTCGGTTAAGCGTCCGACTTCGGCTCAGGTCCTGATCTCACGGTTCGTGGGTCCGAGCCCCGCGTCGGGCTCTGTGCTGACGGCTCGGAGCCTGGAACCTGCTTCCGATTCTGTGCCTCCCTCTCTCTCTGCCCCTCCCCCATTCACGCTCTGTCTCTCAAAAGTGCATTTTTTCTTCAGTTGTTGAGCACAGTGCTCTATAAAGATCAAGTAAGCCATCTATGTCTTTAGTGACATTTTTTCTAGATATTTTATTGCGTACTTAGAGCGGGGCGTTAATATCACGTATTTCCTACTTTGTCAGTTTTTGTTTCATATATTTTGAGGGCTTGTTAGTCAACAAACCTCTGTTTATGGTGGTTTTGTCTTCCCGATGAATTGATCATTTTGTGATTACATATTGGCCTCTTTATTGATGTAATACTTTTTGTCCTGGTGTCTAACTTATCTAATATTATTGTAGCCACTCTAGATTTCTTATTTACCATTTGATCGTTTAAAAAGCCACTTACCTTTCCGTTGAGCTATAACTGACATCTAACACTGTATCGGTTTCCAACGTGCAACATAATGATCTAGCATTTGTACATATCGCAAAATGATCACCCTGGAAGTTTAGCCAACACCTATCCCGATACGTGGTTATAATTGTTTTCTCGTGATGAAGAATTTTAGATCTACTCCCTTAGCGGCTTTGAAATGCGCATGACAATACTTACGACCGCATGACCCTACAGGTGGCTATCGAAGTTACAGATACCCAAGCGCATCAGCACACCGTACAGCCCTATGCCATATTATTTTATAACTGGCACTTTGTGCCCTTTGACTCCATTCACCCATCGTGCCCACCCGCCACCCCCTGCTTCTGACAACCGCCCATCCGTTCTCAGGATCTATGAACTTGGTCTTTCTATTTGTCTGTTTGTTTTAAATTTTACATATAAGTGACATCACACGGCATTTGTCTTTATCCGTCTGGCTTGTTTCACGTAGGATAATGCCCTCAAGTCCATTAGATGCAAATGGCAAGATGTCTTTCTTTTTCATGGTTGAATAGTATTCCGTCATATACATACTATTATATATTATTTATCACATCTTCTTTATTCATTCATCGGTGGACACTTGAGTTCTTTCCATATCTTGGGTGTTGCAAAATGTTTTGATAAGCATGGGGGTGCATATATCTTTTAGAATTAGTGTTTCTGTTTTTCTCAGATAAATATCCAGCAGTGGTTCTTGGAACCTATGGTAT
The DNA here is from genome assembly GCF_018350215.1 of Panthera leo. Classification (NCBI taxonomy): domain Eukaryota; kingdom Metazoa; phylum Chordata; class Mammalia; order Carnivora; family Felidae; genus Panthera; species Panthera leo. Next base: position 1,147,623 of record NC_056684.1, read on the forward strand.
TTCTATTTTTAATTTTTTTGAGGAGCCTCTGTACCGTTCTCCAGAGTGGCTGCACCAGTCTATCTTCAGACTAACAGTGCATGAGGGTTCCTTTTTCTGCACATCCTCACCAACGCTTGTTATTCCTTGTCTTTTTAAAAATGTTTTAAAAGTGTTTGTTTATTCTTGAGAGAGAGAGAGAGAGAGCAAGGGGGGAGGGACTGAGAGAGAAGGAGAGAGAATCCCAAGCAGGCTGCACGCTGTCGGCACGGAGCTGAACATGGGGCTCAAACTCATGAACCATGAGACCATGACTTGAGCCAAAACCAAGAGTCGGACACTTAACCAACTGAGCCGCCCACCCAGGCGTCCCTTCCTTGTCTTTTTCATTCTAGCCATTCTGACAGGTGTGAGGGGATGCCTCGTTGTGGTTTTAATTTTCACCTCCCTGAGAATAAGTGATGTTTAGTACCTTTTCAAGTACCTGTTAGCCATCCGTATGTCTTCTTTGGAAAAATGTCTCTTCACATCCTCTGAATCTTTAATTGGACTGTTTGTCTTTTGCTATTGACTTGTATGAGCTTTTTATATATTTTGGACGTTAACCCCTTAGCAGATATATGATTGGTAAATATTTTATCCCGTTCAGTAGGTGCCTTTTCATTTTGTACATTCTTTGCTGTGCAGAAGCTTTTGAGTTTGATGTCGTCCCAAAAGTTTATCTTTGCTTTTGCTGCCTTTGCTTTTGGAGTCAGGTCCAAAAAGTCATCTCCAGGACTAGCATCAAGGAGCTCACCACCCATGTTTTCTTCTAGGAGTTTTATGCGCTCAGGACTCACAGTTAGGTCTTTGATTCATTTTCAATTTATTTCTGTGTCTGGTGGAAGACAAGGGTCCAGTTTCATCCTTTTGCATGTGGTTGTCCCGTTTTCCCAGCACCATTTATGGAAGAGACTATCTTTTCCCCGTTGCATATTCCCGCTCCTTTGTCAAAGATGAATTAACTGTATGTGCATGGGCGTATTTCTGGGCTCTCTAATCTCTTACATGATCTAGGTGTCTGTTTTTATGTCAAGGCCATACCGTTTTGATTACTTTAGCTTTGTCATATTGTTTGCAATCAGGGAGTGTGAGGCCTCTAGCTTTGTTCTTCTCAAGATTGCTTTGGCTATCTGGGGTCTTCTGCAGAATTTGTCAGAAATCTCATGGCCTTTACCAAGTGGACAGTATTACCTGTCAGAGCTATAAACAGACTAGATGCTCCTCCTGCCCAGTCAAATGTCACCAGGTCGACCCTAAGAGGCCCCATCACCAAAGTCTGTGTGGGAGACGCAAAGGCACATGCCCACCCTGGGGCGGAACCTCCAGTCTCAAATATACAATTTAAGTGAAGGGGAAAAAAAAGAAAAAAATGAAGACCAAACCCAGCCTTGCTGAATGTGTACCAGTGGAGGAGATAAGTGAGCTCTTCCCCCAGGCCCTTCTCTTCTCTTCCTCTCTCCTCAAAATGCCGCAGGAGAGCCTGCTTTCCCAGACCTACTCCCCATGAGTGCTGTTCACTCATCCTGCTTTCCTTCCTGCTAAACTAGCGTCCCAGGCCTTCCGCAGGCACCGTGTGCTCCCCCAAAAGGCACAGGGCAGGCTACTCTTCGTCTGCACAACAGGCATCCACGCCATTTTCCAGGCTCCCTGACCCAGCACCCCTTCTGTTTGCAACAGCGGTGCCCCCGCCCTGGCGATGAGCAGTAGTTTGGTTGCATCCTGGCATTTCTCTCCTGTCACGTTTTGCCAAGCATGTGACTTCGCATCCATTCCCGGCGTCCGTAAAGGGAAGAGGTTGCCATGTCTCCCAGACAATGCAATTCAAGGAAGGCTGCTAGAAGCCCTGGGGAAGCCTTGGTTTTCCTGATTAACTGGGTAGCTGCAGATGGTGCTGCGCCCCCGTGCGCTCCCCACCTTGAACGTAGCTGGGATGCCTGGAGCTCTAAGAGCCATCTGGTAGCCGTACAGGGACACGCTATCATCCCACAGACAGCAGAGCAATCAAGCAACAAGAACAGAGTGGGGATAGAGCCTCGATGCATCACCAAGCCCTGAAACCATCCTGGGACAGCCTCTCTTTGGACTCCTTGTAATGGGAGAAAATTAATCACTTTTATCGCCTAAGGTACTGTTAGTGGATCTGTTATTTGTCCCTGAAAGAATGCCTCCTCCCTCCTCCCTTTTCTCTGGCTTTCCAAATTCATCTGGTTGCAGGGAAGCTGATTTATATACTGCATCTAAGGTAACGTCTGGCCCTCAGTAGACGCTCTCGAAGTCGCCGCTATGCCCACTCTGCAATTCCTTGTCCTTGAGACTCTCATCCGGCTTCCCCTCCACCTCCACAGCTCCTGTGGTTGTGTCTGAGTCAGCACGTGAGTAATGGATCGCATAAGGCTGCCTAAAATGTGTCCCGAATACCGCCTCTTTGGGGTGTCTTCTCTCCTTTACTAGAGTATAAACTCTCGAGAGGAGAATCTCTCACAGGTTTCTCCCCACGGTACTGTGTTTCATCAAACTTAAGGTACCAATTTTTAAATGCATCATTGCTGGGGCTCCAGGGTGGCTCAGTCGGTTGAGCTACCGACTTCGGCTCAGGTCATGATCTCACAGTTTGTGAGTTCGAGCCCCGTGTCGGGCTCTGTGCTGACAGCTCGGAGCCTGGAGCCTGCTTCCCATTCTGTGTCTCCCTCTCTCTCTGCTCCTCCCCCACTCATGCTCTGTCTCTCTCTGTCTCAGAAATAATAAACATAAAAAATATTTTTTTAAATGTGTCATTTTATGAACTAGAAAGAAAGAAAGAAAGAAAGAGAAAGAAAGAAAGAAAGAAAGAAAGAGAAAGAAAGAAAGAAAGAAAGAAAGAAAGAAAGAAAGAAAGAAAGAAAGAAAGAAACCTTGCCAACTAACTGATGACGCGGTAGGGGAGGAAAACTTTTCCCTTCCTCCCTTGTTGGTTCTTTTCCTGGCCGAATAATTACATTGACATAAGACGGATTAACAGGAGAAAAACAAATTGAATTTTGTCTGTATGCGAGCTCCACAAGGACATGAGAGGCCCTACCACAGTCAGGCAACTGAGGCTCATTCTGAGCTGGGGAGGAGGGGGGGGGGCCCAGGACTTCAAGGGGAGGAGGACCACCCCCAGGAGGACACAAGAGTGGGTGTTCAGTAGACAGGAAGAGCGCCGTGTCGGGCAGATCTGTCTCTCTGACATGAAAGGGTTGGCACCAGCCATAGCTCTTTCCCTGGTGGAGGCCCCATCTATCCATTTGGCAGCCAAGGGGGAGGGAAAAGGCTCCTCTGGAGTCTGTGTGGCCTCGATTGTCTTCGGCTGGGGGGTGATCCACCTGCCAAAGTGGCACCTTCCTGGGCCGCCCGCCCTGACCGCACCCCCCCCCCCACATGTTGTAGAACCTAAGACCTAATCTAATATCGGCCATGTTAAAATATGTGCCTTTCGGAACTAAAGACTGAATATACAAACTGGCGGTGGCCAGAGTCTGTACTAACGCTCACCTACAGCCTGCAGCGACCGGTCCGAGATATCCGACCACAGCCTCCGTCACAATGCACCCTAGGTGTCCCAAACTTGACCGAGAACTGACAACTTCCCTAATTTTTGTGCCTGCTTCCGACTCAGGACCAACTGGGGAGGGCCAATATGACCCTTACCAACCACCCGGGTGCCTACTTCCGGTTTCCTGGCACCGACAGCCTCCGATCAGGGGCACCTGCAGCCTCCCCTCTTGCCCGCTGTGAAGCTTTCCCCCTCCTCCGTCAGCCTTCGGTCTTGGCCAAAAGCAAGTGACGGTAGCGGCCTCCCTTCCCGTGGCAACTTCAGAGTAAACAGCCTCAGCCTGGTCCCACTCAGGCCCTCTTTGTGCCACAGAAACGGTGATTCCCCGTGGCGGTACTTTTCACCATAGCGCTGGTGTTCGGCCAGCATTTACCTTCCAGGTAGTGGGAGGAGTACGGACATCTGGCCGGGGAACGTTCGGAGAGGGGCTTGATAAGGACACCAGACTGCAGCGGTCCAGTAGGGAGACCGCTCAGGCCCGGGATGAGGTGGAGGGACAGGCATAGGCACAGTCCAGAGAAGAGAAATACCAGATACGCGGTGGAATCAAAAGAGAGGGTGAGAGGCCATTGAGGCTGAGAGGGTGGGGTCCCAGGGGACACCACAAGATCAAGCCCCATTGGGCTGAGGAGACCAGACTGCGACCACGGGAGGGCAGGACAGGCAGCGGGCTCTGGGAGGAAAGCTGAGTCACAGGTGTAAAAGAGCGACTCCTCACCACGGAAAGGGTGCGAGGAGCGAGCAGAGCCGCACGGTGTTGGCTGCTGTGTCACGTCTGTGTTCTTTAAGGGACAAAGGCAAGGCCACCGACCGACGCAGCTGAATGTGACCTCCCTGGAAGGCGTTACCTGCCAGCGGGCTGCGTTTTGTCGCTCTCTGTCCCACGGACATCACTAACAAGATATAACTGAATTAAGTTTAATACCAATCATATAATAACCTCAATCTAAAGGCAGAAGCCACGGCAGGAAGGCGAGTCATTTGTTGGTCTTTGTCTCCTTAAAAGTCCCCTCTTCTGGCATTATTAGTGCGTTGGAAATGGTTAGCTGTACCCCTTGGAGCAAAGCTGTTAATAACAGGTGAGCAGAAGACTTGGGAATTCACTCATTGTGTCCCTCCACTGAATTCGCCCCTTTAAAAGCCTCAGGAGGCCAGGGATAATTAAACAACATTAATTAAAATTCTAAAGAACGAAAAAGGGCAACCCGCAGGAGGGACAATGGAACAGCATCAAAGAGATGGGACGTGACAAAAATAGGAGCGATCACCATGCGTTAAAGCCCCAGGAGGGTGCGAGCCCAGCTGGAGGCTTTCCAGGAAAGCTGTGGACTGCAGCCCCTCGGGGCAGCGAGGCACCGTGGGGCAGGAAGGAAGGGTCCCCTGGGTGCTCACAGGTCTCCTCTCTGTCTCCACAGACATCCGGGAGGTCCATGGCCTCTGTAGATCATAATTAAACATTCCCCCAGGATTACCTTCAGAAATTTCTATGAATACAGAATGTACCACTGCCTCGCGGTTTTAACATGCTGCTGCGTAGTCTCCGTGTTTGGGCTTTTAGTTAAAAAGAAGGAAATCTAGCACCTTGCTAACTAACAGAACGGTTCTCTCACGCAAATTTCTCCAGCTGCCCCTCTATCAGATTGAGAAATAGGGCACTGAAGCCACTGTCAGCGGTGGCCTGTGCCAGTGCAAGGGGCTGTGGATGAAGGAACCCCGGGGTGGAGGTGCGCGGGCCACATGTGACCGAAGGGAGCCTGACACGAGTCCCCCTCCCAGAGACAACGAATGCTGCCGACTTGTTGCGTATCGCCCCAGAGATCATCTGTGTGCGTTTAGGCAAGTACGTGCACAAATCTATATTTTTTACAGACAGTAATGTATACGCCATCCATACAACTTTTTGTTTTCACTTACAAGTATATCTTAGGAGGGGCGCCTGGGGGGCTCAGTCGGTTGAGTGTCCAACTTCAGCTCAGGACATGATCTTGCGGTTCGTGGGTTCAAGCCCCGCGTCGGGCTCTGTGCTGACAGCTCGGAGCTTGGAGCCTATTTCAGATTCTGTGTCTCCCTCTCTCTGCCCCTCCCCTGCTTGCACTCTGTCTCTCTCTCTCTCTCAAAAGTAAATAAAAATTAAAAAGTATCTATCTATCTATCTATCTATCTATCTATCTATCTATCTATCTATCTTCGAGACCTTCCACACCAGATGGTGCTGAGCTGCCCTCCCTGGGGATCTATGGGAGGATTCCCTTGTATGCATGTGCCCTCATTTGTTGAACGGGTCCTCAGTTAGGTGTCTACTCTTCGTTACGGTCCGCGCCGAATAAATAACCTCGTACAAGGGTCAGTTTCACGTGCAAATACATTTAGAGGACAACTTGTTATAAATGGAGGTGCTGGGGAAGGAGTATTTAAAACGGAGATAAAAATAGCATCTACTTCCTCGAGTGGTTTTAGGATTACAGCTTTTGTGCCTAAATCGTACTAAAAGATTGACAAGTCGCTGTTGTTTTGGAAGGCAGGCGCTGTGCTGGGCCCCGGAGGGAGCGGGAGCAGAAGTTCCCAAACAAAAGCGGATTCATAGCCCCTCCCTTAAATGCTTCAGCAGGGACCTATTCTCTTCAGCAGAGCACACGAGTAAATGCTATCTTGGGCATACACACAGAATTCTAATAAGCACGGAGGGGAGACGGATAAATTCTAAATGGAGAAGTTTTTACAAGAAGTGCAGCTTACGAGCTGGGTTTTGAGCTTGAGGAGGGTCTAAACAGGCAGGAGAGGGCAGAGGCAACATTCCAGATGGAGAGGATTATGGAAAGACCAAGCACCCCGAAATGACTCTCTGAACACTAGAATTCTTGGACGTGAAGTTATTTAGGAACCACTGTCTGTCCGGATAAACCTCAAGCATGTGCTTCACTGGCAAACCTTTCATCACTTTGATTTAAAAAAAAAAAATCAGGCAAGGACTGGCCAGACGGGACTTAAACAGGGAAAATGTCGGTGCGGAGCATGGGCTGGCTTCTTGTCATGGAAGGTGAGCTGGGGACGTAGGAGTCCGGGAGCTGGGACGTTCTTAAAGCTCCTGCATATGGAGGACTGACACCCCCTGCCACAGTCCCTGAGAAATCACAGCACAGCCTGACCCCTGGCATGTCCTTCTAGAATCAGAGAGAACAGTGACCACCAGGCGGCTTCCAGAAGACATCAATATTTCATCTAAGTATTGCAGCCACCGTATCCGTTTTTGCTGATAACGGTTTCTTCCTGGGGAATAGAGGCCGATGGCTTACACTTCACACCTTGACTTACAAACGTGCGGGTGCTGAGGGGTCTAGCCTGCTCTCGGTGCTGTCGCCAGGGAGGTTTACAAAGGACACCTGCCACTTGCAAGGTTCTTTGAAGGTCCCAGAGGCCTCTGTACTGACCGCTGCCCTCTGTGGATGTGTCCTGAAGTATCTCCTAGGCGGGGCTGAGTGAGACCAGCCCCTGAGAAAAGCCAACCAGGACCTCAAGCTGGTTTCCTGCTGCTGCCGCAATGGTTTCCTCCAGTCCTGTTACGTGAGGAGTAACAGGTCTCAAAAGATGTGAGACTTTTCGTGCAGTAAGAGAACATTTACGGATTTTATGAGCCGGAAACTCATTCCCTATAGAGTAACTGTTGGGGCCATTTTATAAACGTCTGAGGTCGACCCTGCTGACATATCATTCAAGCCGCACATCTCAGGGGGACCCTCTGATTCCTCCCTGTTTAATCTCCTGGTCCCTGCGTCCCTGCCACGTGCGGTCGGTCACAAGCCTCAGTCATTGCTACCTCTGAAGCCTTGCACCTGCATTGTCTTCACTTTTCTCACTGCCGCCACCTGCTCTTGACCTCATCCCCCCTTCCCTGCACCACTGCAGCAACCGCCTGGCCAGCCCGTCAGGCCTCATCCCTCCCCACGCGGTTGAAGGAGTCCAGGGACGGCACCCCAAAATACACAGCTTCGGCGTATTGATTATTTGGAGCTAAAGGCATTCGAGAAACAGCCAGATGTGGGAAGGGCCCTTGAGCCTCCTTTTTATTCCTGGAAGCAGGAGGTGACGTCCCCACGAGGAGGATGTCCCCCGTCCCCACACCAGAGGAGAGGAACGCTCTTCCTCAAGGCTGAGAAGCTGACAAGAGAGTTCTGCACAAACAGACTGTGTTAAAACAATCCTGTTGTCCTTTCGCCTCCCTGCAGAGCTCGGCCACCTTCCCCCCGACGGCCTCTCTCTGGAAGAGGAAAGCCATTCTGTCTGCGGGCGCCCTTGCTGGGGGAGCTCGCAGCTCGGGGGCTTTTCTCCGGGTCCCCCAAGCCTTGGGAGTAGGGGGAAGACTGCAGAGCCAGCCTCAGACGCAGACCCCACACCATTCTGTCCGGGGGACACGCTCGAGCCTCCGGGCGAGGACCCCAACTCTCCGGCCGGCCGGCAGTACCCCACATGGTTTGGCCCCGCCATCTGTGGCCTCGTCCCAGGTCCCCCTCCCCTGGCCACTCCCCAGACACACCGATCACCCGGCCGCCCTGGAGTCCACGGCGAGCTGGACCACGTCGCTTCTTCACCCCCGCTGCCGACTCTGCCCGGGGTCCCCTTCCCCTCCCCCGTCCCTGCTCCAGCCCCAGCTCCTGCTGGCACTCCCTGGACACCCCCAGGCCGGCGTCAACCACAGCCACACCTGCACCCGGGCCTCGGGGGGCCTCTCCCTCCAGGCCCGGCCTATCTCCATGGGAATGGAGTTCCAGAAGGCAGAGTTTAAAGCCTCTTCAGAAATATGTGAAGTTTAATGCACAGAGTTCTGGGAAATTCTCCCACTTGCTGATGCCATAATTCATGTGCTCAACGGTCCCAGTTCGCCTGGCTGTGAAACGGCGGTCTGAGTGAAGAAGGTGATGTCCCATTCTGCGTCGTATGGAATGAAACCATCCCGACTTCCTCCTTAGCACGGCAGGTGCACAGGCCAGCGCGCGTCCAGCACAAACCGTTCCGTTTTAGTCTGTGCAGCACAGTCACTGAGACCTTGTTTATGAAACACAGTGACATCATCGTACTGGAACGACATACACGAAGTATAAATAGGTAACACCGAGGTCCTGAAAGTATGGGGAAAAAGAGCAAAAAAAACATTGCCCTGAATCCAACCCCCCGCAAAAGTCACAATTCATGTCAGGTGTTTATGCAGAAGAGATCGTGCTTCTCGTGTTACTTAAGTAAAAAAAAGATACTTAGGGGCGCCCAGGTGGCTCAGTGGGTTAAGCGTCCAACTTCGGCTCAGGTCATGATCTCGTGGTTCGTGGGTTCGAGCCCCGCGTCGGGCTCTGTGCTGACAGCTCAGAGCCTGGAACCCGCTTCGGATTCTGTGTCTCCCTCTCTCTCTGCCCCTCCCCCACTCATCCCCCCCCCCTCAAAATAAATAAACATTAAAAAAGATATTTACTGTAATTTTACTTGTACTTAACAGAACAAAGAGGAATTGACAAGAAACCGAAGACATTCCTGAACTTCACGTGAATGTTTCTTCAGCACAAGAGATCTTCATTCCTAAAAGCTCCCACTGAAATTAGGGAAATTTTAGCTAAAAATGGAAGGTGTGGGAGTCACTGGTTTTTAACTCTACGTTTGAGTCTTGGCACAGCACGGGAACTCATTTGCTCATTCACTGAGCACTTAGCACCCATGAGACCATCCAGGCACCGGCACTGCAACGGGGAAAAATCAAAATATGAAGTCAGCGGGAGCTGGTGCCGGGCAGGGAAATAAAGCAGGGTGACGCGTAGCCGGGGCCAACGAGGATGACACTCCCTGGAGGGCTTCTCTGGGGACGAGAGACGGAGTCCACACGGGGTGAGGGTGTGACCATGAGAACAGGGGTGGAGGAGTGTTCCGGGCAGAGGATGGCAGGGCAGACGCCCACGGGCTGGGCTGGGTCAGAGTAGCAGCAGCAGTGAGGACAGGGGGCCTGAGTGAGCTGTGGGGGGGGGGGGGCCTGAGCGAGCAGCGGGAGGGGTGAGGGGGGGAAGCTGCAGGTCGGCAGAGCCTTCCAAGCCCAGGGAGGCAGTCAGACTGTAGTCACAGGAAAAGAGAAGCCCCTGGAAGGTCCTGAGCACAGCAGTGACGCGACCTCTTGGAGGAGGCTGCTCTGACTGATAGGTGGCGATAGCCTGGGTCGGGCTCAGGCAGAGCGGAGGCAGGGAGGCCGGTCAGCCGGGTGCCGCGGTCGTCCGGAGGAGAGAGGACGGAGGTGTGGGCCAGGTGGGGCAGGTGGCGAGGTGCCAGAGCCGGTCCACCTTCTGAAGGTGGCGCCAGAAGACCCGCTGACTGGTGAACGTGGGGCTCGTGTTAGCTCCCGAGGGCCTCGGGAGCAAGCAGGACCTGACAGGCTGGGTGGCTCCACAGCGGAATGTATTCCGGGAGGCCGGAAGTCCAACGTCGGCGGGGTCTCGGCCCGGCCACGCTCCCCTGAAGCCTGCAGGGAGTCGTTCCTTGCCGTTCCCGGCTTCTGGTGCTTTGCCAGAAAGTTCCGACACCCCCTGACCTGCAGCCCCTGCCTTGGTGACCACATGGCACCTGCTGTGTCTGCCTTCACGCGGCGTCTTCTTAAGAGGGATGAGGGGCCTCTACTCCAACGGACTCCTACGTCTTCTGAGGTCCTGAGAGGTAGGACTTTAACAGGAGGGGCGGGAGGAAGTCACGATTCACTCACGGCAGGGTGTGAAACAAAGGGGCGGGAGTTGAGAGAGACGTCTTGGTTTTGACCCGAAGAGTAGAGCGAATGTTTGCGCTCTGAAGAAAGGGGGGGAGAATGGATGGGGAGCAATGCGACCAGATTTGGGGAAGAAGTAAATAAAGATTGTCTGGCAAACGTTGTGCATGAGGCATCTGTAGACTCTTGAGTTGGGGGCCCAGCGGGGACAGTTGTATTCTGAGATTAGGAGATGGGAGCAGAATGGGCCGGGGATCGTTGGCACAGACAGGGCCTCAGAGCCACGGAGCCGGTGCGGTGGCCGAGGGAGTGGACGCAGGCGGAAGAGGGCAGAAACCTACGGGACGGCACCGGGGGCACCGTGACGGGTAGAGGTGGGGAAGAGGAGGACCCGCTAAGAGGACAAAGACAGAGCTGGCGGTGGGGGAAGAGGAAACCCGAGGGCACAGAGTCTGGAATCCAAGCAAGGGCGCGTGTCGCAAGCGAGGGCGTCAACAACCACCGGGTGATCAAAGGGTCCAGTAAGGGGAGGATCTGGGCCGACCACTGGGTTTAACCCGTACATCACCCCTGACCTTGACAACAGGGGTTCTGGTTGAGTGGCCATTAGATCTCAAGAGAACCAGCAAATGTAGAGACACCTTAAAGATGTTTTCGCCTGTAGGTGAGCAGATAAACGAGGCTACAATCGGAGGGCGGCGTGGGGTCCAGGAAGAGTTATTTTTTACCTGGGAGACGAGGTGGTATGGATAAGTGGTGACGGGCATGGTTCAGCGGAGGGGAAAATTGTTCTGGAAGGAGAGAGATGATAATTACAGGAGCAAAGTTTGCAAGTAGGACAGAGGGTTTGGAGAAAAGCCGGCCGTGGGCGGAACTGGGAGAGTTTATCCTTTAGGAAAGAAGGGAAGAGAAGGTATTGTGGGCACGTGTCAGCAGATGTGCCGACCTGGGAGAGGAAAATGAGGAGGCTCTACCCTGATTACTTCTACTGTGTTTACTTTTTGAAAAGTAAGACCAGTCGCTTAGACTGACAAAGGCATGGGGTTGGATTGGGAATGGGGTTTGGGAAGAAAGGTGATAGAGTCACCCAGGAGCATGGGCAGAGGAACCGACCAGAACAGTGGGGACGGCTGCCCGCCGGGCGGTCCTACATTTAGAACAAGACCCTGGAGCAGACTCGGGCTTCTCCCTGGTCGCATTCAGCTGCTTAGCCCCGGTGGAAAGTGAGCCGATGACCGCCCGTAACCAGATTAGTCGAGTATGACGGAGGGAGTCAGGGGACAAGGCTGAGGTTGTCCCTTGTCAAGGGACAAGGTTAAATAAGTTAGCTGTTGTAAAGTTGAACCTTGGAATCTGTGGGACATCCAGATGCAGGTAAACGAAAGAGGCAGAGTTGGTGAGTAGAGGTCCTTCCAGGGTCAAAGATCTTTCTAGAAGTAGGGGAAGAGTCTAGGAAGACCAGAGGTCGTGGTAGACACTGAGTGAGGGTTTTGAAAGTGGTGCGGTTGCTGGCGACCGGCGGCAGTGTGTGGGAGGAAAAGACCCTGGGAGGAGAGGAGACAGAGGCTTCCGGAAGAGAGGTCTGCACGGTGTGGACTGGAGGACGGCCCGTAAGCCACTGCTAACGTACCAGTGACTGACGGTCAGAAGGGAATGACCACGGAAGCTGGTCCTCAGTGCTACAAGGAGGGCTAAGGGGTATTTGCGGAAGGAGCTGGAAGGTTTCAGGAGAGGGGAGAGCGACGGTCAGGTGGCCCCAACGGAAAGCCAAGGACGCCAGCTCCTTCGCCCGGTCCTAGGACGTAAGAGGGGCCGGCTGGTGGTGGCTCTGCTCCCTCCCTCCCAGCCCTTCTCCCACACCTGCTCAGCGGCCTCGTGGCCTGTCCACAGCCGAGCACAGGACAAAAGGGAATTAAAGTCCTCTGGCTGGTACTTTTGTGGCATGTGGAGACTCCTCCGGGTTTCTTGGAGTTTGGGAAACTGAGAAACTCCCACTGAAGACGTCTTTCCTCTGGAAATGACCCCAGCCCCTGAAACCTGGCATCCGGAGGTGGACCTCGTACATTCTCCCTGTCGGAACCCCCCACCCCCGCGCCCCCGCCGTCCACCTGCTGACTCTCGCAGACAAAGTCCCTGGGGCCAAGTCCACATTCCCTGTCGGTTCCCTCCCACGGGACCGCATCTGCCATGCGGATGGTGACCCTGCCCCCAAGGCAGCCCTCCTAGGCGGGCTCTGCTTCCTGCAGCTCAGTCCCTTGCCTTCTAGTTCACCAACCAGAGCCCCCTGCCAGGCCCGGGGTCCCGCCAGCCTGCTCTAGACCGGGGGGAGGGGCGTCTCAGAGCATCGTCCCCTCCTCACGTCCGAGGCCCGAGGGGGCAAAAGCCACAGCACCGCAGCCACCTCCGCCCCCCACGCCCACGTGTACACCCCCCAGGGGGCTGGTGCGTGGACGGCAAGAGCACCTGTTTGTGGGCACTCCCTCCAAAGCTCTGCAAAGGGCGTCGGCACGCGACCTTGAAGCGCGGCGAAACTGCTCTTGTGTCCTTGGCTTCGGGGACAGAGCCTGGTCCACGCTGGGCCACGTGAGACGAGCACACTGCCTGCTTCACAGCCAGCTGGCAAGCCGGGTCTGGTCGGCGACACTGGGGTTGCTTTTCCAAGGTCTGCACGTCCCGTGTTTGCTTCTGGGCTGTGATTCCCACAGTACAAGAACCATCGGTCCTTTCCCTTTACAGTCTTTTTCATTCCTCAGTGTTCTGGGGTCGTTTGGAAACGTCTCAGTCGGCTGGATTGCACCGTCAGATGGGATTTTGCTCAGCCCACTCAGGCATGGCTCAGAAACCCCTGGTCAGGTGCGCACGAGACCGCTTGACCGTTACGCAGCGGATCACGCTCCCGGATCACGTTTTCCGTCGTTCACAGCTTCACAGATCTCGTTCCGTTGGCTCCCGTCCTTTCACCGTGGACCCTTCTGTTGTGAACGGGCTGCCTTGACTTCACAGCCGGGCATTCACTGCCGTGTTTTCCCCAGAAAAGCCCGTGCGTGCTGCAATCCTCATCTGAGTACTTCCGTACGCGCTCCCCCTACTTGACGCTGGCGTGAAATTCCCGGGTCAGACACTTCCCCCGGACTTCGGACATTGTTCCACGCGATGCTGGCCTTGCACACGGCCGTGAGGATGTCTGGGGACGGCCACGTCCTTCCCTTACGGGCATCTGGCTGTTTCTGCTCAGGCTCCTGAGGGACGGTTCTGTCTTGTCCTCTTTTAAACGTTTGTAGAGCAACAGCCCGCACTTAGCCAATTCTCACCGTCTACACCGACGTCCTGTCATTCGCCATCATTCTGTGCCCGTTTTCCCTGGAACGTGGCGGGTTCTTTCAAGCTGCCTGTGAGGGTTTTGCTCATTCTGGGGAGATTTTTCTTCAGTTACATCTCTGGCCACCCTTCTGTGTGTCCTTGGCTTCTGTGTCCTTTCTTCCCCGTTTTCTGGCACACGGTTTACTTTACGGAGGTGCATCTTTACCGATCGTTGATAGCTGTCTGTCCTTCTTAAATTGTTTACGTCTTGATCCTTCTCTTTATTTGCACAGGCCCTTCTCCTGTGTTGGCAGTTTGGTTTCCAGCCTTGTCTATGCCAGTCCTCAATCATCCTGGCTTATTTAGTGATTAGTCGTTTTGGGTTCTCTGCACTGTACCCTTCCATCCCGATCTGTTTTTAAAATTCTGGGGCGCCTGGGTGGCTCAGTCGGTTAAGCGTCCGACTTCAGCTCAGGTCACAATCTCGCGGTCCGCGAGTTCGAGCCCCGCGTCGGGCTCTGGGCTGATGGCTCGGAGCCTGGAGCCTGCTTCCGATTCTGTGTCTCCCTCTCTCTCTGCCCCTCCCCCGTTCATGCTCTGTCTCTCTCTGTCTCAAAAATAAATAAACGTTAAAAAAAATAAAAAATAAAAATAAAAAAATAAAATAAAATTCTGCTGGAGGGACGCCTGGGTGGCTCAGTTGGTTAAGCATCCACTCTAGCTCAGGTCATGATCTTGTGGTTCGTGGGTTCGAGCCCCGTGTCGGGCTCTGTGCTGACAGCTCGGAGCCTGGAGCCTGCTTCGGATTCTGTGTCTCCCTCCTTCTCTGCTCCTCCCCTGCTCACACTCTGTCTCTGTCTGTCTCTCAAAAATAAATACACATTAAACAAATTTAAAAAAAGAAGAAACATTGTGGGAAAAAGCGGGAACGGGAAAGGAGTCAGGGTCAGTGCGTGTTCCCAACGGAGACAGACTCCGTGATGATGAACTACCTTGAACGGGATGTTGTATACTCTCACCCAGCCTCACAGATTTCCTGTTGGAAACGTTTTTCTCGGTTATTTGTTTTGGGAGGGCAATAAAGCTTGCCATTATGCGGAACCCTCCTCCAACAGTTTAAAGGGGGGGGACACAGGGTTTGCACTGAGGCAGCCCCGGGGGGAGACCTTCAGTCCATAAACACAGCAGCCCCCCACCCAGACAACAGCACACGTTTGCTCCCCCAGCCTGGCCCTGTGGCTCCATCACCGGGGGCCTTCAGCATTTCCTGCCACGGGGACACGGCCTCCCCCCACGCCTGCACCTGTGACCCCTTCTCAGACACCTGCTTCCCCAGGGACAGGTCTCAGGCCTCAGGACTCAGGACAAAGCTGACAGAGACGTCACGCGCTCAGCTCCCTGTCTAACTGCTTTCCCTCCAACTCTGTTTCTGAGAACCCGTCATATGCCAGACGCAGTTCTAAGGACGGGGGTGGGGGGTGGGGGCGGGTACACCAGGGAAGAAGTGCGCCCACTTGCATCAGGCTGGAATTCTTTGTGGGGAGAGAGGCCCTAAGGAGGTAAACAAAGAAATAGGAGAGCTCCGGACGGTGAGCTGGGCTGGGAAGGACGTAAAACAGGATGATGAGACACGGAGGGAGACGCGTCTCTGCAGAGATGACGACTGAGCCGTGACCCGAATGTTGGACACAAGCAGGTGCCCAGGGATCCGGAAGAAGAGTGCTCCGTGCGGAGGATATGGGAGCGCAAAGGCCCTGCGGCTGTCTGAGAACTAGAAAGCAGGCTGGCGTAAGTCCCGCAAGCTGATGAAAGGGAGGGTTGTGCACTTTAAGGGCAGAGAGGCGCACAAGGGCAAGGTCACGTCATCTCATAAAGGGCAGTGTTTCTCGATCTTTCCTCCCCCCACCCCCCCAACTCTCTCATACTCACAGAGGCTGCTCACAGGAGGCGGGTGGGGACAGGGCCACGCAGACACATAGATTTAGATCTCTCCTGTGAGAGGCAGCGCCGGCTCGGGGAGGGGGCGCCATGGGGGCGCTCACAGTGGGGCAGGAGAGGAGCCGATACGTGACCGTCGCTAACAAGCAGCGCGATGTCCCAGATCCCCACGCGGCTCAGAACCTCAGCGGCGGGTACAGCCCTCGCGGCAGCCGGTTTAAGACTCCAGTGTTGATCCGTGAACACTGATCCCATACTGACTAGGTGCCAGGCTAGCGCGGTCAGAGTCCCGCTAACCACCACGTGAGGCTTTGCCGGCCACACGTGGTCTCTCACGCTCTGGAAAAACACAAAATCCGTTCTCGGCTTGAGGGCCGCGTACAAACAGGCCACAGGCTAGATTTTGCCGACGGGCCATAGTGTGCCAACCCCGGGACGTAAGGTGGACAGGACACATCCCTCTCTCGCATGTGCCCTAAATCCAGCGGGAAGACAGGACGTCAGAGTTTGGGACGCTGGGGACGTGTCACAGCAGCGCGAGAGGACTCAGGGAGCCACTCAACCCCTCCCGTCAGAGGACAGAGGAGCGCTTCCCGTGGTCACGCCTTCTGAGCCGTGCCTGGGGGCAGCCCGGTGAAGGAGGGATGAGAAAAATCACAGGAGAAATTCAGAACAGCACATCCCTGCATCACGTCTGGAACAAGGGCCCAGAGAGGCCGGCGGCTGAGACCGCAGAGGAGGGGGGCTGTGGAAGGAGCCGCAGCCCAGCCCGCAGGACGCCCCTGGCCACCAGCAGCCGGGGCTCGGCCAGGAGCTCTGCAGGCCGTGTCTGGGCTTAGCTGGCGAGAAGGCCACCGTGGCCAGGGCCGGATGCAGGGCTGGCGGTGGGGGCAGCCTTTCTAACCCGGAGCTTAGAAAGGTGATAGTGATTCCCCCAGTGGCTGTGTGTCCAGATCGGTGGCGAGGAGAGGATCCCCCGACAAGCCGGCTGTGTCCCACACCTGCTCTGTGGACTGTAGCCTTGGGCCTGGTGCCTCCACCTAGACTGTGGACCGGCCTGGGGTGTCACATGCCTCAGGGAAGGTCCACCTCCCACGGAACGTGGAGACTTTCTAAGGGGTATCTGGACACGGACACGGGTGGATCTGAGGGAGCCACCCCCCACCTCTCCCATTCCCCCCCATTCCTCCCCTCCTCCCATTCCTCCCACCCCCCCCCCACGACGCCCACCCTCCGTGCTAACCTCCGTGTGCTCGGTTCCAAGGCTGCTGGGCCTCTCAGCAGCCCCCCTCCGCTCCCACTATGGGCCCGCCCCCAACCCCCAACCCCCAGGCCCCACCCTCAGGCTCCCTTTGGCCTCCACCCAGGCCTCACCCCAAAGCCCGTTCCTGGGCCCCACCCTTGGTCCCCACCCTCTGTCCCTGGGCAGAGCCTCGCCCACCCTCACTCTCCGGAGTGTAAGGCCCCCCATCCCCCACAGGAGGAAAGCACCCCCCGCCAGGGCTCATCCGAGCACCACTGAGCCTGGGGAGGGAGGCACACAATGGCTTCAGGAAGGTGGCCTCGGTCAGAAGCTCTGATTTGGGCACAGCGCAGAGAGCCGGCAGGGAGCCCCCGCTCCTCGGTCCCCAGGCTGACCCCACAGGTCGCATCCTTGGAGGGATACTCACGCGACGGGAAAGAGAGTGGATGTGAGAATCTGCCTTTTCCCACCTGTCTACACGGCAACCTCCCTACAGTCAGGTCTCTGCCCCTCCGCCTCTGGCCGCCCACCCGTTCTGCAGGGACTGCACACTGTCCTTGGTGCAGGTGAGGGATGCTCTTGTTTCCAGAGGAGAAACTCTCAAGGCCAAGGTCAGCAGGGAGGAGAGCGCCTGGGCACACGGCGGTCATGCGGAGGACTCTCCTGGCCTCTGGGTCACTCTGTCTGGGGTGCGAGCAGGCCAGCAGCCATCAGGGGAAGGGGGCCGCCATCCCACATGCCAGTCAAGCTCCGTGGCCCACGCCATTAGACATCCTGGAACTCACTGAGACCCCTGTGCAAAGAGGTGGTGGCCCCAAGGGACCCCATGGCCCTGGCAGGCTGCAGTTATGGCCTTTTGGAGACACAGGTAGGGCCAACTGGACAGCCCTGGGGACGGGACTCAGGCCGCTTGGGAGGGAAGGGCTGTCGGCAGGAGGGCCAGGAACCGGGCAGGCAGCACCCCGGGGGTGGGCAGGAGAATCAGTGACCAGGGGGCTGCAGTGTCTGACAGGGGACGCGCCCGGTGGGGGGGAGGGGTGTCACCCCCTCCTCCACGGGTCACAGGTCACTCGGAACCCCATCAACGTCGCCAACAGGACTGCAACAGCCTCACACTTTACAAACCAGCAGGGGCTCGGGAGGTCTGCTGTGTAGGGACCCGACAGCCCCTGAATCCCTCAGCCACACCACCGGGGGCGCCGTGCCAGAGGGGGGTGAGTGTTTGCATCAGTAGAGCCAGCAGCCCCCCCTTCCCCCCTGCCGGTTACTGCAGGGAGAGCTGACCCGGGGCCCCCCCGGCACACACGGTTGTGCTGACCCCGGGAGAGCTGGGGACAGGGACAAGTCCCTCTCTGGAACTAAGAGGAGGAGCGGGTTCCAGGTCTGGGCCCAGTTCACTTGCGGGGGGCCGAGCACTGGGGCCACAGACCGACGGGCTAACCCCGCCTGGACGGAGGACATCCAGTAGGCGGTGACCAGGGAGGGACGAGGGTTGACTCACCAATTCGAGAGATTGGTAAGAAAACGCTGAGAAGACCGTCAGGGAGCCAGAGAGAAAATCCTGCAGAGAGAAAGGCTGTGGGAATTCGGGGAGGGGGGGGGGGCGGGTCCCCGTCCCACGCGCGCCGCCCCCCAGCCCGTGGACACAGAGGCGCTGTCACCCACCCAGAGCGGCTCGGACACACTGCCCACGCGCCCGGCAACAGGCCCCTCAGCCTGCGGGGCACCAGAGCCGGGTCCACGGCCGTCACATCCCGGCATAAGATGTGTTCAGAGTTTTCCACCTCCGACCAGAACAGAAGACTGTATCCTAAGCTCCAGACTGACGGGCACTTAGTGCTGGATGTCTCCCTCTACCCCCGACGGCCAGGGCGAGTTTGATTGTGCTGTCTCGGAAAACTAATGGGGCAGTTTCTCATCGTTGTATTTGACGCTTGTTTAATTATTCCCCAAAGCAGAAAACCCACACCTGATACCCACGTCCACCCACCCTCACCAGATTTATTTTGTAAACGTCCTTTTGCGTGCACACAGTGTCGCCCTGTTACAGATCCAGTCAAGAGAAACTGCCTGTTGATTTATGACTTTGTTCTGATAACATCATAAAAATGGATAAATTAATTACATTAGTTCTCATCATTTTAATCCTGACTTGACGGCTTTTATTATCTTTCCTCCAAGATGGGGCCCTAATTTTTTTCCAGGGAAACTTAGAATAGTCCCTGAGATGCTTATTAGCATCATGTTTGATTGAACTGAAAAAAAAAATCAGATGTTTATCTTCACAGAGAGTACCAATGATTTAGCCGACTGGTTTTATGGTGAGGACTGTCTTCGCCAAAGAGATTGTAGATCAGATGATTTACATGTACTTGATAAACAAAACATGGCTCCAAGGTTTCAATGAAAATACACCCAAAGCACATGATAATTACAAAGGATTATATCAAAAAAGATGGTCTCAGCAAAAGTGGAAGGCTCATTAAGAGACACTCGAGGATCCTGCGAAAATACTGCTCAGTAAGACGAAAAGTGAACGACTGTTTGCCTTTAACAAAACTGAAAATAAACTTGGTGATAAACCAGCAGGATTTCTGGCCTCTGACTCGAAAGGTTAGGAGGTTGCGACCCAGAGACAGTAACGGAGCGAGGTTCTCTTCCTGCGCACTTTGACGTGGGGGTTTTCTCGGCATTTACGTCTACGAAAGGCAGAGCAGGGACAAAACAGTGCTGGTCTCCACTTTCCACGTTCACACGGAGACAGGAAATGATTGGGAAAGATTCCTGTGCGTCTCATTAATGAACACAGTTCCAATAAAATAATTTCTATTTAATAATTATCAGTAAAAATTCCATATATGTTCTCACTTTTGATCATGTACTACTCATGACTATAACTCGATACAGAGGACGTTTAGATACTGAAAACCTTATAGTCACAGGAAATAAAACAAACTTAAAGTTTTTAATTTATAAGGCATAATCTTATTGTGGTTAATATGACAGAATGAACAATAAAAAACTTTCAGGTATGAAACAAAAGGAAAAACACACATAAAAAAGCAGACTCTTCATTACAGAGAACACACCGCTGGTCAGCAGAGGGCAGGTGGGAGGGGAGGGGGTGGCGGAAACCGGGGGTCGGGATTTAGGAGGGCACCTGTTGTGATGAGAACCCAGGGATGTACGGAAGTGTTGGGGCACTCTGCTGTGCACCTGAAACTAATATTACACTGTCTGTTAAGTAACGGGAATTAAAATTTAAAAAAAAAAAAAAAAAAAAAAAAGAACTTCCAAGTATAAAACATGTGCATTAAGGTAAGATTTTGTGGGAGAACTGGACTGAAGGCGTGAATCCATGGGTAAAAGGAAAACACAACTTCGAACAGCTGGGGGGAAAAGGAGTTGTTTATAGCAGTGGATGAAGGGGTCTCATGTCATTTAGATTCAATTAGACACAACTTTATTATTTTTTTTAATGTTGTTTTATTTCTGAGACAGAGAGAGACACAGCATGAGCAGGGAAGGGGCAGAGAGAGAGAGGGAGGCACAGAATCTGAATGAGGCTCCAGGCTCCGAGCTGTCAGCCCAGAGCCCGACGCGGGGCTCGAACCCACGAACCATGAGATCATGACCTGAGCCGAAGTCAGACGCAACCGACTGAGCCACTCGGGGGCCCCGACACAACTTTAAACACGTCAGTTCTCTCCTTACAATTCTTACAGCATGTTGGAAATCCTCGCCTTTGCAATTATTAAATAGAGGATTCAAAATTTTAGATATCCATCATCTAATGTGCTAAGTCATAGTTTTCCAGAAAGTTGTTGAGAAGTACATGAGCCAGAATGGGTGAAGACCCCTGTCCTACACCATCAGGGCTTGGCGACCTTGGGGATCAAGCAGTCCACCCCTCCACACCACCAGGACACCGCCACAGACGAGGAGACAGCCCAGAGAGAGAGAGGGAGGGAGAGAGCCTCTCCCACCCACCCGCCGACCCCTTTACTCCTGCCGCAGGCACACGGTGAGCCAAGGCCACCGTGGGCGGAAGCTCCAGGCTGACTCCCCGTGTAGCGCTCGTTCCAACACAGCGTCAACAGCAGCGGGTGCTGAGTGGCCAGCATCTACAGTGGACGCCTCCCTCGCCAGGCTTCAGTGCCCCCGTCTCTCTGGGTTTCCTTGGCATGCTGTGCCTCTCCCTCTCCAACGAGTCACAGAGGGTTGACAGCCTTCTGCTGTTGCTAACTTATCAGAATCACGGAAGCCGCCGGAACCTGGGCAGACATCAGGGACGGGGGGGGGGGGGGGGGGGGGGGTGGAAGCAGGATTCACGGGCGGGGCGCTGGGGCAGAAAGGAAGGCGCCAATCACACCTGCTCCAGGCCGGCCACGGCCGAGCTACGTGACAGCTGTGGCCAGGCGTGTGGCCGGAGGGTTCCGGAGTCTCCCTAGTTACCCAGGCTCTGTCACACGCGGTATCAGGTCTCTGGGTTCAGGAACAGACTCAGAACCACGGCAGTGACATCACACCGGCATCAAAAGGTACAGCGGGACATGGGGCGCCTGGGTGGCGCAGTCGGTTGAGCGTCCGACTTCAGCCAGGTCACGATCTCGCGGTCCGTGAGTTCGAGCCCCGCGTCAGGCTCTGGGCTGATGGCTCGGAGCCTGGAGCCTGTTTCTGATTCTGTGTCTCCCTCTCTCTCTGCCCCTCCCCCGTTCATGCTCTGTCTCTCTCTGTCCCAAAAATAAATAAAAAACGTTGAAAAAAAAAAAAATTTAAAAAAAAAAAAAAAAAAAAAAAAAAGGTACAGCGGGACAGACAGAAGATTTCCACCCGGAATAATGAAAGATTCACAGCTTCAAACCTGCAAAGGGGCGTAAGTCACATGCACTGAGAGCCAGGCTGTGATGTTGTAGCCACAGTGAAACTTGATTTTGCAATCTCAGGTATGAAAGCAATTGGATGTCATCACCACAGAGCGTGTTGCCCTCGGGTAATAACACTCGTAGCTTGACATTTTAAGGCTTGTGTCTTAAACCAAAAAAGGAAATGAAAACACTTGGAATTTGTAAGTCAAAAACAACGTTAACAGAACCGGCATTGGTTCCTAAGCCATTTAATTCAAGTTAAGCTGGGCATGGTATTTTGGAATAGTGTTTTGCTATTATTTTATTTAAAACATCTATATTCACCAGAGAGGGATATAAAGAATAAAACAAAAATGACACCGCTCTAAATAATTTTGCTGACATTTTAGGAGCAAATTTTAAATATAGAGAATGCAAACACAAGCCATAGATGGGATGGAAAGATTTGCAGATCACTATCTGACAAAGGATTTCTATCCAGAATATATACAGAATTGTCAGCACTTAACAATAAGAAACCTCAAAAAAGTCTGTCCAGAGCTCAGTTAATCCTAATGTACTAATGGCATCTTCCTAAGTTTTGACAAATGATGAAATATGGTAACAATATTTCCATGATGAAATATGGTAACAATAAAAGAAACTGGGTGAGACGGACAAGGCAGTGCTCTCTTCCATTTCTGCATCTTTTCTAAATCTGAAGTTTGAGAAAACTCAACAGGAAGGAAGGGAGGGAGGGAGAGAGAGAGAGGGAGAGAGAGAAAGAGAGACAGGGAGGGAGGGAGAGAGAGAGAGAGAGAGAGAGAGAAAGAAAGAAAGAAAGAGAAAGAGGAAGGAAGGAAGAAAAGGAAGGGAGGGAAGAAGGAAGAAAAGGGAAAAGGAGGAAGGGAAGGAGGGGAGGGAGGGAGGAAGGAAGGAAGAAAAGTGAGGGAGGGGGGAGAAAGAAAGGAAGGAGTGGGAGGAAGGAAGGAAAGAAGGGAGGGAGTGAGGAAGGAAGGAAGGAAGGAAGGAAGGAAGGAAGGAAGGAAGGAAGGAAGAAAGAAAATACCTAGGATAAAAGGTATCTGCAAGAGCCCCACAGGTAACATCACACTTAGAGGTGAAGGGCTGAGTGCTTTCCCCTAAAGATCGGGAGCAAGACAAGACTCGACATTGTACTGGAGGCTGTAGCCAGTGCAATTAAGCAAGAAAAGAAATAAAAGGCATCCATATTGGAAAGGAAGAAGTAAGACTATTTCTATTTGCATATGAAATAATGCTATATATAAGGAATCCTCCAAATCAAAAAACTTACTGGAACCAGTAAATGCGTTCAGCAAAGTTTCAGGATATAATAGCAATGTACAAAGATCAACTGTATTTCTGTATACTTGCAATGAGTGATTCAAAAATGAAGTTAAGGAAACTACTCTTGGGGCGCCTGGGTGGCTCAGTCGGTTAAGCATCTGACTTCAGCTCAGGTCATGATCTCATGGCTCATGGGTTCGAGCCCCGTGTCGAGAGGGATTGTTTTGTGTTTGGTTTTGAAAATAAAATCCTACGGCAAATCTTGGAATTTTGGAAAGTAAAAGGGACCAAAGTCATCATATGGGAACTGATCTATCTCTGCACTGACAGCTACAGAACTCAGCAATTTGCTCAAGGACACACAACCAACCACTGCCTTCAGGGAGAGGGGGAGTCGGGTTTCCTGACTCCTGACCCTGGTTCTATCCAAGCCATGAGTTTGCCCCTCTAAATTATGTCCCCTCCCTGGAGGTGTGAAGACAATGACAAACCAAGTCAATAGATCAGTGACTGAAAACACACACAGACACACACAGACACACAGAGACACACACACAGACACACACACACAGACACAGACACACACAGACACAAAGACCCTTGATTGTCCTCCTTCCACTAGCCTGGGAATTTATGAGAAAGCCCCTCTTCTTATTTAAAACATGCACAAATCTGGGAAGAAGTTTTCAGAAGAACGCTAATGGTCTGATGGAGAAAAGAAAATTGGTCCTTTATTCAAAATGTAACTCAATGTTCCATTTGAATTAATGCCGGCTTTATGTAGCAGCTGCCTAAGATTTGATTTTTCCATTAATCATAAAGATCATCGGAACGACGGGCTTGCACTACCGTTTCTGGTTCCTTCTCTCCTCCCTCTTCCAAGAACTGGGAGCTGTGCCAGAAGACAGGGCCCGCGTCCCCACACAGGTGTTCGGACTTTGACACCATGAAGTTTATTCCCAGGCTGACGGCGAAGACTGTGACAGACATCGGCCCTGCCTCCCTGCTTCTTCCTTAACACAAAGTGTGTAACCTCGTTCTCCCGGGAAAGACTAAAGCCGTGCAGAGCACATGGTGTGGACTGTAAACACTGCTCTCCAATCCCGCCCTCCGCGCCCCCCAGACGTAACAGCCATTCGCAGGCTGGCGGTTGTCCCGTCTGCGGTCTTTTCTGTTCCTCGTGTCCACACACGCAGACGTTAATATGGACTCATTTTTATTTGAATGGAACGCTCCTCTACACATCATCCCCACTTTGTAATAACACGCCTGAGATCGCACTGACATCGGCCTGTACTGATGGACAGGTTGTTCCCTGGGCATACGGACAGACTCCCAGTACTTTACGTGATTAGCTCACTCAATCACACGGTAACTGTAAGATAAATCAAATCATTCTGCTGAATTTAGAGACGAGGAAATTGAAGAGCTTGTTTTCCCAAAGACACACGGTTAAGTGATGGAGAGGTGATCCAGTCCCAGGCAGTCTGGCGTCAGAAGGCCACGTTTTTAACCGCGAGGCGACGTGACCTCTTTGTGACGCACATGCTCAATATTGCATTTAAATAGTTCCTTTTACAGAATCTTTAGATTGCGCCTCATTTCTCACCATTATAAACAATGCTGTAATCACATCCTCATACGTGTAATCAAGTCTATCAATCTCTCCTTTTACAGCTTCTGAATTTGCATCTTGTGTGGGAAGCGTCTTCACCCCTAAGTTATAAATAATCCTTCCTTTTCTTCTACAACTTTTATGGTTTGACTTCATTCATTTAGCACTCCAGTCCCTCTGGAATTTATTTTGATGGATGGTGTAAGTTAGAGGTTTAATTTGATTATTTTTCATGAGGATAGCCAATTGTCCCAATATCATTTTTGAAGAGTCTTTTTGGGGGGGAGGTGAGGAAATATTTCCCAAGAAAATCTTTGAACACTTAAAAAGACACTCTACATCAGACATTAAGATCCACCCATGCTTAATCAACTGTTGAGAAGTATAATCCTAAAATGGCTCCTTAAACAGACAGGAAAAGTCCCATTTACGGACTGGGGAAAACAAGAAGGGAAGCTGAGGATTTCCCCATGTCAAAGGCACCGAGTGGATAATTTCATAATGGATGAACTTAAGATGTGGGACTCAGTTCAGGTCTTGGTTCTGCCTCTTGGTACAACCAAGTTGGTTTTGAATAACTCCCCTAACATCTGTGCCTCTGTGCCCTCACCTGTACAAGAGGTGACACCTGTCTCAGCAAGAAGGCGCCGTGATTGGTACACCTGGCCCTCGTCAGGTGCAGCGTTCCCTGGGAAAGGTCTGAGTCCCACTTTATGTCGAGGGACTCAAGTGTCCCCCGAAGGCAGTCCTGCTCGTACACCCAAAAGCCTTTCTACAATACAGTGACCACTGTTTGAGAACTGCTGTTGGCTTCTAGGGGATATTGTACGATAAGCTCAGCTTGACCTTGGTGTCCAGGGACAGATGTCCAGAGGTGGGAGGAAGCGTGACTGTGGATCTCCACGTGTGCACTGTGCCCTCCCCGGCCACCACCGCCCGTCTCTCCAGCCTCTCCTTCTCTGTGTTGGTCAAGTCCTCAGTGAGCCTGGTCTTCACCACTGAGACCACCACCCCGCTCCACAGACCCCTCCAGCTGCCACCCACCCAACATCCTAAACGGGGTGCAGCCTTACTGTCCTCACCCCCTGTCCCCCCTGGCATTTCTGCCTGCTGTACCCTGGCTGTCACCTCCCCCTCCAGACCTGCCTCCCGGGGGACACCCGTAGGCCCAATCCCATGGACACACCTCATCCTTTTCCAGCTTGGCTTCTTGGCATCTGTAGACCCTTCTGACTACTTCCTCCTCCTTAAAATACTCTCTTAGTGGGGGTTGGAGGATGCTAGAACTTCCTACTGATGCTCCGACCTCCCTACCCCTCCTTCCTAGTCTTCCCCAGAGCGCCTCGCCCTCTGTCCATACCCTACATGCGGCATCTACGCAGTTCTGGGCTGTGCCCTCTTCCCTTTCCCCCACATGCCATTCCCTGAGACCTTCTACACCTCGTCACAGGCTGGTGACTTTCAAAGCCACAAATCTATCCCATATGTCCAACTTCCTAATAGTCCCATTCGGGCACCCACCTTAGCACAACGTAACCAAGTTAAAGTCCACCAACACCCCTCCCTGCCCATCAGCTGTGAGGACGGCTGGATGCTCAAACCATCCCTCTCTCCACCTTGTCCCTCTTCCCAAATCCTGTCCGTTCTACTGCTAAACATCTCCCGAATCGGTCTACTCTCCAGCCCCACAGCTACCACCCCGATCAGGCCGCATCCTGTCACAACTGGATTTCTGGATTTTTCCTCCTAACTGGCACCCCCCTTCCCCTGTCCAGTCTGACCCTGCAGTCATTCCCAAATCTCAGATCTGATCTTATTATTCCCTGGGTGTAACCCCATCAATAATTCCTGGGTGTGCTTAGAATAAACTTCAGAGTTTGTTACATGGCTCACAACCCTGCATGATCTCGATCCTGCAATCTCTCTCCAGTACTACCACCCGTACCCCATTTCCCCCATGCACGTGCACGCACACACATGCACACACATGCACACTTCACTTATACTAAACATTTTCTATTTCCCCAAATACTGCTTTTCACTGTTCCCTCTGCCTGGAATATTCTCTATCCAGCCCCACCCCAACCTCAGCCACCTTCTATCCAACTCATGCTTCAGATTTCAGGATATAGCTCACCTCCTCCAGGAAGTCCTCCCTGAATCATCTGCTATGGGCACCTACGGTGACCTAGGCCATCTTTATGAGGATTGGGTCGACCACAGTCAGTTACAGGCACTGGTCAGCTGTCTGTCTCCCTCACTGGTCTGTGAGCACGGGGACCAGGCATTTGCTACTGTTTTCCATCACCTAGCACAATGCTGGATCTGAGTAGACACTCAACACACTGAAGGAAACCATCATATGTTACCCCAAAATATGCTTCTTTGACTTAAAAGTTATTCTGAGCCACAGGCAATGAAGAAGCAGCAAACACATGGCAAGCTCCCTCTAGCCTCCTTTACTGTCTGAGGGTAGGACATAAATTCTCCTCTTACTCAAGACACTCAGCTGCACCAGAGGCCTCTGCAAGCAGAATATTCTCAACAGTCCACAGCCCTCGTATGCCTGGGACCACCTTCCTGCGTCCTGTCCCTTCTCTGCAGATGCAGATGCCACGTAAGCCAGAGTTCTACGACAGCGTTTTGAGTTACCCTTCGCTTGGGCTTCTCCCACGTGATGCAAACTGCATGAGTTAATCAGCTGTTGTTCTTCTGTTAATCTGTCTCTGTGTTAGGGTGTCCAGGCTGAAAGCCTGACACGGGCAGGGGTGAAGGTCTGCCTCCTCTTCAGCGTATTTCTGAATGAGTGAATGGGACCTGCTTTCTGGGTACTCACTAGTTTATCAGGATATACTGCATCTGCAACCATGGTCTTCTAACCAGATAGTTGGTCAAGATTAAAAGGAATGCATAATTAATATGGTATTTTTTATTTGAAAAAAAATCACCATCAGCATTTACCAAAATAAATTCTATTTTTAAATTATCATAGATGAAATGCCATTTATAGCAAAAATTGTCTTTTGGAAGAACATTCCTGGGCACTTGGACAGTCTTCCACCTCCTATGGCTCCATAGATGACCATTTCCAGTTTGACCCACCCACGATCCTGTCCATGTCCTCAGGAGACCTGGGACATTTTGCCCCAATGACTGGACCGGAGGCATTAGGACTGAACAGAAAAGTGGCCTCTTGAGGCCTTGACTCCTGTTTTTCCAGCTGCAGTGCTCGACATCATGTTTCCTTATATCCCAGCTGTTTGCTGTGACACACTCACGAGCAGAATCGCCTTTTCCTGACGTGATGCTCTGAACTGAAGCTAATCCCACATGCTATGTGGCATCCCTTCCCACATCCACCAAGACAACTGAGAACTTGCCGTGGTAGCACTCAGTGCTTTCTCCCAGCAAGGAGCAGCCTACAGAGCTACTTTACAAAATCACCAGAAATCTGCAATTTTCCCTGTTCACCTTGTCGATCAAGCCTTTAAAGAGATAACGCTGTGTGGAGAATACAGAGTTGTAGTCGTATAGATCTGAGTTTGTTCTGGACGGTTGACCTAACCTGTCTGGGATTCAGCTTTCTCTCTCATCTGAAAGAACCGACTTCATAAGGTTGCTAGAAGGATCACATGAGATCACATACATAAAACAGCTCACAATAAACATTGGTACCTTCCTCCTCTTCCCCCATATCCTGGAGATTCAATAAAGTCAGGCCCAAGGAAAGGCACCCATGCTCAAGCACAGATTAGCAAACAATGCTTCCTAATGGTCAAGGCTCCAAGCCATGCTCTAAACAAACTCTGAGGAAATCCCTTCTCCCAGCAACTAAATGACTGAGCAGAGAAACCATAGCGGGTCTGCGTGTCCATCAGAGGGAGGGCCCCTGGATGAGCTCAGAAATCCAGGTGGCGTTGGCCAAGAGATGAAGGCCACAAAGTCATGGCGGCCTCATTCCAACGTAGAGTATGGAGAGCACTTTGTGTTGAGCCACAAGTAGGGTGGCCATCCTAGGTCTCCTGAGACCCTCCTGTTTTCATCCAAAAAGTTCCGTGTCTTGGTCACTGTGCCCAAGACAGTGAGACCCCTGGTTGGTGAGCATCCAACATTTTCTCGTTGTAGGAAAGTGGGGGCCCCACCTGGGTCTCCAGGGCTCTCTGACCTCCCCTCTGGCACCTCACCCTAGCCAGGTTTAGGGCTCTGTGACTCGCACGCATGGTTGCACACATGTGAGTCACCTAGGCATCACCCCCAGAGCCTGTGACTTACTTCTTGTGACATGGGACCTGGGCAGGTAGTTTCAAAGCACCTCAGGTGATTTTAAAGCAGAGCCAGGGTTGAGGACAGCTGGGTACATTCTTTGCGAAAGTATTATTTCCACGCTCATCCTTCAGAAACTTTAAAATGGCCTTTGAATATTAAAAGGGAGATTTAAGAATATAAAACAACCTCTTTTCACACGTGTAAGCAAAACTAGAATGTGCTTAGGAATGGAAAACGCTAACACTCACAGTGAGACTGCCCAGCGGCTGAGTTAAGAATGAATACACTAAAAAGGGCTTTTGAGGAAAGCTTTGTCTCCAACAAAGATCCTAGGGTTGTATTCTGAATTATTATGTCCCTTCAAAGTCGTTACTATATGAAGACAAGCCGTAAAACCTGTTTTAATGATGCTGCCGCTATGGAAACATAAATTTATTAGAGAGAAATTGCCCTTGGAGACTGAGGTAGGTTTATTAAAATGTCTTGGTCTTGAATGGTGAAGAAATTTTGGTCTTTGGATGCAGATGTAACCTCTGGAATCAATAAAATACAGGAACGTTGGGAACCAAGTCCAGTGAGTTGGTAGTCAGTCGGACAGGGAGCTCTCATCATGGGTGTGAGGGCCGGTGTTTCCCAGGGGCTCTTGCTACTAAAGACTATGGCCCTTGGTGACTAGTGCTCTAGCCGGCACAAGGCACAGGCTCAGTGGCTGGACGAAACGACATGCTGTGACAGCGATCCCAAGTGGCCTTGAAGGTCATTCTCAGAGAGGAGAGGAGAAGTGGCTGGAGAAATACTGGCCTCCCTGGAAGAATTTTCCAGGTGGGTACTGCTGGTGCCATATGTTTGTTACAAAGACCACTTCAGTTCTTCCCAAAGATGTTTGGATCATAGGGGAGTGACCCATAGCAAAGTCATGGTAGCTCCAAGAGATGATGGTGGCCTCTTTGGAGCTTTCACTAAGGAACATTCTTCACGGTGAACAACCCAAAATGTCGGCCTGACCCATGGCTGTGCAGGCTCAACACCATAACTGCTAGCACGTGGGGAACGGGGCTAGACTCCCATTAGCAGGGTGAGGAGAAGGATATACAACACCAGAATTTGTTATGTTAGTTGTGTCACAAAGAGAAGTACAACAGTTGTAGGGTCCAGGGGCCTCTGGTAATTATGACCCGCACACTTTCCCCCAAAAAAGCAGACCTGGCTGGGAAGGTAAGGGGCCATCAAGAAAATGGCGGGGTGAGAGGGAACTCAAGAAGAGGTCATGATAAACCAGTGGCCACTTGTCGTGGTGGGGGAGCCCTTCAACAGGAACTCAACACTCGAATCCAGCGACCAGGATGCCTCCCCTGCGTCCTCAGAGGAAACGGCCCAAGTTCAGCCCTCCAACTACCTTTCCATTTGTACGTCCATCACTGTCCAACCTCTTTTTGGTCACAGCCTTTACCTGCGTTAGTACATTCGTTACGTCACACCTCATGAACCTTAACGCACTTTGCCTCTTTGAGACGACTTTGCACCTTTCGGTCTGTTATGAACTAACCTTGTTTATTATGAATTTCACTCTTATCTCCCTGTTTCCCAAGTTTATGGAGGTCAGGAGATACACCTAGCCACGATATTCTGACAACGCTGGAAGTGACTGGAAGTGTCTCACGTGAAAAAACAACGCTTTTGTAAAGAAAAATCCACTCATTCATTCATGCAATGAATACTGATATTGCCAGGTACGTTTCTTAACGCTGGCAATTCCATGGTGAATAAAACAGACCAAGTCCAAAACCTCACAGGGCTTATGTTCTAGTTGAGAAAAAACAAACACAAGAGAAAATGAATAGTTACATAAAGTAATTTCATATGGTGGTAAAAAGAAAGTGAAATTAGAAACTCCTACTAAAATGTTTGTTTGTGGGGCCCCTGGGGGACTCAGTCGGTTGAGCATCTGACTCTTGATTTCAGCTCGAGTCATGATCTCAGGGTCGTGGGATCAAGCCCTGCGTTGGGCTCCGCTCTGAGCCTGAAGCCTGCTTGGGATTCTCCCTCTCCCTCTAATGTAACATAATGTAACGTAACATAACGTAACGTAACGTAATGTAACGTAACATAAAAAATAAAATAAAATAAAAAATAAAATAAATAATTAAAAAAATAAAGTAAAAAGTAAAGTAAAATAAAATAAATAAAATAAAATAAAACAAAATAAAATAAAAAATAAAAAAATAAAGTAAAGTAAAGGAAAAAGTAAAATAAAATAAAATAAAATAAATAAAGTAAAAAGTAAAATAAATAAAATAAAATAAAATAAAATAAAATAAAAAATAAAAAAATAAAGTAAAGGAAAAAGTAAAGTAAAATAAAATTAAATTAAATTAAAAAAATAAAGTAAAAAGTAAAATAAATAAAATAAAATAAAATAAATAATTAAAAAAATAAAATAAAAAGTAAAGTAAAATTAAATTAAACTAAATTAAACAAAATAAAAAAATAAAAAAATAAAGTAAAAAGTAATGTAAAATAAAATAAAATAAAATAAAAAATAAAAAATAAAGTAAAGTAAAAAAGTAAAAAGTAAAATAAATAAAATAAAATAAAATAAAATAAAAAATAAAAAAATAAAGTAAAGGAAAGGAAAAAGTAAAGTAAAATAAAATAAAATTAAATTAAACAAAATAAAAAAATAAAAAATAAAGTAAAAAGTAATGTAAAATAAAATAAAATAAAATAAAAAATAAAAAAATAAAGTAAAGTAAAAAGTAAAATAAATAAAATAAAATAAAATAAAATAAAAAAATAAAGTAAAGGAAAAAGTAAAGTAAAATAAAATAAAATAAAAGTAAACAAAATAAAAAAAAAGTAAAAAGTAATGTAAAATAAAATAAAATAAAAAATAAAGTAAAAAGTAAAATAAATAAAATAAAATAAATAAAATAAAAAATAAAAAAATAAAGTAAAAAGTAAAATAAATAAAATAAAATAAAATAAAATAAAAAATAAAAAAATAAAGTAAAGGAAAAAGTAAAGTAAAATAAAATAAAATAAAAGTAAAGTAAAGTAAAAAAGAAGCGTTCTCTAGTAAATAAGGGACCCAGAACGGTTGGAACTGTCGTTGTTACGGGAGGAGGATAAAGCGAGGGGCCCGCTCACGAGGACACACAACACCTGAGGTCCCCGTTTCCAGGCCCTCTGCAGCAGGAGACGCCCCTGCTGGGAAGGGGCCCCGCCCAGCGTGCCGGCCCCATGTCGAGGCTCCACGTGCCCTCGGCGGCCCCGGCCGGGCCCCCTGATGACTCAGCCGGCTCGGCGGTTCCCCCGAGGTCATCCCCACACGCAGCGCTGGCTGTCATTCTTGCGGCAGAAGTCGGTTCTCTTCAGTCCGGAGAGGAGACGGCACAGGCCCGCAAAGGTCGGGCCAAGGTCACAGAAGCGCCCGACGTGGATTGGTGCCCCGGTCTGCGGACTTCAGACCCCATCCCACGGGGCCCCGTGGCTCCGCCTCTGGAATCCACGAGGAGAGTCGACTGCGAGCCACTCCTTCTGTTTTGCCCAGAACAGCCTCCTCCTGCCGGTCCGTCCGCTACCTCCTGGCTCGCGCAGGACCCCCCGACGCGCGTCCGTCCTGCCGGGAACGCGCGCCCCTGTTTTCGCTCCTGTCTCCCTGGCGCCTTGTATTGTGGTCGAGGGCGCAAAGGCATTTTAGTGGCCGTGCTCACCTCGTCATTTTTGCGCACTTCCTTATCCTGCTTATTAGGGATAACAATCAACACCCATGGGGCACCTGCAGCGCTCAGCCGGCTGAGCCTCCCACTTCGGCTCGGGTGGTGATCTCGCGGTTCGTGGGTTCGAGCCCCGCGCCGGGCTCTGTGCTGACGGCTCGGAGCCTGGCGCCTGCTTCGGATTCTGTGTCTCCCTCTCTCTCTCTGCCCCTCCCCCGCTTGTGTGCACTCTCTCTCTCTCAAAAGTAAATAGACAGTAAAAAAAAATCTTTTTTAAATAATCGACACCCCTTGTTGAGGGTTGACAGGGGCAGACGCTCTGCCAAGCCCTGGACACGCATCGTTTCACATAAGCCTCACGCCTGCCCTATGACGCTGCTGTTTGCATCCCTGTCTTGGCCATCGGGGAAACTGAGGCTCAGAGAGCCATCCAGCTGGCGCGTGCTGCTGTGGGGACGCACACCCAGGCCTCGTGACGGTGGAGTCTGCGCCCTGAACCAGTGGATCCCACCCGGTGGTGTTCTGCTGAGTGCTGCATGGACTGTGCTGATTCCCACGGAGTAAATGCTCCCATCCACGTCAGTTGACGTCAGAGCGACGTCACTGAAGCCGGAGCTTTGAAAAGCAGCACATCTAGGAAGAGCCCGCCCCCCACGCCACCCCGTAAGACGCGGACGCGGCCCGGGACATGGAACCTTCCGACCCCGGGCTGACCGCATAGCTGTCCCCCTCTCCCGTCTTGAAGTAGGAACCCGGACGAAGAGCCGAGCTGACACACGACGTCCCAAACGCGCTTCCGTTTTCCCGCGGTGCCCTGACTGGTCCGTGGCCGCGGTCCAGGACGCATTTGCACAAATCACCCAGCCCAGAGCCGGGAGGGGCCGCCAAGGGCCTCTGGAGCCAGTTCCTGCTCTGGATAAACGCCTTGCCCCTCCCGGCCAGTGTCAGTGTCGTGGTTTAGGGGTCCGAACGAGCACGACCCGGGGTGTGGATGTCTGCCCGGGTCAGCACAGGGCGCGGACACCCGGAAAGAGCAAGTCAGAGAAGAAAGCGTGGAAATGCGGCCCAGTGGCCAGGAGCGTGGGCTCTGGCATCACAGACACCGGGCCAGGGTCGGGCCAGGGTTCCTCACCGCACCTGGCAGGGGTCGTGAGAGCTCGGGCGGTTTACCTGGGCCTCCTACACCTCGTGTCCTCGTCTATAAAATGAAGATACTGATAATATCGTCCCCACAGAGTTATGAGAAATCCATATGTTAATATATATAAAGCTCTTAGCACAGCGCCTGACATATAAAAATGCTCCGTGGAGAATAGCTCTTGTTGGCGAGGACGCGGAGAAAGGGGGACCCTCGTGCACTGTTGGTGGGAAGGCCAGCTGGTGCAGCCGCTCTGGAAGACAGTATGGAGGTTCCTCGAAAAACTAAAAATAGAACTACCCTACGACCCAGCAACTGCACTACTAGGCATTTATCCACCGGATACAGGTGTGTTGTTTCGAAGGGACACACGCACCCCGACTATCGACAATAGCCAAAGTATGGAAAGAGCCCGGATGTCCACCGATGGATGAATGGATAAAGAAGATGCGGTATATATACAATAGAATATTACTCAGCAATCAAAAAGAATGAATTCCTGCCATTTGCAACTACGCGCATGGAACTGGAGGGGATTATGCCAAGTGAAATTAGAGAAAGACAAATATCACAGGACTTCGCTCAGATGTGGACTTTAAGAAACAAATGAACAAAGAAAGAAAAGAGGCAAAGCAAACTACAGAGCACACACGGCTGGTCACGATGCGGGGGGTGTGGAGACATAGATGCTGGGGAGGAAGGAGGGCCCTCGTGATGCAACAAAGAGCAGCTCTGTGCGTGATGAGCTCCTGCTCTAGGAAATGCTGAGGCTCAGGTATCAAGAGTATGAGACAGACACTGTGCAGTGAGAGCAGGACGGGTGTCGGGGCAGCAAAGTCAACAGTAGGCGTTTTGGGCAAACACCCTGATCTGAGCTCTGCGTTCTAGAAGGACGGCCCTGGGACGCTAGAAGACTGTATTAGACCAGAGAGGAGGAGATCCGCTAAACGCAAACGAGTGACGGCAGAGGCGTGCACCAGGGGCGGACGGGGGTCTCCGGGGGGCGCACGAGCCCGGCGGTGCTAACGGTGAGGGCGGTCAGCGGGGAGCGGGATTCCAGTCTCTGGTGTGGCAGCCAGCGTGGTGGGGAGGCCGGTGGGGGGCACACAAAGGCGGAGGAGAAAAGAACATGGTAGGTGGGGCGGGCGGGCGGGCGGGGATGTGGGCCCAGAATTCTGGAAGCCCCGGTTCCTATCTCCCGCGGCCGGCCTCCCGTGGCTTCCCCGCAGGAGTCAGGCTTTCACCAGAACTGATCTAAATCTCAGTAGAGACCGAGTCCTGAAAAACTAGCAGAAGGATATAAGGGTCTTTGTGTGAGTAGCTAAGGGGGTGACCGCGGCAGCTCCTGGCAAGATAGGAAACGGCCGCGGAGAAATTAAAAGGCAGGAGCGTTCCAGACGCGCGGCAGAACTCTCACGACGGCAGTCAACAGCGCAGGCAGGCAAAGGCATTCGGGGAGCGAGGTTCCATCCTGGGATGCGGTTTTTCCCACAAAATAAATTAGTTTTCCATTATTGTGCATATGAGAAGATTGTGAAAATGGCCAGAACTGGAAAGATGGAGAAAACCGTAAAACCGCTTCGGACAAACATTGTAGCTCTTAACGTCTTAGAGTTTTTCTTGCCTCCCGGGCTGTTTCTACGACGGGTACTGCCTCACTGTGGCGACAGCCCTCTCTGTACGGTCGACTGTGTGCACACGTGAGACCTTCACGCTTGCGTTTTCACGTGTAAACCGTGAAACTATGAGGAAAGCATTTTGCGACAATAATCAGGATAATCCGTGCGACAGAAAAACTAGCCTTAACATGGGCTATTTCAATACAGAAGAACTTATCAAACTACAAGAGGTAAGCGTCAAAAACACGATGGGTGAGGGGAAGCTGAGCGACAAATAGTTTGAGACAAGCATCCCACCCCGTCCCTTACCCTCTCCCTTGTGCTAAGATTGCTGTTGGATTAAAATATGCTTTTAAACCCAATACAAAGACTAAAGCAAATTTAACTGAGTATTCATCCAACTTCTGGAGGGAAGGGACTATTTCTTTCCTAAACTGAGACTCGGTAGAATAAATCAAATGTAAGCTACAAACGATTAATACCCTCCCTCCTTTGAGAACTCAACCAGATCAAGAGGAAAATCACTCAGCCCTTCGTGAAAAAAAAGGCAACGAGTATCAACGGTCAAAAGAGGAATACGGCCACTGAACAAATGGAAAATGGTGGGACTCCAGGAATAATCAAAGAAATGTAAACTAAACATAACGTAACGCTATTTTTTTTTAGCCCACGAGATTAACAAGCTTTAAAGACTGTGCTCTGTAAGCCACCGGGAGAGGCTGGTTGGGCTGTGGTAAGAACCAGTCACAAAAAGGCAGTGGCTGAAAACACGGCTGATAAACTCTCTATGTAAACGGCCAGATGGGAAATATGTGAGGCTTTGTGACCCACAGGGTCTCTGTGACAACTATTCAACTCTGTCATTGCAGCAAAACAGCGGCCACAGATAACCCATGAACGAGCGGGCAAGCTGTGTCCCAGGCAAACCTCATTTGAAGAACAGGTAGCGAGCCAGATTTGGACTGCAGGCCGTGGCTTACCAACCTCTGGCTCAAAACGGACTTATTTGTCCCTCCTGCTCCATGACTTTGCAGGTGGGCAGGGCCATTCTGGTCCCTCCAGCCACTCGGGGGTCTGAGCCTATGGGGGGGCTCCAAATTCACTTCTGCTTCCATAATTACTTCAGCGGGGGATTCTAGAAAGTCACACACAGGCTATTCGATGCCCCAACCCAGGAACGACGTACTCACTCCCGCTCATGGGCCAGAACTAGCTGTCGGGTCCTGCCCCACGACCAGGGGGGCAGGAAGGTCAGGTCTGCGCCCCACCGGAGCTGGTCACCCGTCAGCTGCACTAACCATCGCCTCCCCTGGTGCTTGTGAGGACGCGGGGAGAGGCAGCCCAGACCCGCCGGGGGCGGTGGGTCGGGGCGGGGGGTGCTGATGCAGGAAATGAAAAGACAGGACAGACGGTCGCACTGGAGCCCCAGGGAGACGACAAGTACCTTCGCAGCGTCTGGGCACTGGTGCTCTGTGTCAGCCAGGCCGTGGCCGCACGTGACAAAGCCTCGTGCCACGGACGTCAGAGGGAGACAGCAGCAGGCGCCCGGGTCTTCGGGGAGTGCATCTTCCAGTTCTCGCGTCCATTCCCCCAGTTGGGGGTCTCCCGTCACACGTGGAATGAATTTTCCGAAGCTCCCCTCTGCCGTCCGCGAGGCATACAGGTTGCCGCGGTCTCTGTCGAATAGGACATTGGCGTCGAGTTCTCCCTCTGCAATGAAATGTAGATTTTTTTCCATTTAGAGCCGGGCCCCTCGTTTCCAAATGCTGAATAGGATGGCACTTTAAAAAGAATTCCAGATGGTTAAATTAGGAGACTGACAGTTAAGGGGGGGGGGGGGGGGGGGAGAGCAGCCCAAGATTACTCACAGATCCCGAAGCCTTTTAATTTGGCTATGAATGAAAAATGCGTTTCTGTTTAAGTGGAACTTAAGTGCAACTTTTCATACTTGGTTCTGAAACCACTGTTGGGCATTTTATGGGCCCCGGCTGTGTCTAGAAAGGTTCTTCTGACAAATCCAAATTCTTCACCCCAAGATAAAGGTATCACAAGCTTCCTGGGAGTGAAGAGGAAACACGGCGGAGGGTAAGACTGGGCCCTGGACGGAGCCGGAGACAGATACTGATGGGGGGTCCCATTCAGGGGATGGAGTTCCCGGGTCTGTTCTTCATGTTGAAGAGCTTCATGTTCTGAGCTTCATGTTGACACAAGGCCACATCTGAGGGAAACTATAACGCAAAACATCAAGGCCTGTGGCTCAGACGCAGAAATAAAAAAGATGAAGCACAGATTCAGAGGAAACTTAGTATTTATTTAATGTTTTTCCTTATATAACAAGAAGGCTGGAGGTAGATGGTTTGGTGACACTGATCCAGTAGCTTTAAGATCCAAGGGCTAAAAGTCTCAGATGTTCTTGGCCATTCCTCATGAACCCAAAATAACTGCCGCAACCCCAGCCATCACATCTGCATTCCAGGCCAAAAAAAAAAAAAAAAAAAAAAAAGCACAGCAGCTGAATCTGTTCTTCAGTGGACAGGAGAGCTCTTCACAGAGAACAAAATGAAGGGTGGCCAATATGATTGATTGATGAACGACTCCACTGTCCGAGGAGGAAATTGCGTCTTCCTGTGTGGCAGGACTAGCGATCACCGCCTGTTGTTTCCCGTCTTCTTTCCTAGGGTGAGGTTTTATCGCGTTTACGCCCTACGGCAGGTATCCTGTGCTCCCTGGAAGCAGTGACACAGACAGAGGCCGGGGCAGTGAAGGGCACGTCTGGAGGTGGTGAGACCCAGTTCTGGTGAGCAGGTCAAGGGCGTCATCAGGAGCAGAGCTTTGTGTGCCGGTCTGCTGTGCTGCTCTCGCAGGCGGGCCCCTCACCCCAGGTACAGGGGATTAACATACGGCCTCGGGAGAGCCGTTCTCTCGCCCCCGCGGGGTTCCCAGGTGGGAAGATGGGGGGCCGAGGCCAGAAAGGAGGTGGCGGGGGGACAGGGGCTGGCCGTTTAATGGGGACCGAGCTTCAGGCTCGCAGGATGAAGCGGTCAGGAGACGAGGCTCGACAGTGAGGGCACGTTCCCGTTAAGTGAGATGTGAACGTACCTGATTCTTTTCACAGAACTGAGTGGGGTCCTGTCGTCGACAGCTGGGAGGGTCCTGACTCCAGAGGGAACGAGGGGGAAGGGGAGGAGGAGGCCTGCCGTAGAGACGGCAGGCGGGAAGATGACGGGGCACCGAGGCCCCCGCTGCGGCTGCCTGGGCGGGCCCTCCCAGAGGCCAGCCCTGTGACACGAGGGGTCACTCAACAAGGGAGGCCAGAACGCGGGGCCAGGCCAGGGCCTAGCTCAGGAGGAGTCAGAGCCACCTCCTCGTCCCAGAGGCCTCGGAGGCAGGAGCCTCAACGTCCCCTCCAGAGCAGGCAGCAGTCACCACACATGGTGATGGGACGAGAAGGTGCATCCCACCCGCAGCCCATCAGCAGACCCCCAGCTCCTCCCGCAATCGGCCCTTGGGGCAGCTGCGTATAGGACGTTTCCGTGCTCGAGTTTCGTCTGTAAACGTTAAAACACGGTCATTCTCGGGGCGCCTGGGTGGCTTCGTCGCGTTAAGTGACCGACTCCTGATTTGGGCTCAGGCCATGGTCTTGTGAGTTCGTGAGTTCGAGCCCCGCATCGGGCTCTGTGTTGACAACAGGGTCTCCTTGGGATTCTACCAATAAATAAATAAACTAACTGTAAATGTTTTTTATTCTCAAGGTAGTTAGCATACAGTGTCGTCCTGGCTTTAAGAGCAGAATCGGTGACTCATCACTTCCATAAAACACCCAGTGCTCATCCCAACAGGTACCCTCCTCAGTGCCCAGCACCTGACTAGCCCATCCCCCTTCCCAGCACCCCTTCAGCAACCCTCAGTTTGTTCTCCGTATTTATGAGTCTCTTCTGTTTTGTCCCCCTCCCTGTTTTTATTTTTGTTTCCCTTCCCTTATGTTCATCTTTTTTGTCTCTCAAAGTCCTCATAGGAGTGAAGTCGTATGATTTTTGTCTTTCTCTGACTAATTTCGCTTAGCATAATACCCTCCAGTTCCATCCACGTAGTTGCAAATGGAAAGATTTCATTCTTTTTGATTGCCGAGTAATACTCCATTGTATGTATATATACATACCATATCTTCTTTATCCATTCATCCATCGATGGACATCTGGGCTCTTTCCATCCTTTGGCTATTGTCGATAGTGCTGCTATAAACACGGGGGTGCGTGTGTCCCTTCGAAACAGCACACCTGTATCCCGTGGATAAATGCCTAGTCGTGCAATTGCTGGGTCGTAGGGTACTTCTATTTTTAGTTTTTTGAGGAACCTCCATACTGTTTTCCAGAGTGGCTGCACCAGCTTGCATTCCCACCAACAGTGCAAAAGAGATCCTCTTTCTCCGCATCCTCGCCAACATCTGTGGTTGACTGAGTTGTTAATGTTCGCCATTCTGACAGGGTCGTGAGGCGGTATCTCCTTGTGGTTTTGACTTGTATTTCCCTGATGATGAGTGAAGTTGAGCAGTTTTTCATGGGTCGGTTGGCCATCTGGATGTCTTCCTTGGAGAAGTGTCTATTCATGTCTTTCGCCCATTTCTTCACTGGATTATTTGGTTTTTTTAGATGTTGAGTTTGATAAGTTCTTTATCGATGTTGGATACTAACCCTTTATCCGATATGTCGTTTGCAAATATCTTCTCTCGTTCCATCGAAAAAAATAAAATAAAACACGATCATTCTTGCAAGCAAGCTTCATCTGTCCTTCATTGTGACAATGACGGCAAGGACAGCCCAGACATCCTCATGCCTGGGCGGCCGCAGACAGCTCACACATACACCTCGGCCCCACCCGTAGGACCGGAGTGAGCCTCGACCTGCTCGGGGCCACGGTGGTTCCGGGCAGCAGTGATGTGCTGTGAGGAGGGCCGCAGCCCTGAGACGGGGGAGCCCTGCTGTGGGGGCTGTGGGAGAGACAGGAACAGGAGCCCTTAGGAAGGTCTCGTTCATCCGGAGGAGGCCGCGGGTCCCACCGCGTTCAAGGTGACGAGCTGCTGGTGTCAGTTCCCCAGGGCTGTGCTGCCCTCGGTCCCTCCCGGGACATCCCACAGGTGAGTCGGCTCACACCTGCTGGAATTCACATCTTCCCCCAGGTCTCCCCAGGGCTCGGCCTCTGGGAGCCTCCGGCGGCTGGGCCGCAGAGGGAAGTCACAACACGCTCCCCTGCAGGCTCCCTGCACTTCTGCCCCCGACCCGGACACAGCACGTGGACCGCAGCTGCTGCTGGCCGCTCACGGCCCGAGGACCACGGCCCCGAGTCTCCGTCTGAGCTCAGGGTAAAGGAGCGTGAGGACACAGCACCCGCGTCCTCCCGGGAGGGAGGACAAGGCCGGGCCGCGGGGCCACGGTGACCCCGCGCTGCCCGGGGCTTACCTCCGCACCCTGGGTCTGTGCTGCCCTATTTTAAGACAAAGCTCTAATGAGGCTTCACTCTGCCTCGGTCTCCAGACCTCACAATTCCCGGGCTCTCAGATAAGGGAGTCGGGAAAATGTTTGGACAATGAAAGCAGCGAGATCATTAAGGGGAACAAATTCTGCAGAAGAAGGCGGCCTTCCCTGGAGACGCACAATTCCTGCCGCGTCCCGACAGCCTGCCTTCCTTCGCCTAACGGCGGCAACCCCTTACCCAAAAGCAAAGCAGGAGCAGGGGAAACTTGACCTCAAATCGATTCCAGATCTGGGTAGGGGAGGGGAGATCGAGGGCAGAAAGCCCAAAGCCACTGGGGGCGCCTGGGTGGCTCAGCTGGGTAAGCGTCCCACTCTTGATTTCGGCTCAGATCATGATCTCGGGGTTCGTGGGTTCGAGCACCGGGCTGGGCTCTGTGCTGACAGTGTGGAGCCCGCTTGGGATTCTCTCTCCTCTTTCTGCCCCTCCCCTGCTCGCCGTCTCCCTCTCGAAATAAATACACTTAAAAAGAAAGAAACCCGACAGCCCTTAAAAAGCACAATAGAGGGGCGCCTGGGTGGCTCAGTCAGT
This sequence comes from Panthera leo, assembly GCF_018350215.1. Classification (NCBI taxonomy): domain Eukaryota; kingdom Metazoa; phylum Chordata; class Mammalia; order Carnivora; family Felidae; genus Panthera; species Panthera leo. The sequence goes on from NC_056684.1 coordinate 1,188,992, forward strand.
TAAAGCGTCCGACTTCAGCTCAGGTCATGATCTCACAGTCTGTGAGTTTGACCCCCGCATCGGGCTCTGTGCTGACAGTTCAGAGCCTGGAGCCTGCTTCAGATTCTGTGCGTCCCTCTCTCTCTCTACCCTCCTCCGCTCATGCTCTATCTCTCCCTGTCTCAAAAATAAATAAACATAAAAAAAAAATTTTTAAAAAAGCACAATAGACAGAGAATACACTCACAGTGTGCCAATACCACAAGGGCAGTCCTGCGATTGGATTCTGTGTGCACACAGGCAACAGCTGGGACAAAACGTCAACAACCAAGAACAGCTGATTCGTTATATGGTTGGAGCACGGCTTAACTTTTTTCCAGTCTGGTTTCCATCAACGTTGCTCGCACCACAAATAATTTCTAAAATGCCGTTAAGGTGCCTTGGTGACAAGGGGACGCCAATTATGAATTCCTGCACCTCCGGAACGAGGCTGAGCCAGGGGCGCCGAGCCCCAGCCTGCGGAACGGAGCCTTGCACTCGATTTGTTTATTTTGCCTGGAAAAAAAGGAAGGTTTGATTTAAAGAGACATGACATTTTTAAGTGAGCATCACATACCTATGTTTTATTCCAAGGGCACAGCCCGTTTATACAGGATTTGCTCACGTGGCCTCTGAGCTGCACGTACTCACTGCTGGGCGGCTTTCAGACGCTGACCGACGGACTCGATGTCCCTAGTGTCACCATCATCACTGCCCTGGGCTGACCTGTGCCTCTGCAGGGCCCTCCCACACGCCCCACTCTGGTACCCAGAGAGCCACGAAACAGTGACTGTCACTGGTGCCCCAGCAAAGCGGGCTGGACCGCTGCTCCCCAGGCCCAGTGTCCTGTGTCCCGAGAGGAGGGGCCGGGAGTCCTCACCACTCCCCCGTGTGTAGACCAGTCCCAGTCAGTCCTGGCGCTCCGTGCTCTTACCGACGAATGCGTGGGGACCCCGGGGTGATGCCCTGTACACAGGGTCCTCCCCCACCCTCCGGTTGACCAACCCCGGGGGCCCATGGCTCTGAGAAAGAAGGCACAGGGGTTTCCCCTTCTGGATGTTGCTGCACATGTGACGTCTGGGGCTCCGAGCTGGAGGGAGGAGAGCGGAGCCCGCAGGGTTTCGGGAAGAATACGTGTGCCCCTGGATTAGGAGCACGGAAGCCCTCGTCACGTGGCCTTGTTGCCCACGCCAGCTCGAATTCCGTCTGTGTTGGGCCCTGCTTGGTGTCTAGATCTCACCTCTGGCCTCCCTCTGGGCAGGGCAGAGGAACCCAGGTGCCAGTGAAAGCAGGCAGGCAAGACACGACCCTAGAGACGATCCTACCCCGTTATCCCCAGCCGTCCGCACGACCATCCTGCCCACTCACACGCACGCTCCCAGCACCTCAAGTTCCAACGGCAAGAGACGTGAGACAGGCTTCTCGCAACACTGACGAGGAAGCGAGATTCTCGGAGGAAAAGGAACTTGCCAAGTAGTATTCGGACAGGCGGAAGTCCATCAGCGGGTATCCAGCCAGAAATCCAAATTCTCGGCAAACTTCTCCCCCGGGGTCACCTCCCCACCACTGCCCCAAGCAGAATCGGTCATCCTTGTTCATTGCCACCCATACACGCTGTGCCCACCTTTACCGCAAACAGTCCCTATGACGTGGCACGGACACTGGTCCCCAGTAGAATGTACCCTTTTCTGCTGACGTGTAACTGACACATGACACCATGTTAGTTTCAGGCGTACAACCGAACCATCCGGTATTTGTATATACGGCGAAACGATCACCACGGTGTTTGGTCAACACCCGTCATACGTAGCTACAGAACTTGTTCCGGGCGACGAGAACGTTTTTAAGATCCACTTTCTCAGCAACTTTCAAATATGCAACATAGTATTGTTAACTACGGTCACCATGCTGTATGCTACGTCCCGGGACTTAATGATCTTATAACGACAAGCTTGTACCTTGACCACCTTCACCCATTTCGCCCATGCCTGCCCCCTGCCTCTGGCCACCACCTGTCTGTTCTCTGTATCTGTGAGCTTGTATCTATGGTTTGTTTGTTTGTTTGCTTGTTTTAAATTCCACATTTAGGGTCAGCTTTAGCTCAAGCGGTTACTTCGCATGTGGTTCCTAAATTCCACATCTATTCCACTCATATTTGAGTTTAGTTTCTTTGTTTTTGTGTGGCGTTGTTTTTAGATTCCACCCATGAGTGAGGTCATATGGCATCTGTCTCACATCGTCTTCATCCATTCAGCTGTCAGTCAGTGTTCAGGTTCTTTCCATGTCTTGTGTATTGTAAATGATGTTTCTGTGAACATTAGGGGGGGCAGATATCTTTTTGAGTTACTATTTTTGCCTTCTTCAGATAAGTACACAACAGGGCAACTGCTGGGTCGTAGGGTAGTTCTATTTCACTTTCTGAGGAGCCTCCACACTGTCTTCCAGAGCAGCTGCACCAGTGCGCATGCCCAGCAACAGCACAAGAGGGTTCCCTTCTCTCCACATTCTGGCCAACACTTGTTTCTTGTGTTTTTGATTCTAGCCGTTCTGACAAATGGGAGGTGGTAACTCTTTGTAGTTCTGACGTGTATTTCTCTGATGATGAGTGGTGTTGGGCGTCTTCTCACGTGTCGGTTGGCCTCTGGATGTCTGCTTTGGAGAAGTGTCTGTTCCAGGCCTCCGTCCATTTTTTAGTTGGATTGTTCGGGGTTTCGTTTTGCTATTGAGTTGTACGAGCTCTTTATGTATTTTGGAGACTAACCCCTTATCAGATACGTGATTTGCAAATATCTTCTCTCATTCCATAAACTGCCTTTTTGTTTTGTTGATGCAGAAGCTGCTTGGTTTGAGGTGGTCCCACTGAGTTATCTTTACTTTTGTTGTCTTTGCTTTTGGTGTCAAATCAAGTCAAATAAATCATCACCAAGACCAATGTCAAGGAGCTCTGCCACTGATGTTCTCTCCTGAGAGTTTTACGGCTTCGGGTCTCACATTCAAGTCTTTGATCCATTTTTACTTTATTTTTGTGTAGGTTGTATGTATGGTGTTTTCTTTCCTTATGGCATCCTTGTCTGGTTTGGGTATAAAGATAAGGCTGGCCTGGGAAATTACTTTGGAAGAGTTTTTTCTCCTCTTCTATTTTTTGGAAGAGTCTGAGAAGAGTCGGTATTAACTCTTCTGGAGGTAGAGGGGAAAGTCCAAGAGGTCTGGAGCACGAGAAGGATTTGTGGCATCGCTGCAGCCTTTATAGACAAAGGGGCCACAAGTCGGGGGACAGGGGAAGCTTCTAGAAGCTGAGAACTCCAGCGAACAGTCAGCAGGCAAGCAGGACCTCAGTCATACAACCACTCAGGACTGAATTCTGCCAGCAACCCCAAGAGCCTGGGAGTGGACTTACGTCCAGAACCTCCAGGTCAGAGCGCAGGCCGCAGGCACCGAGATTTCCGCCAGACGAGCGGCTGACCTTGCCTGGGCTTCAAACTATGAGCCCGTCAGATGACGAACGGAGAGGAAGCGTTGCTTCAAGCTGCTAAGTTCGTGCTGATTTGTTACCCAGCCAGGGAAGGCGAATGCAGGGGGCTCGTGGCTGGATTTCGCGGCTGGAGGCGGACAGGGAGGGGGTTTGCTCAGCAAATGATCAGAGCAAACCGATTTCAATTCTGATGTCAACCTACTCGGAAACAACTGGCTTCCAGGCAGTTAGCAGAAGGGACTTGGGGACATTTGATCCTGGGGGGACAGGAATCCAACCTCAGCTGGCGTGGTTATCAGGTATATGCGCTGTCGTGAGGCCAAGTTCAGGGTAAAGTAAACGTGTTGCTGAGCAGGGACGCCCGCGAAGAGCCACCAACATGGCAGGGACAGAGAGCTCCTGTTCCTTCTGGATCTTAACCTTCCGGCCGCAGGAGGAGGGAAAGGACCAGAGCACACAGTCAGTGAGGAGAACGAGGAACTCGACCCCCGCCCCACCCCACCCCGCAGACCGTGCAGCCTAGTAACCTCTGTAATTCACACGTCAAGACGCCGCAGACTGGCACGGCCAGCGGCTCGGGCCATGGGCACCACGTCCATCCGGGGCCACAACCCGCCCCAGGCACCTCCGGTCCTGCAGCCCCCCGTCTGCGGTCAGAGCTGACCAGCGAAGGAGGCCCCTTTCCGTCTCCTCTCACTCACTTCTCGGGGAAGGTGAGAACACAGCACGACCCTGGCATGAAGCGAGAAGGTTGAGGACGGAAGGTTCCGTCCGCTGGGGACAGCGGAGAAACCTCAGACACGCAGGGTGAAAGTCCGCAGAGAAGCAGAGAGGAACCAAGCGGCTTGTGGCCACGGGGACCCCCACCTGTGCCGTCATGTCTAGTGTTCCACTCACATGGCGGGCCCACCCGGGCAACCGGAAGGCTCCCCTGGGCTCTTCTCAGGGCCCGGACAACGGCCTTCGGACTCAGGGAGGTGGCTGGTGTCTGGGATCTTCCGGAAAGCCCGTGACTGTGACGAGCAGACTCAAAAGCAGCTCTTGCGAAGAGCCGTCCGAATTCCATCTCCCCCCCAAAGACTCGCTTCCGGGGTGCGCTCGACTGCAGACCCGTCCGTGGGCTCCGGCAGCCTGCGCCCTCTTCCTGGCTTCTCTGGGCTCTGCCCGATGACTCCTGAGTGCGGCGGCCCCGGGGTGAGCCCAGCGCGCACTCGAGGAGAGGAAGTCAGCAGGGAACGCTCACCTTGTGACGCGCAGATCGTGAGCCCCTCGCTGGAAGTGCACACTTTGAGGGATGAGAATCTCACTCCTGGCCACGCACTGGTCCCTAATTAGCTCACAGGCAATTAGGGCAATTACAGGGGCCGCACCCCGTGAAGGCCGTGTGCCTGGGTTTTCTTTCCCTTGGAAACGTGCACCCACGTGGCGAACGTCCCTTTCGGCGAAGCCCACGCGTCCCCATCCGTCAACACCGCAGCGGCTCCGGTTGTAGAAATGTCGTGGCCACACGCGTTCCTGTCTGCAGCCTTCTCTGTCTGTACTCACTGCCGGCAGGGCCTTGGCTCCACTCCTGGCTCCGTGATGAGGAAGGACAGTCTGACTCAGAGACATGGAGACACTCCTCCGTGGTGTCAGCCGAGGGCCGGGGGTGGGCTGATTCGCAGCCTGTGATAAAGTTCTCAAAGCTGTGAGAATACGTCTATGTTCCGACTCAGGACTCTCACCGCGGGGACGTTTCTAGACAAAGGAAATCATCCTAAATAGTGGAATAGCATCACGCACGGTCTCAGCCTGGGCCGCGCGGAAAGCCGAGCTGAAATTATGAACATTTATGTGCTAACGCTTGGTGATCGAGGAAGAAGGCGTGGGGAAACGGAGGGATGAGGCAGAGAGGAAAGGGCCGCCATGGCCTGTGGGGGCCTTTGCCGAGCTGGCCACTGCCCGGTATGAAGGAAGACTGACTGCTGGACCTCACGAGACCGCCTCCCACAAGGTCGCCTCGTCCGGCGACCGAGAGTCTGGACCTCCGCCTGCAGGGAGGAAGTGTGCAGGAGGTGGCCCGGGGCTGCGGCCCCCGCTGGCTGGGGGGTCTGCCCCGGGAGGCATCCGCTCCTCCCGCTTCCCGGCTGCACGTGTGTGCCCAGAGGGTCCCTGGACGTCACGCCTCGGCTTCACCAGGGGACCCCAGGAGGTGCCCACGTAAGGCTGGAAGGAGTGCATCCAGGGGCAGCTGCCACAGAGCCAGGGGAGGCTAGACTCTGAGCCCGGAGGCCGTGGGGACGGGGACGGGACCCCCGGAGGCCCCGAACAGGCTGGCCTTCGCACAGAGGCGTCCTTCTGGGTGTGGGTCCCCACCAGGCGCACAGGCTCTGCGGTCACATCACCTTCGGTGCGTGCGACCTCGCTCTACCGTTCGCCAGGGCACACTCACTCCGTGCCCTGCACTCGCACGCGTGTCAGGTGACGGAAGGGTTCCGAGGTTTGGACGCCACCCTCTGTGCAGCGCGCGTGGCCGCCACATGAGCCCGGCAGAACCGGGGCCCCCTCGCCTGGAATAACGACAAACTGAAGACAACAGAGGTCGGCAGAGGGGCGGTTTAGTCCCGGGGCGGCCAGTTCGTGGGTCTCCACGTGTCCTTGAGGAGTTACACCGAGGTTGAAGAAAGAACACAACACGAGACAAAGTTGGCGGACGGTGCGGAGCCCTCACGACTCACCACCTGCAAACGCTCGGGGCGTTCGTCCGCACGCGGCAGCGATTCGGGGGAAAAGGTCTGTCGACACCGCTCAGTCACTCCAGGCAACGCTGGCCTCTTCTCCTCCGTCGGCGGACCTCCAGAGGCGTTCGGAGTACAGCGAGCCCAGCCCCGATCTCCACTTGTTTCAACCTTCTCCGAGTCCCCGACCGCCCTGGCGCCTGGAGACGGCCGCGTGATCTGCTTTCAGACCAGATGACCTAATGGGAATTCTGCCGTGTGCAGTCCAGGCAAGGGTGCCTTCCTGATGGAAACAGGAGGGACCCGGCAGGCACCGCCCCTCTCCCTTTCTCTCCACCTGGGATGTAGATGCGAAGTCTGGGACCACCGCAGCCACCCTCTGAGCATGAGGTGACCAGCACGAGGGAAGGGTCGAGAAAGGCAGTCCTGTCTCTTTGAGCCACTGAAGCCACATCGAAAACTACGTTCAGTCTCTGTATAGAGACTTGTTTAAAGACTCGTTTACTTGTTTAAAACTCTGTGGTCAGGTTCTCTGTTGCTTGTGACCAAACACACACCAACTCATCTAGGATGTGGTGCTAATCAGCTTACGTTCCTACGTCAGTGGCTTTTTATGCTAGAGGTCAAGGCCCGTTTGTATTTCCTACTTACAAGTAAGTTAACTGAGCCTAAGTGACTTCTCCAAACCAGAGTTCATACCCAGTCTTGATCCTGGAGCCCTTTTCAGCACTTCAAGTGCAAAGAGTGTGCAGAGTACGAGGAGACTGTCACGCAGAGAAAGGGGCTCCAAGCCATGAGGCTGGGGAGACGGGTCGAGTCCGGGGGGTGGGCGGTGTTGTTGTGCCATGCCAGGGGTTCCGCTTTCTTGTGTCGGTGGGAGAGAGCGGCCGTGTGGGGAGACCGACGCTTTGGCAGAATTTGCTGCCACACACCCAAGGCCCCATGAGTGGTACAGCTCAGTAGGTGTTGAATGAAGGAAGGAACCAATGAGCAAACAGAGCTAGAGGCAAAATGACCATTTCGGAGATTTTCCTGCAATATCTATTCCACGAGAGAGACAGGAGGGTATGAACTATGGGGATGCCTCTAGGACTGGGGAGGAGGGAGCGAATTCAAGAGCGATTCGGAAAACACAGGGCCGCAATCGTCACATGGCCACCAGCCGGTCCTCTCAAAAGGATGCTTTTCCCGGGCCATTCGGCTGAGCACGGTCCCCGGCCTACAGAAAATATGCTCCCGCTCGTCGCCTCGTGTTCACTGCCCTTCATTACCCTCTAGCTCAACGTCTTGTCCAGAGCAAGTATCCATCCAGCGCCACGGAAGGGAAGTGCAGGTTAATTAATGGGCTAATATGCATAGCATCTAGTCTCTTACAAGTGTCTCCGTCTACATTACTTACTCGTTTGGATCTCCCCTCGTCTGCTCATTATTGTCCCCAACAACCACGTGAACCACATCTCGCAGACGAAGAAGCCAAGGTTCTCAGAGACCAGTCATTACGCTGACCCTTTGGTCAGACCCGCCCCACCTGCTGTCCCTGCTGCTCAAGACCCATCCACCGCTGCAACTCGGCCGGCTCGTTCCCGGCCCCAAGGTCATGGTCAGCTCACTGCGCTCAGGACCCCTGGATGGAGCACGCCCAGTACCCACCGGGCTCTGTCCAGACCTCAGATAACTCACGATCAAACCCCACACGCAGATGGGTCTCCCAGCAAGAAAACTGAAGTCATCACTCTTCACCCAGAACTGGGTTTGTAGGTTTTCGTCCCACACAGACGGATCATAACACTCTGGTCAAATATGAAACTTCTGGAAGCTCTTCAACGGACAAAGATGATTCTAAATCTCTCACAAATCTCCTCATGATTATTGTCGCAAATAGCTCCCTCCAGCTGGAATGCAGGTCAGTATCTGGAGTTTCTAACTCCAATTCATCCTTCAAAACTCTGCACTAAGCCTACCTCCTCCAGGAAGCCCTCTGGAGTACAGTGGGCTTGCTGCCCATCAAAGACTCACGCCTTCTTTCTGTAGGTTTCGGCCGTGTTTGGAGAAAGTCGGCCTGGCCAGCAACTGTGTTTACAACCCTCTAGGGCCTAGATGGGGCCACGGGACTGGTCCTAACCAGTGAAATACAAGGGAAAGAAATGAGTGCCACCCCACATCTCCCTATTCCCCCATGGGCTGTGGAGATGCGAGAAGGCACAACGTGTTGAAGATGCAGGGCCTTTATTGGTCTCCAAACGTGGAGCAGAACTTGTCCGTCTCCCCACTGCCTCATGCCAACTCCTTTTCCCACAGCCAAGGGCACCTGCGATTGGCTTAAATGAGTAAGAACTCTTTCGTAACGTCAAGTCCTTGAAAGCTTGGATTTTGTCATCGTCACTGCCGTGGTTACAGCCCACGGTATCGTAATGAATATACCCTTCAAACCCCTTTGCACCGTCTAACGCCCTCTTCTAGAAGCTGCATCGCAAGGAGATCCAGGCCTGCTCTTGTCACGTTGTAAGTGGCACAGTTATTCACGTGTCCGTCTTTCCTCCCAGCTTACACCTGGGGTCTCCCCTGACTCTATCTCCAGGTACTGGCCCAGAGTGGTTAGTCATGAACGTTTGCGGAATTAACTTTTGGATTAATAGGCTGAGTTCCGTAATGTTTACCAGTTTCCAAAGTGCCTCCCCCTTATTCGATTTCAGTTTTTGTCCCCACTTATTCAACATACATTTGTACAGAATTATTTCGCCCTCTGGGCAGGGAGATGCGGTAATGCAATTCTTAGCATCCTGCTTTTACCAGAAGAAAAACCAAAACCAAACACGTTGGAGGCTCCAAGAGGCTAAGCTGTCAGCGTGGCCTGCGGGGTGCGGGCCGGGTGTCTGGGAGTCGGTAACGACAGTCTCCAGCTTATCTCCACATGGGCGTGCGCGGTCGAGGTGCCCTAGTTAATGACCCGCCTTCTGAGGGAGCGATGCTTTCTGCTTTCTGCTCTTGGAGACATTATTAGGAGATTTCACTGCCTGCCGGGCACGGACGTGCACCTGACCTGACCGGACGGTGAAGGGTGCAGGGTGGAGACGCGCACCTGACCTGACCCGAGGACGAAGGCGCCAGGCACAGAGACGCGGAGCCAAGACCCACGGAGACGGACAGCTGGCACTCTGGAGCGCCACACTTCAAGTCTGTCCTATCAGCGGGCTCCTTATCATGTAAGATAAAAATTCGCTGGTCCCTCCGCTACAATTACACCCTTACTCCCTCGATTTCCCTCACTCTAGTGGCTCTCTTACTGTTACTCTCTGGACCACAACTAATCAATACGTTGGTATCTTTTGTCGCCTCCAGGCTACAGGCCATCAATTTCCATCTGGTCCTCAACCAAGGGTATCAACCATCAGATGCCTACAGCTCTTTCCCTTTCGGTCCTCAACCAAGGATATCAACCATCAGATGCCTACAGCTCTTTCCCTTTCGGTCCTCAACCAAGGATATCAACCATCAGATGCCTACAGCTCTTTCCCTTTCGATCCTCAACCAAGGATATCAACCATCAGATGCCTACAGCTCTTTCCCTTTCGGTCCTCAACCAAGGATATCAACCATCAGATGCCTACAGCTCTTTCCCTTTCGGTCCTCAACCAAGGATATCAACCATCAGATGCCTACAGCTCTTTCCCTTTCGGTCCTCAACCAAGGATGTCAACCATCAGATGCCTACAGCTCGTTCCCTTTCGGTCCTCAACCAAGGGTATCAACCATCAGATGCCTACAGCTCGTTCCCTTTCGGTCCTCAACCAAGGATGTCAACCATCAGATGCCTACAGCTCTTTCCCTTTCGGTCCTCAACCAAGGGTGTCAACCATCAGATGCCTACAGCTCTTTCCCTTTCGGTCCTCAACCAAGGGTGTCAACCATCAGATGCCTATAGCTCTTTCCCTTTCGGTCCTCAACCAAGGATGTCAACCATCAGATACCTACAGCTCTTTCCCTTTCGGTCCTCAACCAAGGATATCAACCATCAGATGCCTACAGCTCTTTCCCTTTCGGTCCTCAACCAAGGATATCAACCATCAGATGCCTACAGCTCGTTCCCTTTCGGTCCTCAACCAAGGGTATCAACCATCAGATGCCTACAGCTCTTTCCCTTTCGGTCCTCAACCAAGGATATCAACCATCAGATGCCTACACCTCTTTCCCTTTCGGTCCTCAACCAAGGATATCAACCATCAGATGCCTACAGCTCTTTCCCTTTCGGAAGCCCCTGAACGGACACAGCCAGCCGCCATCGCCTTATCTCCTCGATAGTCGGCAAGTGATGGGTGCCCCAGATCCCCACAACACCCCCTGACAGCATGAAGAAGCCAGAGTGGTCATCGCCCCAATTCCCGATGATTTGGGGTCCAATCACTTGGCGAGGGCGGGGGATGTTAGGCAGTTAGGCGTGAGTGGGGAGGGGTAAAGCAGGTGCCGGCCACCCCTGAGGATTAACGGCCACACCTTCAGAGCCACCTCTATGGGTGGCAGAACAGCAAAGGCTTAGCCACAGAGCGGGCTCAAGAGCCACAAGGGGACTTGTGAGAGCTCAGAATGCGCACAAAGGTGCACCTTGCCCTCAAGGTCACAGCAAAGGGTCGTTAGAAACTCACAAATATGCAACACATAAATAAATACAATTATAACAGAAGGCTTCACAGGTAGGCACATGCTTAGAAGCCAAAATGTTATATAACCACCAGCTGTCAATCTAACATGCCCCTCAAAGCCAAGTTTACACGTGCAGAAAGCAGCTTAAAAGGATGCGGCAGGACCTTCACAGGGCCATTGCCTCTCTTGCTTCAGCAGTGACCCGCTTTCCCTCTTGAAAGTGCCCTGTACTTACCTACTCGGTCAACTCTCCCTCCCCATTCTGGGCTCCGGTCTCGAATTCTTTGGTGCATCTGGGACAGAACTGAGTGGACGTCATGTTTCCTTGCATCCGAACACATCCCGAACAACGCACTGCCAGGGTCCGTCAGCAAGCGAGTCTGGTTGAATATAATGGAAAACTAAAGTAAGAGAAGCGTAAACAAGAGGTGAGTCCATTTCTCTTCTGTAACAGCAAGTCTAGAGCTAGGTGATCTCTGACACTGGTTTGGTGGCTCAAGGACATCAGGACCAGGGGCTCTGAAATGATCTTCATTTTTCCCTCACATTTGCAAGATGAATGCTTCAGCTCCAGCCATCACATCCGAGTTCTGAGAATTAGGAAGGGCCACAAGGAGGAAGGCATGGTATCTATATCAGGAAAGTAAAACCCTCTCAATAAGCCTCAGCAAGTTTTTCTTTGACAAGTATTGGCTTCAAGAATGGTACAAAATAGTAATCTTTGATCTAAGCACAATGTCATTCTCAACAACACTGGGGTTCCGTTAGTAAGAGAAAGAGAAAGGATGGCTACAGCGTAGAAACACAGCAGTTCCCACCCTGTCACCCTGTAATGTTCAGACTAGATTCCTGCTGAAACAACGGCAATCCGAATCCTTAACTGGGACACCCAGAACACACGCAAAGTTAGCAAGTGGGGGGCAAAAGGTACCGCACACCATAAACAGTCTAACAAAGAAGAAATTCTGACAAAGGAGACAGGAACGAGGGATCGGGACCATAAAGATCAGAGTTTACACAGTGACCCGACCATGGACCACAAGGAGATTCTGACCAGGGGACGGTGCTTTGCCCCAGCCCAGGAGCTTTTCGGGCACAAGCCAGCTGCAAGCACGGTTAGTCCAAGGTTTTCTGAGACGGCAGCAGAGGACTTGTCTGCGTGCACGGGCACGGTGCAGAAAGGAGGCTCCAAAAGGACCATTTAAATAACGTTACTGTCCTGGTCAAGAGCTTTGCTGGCCTGGTTCCAGATGAAAATGGAGCTCAAACACGCACCGTCCCATTCTCCTGACTTTCGAATACGCTACTACATAAAGACACGAGAAAGATAGGAAATCCATCAGTGGATGGCAGGTGCCACCAAATACTAGGTTTACGTGAGTTACGTAGAACGCACCTGGTTTAGGGGAAATTTCCAATCGTCCCCTAACTGGCAGGTGGATCCGAAGAGAAGGTTCACCTGGGAGCAGGTGCGAAGTGTCCCCAGCGGAGTGCAAACACCTCACCGGCAACAGCAGGTTTAAAGACAAGCGGGGTTGGGAGAGACGTGCACTTGCTCCCACAGATTGCTCACGGGCGTGCCCCTGCGCTGGGCACACAGCCGGCGTCTGTATGTCTCGTCTCCAGCCTTTCCGCGGAACTAACCGGGTATTAGGGAGAGCTGAGCTGTGGCTGCAGCGGGCTCTGATGCCCGAATCAAGGGAGGGTCGTCTGCCGCTCAATGAGACGCCCCAACCAACACAGAGAAGATGTTCCCTGCAGCATGACTGTGCTCGCCTCTCCACCACCAACTAGAAGTCCATGGACTGACGAACGGATAAAGAAGATGTGGTTTATGTACACAACGGAATACTACTTGGCAACGAGGAAGAATGAAATCTGGCCATTTGCAGCAACGTGGATGGAACTGGAGGGTATTATGCTGAGTGAGATAAGTCAGGCAGAGAAAGACACATACCATATGTTTTCACTCGTATGTGGAACTTGAGAAACTTAACAGAAGACCACGGGGGAGGGGAAGGGGAAAAAATAATTACAGAGAGGGAAGGAGGGAGGCACACCATAAGAGACTCTTAAATAAAGAGAACAAACTGAGGGCTGATGGCGGCGGGGAGAGGGGAAGATGGGTGATGGGCATGGAGGAGGGCACCTGTCGGGATGAGCACTGGGTGTTGTATGTTAGTGATGAATCAGAGGAACCTACCCCCAAAGCCAAGAGCACACTGTATACACTGTATGTTAGCTAACTTGACGATAAATCACATTAAAAAAATAGAACTCTAGAGTGAAAAACACCACCTCTCAACCTGCAGCAGCAAGGCCGGCGTGGATAGTCAGAAGGGAGAGGTCCGCACACTCCTAAGAAGGAGAGAGGTCTCAGAGCTCGGAACACATTTCGGAGCCTGCGCTCGGTGGGTGAGGTGGGGGTGGGGGTGGGTGAGCTAGGGCATCACCAGCTAACACCCACCACGCACTCGGCTGTGGTGCCCGGCTGGTGCTGAGACCCTACCAGGGGCAGGGAAAAGCCATCGTTCAGCCCACCGGGGGGGATCGTACTGAAAATCTGCCTGTGGCTGTAACTCCCTTCCCCCCGACCCCTCCCCGGTAAACAGACATCTAATCTAACAAGACCAACTACTATAAAAAAATTAGTCTTTGTCCTCTTTTTCTAAAGGTAAAAGATTTGAAAAGGATCCACATAGTTTTTAACAGCTTAAAACTCAATAATGGCAAGCCAGTTACCTCTCTCTGCCCACCTGAGAAAGCAAAGAGTCTCTGAACATTTGGAAAGATCAAGGCATCAAGACAAAAGGAATATATTAATATTTATCACTTTGAATGTCCACGGCCTAAGTGCACCAAGTAAAAAAATATTGTCAGGGTGGATCAAAAAACAGGACCCAGCTCTGTGTTCTCTACAAGAAACCCCCTTCATGGAGAGAGAGACACGTATCAATTTAAGGTAAACGGATGGGGGAAACATACTACGTTAACACTAATGAAAAGAAAACAAGGGTAGCTATATCAATAAAGCAGAGCAGACTCCAAAGTCAGGAAAGTTACCAGCGATCTCGAAAGGCAGTACTTAAGGATAAAGGAGCCAATTCTCCAAGGAGATATAACAATCCTTAAAATGCGTGTGCCTAGCAACAAATCATCCGGTTTTTCCTGAGGCGGAACTGAGAGAATATCAGGGGGAAACAGCTGAATCCACGGTGACGGCTGGAGACTCCACCAACCCTCCGCCAGAAACGGACAAAGCCAGGAGGTAGGAAAACAGTAGGACATAGCGGACCGTCACCACCACCAACTGAATGGACGTATTTGACCTCCGTAGACACCTTCATGCGACAACAGCAGAATGCACGTTTGTTTTCTCAGGTTCACAGGGAACATTCCCCAAACACATTCTGGACCGGAAAGCACACGTGGAATTCCACATATGAGCGAAATCATATGGTATTTGTCTTTCTCTGACTTATCTCACTTAGCATAACACACTCTGGGTCCATCTGTATTGTAACGAGTGTCACAGCGTGATGTATATAAACTTGTCGAATCACTGTGGATTCAAACTAATGGAACACGGTGTGCCATCTACACTCAAATAAAAAAAAAATTAAACGCACCTTAACAAATCTGAAAGAATATAAATCACGCAATCCTGCTCTCAGACCACGGTGAAATTGAGCTAGAAATCAATGTTTTGGAAAATCCCAAGATACATGCAGAATAGACAACATGCTTCTAAGTAACACACGGGTCAAAGAAATCTCAAGGGAAATTTTAAAATATTTTTGAACTAAATAAAAATTAAACACGATTTATCACAAATCGTGGGATGCAGTGAAAGCAGTGATTAAAGAGAAATTTATAACATCAAATGCATATACTGGAAAGGAAGAAAGATCTAAAATCAATTATCTATCAACAACACGAGAGACAACAGATGTTGGCAAGGATGCAGAGAAAGGGCAACCCATTCTGTTGGTGGGAATGCAGACTGGTTATAGCCTCTCTGGAAAACAGTTCGGAGGAGCCTCAAAAAAGTTAAAAATAAAATCAATTATGTAACTTTCCACCTTAGGAAACTAGAAAAAGGAGAGCGAATCCAGAGAAAACAGAAGAAAAGAAGCAAGAATTAGAGCAGAAGCCAGTGAAATTAAAAACAAGAAATCGACGGACAAAATAAATGAACCCAAAGGTGGTGCTTTGAAAAGATCAATGACATCAGTAAGACCATAGCCAGGCTATCTAAGAAAACAAGAGAGAGCCTTCAGGGTACTAATATCAGAAATGAAAGAAGGCAGATCACTATCGATCCCACAGAAATGAAAGACATACTACAAATGGCTCTGTGCCCATAAATGTGACAACCTAGACGAAATAGACCAGTTCCTTGAAGGACACAAACTGATAAAACTCACATAAGAAGAAACAGATGACCTGAAGAGGCCTAGATCTATTAACGGAATGGAATCAATAAAATCATCTTCCAAAACAGAAGACACCAGGTCCCGATGGGTTCCCCGGTGAAGTCTACCAGACGTTTAAGGAAGAAATTATGCTAATTCTCTACAATCTCTCTCAGAGTGTAGAAGCAGAGGAAATACTTCCTAACTCATTCTATGAAGCCAGCATTCCCCTAATACCAAAGCCAGAAAAAAGACATTACAAGAAAACTATAGACCAATATCTCTCATGAACATAGACGCAAAAACCCTCAACAAAATATTAGCAAATTGAATTTAAAAAATTATAAAAAGAAATATATGCCACAACCAAGTGGGATGTATCCCACTTGGGATACGTGAGGCTGGTTCAACACTTGAAAATCGATTGATACGACCCATATGTTAATCAGACTAAAAAAGGAAAATCACATGATCATATCAATAGATGCAGGAAAAGCATCTGACAAAATCCAATAGTCATTTATGATTTAAAAAAAAAAAACACCTCTCAATAAACTAGGAATAGAGAGGAACTTACTCAACTTGATAAAAGCTATCTCCAAAAACCTACAGCGAACATCACATTTAATGAGGAGAAACTCTGAGCTTTCCCACTAAGACCAGGGACAAGGCAGGGATGTCCTCCCTCACCACTCCTCTTCAGTATCACACTGAGAGTCCTTGATAATTCAACAAGACGAGAAAAGGGAATACACTTTGGGAAGAAAGACATAAAACTGTCTTTGTTTGCAGATGAAACGATCATCTATGTAAAAAATCCAAAAGAATAAAAGAAAAAATCTTCTGGAACTAGTGGTCAAATACAGCATGGTGGCAGGATATGGATTTAATATGCAAAAGTCAACTGCTTTCTAAATATCAATCATGAACAGGTAGAAGTGTACATTAAAAACACAACACCATTTACATTAATACCCCTCCCCCCAAAACTTAGGCATAAATCTAACAAGATGCATAAAAGATTTATAGGAGGAAAACTACAAAACTCTGATGAATGAAATCAAAGAACTAAATAAATGGAGAGATAGTCCATGTTCATGGGCAGGAAGACTCAGTATTGTCCAGATGTCAGTTCTTCCAAAATTGATCTGTAGATGCAGTCAAATCCCAACCAAAATCCCAGCAAGTTATTTTGTGGCTAACAACAAACTGATTCTCAAGTTTATATGTAGAGACAAAAGACCCAGAACAGCCAACAAAATACTGAATGAGTAGAACAAAGTTGAAGGACTCGATGCTGCCCGACACCGAGACTTACTACAAACCAGTACTAACAAAAATAGTGTGGTATTGGAGAAAGAATAGACAAATAGACCAACAGAACAGAACAAAGAGCACAGAAGAAAACCCTATCGATACAGTCACCTGATCTTTGACAAAGGAGCAAAGACAGTCTCTCCAACAAATGGTGCCGGAACAGCTGGCCGTCCACGTGCAGATTAACGAATTTAGATGCGGACCTTACGCCCTTCGCAAAAATCCACTCAAAATGGGCCAGAGACCAAAATGTAAAATGCAAAACTAGAAAACTCCCGAAAGATCACGGAAGAGAAAACCCCGATGACCTTAGGTGTGGTGATGCCTTTTTAGATACAACACCAAAGACACAACTCGTGAAAGAAATAACGTTTCACTGGACTTCATTAAAATTAAAACCATCCACTCTGTGAAACACACAGTCAAGAAATTAGAAGACAAGCCACAGACCGGGAGAAAACGTTTGCACGAGACACATCTGACAAAGGACTGTTATGCAAAACACACAAAGAACTCTTAAAACTCAACGATAAGAAAACGGACAATCCATTACAAGTGGGCCAAACACCTTAACAGACGCCCCACCGCGGAAGATATACGACGCCACGTAAGCGTACAGAGCGATGTTCCACGTCACAGGTCACCAGGGAAACGCAAACGAAAACATGGGGGAGCCACCACCACGCATCTGGAAGAATGGCCAAAATCTGGAACCACGACAACACCAGACGCTGACGGGGACGTGCAGCGAGGGGGACCCCCATTCTCCGCTGGCGGGAACATGGGGCGGCCCCTTGGGAAGACAGTCGGCAGTTTCTGACCAAAGCGCACACACTCTTACACACAATCCGGCAATCACGCTCCGTGGCGTTTACCCAAAGGAGCTGAAAAGTCACGTCCACACGAAAACCTGCACGCGGATGTCTACGGCAGCTTTGTTCATAATCGCCGAAACTTGGGAGCAACGAAGATGTCCTTCAGCAGGTGAGTGGATTAATAAACCGTCTCCATCTAGACAACGGAATATGACTCAGCACTAAAAACAAATGAGCCATCAGGCTCAAAAGACACGGAGGAAACTTAAATGCGTATTACTCGGCGCAAGAAGTCAATCTGAAAAGGCCAACCCCCTATGATTCCAACAAAATCGACATTCCAGACAAAGCAAGAGCACAGAGACAACGAATGGGTCAGTCACTGCCAGTGGCGGCAGTCAAGGCAGAACACAGAAGCGTTTTAGGGTGGCGCAAATACTCTGCGTAACACTATAGTGATGGATAAATGTCATTATACGTTTGTCTCAACCCACAGAACGTACACCAAGAGCAAACCCTAAGGTAAGCTGCAGACCTTGGGCGATTAGCATGTGAGCGTCTAACTGTCCCAGAGCCAGCCGTCCAGCAGACTATCCCTTCCCCAGACACCCGCTTTCACACTTTTGTAAAACACTGAATCTACTGTGGACGTAAGGATTAAGTTCTAGACTCCTAATCCTGGTCAGTTGGTCGATATGTGTGTCCTGATTCTAGTTCGACACTATCTTGGTAACAAGATCTGTAAAGGGCGTTTTGAAGTCGGGAAATAAAAACTCTCCAACTTTGTTTTGTTTTGTTTTGTTTTCAAAATTGTCTTGACTATTCAAAATGTTTGTGCATTTCCATATAAGTTTCAGGATCTTCTTATCAACTTCCGGAAAAAAAAACATCTACTGGAATTTTGATGTGGATTATCCTGATGGGGAGACTCCAACATGTTGAGTTCCAGCCCACGGACACAAATGTCTCTTCATTGATGGAGACCTTCATTTGTCCCTAAGCAGTATTTTGTCATCCCAGCCCACAAATATTGCCTTTCTTTTACTAATATAATAGTGATAAGTATATTAATATTAATTAATAATTAATATAACGTATAATGATATTATATTATGTACATATTACTTAATACATGTTATTATATAATTGTATAAATTATACAATCCTAAATCATGAATGTGTCTCTTTTTTTAAATTGTTTTTAACGTTTGTTCATTTTTGAGAGAGAGTGTGGGAGCAGGGGAGGCGTAGAGCGAGAGAGACACAGTAGAGAGGGAGCGGTCAGCACAGAGCCAGGGGCTCGAACTCACGAACCATGAGATCATGACCTGAGCCAATCGTAACCGACTGAGTCAGCCAGGCGTTCCATGAATGTGTTTCTAAATTTATTCTTTTCATGCTATTGTCAACGGAACTGTATACTTAATTTCATTTTTTATTTTTTTATGATTCTGTCCTATCTCCACTATTGTCTTATTACTTGTATCTATTTTTTAATGTTTAATTTAAACAAATTTAAGGTTCCTAGTGATTCCACTAGGATTTACAATATACATCTGAGTTCAAGTCTGTGAATAACATAATATGGCTTCACACGTAATGTAAGCCTTTTACAATGTCATACTCTCAATTTCTCCTTCTCATGTTTTGTGCCATTGTTGTTATACATTTTACTTTTACATATATCAGAAACACACAATACATTTCTACTATTTTTGCTTTAGATATCAATTATCTTTTAGGGAAAAATTAATTTTCCACTTTCTCTCATTTTACTCCATTTCAAATGATCTTTATTTCTCTGGATAGATTCAAGTTTCCGTCTGGTACTGATACCATATTCCTTCCAGAAGAATTTCCTTGGCATTTCTTGGAGTTCAAGTATGCTGAAAATTAATCCTCTTGGGTTTTTTCTATGAGAAAGTCTTTATTTCCCTTGCGTTTTTGAAAGATATGTTGCTCGGTGCAGCATTCTGCACTGACGATATTATTTTTTTTCTTTCAGCACCAGGAGATGCTGCTTCATCGTCCCCTGATGCACATATTTTCTGATAAGAAATCGGCTGTAATGATTATCTTTGTACAAATATCTTCTTTATGTAATGCGCCTTTTTTCTCTGGCTGCCTTTGAGATTTTGTCTTAGTCTTCGGTTTTCAGTAGTTTGGAGATAGTACACCTAGATGGTTTTGTTTTCTTTTACTTGGTGGTCTCTGAACTTCCCAGACCAGGTATTTGTTCCCAGACCTGTTTGTTATTAAGTTTGAAATTTCTTGTCACCGTTTTTTCTGCCCCCTGGCCTCCCCCTTGCCAGTCTGGGAATCTAAGTGCGTGTGTCCAGTGATGTGCTGGTCAGTGTGTGACAGCAGCTGTCCAGGGGAGAAAAAGCCCTGATTGGTGGCATTTATACCATTTGTGGCATTGGTATAAACAACTGCGTCCTTGTGGATTTCAAGCCGGTTCTTTGCCACTGAACAAAGAGCAGGAAAGAGGTGCGTAACTGGCTTCCATAAGCCAATGCCAGCCAGCTGTGGTATGCCACCGATGCTGCTGTATGGGGGTCTAGCATGATCTGGTCTGCCCCTCGCCCCACTCTTTTCCCTTTCTATTCACTCAGGTAATTCTTATTACCCTACCTCCAGACTCAGTGATTATTTCCTTTGGCTGTGTTGAGTCTAAGAGTGAACCGAAAGAAGGCGTTCTTTATCCTTGTTAGTATGCTTTTCAGTTCTCCCATTTTCACTTGGTTACTCTCACTGGTCGGCTTCTCAGGTTAAATCACTGTCTGTTCATGCGCGTTGCCCATC
The DNA here is from genome assembly GCF_018350215.1 of Panthera leo. NCBI lineage: Eukaryota > Metazoa > Chordata > Mammalia > Carnivora > Felidae > Panthera > Panthera leo. Next base: position 1,209,189 of record NC_056684.1, read on the forward strand.
TTTTCCATTAACCCTTTAACACAGGAAGCATTGTTATTTTAAGTCTCCTGTGTGACAGCACCAGCTTCTGCGTCACGTGCCTTACTTGTTCTCTGATTCTATTTCCACCCGTGGTGAGTGTGACCTTGAAACTACAGGGGTCGTGGCCAGGTTCCTTCACTTACCAGGGGACCACCCTCCAGGCCAGCCTTTGCTGTGTGAGACGTTCAGCAGCCTCCCCGGCCTCCCCCGCTGGACGCCAGCAGCACGTCCCGGACGTAGTGACAAAAAGCTGACTCTGGAAATGGCCAGATCGTCCCTGGGGACAAAACGAGCCCCAGCCGTTTGCAAGTTTCGGGATGTGACCCCACGCCCCCTGCAGACCTTGCCTGCAAACGGCTGCTACCGATTCTGGTTAAGTTAAGGCGGAAGGGGACGAATGGGAACACGTGGGCAGCGGCAGATTCCGGAGGTCGGGGTTCGGAAGAAAGCAGAGGGAGGCCCGGCCGCCTCCACCCCATCCCGGGAGGACCTCATTCCTTCCTGCCACCAACATGTCACTTAACAAGTACGGACTGAGTGCCTACACGGGCCATGTACTTGGGACACGTACTTGGGACACGTGGGCACACAAAACAGACAGAAGTGCTCATCCCGCGGACTTCACTCTGGACACATATTAGCAGTAAATATGAAAAATACGTAAATAACACAGTGTGTCAAAAGATGGCAAACGCAGCCTTTTAAAAATGCAGAGAAAGGTACGGGGGCGAGAGGTGCTGGGAGCGAGTTTGCGGGAAGGGCCTCAGTACATTAGGGCTCCAGCCCGGGGCCATCACCACCCCACCCGGGTCACCGCCGCTGGCCCCTGCTGCCCGCTGGGACCGTTCATGTCACGGTCTCGCGGAGACACTGGGCGTCACTGTCAGCGGGTGAGCCTACGCCCCCTACTTCCCTGCCTCGCTGGCCCCAGCCTCACAGTCTCCGGCGTGAACAGGTGCTTGGACAGACCCGGGCCACACGACGGAGGGTGCCCCGGCTCCCAGGACGCAAGACAGCAAACGGCTAGTGGTTTTGGCCTCTGTAGTAGGAAGGAGGTACCCTGTCCCACTAAGACACGGCACGAGATGCCAGGCAGGAAAAGGACAAGGGTGTCCAGTGTGTGGACTAAACCAGAAATTAGGGCAGCGGCAGGAAAACAGGAGGAACGAGGAAACATGTCACCGCGCATTAGCGGGCACTGATGAGACGAGACCCGAGAGACGATTCGGGCTTCTGAGGCCGGCTCATTTGGGCCCATTAAGTGCCTTCGTATAAACAGATCCTTTTTTAAAAAACCAACAAACTGTACGTAATTCTGTACAAACTAGATTTCCACCTCAATGAGTCTGTGTTAAGTAAACTCTGGTGAAGAAAAATCGGGCCATTTAAACTGCCGTGTCGTGACCGGAGCTCAACATCCTACTGAGCGTGCAGGAGCCCCGGTTGGGGCACCGGGTCACCGTTCCAAAGGCGACGCCCTCGTCCCGTGTCGTATGCGGCACCCCTCCTGGCTGTGTGCCTGGACACAGAGCCCTGGTTCCTCCTCTGATTATTGTCACGATGCAGCTCAGCCGTGAAGCTAAAAACACCCAACGTCTCCATCAGCGGAGAAGTGAGCATTTGTGCCCATCCCCCTCCAGCGCGCCCAGGTCAGGGCCATGAGTCACGTACGGGACGTTCACACTGGCCCCTGGAGTCCCGCTCACCCTCACCCAGCCGCAGCGTCACGGCCGTGGGCACACTCAGGCTGATTCCTGCTGGCGGGACTCGGGGGCCAGGTCCCTTCCTTCACCCAGTCATGAGACTCACAGAGCGTGGCAGTGACCACGCGCAGCGTGGGGCCCACACGGACAGGAGTGACGCAAGGGCAGAGAACGGTGAGGACACGGTACAAACCGGTGCCGTCCCGGTCCCCGGAAACGGCCCACGATGGGGAGACACCTGGAGTGTTAAGACGGGCAGCGCCCTGGACGGCCCCGTCCGATGGCCACACGTTCATTTACAATTTTCCAGCAGCCGCATTTTGTTAAGAAGGTAAAAACAACAACAACACAAGGGCGCCTGGCGGCTCCGTCAGTAGCGTGTCGACTCTTGATTTCCGCTCAGGTCATGATCTCACAGTCATGGGATCGAGCCCCATGTCAGGCTCTGTGCTGACAGCCCAGAGCCTGCTTAGGATTCCCTCTCTCGCTTTCTCTCTCTCTCTCTCTGCACCTCCCCTGCACACATGCTCTCTCCAAAAACGAAAAAACAAAAAAAGAAAGACAGAAAAGAAGAAAAGAAACAGGTGAAACAGGAAACAAGTTCTGATACGCATTTCATTTAACACGACGAACCCGAATATCACCGTGTCGGCGTGCGACCCGCAGAGAATGCACGAGGATGCTTCACGCCCCGTCCCTCCCACGGAGCCGAGTCCCGGCCCAGGCGGGAACAGCGCCAGGGTGGCGGCTCTTTCACTTTTGCATCTGGAAAGTTCCTTCTCGGATTAACCAGTGAGTTCTCAAAACATGGGTAAGAGCTGGCAGAATGGGAAAAATCGGTCAAATATTCACAAATTTCAGGTTGGGCACGTGGAGGAGTCTCACTGTTTTGTAAGATGTCTCCAGCACAGACACGTGCGGTCCCCCCTCCAGAGACACGTGCGGCCCCCCCTCCAGAGACACGTGCGGTCCCCCCTCCAAAGACACGTGAGGTCCCCCCTCCAAAGACACGTGAGGTCCCCCCTCCAGAGACACGTGCGGCCCCCCCTCCAGAGACACGTGCGGCCCCCCCTCCAGAGACACGTGCGGCCCCCCCTCCAGAGACACGTGCGGTCCCCCCCTCCAGAGACACGTGCGGTCCCCCCTCCAGAGACACGTGCGGCCCCCTCTCTGGAACTTTAAGGAACAGTCGGCTCCATAATTGGTCTTTGAGTGCCAACCGCGGACCAGGCACCAACCAAGCTGGCCTCCAGGAGGCCCATCCACACGCCCTCACAGCTCGTGCCCCTCGGCACAGGAGTGGCCTGTGCAGGGAACCTGGCAAGGCTGTGTGCAGGCCACACCACACGTGGCCCCGTGGCTGGAGCACTGCCCGTGAGGCCGGGGCCACGTGGAAGGGAGCACGAGTGCGGGACTGAGCGAGCTCATTAACTCTCCCTCTTCCGGCCGGGAGACCCACGGAACTCGGCTGGGGATCAGTGTGCCAGCCTGATGGCAGCCTGATCTCCTTCCCCGTGAGTTAGACGCCCTCCTAGCCACAGGTGTCCACGGTTGGACGCCTCCCAGTGGACTTGTGACACAGAGGAGGCCACGGCAGCAATTCCTGGAAGGAGCACCCCTTCCAGGCCGGGGAATCCAGCCCCGTGAGTCACCTACCACCCCCCCCCAGGTCCCCAACCCTCCACAACGCGAGGTTCCCAGGGGACAGGCTGGCCCCTCTTACACGCCTCACGCTCTGCCCTCTGGGCTCAGCACGGAAGCCTGCGGTCAAGCAGGCGTGCGAGGGCCCCTGTGCAGAGGCACAGGCCTGCCCCCCTCCCTGCGGACACCAACCTCTCCTTTGGGACCAGGGACGGGCTGTTCACCTTCTGCCCCTCGAAAGACCCTGAGGTGGCCCCACACGACACGTTAACCAAAGGCCGCTGTGACCCGCAGGCCAGAAGGCACACGCTGTTCCCGCTGTGATGTCGAATTACACGGAGCCACACGGTGCAGACGGGGCCCTGGAGGCGACGAGAGAAAGGCCCCAGGAGCTACAAAGCCTGTCGCCTACATGGAGCCCCGGACCCCTTCCCATCTCACTTCCCAGGAAAGCCCGACGCACAAAAACAAGTCCCCTTCTCTCATACCCGAGTGTCGGTGCGAATCCTGACAACTCTTTCTCTCCCCAGTCCGTCCGTCTGGCCATGGGAGGTTGGGCACAGAGGGGCATCCGTCAGCAGCTCAGCAGCTGGCAGTCCCTGCGGTCTCTCTCTCCCAGCCCCACACCCTAGAGCCCACGAGCGGGCGGGACACGGAACACAATCGCCGGCCCTCGGCCGCCATCACCCCCCCCTCCCCGACTCTGGAGCAGGCAGCCCGGGAACGTTAGGTTTGCAGAAAGCTGCACTCGGGGGTCCCCGTACCCACATTCCTGCGTGAGCAAGCCCTCTAGTAGAGACTCAGGGGCGTCTCAGGTCCACAGAGGAATCATGGGAGGGAAGAGAAACCCTTCCGTCTCGATCCCGCCGGGATGCCCGCCATGTGCAAGGCTTGTCTGCAGTTCCCACCCGTGAGCGTTCGCTGGGGATTCAGGGGATGAAATCGGCCTCGAGGGTGCACTGGTGCTCCCGGGTCCTCCTCCCCGACCGGGCACGGTGCTCCCAGGTCCTCCTCCCCAGCCAGGCACGCAGCCAACAGTCCCTCGGCCCCAGGGGGCTCCCTCGGAACCCCGAGGATAGGCCACACCTTCTGCCACGTGCTCGCCTTTCGGCTTTGACTCTCCCCTGCCCTGTTCCAGCTTCTCCGCTCCGACGGGAGTGGGAAAGTTCCTGCCAGACACCAGTCCCTTAAGCAGGTCGGAGAGCATGAAGGCGGAAGGAACCACAACACGCACTTACCCGCCAACCCCCAGCGCTCAGCAGAGCGAGCCCGTGAACACTGGGGTTCAGTGAGCGCACTTGAGCCCAAGGCCCCATCACCCGCCTCCCCCGCAGTCCAGGAGGAAGGACTGACCGCCCTCCCCGCGTGGGACGCTGAAGGTCCCAAGGAGTGAAGCCGCTTCTTCAGAGGCCCTTCCCTCAGACGAGCCTCCCGCCCAGAGAGGGGCCCCCCTCAGCCGGCACGCTCAGGGGGTCCCCGGCTCCCCCGGCTCGCCCCAAGATGGGCACGAGGCAGAGCCTTGCTTGGGCAGCTGCCTGGCCCACAGGCCCATCCGTGCAGCCCGTGCGGCCAGCATCCACCGAACCCACGGCTCGCCTACAAACACCAGTCGGGACACGCGGTCCCGGGCCGCACACCCCAGGCAGCGTCACGAACACTTCCACGGCTGTGCCCGTCAGGCCTTGCCAGGCAGGATTCTGGTCACTGTCCTTGGGGCCGCGTAGAGCGTTCCCCAGTCAGCCCAGCGGGCGCTGGAGACTGAGGGCGGCACCTGTCCACGCCCCCCTCTGTTCCACGTTGTGAGAAGTAGACACGGGAATCTCCGGGAACCGAAGTACCTGCCTCAGTGCTGGCGGGGTCGGCGCGGTCGGGCAGGACGGGAACGTCCCACGTGGGCCCACAGGAGAGCGATCCCACACCCGGCTGCGCAGGACCACTGGTAACTGCGGGCTGCCTCATCCCGCCCCACCCTACCCTGCCCTGTGGGGGCCACCCCCGCCCCACCTGCACCCTACCTTCTAGGGGCCACCCCCCCCACCTCCACCCTGCCCTGCCTCCCCCCCCCCCCCCCCCCCCCGTGGGAGTGCCACACCCACCCTACCTCCACCCTGCCCTGCATGATGGGGCAGGGAGGGGGGCACACTAGCCCCACCCCCGCCCTGCCCTGTGGGAGCCACCCCCACCCCATCCCCACCCTGCCCTAGGGGGGCCACACCCATCCCAGGTGGCTTATCACGCGTGGGAGGCAGAGAGAAGGCAGGAGGTCACAAGACTCCAGGACAGACGGAGACGCAGAACACAGGTCCTAGCCAGGAGACGGCCACCTCTGTCCCCAAGTGCTGAGCAAACAAAGAGTGAGAGATGGGCAGAAACCGCGTCCCAGGGCTCAGGGGCTCCGGCAGTGACACGGGGAGAGGAGAGGGACCATTCTACCTACAGAAACCCATGAAGACTAGCTCGGATACAACTGTTCGGCCAGTAGGTGCGAGAAAGTCGGCCCAGAAGCGCTCTCCGGACCCAGAGGACAGAACCGGCTTGTCGCGGCCACACGACACAGCTGACCTGAGAGCCCAGACCCCTCTGTGCCCCGGCCTGCACCTGAACCCTGGGAGCACTGCTCATGCTCAAGCTCACGGCGACCGAGGGCTCACCATGCGCCCGCACGTGGCATCGCACCCCATCTACACGTGGATCCTGCGAGGTGGGCACTGTTTCATGACCGTACGATGGGCACAGAAACCTGGGCAGGGAAAGGCACACAACCGGTGAGCCGATGAAGTCGGCTCCAAACGCAGGTCGTCTGGCTCCTGGGCGTGCACACTAGGCATACGGCCGACAGTCCTGCTCCCGGATCTGGACCCGCTCCCCACCCCTGCCTCGTGGGAGACCCCCGCCCGCGTGCGGCACGGCCTGGTAGGACCGCCTGGGACTCTCTCCCACCTGCCCGGGGCACCGTCCGCCTCATCTCCTGCATCCGCAAAGACACCCCCAGACAGTTTCTTGGCCCCGAGGCAGAGTGGTGAGCGAGACGTTGTCCCTGTCCCCCGGAGTTCACAGCTCTCTCAGGAACACCAGCACGGAATCGGGTCCTACGAGACGGCGCGGTGTGTGCGTAAGCAGGGGCGGGCACAAGACGCCGTGAGGGCGTAGAGAGAACGTGATTAACTCCGGCATCAGGCAGAGCCCCGGCCGGACGCACAGGACACACCGGGACTGGGTCATCTGAAGACAGACTGATAAAGGGACTGTCCGCAGAGGCGCAGGCAGGGATCAGCCATGACACCTGGGACTTGCTGCAGCCAGACGCGGTCACCCTCCCCGTGTCTGCCGGGTAGCCTCTCTAGACGCGCCTCCCCAGCCCAGATCCCAGTACCCACGCGTGATCTCCAGGAAAGAACTGTTTCTGTGGACGGCTCACCGGGTTCCCATCAACGTCCACGGACAGGAGCACAATGGCAAGTTTTTAAAAATTGCTCTTGGCTGGGGACACCTGGGTGGCTCAGTCGGTTGAGCGTCCGACTTCGGCTCAGGTCACGATCTCGTAGTTTGTGAGTTCGAGCCTCACATCGGGCTCTGTGCTGACAGCTCAGAGCCCGGAGCCTGCTTTGGATTCTGTGTCTCCCTCTCTCTCTGCCCCTCCTCTGCTCGCGCTCTGTCTCTCTCTCCCTCAAAAATAAATAAACGTTAAAAAATTAAAAAAAACTAAAATTGCTCTTGGCTGCTGGCTGTTTTGCTGAGTACAATCTCAGCTTATCCTGAGCTACTTGGAGCTTCACCTCTCGTGTGGGTGACATGTTTCCATAAATCACACAATCCACAGGAAGCTTGGTGGACGCAGAGGACAGAGGGCGGGTGTTGCTGGAGACGCAGTTTGGAGCCAGACTGGGAGTATTCCCGTGGTCCGTGGACGCTGGCTTCGGGAACGCAGAGAAAGCGCTGGATCCAGTCCGAGAGGTGAGAGCTGGACGAGGGGGCGGGGAGGGGAGAAGAGGCAGGTCCTCAGCTGGGGGAGAGGAAGCAGCTTCAAGGACCCCGGCAGCTACGTGCACGGAACGAGGGCGACGAAGCTGTGGTCCAGGGAGGGCTGCGATGCCGACCTGAAGGGGTGTGCGTCAAAGCGCTTTGCTGGGCTTAATTCTGGAAAGGCAGAGCCCCCAGCTGGCACGAGACCCCACCCCCCACACTCTCAGGTGAGGACACCTTGCCATTCTGGCCAAGCCGGGAGTTGGGGCCCGACAACAGAACAGGCTCGCCTGGGTCTGGCTCAGAGACCGTGTTTATGTTTCGAGAGACCTGTTTCCAGCACAGAGCAGGAAAGGCAGCCACACCGGCGACAGCAGCCGGGGTCCTGGTCTTGGTCTTTCCCTGCAGACAGCAGAAAGGGGGTCATCAAATGCCCAATGAAAGGGGGTCATCAAACGCCCAATGAAAGGGGGTCATCAAACGCCCAATGAAACGGGGTCATCAAACGCCCAATGGTGACCAAGCCAATGGGCGAGGGACGTCTCAGGAGGATTCCGGGGGAGAAGGTGGGCCTGGCCTATGGGTTCTTCACCCCGAGCCCTTGGCACTCACGCATCCAGATGCCCGTGCAAAGGCTCTGGGGAATGTGGGGACCTGCCCCTGGCTGGATGGGCATTTGTGACCAGATGCCGACATCCCCTTGCTCCTTGCCACGGGTAATTGCCAAATTAGGGTCCCGGCCAGAGTCTTGAAGGGAAAGCCAAATATAAGCGTTTGAAGCTGCACGCGTTTATGTTTAATTAAACCAAGTAGCCGAGTAGATGAGTCATTGGAAAGGTAGTTCTGTTAAGCCGATGCTTTGGTTATTCAGCCAGAATTTAATGAGCCCCAGTCTGAAATGACATCGCTGAGAATGCCGGCCAATCACGTTTGCTGAGAGTAAAGAGAATTTCCAATATGCCGCACTTAGAAATTAGCATAGTGCCTGGAGAGTAATTAAGCATCATTCTTCAGAACCAAAGGGTCCCTCGTAGTGCGAAACACGTCTGCAGACACCATCGTCTAGACGGCCTTTTAAACAAGGGAAGTCCTAGTTTGGCGGGGCGGGGGGCGGGGGGGTGACGGCGCTGGGGGCCTACCATGTTGGTTTTGTTCTTTGTGGACTTGCCTGGAAGCCCCAAGGTGGCGGTTTTCAGTTTTGCTAGTTTGTTTTCCACTAGGAATAGAAAGTTCTTTCACGTTGACCAGAGAGGTTGATATTCCCTCTTTAATATCTTCATCTGTCTTACTGCAAAGTCGGTGTTTGCTTGTATCCCTGTTTCCTCACATCCAAGCCCTAAAATCCCAGCCAGTCAAGACCCCTGGTGTCGGTCACTTGTGAGCAGACACACACACACACACACACACACACACACACACACACACACCAAGGCTTGGAGCTCTCAGCCCCGTGCACTATGGGACTGCTAGCAGCATTCCTGGCCTCTACCCACCAGACACCAGAGCCCCTTCTCGAACTCTGGCATTCCCACATGTCTGCAGACATCGACAGTGCTCCCCGGGGGTGCCACTGCCCCCATTGACCACCTCTGGTGCAGACAAAGTCTACACGGGAGCCCTGCCTCTTTTCCAGGGTAAATGTGGAGTCAAGGGCCTGACTCATCTGAAGGGCTTGCAAACGTCTGCTCTGTCCCCGGAAATGGCCCCGGCAAGGACACGGAACAGCCTACAGAAACGGTACAAAGAACGGCCGAACCAGCGGCAAGCCTCCCTGGGCCACCCCGTTGTGACTGATGTGTCCGGGAGAAGTGCAGCCCCGTCCAGAAGCGTCCGACAGGAAGCCAGACGTGAAGTGACTACAGTAATGAAGATTCGTACAGCATAAAGGGTCACGGGTTGTTGTCAAAGGGAGAAGACAAGATACCCAAGGGTCCGAGAGGCTGGCTGATGGTGACGCGGATCCCTGTCTGATTCCCAAACTCTTTTTTAATTTTTTTTAAGAGAGAGAGGGTGGGGAGGGGCAGAGAGAGAGGGAGACTGAGAATCCGAAGCAGGCTCCAGGCTCCATGCTGTCAGCACAGAGCCCGACGTGGGGCTCAAACTCACAAACCGTGAGATCATGACCTGAGCCGAGATCAAGAGGCAGATGCTCAACCTACTGAGCCGCCCGGATGCCCCCAAACGTTTTTGAAGCTGCTGATGAGGTTCTTTAGAGACAGGTCCTGGTTGGGCAGAAACCGTGGCAAGATTTTGTCAGATGGAGCGTCAGCCGCTATGTTCTCTGAGCTTCTGGTGGGGACAGAAGGAGGGGTGGAGAGCGGGGGCCACCTGTTCACAGCCTGCTCTGGACTAAGAACTTCACCAGCACGTGAACCCCATCTTAGGGCACCTTGTCTCAAGATTTAGGCAAGCCTGATGCAAACTCTCTCTTTCCGGCCCTGAGAGGGATCACGGTGTCTGTGGATCCTGGCGGCTGTGGGTTCTCAGGGCCACCTCTGCTCCAGGACCCCGGCCCTCTGCTCTCTCAGCCTCACTGACACCTCTCTCCACTCACTTCCTCCCCAAAACAGAACCAGTCCCAAGGAGCCAAGCCGCCCGGACGCAAGGATCAGGACACCCTCAGGACCTCCTAAACACCCAACTCCTGAAATCTCAGCTCTGGGTCTCACCAGCTTTGAACGCACACCTGCTCCTTCATCCATTCTTGGTCCCTTCCCAGCAGCCAGTGACAGGCCTCCCCGGAGGGTGGCCTTGCATGCGACCCTCAGATAAAGATGCCTCCCCGCAAAGGAGTCACAGGGGCGGCTTTCAAGTCACAGCTTAGGAACTTTACAAACTTACTTAATGGGATTTGGTGCCACCGACAACCACCCTTATTTCTGAAAGGAGGGAAGACACGGGGAAGGAGAGACAAGGGCCCTTTACCTTTGCACCTTGTTTTAACAGTGTCATTGAGAAATAACCCGCATACCATACAATTCACCAATTTAAATTGTACAATTCAGTGGGTTTTAGTATATTCAGAGTTGTGCAACCAACAGCACAGGAAATTTCAGAACATTTTAATGCCTCTGCAAATACGCACGATACCCCAGCCTCAGCCTCCCCAGCTGCTGCTACACCTTCTGTGTCTATGGAGGTCCCCGCCTGAGGACTTCTTATAAACGGGATCATACAACAGTCAGCCTTCTGTGTCTGGATTCTCTCACTTAGGGTAATGTTTTAGGGACCATCCACGTTGGAGCGTGAATCAACTTTCCCTCGTACTACCGAATAACGTTCTACTGTACGGACAGATTACATTGTGTTTGCCCGTTCGCCAATTGATTCGTATCGGGACTGCTTCTACACCGTGGCCGTTTACACACTACACGTGATCTACGTACATTCCCGTTACAGCGTTTGTGCGGGTCTGTCCTGTCTCCTACCTGCGGGTCAAGTAACGACTCTATAGTTAACGTTCTGAGCCGTGTTTGTATCCCTGTCGGCAGCGAATGAGGGTACCAATTTCGGCACATCCTCACCAACACTTGTAATTACCTGAGTGTTCTACTTTAGAAGCACTAATGGCTGTGAAATAGTCACTCATTGTGGTCTTGACTTTGATTTCTCTAAGAGTCAGCGAGGTGAACACCTGTGCTCACTGGCCATTTACACATCTTATTTGGAGAAATGTCTCTTCAGATCCTTTGCCCTTTTTTGTCTTTTTGTTACTCGGGCCTAAGAGTTCCGAAAACCAGTCCTGTCACGCCTGACTGGCAAATATTTTCCTCCATCCTTCACTCTGTCGATAGTGCCCTCCGGAGCACTAAAAATCTCTGCGAGTCCAAAATACCCGTATTTTCTTTGGTCACATTTGCTTTTGGCTTCGTGTCTGTAAAACCATTTCCCGATCCAACATCAGGAAGATTTATTCCTATGTTTTCTTCTAAGAGTTTTATAATTAAAGTGCTTACGTCTATTCCTTTCGAGTTAATTTTTGCCTGGGCTTTGAGGCAGGGGTCCAACCTCATTCTTCAGTGTGAGGCTGTCCAGCTGTCCCCGCGGCATTTGTAGAAAAGACTCTCCTTCCCCCATTGAGTTGTCTTGGCATCCTTGTCACATCTCAGTTGACCATAAACGTGAGGCTTTATTTCTGGAATGTCGACTATATCCCATTAATTTGTATACTTACCCTTGTGTTAGGGTCACACTCTTTTGACTTGTGTCATTTTGTAGTAAGTTTGAGCCTGGGAAGTGTGAGTTCTTCGATAAATTCTCTGTGCCTATTTTGGGTTCTTTGCATTTCGATCTGGATTTTAGGACCAGCTTGTCCTAGTCCCAAACGGCAGCTGGAATTTTGTAAGGATTGTCCTGCCGTACGTCCTATGCGCCCTGGTGTTACTTCTTTTGGTCTGAATGACGGGACTTTGATTCGTGGACACGTTGATCAAAGTGGACTCTACCGACCAGGAGATGTGGTGAGCTCTCTGCCCCCGTGATGTCGGCAGGGGCCCTGGAGTCTACAAAGTGTCCCTAACAGCCACCTGTCCTCCCCTGTGTCACCCCGTGAGCCCACGGGCCACAGCTGAGGGGCAGGAGGCCTGAGAGAGGAGACAAAAAGTCCTCCCCGACCCCCTTCGAACGCTTTTCCAAACTAGAAAGGCTCTCCCATTATCCTAATTAGTGTTCTCAAGGCAGGAGGGAACATAAATCAGCCTTTCCACTAAACGGTGTCACTTTGAATTCATGCCCGTCACACACACGCATACACACTCACCCACACACACTCTCACACTCACACACACCCATACCCGTCACACACGCACACACTCAGCCTCCAATTCGCCCTGCTCAGACTACACTTGCACAGAAGCTGGAGGACGTGTGGAGAAGTCTCTTCCCTGGCTCAGGAACAGGCCTGGCTGGCACGGACGCTCGCTGTGGGGCTGCCGACCACAGAAGTGACGACGAACGAGGGATACGTATTTACACAGTATGGTGATCGGATTTGCATATGCAAATCAGGCTGCCATTCCCAGCCTCTTTCCTGGCAAAAACATGGTAGGGGATGCCTCAGTCTGAGTAAACTTAAATACTCACCTAGACCTCAGCCGTCTTTCGGTGGCTCACAGCCAGGATATCGAATTGCACCAGGCAGAAACCCACTCTCACATGTGTGTCCTAACAGAGGGCTAACTCTGCTTTCAGTAAACGCACCGTCAACTCGTAAAGAACGCGACGTGGAGGCTGGGGCGCAATGAGCAAGCACGCGGGGTTGAAATCCGAGCTGGGCCACGGAAGACGCACCCTTTGGAGATTACCCTTGGGGACCACACCTAGGCTTTCCGTATTCTGCACACAGTAATCAGGTGAAATTGGTAGCACGTTGCTGACCTTGAGGACGGTCATCTCCACAGGGTCACGTGTGGTTCTGGAGCGCAGAGGACCTGCGAGCAGGAGAGAAAGTAAACGCAGTAAGTCAATTTGTACAAATGGCGCTTTGTAAGCTGTTATATGGTTTTTGAAGTGTTAGTTGTTACTATCACTACATTCCTATAGTGACAGCTATTATTACCAGAGCAGAAGTCAGGAGGACTTGAGTTTACTCTCGGGCTCCCGGTACAAGTGTTTCTGAAGCTTTGGGGCATCCTTGGCCAAATACAACAGAAACTGACCCTTTCCGCCCTGGTACCTGATGGGCAGAGCAGGACTTCCACGCCGCAAGGAAGGGATGAGAGGGCCTCTCTCCGTTCTTTTTTTAAAAATTTTTTTTTAATGTTTATATTTGAGACAGAGAGAGAGAGAGAGAGAGAGAGACAGAGCACAAGCAGGGGAGGGGCAGAGGGAGAGGGAGACACAGAATCCGAAGCAGGTTCCAGGCTCCGAGCTGTCAGCACAGAGCCCTACGTGGGGCTCGAACCCACGAACTGTGAGATTGTGACCTGAGCTGAAGTCGGACGCTCAACAGACTGAGCCCCCCAGGCGCCCCTCTTTTAACTTTTTTAAGTCTTGGTCTCTTCATCCATAAAATGGAAACCTGACAAGGTTCTGGTGAGGGTCCAATGGGACAATGGGTGGGAGAACCCTTTGAACCAAATGTACCGTGCCCACGGAGACACTCCGGGCCCCCCGCAGTGGGAGCCGAGGGGCACCTCAGGGCCAGCAGCAGCCAACATCACAGGAAGCAGTGCTTTTGACAGAGAGCAGACTGCCTGGGAGGAGAGCTAGCGTACAAGGTGAAGGGAACCCTAGACCCAAACATGTGCATATCTGCGGTCACCAACAGCCCTTTCCAGGAGGAACAAGGCCTTCTTTTCATTCTGAGGCAGACACAAAGAGGAGACCGTGGGACACTGACCACCACGACGCGCCTCACGGATCTCCAACTACAGAGAGAGTAATTCCCTGACAACTCCAGCTGCCTCTGAAATCCAGCCTCACGTCTGCCAAGGTGATGGGGTCCCTCCGGTGATGGGTCCCTCCCTCCGGTGATGGGGTCCAGGAGGACCACTGAGGCAGGCCAGGTCCCGGAGGACGCAGAGCTCCCCGATGGCCGGCTTCCTCTCCGGGACCCGCCGTGGCTCTGCCAGGCCTTCCTTAGCCTGGATGGCAGCCGGGGAGGCTCCTACCTGCCTCTCCCGCCCAGGGCCCCTCTCGCAGGGCAGACATCTCATCTCAGAGACCAGAGACGCCACAGGGTCTGCTCCCCAGAAACATGCAGTGTGGACTGAGGTCCCTGACCTGACAACCAAAACATTCTGTAGCTCTGTTTCCATCAGCCTACAGAGGGATGGGCCGACGAGAGGCGACAGGGAGGAAAGGATAGGCAGGGGCGAAGAAAGGTTTTTTCAACGTGAAGGGAGATCTATTTTGAGAAGAAAGGAGAGCTTTACAAAAACGCGGTTGAGAGCTGTCCTGAGATGGCATCGGCTGCCTTAGGAAGCAGGAGCTCCTGTCCCTGGAGGTGTCAGGTCACAGGACCGCGGCTACCTTGCTGGCATTTGGCCACGTGACACGCGTGGCTGCTGAACCCGGTGGTCTGTAGGGTCTAAGGGCCACAAGTCATTCAATTCCACGCACAGGCCAGTCTGCACACTCCCGGCACCTTAGCACTGGGACATCGCCGTGTCCCGGCCTCAGCGCCCAGTTTGATTCTTCCACGGAAATGACCCGTGTCCGTCAAGCTTACCTCCTGCTCTAGACCTTGAAGAAGCCCCGTGGCTCCAGTCCCGCCGTCCCCGGGGGCGCTCTCGGTGGGATGGGACACCAGCCACCCGGACGGGAGCCACGTGTGCTGAAGGACGCGCCAGGGCAGCGCGGAGGCTCCAGGCACACAGGGCCCTGGGGAGGCCACAAAAGGCCGGCCTCCCTGCCTCCCCCAGGACTCCAGCAGGCCCGTTGGCTTACCGGCATGCGCTGGAGGGGACACGGCGGGTATGTCTGCAGTGGAACCCGGCTTTAGAGAGGAGGGGTCGGGCTCCCCCCGCCTCTGGGGCCTTTTTCTGGCCCCCCTGCCCTTCTAGGAGGGGCCACGTCCACTCCTTCTCCAGTTCCCCGCCACGCTGTCCCGCCACGCCGTGGCCCAGCCTCCAGCCTCCATCATTGCAAGACCTTGACTGCCAGGACCTCCACTCACCAGACCCAAAGGGCACGTTCCCCGTCCTCGACACGCCGGCCTTTCCGGAGCACCCGCCAGCACTGGCCCCGCGATCTGTCCCCTGCTTCACTTTCTCACAAGCTGTCCTTTGTTGGCAGTCCCTCCACAAATACTCCTTCCTTCCACCAGCGTGGGCCAGGCACCGGTCTAGGCGCCGGGAATACGGCGGTGACCAGTTCCCATCCTTATGGATGCTACACACTAATGGGAAAGACGCACACCAAACACCTACACACACAGATGTGAGACTGCAACCGTAACAACCCAATCATAGGCGGGGGACGCCGCACAGTGGGGGGGGGCACTGTACAGTGAGAGGGGACACTACACGGTGGGGGGATCTAGTACCAGGGACGCTGACTCAGTCGGGGAAGCCAGGAAAACCTTCCCTGAGGAGGTGACGTCTGCTGAGAGCTGGGGGCAGACGAGGGCTAACTAGACAAACAGCAGCAGGAAAAACATCCAAGGCAGAGGGAAGAGCTCACAGAAAGGCCACCTGGTGGGAGGGAGCACGGTGGGCACGTCTCAACGGTGGGAGGGAGCACGGTGGGCTCGTCTCAACGGTGGAAACGTCTGAACAGTGGGAGGGAGCACGGTGGGCAGGTCTGAATGGCGGGAGGAGCACGGTGGGCACGTCTAAACTGTGGGAGGGAGCACAGTGGGCAGTCTTAACGGTGGGCACGTCTGAACGGCGGGAGGGAGCACGGTGGGCACGTCTCAACAGTGGGCATGTCTGAACGGCGGGAGGGAGCATAGTGGCACGTCTCAATGGTGGGCACGTCTGAACAGCGGGAGGGAGCACGGCTGGCATGTCTGAACGGCAGGAGGGAGCACGGTGGGCACGTCTGAATGGCAGGAGGAGCACGGTGGGCATGTCTGAACCGCGGGAGGGAGCACGGTGGGCACGTCTGACAGGTGTCTTTGTAACACTTCGCAGAGTCTGCAGCCAGGATGTGGGTGCAGGAGACTTACTGAGGGGAAAGTCTCAGGAGCAGGGGCTGGAGGAAGCAGAGAAGAAGCTAAGCCAGGACGGGGATCACACCAGGCCTGGTGCCCCGGGAGGCAGGGCCTCCTGAACGTGTGCGGGCCCGGGCATGGCTGCGGGCTGCACAGGGGAGGTGGGAGGGGACACACAACCTGCAGGGAAGTAGCCGCTGCTGACCGAAGGCGGTGCTGCAGAGACGGGGCAGCGCACACGCACAGCGGCTGAAGCCGGAGCCCTGGCCCGCGGGGGCGTCTGGGCGAGGCCCCCCAGGATCCCCCGCGGGCGCCATGTGGCCGGAGTCCTGAGCAAGCTCTCCGGAATCCCCGGCCCGCCGAGCCCTTTCCCCTCTCCTGCCCAAGATCCTCCCTTCTGCAAAACCTCGAGCGCCTCTCCGGCCCATTCATAAAACGTGGCTGTTCTCCCACCTCGGCTCCCAGGGAGAGCTCATTTCGGGATACAGCCCGGCCCAGCACACGCGCGGCCCCCGCGGCCTGGAGCACCAGCCTCCAACGAGAGGACGGCAGGAGGGGTCACGTTCACGGCCTGACAGTTGCTGCCGAGAGCACGGAAGGCCGGCGTCCGAGGAAGGCTGGCTGTCCGGTGAGATACGAGTTAGGGGCCCACGTGTGGGTAGACAGGCGTCACAGCTGAAGTGAACGGAAGGCCCAGGGACGGGGCACCGAGCACGGCTGAGACAGGGGCGGGCATGGAGGGGCACACATCCTCACGAGGCCGGGGGCTCTGAGCTGGGTGCTGGGGACTGGGTGCTGCGGGCTGGGTGCTAGGAACTGGGTGCTGGGTGCTAGGGGCTGGGTGCTGGGGGCTGGGATCTGGGTGCTGGGGGCTGCGGGCTGGGACCCGGAGGCTGGCGGCTGGGTGCTAGGGGCTAGGTGCTAGGGCCTGGGTGCTGGGGGCTGGGACCTGGGGGCTGCGGGCTGGGTGCTGCAGGCTGGGTGCTAGGGCCTGGGAGCTGCGGGCTCGGTGCTGGGGGCTAGGACCTGGGGGTTGGGTGCTGGGACCTGGGGGCTGGGTGCTGGGGGCTGAAGATCCCTCCTCCCTCAAGGGGGACAAGTTCCTCCGTGGCAGGAACGGCGCTAACTCATGGAGATGAAGCCACGCAGGGCTGTCCCTATGTGGACGTGGCATCCGGGAAGCTCTGTGCTTCCGGAGGGGAAACGGTGGAGACTGAACACCCACCTAAGCCTCCAGGCTCCGGCCTCCTCGTCCTGGGGCTCCGTGACAGCCCCACGGAGCCCACGGCCCTCCTCCTGGATTCTGGCCCAGGCGCACCTGCTCAGCACATCAGCTGAGCACAGGGACTGTCACGAGCCACGGCGTGACGCCTGCCACCGTATTACAATTCCGCCAGACTCTCAGAGCTTCGTCCGAGGGGACCGGCAGCCACACATTGGAGTGTTTGTATCACGACACACATAATCATGAGGCAGAAAGGGGCCTATCAGCTCTACTGTGCGCTTTTCAACCTCTGTCAAAAAGAAAACTCGACCTTCCCATTTTGAGAAGCCTGTCATTACCCCAGGGTCCCCAGCGCTCACTCGGTGGCTGGGGGGGCGTGCCCTCTCCGAGCAGACAAGGCCTCGTTCCGTGCTGGTTTGGGTGTCTGAACAGTTTAGAAGCAGGAGGCTGGGCCAGACAACCTGAGGAAGCTTCCAGGTCCTCTGAGCTCGCGTGTGCGAACGTGTCCCGCTGTTTGGTTTTCATCGAGAACCGTGGTCACTGCTAACAGGTGTGCACGTTCCTGCCCGTGGGGTCTAAGTGTGCACACAATGGCCGTCGTGGGTCTGCACGAGTCTCTGGGGACTTGTGTGTGGGCGTCTACGCCTGACCGTCTGACCTCTAAGGGCCAGTGGTGTCGGGTGTGAGTTCACCCTTCACAGCCTGGGCCTCGCACACAGCCGGTCTCCACACAGTCACCTGCGTGGTGCGGACCCGTCACCCTCAGCCTCGGGGGCCCAGTGACAGAAAGAACAGAGCCCTGAGCAGCAGGTGGGGCTACAGCTGACTAGCTGTTCAGCATTGGGCAAAGCACCTTCACCTCTCTGATGTGTCTCCACGTCCCCATCTGTAAAACGAACACAAAAGTTCCTAATTCCTAGGGGCACCTGGGTGGCTCAGTCAGTTAAGCGTCCGACTTCAGCTCAGGTCATGATCTCATAGTCTGTGAGTTCGAGCCCCGCGTCGGGCTCTGTGCTGACAGCTCAGAGCCTGGAGCCTGTTTCGGATTCTGTGTCTCCCTCTCTCTCTGCCCCTCCCCTGCTTGTGCTCTCTCTCTTTCTCTCTCTCTCTCTCAAAAATAATTAAATATTAAAAAAATAGTAGTGAGGGTGTCTGGGTGGTTCAGTTGATTAAACATCTGACTTTGGCTCAGGTCATGATTTTATGGTTCGTGGGTTTGAGCCCCGCGTCGGGCTCTGTGCCGACGGCTCGGAGCCTGGCGCCTGCTTCGGATTCTGTGTCTCCCCCTCTCTCTGCCCCTCCCCCACTTGCTCTCTCCCAAAAATAAGTAAAACATTTTTAAAAAGTATCGAATTCTTTTTTTTTTTTAATTTTTTAATGTTTACTTAGTCAACTTGGCTAATAAGTCAATAAGTCAAGTGGCTTATTTGGGGGCCGAGGGGGAGCGGGGAGGAAAGGGCACGTCACCAAATGACCCAGTGCTGTGGGGGCAGAGCTTAACCCCACGGGGCCACCCTCCCCGGGCTTGAGCCCACCGCGTGGGCAGGGGCTGAGGGTCACAGACCAACTCAGGCGCTCGCGGGTGACAAGCTGCCGGCCAGAAGCCGCGCATAGGGACCGGGTGGCATCTGCTTCCGTCCCAGGCAAAGCGGCAAAGCTGGTTTCACGACAAAGACCCGCCTTCTGGGCCGGAAGTGCACACAGGGCCTTCTGGGGGAAGCGAGCCAGAAAGCGAGCTTGGTCAGGCCTACAGAGCGTCTGCCCCTGCCTTTCACAGAGTCGCAGAAATAACTACTTCTGAGCACCGGCTCTGTGCAGACCCGTGCCGAGTGCCGCAGACGCGGCCACGAGCAAGACAGACCCCACTCTGCCCTCCAGGAGGCCTCGTGGGGATGCCCAACCTGAACCATCGCAAAGACAGGCACGCGGTTACCTGCGGTGGGAAATGAGCACACGCGATCTGTGTGGAAGCGGGGGGGACGACATCTGAGATCCGACCAGAAGGCTGAGTAGGGGACGGAAACTCCAAGCAGACGGCCTAGCATGTGCAAGGGCCCTGAGGCAGTGAGAGCTTGGCACCGTGTGCCGGGAAGCGAGTATGTGGCCCGCTGCCAGGGAGCACGACCGGAAATGGCGGCTGGAGATGTGGGAGGGTCACACCAGGCGGCATGAGGAAGACTGTAGACCAGTGACGGCATGGGACAGCCCTGCAGGTGAAAGGCAAAGCAGGAGAGACGCTGCGGCTCTCCACCCCGTTCCATCACCGGCCTCGCGTCCAGCCCGACCGTAAAGTGGTGGCGCTGATGAGCGTGGGAATCGGGGTGCGCGTGGGGCTGCTGGCACCCCCTCTGTGCTGCCCGAGCAGCCCCGGCCACCCTCTGCGGGTCCCCACGGTGGCCTGGCCCCTTCTTCCCTGGGGGGACCCGGGAGCCCGTGGAGCCCGCCCCCACACCGCCACCACAGAGCACCGGGACCACGGCCATCGTCACCAGCCACCTTCCCCGTCTGTGCCGGAAAACGTGCCTCCTGCAGCGGAACGAGCCTGCCGGGCCCCCACCCCCCTGCACCTATCTCAGAGTCAGCGGAGGCCCCTGCACCCCGCCCCCTGCCCCTTCCTGCCCACACACACTCCGCTCCGTGGCCTGGGACGCGGGTCCTCTCTCTGCCGCCACTTGGCACCCATGTGTCCTCCTGGCCGCGGCCTGGGCGCCTCATCAAGTCTGCTCGGAATCCCTTCGCCCCCTCCCGTCCTGCTTCTTCAGGGCGTCCTGGCAGCGAGGTTCACACCTGTCGGTGGATGGTGTGTCCCGTCTCCAGTGCGTCTGCCTGCGGGACCAGAATTCCCGGGCGGTGGGGCCCGGGACCCCCAGCTTAGTGCTGGGCCTGGGGCACGAGATGCCGGGACCCTCAGGGACACGAGTCTGTAAAGAGGGGTTGAGATAACAGTGCAGGAGGGGCGGAGGGAGGGAGGCCAGATGCTCGGGCTGGCTGTCCACCCTCCCTCCGGGCCCCTCTGCCACGTGCCTTCCTCCCCAGCCAGGACACGCGGCAGGCTGGTGGCCTCGGGGCCCATCTGGCTGCAGGCCGCTGGCTCTGCCCAGGGCTCTGAGGAGGCACCTGGAACATCTCGGTGTGGGAATAATAACCCAGCCCCGCGTCCAAGCCTGCTCTCTCCTCCCCTGCCCTGGAGGGGAGCCCCACCACTTTCCAGCACCATCTGCTTCCGCACAGCCTGCCAGGCTCCCCCTGGCTGAGAGGGTCCCTGGGCCACCATGGGACCAGTACCCACGGCGGGTGGGCGGACACATGGTCTGGGGTCGGGGACCCAGTCCCAGCTGCGGAATCGCATGGAGGGCGTGGGGGTGGGATGGACGTCCCCACGGAAGGCAGGAGTGTGGAAGGGGCCAGCTCTGGGGTGAAAATGGCCTAAATTCCCAACGGTCACATAGCACATCCTGCTAGCACGGGATGCGTCCTGAATTCGGAGGATAAAAGTGAGGGAAGAATCAGGCTGGACGAGGTGGGGAGTCCGGCTCGGCATCCCAAAGGCCAGCCTGGCCGAGCACAGGGGTGCTGGACTTCGTGAGCACCCGTCGAGTGCGGGTGGGGCGTCTGCTGGGGAGGCACGGCTCAGGGACCACCAGGGAAAGTGAACCAGGGAAGAGAATGACTCACAGGTCTGGAGGAAGCTCCCCGCCTGGAGGGGCCCACGGGGAGCCAGGACGGGGTGCGGACCGGGCAGGAGCAGCCTGACCCGGGCACACGCCCTGATTAGGGTCCACGGACTGGGTGCTTCTGGGACTCCCGGCAGGTGCATGGCTGGCTGGCTTGCACTGAAAAGAGCAGGGTTTGGCTGCGCCCTGACGGGTTTTCTCTAAGGGGCCACACAAGGGGAGGGAGCTGGGGGGCAGGAGAGGCTGTGCCCCACCAGGAGTGCGGGGGGAAACCACCTCAGGAACCCACACCCACTTGGGACCCTGTGGGCTATTAGGGTGTGCACCTGTTGGGACCTGTGGGAGGGAGGGGGGGACGTGCCAGGTCAAGGCCCCGCGGGCTGCTCGGCCACACGGAATGGATGCCAAGGCAGACTCCTACCTAGTGATTTAAACTCTCAACAGGGGGCTGATGGTGCGTCCTCATGTACCAACTGGAGCGAGGGTCTCGGCCCGAATGGGCCCAGACAAGGACAGAGGCCACGACGGCAAATCCCGGGACGGGAGGCCAGTCGGTTGGAGCAGGACCAGGGATGCCCGCCGTGGGCTCTGAAGCAGGCTTGCTGGGCGGTGCCCACCCCCGTGCAGCAGCTGCCGGGGACCCGGGTGCCGAGAGCAAGGCTCCCGGCTCAACCCACACCGGCCGTGTGACCTCCAGCGGGTCACCGGACTTCTCTGAGCCCCTCACGTGTAACGCGGGGACTGTAAGGTGCTTCGCGGGGCTGGGGGGGGGGGGGTGTCTGAGGAGCTGACCACGGGCCGGCCCCGCCCCCTGGACTCCCAGCCTCGAGGGACACTCGCGGGATGAGCCGCTCGCCTCCCGGGCGAGCGTCTCATCACAAAGTCCGGCAGCCTCAGTAACGCTCCACACGCGAACCACTGGGAAATGCACATCAAAACCACCAGAGACGCCACCCGGCAGCCACCGGGGCGGCCCCTGTCCCAAAGCGGCAAACAACAGGCACTGCCGGGCCGGGCCCGAACCGGAAGCCGTGTCCGCTGTGGGCGGGAACGTACAACGGTGGCTGCGGAACGCGCCGTGGGGGTTCCGGCTCCAGCGGCGGCGGAAAGGACCGTGTGGCCCACGCGCGGGCGTGTCGCTCGCTGAGCCTCGGAGACCGGGAGACGCTGCACCCGGGGCAGCACCGAGGACCCCTGAGCAAAGGAAGTCCGCGTCAGAGACCGCGGCGTGTGGCCCCGCGAATGTGATGGACCTGGGCTCGTCAAGGTCACGGCAAGGTCATGGTTGTCGCGGGAGCCCAGAGTGGGGGTCGCAGCTCCAGTCCAGCAAGACGAGTGAGCTCCGGGGCGCCTGGGCGGCTCAGTCGGTTCAGCGTCGGACTTCCGCTCAGGTCGTGATCTCGGGGTTCGCGAGTTCGAGCCCCGCGTCGGGCTCTGTGCTGACGGCTCAGAGCCTGGAGCCTGTTTCGGATTCTGTGTCTCCCTCTCTCTCTGACCCTCCCCTGTTCATGCTCTCTCTCTCTCTGTCTCAAAAATAAATAAATGTTAAAAAAAAGACAAGCCGCACTCTGCAGGTGGCTGGGGCAGACAGTCACACAGCAACGTGCTCACACAGCAGCCACTGCACCCCTACACCCACCAGTGGTTAGGATGCTGCTTTATGTCGTCCGTGAGTCAACCCGTAAAGTGTTAAAGGCTGAGAACGCGGTATCAGAAGCTGGAGACTGGGTGCCAGGAGGCCTCGGTCCGGGGCAGGGAAGGGAGGGCGGGTCCTCCTGGAGGGAACGGCAACGTCGGAGCGATCACGGCTGAACAGGGACCGCCAACAACGCCCGAGGGGCAACGGGGTCGGCCCGGGGGACGGTCACAGAGGGCGAGGCGGAGGGCACTGCCAGTCCGGACAGCAAGTTGTGACAAGCTCACTAGGGCCGCTCTGGGCTCGGTCAGCAGTGCACACCTTCCCGGCGGGCTCTCATTTCGTAGACGCTTCCCCCAAACATAGGCGGCCTCGATCTGCCCTCTTCCTCTCAAGATCTTGATCCCTTTGCACCCCGATAGGATCTGAGTCCCAAGAGGCTTCTCTGCTGTTTCTTTCGGGCAGCCCAGCAAACCCTCAGGACAGCGGGGCTGCAGGTGCCTGGCTAAGGTCCTGGGGTCTCAGGAGCGTGCGAGGGAAGCTCGCGGCCACCGACCGGGCACCCAGCCTGCTCACTCAGCAGTACAGACCTGGCGTTCTTGTCCCAGCCGGGTCCTCAGCACTCATTCTTTTGCCCCCTCTGCCAAGCCCCCTTTCTTGGAACCTGGGCCCGCGGCCCCACAGCTATACAGCTTTACACAAAGGGGGTACCACACGGCAGTTTCCAAACCCCCGGCTCCTTCAAATCTCTGTCTTCTCTCCCTCTCTCTCTCTCTCTCTCTGCTTCACCTCTTCTGGGTAATTAAAAAGAAAGAGCCTAGAAACCCCCTTCTAATCAATAATTCAAAATGTTGGTCTCCAGTGACATTTTTTTTCATTACAGTTCTCCGGGTCAGGCATTCATGAATTCTCCAGGATGGAGGTCCCTGCTGGGATCTGGAAGTACAATTAACACCGTCTTTGGGTAATTATGTATTTTTAACTTATCCTGCTTTTTTTTTTTTTTCCCTAAGCAGCCAGAAAGGATTATTTATAAGTAAAGGGAAATGTTACGGTCTCATGAGTTGGGCATTTGTAAAGAAAGAGACGTTTGAAATATTTGCTGAGTCGAGAAGGAGGTGAAAACGGTTCAAGCCCCGCTTAAAAATTCCTGACGTGACATTTCGGCTTTGTAATGAGCACCCCGGGTGTCCCTTCTCTGCTGGCCCCGCCTGCCATCTCCTTCTCCCTCGGGAGACCGTGCTGGTGGCTCAACCAGCACCCGTTCTTTCCTTCCCTCAAAATTCCATGTCAGTAACAGAACGCTGATTTTGTTCAGCACGGCAAGGTGTCCAACTTAAAATCCCTCCCAACTCCACTGCAGTTAGAAGTGACCAGGTGAACGTGTCGGCCGGTGAGACGCAAACAGAAGTCTACTCTGTGAGGCCTCAGGGAAAATGAAGCCCACTCAGCCGGCCTATGCCTGTGCCCAGCCTGGAATGTGAAAGTGATGGCTGGAAGAGGAGCAGCCATTTTGCAACCATGAGGATAAAACTCACACATTAAGAATGACACAGCAGAGAGCCAAAAAACGAACAAAACCCCAGACACAGCTGCGCTGGTCCTGAATAGACTTCTTCAGGATTCCTGTGATTTGTGAAAAACGAATTCCGGTGTAGTTAAGCCACTGGTAGATCTGTTTTCTCTTACGTGTGGCCGGTGCGAGCCCTGAATGACGTACCCTTCTAGATAACTGGACACTCGCAGAGCCAACTAAACCAGCATCAGAGGAGACACGGGCAGTGTCTAAGGCCATCCTCCACTGAAAATGGTGTGTTTTCAGGCTCCCCTGCCCTGCAGGTTAGGAATGCGGGGTTGAGTCACCGTCTCTGAGGACAAGAACCTCAGCGGCCACAGTGAACACCTGCCGTTATGTCTCAAGCCCCCGGCACCCCCGCAGGGGCCCCAGGCTGCTGAGGCCCTCCTTTTACAGGGAACCACCCCTTCTCCGTGCAGCTCCCTCTTCTCCTCGTGCCCCTGGCTCTTCCTCCCCAGGGATCACTGTTTGTCCCCAGCCTGACTGCAGGACCGATCTGCTCTCCTTCCTCCCGGTAACCGCCCCTTCCCCGGGCGGGGCAGACCGTCACCCGGGAAGTGTTGCCTCTTCCCTCCTCTCTTCCGTGCTCCAGACTGACACATACTGTGTGCCTGACCCCCTGGGACGCCCAGGCCTAGTATCCAAGCCGAACCAGTCTTCTCTCGTTAGTCAAAGCCACCGCGAGCATCTCTTCACACCCACTAGAAAGGCTATTTTTTTTTCATTTTTTTTAATGTTTATTTGAGAGAGAAAGAGAGAGAAAGAGAGAGTGCGAGTGGGGGTGGGGGTGGGGGACAGAGAGAGAGAATCCCAAGCAGGCTCTACACTCAGCACAGAGCCCCACTCGGCCTCCAACTCACCAACCTTGTGATCCAGACCTGAGCGGAAATCAAGAGTCAGACCCACGGAGCCACCCAGGGGCCCCTATTACTTTTATAAAAAACAAACAAGATAACAAATGTTGGCAAGGACGGGAAGAAATTACTGGCGGAAATGTGAAACGGTGGGGCCCCTGTGGAAACCGGCAGGGCGACTCTTCCAAAAGACTGAAACTAGAATCAGTGTCTGCTCCAGTCATCTGCTTGCAGGGATGCCACCCGCCTCCCTGGAAGATCACGAGACCGTGTCAGGCACGGGGATCCCCCCCCAAGACCAGGAGACCGTGTCAGGCACGGGGATCCCCCCCGAAGACCAGGAGACCGTGTCAGGCACGGGGAGCCCCCACCCACCCCCAGAAGACCCCTGAGGCCCTCTCAGGCATGGGGATGCCC
This sequence comes from Panthera leo, assembly GCF_018350215.1. Classification (NCBI taxonomy): domain Eukaryota; kingdom Metazoa; phylum Chordata; class Mammalia; order Carnivora; family Felidae; genus Panthera; species Panthera leo. The sequence continues at coordinate 1,234,495 of NC_056684.1, forward strand.
CCCCAAGACTGCAAGACCGTGTCAGGCACGGGGATCCCCCCACCCACCCCCAGAAGACCGGGAGACCCCTCTCAGGCAGGTCCTTGCACACCCACGTTCGGGCAACAGTGCTCACAACAGTGAAAACCTGGCTGCGAGCCAGGGTTGGGGGCAGGTGACCAGAGAAGCACGGGGGCCACACCCAGGAAGGAGCCTTGGTGCCACGGTGCCACGTGGGCCACGGCCATCACAGAACAAGCGTGTGGTCCCTGTGACAGGCACGGTCACGGTGACGGATGCAGGGGTGGGTGCGGGGGGTGCAGTGCATGGGAACACAGTAGTCAGCGTCGGGGAGGCGGGGGGACACAGGGGTGGGGTGCGGGGGGGAGGGGCGCAGTGGTAGGAGGGGGGAAAGGGGGGCAAGGGGGGACGCAGGGGTGGGCACGGAGGAGGGGTGTGGGGGGCAGGGGGGCGGGGAGATCGGGGGTCCTGCTGGACAGGGACCGAGCTCCCGAGTGGGAAGATGAGACGGTTCCGGAGCCGGGCAGTGGCCGTGACCACACAGCACTGTCAACAGGGTTCCTGCCGCTGAAGTGTGCACAGACCCGCGTGATGAAAACACGTTCCTACAACCTGTTGAATGTCTGCTCACCCTCCCTCCCGTCTGCCAATCTTGTGCACGTGCGCGTGTGCGCGCCCCCTTCCCAAAACCCGGGGTCACCCTTCACCCCCTTCTGGCCTCTCTCTGTCCGTCAGCAGGCGCCAGCCCCGGGTCACCCCCTTTCGGCCTCCCTCGGACCGCCCACCAGCAGGCACTGTCCAAGCCACCTTCTGGATGTGCCCCCGGATCACCCTGCCTCTTCCATGACCACTACTCTGATCCGTGCACCCGTTGTCTGACGGAAGGGCCCGGCCTGACCTCCCGATCCCTTCCTGCCGCCTGTCTGTCCACCGTCTCCCGGTACCAGTGTGGCCGCCTCCCCACCTACGACCTGTGCACGCTGCCCAGCACCCCTAGAACAAGGTCCAGGCCGCCAGCGCTCAGCCTGCGTACTCCGTTCCCCACCCACTGTTCCCTGCGGGGCTCGGTACTCTGGCCAAACAGCCAGACAGACCAGCCTTTCTCCAGGCCCTCCCTCGCTGCGACGCCCTTAGCAAGAGCCCGTCTTTCTTACCTTCCAGGCATCCACCCTAAAGCCACCTCCTCAGAGAGGCTCCCCCTCGCCCCCCGACTTCGGGGCCCCCTCTGTTGTCTGTCACAACATCCATTTGCAATCATGTGTCTACTGACTGGTGAGACGCGTCTCCCCTACCAGACCGGGAGCTCCAGAAACGGCATGATGGTCTCTGCCTGCCTGACACACAGTAGGTGTTCAGTAAGTGCTCACTGACCGAATGAAGGCATGGGCCTGCTAAGCTCTCCTGACCTGGTCAGGAGCCGGCAGCTCCCTCCGGGGAAAGCGGCTTCTCCCGCCCTCTCCTGTAGTTACCCGCTAGGCTCTGGGTTTAGAGGCATTCGGTCCAGAGGGAAGAACGTGTCTGCCAGGGGACGCGGCGGTGACTCTGCTGACCCAGAAGGTGACACTGTGAAACGGGAGGAGCGTGTGTGCAATGCAGGACGTCCCCTGGGTGCCTCTCGGGTCTCCTATGTCTTATGATTGAATTGGAAAACGAAAATCCAGTTCCAATGGCCGAGGCTGGCTGTCACCAACCAGAGCCCACAGGCCAAGGCTGGCCCCCTACCTGTGTTTGTAAATAAAGTTTTATTATAACACAGCAGCAGCCATTTGACTGCCTCGCAGAGCTGAGCGGCGGAGACAGACGCTGCATGGCCCTCGGAGGCCACGTGTGTGCTGCCTGAGCCTTTACAAAACAGTTCGCCAGTTCCCAGGCCTCGGCCCCCCACCTGGGGTGCCTGCCGAAAGCAGAGGGAACATCGAAGGAGTAACGGGTTCGGTGGAAGTTTACGACAATGACCGGCTGTGACCGCAGCGGACCAGCTGTGGAAACGAGACTCGTGTTTATGGGTGTTTCCTTCCTGTTTTGATGTACACGTTTGTGTGTAGTAACCAAGTATACCTGTGTTCTCCCCTCCGTCAACCCTCGTGCGATGTGGCGCGTTCACGGCAGTTCACCTTCTCCCTCGTGTGTGTACGTGCGTCGTACGTACATCAGAGCGAGAGTTTTAATCAGCGGAGAGAAGACTGAACACTTTACCCCGAGACAAAAAGGGGCCCGGATATCCTCCTCTGGGGGTGGGATCTGTGTCTTTTTGGTGGCACGTGGGCTTGGCTGTCCCAGACACGTGACCTTTTACCGTCTGTATGTGGAGACTAAGCGAGATGCGAGTCGTGTCAAGGCGCCAGGGTGGACGGACCACGGTGACGCTCTCGAGCGGCACCGTGGTTAGGCTGGACTGCATTTTCCGGAGGCCCCCTGCTACAGGTGTGTGGCCAGGCCGGCCGGGGCGGGTGAGCTCGCGCTTCGAGGCCTGGGCGCCCCCAGGGAAGCAGCAGCCGTGGCGCTCAGATGCACGGTCACTGGGCCGCAGACCAGCTCTTTGCTGCAATGACCGGCTGGCGACCAGCGCATCCTCCCCGAATCCTTCTTCAGCTTCCCCAGCCACGGGGCGCGGAAAGTTCGCTCCAGACGCAGGGCGCTCGCTGGCTTCTGCAGGGCCCCCGCGCCTTAGGTCAGAGGAGAACGGACCCAGACTCCAGCCCGTCCTCATGGTCTCCAGCTTGTACTTGCCTCGCGGGAGGGGGCCCTTGCCCTCCCCCCACCCCACCCCCCACCACACCGCACACGACGGGGCCCTCCGTGTCCTCCCCCGCGGCCGAACCAGAGAAGAACCATCACGCTCCTGTTAACTGACCCTGTCACAGAACCAAGCGCACGCGCGTCCAGCCTCCCGGGACCGTGCCCGGCTCACACTCGGAGTACCCGCCCAGGTGCAAGGTGCACCTGGAGAGGCAGAGAGGAGCGGACACAGAGCCGCACCCGGAGCTCCCGCACGGACAGAAGGAAAACGCGCTCGAGTTGCTCCAATTCAAGGGAAAGGGGACACAGGCCACAGCGGGGGACACACAACGTGCCCCAGGGCGTGGAAACGCAGAGGCTTTGCAGACAGCCAGCCCCGGATGGTGATCCTGGCGTCACCCGGTGGGTTTCTCCGTGCCTTCCCCTTTCCTCTGTCTCTGGAGAGGAACTTCGGGGGACGGTGTCTCTGATGGTGGGGAGCCCGTCGGGGAAGCCGTCACAGCGAAGGGTGCGGTGTTGCACATGGGCCTGGCGGGAGAGCGGCCCGCATAGCGTCTTCCCGTCTTGTGCGGAAGGAGTTAATGCATTTTGGTGAGAGAGGGAGTGGGAAAAGGTCATTCTGCAAATATTCCAAAGCAATTTCATGAGACAGTGGGCTCTCATCCATCTGCGGTAACAAACTGGCAGGAGCCGCGGAGCCTGAAGCACCCTACGTTCGCTGAAGTTATGGCTCCCGGCGGGCAGGTGTCGTATTTTCTTCCAGGGCCGAAACGGAAAGATACACCGTGTGCCGCACTCACAGGCCTGTGACGCCGGGCGCCGCTCGCACCCCCGCTGCTGTGCGCGGACGACGGGTGGTAAATCAACCTGCGCAATTTGCAACGGACCGGTTCACGTGTTCCCGAATGTTCCTCTGATCTTTCGGAAATGGAGGAATTTCACCTAGAACGAGTAGTCGGATGAACTTTAATCTTGCCCACAATTGGGTAATAAAATCGGGGGCGTGCTGTCGCGAAAACGTCTGTGATGAAACGGCCCGCCCACAGGCCACGCCCACAGGCCACGCGCGGCCTCTGCCGCAAACCCAGCCCTTCGGTTCCGGAGTCCGGAGGCCTGCGCCCTTTCGTGCTGGTCTGCGAGAGGAAAATGTACGCGTGAAAAAGAGCCATCGGTGATGGCTGCGGTGACCCGGGCGCCCTGCGGGGGGACACCGGTTGGGAAGGTCAGGATCTGGGCAGGGGGCAGAAGCAGACTGCCCGGTTTTCACCGCAGCGCGCTCATTGCTCCTCGTCGTCTCCACGCTGGTCCGTCTGTCACCGGTTCTGCACAGCCGCCCGCTCTGCAGAAATGCAGCCTTGCGGCCCTCACACAGGCACGCGTCCCGTCTCTGTTTCTGGGCTCCCCAGGAATGCCTGCCCTGCCTGCTCCCAGCCTTAAAATCAGAAACCCGGGCCCTCCGCCACCCAGCCGGCCCCCCCCCCCCCGCTGTAACAGAGCCTCCCAGTCCCAGTCCCAGCATGCGGCCACCAGGACCGGGTCCCGGACCTCCAGCGAGGCCACCGCTCCCGGGACCGCCCCTGAACGCAGGCACCTCGCCCTGGTAACGACCCAACCCACCGTGTGGACCCTCTGCCCCCAGATCCCACCAGCTTCACCTCGGCTGGGCCATCTGCTTCCCTCAACCCCCTGCCTTCCGGGGCCCTAGGGAAGCTTCCCTTTGCAGGGCAGCGCCGGGAATGATGACAAAATCCATCCTAAGGGCTGATCTCCTGACCGGGGCCGTGGGGCTGCGATAAGGGCTGATCTCCTGACCCGGGCCGTGGGGCTGCGATGCGCTCGCTGAGGCCAAAATAGAACCGTCGATTTAAAAGGCCCCAAGCAGAGATGCAGCCGTGTTCACAGCGTCGTGTATCTGCTTCCATTGATTTGTTTTCCTACAGAATGCAATTGCTAGCGTTTTTTCCCCATAAAATGTAATTATATTTTGACATCCTACTTTGTCATCTTTTGTTTTCAATTTCCTTCTTCTTTTTTAATGTTTGTTTATTTTGAGAGAGAGAACACGAGCAGGAGAGGGGCAGAGAGAGAGACAGAGAATTGCAAGGAGGCTCCGAGCTGTCAGCGCAGAGCCAGGTACGGGACTCAAACCCACAAACGTGAGATCGTGACCTGAGCCGAAATCGAGAGTCAGATGCTTGACTGAGCCGCCTAGGTGTCCCATAACCTATGTTCCTTAGAACTCTGGAACTTGAACATTCCTCCTCTTTGAAAGTATTTGCCAACAAGCTTTTACTGCCACCCAGCGTGCCCTGGTACGTGACCGCCCGCTTTTGCCGCGTGGCAATACTCCGCGGTCTCGCCCCCTCACCGCGGTGCCAACAGCCCCAGGCTGGGCATCCTTGCAAATGACTCTGCAGACACCTTCTGTTATTTCGTGGAAAGTGAAAATGCAGGGTCAAAAGTCATGGCAAGTCATACTATTGCTGTTAGATTTTGCCAAAATGCTTTCCAGAAGGTCTGAAACACTCACGCTCACCCAGTACCACGGGTGAGTGTCCACCCCTCTGCGTCGCAGCTACAACCCAAGCCGCTCTGGTTAGTTTTTGCCACTCGCAAGGTCTGATTTGCACTTCTTTGGTGGTACACGCAGTTGGACGTTTTTCGTCTATTGATGGCTATTTCTGTCTCTTCTTTTATGAATACCTCTGCACGTCCTTTCTCTGTTTCCACTGGGCAGATCTCTTTTCCCTCCTGATTTGGGCACTTGCTGGGCAGCCTGTGGAGCGGGACAACAAGAGATCTCCAATCAGACTCGCGCTCCCCAGCCTGCTAGGTGGGCTGGGGGGGGTGGTGACAGCTCGGGGCCCCTGGCTGAGCTCCACGTGGCCACATGGCTGTGAGGGAGTTCTGGAGAGAACAGGTGGGGAGTGTGACACAGGGAGGGCAGGGAAGAGGGTACCACAACCCCTGTCCCAATTCCGGGGTGGGCAGAAGTGAGTGGGGAGGAGCAGGGGGGAGGAGAGAGGGCAGGGAGAGAAAAGAAGGTAAGGAAGTCCGTTCAGGAAAGACAGGGGACCCAACAGGACCGTAGGGCGTCCACAGGACAGCAGAGGAGCCAGCAGGGCTAGGGGGCCACGGAGAGGTTCAGAGCTGCACTCCAGTCCTGTGACTGGTCACGTGCAGGAGGTCGAGCGGGCAAAGGGACAGGAGGCGCTGAGGGACTCCAACCACCCTGGGCCACCACGTACACCGGCACATCCCTGGTCTCCGGGATCTGGGTCCCTTGCTGCCACATCACTGCCTTCTGCACTAAAGCCGCTGAAATTAATGTCCCTCTAAGAAGCACGTCACTTCCTCTTAGATCGAAATGCTGGCAAAAGACCAATCATTCTCCATCGCCGATTAAAATGTCTCAGGAAGAAACTGGAAATCACAGAGGACGCCACCGCTCTTGCAGGTGCAGCACGGACAGGAACCAGAGTGGGTCCCAGGGACGGCCAGGCTGCCCCCCGCCACACGTGAGGGTTTATGGCAGGGGGGAGGCTCCCGGGGTCACAGAAAGATGCTTAGGCAACCAGAGGACAATGCCCCCGCTTAGGACCCTCAAGAACCACTTGTTCCACTTTTCCCAAGAACGCCTTGCTGGATGTACTTGTCAGAACCACGAACTGCCGGGTGTCTTCTGGGAGAGTCCCATCCAGTATGGCTGGGGCAGGACCAGGAAATCAGAATTTTTAACCATTTCTCATGATTGGGCCAAGGGCTGATTTTGTCCAGCACTTCCCACGTTAAAATTTCAATAAAAGGAGGTTAAAAAAACAATTCCTACGAGTTCCATTCTTGCCTACGATAGACTAAGTTATACAGATCAGCTCTTTTACCGAAGAACAAATAGAAACTATGGACAAAATTTTTTTTTAAATTTTGTTTAAAAATATCCTAGGGGCGCCTGGGTGGCTCAGTCGGTTGAGCGTCCAACTCTTGATTTCAGCTCAGGTCATGATCCCAGGGTCATGGGATTGAGCCCCGAGTTGGGTCCTGTGCTGACAGTGCAGAGCCTGCTTGGGATTCTCTCTCCCTCTGTCTGCCCCTCCCCAGCTTTCTCTCTCTGTCTCTCTCTGTCTCTGTCTCTCTCTCTCATAAAAAAATAAATAAATCGAATCTAAGAATATCCTAGAGCAATATGCTTCAGTGAGGTCTTAAGGCAGCTCAGCGAACTCAGAAGGGAACCACAAGGTGACCTGATGGCATAGCTATTTGCCTTGAAGTATTTGCTGATTCTTAAGAAAATCCTAAAAGCCACTCGACTTGTGTGTTGTACAAGCTGGTCAGTGAGGAAGCCAAGAGAAGGAGAGACAAATCAGAAGCAGCAGCCGTGAGGCTGTGAGACCAAGCACAGCCGTGTCGTCTGACCCCCGGGAGAGCGGGAGTGGGGGACAGGGCAAGCCCCGGGAGACAGGCATGTGCCCCAACTCTGGGAGGGACCCGAAGCCTGGCAGCAACAGACGGGCTTGCACAAGGACCAAAGCCTGGCTTCCAGTGTGCTCAGTCACAGCCTGGGTTACGATGGTCTGCCCGTCCCCTCACTTCCAAAGGCAAAAATGGATCCTCTCGGGGAGAAGGAAGAGGCATCGTCTGGACCCCTGAGTCACCTCACCATTTTCACATCATTATCTGACATTCAGCAAACAAATGACACAGCATCCATGGACATGTGGGAGGCTCAGAACCAAGGGAAAAACAGACACAGAAATAGACCCAAGGAGACTCCACAATTTTGGAATCATTAAACCAAGACTTTCAAAGTAACTGACTTTGGAGAAAATGAAAAACCAGATGGACGGTTTTGGTAAAGAATTACCATGTATTTTAAAAGATCAAGTAAATTCTTTATGGATTTCGGATACTAACCCTTTATCCGATATGTTATTTGCAATTATCTTCTCCCATTCCGGTGTCTGCCTTTTAGTTTTGCTGATTGTTTCCTTCACTGTGCAGAAGCTTTTTATCTTGATGAGGTCCCAATGGTTCATTTTTGCTTTTGTTTCCCTTGCCTCTGCAGATTGTCTACTAAGAAGCTGCTGCGACCAAGGTCAAAGAGGTTGTTGCCTGTGTTCTCCTCTAGATCCAAAGGGGCACATGCACCCCAATGTTTATAGCAGTGTTATCAACAATAGCCAAAGTATGGAGACAGCCCAAGGGCCCATCGACGAATGAATGGATTCAGAAGATGTGCTGCACACACACACACACACACGCACACACACACACACACACACACACACACGCTGAAATGTTACTCAGCGATCGAAAACAATGAAATCTTGCCATTTGCAACAACGTGGATGGAACTAGAGTGTGTTATACTAAGTGAAATAAGTCAGAGGAAGACAGATATATGATTTCACTCAGATGTGGAATTTAAGAAACAAAACAGATGAACAGAGGGGAAGGGAAGGAAAAATAAGATAAAAACGGAGAAGGAAGGAAACCACAAAAGACTCTTAAATACAGAGAACAAACTAGGGGTCACTGGAGGGGGGAGAGGGGAGATGGGACAGACAGGTGATGGGCACTAAGGAGGGCACCTGTTGGGATGAGCACTGGGTGTCGTGTGTAACAGATGAATCACTTCTGCTCCTGCAACCAATACCACGTGGCACGTTAACTAAGTGGAATTTAAATAAGCTGATTGAAAAAGTAAATAAGATAAATAAAAGATCAAATAAAAACCCTAGAACTGAAGGACAAAACAGCTAAAACTAAGACGTCTGTGGGTAGGTTTGGTCGCACGTGAGGCACAGCTGAAGAAAGGATCAGTGACTCCGAAGACAGGTCAGAAGAGAAGGTCCAGGTTGCGAGAAGAGAGAGAACGCAAACAACACATGGCAAATTCTGGAGGGAGGGGAGCGTGCAGGACAGGGCTGGTTAGGGGAGGCACGCGTGCATCGGCGTCCTTCAGAGGAGGGAACAGATGGGGCACAGGTGCTCTGTCCAGAGAGAACACCGGAATTTCCCCCACTGCCAGAAGACGTCAAACCACAGGGTAAGAAGCGCCGTGGACCCCGAACAGGGTACGTGCTGAAGGCCTCACGGAGGCATCGCTCATAAGACTGCTCAAACCAAAAACAAACACGACAACCTTTCTTAGAAACATCTAAAAATTAAGCTTTATGAATTTGTTATTTACTTGCATCATTTATTAACGACCGATGACATCAGAACCTCTGAGACCTGGGCCAGGACACGGGGTGGGGCGGGGGGGGGTGTTGCTCCCCACACATTCAGGTGCCAGGGCCCCTCCCCCGGACACTCCCATCTGGTCGGCTGGGGCGAGGCCTGTGAATCCGCATTTTCAACAAGCCGCAGAGGTCGGACTCTGCTGTAGAGGACCCCCTCTGCAAATGCAGCTTGTCCTCGCCCCTCTGGTGACAGCGGAGGAAAGAGGCCCCGGCCAGCTCCGGGCACACTGAGCGGGTGGCCCAGTCACGGTCAGTGCCTTCTGCAGCCAGGGGTGGTCCGCGAAGCAGCTCTTCGGAGCGGGGACCCAGGGCGCCCCGGGGGCCTGCGGGGACCAGAGGGAGTACGGCAGGAAGGGACGGGGGTTCCTGGTCCCGCCTAGAGACGCCCACAGACTCGCCCTGATTCCAAGCGGGCCCACAGCTGTGCCGTCTGTCCACTTCCCGTGTGCCAGGCACCTGGGGAGCACTTCTCCACGGCGTCCCTCACCTTCTCACGGCAAACCCACGAGGGGAAATTATCACCCCCGTTTTACAGACCCAGGGAAGTTCAGTAACTCACACAAGGTCACCACGGCCAGGACGTGGGGTTTGAACCCGCAGAGCTTGGTTTCCAAGGCTGCCCTTACGGCTCCTGCTTCTAGGGCCTCCCTAAAACCCTGTCCGCCGTTCACACGCACTCACCCCACAGGCCGACACGGCTCTTTCCGTATCCCCCCTGCAGAGCGTGTTTGGCGGGGGGACAGCCTGACGGAGCACAGGGAGCAGCGGGCCGGGACCGGAAAACCCACTTGCCGCCCACGCCGTGGTTCTAGGAAGGCTCCCTCCTTCCGGCGGTTTCCCCGTCTGGAAAGCAGGGGACGTGATACCGCCTCGGGACTGTGCCAGGTGACCTGCCTTTGAAGGTTGGGGTCACTGCTCCAAAAGGCGAGCGCCACGGGGCACGCACCCAGGGCGGCTGACAGGGGGTCCACGTACCGGACAAGCACCTGGGGTGGGACACGTGGTCCCACGTGCTGGACAGGCACCTGGGGCCGGACTCGGGGCTCCACCTACCGAGCAGTCTGAATGCCCTGTCCACACTGTGACGGCACCGGGGCGGCTCCCGAGAAGCCGGGGGTCTGGGCCTGCAGTGTGGCCCGGGGCGGCCGGCCCTCATTCCTGCCGCTGTGAGCTCATCACCTGCCCTCACCACTGACAGGCTCACCCGGCCACACTTGTGATCTGAAACAGTGGTGTCTAGAGGGTCTCAATAAGCTCAGAAATCTGATCATATCATTCTCTGAAATTTCCTTTCTGGTGCCTGATGTCAATGGGTTTTTTTGTAGCTTTTACGTAAGCTTTAATAAAAGACTGATGAATTCGATGGTAGAAATAAACGCCTCTACGGGTGAGGACAGTACAGGCAGCACCAGTTCTGGGCAAACTTTCAAGAGAAGAAAATGAGGTATGGAGTCTTGTCCCTCCTCTCCTCACCCCGCCCTCATTCGGGGCTACCCACCTGCACCCCTGTGGCGGCCGCCCAGCACCCCCGGGGACTTCCCCGACTGCCTGGGACTCCCGTGTGGCCCTCGGCCCGAGCAGAACATTCGCACCGCACCGCTTTCTCCTGGGGACCACGGGGGTCCCCATCCGTGGACAGAGACCCTTCCTGTGCAGACCGGCCTGTCGTCTGGGGTTCACGGTGGAGGCGTGGGGAAAACAGGAGGGAGAGGGGGCCGGAGGAGCAGAAGGAAAGAAGGACAGGAGGGAAGGAAGGGGAGAGGACGGGAGGGAAAAGGGGAGGTAGAGGTGAGGGCAGAGAGGGGAGGGGATGGCTGTGCAGTGGCCGGCCCGCCGGCGCAGAGACGGAAAAGCAAACATCCGGAAATACGTGGGGACCGCTGCTGGACCTTCCATTTCCCCGGCCTCACGGGCTCCTGGGGAAGGCTGCGCCCCCCTCCCCTGCTCGGGTTACAGGAGGACTGAGCGCGCCAGCCTCAGCCCTGTCCTGCTCCTTTCTGGATCTGCCGTCACCACAGCAGAACGTGCTTCCCACCGCGTGCCGGGCTCCCGCCCCAGCCGAAGGCCTGCAAGTGTGTGCCCGGTGGTGTTCACTCCCGGCTGGGGGACGAGTGTGCCTAATGTGGGAGCCAAGCACGGGCAGGCCCACCTGTAGGCCACAACCTCCCCCGACTACGGACAGGGCTGTCGCTTCCCCTGCCCTCCATCTGAGCCCAGTCTCTCAGGGGGTCTGAACTGAGAGGGAACGAGGGCGACGTTTGGTGATTCTGCTACCGAGAAGGCATCGCTTGGGGCGCCTGGGGGCTCAGTCGCTTGAGCGTCTGACTCTCGGTTTCGGCTCAGGTCACGATCTCACGGTTCGTGGATTCGATCCCTGCGTCGGGCTCCAGTGGACAGCGCAGAACCTGCTTGGGATTCGCCGTCTCCCTCTCTCTGCCCCTCCCCCACTCGTGCTGGCTCTCTTTCTAAAAATAAAATAAATCTTAAAGAGAAAAAAAAGAGGAATCACTCCTCAAAAGCCTGCCGCCTACACAGCCCCCGGGGTCAGGGTCCTTCCACCAAATCTGGCGGAGCCCCTGCTGAGTTAGGCACCCTGATGGGCCTCAGGGAGGATGCCCAGGGTTTCGTTTCCACTCGCCTCCACCCCAGAGCCTTGAGCTATGGCATCCTGTACTCGGCCTCAGCCAGCACAATCTCTGCCCCCAAGCCTGTGGCAGACGCCGTGGTCCAGAAGACGCCTGCAGGCCTTCCCAGTTGGGGGGGGGGGGGGAGAGGGAGCACTTAGAATTTTCTACGGGGGCGTCAGATCCAAAGTGAGGGAGTCAGCCTTCGTGCCCCGCAGTGACCAGGCGCTGGGCACAGGATCCCACCAGGAAAGGGCTGTGACTTTGGGAAAGACGACTCTCTTCAGCCGCGGGCAATGCCAGGGGAGGGTCTCAGCTGTGGGCTGGTGGCAGCAGGCACCCTGGCAGCTACCCGGGGGCTGAAAGGGGCAGGTGGCACGTCACCACACCCACGGCTGTTTCCATGTTGCCTTTTCTCAGTTCGGTTTTTGTTTGGAGCAAGAAACCACAAGTGTCACATCAGGCACAAAGTAATCTCAGACAGTAGAGTCTAATTTACTTTCTGCTTTTGGAGAACGCTCTCCAAGAGCATCTAAACCAAGGCTTATCTGTCCTCCATCCATTGCTCCCATTCAGAAACCAAAGAACTAAGTCGAGTCCACGGGAACTTCGTGCAGCCGCTGGGCCCCGTGGAGCTCTGCTCCGGGATCCGTCCACACCGGTCAGCTTCCCCTTTGCAGCAACCCCGTGCAAAGGGTGTCAGATGGGACTTCTTCTGTCTGGAGTCTCTGCAGGCTCCACCACAGGGACACGGGATGACACACGCCCACACACTCTAAGGGACAGACCTGCTGCCTTAGCCTGGGTCCCCGGGATGAGGAATTGCACGTAGAACACGCAAAAGTGGGTAACGTGGGTCGTGTGAAGTAAACCGAGAAGCGGGAGGGGAGGGCTCAGAGGAGGAAAGGCTAACGCAAGCATGAGCTGCCGAGCTGCTCGCGACCATGGGCCTGGCGATCCCCCAGGAGCAAGCAGAACGGCCCCACGGTTGGGAGGGCAGAGAAGTTATCCACTCCTACCCTGCGGGGGGTACAGGAGGGGGAGGGGAGGAGGGGAGGAAGGAGAGGTAGAGTGGAAGGAGAAGGAGGGAAAGGGGGGAGGGGGAAGGAGGGAGAGGAAGAGGAGGGAGAGGAAGAGCAGGGAGAGGAAGAGCAGGGAGAGGAAGAGCAGGGAGAGGAAGAGGAGGGAGAGGAGGGGAGGAGGGGGAGAGGATGAGGAGGAAGAGGGGAGTAGGGGGAGGGGAATAGAGAGAGGAGGGGATGGGGGGAGGGGAGGAGGAAGGCAGGGGAGGAGAGGAAGGAGGGGGCGAGAGGGAGGGGAGGAGGGAGGAAGGGAGGAGAGGGGGGAGGGGAGGAGGGCGAGGAGGGGGTGGGGAGAAGGGGAGGGGAGGAGGGGGGACGGGGAGGGGAGGAGGGGGAGAGGATGAGGAGGAAGAGGGGAGTAGGGGGAGGGGAATAGAGAGAGGAGGGGATGAGGGGGAGGGGAGGAGGAAGGCAGGGGAGGAGAGGAAGGAAGGGGTGAGGGGGAGGGGAGGGGAGGAAGGAGGAAGGGAGGAGAGGGAGGAGGGGAGGAGGGCGAGGAGGGGGTGGGGAGAAGGGGAGGGGAGGAGGGGGGAGGGGGAGGGGAGGACAACGACCCAGAAGAGCCGTTTCCCGGTCACACATGCCGGCCTGAGGTCATCCCTGAATCTGCTGCAGCCTGTGGTCCCCAGCAGACGCCAGCACCTGGTAGAGCAGGAGGACACCCGAAGCTGGGGCCAGCTGCACACCTGAGAATACCGCTGGGACGAACACCCTACGTGGCTCTGAGGTCAGAGGTCGGCTCTACCAGGCCGCCTCACGTGTGTCTCTCATATTTGCCTGTTCCCAGCTCCCGCTCGCCTCGGGACATCGGAGTTTAGATCCTTGGTCGGACGGCTTGGCGAGAATGAGAGCCCCCTGCAGGGCCTGTTTTAACGCGAATTCCCAGTCCCAGCTCTGACTTGGCGGGCGGCCCACTTTGGGAGGAGCCTAAGCGGGCGGACTGCGCTACGGGGACCCTTCCGCGGAGGTGGAGAGGTTTCTTCGCGGTGCCGTTCCATCCGGCAGGCACAGAAAACGCGGCTGGTATGACTCGGGCGGTGAGTCTCAAAGTTCACCTCATTGTCATCAGTGTAACTTTCGAAAGCCGTGTGTGAGGGGGCTACCGCGACGGACCGCGCAGCTCAGAGCCCTGCTCCTCGAAGGGCCCGGCAGACCAGCGGCAGCGGCGGCTGGAAGGCCGTCAGAAATGCAGAACCTCAGGTCCCGCTCGAGAGCTGCTCCGGAGTCAGAGTCTGCGCGCTAACGAGACCCCCAGGCAAGGTGTTGGTCGGTACAGACGGCCACTTTCTGGAACGGACTACAGCCTGAGGCCTCCCGCCTCTCTTGCTCCAGACCAACCCCGGCATCCACTTGTGCAATGTAGCTCTTACCCGAAACACTGGGTCCTGATGTGACGAGCGTAAAAGGGGCGTGCGCGTGTGTGTCTGTGACGGGAGAGGGAGGGACGCAGGGAAGTCGTGGCCGAGGCGGAAAGGGGACCGCACGCGAGCCGAGGGCTTGCACCTTACTCGCTGAGCGACAGAGAACCAGCCAACGTCGACAAGCGGGCAGGCGACGCGGGTGAGGTTTCACGACAGTGACGCGTGGAAACGCGGCGCACGGGCCAGAGGAGAGGACCACGCTCGCCTCCACGTCCGCTGGCTCTTGTAGCCCTGATACAGGGTATCAGTGGGTGACTCTGGCTATCGTAACTCACCCTTCGATCGGAGGCGCAGGAAACATTTAGGGCTTAAGCAATGTATCTCTCCCACAGCACCCACATCCACGCGTACCCCAACCCAGATCTCCAGAACACCACAGCATTCTCTGCTTCCAGGCGCGGGCCCCTCCGCATTTCAAACCTGAACAGATTACTTCTCCGTGATAAACCAAATAAATGTTCACCGTTTATAGTCAAGTGAACTCTCTGGGATCCGATTCACCGTTGAGAAAATTGTCTGCTTTGAAAGCACACTTTTAAAACAAAAGATTAAAAGCGTAAGGAAGATATTCACAGGACACACAATAATCAAAACCAGGAAACACGATGGATCTCCTTCACACGTCTTGTCCGAGTGTTGAGGTGGAAAACAGCCACAGCGGGCAGCGGAGACAGGGATAAAATGAAAAGAGATACGGAGGGGGAAAAAAAAGTGTCACGACCTTTTTTTTTTTTTTTTTAACGTTTATTTATTTTTGAGAAAGAGAGAGACAGAGCATGAACCCCCGGGGGAGGGTCAGAGAGAGAGGGAGACACAGAATCCGAAACAGGCTCCAGGCTCTGAGCCGTCAGCCCAGAGCCCGACGCGGGGCTCGAAATCACGGACCGCGAGATCGTGACCTGAGCCGAAGTCGGACGCCCAACCGACTGAGCCACCCAGGCGCCCCACGACCTTTTATTATCTAGACCCAGAATCGGCTGACGTGCCGAACGGTGGATCCTGGGCAGGGGCAGAGCCAAGACGGGTTTCCTGGGTGAAAGGGGTCTGCGAGGTGCTCTGTTCTTAAAGAACAAACTACAGAAGCCATGCCCTCGACTCAAACACCGTGAGCTAGACGACAGCCCCAAGCAGGGCACCCGGATGGAGACGGGGAGACTGGCGTTGGCACACGGGGGCCAGAGATGAGGAATCACGGAGGGGCCGGCTCCAGCGAGAGGCAAGACACGTGCCCGAGGTCAGGGGAGCCTGGGGCCCCCATGAGGACCTGCACAGCCCCCTCCTGGGGTGACCGGACAAGCCAGGCCTCAACCCCCTAGCTAGGTGGACAGTCCCCACAGCAGTTGTCTCCTCGCGGGGAACACACCCCGGGAGCGGGCAAGGGGACCCCGGGGGCGTAGGGAAGAAGAAACTAGGATCTCTGTCCGTATTTACTTTTCATCTCTATGAGTGAGACAAGTTAGGTTTTGCTAAAAGTTCAAATATAAAATATAAAAGTTCAAACACGTGGCCTTCCCCCACTGCCGTCAGAGTCCCACGTCGGGCCGCATGCGAGCTGGGCGGGGGGACCAGAAGGGAGACATGGGGCGTGGGGGGGGGGGTGCTATTTGCTTTCAGTGGGGTGACACACGGTGCTTTCTCTCTGTTCCCACGCACGTGGGTGTACCACTTACGTGGTTCTCACTGAGCAAACCCTCTTAAGACGGCAAGTGGCTTTAAAAGACTCTTGAAAAGGAACAGCGACTGAAGAGAAGTCTCAGGAGGCGAGTGCGGTGAGCCACGATAGCGGACATTTCTACTCCCAGAAAAGCTTTCCGTCAGCCACACAAGGAAAAACAGTAACATCTGCTGAGAGGTGAGCCCCCAAACTCGAGATGTTTCACAAAGATACTTCACGTAGGAAATGTCCGCTCTTCACGGTGCGTGACTGTCTCTTCCTGTATAATGACGAGTGTCAAGCCACCATGGTCACAGAGGCTGCAGATCCGGAAGATGAAGACAAACCTCCATGATGTTTTCAGTGAGATTTAAGCCCATAAAACGCCAACTCTATACGCCTTAAGCAGCGTTCGCTAAATAGCGTCGTAAACGCTTAGGAGTCTTTTAAGAGCAAAAAACAAGTAGCATACCATCTAGAAAACACTGTTCTTCCTGCCATGGAAACATGGTGAAATGTTGAAATATTCAATGCGAATATTGAAATACTCGTGAAATGGTTGACGGGGGAAAAAAACAAACAAAAAAAAACATCTTATTTTGCCAGGAAGTACTACCAGGTAATAGGGAAAAAACACTGCAGAAGAAGTAACAAGAAGTAAGTTCAGGAATACACTTTTCAGTGGGGGGCAGGGGGGGGGCTGGGTAAGAGGACAGATGTTTCTGGCACATCCCAGCTTACGGCGTCGCCCCAAGAACTGAAGAGTCCGGATATTAACGAAATTAAGTAGTGAGGAGGATAGAGGTCTCAAGATTAGTACGTGTTTTGACAAAGGCCATGTTTTAGGACAAACTACGTAGGTCAAGCCGTGGAGGGGGTCACCTCGGCCGGAACCTGTGTGCAAGGAGAGCCGGGTGGGCCCCACGGTAAAGGCGTCAGCAGCGGCATCCCCGGAACGCACGGACAAGGAATGCGCCCCGCCACGACGACATCGCCAATTTTATCAAATGCACACCTTGAAGACAGAACAGAATGTTCACGGTATTTTATGACAGGAAATACCCCTGAAAAATATTTTGGTTCCCCTACATTTCTCTCTCTCAGGGTAAAATACTTTCGGAGGAACCGTTAACAGGCGCCTGGGTGGCTCAGCCAGTTAAGCATCGGACTTCGGCTCAGGTCACGGCCTCCTAGTTCGTGAGTTTGAGCCCCGCATCGGGCTCTGCGCTCACAGCGCGGAGCCCACTTTGGATCCTCTGTCTCCTGCCTCTGCCCCTCCCCGACTCTCGCTCTCTCAAAAATAAATTAAAAAAAATTAAAAAGTTTTACTTGGAAATAACAGAGGAAGCCACCACTCTCACAGGTGCAGGACGGACAGGAACGACAGCGTGTGGCCGACAGCAGCACGCGCTGTCTCTGCCCAGTACAGTGATGAAAATACTTCCAGATTCCCGTGTCCAGTGTATGTCATGTGTATCACAAGAAGTTCCTTGCAGAGCTGGAAAGCGACCAGAGCCCTGAAAACCAAACGCTAGAATAAACTGAGATTAGAAGCAGACATTTCAATCACTCAGAAGGGATTCAAACAAGGTTTTCAAAAACAAAAAATTTCCATCACACCTCTTTCCCTTTTAGAAGTTAAGTACTTCAGGGGCTCCTGGGGGGCTCAGTCGGTTGAGCGTCCGACTTCGGCTCAGGTCACGATCTCATGGTTCGTGAGTTCGAGCCCCGCGTCGGGCTCTGTGCTGACGGCTCGGAGCCTGCTTTGGATTCTGTGTGTCCCTCTTTCTGCCCGTCCCCTGCTCACTCTCTCTCTGTCTCTCTCGAAAATAAACAAACATTAAAAAATAAAAGAAATTAAGTATTGCGCAATTTACAGACAACAGACTGTTTCAGTCTCTCCTCTTTCACTAGCGCGTGTCTGCTAAAACGCATAAGGTAGTATCTGGAAGGGAATCTGTTACTTATTTCCAAGCGTATCAACCAGTGTTTGGGGTGGGGGCTCCCAGAGATGAGAGAGGGCCCTTCAACGGGCAGGCGGCGGGGAGGGAGAAAGACCACGAGGTGCGTGGAGGGCACGCGCAGGGCCAAGAGCGCAGACCTCGCGACCCACACGTGGAGGGGTCCAGGAAGGCCGTGAAACCACAGCAACAGAGACCGCGTTCTAGAAGAATCCGACCCGGGGACAACGCTGAAGGGGCAGAATCTCGGCAGCAGATCGGGACCAGCGTATAAGGCAGCAAGGGCACAAGACAGGGAGCCCGCATGCCAGTTCCTCTGTCAGGAGGGGCTTACTGGAGTTTATCCTGTGCTGGGGACTGCGGCGAACCCCACATGCCACAGAGAACCCGCCCGCGAGGAGCTCATCGGCTCACGAGGAAGCAAGCGTGCAAACGCGTGATCTGATTAAAATGCAGCGTAACTAAAAAAATAAAAAATAAATAAAATAAAATAAAATGCAGCGTAACTGAATTCCTGATCTCTGCGGGAAACACGGAGAACGGGGCCAGGAACCGAGTTGTGCAACAGGCCATCCACACCTAGACCCGCCCACGCTCATCACTGTCCTGGCTGCGCGTGCACTGTTCTTACTGACGTCTGCTGGGCGGACTAGAGCCGGACAGAGGTGACCTTCTAGTTAAATGACACACGCTTCTAGAGAACAGGCAGCCGTCGGAGACAGACGCCGGGGCTCCAACGTGTCTCCAGTTCCCCAAGGCTAAGAACCGTCTCTGCTCAGATCTAGCGGCCGCTCCTCCCACACCGGGGCTGCCCCTCACCACGCCCCTTATCGTGCTGGCTCGTCCCCGGGTTTGAGGCCTGTCCTCAGTGTCTGAGTCTGCCCTGAAGGGAGCCACCTGCAGCCTCGGGGTGCTCCCTTCCCAATACCCTCTGCACGATGACCCCTGCCCATTCCCGGTCACCAGGGCCACCCTTCCCAGGAGGGAGACCCTTTCCCAAATCTCACCAATCTCACGTTTTAAAGTATTTTTACTTTTGTGCATAAAACACAAGTCATATGCTATTGTCCAAAGAATATGGATCCATGTTTTAAGTGAAACCTTTCTGGCTGTTTAATTAACTCATTCAAAAAAATCCTCAAACACGGACTATACGTGCAGGTGTCCGCTAAGTATGAGTGACGGTATCACCCTCCCCTCCGGAGCCGTCTGAAGGGACACACATGTCAACATGACAAGGAGGACAGTGACCAGGGGGTTTACACAAGTGCAGGAGGTGCTAACTCCGTCCGGGGCCTGGGGGAAGGCCTCACGGGAGAGGGGGTCTTGGGGGGGGGAAGGCCTCATGGGAGAGGGGGTCTTGGGGGGGGGGGAAGGCCTCACGGGAGAAAGGGCCTGGCGGGAGGGGAAGGCCTCACGGGAGAGGGGGCCTGGGGGGGTGGGGAGACCTCACGGGAGAGGGGGCCTGGGGGGGTGGGGAGACCTCACGGGAGACGGGGCCTGGTGGGGGGAGGCCTCACGGAGAGGGGGCCTGGGGGGGTGGGGAGACCTCACGGGAGACGGGGCCTGGGGGGGGGAGGCCTCACGGAGAGGGGGCCTGGGGGGGTGGGGAGACCTCACGGGAGACGGGGCCTGGTGGGGGGAGGCCTCACGGAGAGGGGGCCTGGGGGGTCCTGAATGATAGGCAGGAGTTCCGGGTTGGACAAAAGAAGAAAGGCCAGAGGAGAGAGCACACTCACCAGGTGTAAGGGGCAGGAGAGGCCCGTGTTGCTCGGGGACGCGCACAGACATTTGTGCCGGCCGGCCGGGGGCTTCGCACGGAGAAGCCACCTGGCCGTTACCCCGTGGGCCCCAAACAGCCACCGAAAGGCTCCAAGCAGGGCCACCTCCCGATCACTTCCGTGTTCTGTGAGGTCACGTGGACTGTGGTTAGAGACATAAAGTGGAGTGCTAAGAGCCCGGACAGAAGGGACGACGGGACAACGGAGGGGAGGGGACGGACACACGCTCCACAGGACCCCGCACGTGCTGGGCGCCGGGTGTGAGAGCGGCGTCTAGGAAGCCGCCCAAATCTTCCCTCGCTGTGATGCCATCTGCCAGCTCCCAGCCCGCAGCAAACTTCATTTCCAAAGCAGACACCGCAAGCAAACACACAATTTCTGACTGACAGGATATCAGATCTTAGACTCGGAAGGGACCGACACACGGCACAGCAGAGACGGAACTAAAGTATTTAAATCACAAAAGGTCTCGGTCCACGAACCATCAAAAGCCACAAAGTGTCAGACGTAAAATCTCAGGGTGAGCAAATGCAGTCATGATGAAGTGCTAGAATATTCTTGGGGAACTCTGTACGCAGAGCAAACCCCAACAAAGCAATTAGCAGCTGCCTAGTCTCCCGCGCCCGCCCACCAAAGACTGACCAGTCCAGACAGGGCTCGCTGAAACCGGGTGTGGGCTGGGGGGGGGGGGGGGGGGGGGGGGTCTACCTTCCGGGCGCCCCGAGCCGGACACAGGTCCTCACACACATCTAGCCTAAGCTGCAGAGCGGAAAGATCAGCCCGCCACGGCGACGGCAGGAAGTTACGCGGAAGGAACATCACGCGTGACAGCCTCCACTTTAAGTAACGTGCCACTATTGGTTTTGGAAGATGCTTTAATGTGAGGCGTTTGCAATTCCACTAGAAACAACGCAGTCCATATTCACCATCAGTGGGCAAAACGCACGCTACCTCGTGACGAGGGGAAACACGTATTCTGCTTTTCTCCGGGCCGCAGGCATCGGGATCTACGTGGAGTCTTCGTAAAGGACTTCATCCACCCTCACGTCGTGTTCGTCCACGGGGACCCGGAGGCACATCTGTTCTCGGAACGCCAAGGCCACGGTGTAGGGCTTCGAGTCCCGCTGCTGCAGACAGCGCGTCAGGTAGGAGTCGTAGTAGCCCTTGCCCCGCCCCAGCCGGTTGCCATGCTTGTCAAACCCAAGACCCGGCACAAAGATGAGATCAAGTCCCCCTGTGGAAGAGACGAACACACAGAAGAGCGTTAACGGTTTCCGAAAGCGACGGACCACTCGCGGATCTGGTTCCTGCTTTCGGATGGCGTCTAGCCTCTCTCCGATTTCTAAATTTTATTTATTTTTTCTTATGTTTATTTCTGAGACAGAGAGACAGAGCGTGAGCGGGGGAGGGGCAGAGAGAGGGGGAGACACAGAATCGGAAGCAGGCTCCAGGCTCCGAGCCATCAGCCCAGAGCCCGACGCGGGGCTCGAACTCACGGACCGCGAGATCGCGACCTGAGCTGAAGTCAGTCGCTCAACCGACTGAGCCACCCAGGCACCCCCCTCTCTCCGATTTCTAAAGAAATATATGAGCACTCTAGGAAACCCAACAAGCACAGGGTCAAAGAAGGAAATAAAAATTACTCGGCAATTGAGTTAAGTCCGTCAATCATCCCTCCGACGCCCTTCTGTGTGTACCTTCAACAACATGGGTTTGAACTGTGGAAAGTCCACTGTTACGTGGCTTTTTCCCAATATGGTCCTGTACTGCAGATGTATTTTCTCGTCCTTACAGTTTCTTTTTTTTAATGTTTATTTTTGAGAGAGAGAGAGAGAGCACGAGCAGGGTGGGGGCAGAGAGGGAGACACAGAATCCGAAGCAGGCTCCAGGCTCTGAGCTGTCAGCACAGAGCACGATGCGGGGCTCGAACCCACGAACGATGAGATCATGACCTGAGCTGAAGTCGGACACTTAGCCGACTGAGCCGCCCAGGAGCCCCACTTCCTTACGGTTTCTTAATTATGACTTAATGACTTCCATATGACTTTCTCTTCTCTGGCTTATTTTACTGTACGGAAACAGTACATAATGCACACAGAACATGCGATAACTGTGTCATCACAAGGCTTCTGGTCAACAGCATGCTGTGAGAAGGTAGGTTTTGGAAGAGTCAAAAGTTGTATGTGTTTTCAACTGTGTGTACAGGTCAGCGCCCCTAACCCTCGAGTAGTTCAAGGGTCAACTGTAAGTACAAAAATGCAGATTCCCAGACCCCATCCACACCTAAAGAGAATTCCATGGATGGGGCCTAAGAACTTTTTTCCTTTCTTCTTCTAAGTGTCCGCACGATCCTACGTGCCTCCCAGGCTAGGGGGCCCATGTCCCAGGAGGGGCAAGAGAGGGTCAGAAAAAAGCCAGAAAGGACAGAGCTGCTCCCCAGGGCAGTGGGCAGGAAGAGGGCCACGCCACCTGCAAATTTCATTGCCCTCCCACCGGAGAGGCAAGGACTGCCTGGTCGTCCGGTTTCCCCGGATTCACGTGACCGCAGGCTTTGGCCTACCAGGGGTGCTCCAAAGGTATGAAATGGGTCCCCGTAACGGCCCTGTGGCTGGAACCTTCCCAGGGACCACAGGGATCAGAGCCGGCCACGGCGTCATCAAGACCGAGCAGGCTGGGGCTCAGGCTGGAAGGCAGGGTCCTCGAGGCTGTAAAGACCCGGCCACGGGGGAAGGTGTGAGGGGGTCTCATGAAGAAGGCGGCGAGGACCATGAGGTGGAGAATCTCCAAGGGCTCGCGAGGCCCACGGAAGGGTCCCCGCGGCCTCGTCCAGGGAGACTGACGGATCCGTGCTGCTCCAGAGCCACCCCACGCGTCCAACTCAGGGGCGTGCCCGGGGACCCTCCCGTACTGGTCCTTGGCCTCCGGAAGGGCATCCAGGGCTTGCCTTGACCCCTTCTGCAGCACTGCTGCCGGGAACACACCAGGGTTGGAAGCCACGAACCGTCTGAACAGGGTGTCGGGAGCAGGGACGTCCAGACGGCAGCCGGCCCGGCCCCCACGGCCAACAGCCGCTCTGCCCCCTGCGGAGCCACGAGGTGCACTTGGCTTCTCTCTGGCTCCCAGCCCACACCCGCCGGGCCACACCCGCCGAACTCTAGCAGGGCCCGGCTCCGAGGACGGCCGTGTCCTTCTGTCCCTCCGCACAAACCTGCTGGTCTGTTCCCATCCAAACTCGCGGAGAGGCCCCGGTCACTGACCGTTACCTTTCTCCTGTTGTGCACTTACACTTGGCTCCCTCCGTGTCCCTTCTTGTTGCCAGACCACCCTCGGGCTGCAAGCTGCGCTCTGTCGTCTATACTTAGGATGCATGCACACTCGTCCTTTCCGGGCTTCCTGCCTCTGTCACAACGACTCGGCTCTGCCAGGTGCCACGAGAGCGGCCACGGAAGACGCGAACCCGGGCGGGCGTGGCTGTGCTCCCGTAACGTTCTACCCGCAGAGACAGGCGGCGGGCCGGGTCTGGCAGCAGGCTTCGGGGTGCTGCCGCGTCGTAGGGCACGAGCAAAGATATTCAGGAGGAAGGGAGCGGAGCGCTGGCAGGAAGGGCGAGGGGGGCCGGGAAAACGTCTATCAGATTGGGCGCAGGAGGAAATCGCTGGGGCGAGGGCGCGCTCAGCGGGGAGTGAGGACAGACACTGAGCTGCAGGACCTCCGTCGACAAAGAAGCGGAACCAGGCCCTGAAGGAAAACGCCGGAGGGGGACTCGGCCAGTGCCAGTACCTGCTCTCAGCCCCGAACGCACGAAGCCAGCACCGAGGATTCAGGCCACCTTCACAAAATGTCGTTCTGAGCTCTGGCCAAGGGGGCAGCAGCTAAGCCCCACCCCCCTCAGGCACCCTGACCTCAGACCGCCGTCCCGGGCTGCTCAGAGCATCCTGTCGGCCCGCCCAGCTCCCTCTGCCCCAACCGCGCTGCAGGTGCTGAGCGTCCGAACAAGCTGTGCAGATCGAACTCCAGCCTCATGGGCGTCTATCCCCCCCCCCTTCCTGCGGGTCCGGGACTGCGGATCCACCCCCAGGGCCCCCACGCGGCTGGCAGGGCGCTCGCCTCCACCTGTCGCTCTGTGGGTGCCGGTTCCCCCGCACGTCCAGCCGGGCGCCCGCCGCCTGGCCCCGCTGGCCCCGTCCTCACTCGTCTCTCTCAGAGACCTTTAGTCCACCACAGTGACTTAAAGACAACGCCCAAACTCCCTGACCAGGTGGGTACCCCCGCCTTCACCATCACCCCCCCCCCCCCCCCCACCGCTCCCACGGCCGCAAGGCCTCCCGCCTGCAGGGGCCACCGGTCTTTGTATCTACCTGTCTGGTCCCCACATCATCACGTCAACGAGCCTCAGCTAGACGCCACGCAGCCCTCCCTGCACGTGAGATTTGGTGCGACCAGCTCTTGTCCTACACGGTGACACGGCCCCGGTCCGTTAAGGAGGAAGGGTCCGGGGCACCCGGGTGGCTCAGTCGCTTGACCCTCTGACTTCGGCTCAGGTCACGATCTCACGGTTCGTGGGTTCGGGCCCCGCGTAGGACTCACTCCCGTGAGCACGGAGTCCACTTTGGATCTTTTGTTCCCCCCTCTGCTCCTCCCCCGCTCGTGCCCTCGCAAGAATAAGTAAAACATTGAAAATTTTAAAAGATTGATCATAATAAAAAAAGAGGAGGAGGAATCCTTTCCCACCTTCTGGGAACTGTTTTCTCCTTTCCCCAGAGGGATACTAGTTCGGTTCTGTTTACCGGGAAAGAAAGAACAGTAACAGGTAGAGACCCAGCGGAGGGCTTGCTGTCCAGGTGGATGGTGACTCAGCACACACCGTTCCTGCTGCTAAAGGTTCGAGTGGGGTCCGGCAAAGGGACGGAGGGACATGGGAAAGGCACGTGTCGAGGGGCCGAGCGTGCAGTCTGCCGGACAGGGTGCCCGGGCCGTGTCCCGGCACCGGTACCCGGCAGCGACGAAGCATCACTCAGAGCCACCCTGACCTGCCGTCGAAGACAGATGGGCGTATGCGAACGTAGAGTCCCCCAGCTGTCATAACCAGCTGCCGCATGCACCCCCCGAGGCCCCGCAGCCAATCACGGAGACACGCGCACTGGCATCCGACACGCTTCTGGAACACGAGGCGGCTGGGACCGTCAGACACAGTCAAGACAGCGCACACAGCACAGCTCTCAGAAATCAGTCCCATATGCCCTGAGCTCACGTCGGGGTTGCCTCAGAAACCACAGACGGGGGCACGGCCGCTTGACTCCCTCGTCGTGGTAGGAGCGTAGAGCAGGGGAATAAACCATTTTCGTGATCACAGGCGTCACAAATACTCAACTTGCGATTACATTTAAAAGTTGGGTTTTTTGAACATTTCTTTCCCTGCAATTCCGTACCACTCTGAAAGAGTATTTGACTGAATCAGCTAAGGCAAAAAGCCATTTCTTTAATTCCACTGCAAATGCACCTTCATTGCTGCTGCTGTGTTTGGTCACAATGGGTTTCGGCCATTTGGGAATCCCCTCGTAGAGGCAAACGTGTAAAACACAGAATCAAAAGATGTAAAAATCATCCTCGAAAGACACAAACTGTCGTGTGACTGGTCGTTTCTGTGTTGTTCCTCTAAGATCCTTTCTTTGAACACAGGACCTGACTGACGTTTGTGTCAAAACACAGGGACTACAAGTGTCGTGACAGTACCAGGTACAGAAGGAAGCCACGTGCAGGGTTGTGCCCAGGCATGACCGGTCACCACTAGTCCGCTAACTAGGCATTCACGTCGTAAGACAGTCTCGGCAAGCCTTATATTTACACTTAGGTGTTTCTGAGTTCAAGGCTTTCAACTAGCCCTGTGAAATGCACTCTGTGTTGAAATGGAGAAAGTAGGGATGGCAGGAATTTAGACCCTTCCAGAAAAGGCTAGAGATGCAGGAATAGTATATGGGGACTTAGCTGCTGGGAGCCTCAGTAATGGCGTCCTCCACCCACCCAATCTGGAGAGCCCCCCTCCCTCCCCCCACCCAACCTGGAGAGCCTCCCTCCCCGCACCCCCAACCCAGAGAGCCCCCTTCCTCCCCACCCACCCAACCCGGAGAGCCTCCCTCCCCACCCCCCCAAACCCAGAGAGCCCCCTTCTTCCCCACCCACCCAACCCGGAGAGCCTCCCTCCCCCCACCCCCACCCCCAAACCCAGAGAGCCCCCCTCCCCCCCCCCAACCCAGAGAGCCCCCTTCCTCCCCACCCACCCAATCCAGAGAGCCTCCCTCCCTCCCCCACCCAACCTGGAGAGTCGCCCTCCCCGCCCCCCGAACCTGGAGAGTCCCCCTCCCTGCCCCCCCAACCTGGAGAGTTCCCCTCCCCACCCCCAACCCAGAGAGCCCCCTTCCTCCCCACCCACCCAATCCAGAGAGCCTCCCTCCCTCCCCCCCCAACCCGGAGAGTCCCCCTCCCCCCCCCCCCCAACCTGGAGAATCCCCCTCCCCGCCTCCCCTACCTGGAGAGCCTCCCTCCCCACCCCCCCCAAACCCAGAGAGCCCCTTCTTCCCCACCCACCCAACCCGGAGAGCCTCCCTCCCCCCACCCCCACCACCAAACCCTGAGAGCCCCCCTCCCCACCCACCCCCAACCTGGAGAGTCCCCCTCCCCGCCCCCCCAACCCGGAGAGTCCCCTCCCCGCCCCCCCTAACCTGGAGAGTCCCCCTCCCTGCCCCCAACCTGGAGAGTCCCCCTCCCTGCCCCCCCAACCTGGAGAGTCCCCCTCCCCGCCCCCCCAACCTGGAGAGTCCCCCTCCCCGCCCCCCCAACCTGGAGAGTCCCCCTCCCCGCCCCCCCAACCTGGAGAGTCCCCCTCCCCGCCCCCCCAACCTGGAGAGTCCCCCTCCCCGCCCCCCCAACCTGGAGAGTCCCCCTCCCCGCCCCCCCAACCCGGAGAGCCCCCTTCCTCCCCACCCACACAACCCGGAGAGCCCCACTCCCCACCCCCCCAACCCAGAGAGCCCCCTTCCTCCCCACCTAACCAACCCAGAGAGCCTCTCTCCCCCACCCCCACCACCAAACCCGGAAAGCCCTCCTCCCCGCCCCCCAACCCAGAGAGCCCCCCTCTGCCCACCCAACCCGGAGAGCCTAGGAAACACTGAGCACAACTGGACAGAAGTCAGGCTACGATGTGTCGTAAAGACCAATCGCCCTCCTTCCCAGGATGCCGGGTAAACCCCTATTAGGGTATGTCAGGAAGGATCCAAAGAAAGCCGGCAACAGAGATTGGCTCTGGAGAAAGAAACCAGCCACGGGAGGCCTTGGATGGGAAGGACGCTTCACGCTTTCGCCCCATCCTTTTGCACGGTTGGACCTTTTCACCACGTTCGTATATAACCCCAATTTTTATCAGAACCCTTTTAAAACATCCACTTGCTCGGACCAGAGCCTTGGAGGTGGGGTGACACGGCAGCGGAGTGTGCTTCTAGAGAGGACACTTGCGTGTGAATCCCCGGACTACCAGTCACTAGCCGAGAAAAATGCCCAGCCACTTATCTTCTACGAGTCAGTTTCTTCTCCCTACGATGGAAACACTACCGTCTGCAGTAAGAGTCACAGAAGAGAGAAACGTCCGGATGAAGAAACTAGCACGTGCCCGATAAGTGCTACCTTCGTTAAACTCTGGGTGTGCGTAACACCTCTTCTCTTCATTCTGACTCTGGAAGTCGTTTCTTTTCAAGTAACCCAAACAACTGCAACACGAACCCACTTGCTGAGCCGCTCGCTACGCGGATCTCCTTTAGGCCAAACCACCTGCAACTGAGACTCTCTACAGCCACCTGCTGTCCCAGCTGGGAATGGGCCCACCAGAGACACCCGCAGGGGGCGGTCCTGAGCGCAGCGGCGGGCCGGCTGCCTCTCTAGTACACACACAGTCCCTGAGACGGGGGGTCGCAGAAAGGAGTTCCCCTGTTCCCCGTGGCCTTCCCCTTCACAAAGGATCCTTGGAGGAGAGTCTGTTGACAAACGAAGGAAAACGGAAGTCCCTTCTGCCACCTAGAAACCACGTGTGTGCCAGACCCTGTGCTACGGCACTTCACCGGCACGACCTCACTGAACGTCCCCAGCGGTCCCGAGAGGGAGACACTATCATCCCCTTTCTCCAACGGGAAAACCAAGGCTCAACAAGACCACGTAGCCCGCCCGGAGTCACAGAGCTGGTAGCGCAAGAGCTGGGACGTGACCTCTGACTTCCTGGCTCTTACTACAGGTGCAAGCTCGTTGCTTCCTGCCTGGGCAGTGAGCCTGCTACCTGCCTGCCTTAGGGTTGGGGGGGCCAGTCAGGTGGACACAACACTGCATCGGTCGGGTGAGGGCCACAGGGAGGGGCAGGCAGCACACGGAACCGGACACACGAAAGAGAGCAGTAGAGACGGGTGGCCCCCCAGAGTGGTGCTGCCCGGGAAGCCTTGGCCACCTCCAGGCCCGGAGGTCAAGGGATGGGAGTGGGAGGGGCAGGAGTGTAGGCCCCAAAGAGCTGCAGTTGGAGGGGCCACCTGACCGGAGCGCGGCTCTCGGCAGTCGAAGCACTGCGGCCAGGGGCGGGAGGGAGGACACGCCCCACTCACTCTCCGCCACCCTGGTCCCCGCGGTGCTGTCCCCTGGCTGCAGAACCGGAGACCAGGACAAGGACTTGTCGTCCATACAGGCGGAACTCCCCAGGCACCAAGCAAGTGGACGTGACAGACAGCGGGTGGGTCCCGAGGTGCCGAGCAAAGGGACCCGGCAAAGGTTTGCCTACAGCTGTGACTGGCGGTTCCCTCCAGATTTGGGAGTTGGGTTTATTTCCTTATATTTATACAAGGAAATATACATACAATTTTCCTTTAGAATATGTAAACATATTTTCCTTTAGAAATATATAATTTTCCTTTAGAAAAAGAAATACCTTTATGAATGCTCAGAAAAATTTTGAGTCTTCTTTCAAAGATGTACTTTAGAACGTTAGCTATTTCCTTAGGTATACTTTTTATTATATCGTGAAGCTATCTAGCATGGTATGTAGGGAAAAACTCCCAAACTTATTAAATTATTAAAAGTCAGTAGGAAGTGACTATTTGATCACAAATGTAAAAAATTACATTTTTAAAATCATCACCACCATCCCCATGAACAACCACCGCAAGTGTCTCCTATATGAGAGCCAGCCCCCAAGGTGCTAAGGCCAAAACACGCAGAAGCGACGCCCGGCCACCTGGCTATGGGGTGGGTGAAGCACAGCCTGGGGGTCAAATCTGGCCACTGCCTGTTGTGTAAATAAAGTTTTATGGAACACAGTCACGCTGTGCGTTCACGTTACAGCAGCAGCATTGAATCGTTACAACAGGTATCGTGGGGCACACACAGCCCCCAAATGTTAACTATCTGGCCCTTTACGGGAAAAGTTTGCTACATCCAGCTTTGTGACATCTCCCAGTTTAAAAAGGAAAATGATAAACAAATAAAACTATGCTTCAGCTTATCCTATCTTGGTAGATATCGACCAAAGTAAACGCTGTTGGAAAAAAAGAATTCAACAGCTTTATTGTCGATACGCAACGATGCTTGGCAGAAAATAGGACCAGCGGCAACAGCTTTATCCAAGTGTCATTTTCTAAATGTGACATTTACTCTGGCTCTGATCTTGGGATACTTACACTGCTGTTGACAACCAGCCGGACCTTAAAACGTCCTAGAAAACTGAGAAGATGTTACAGAAC
Source organism: Panthera leo (assembly GCF_018350215.1). Classification (NCBI taxonomy): domain Eukaryota; kingdom Metazoa; phylum Chordata; class Mammalia; order Carnivora; family Felidae; genus Panthera; species Panthera leo. The sequence continues at coordinate 1,263,766 of NC_056684.1, forward strand.
TTCATATGGTTTTCTGCTAACTTTAGGCAACCTCTGGTCGCCCGATTTTCCTCCTCCATCTGTAAAGTGAGCGGATAGAGCTCTTCAGTTTCTCAGATCTGTTTACAACCAAAGCTCAGTGATTCTGAGGATTCTGAGGACAATTCCTCGTATATGTGTCTGGTACAATCAATAAATAAATGAAGCCAGTCACAGAAAAACAAACACTGCATGATTCCATTTACACGAAGTATCTAAAGTAGTCAAATTCAGGGGCGCCCGGGTGGCTCGGTCGGTTGAGCGGCCAGCTCTCGATTTCGGCCCAGCTCACGATCCCAGGGTGATGGGATCGAGCCCCACGACAGGCTCTGTGCTGCCAGCGCGGAGCCTGCCTGGGAATCTCTCTCCCTCTCCCTGCCTCTGCCCTACTTGTGCTTTCTCTCAAAGTAAATGAACATTTTCTAAAAACTAAAGAAGTCACATTCGGAGACAGAAAGCAGATGACGGCCATGGTCGCCAGGGCTGGGGCAGCGGGCAGGGTGAGCTGTTTAAGGGGCACCCTTTCAGTTTTGCCAGAGGAAAAGTTTCGGGTGTCTGTCTTACAACACTACGTGTACCTCGCATGACTGAGCCGGACACCTGAAGACGGCTGAGATGGTAGAGTGTGTGTGTTTTTACCGCAACGGGAAAACCGAGTAAGAACGTGGGTGCCGGGCCGCGTCGGGGGACTGTGGCAGGCGGCCCAGGGTCGTGAGAGGCTGGGCTCGGGAACAGCAAAGAATGAGTTCTTCAGATACGGAAATGTCTGGGTGTTCCTGGAGCCATTTCTATTGTCCTCGCTTTTTAGGGGCTGAGCGCTCAAAGTCGTCATTCTAAATAATTACAGCTCTGCATGACCCCCAGAGCCGTAAGAGCTCGTTAGCAAGATGGAAACTTCTCCCTGGCTTCCGCCGTTTGTTTTACCAAGACATCAGGCAAGCACTTCAGGGTCCCGCAAACTTTGCGGTGCAGTGCATTTAACTAAAATAAAGTTGCGGGGACACCCATATTTCTTCCGCTGGCCGTCTTCCTGTGCCCGCAGAGGGCCTGCCTGCCTCCTGGCTGACACCAGCCTGCGCCACGCGGAGCAAGCCTGACAGAAAGTAACCCGTGACTTCCAAATAACAGTGTTTACAGTTATCTGGTGTTTACGGAACGTCCTTTCCTGGTGGCTTCCGAGTGCGTTTCTCACTCCAGATGCCCCTGTCATCTGCTCTGATACGTCTTCTTCTGGCGCGGGAGAAACGCTCCCGAAGCCCCGAATGTTCCCCCAAACCTGCCAGGGCAGCGTGGCAGGAAGGACAGCAAGGATTCCGAAGACGGCAGGTCTCGAGATCCGGTGCAACCAAGTGAATCGGTGACACTTGGGAACAGCTCGCCGTGAGGACAGCCTGTCTGCGGGGCCCAGAGGACCCAGGACAGCACCCTGGACAGCTACAGGTCCGCCCAATAAATCGTTGTGAACACAAGTAACTGTACTAGGGTGACCTAGTGACAAGGTAGGAAGGAAAGTGGGGAACGAAGGATGCTGGGGTCCACAGAGGAGGGGGCGCGCCCGGGGAAACCTCACCGAGCGGGTGGCCTGCGGTACCGGCCGGGGGAGGGAGAGGAGGAGGCTGAGGGTCAGGGTGGAGAGGCAGGAGCGAGAACAAGCAGAGGCACAGAGCTGGAAGAGCACGAGCGTGTGCGGGGCCGGGGACTGGCTCCCCGCGAAAGGGCCCACCCGGGGAACAGGAGCAAGGTGGCCGAAGGAGGCACACAGAGCACGCTAGAGGGGCCTCCGGCGCCAGGGCAAGAACTCCTCCGAATTCTGCAGGTTGAGCCAGGGAGCCCCGTGCTCAGCCTCCAAGGGGGAAGTGAAGGAAAGAGCAGGGCTCCACGCGTGCAGGCTGTGGGACAAGGAGATGGGGCCACGCGTGAGGAAGTCACAGAACAAGTGGACGGCATCTTCGGGATCGCGGGAAAAAACGGAAACAGGCCTTTTTCTGCCATTTTAAAAAGCTCTCCGGAGAATATTCCTCGGTAAGCGATTTCATTGCTCGTAAGGTTTGTCACAAAACCGCCGGCTCTTCCCGCACTCCGCCAACACGGCTGAGCGCTGCTGAGAGCGCCAGGCCTCCGGGCTGCCCCCCGGGCTCCGGACACCAGGGGCGGGTCCCCACTCACCCGAACACGCTGAACAGCACCCTTCCGCTCCACCGAAACACAGCCTCGATATGTTGGGGCGACACCTTCTCCTCCTCCGTGACTTTGGGGACTGACGCTCACCGTCATGTCAGTCTCACCCCACGGGACCGTGTGACCTTGGACGGGTCGCCCCCCACCCGGGCCAGCTCCCAGACGGAAGGGCTGACGTGGATGATCTCCAATATCCCTTCCGGCTCGACAATCCCCAGTGTTGCGGGAATAAGGATGTGTAAATGCGGGATCCCACAGCTAAAACCGCCACCTCGGACCAACGCTGACACCTGCTGGAGATCGGGGAAACCACTCGGCACATCTCAACCTCTAAAATCTGGGAGCCTTTAAAAATGGGTGATGGGCATTGAGGAGGGCACCTGCTGGGATGAGCGCTGGGTGTCGTACGTAAGTGATGAATCAGGGGAATCTACCCCCAAAACCAAGACTACACCGTATACACCGTATGTTAGCTAACTTGACAGTAAATTAAAAAAAAAAAAAGAAAAGTCTTGGACACCTCACCTTGAAAACATGTTATCGATGCGAGTATCTTTTGAAATTAAGTTTTCTAAGATTTGATTTTCTAGAACTTAAGAAAATGTTGACAAAAATAACTTAAAAAAATGTTTAACGTTGATTTATATTTGAGAGAAAGAGACAGAGACAGAGACAGAATCCAAAGCAGGTTCCAGGCTCTGAGCTGTCAGCATAGAGCCCAATGCAGGGGCTTGAACCCACGAATCATGAGATCATGAGCTGAGCTGCAGTCGGACGCTCAACCAACTGAGCCACCCAGGAGCCCCAACAAAAATAACTTGAAAATTACTTCAGAGACTTCCAGTTCCGTGTGGAAATCTGAGCCACGTTCCTATGCTTTCCTATATAATAAAAATAACCAGCTTGAAAACATAATGGAAAGATGCTATTCACAATAACAACAAATATCAATTGATTAGGAATACACTCAACAAGCAATGTGCAGAAACAACGTGACTCAAATCAAAAACATCTACAAAGGAATACGGAATAAAAGCCTTGAACAACTGAGGACGTGGCCATATTCCTGAAGACAGCTGAATGTTGTAAATAAATTTATTTCCCACAGGGGCGCCTGGGGAGCTCAGTCGGTTGAGCGTCCGACTTCGGCTCAGGTCATGATCTCACGGTTCGTGGGTTCGAGCCCCACGTCGGGCTCTGTGCTGACAGCTCGGAGCCCGGAGCCTACTTCGGACTCTGTGACTCCCTCTCTCTGCCTGTCCCCTGCTCACGCTCTGTCTCTCTCAAATGTAAATAATAAACATCCAAAAAAAATTTTTTTCAATATACAGCTTGTTACATAATTTGACATTTTCCACAGTAAATGCACGTTAACCACTGTAATTCTTTTTTTTTTTTTTTAACGTTTATTTATTCTTGAGACAGAGAGACAGAGCATGAACGGGGGAGGGTCAGAGAGAGGGAGACACAGAATCCGAAGCAGGCTCCAGGCTCTGAGCTGTGAGCACAGAGCCCGACGCGGGCTCGAACTCACAGACCGCGAGATCATGACCTGAGCCGAAGTCGGCCGCTTAACCGACTGAGCCACCCAGGCGCCCCTAACCACTGTAATTCTTTAAAGGAGAAAAAGGAAATTAAAACAGAACTGAGGAACTCCTCTTTCGATAACTTCTTCAAAATGAAACCAGAAACACGGACAGGCCAACACTGTTACTTCCAAGGCTGGGAATTCAAGCAGCACAAATGCATTTCTCCCGAGACCATCAACCAACTTTTCCGACGTATGAGTGGGGTTTCGGTTTCCTGCGCCAGCACGCTCGTCTTGAGAAACTCACTGTCTCTCCCCCGACACAACCTCACGGCGAACTTCGTACGACTCACGCTTACAGACGGCTCTGCTCCGCCTTCCGGAACGCACGAAAGAGCACCCTCCACCCTGGGCCCCAGGGCGCTGTGGGCACACCGCCGTGGCGGGCGCTGTCGCCGGGCCTGGGGCCACCATGCTACACGCGAGGGTCATCACCGCCGTCGACGAGCACCTGCTATGTGCCGGGCAGTGGAAAAGCCTTACACAAACTCTCTTCGGCCTTCTCGGCATTTCGGTGAGCCGGGCAGCATGATCCATCCTCAGGTGAGGGGCCGAGACTCAGAGAGAGGGCGAGGGCTGCGCGCACCCATGAGCCAGTCTGCGACAGAACAGGTCCCCAGAGGCCAACGCTCCCGTCACGACCTCCCCATTCCCTCCTCCACGCGGCTCCGTCATCAACAGACTGCGTCTCTTCCTTGCCAGGACACCACCCGTTGTACACAACAGACGCTCATGAGTGCGTGTGCATTCATTATTGTATCCATCCATCCATCCGGGGAAAGGAAAAAACGCTCTTCCGTGATGGTGGGGGGTGTGCGAGGTGGCCTAGCCTTTTTTGAAACCAGTGTGGAGACTCTACTGCTAGTAAGTGACCCCACGGAGGCATTCGTGTAAGCTGAAATATATCTGGGTTTTCCTCGTGCTGTTGTAGTATTTTTAAAAATGGGGTGGGCGCCTGGATGGCTCAGTCGGTTGAGCGTCTAGCTCTCGATTGAGGCTCAGGTCATGATCCCAGGGTCATGGGATCAAGCCCCATGTCAGGGTCTGCACTGAGCGTGGAGCCTGCTTGAGATTCGTTCCCTCCCTCCCCTCCCCACCCTCTCTCTCCGCCCCTCTCTCTCCCTCTCTCTCCCTCTCTCTCTCCCTCTCTCTCTCTCTGTCCTCCCCCCACCCCCCACTCACACTCTCTCTCACTAAAATTAAAAATTAAAAAATTTGAAAAAATGCAAGCAATCTAAATGTCCATTACCAGAGCATTGGTTAAAAAAAATTAGAGCACATCAATGCTACACGGCCATCTGAAACACTAAGGCAGATCACCCTGTGCGGCTACGAAAATAATTCTAAGGTTCATTAACAAGTGAAAAAGCAAAACATAAAACAGAATGTAGAGTATGATCCCATCTGCATAAGATGTTTAAAAACGAGCACACGCAGACGGAGAAGGGTAGCAGCCATGTTCACGGCACTCACATCTGGGGAATGGGTCAGTTGGACGTAACTTTTCATCGTGTCCCTGACTAAGCCACTGAAGTGGTTTACCCTGAGCGCGTAGTTACTCCATGAACAACATGGGGCGCCTGGGTGGCGCAGTCGGTTAAGCGTCCGACTTCAGCCAGGTCACGATCTCGCGGTCCGTGAGTTCGAGCCCCGCGTCAGGCTCTGGGCTGATGGCTCGGAGCCTGGAGCCTGTTTCCGATTCTGTGTCTCCCTCTCTCTCTGCCCCTCCCCCGTTCATGCTCTGTCTCTCTCTGTCCCAAAAATAAATAAAAAACGTTGAAAAAAAAATTAAAAAAAAAAAAAAAGAAACACTAAGGCAGATCACCCTGTGCGGCTACGAAAATAATTCTAAGGTTCATTAACAAGTGAAAAAGCAAAACATAAAACAGAATGTAGAGTATGATCCCATCTGCATAAGATGTTTAAAAACGAGCACACGCAGACGGAGAAGGGTAGCAGCCATGTTCACGGCACTCACATCTGGGGAATGGGTCAGTTGGACGTAACTTTTCATCGTGTCCCTGACTAAGCCACTGAAGTGGTTTACCCTGAGCGCGTAGTTACTCCATGAACAACAGAGGAACCTGGCTCCCTGTTTGGGTTGTCCTTGTGTGTTCGTGAGCACCAGCAGCGTGGGAGCACTGGCAGCAGGGACACACGGGACGGTTAATGGACTGGCCTTGCCTCCCCCGTGGCTGCTCTTTCGTCCAAAGACCACGTCCTCACTGTGAGGACTGGGCTGCTTGTGCGTGGACATGCCTCCTTCCCACCAGCAGAAATCAAATACGTAAAATCATCGCTTCCTTCAGCATGTTTCACTCTCCTTGTTAAACCCACAGAGGGTCTCTGAGACAGGCGTGTTCTGCCCGGGGACAGCTGGTTAAACCTGCGTTTCCTTAAGGTTTTATCACGAACTGAAAACCGAGGACACAAAGGTCACGATTACTCCTGAAAGGGGCGGCCGCCACGGCTGGCGGGCGAGGGGCTGGGCAGCTCTCGCTCGTCCATCGTAGGAGCCCTGACCAAAGCCCACCTTCCCCAAAGACAGTCCCTTGCCGTCGCGCCCCGCCTTTCTCGTAGCCAAAGCAGAGGCGCAAGGAACTCTGCGGTCCCTTACGTCTAGCACTTTGCCAACACCCACCTCCACGTACTCAGACATTCTGCTGTCTCCCTTAGCTAACCGTTTCCAAATGTACATTTACGACTTCTCTCTACTTTTACACCCTATGCTGATCTAAGAAATCACTTTAAAAACACATGACCCAAAAAAACCCACCTCATCTAGAGAGGGAAGAGCAATCAGTCTGGCCCGTGTAGATCAGACACACCGTCCACCGGCCAGCCTCTGTTCAGAGCCGCGAGCTCGCCCCACAACCACACTCCGGCCAGTCCCGTCTCCCGACCTCCCGATCTGGGCCTCCCACGAGCTACCTACCAGAGGCCCCAGGACCACCTCCAACGGGGCTCAGCACCTACTCCCCAGCTCCTCCCTCCTGCACTCCCTGACTGGGTGAAGAGCACCCACCCTGGTGGCAAAGCCGGGCTGGGCCCCAGTGGCCCTGAGTGGGCAGTCACCGAGGCCTACGGACCACACGCCGTGTGTGTCAGAGCTCATGTGTCCTCTCCATTCTTCAATGACGGTCACTTCTCCTTCCTGTCCTATCACATTCCCAGGGGATGCCGCACCCCCAGTCTCCTTGGTCCTGTCCTCCTCACGGCTGGCAGAACAATCTTCCCAAACAGAGACTGACCGTGTCACGCCCCCCACCCCCACCCCCGGCTAAAGTATCTCAGAACTCCCCAGCACCTACAGGATACAGTTCACCTCCGCGTGCAGGATGTGCACGCTTCTTCAGGAAACGGGCCTGCGGCGTCCGACACGGAGTCGGCCACGGCTGAGTACGGCAGGGGCTTCTTGTCCGTCTGAACATCCGCTCTCCTCTGGCGTCCGTCCTGCCCTTCCCCTTGGTGGAGCCAGGACCGCCTTCGCCAGCCCAGGAGCCCCACCGCCTGACCCCTGCATAGCCTCTAACGTTCACGCCACGGCACCTGATGGAAAATGTTGGCCGATCCCTGGTCTAGAATCACGAGCGGGAAAACCAGGGTGACCCAACAATTCAGTCCCCATTCTAGAATCCACTGACATGTACAGAGACAATATCAATAAAATAATAATAATAATAATAATAATAATAATAATAATAATAAGCATTCTGAAAACACCACACTGAAAAAAAATTAAAGGAATTCTCCATCTGGTGAAGAAATTAATAAAAACATAGAAATCAATAATAAGGAAGGCACAGCTTAAAAGCAGAAGCAAGGAATGACGAATCTGTGCAACTTTAGGGTTGAGTTTAAATGACTGTCCTTTACTAATGCAGTAAGTAAATAATCAAATGTGAAAAACACATGCCTTAACGAACAGACACACATCTTTGAATTATGACTATTATTGATTTTAAAATCCCAGGTTATGTTGATAAAAACCAGGAAGAATAAGCACGTTCACTTTCTTATCTTTTACAGGAAGTAAAGTCGATACAGGTGACGTGGATGACGCCAGCGAGAATTTAAGGCTCAAGAATGATTTCACGGTGACAGACGGGAACGCGCAACCACCGGGACCAGAGGCAGAAGGACGCAGAGGAAAGGAAATGGCAAAAACAACCCATTTTCCCCAAACAGAATACAAGACGGCAGAGGTTCCACCTGTGGGGAGTCTGTCACCTGGGCTCAACCTTTAGTGACAGAAAGTGTTGGGTGGCTCCTTGGACCCCTGTGCCGGGACACAGCGGGTGGCGGGCTAGCCCAGCTGGGCAAGAACGACGGGCCGAGGCCCCCGAGGAAGCTGCCGTCTTACCGGGCTGGGCGTTCACCAGGAGGCAATGAGTGGCGTGTGGGATGACAGTATGTTCTGTCCTGCAGGAGACAGACCGTCGGTTCCAGAACAGCCCCAAGAAGTCCGTCCCCAGAGCACTGGGTGCCCGGATGAAGGCCCCGCCGTTCTTCCCGTGTGTGTACTTGATAAGGTGCCTGAAGGAAAAGCTTCTCAGCCCCAAGACCAGCGTACTTTCAGACACAGCAACTTGACGCAAGCTCTTCCCCGGGAGGGCGGGAGTCCTCCCGGGATCACTCGCTCCGTGAGCAATGGTGCCCACCCGGCAGGTGCCAGGAGAAGAGGGGACGGCCGGGTCGCGGCGCGCTCTGGGCGAATGGGGCGCCCGGAAGGAAAGGGCACCTGGACGGGTGCTGGAGTGGAAAACAGAGCAGGTGACGTGGCCGCGTCATTACCTGCCCACGTGCCCTGGAGGCAGCCACGTGAGGACCGCAGGGCCAACCGTCCGTGCGGACGTCACCCCAGTCCCACAGGGGCACACATGACATGCAGGAACTCGTCCAGAATCACAGTTGCTTTATTTTTAGTCGTGATAATTTACACGAACGGAGGCCCAGACCCAAGGCAGCCCACTCAGGGCTCCCAACCTGGGTACGGAAGCAACAGCAGACGAGGCAGGGATAACATTCCACCTGGACCTTCACTCCGCAGCCTCCCCAAAGCAGTGCTGGGACGAGATCCACTCCAACGCGATTCCGGCCCAGGACCCGCATTAACCCTTTACTCACAAGCACCAAACAACAATGACACAGCATCTTATAAAACAACTACTTCTGACATACTTCTTTAAGTGCCCCTAGGTACATGCTTCTAATCATTTTTAAAATCCAGCCTTTCTTTACCGGATATAAAATACTGGCCATCCGTGAACTTACATAAGCATTCTCTGGCTTTACAATAACAGCGCTGGCCCCATCGCACGAACCTGTACCCGGAGTCCACTGACCAGCAGCTCGCGACTTAGGAGAAGGTCTGCTCTTCCCGGATCAAGTGCCGGTGTGTGTTCTTTCCACCAAGCAACTCACTGACCCCAGACAGATGTCCTTCGATGCAAATCGGTTCCGACTCTATCTACCTGGAGACAGCGTCAGATGCCACAGGTAAAGGATCCAGGCCCCTACGACTGTCCAAGTCCCAGCTGTCACCTGCACCTCTCACACATGGGCTATACATCACAGGTTCCCACGGCCCCTTCTTGGGTTTGGTTAATTTCCTAGAGCAGCTCACAGAATTCAGGGAAACATTTTACCTACCAGGTTACTGGCTTACGGACCTCATCAAGATAAAAAGCTTCTGCACAGGAAGGAAACAATCAACAAAACTAAAGGCAACCAATGAAATGGGAGAAGATATTTGCAAATGACATATCGGATAAGTTAGTATCCAACATCTATAAAGAACTTAACAAACTCAACACCCAAAAAACAAGTAATCCAGTGAGGAAATGAGCAGAAGACATGAATAGTAGACACTTCTCCAAAGAAGACATCCAGACCGCCGACAGACACATGAAAAGATGCTCAACATCACTCATCATCAGGGAAATTCAAATCAAAACCACAAGGAGATACTACCTCACACCTGTCAGAATGGCTAAAATGAACAATTCAGGAAACAGCGGGTGTTGGTGAGGATGCAGAGAAAGGGGAACCCTCTTGCACTGTTGGCGGGAATGCACACTGGTGCAGCTGCTCTAGAAAACAGTGTGGAGGTAGAAGGGAGGTACAGGGGAAGGGAAGCAAAAATAAGATAAAAACAGAGAGGGAGGCAAACCACAAGACTCTTAAAGGCAGAGAGCAAACTGAGGGCCGCTGGAGGGGTGTTGGGTGGGGGGATGGGCTGGATGGGGGACGGGCATCAAGGAGGCCACCTGTTGGGATGGGCCCCGGGTGTTGTATGTGAGTGATGAATCACTGGGGTCTATTCCTGAGACCAATACTATACGGTACGTTAACTAACTTGAATTTAAGTTAAAAAACATTTTTTTTTAATTTTTAAAAAAGTATGCTGTAACTCAGGAGCAGCCAGACGGAAGAGGTGCAGAGGGCTGGGTGTGGGGATGGGCACAAGACTTTCCTGCCCTCTCCAGGTGCACCGCTCTCCCAAAGCTCCCTCCGTTCACCAACCCAGAAGCTCTCTGCACCCGTCCTCTTGGGTTCTCACGGGAGCTTCAAGACATAGGTGCGATTGAATCACTGGCCACTGGCCTCCCTGGCCTGAAAGTTCCAGCCCTCCAGAGACGCGACTGGTTCCCCGGTGAGCAGCCCCCATCCCTGGGTGCACTGGAACATGATGTCATTAACATACACTGGGGCGGGGCTGAATACTGATGAATACTGACACACCTTTATCACTCTTACCATTCAGGACACTCCACGGGTTTTAGGAGCTCTGTGCCAGAAACCAGGGCCAAAGAGCAAGTATACGTATTTCTTATTACCAATCACAATTTCACAAAGTCCGTCAGCAATAAAAAAAAAATGTACCCCAAGGAGAATTAACAAAACAGGGAGCATGTGTCAGAAGCCAGGTGAGTGGGAATTAGAGAAGGGGACTGGGTATCGGGGGGCAGCCGGGGGAGGCGTGGAAAGGTAGCTGAGCTCCGGAATCGTAACTGCCACGTCTGGGGACCCCCTCGCGAGGGGCTGCACGAGGCACTTCCTGCACGTCGTCACATCCCCCCTCCCGCAACTGTCGCATGAAAAAAACACGTGCTTTGAGAGGCAGGTAACTTCCCACATGGTCAAGCCTAGATTCCAACTCGGATCAGTCTGCCTCCAAAGGCAGGGAGCGTAAGCACTAGACTAAAAGACACGGCCTTGAAGGAACAAACACGGAAGACATTCCAGCCCGGAAACACAGCGGACGCGGGTGTCACGGTGACGCGCGCGGCGTGCCTGCGGACGACGGGTCACTGGCAGCGAGATCAGCGGCACCGACTGACGCCATCTCGCGGAAGCGGCTCCGCGACATCCGTCTGTGGAGGAGAAGACTGGAGCTCAAAGGACGCAAGCCACCTTTCCAGTCACAGTCAGCAAGCAGCCAGATTAGAACGCACACCCGGTTTATCGGACTCCAACCTATGGTCTGACCGCTGGGAAAGGCTGGCTTCCAGCAGACGCTCCGGCCAAAGCAGAGGAGTGGCAGAGAGAAGCCGGGGTCAAGGTGGGAGGGCAGGTAAGGCCCAGCGGGTGGCCTGAATATTCAAATTCTACCCGATGTCCCTTCCTCTGGCCAGAACTAGCTGGCAGGAACCGTGGTCTGCTCGGGAGCTCAGGCCCGTCCAGCATCCGGGGAAGAGGCGTGAACAGGGCAGGTGACCTATCCCCAAAGGTATTTTAGGAAAATTAATATGTCCAGGAACCAATTCGAAATTTATTCCAAAGGAACTGAAATGAAGACTCAAAACGGTGGACAGAAGATTCCCCCAAACTAGAATCAGAAACAGGTGATGAAAAACTGCACAGGAAACTCTGGCGCTATCTGAACACCTGGGAGGGTGCAAAACAGACCAGGAGCATCCTACGTCCACAAACCGGCTTCTCCCAGAAATGTGAAAAGCACAGCGGGAATGATCAGAAGGAACTTACGCAAATGCTCAAGTTCGGGGACAGTGGGGGAGCTGAGAGGGACAGAGAGCCCGGTGAGAGGCCAGCACGACCCCGCTGTGGCGAGGACAGCTGCCGGCTCCCCAGCGGTGAGGACAGGTCCGCCCCGTTCCCTGCTGTGCCCCCATCACACCCACACAGACCAGGCGCTCAATACGTATTTTCTGAATAGAGTATTATCATCCGTCTGAATTTAGCCAGCTTGTCCTCAAGGACATCATGACTCAGTCAGACGCCTCGATGAAATTCAAACCCACTCTCCTTACCACATTCTTTCAGAGGCCGTGCAACCCTATTAAAGAAAGAAACGAGGTCGGTTTCACGGGCGTTACTTTCAGCAAAGCAGCCATAGCCCGCCCGGAAGCACAGAGCACGAACAACCGAGGTGGAAGCCGCAGGCCACACGCCACACGCTCAAGACCGTGTCCCCGGCAGGGTCCCACACCACTACCGTGGAGGGTTTGGGTTGGGATGGAAAGTCTTCTTTGTGATCGTTCCGTGAGGACTCGGCACCCACACACAGAGCCTCTGGAAAGATCAGAAATAAAACACGAAGGCCGACAGTGAGGACACGGCAGCATGCTGTCCTCTGCAGATTTCAGGAAGGACAGCAGTGCCTGTGGCAGTGAACGTGGATGCTCCGGCCCCTGCTCCCCTTGCTCTCAAACCGCACTACTCTTCCCCATAGGGGGTCACCCACCCAACTGTCACATCAGCTCAGTGGTTAGCACAGCACCCCCTACCGGGCAGCACGTCCTTCTCCCCGGTCGCAGGAAATGGCACCGGGAGGGCATGAGGGAGCTGGCCCAGTCCATGTCCCCGGCCACGGTGACCGATTTGGGAAAGGCCATCTGACCCAACCTGGGTCAGCGAGCATAAGACCAGGATTTTACTGGCAAACTTGCTCCTTTCTTCCGTGAGTGCTAACAGCAAGTGTGCTGTGGAACCCAAAGCTGCCACGGGCCACCATAGGCCACCACGGGCCACCATGTAGCAACTGGAACACACAGATGACAGCGGAGTCACACAGCAGAGCCAGAGTTGACCCTGATCACTCGGTCTAGTGTATCAAAAGCTCCCCCTTCTGTGGATTTCTCAGTCTCTGAGCCAATAAAATCCCCTTTTCCGTTAAGCCAGGTTGACTCAGATCACGTACTCTCCGTGGAAAGACTCCTGGCTAATCTAGTTGCCTGAGCAGCCCTCACTCTGAGGAGAAGTTCAGCAGAGAGGCGGCCCCTCTACTCCACTTAGCAATCTGCTATTTTGTTAGGTAGCAAACCCCAGGTGGACCTTTGCTCAGGTCACTCCTTTCTAAGCGGCGATGACTCGAGCAAACCCGAAAGATAAACCGGCTACGGGAGCTACGGCGGGACGGCGGTCTGAGCTCTAATCAGCTCGTCCCACGCGCTGTGAAGCGAGATTTGTACTTCCCCCAAAGCTGGCCCGTTGTTAGCGGCTGATACCGGGGACACCCGCGTCCGGAGTGCGACGCGGGCAGATAACAAAAGGCGGAGGCTGCCTGCTCAAACACCTCTCCCGACAGCAGCGAAGAGCCTCCCCTCCCAGGCGGCAGTTCAAGAAACCAGCCGTAATCCCCTATCCCCTTGCAACCCAGACTGCAAGTACCTGCCAAGAACCCACAGGGGGGAGCAGCTGGTCCCACAACCACGGCGTGGAGACGCCACGGAGGAGGAAAAAGCGGAGTGTCTTGGGGAGGCTTCCTTCTACTCAGAGCCAAGCCCTGAACGTCTACATTCGTAACGTTCTGCACCTTCGCATTTGACGCTTGGATCTGACATACACTGCAGGCTGGGGTATTTTTCTACGTACATACACTTGCTGTCTCCCCAGTTAGAGTGTGAGCCCCCTGAAGTCCAGGACCTCGTCTCTGCAGACCTAACAGTGTCTCACACAACGCAGATGCTCGTGAAACATTTGCTAGAAATTACCAAAATGCTATATCCTTGGCCAGCAATGAGCTGATAGTAAAACGAGTAACTCTGTCCACGTGCCAAATCATGCGAGCCACGTGCTAAAAACCATACATAATGAGTTAGCTCACTTACTTGGCCTGAGTTTATCTAACCAGGAAGTGCAACTAAATTAGGAGGAAAGATCACGCTTCGTCCTTACTTTTCCAGCCGCTGTACTTACGTAGAAATAGAACAAAAGCATAGAAGTTCAGGCTGATGCATTTTAGCTCAGCCTAAGGAACGCACCGCAGAATGGACAGAGCAAAGACGGTGGGCTCGGCCTCCGGAATTTCAGCAGGGGCGTTACGGAGGTGATGTGAGCACTGGAGGAGCAGTTAACACAGAGTCAGACGGAAGTGGACCGTCCTGGGTCCCACCCTCAAGCCTGCGAGTCTGGAGACGCGGCTGCATTAAGTCTGAGCAACGTCAGGGCCTCATCTTCTATGCCTGGGCCGCCCCCGAGATATACCGCACCCCCTCATCGTCTCACGGTCTTAAAATGCTTGCAAGCTTTCCCCTTAAAAACACGAGAGTCTGATAATGTTGGCACTCGTCTGCTCTACTGTGCAGGGCCAGCAGGGAGGTGGTCTGAGTGTACCCTTGGTGCCTAAATGTCTGGCAAAGGGCAGGACTGGACAACAGGGGGAGGCTAAGGAAGCAGAGTAGGGAACCCCCCGAATACCACGAGCCCTGACTCAATCCCCTCCCGCCCCATCTTATTGATTTTGTAGGTTACGGGGTTACACTGGAAGAGAACAGAAATTGAGAGGCAAGGGCATAACGCTGCTTTGGGTTTCCTTCCAACCACTGAAATCTTAAAAATATACCTTGAAGAAAGGTTTGAGCCTCGGTGTTACAAACTAGGACTCTTAGCTCGTTTTGTCCTTAGCTCTTTGGCTGCTTCCTAATGATTAAATCTCCCGAGTGACTGTGGGAAGGGAAGAGCATGTGTAAAGGTCCTGTGGTAGAGAAGGCAGAGCAGGGGCGGGAGGCAGAGACACTCAGAGGGGCCGGAACGTGGCTTATGCAGGCGGGAGGAGAAAGAGGTGAAAACGACGGCAGCGCAGGGCGCATCGGGAAGAGCCTCGTTGAGGGGCGTTCCCTTCCACGAAAGGGCGGGCAGCAGAAGTCACCAAGAGACTTTACCCAGGGGACAGAAACGGTCAGATCTGCGTTTCGGGAGTCTTGCTTCACTTACTGTGCAGAGAGTGGACCGACAGGGGAGGAGGGGATACACTGTGCGGCGAGAAAGAGCAGCGAGGAGGCCGTCGCGACAAGCCGGTGGCCGGGACGTCCTGGCGGCGTAGCGCAGGGGGGCGGGGGGGAGCGGCATGTTCGATACAGCAGGTACGAACGTGGGGACTCGGCGCGAGACCACATGACAGGCGTGAGAGGGAAAGAGCAAGCAAGGCTGACCTAGAGACCCCTGCGCGGTCAGCTGGGTGGCTGACGGTAGCACGGCCGGTGCCACGCCCAGAGAGACACATGGCGGAAGGGGCTGAGGGAACGTGACTGCGTCTGGAAGACGCTGTGTTTGAGAGGCCCACGTGACATCCAAGAGGCGATGTCCACAAGGCAGCTGCCTGGAGAGGTGAAAGCTTCTAGCGTTAATGGAAATGCGCCCATTAATTCACAGCCCATCACGGAAATCACGGGAAACGATCACCTTACTTGGGGACAATGTCTAATTCAACGCACAAGGGCAAGAGTCTGAGAAGAGGCAACCGCACTCCTCTCAGGGCTGGCACCTGACGGCTTAGAGGGCATCTCACCCTAAGCCAGCTAACAAGGGTGTCTTGGAATGTAAGCACCACAGGGCTCATCCCGGTAAGAAAATCGACCCCCAGTGACCCACACGTGACCGGTGGGCCACAGTCCCACAGCACCCTCACGTGCCAGTCCCAATACCATTAACACTCGCCTGTGGACAAGGCTTCCTCCCGGACCTCATCCTCTCCAGGCTGAAGGATATTCCAGGACGTCCTGGGAAGTAACGAAATTTCGTCGGGGGACGTCAGTCTCAGCATGTCCATGTGGTTGTTCTGGAACCGGTACCGTGGGACGAAGCAGGTCTTCCCTTGCCGGAAAATGTCCCTGATGATCTCTTCTGTCTCGACTTCGTCTGGCATGCTCAGAAAGATGGAGATTCTTTTCGACTTCTGATACTGACTGTGAGCTATCACCTAAATGGGAAATGATGACAATTACCCTTCTCCTCCAAGATTACACTTGTAAAATCCAGCGGCTCCCCTGATACATTTTGCACGTGCCCCCTTCTCTCTGAGCTTGCACTTCTCCAGCTTCTTCAACTACCCAAACCCAAGGCCGCAAAAGAACGCGGAGAGGTGGAGGGGGGTCAGACAGTGCTGCGTCCTGAAGCCTAGCGCTTGGTTCTGAGACGGCAACCACCTCTCTGACGGCTCTGGCCTCTCTGGCCCGCCTCCTCCAGGACTGAAAACTCATTACAGAGTCGCCGTGGGCCCTGCTGTCTGTGCGGAGAATTCCGGGCTTGGCCTCCAGCCACCTGCTGCGGCCACCTCCGGTCATCCCAAGCTCTGCCTGGGGTTAACTCTGAACCTCGGCTCCCACGACTGCCTGGACAGCCAGGCTTCTCCCCTCCAAAATTCTGCCCATTTAAGCCAACTCAAGCCCTCGCTTCTCCTGACTTCTGCAGAGCACTTACGACACTTAAAAGTTCACGTACAACCTAACAGTTATGTAGGATCGGATTGGTTACTAATCGGTGGTATTCTAACCAGTCCGCAGGGTCCTGGGAGCAGAGGACACGCCCTGTAATTCTCTCAGCTCTGTCCACCTCCGTCCCATCGCCTGCACCTCTTCTGTTCACATGGGTGTTAAAGTGGCACAGAGATGGGGGGCGGATCCTGGAGAGGTGAAGTCCTTCCAGAAACAAGTGCCAAGTCGTGCGAAGGCGGCCCCGAGTCAGAGAACGCCTTCCTGCTCCTTCCTGCTCAGTTTAATGGTGCATCGGGCAGAGAGGGCAGAGCTGTGCCAGCCACACAACAGTTACAATCTCAGAACTGCCCCAGACTCGGAAGTTAGCTCCTGGCTCCCCTTTTGCTCTTGTTCCCTTCCTTTTCTGTTCCTCCGAGCTCAGAAGAAAAAGATGCCGCCCCCGAGGCCTATCAACGTGACTGGCAGAAACAGACAGGCACAGAAAGTCGAGTTATTCCTAACAGAAAGGAGCACATAGAAATTCAGTAGATGGAGCACAGCAGACCGGTGTCAAGGAAGGAAGTTCACTCCATCTCCGAGAAGTCACAAAGCTGTCGTGAGGCTAAAATAAGGCAAAACAAAACAGAACAAAACAAATGTGAAACCCAGATCATGGGCAGACCTGAGGCTTCTGGCACGCAAGTCGTTTCTGAGAAAGTCAAGGTCTATCGTGTTCTCTTTATTTTTTTTTTTATGTTTATTTATTTTTGAGGCAGAGAGAGGCAGAGCATGAATGGGGGAGGGTCACAGAGAGAGGGAGACACGGAATCCAAAGCAGGCTCCAGGCTCTGAGCTGTCAGCACAGAGCCCGACGCGGGGCTCGAACTCATGGACCGTGAGATCATGACCTGAGCTGAAGTCGGACGCTTAACCGACTGAGCCACCCAGGGACCCCTCGTGTTCTCTTTAAAGAGAATATAAAACATCACAAGCTGATTAAGCAGAAATAAACATCGGTTAAAATTCAGTGTGAGACTGTGCATACACATTTATCTTTCTTGCTTTTAAAAATCTCATTTATCGGACAGTAAAAAAGCACAAAAAGAGAAAGCCATTATAACACTGAGAACAAGAGAACGGAGACTGGACTAATTTCTGTGAGACGGTGCACATGGGCGCTATTTACACAAACAGCAACAGACACAGCACTCAGAGGACGTGGCCATAGGTCAGGCAGGACCCACTCCTCCCAAAGTGACCACAAAAGGCAAAGGAGAGACCCAGGAGCTGTCATGCCCTCACTCATAAACACGCACCCACAATAAAGATTCATCAAACATTCTAGGAAGCTAAAACACAAAATAGAAGGACTAAGGAGGCGGAGATGATCCAGCAGGAAACTGAGATAATTCAGAGAATGGGGAATTTTTTAATTCTAATTAGTTATCTCAGACAAATTCAAGAAGATAGTTGCATCTATAAAATAACAACAGACAGCTATGGAAAGAAAGCAATCAGAGATTAAGAAATAATACTTGAAAATTAAAATTAAGGGGCGCCTGGGTGGCTTGGTCGGTTAAGCGTCTGACTTCAGCTCAGGTCATGATCTCACGGTCTGTGAGTTCGAGCCCCGCATCGGGCTCTGTGCTGACGGCTCAGAGCCTGGGGCCTGTTTCAGATTCTGTGTCTCCCTCTCTCTCTGCTCCTCCCCTGTTCAGGCTCTGTCTCTCTGTGTCTCAAAAATAAATAAACGGTAAAAAAAAAAAAAAAAAAGAAAAGAAAATTAAAATTAAAATTAAGAACACCAAAATTTAAAAATTCAGGAGAGGGGCGCCTGGGTGGCTTAGTAGGTTAAGTGTCCAACTCTTGGTTTCAACTTAAGTCATGACCTCACGGTTCATGAGTTAGAGCCCCGCATCAGCACAGAGCCTGCTTGGGTTTCTCTCTCCCTCTCTCTCTGCCCCTCCCCCACTCTTCACTCACACTCTCTCTCTGAAAATAAATAAGCATTTTTTTTTAAAAAATTCAGGAGAAAGCCTTAAAGTGGGAGAAAAAGGCAAAGAAATGAGGAAAGTAAAAGAAAAATCTGTTTAAGAAACACAGAAAGCTGACATATGACTTTTACTATTTGATTAACAGTAATTATAGAAAAGCACAAAGAAAAAGAAATAATCTAAGATACAAAAGATAAAGATACCAGTCTTCAGAATGAATGGAGGTCATGGGTGCTAAGCAGAACAAGGAAAAATATTTTTAAACTTGAAATTCAAACCATCAATCAAACATGAGGGTAAAGACATTTTCTAATGTATAAAGTCTTTAAAAGTTTACGCCCTTAGATATTTTCTAAAACAAACAAAAAAAATTACTTGAGAATATACTCTAATAAGATGGGAAGGAGGGAAGGAAGGAAGGAAGGAAGGAAGGAAGGAAGGAAGAAATCCAACAAGAAAACAATGGGTTCAAGCAACAGCTCTAACTCAGAAGTAGGGTAAGAGAAACCCCAGGACAATGGCTATGCAATGGGCTAGACCAGAGGGAACAGGGGGCTATAGAGTGCTTTCAAGAAAATGGATTTCTTGGGGCGCCTGGGTGGCGCAGTCGGTTAAGCGTCCGACTTCAGCCAGGTCACGATCTCGCGGTCCGTGAGTTCGAGCCCCGCGTCAGGCTCTGGGCTGATGGCTCGGAGCCTGGAGCCTGTTTCCGATTCTGTGTCTCCCTCTCTCTCTGCCCCTCCCCCGTTCATGCTCTGTCTCTCTCTGTCCCAAAAATAAATAAAAAAAAAAAAAAAAAAAAAAAAGAAAATGGATTTCTTTTAACAGACAAAATGAAAAAGAATCTACTAACAAGATAAACGCATATTCTTGTTTTGCCAAAAAGGAAAATTAAAGGCAATCAAAAACTCCTTGAAAAAAAGAGGTAAATTAGAAATGTATACTCCAAATAGGAACAGACTAAAGCATGTCATGATTTTGAGCAATTGTAGAGCATAACAAAAGAGAAAGGATTTGGTAATGACACTTGAAACATTCTCCACCTAGCCACACATATCTCATGACAGAATTATATATCCTTTTCGTACAACCATACAACTCGGTTCTACAGTGAATACGACATATATAACCGAAATATCGTAAATACTATTTACTTAATATCCAAATTTGGCAGTCAGCCACAGAAAATGCTCAGTAGACTCACTGTAATTATAAAACAGAATACAAATATTATGAAACTTGACAATTTAAGAAAAATGATACAGGAGTCAGAAATTAGCAGATATGGGGCTCCTGGCTGGCTCAGTTGGCTGAGCATCCAACTCTTGACTTCAGCTCAGGTCATGATCCCAGGGACATGGGATTGAGCCCCACATCATACTCTGCACGAAGTGTGGAGCCTGCTTGGGATTCTCTCTCCCTCTCCCCTCTGCCCCTCTCCCCCATTTGTGCTCTCTTGCTCTTTTTCTCAGAGAAGAGAAGAGACGAGACAAGAAGAGAAGAGAAAGGAAGAGAAAGAAAGAAAGAAAGAAAGAAAGAAAAAGAAAGAAAGAAAGAAAGAGGCAGATGGACAAGACAAAGTGAGTACAGGGCACTAATTTCCTCATCTTATTTGGTTGGGAAGTCAAGCTATGGCGTAAGGTTGAAATTCTTTACCATACATTGCTTTTCCGATAAATTTCTAAATTATAAAAAAGGTGCTGTGTCATTAAGAATAAATATGCCTTGTAAAAGAAAATCGTTGAGAGAAAGGCATCATTTAATACCTTTCTTGAACATGCACTATAGCAAACACAGTTCTCATCACAGCACATTGATGTTTTCGGCCATGATCCATTGGTTGGTCACAGAATCAATAGCAGGTTACTTACAATCAGCACTTTTAAATAAAATAGAGTATATTAAAGTTCACAGTGTATAGTAACAATTGTGAAACACTGGGCTGTGAAACATTTCATATATGTGTGTATTTGCAGGCGGTAAAATGTATTTATTACTGAGGGTCATGGTCTGCTTTTCAACTTTTCTTTCTTCTGAGGCCAGTTCTCAGTTGTCACCCTTTTCTGTCACTGGCTCTACGTCTGTAGAGCTACTCTTCCCACCTAAAATTTATGAACTCTAATCTACAGGCAGACAGAATGAACTTTATTTTCCCCATGCCACTCCAAATTCTGCACCAACTCCTACGTGCCTCGTGCTTAGTGACGTTAAACCCCTATCTCTGAATTCTGAAACCACAGGCGACTGCCCTCCTTTTCCAGTGCTACCCTTTATCCGACCAGTTGCCAGGTCCTGCTGATTCTCACTGCACTGACTCCGGTCTCCCAAATGCCGCCAATGTGCTTTTCCTAAAGGATCTATCAAACACATGTGTTGGGGAGCCTGGCTGGCTCAGCTGGTGGAGCTGGCGCTGTGAGTTCCAGACCCACCTTGGGTGTAGGGATGACTCAAAAATAAAATCTTTAGGGGTGCTTGGGTGGCTCGGTTGGGCGGCTGACCCTTGATTTCAGTTCAGGCCATGATCTTGTGGTTGTGGGATCAAGCCCCGCGAGGAGCCTGCTTGAGATTCTTCCTCTCCTCAAAGAAATAAAATAAGGTCTTTCAAAAACAAACAAAACAAAACAAACATGTGAAGCACTGAATGTACCCTTTACACACCTGTTTAAACATTTACAATAGGCCTACAAGGATGACGTCATCCCTTTAATGGGTAAGGAACCAGACCCTGGGAAAGACTAGGAGACTTGGCCACGGCCCCATACGGCTAAAATACAGTGGGGCCAGATTAAATCCAGATCTGTGGCGCTCCAAAGGCCGGGTCCAATTGTGCCCTTCCCTCTCTTACCAAAATATTCCTGCACGTGCCATCTTCCCTTCCCCTGACAAAAGTCATCTTAGACTAACAAGTGCATCTCAAACATCTTCCTACAGCACAGCCCCTCCCCCGAGTTTCGACATCACGCATCTGGGAGCACTGCGAGTCTTTTATTCACGAGTCTGTTGCCTCTTGCAGACTCTCCTTCAGAGCAACGACCAGACGGTTTTCATCCCTGCAACCCCGCACACTGGAAAGTGCGGACCACAGAGTGCGTTCCCATGCGCAAGCTAACCCGCTAAGATCGGGCACCTGCGAGCCAGGCTGGGCTCCCGTACCCGTCTGCGCGCACAGGGCACCCGCCAGCGCCTCTCGTAGGTAGCAGCTCGGACACCTCGGTGCGCCAGGACACCCCAGCCCCGCACACCTACGTGCAAGGAGATGGGGGGGGGGGGGGGCTTGCTTTGCTCCACTAACCCAAGGGGACCTTGCACGTAAGGAATAGGTGGCTGACAGAGCGGGCAGGGCGATGAAGGAACTCTGGAGGCGCAGCTCGCTGCAGGCACCTCCAGGAGGGACCGCCTGCCGCTCGCAGGGAGCTCGGGCGCCCGTCAGAACCAGGGGGGGAGGCGGGGGGCGGACCCGTCTGGACGCGCGGACCCGCCCCGCCTCCCCGACCCCGGGGCAGCGCGCGGACGCCCGTCGGACGCCCGTCGGAAGCGGCCACGCGCTTCTCCGCCCGCGTCCCTGAAGCGGCGGGACTCCCGCTGCGCGTCCACGGCTCCCGGCCACTCGCGGGGTCCCCCTTGCTCCGCGCCCACCGCTCAGCCCGCCAGAACTTCCTGCTTCCACCCTGCTCTCACCTCGGCGGGCCGCCATCCACCTCCACCCTGGCCCTCCTCAGCCCGGGACCCCCTCTTAGTGAGGGGCCGGGTCGGAGGGTCGTGCGCGCCCCCGCAGAAACGTGCGCGCGCCCGGGATCTTCTTGGCTTGTGGGGGCGTGCGCGCGCCCGGGATCGCCCTGACGGCACGTGAGGGGGACGTGCGCGCGCCCGGGGGATGGCCCCGGCACCCGCGGAGGGGACGTGCTTGCGCCTGGGAGGGGGGGAAGGGTCCTTATGGCACCTGCGGGGGCGCACGCGCGCCCGTGCCGACGTGCGCGCGCCGGGGCCTGCGCCTGCGCAGAGCCGCCAGCCCAGAGGCGCAGGGCCGTTCCGTGAGTGGAGCGGCCCGCAATGCTGGCGGTCCCCGCGGTCTCGCACCTTCTGGGCCAAGAGTTGGGACTGACGCAGCCGCTCCTCGGCGCTCATCGCCCGCAGACGCTGCTTCAGCTCGGCCCGCAGGCTCCGCTTGGCGCTGCTCACGGCCGTCGCCGCCGCCATCTCTCGGACCAGCCCCGCCCCTGTGCTCGTCCCCGCTTCCGGGTTGTCGGAGTCCCGCCCCCAGCCCGCCTCCAGCCTCCCGCCAGTACCCGGGCTCTGCGCTGCCAAGGGGAGGGTCCGGGCTCGGCGGGGACCCGGGGGGTGGGGATGGGGTCCGAGGTCTGCGGGGCACCGGGGTGAGGCTCCGAGGACGACGCAGTCCAAGGGAGGGTCCGGGCTCGGTGCAGCCCCCGGGACGGATCGGTGCAGCCCGGGGCGGGGGCGGGGGGGTCTGGGCTCGCTGCGGGCTCCGGAGCAGGGTCGCTGGAGGGCGGCTGTTGTCCGGGCTCAGCGCGGCTCTGGGGAGGCGGCTCCTCCGCCCTCCTTGGCCGAGAGCGAGTGGCCGCGCGGCCCTGGCCCATCGTGGGCTCGGGGAGAGGGGCACAGTCAGACCCTAGCGCCAGCCTAGATCCTGGTGCGTGAACCTTGCGTCGCGAGGGGCTGTGTGGGGCCCGAAAAGAGCGCCCAGGCGGGCCGGTGAGAAGTACGCAGGATGCGCAGTCCTGCTGGTTAAAGGGACAATTATTTGTTTGTTGGCAAAAGCATTTTACACCGTTTTCGTTTCCAGTGGGTCGGAGGAAGGCGGTTTATTACCGAGGGGTAGGACGGGCCGTTGATGCGTCGGCCGACTTTCCCACACCAGATCAACGTGTTCACCTCTGGAGAACTCAGGGCCCAGAGTAAGTTACCCTATTCGCGACACGTTCAAGGTCCAGCAGTATTTTCACTGTGGGACGCCTGGTGCCCGCTCCTCCTGTGAAAGCGCTGTTCCTACAGGAGCAAACACGGAGGAGACGGAGACACCCGAGTTTTCTTTGCTCGCAGAGCGTTTACCAGCAGTGGGAAGCGAGAAGAGGGTAATTCAAGGGAGTAAGTAGGTGTGGAGAGAGACTCTTGCCCTCACACGTTGACATCAGAGGGCCCTTGAAAAGGTGACAGGGCTAATTTAACGGATAAAGAGATTGAACTGTAAAATAATTGGAAGTGTAGAGAAATTTTAGTAAATTTTATGTTAATCAACTTTACTAAAGTTCATCCAGAAAAACAAGCTTTCAAGAACAGCTAGAAAGGGGCCCCTGGGTGACTCTGAGTTAAGCATCCGGCTCTAGATCTCAGCTCAGGTCTTGATCTCAGGGTTGTGAGTTCAAGCCCCACATTGGGCTCTGTGCTAGGCATGAAGCCTACTTTTAAAAAATGAATAGAATAGAATAGAATAGAATAGAATAGAATAGAATAGAATAGAATAGCTAGGAAAACACTGAAAATGAAAGGCCCTTGGGGAACTGGACCTTCCAAACCTTGAAACATACTATAAAGCCTCTATAATTAAAACAGGAGGGTACTGCTGCTTAAACCCACAGTAGACCACACAACAGAAATGACCTGAAACCATATGGAAGTTTAGAGTATGGCAAAGATGATATCTCAAATCACTGGGGCAAGCATGATCTTAGTAAATGGTGCTAGAACAGCTGAACAGCCATTTTTTGAAAGATAAAATCATCTCCGTACCTCACACCATACATAAGAAGAACCACATGGATTAAGGACCAAGTGTGGAAACTGGGACTATACCAGTAGTAGAAGAAAAGGACAATTCGTCTTCAACCTCCGTTTAGGGAAAGGCATCCTCGCTGTGACTCAAAATCCAAAGGCAATAAAAGAGAAGATTGAGACATAACTATATGACAGTTTCTTATAATTTTTTATAGCATAAAAAGCCATACACAAAATTAAAAGACAATTGACAAACTGAGAGAAGATCCTTGCAACATAAACCACAGACCAAGGGTTAATTTCTCTTAATTAAAAAAAAAAAAAAAAAAAAATTTGGGTTACAGGGCAGTTAAACCAGAAAAACAAATAACAGGCACCCAGACTGGAAAGAAAGAAGTAAAACTGTCTCTGCATATGCCATGACCTCATATACCGACGTCCTAAGGGATCTAACTCGTTCGTTAGGACGAGTGAAGTAGAGCCCAGCAAAGTTGCAGGATACAAGACCAATATACAAGCACACCTCTTCCAGCCTAACACACTTCATACTAGACGTGTTGCTGGCTCTTCCAGTTCTACAGCAGCTCCTAGCCTTTGGATTCAGATTGGGACCGTGGCTCTGGAGATTTTGGACTTGCTGACCTCCATAATCACACGAGTCAATTCTTTATCATAAATCTTGTTATCAGTAGATATCTCCTGAGGGACCTGGGTGGCTTAGTCAGTTGAACGTCTGATTCTTGATTTCAGCTCAGCTCACGATCTCACAGTTCATGAGTTTGAGCCCCACATTGGGCTCTGTGCTGACAGCATGGAACCTGCTCGAGATTCTTTTTTCCCCCATCTCTCTGTCCCTCCCTGCTTGTGTTCTCTCTCTCTCAAAATAAATAAATAAACTAAAAACATTTTTTAAATAGATATCTTCTTTTGGTTCTGTTGTGCTACATATATAGCTGAACCTCAAACAACATGGGGATTAGGGGCACTGATCGCCACACAGTTGACTGTCTGAAAACTTAACTACTAATAGCCTACCATTGATGAAAGCTTTACGGATCATATGCACAGTTATGAACACCTAGTTTGTATGTTACATGTATTACATACTGAATTCTTACAATAAAGTAAGAGAAAAGAATTATTAAAATCATAAGAGAAAATACATTTATTGTACTGGACTGTATCAAAAAAAAATCCATGTGTAAGTGGACCCACACAGCTCATGCCTGTATTGTTTAATGGTCAACTATGTATTCATATATACAACGGGAGATAATATAAAGAGATGCATATGTATATTTCATGATGCATTTAATGTCAAGTATATATAATAGATTAGGTATATATAACAAGATATAAGGTATACATAATAAAAATATCTCTCTTATTGATTCACTTTCTCTAGAGAACCCTAAGATTTTTATAATAACATAAATAGTCTGAAATATAAAAAACAATTTCATTTGCAATAGTATCAAAAAAATATTTAGGAATAAATTTAACAAGTGTCAGAGTTTTGAAAACCACGTGACATTGTTGAAAGAAAACAAGTATAAGTTAAAGGACATCCCACATTCATGAATTGGAAGGCTTAATATTGTTAAGATAGCACTGCTCCCCAAATTGATCTATAGAGTCAATGCAATATCTATCAGACTTGGTTTTTTTGCAGAAATCAATAAGCTGATTCTAAAATTCTTGTGAAAATGCAAGGAGTCCAGAATAATCAAAACAGTCTTGAAAAAAGTGAACATAGTTGGAAAACTCACACTACCCAACTTGAAAAGTTACTACAAAGCTACGGTAATCAAGACATTGTGGTCCTGGCATAAGGAAAGAAAGATAGGTAAATGACAGAATTCAGAGCCCAGAAATACATGTCCACATTTATGGTGAATTGATTGTCCTGAAAAAGAATGCCAAGATGATTCAACAGAGAAAGAATAGTCTATTCCCAGAAACATGGTGCTGGAATGTGGAAAACAAGGAAGTTGGGCTTTTACCTAACGCCATAATCAAAGTTTAACTCAAAGTAGATCAAAAGCCTAAAAGTAAGTGCTGAAACAAAACTCTTAGAAGAAAACATGGGCACAAACCTTTATCACTGTGGATTAGGCAGTGGTTTCTTAGTTTTGACACCAAACACACAAGCAACAAAAGAGAAGTAAATTGGACTTCATCCAAATTGAAAACATCAGTATGTCAAAAGCACATCATCAAGAAAATGAAAAAAATATAGATTGGGAGGACTAACAAATCATGTATATGATAAGGGAGTTGAATCCAGAATACATGAAGAACTCTTTTTTTTTTTTTTTTTAATTTTTTTTTCAACGTTTTTTTTTTATTTATTTTTGGACAGAGAGAGACAGAGCATGAACGGGGGAGGGGCAGAGAGAGAGGGAGACACAGAATCGGAAACAGGCTCCAGGCTCCGAGCCATCAGCCCAGAGCCTGACGCGGGGCTCGAACTCACGGACCGCGAGATCGTGACCTGGCTGAAGTCGGACGCTTAACCGACTGCGCCACCCAGGCGCCCCCATGAAGAACTCTTAACAGCTCATCAATAAAGATAATCTAATGTAAAAATGGGCAAAGACTTAAATAGACATTTCTCCACATAAGATTAATGTCTGATAAGCGCATGAAAAGATTTCAGCAGCATTAGTCATTAGAGAAATGCAAACAAAACAGAGAAGAGTTACCATTTCACACCCACTAGGGGGCTATAACCGAGAACGGAAGTGTTGGTGAGGGTGTGAAGAAAGGAACCCTCACAGTAACGGGAATATGAGACACCACAACACGGATGGACCTCAGTAAAAGGCCAGACACAAAAGGCCACACACTGTGTGATCCCATTTACATGAAATATCCACAACAGTCAAATCTACAGAGACAGCACGTAGATGAGTGTCTGCCTGGGGCTGCGAGGGAAGGAGGGCAGGGTTTCTTTTGGGGGCGATGACAATGTTCTAACATTAGATGGAAGTCATAATTGCAAAACACTGTGAATGTGCTAAAACCAAATAGACTGGACGTTTTAAAAGGGTGAATTTAATGTCAATTACATGTCCTTAAAATAAAAAACAATATAAAAAAAAGTACGTACACATAATCTGCTCATTTCTGAAAGACAAAAAATGAAATAAACATAAACCAGAAACCAAGCTTGGGTACCTGTAGGGAATGGGTGAGGACGGTGGGGGAGGGGGGGAGGGGATGTTCCTTTGATGACACCTGTCTGTGTAGCTCTGACCCTCCGAACCATGCTGACCACGTCTGCATACACACACGCACCCGTTCGTACAGCAGGAACAGTGCAAGCCGGCACACGGAAACTGAAGTGCATTGTACACGATTAACAATTACAACAAATGCTGGAGAAGAAAAGAAGAACTAACTTAAGTAACTGTGGAAAACAGCATTTTGATTTTCTGTAAGACTAACGACAAAAATAGCTTCACACAAATATGGCCACTCTAGTTAAGACATTTGTTTTTCAAAGGGTTATAAATTAGTAATTGTGAAACTGCTTTATCTGTGTTCTAGAATTGAACAAAATAAGTAAACGCATTGTAGATGATGAGAGTCCCAGTTTCTCCCTATCCCGAAAAATAAGTAACAAATAAGGAATGAGGGAAGGTTGGAATGAACCTTGTTGTGTTGGGTTGGAATTGGAAGTGTCCATGTAAATTTGCGATTTTAAGTAGATACAGAAATGCATAGACACAGAAATAGAGATGTGAGTTAGATACATATGCTTATGTTTCCTAGTCCTGTTCCTGAGCAGACCTGGAAGCAATGACCCTCCATAGCAGTGAAATCTAGCATCCAGATCCTGGTTTCCAAATGTCATTGTCCAACAACAAAAAATAGGGCTTCCAGAGCTGAGGCAGGACCAAGGTGGACCTAGAAGATTTAGTGGTGCCACAGAGTAAGGGGGTGACCACAATGGAAGGGAGCAGGTCAGGAGGGGAGCCGGGACCCAAACGGGGTTCCCAGTGGGCAAAGCTGGGACAGTTTGAGCAACAAAAAAATAGTCTTACTTTATAACCCATGGAATAACATAAATATCCGTAAGTGCCTCGTGATTGATAAATGAATACTGATCCATAACAACAACAAAACAAAGAGGCATAACCCCTTATCCTAGAGCTCTCATTAATAAATGTGAAAGGAACTATGGAAACGGAGAATCACCGTTAGGCAAACACTGCCCTTCTAATCAGCAGGCAAGGACCATTAACGGGCTTAAAACCAGTGGGCAAGAGAATAAGAAACCAAAAGAACATCTCTGTGGTCTTGAACCATCTCCCCACAAGACAGTACAGGTTAACATGTGACAAGAACATGTGGCCCCTCCGAGGACACACTGAAAGGACACAACTCCATTCACGTGGTATTTCCTCCCAACAGGAAAATCAGGAAAACCTCAATCATGAGAAAGACATCACACCCAAATTGAGAGACGTTCTAGCACACACCTGACTGGTGGTCTTCACGAGTCTCAAGGTCACGAAAGACCAAGAAAGACGGGATTGGAGGAGAGTGAGGAGACACAACAGGACAGTTCAATACAGTTGGCTCTCCTGGGTCAGCTTCGGGACCAGAGAACGGACGTTAATGGGAAAACTGGTGGATTCAGGTAAGGTTCGTACATTAGTTAATGGTGGGGTATCGGTGTGCGTTTCTCTCTTTGGATAATTTCCCATTACATTGACGATGTTGTTATTGGAAGTTGGACTCAGAGTGTATGGGAAGTCTATTTTTATGAATTTCCGTAAGATTAAAATTCAAAAGAAAAGGTAAAAAAAAAAAAAAAACAACCTGTTAAATAAGTAAACTTTGTGCAAGCCTGCGATGGGAGAGATCATCCTGTGAAAACAGTGGAAATTTTATTTGACCCAAGTGTAAGTCAACAAACATTACTAACCGCCTGTTGCGTCAGGCCCTAACTGATCTCCCAGCGATCAAACTCTCCTCCCGCCTGGTCACAGCACTGCCAAACACGGCTTCCTCGGAAGGAAAACCTCACCCCATCACTGTCCCTCTTGAAAATTCCTTCGGGGGCGCCTGGGTGGCGCAGTCGGTTAAGCGTCCGACTTCAGCCAGGTCACGATCTCGCGGTCCGTGAGTTCGAGCCCCGCGTCAGGCTCTGGGCTGATGGCTCGGAGCCTGGAGCCTGTTTCCGATTCTGTGTCTCCCTCTCTCTCTGCCCCTCCCCCGTTCATGCTCTGTCTCTCTCTGTCCCAAAAATAAATAAATAAAAAAAAAAAAACGTTGGAAAAAAAAAAAAAAAAAAAAAAAAAGAAAAAAAAAAGAAAATTCCTTCGGTGGAGGCGCCTGGGTGGCTCAGTCGGTTAAGCGGCCAACTTCAGCTCGGGTCACGATTTCGCGGTCTGCGAGTTCGAGCCCCGCGTCGGGCTCTGTGCTGACAGCTCAGAGCCTGGAGCCTGTTTCAGATTCTGTGTCTCCCTCTCTCTGACCCTCCCCCGTTCATGCTCTGTCTCTCTCTGTCTCAAAAATAAATAAACGTTAAAAAAAATTAAAAAAAAAAAAAAAAAGAAAATTCCTTTGGTGCACACCTGTCATGGGAACACAGCTCCTCTCAGCTACCTGGGCCACACCTGCACAGCCCTGAAGCTTCCCACTCCCTGGCTCAGCCTCCCTGGCTCAGCGGTTCATGCTTCTGGAGCCCCCCGGGGGCAGCTGAGTGCACAGTGGTCCTTTTTATTCACCAGAACTCACAACTCGTCCTAGGAAAGCACCATATGACTTTAGTGTTTTTAAGAAGAAATACTTTGAGAAGCCACTTGGGTGATAGAGTGAAAGCCAAAATAATAAAAAGACGGCTCCTACCTCACCTGTCTGTGTCAGATGGCCAGAGGACTTTATGTCGCTTCCCAGAGGGAAGGGGGGGGGTCAGTAAGTCACATGGAAAGACAGGGTTGGGGAGCTCACACAGTTAGTTCCCCTCCCCGCATTTGAGGGGAGAGAGAGGGAGGAAAGTCCCTGGAAGCCACGGTGGGGGGCAGGGAGGACTTTGGAAAACGAGTGTCTGAGAAGGGTTTTCTGGGTTGTGTGCTCTTGGACGGTTGGCGTAAACCCTCCCTCCCTGTCTCCCTGCCGGGTTATTCAGTGGTCCCTGTGGCACGGCCATGCGGGTAGCTTCTCAGGGTTAATACAGGACTGCTTGGTCTGGGAGATGGCAGAACTGCCGTTGTAGCTGGAATAATACCACTAACCACGGCCAGCGCCTCCCGCGCCGCCTCTGGAGCCCCACGTTGGGCTCTGTGCTGACAGCTCAGAGCCTGGAACCCGCTTCGGATTCTGTGTCTCCCTCACTCTCTGCCCCTCCCCCGCACACTCTCTGTCTCTCTCTCTCTCTCAAAAATAAACATTAAAAAGAGACTTAAAAAAAGAATAATTTTACAAACTAGGGAATATCCAGAAAAGGGCGGCTCCCTCCGCCCTAGGTAGTAGGTAGCCATTCTGGAAATTAAAAAAGAAAGGTCACATCAGCGGGGAAAACCCATTGACTCACCTCTGTGATGCCAAAGTGGTTACATACCTTCAGTTCAAGGAGTTGTGTGGAAACTGAGCAGGTGGGTGGGTAGGGGCAGGTGGAGGAAAGAGTGGCAGAAACGAGCAGAGTTTCCATCCTCTAAGGTGAGACAGGCATGGATTTACTGAAGCGCGTGGCCTCATTGCTGCATTTACAGACCTAACGCTTAATTCTCGTCAGCACCCCGGGTGCCATCCGCCTACCAAAACTTGCTGCTTTGAGCCGACCGCATCGGCACCACCTGGGACCTTGTCAGGCGGGCAGGGTCTCAGGCCGTCCCCAGAATCTGTATTTGTATTTTAACATGATCCCCAAGTGATTTGTATTCATACAAACGTTCGGGAAACGCGACCACGGATTGGTGTATAAAGCACGTGTCAACTTGCAAGGACACGAACGATCCCGCACACTCTAACGTGGTCAGCCTGCACAGATCAATCATCCCCTCCGTCTAGACAGGTCAGGAGGTGGCTGGTGATCCCCACATCCTCCCCCGGCACCCCGCCCCCGTCACAAGGAAGTAACCAAGTACCAAGGCTGAGTAAGCACTAACCAGGCGAGAGGGCGAGTGAGAACGGAGGCGGGGAAGGTGAGAGGGTCTTCTAGGAAGAGACAACCGTGTGTGCACAGGCCCGAAAGGGAAAAACCCCGTGACGTTTCGAGGAACTGAGAGATGGCAGGAAATTCTCCCCAGCAAAGAGCCGGGAGGAGAGAGGGGTGACATAAGGCTAGACGACACGGGGTTCTTTTGATTTGCCTCTGTGTGTTTCAGCGAACCTCTTTAAAGGTTAAGTTGACATAAAGGTTACAGTGGCAATAGAGAGAGCTCCCGTAAACTCTCCCGCGCCCTCCCAGAGGTAACGCCGGACACCCCGCAGGACCTTTGTCGAGACTGAGAAGCCAGCATGGGCGTGTTGCTGCTAACCAAACTCCACACTTCATCTGGGTCAGTTTTTCCACTGATGCCCGTGCTCTGTGCCAGGGTCCCGTCCGGGACCCTGTGTTTACCGACCGTGTCTTGACAGCTCATCTCGTCTGCCCCCACCCCTCACGCTTCCCTCGTTTTTTGATGACCTAGTCAGTTTTGGGGAGTCACTGGTCAGGGACTCTGTACATTGTCCCTCAAGTTGCGATTGACGTTTTCCCGGGGCCGTGGGCTTGGGGAAGAATGCCACAGAGATTTCGTGCCCTTTTCATCAAGATACCAAAGGTTCGTGCTATCAACACGGCTGGTCACTGGTGATGTCACCGGCGATCACCTGGCCAGGCTCCTCCCTGGTACCTTTGTTTCTCCTTCCTACGCTCTGTTCTTGAGCGTGAGTCCAGCCCACACTCAAGTGAAGAGAAAGAACGACCCCGGCTTTGGTGGCAGAATCTGAGTTCCTAGGAACCATGAGAAGCCACTGGGCGATTTTAAGCAGAGGGGTGACGCTGCATTCACATTTCAGACGAGTATGCTCGCTGCACTGAATCCACCAGAGGGGGCCCGCGATGGATTAGCGTCACATCCACTGGAGCAGCGGTCTGCGTGGAAGTGAGGGTGGCTTGCATTCGTGTAGGAGGTAAGGGGCTAGAAGGACGGGCAAGCACGGATCGAGAGATATTTAAGAGGTAGAGTGGCCAGGACTTGGTTACTCTTTGGTTGGAGAACAGGAATGGAGGGCAAGGAAGGTTCAAGGATGACTCCCAGAAACCAGCTTCACGGTTTCAGCAGCTGGTTGAACATCGACGAGGCTGAAGACGAGAGGACACGGTCACCGGGCAGGCAGATCTCCGAGGGCTCCCTAGCGGAGGCAGCCCCAGGGCTCTGGGGGGCAGGGGTATGCTGTTGTTCAAACGCCCCTGCTGAACTCCGGAGGCATTGTTCTGCTGCGTGTCCATGGCTACTCTGGCGGGCTCCGTACTCTGGGTAGCACCCGTTGACCATAAGAGAGCCTCGTCTACTTAAGTAAAGCTTTGACCGTCTTCCTCGTTTACTCCACATCTTTGAGAATACGACAATTCAGCAGCCATACGCAGCGTCCCCATCAAGGACTCTGTGAACGTATATGTACACGCAACATGAGGGACGGTGTTGGTTGGATCTCCGCATCTCCAGAGCTCTCTGTGGGCTTGTGGGGGAGCCCCGTGATGGAGCCCTCGGCATCTGTGTGTCCCCAAGTCCCACCCTCGGGAGCCACAGGGCATCCAAGGCAGAAATCAGTAGACTGAGAAGAGCATGTCAGACTCCACCACGGGCAAGAGGGTGCCTGGCACAGCAGGGATGAACTCAGGCGGTTCGCGGGGCAGGCGGGCGCCATCGTAAGAATGTTCTAAGGATTTCGGCTTCTCCTCGGAGCGAGGTGGAAAGCACTGGAGAGTTTCGAGTGGAGAGGAACCATATGTCATCTTACACTTTTCTCTTTTTCTTTTTATTGAAGTCCAGTTAACACACAGTGTCACGTTAGTTTCAGGTGCGCAACAGACTGATTCAACTTCTCCATCGTTACAGGGCGTACCTACCATCTGTCACCGTGCAACACTGTTACAATGCCACTGACTATGCGCTGTACCTTTCGTCCTCATGGCTTATCCACTCAAGTTACTTTACATGGTTTTTTTTAAACGTTTATTTAGGGGCGACTGGGTGGCTCAGTCGGTTGAGCGTCCGACTTCAGCTCAGGTCCTGATCTCGCAGTCCGTGAGTTCGAGCCCCGCGTCGGGCTCTGGGCTGACAGCTCAGAGCCTGGAGCCTGTTTCGGATTCTGTGTCTCCTTCTCTCTGACCCTCCCCCGTTCATGCTCTGTCTCTCCCTGTCTCAAAAATATAAATAAAGGTTAAAAAAATTTTTAAACAAATAAATGTTTATTTATTTTTGACAAGGGGGACAGGGGCAGAGAGAGGGAGACACAGAATCCGAAGCAGGCTCCGGGCTGAGTTGTCAGCACAGAGCCCGACACGGGGCTCAAACCCAAGAACCATGTGATCATGACCGGAGCTGAAGTCAGACGCTTAATCGACCAGGCGCCCCTTTTTAAAAAAAATTTTTAATGTTTATTTATTTTGAGACGGGATGGGCTGAATGGGTGAGGGGCATTGAGGAGGGCACCTGTTGGGATGAGCGCTGGGTTCTAGTCCTGAAATCATTACTGCGCCGTATGCTAAGTAACTCGGATGCAAACTGTAAAAAATTAAATAAGTAGGTAAATAGCCACCCGTGGCTACCAGCCATCCAGAAAGGGTTTATTGTCAGGTCCCACGGAGTCATGGAGACCTGCAAAAAGTTTCCGGATCCGAACCAGCCATGACCAGTTCGAGCCGGGGCAGGTCTCCAGGGAGACCGCGCATAAACGGGTGAGGGGCGCAGACCAGGGAGATCAGGATACCCGCCTGGCTGTCAAAGACTGATGTCACCGTCGGTGGGGAAGCCAGCCCCACCCCGCTGGCATTTGCACACAGTTCCAGCCTGTGAGCTTGTGAGCTTGTGAGCCCGTGAGCGTGAGCGGGATGGGGAAGGAAGCAGGCACCTGGGTGGGGCCGTGGGGTCAGGGGGAAGTGGTGCAGAACGACGACGCCCCAGGGCGGTAAGGGACCCGCCCAGCCCCCCGTGACCCCGTGCACCCAGGGACCTGCCCAGCCCCCACCCCGTGACCCCATGCACCGAGGGACCCGGGACCCGGCCACCCACCCCCATGACCCCGTGCACCCAGGGACCAGCCCATCCCCCCGTGACCCCAAGGGACCCTTCGCCCCCGTGACCCCCTGCAAGGCGCAAGTTTCTTCCCGCTTCCCAGCCTGTTTCTAAGTGGGGATAGATAGTATCTAGTTTGGAGACCGCCTGACAATTAAAGGCCATCACTTCTCTGAAGTCCCTAGTGCGCCAGGAGCATACAAGAGGCGGCCGTTGCCCCGGGGCCGCGGGGAACACGGTGCCCGGCCTCGTGGGCGGCCCGTTCGGGAACCGATGCGCGTCCATCCGTGCGTTTTGTGAACAGTAGTCACTGAGCCTTCAGCGGGCTGTGAGCCAGACTCTGAGACGCGAAGGAGCGGTTCCTGCCCTCCCGGAGCTGGCTGTCAGGTGGGAAACACCGAACTGAAACTCGCACAGATGTGAGGCTCTAATGGAGACAGTGGTGTTTTCAGAGGCTGTAGGGGGAGCCCGGTGGGGAGGGCGTCCCTAAAGCGGCCACCTCTGAGCGGAAATCTGCAGGCCGGGTTAGCCTGGGCGGGACGAGGCAGAGGAGTGTCCTAAGCAGAGTCTGTGGCAGCAGGTGCTGGAAACAGGCCAGCGGAGCCACGGGAGCCACGGGCCACCACGGGGTGGGGGGGGGGGTGGTAAGGCAGATGAAGGGAGGGCCCCACGCCCGCAGGCCTGGTGGTGTCCACGGGCTGTCATGCACACCGACAGATCCTTCTAAGTGACCGAGGCAAAAATAATAGTGCTTCATGATTTTATTGGGACTTAAACTGGTATCTGGGGTCCTGCTTGTGTCTCTCCTTTTATTCTCCTGCGTTTGCACTGTTCACAATGAGCGTTCACCTTTTTCGTTTTTTTTCTTTTTTTCTTTTGCAAAAACCGGAGCTTTTTAACAATCAGCTACGTTATCATCTGCAGTAAAATGCACCTGTTTTAAGGGAGCGCCTCTGTGAATGTTGGACACGCTTCTCCCACCACAGCCAAGAGGCGGGGCATCCTCATCACCCCAGACAGAGTTTTCCCGGCCGGCTTCCCGACCCCCCACCCCCACCCCGGCCACAGGCCACCTCTCACTTGCTTTCTGCCACCGGACACATCACATTTGTCTTTTCCGGTCTCGCGTGGACGACACTGGACCCCACGTACACTTTCGTGACCGGCTTCTCTCGCTCAACGCGTGTTGAGGGTGGTTCATCCCGTGGCGCCAGCCCACACCTGATCGTGGCTGGGGCTCGTCCCTTGCGCGGGCGGGCTGCAATTTGTGGAACACGTGGGTTGTGTCTGGGTCTCTCTGCCCTCGTGAGTGCAGCTGCCGTGAATCGTGGGGACATGTTCGGGGGCTTTTGAGCGGAGACCCAGGAGCCCAGCTGCCGCGCCCCGGGTCAGCGCGGGTTTCGCTTTACAAGAACCTGCCACGCGGTTCAAGAACCGCCAGCAGCGCGCCAGGGCGTTCCCAAAGCTCGGTACCGGTGGTGGCCTTTGTCTGAGCCGTTCTGGAGGGTACGCCGAGGTCTCCCGTGGTTTCACCTTGCCCTTCCCTGGTGGCCAGTGGTGTCTCGCACCTTCTCCACGTGAACTGCCCGCCTGCCGTCTTCTGCCCATTTTTAAATTCAGTCGATGGTTGCGTTGTTCCTGAATTGTGTTTCGCACATTCTGGACACGAGTCCTTTGTCAGTTACCAGTGTGACATGTGTTACCTCCCACTCCGTGGCTTGCTGTTTTGAAGATCGGGTTTTGTTTTTTTCTTTTTTGACAGCTTCGAGACAGAATTCTAAATCATGTCTCTAGAGTATAATTTTTAGGTCCTTTTTTCTTTTCTGGCGCAGGCTTTTGTTGTTGTAGATAAGAAATCTTGACCCCCTCCGAGGCTGTGATGATTTTCTCCGATGTCTCTTCCGGGATTGTTATGGCTTTAGCTTACTTTTCGGTCTACGACCTGTTCCACCTCCGTCTCTGTGTGCGGTGTTCGCTAAGGGTAAGCCCTCCCCCTGTTATCTTAGTAATAAAACACACAGAGCTGCACTTTGAAAGACCAGGTCACAAACCAAGCCCGAAATGTCACTGATTCCCCGGTGTTGCTCTGTTAACGAGATCGCTGTGGTATAAAGGTCAGGGTCTGTGGTCTCTTGTGCAAATGTATTCCAGCTGGCAGGACTCGGACACACACTTCTGTTATGTCCACTCGTGATGCTTCCTCCCTACACTTAGCTCTGATTCATGCCAACACACAGTAGGACCTCACGCACTGAGCAGGGGGCGGGGAGGCACCGAGGTGAAACGGGGTAGAAATGTTCCCATTCAGGGCAGACGCAAGGCCCAGGTACTTGGCTCTCAGATGGGCTTGGCTGAATACGCCAAAGTCACTTCTGCAAGAAACGTTTCCCTGCTGACCTGCCCCAGTGTCGTATCCCCAGTGTTAAGAATCACAGGGGACTCGGGGCGCCTGGGGGCTCAGTCGGTTGAGCATCTGAGTTCAGCTCAGGTAGTGATCTCATGGTTTGTGGGTTTGAGCCCCGTGTCGGGCTCTGGGCTGACAGCTGGGAGCCTGGAGCCCGCTTCTGATTCTGTGTCTCCCTCCCTCTGCCCCTCCCCCGCTGGTGCTCTGTCTCTCTCTCTCTCTCTCTCTCAAAAATAAATAAACATAAAAGAATTAAAAAATTTAAACAAACATAAAAAATTAAATGAAACATAAAAAATTAAACAAAAAATTAAAATAAACATTAAAAAATTAAAATAAACATTAAAAAATTAAAATAAACATTAAAAAATTAAACATTAAAAAACATTAAAAAATTAAACATAAAAAAATAAAAATAAGCATAAAAAAATTTTTAAAAAAAGAACCACAGGAGACTATTAACTACAGAAAACCAACTGACGGTCACCGGAGGAGAGGTGGGTGAGGGATAGGGGACAAGGGGGCGGAGATCAGGAAGTGCACTTACCAGGATGGGATGAGCTGATAGAAAGGCCAAGTCTACAGGTGTCTTGTTCTCTGCACCTTGCATCAGCCATGGGAAGCAGTAAGACTGGGGCGGTGAGAGCGTGCGTGCGTGTGAAATCTGTGTGCAGGTGTGCAGAGTAGACCCCTACTTTAAGAGTGATTTCTGGGGCGCCTGGGTGGCTCGGTCGGCTGAGCGTCCGACTTCGGCTCAGGTCATGATCTCGCAGTTCGTGGGTTCGAGCCCCGCGTTGGGCTCTGTGCCTGCAGCCTGCTTGGGATTCTGTGTCTCCCTCTCTCTCTGCCCCTCCCCTGCTCACACTCTGTCTCTCTCTTTCTCTCAAAAATAAATAAACATAAAAAAAATTTTGAAGGGTGATTTCTAAAGGGGTTTCTTCAAATCAGCCTTAAAAAAAAAAAAAGAATCACAGAGGAAGCAAAGTGTGAATTAAGTGAAATCCCCTGTGGAAATGCACAGAGCCTGGGAGGGAGGCCCTGGTTTCTTTTTTTTTTTTTTTTTTAACATTTATTTATTTTTGAGACAGAGAGAGACAGAGCATGAACGGGGGAGGGTCAGAGAGAGGGAGACACAGAATCTGAAACAGGCTCCAGGCTCTGAGCTGTCAGCACAGAGCCCGACGCGGGGCTCGAACTCACGGACCGCGAGATCATGACCTGAGCCGAAGTCGGCCGCCCAACCGACTGAGCCACCCAGGCGCCCCGGGAGGCCCTGGTTTCTTGATCAGATCCCTCAGCTACTTCCTCGGAAACTCGAGCCCCGAGGGCCAGAGGACACGGAGAAAGACTGGGAGGTTCTAGAACAGAGCCTGGCGCTCCTGAACTGCAGTCAAATTTACTGACCTCGGAATTGGAACTCAGGGTCTAGGAAAAGACACAGTTGTGTGATTTATGACATTTGTTAAGAGGAAAGTTTGACAATGACTCAGCATGAGTCAGACCTAACTGTCTGCGTTCAGACTGCCCCGGAGCATCCTGGGTACCTCCCGCCGTGTCTGTCAACTCTGAGTGGTGGGCCAGGGAGCAGAGTCTGTGGGGAGGGCATCTGCGGAATCCCCTAAGTATCCAGGGTCACGGGGGCCACCGGGAGGCAGGATGTAGACCTCACCCCCACGCAGTCGGAGGAGCGACTTGGCGAATGACTTCTGGGTAACGGGCACCCCTTAAGAAAATCTGCCCCAGGGCAGAGGAGGCGCCCCCTTCCTGGCCCCCCACCCTCTTCCTTCAATCCCCGTCCCCTGCCTCCAGCTTTGCCCTTCTGCTCGACTCCCAGGCAGGACGCAAATTACGTACTGAGACAAATACGGTTTATTTATCAAAATGAGAACAAAATCCCCGTAACTCTGCAAGATCGAGTTACATCACCAAAGTCGTTTGTCCAGTGGAAGTGCGTGCCGGCAACACTTAGTGCAAGAGTCAAGACAGCCAGGCAGGTTTCACAATCCAGACTGTTCTGTGCTTCTGGCCGCTCAGTAGTAGTTCTTCAGGAGAGACAATACCTTACAGATCTTTCCTGTAACTTCCAGAAAGGTCAGCCAGCCAGACTTGGGTTCGAACTTCCTTACAAAGCCGTTTTCCTGTTGGAGAATAAATTTCACATTTTAAAAATCAGGGGCGACAGTTTACTGGGATGGAGAGCAAAGGACCCCCGCTTAACAGGCAGCTCCTTGGTCACCTCTGCGCCCGCACCGGCGTCGCTCCGTCCACCGCATCACCGCCCCGCA
Source organism: Panthera leo (assembly GCF_018350215.1). Lineage (NCBI taxonomy): Eukaryota > Metazoa > Chordata > Mammalia > Carnivora > Felidae > Panthera > Panthera leo. The sequence continues at coordinate 1,302,860 of NC_056684.1, forward strand.
GCCCTGCTCCGGGCCTCTCCGGGGCAGCGCTGACCGACAGAGGTACGGTGAGAGCCACAGAGGGAAGTTTAAGGTTCCACCGGCCACATCTTTTAATTTTTTATTTTATGTGTTTAAGTTTACTTCTTTATTTTAAGAGAGAGAGAGAGAGTGAGCAGGGGAAGGGCAGAGAGAGGGAGAGACAGAATGTCAAGCAGGTTCCGCACTGTCGGCACAGAGTCTGATGTGGGGCTCGAACCCACAGACAGCGAGATGGTGACCTGAGCCAAAATCAAGAGTGGGGCACTCAACGGACTGAGCCACTCAGGTGCCCCTAGCCACACTTTTTACTTTTTTAGTTAAAATGTCGGTTCATTTCAAATGTTTATTTATTTTTGAGAGAGAGAGAGAGAGAGAGAGACAGAGCACGAGCATGGGAGGGGCAGAGAGAGAGGGAGACACGGGATCAGAGGCAGGATCCAGGCTCTGAGCTGTCAGCACAGAGCACGACGTGGGGCTCAGACCCATGAACAGTGAGATCATGACTTGAGCCCAAGTCGGACGCTCAACTGACTGAGCCCCCCAGACGCCCCACCCCTCCCCTGCCACATCTTTTAAAGTAAGAGAAAATACGTAAAATTAATTTTAAAAATAGATTTAATTTATCGAAAATACTATGATTTCAGTATGTAATCGGTATGAAAATGCTTGAGATATTTTATATCTTTTGTACCAAACCTTTGCAATTTGACATGCGTTTTGTACTCACAACCCATCTGCACTGAGACTAGCCACGTTGTGAGTGTTCACGGCCATAGGTGCCTCGTGGCTACCATACTGGACGCACAGCTCTGGAGGAAGGTCTCATTTTTTCCCCTCTTTTTCAACTGTCTGGTGTTGCGATGTGCATGTATGTTTGTAAGCGGTACTGTGCAGAGTCAGGAGGACCCACAATAAAGCCAGAGCCAGTCGGTGCCTCTGAGCCTGTGACAAGGTGGTTTCCCGAGCACGGCCAGTGCACAGACAGCGGTCAAGGGGATTTTCCATCCGAAGGATTGCCCAAGAAAACCAGGATTCATTCTCTTTTTGATCGGGGTTTTAAAACAACAGAGTGTGAAGTGCCCACTGTAATTTATGACCTATCATTACAGGGCATCCTTACGGCAAAACACCTCTGAGATCGCCCAGCCTGACGCCCTCCGTTATCCTGACAAATGCGAAAAAAGTAAGCTACCTGAAGTTACCTGACTTCCTAGCGCCTGGGCCCGTACGGGAACGCCAACGCTGTTCTTTCGTTCTGCAAGTGTCCAAACAATCACCCAAAGGATTAGAAAATTGTCGGAATAATTGTTTTAAATGTTCGCCTAGTGAACATTTGCTCTGCCTCCGGCAGGTTCCAGGTCCTGGGGTGACAACCGCCTGCTAGCAGCTCGGAGCCCGGGGGGCTCCACTTTGGGGCTGGAAGAGACCCGTTATCCGGCGCCCGGGGCCTCTTCCCGAGCACGGCCAGCGCACAGACGGCGGTCAAGGGGATTTTCCACCCGAAGGGTTGCCCAAGAAAGCCGGCTTCTGTCCCCACAGTGTCAAGTGCAGAGTCATGCCCAGCACACGCTGTCATGGCCTAACGCAGGGAACAGGCTGCTCCTTCTCTCCCCCTCCTCCCCCTCCGCCTTTGCACACGCACACGTTTCCCACGCGCCCTCACCGCCTCCCTTCCCGGGATCTTCGTGACCCTCAGCAACGAGGCACTCTCCAACGACCGCTTTTGCTAGGACAGTGGTCACTGTGTGGCACGTAGCATATCATCTGACATACACTCAACTTCTCAGCTAAAGAGCGTGAAAAAAAGGAGTAACTGACAAATCCAGCTAGAAGATTAGAGGTTGGGGCGCTTGGGTGGCTCAGTCGGTCGAATGTCTGACTTGGGCTCAGGTCACGATCTCACGGTTCGTGGGTTCGAGCCCCGCGTCGGGCTCTGTGCTGACGGCTCGGAGCCCGGAGCCTGCCTCAGATTCTGTGTCTTCCTCTCTCTCTGCCCCTCCTCTACTCCTGCTCTGTCTCTCTATCAACAATAAATAAGCATTAAAAAAAAAAGATTAGAGGTTTTTTAGCCATAAAAAGCTAAAGTTAAAAGAAGGAGAGAATTCACAGTAGCTAAAACATGGAAGCAATGCCAGCACCCCTCAGCTGAGGAATGGGTCACCGAAACGTGGTCCATACATACACCAGAATACTACTCAGCCTTAAAAAGGAAGGACGTTCTGACACCTGCCACAACGTGGATGAACCTTCAGGACACGAGGCTCAGTGAGCTAAGCAAGTCACGAGAAGACAAATACTGTTTAACCCCATCTACACAAAGTGGTCACAATAGTCAAACCCATAAAGACAGAAAGTAGGGTGGTGGCTACCACGATCCGGGGTGGGGGGGTGCAGAGTCCTGGGGGTGGATCCTGGTGACGTCCCACAACAGTGCGACTATTTAATACTGTTGATGTGCACGCTTAGAAATGTTAAGCCCGTACCTTTTACGTTACGTGTATTTTAACAAAATAATAATAATAATAATAATAATAATAAAACAGAAAAGAACTGACCAGGAAAATATTTACATTTATCATGAAAGGGCTCATTCAAGGGTAAGAGACTCATCATCGAGCCCCTAAGAGTTGAGAAGACAAGGGCTGTTGAAAGCAGAAAACACGAATCACGCACAAGGGTGTGGGGGAAAATTCAACATTACCGGCAGTTAAAGAATTCACATTGTAATACGGTCTTACTGATTTTTAGACCTGTTAAGTTGACCTTGTTATTTTGAGTCTTGTGAAATCCCCCAAATTATTTTTACTGGTCCTGCCCCCTGGCTGGTGGGGTTGTTGGGTCGTCCCTCCATTGATAGAGCGCTTTCGGGAGGCAGTATGCATTCTGGGAGCAGTGCGATGGGCCATCCATCATTAGACACCGATCAAGAGGCGGCCTGCTCAGCGATGGGGCGGAAAACCCACCCGGGGCCAGTCTTGAAGCATTATTTCCAAGAAGGAAGACAACCCAAATGTCTAACGATTCGGAACTGGTAAAGTAATTGTGACGCATAAAATTGGGATATTCTGTAGACGTTACAAGTGTTGGCGTGCAATACATTAGGCAGGTGATCTCAAAGGAGAAAACTCACGTTCCTCAATCGTCACTGCACAGGACACGCGCACGCAGATGGTTACAGTGGCAGGAGAGACGTTTCCTCTTTCAAAAACATATTTCCAGTGACACTATTTGTATCTTAAAACCATTGTATGAAACTAGAGAAACAGGGATTCGATATCTTGTCCGTAATGTGGGAATAAAGAAGGAGCGCACAGATCTGGTTCTTTCCAGGAATAGTTCATTAGGTTCGGGTACCATGGCTTCAGAAAAGCCTAAGCCGTAAAATAACGTCCTGCATCAATAATGCAAAGAAACCCAGATCCTCAGGATGTTTGACATCTAGGAAGACACCAACGTTATCCCCGCGTTTCCCTGGAGATTATTCACTACGTGTACTCATCCGACAAACGTTTACTGAGCTTCGGCCACATGCCAGGTGCTGTCTGAAACAAACTGGTGAACTAAACACGCAGGACCCCTGGCCTCACGAAGCTTGAGTTCTGGTCACAGAGAAAGACAAGGAACAGATAAGCAGTTACGAGGGAGTCAAGCAGGGTACAGGATAGAGCGGTGGTGGTGCCGTCAGAGACGGGACGGCTAGGGAAGACTCCCCGAGGAGGGCAACCGTGGCACGGACCCCTGGGAAGGGCAGCGGGGCCGATGCAGACCCCTGGTGATTCCAGGCAGCGGCCACAGCAAGTGCAAAGGCCCTGAGGGCGGAGTGTGATTGACTTATCCAGGGAGGCTGGAGCTATGAAGCAAAGGAAAGACTCACAGGAGGTGGGGTTGGTTGGGGATTTAGGGCCAGACCAGGTAGGGCTCTGACTACAGCAGTCAGGACGTTTATTGTATTTTTGCTCCCGGGCGAAGGGGCGTTTGGGAGGGTTCCGATTAGGCCAGGACACGAGAGAATTCACGTCGTTCAGAGATCACTCTGGCTGCCGTGTGGGGAACAGACTGTAGCAGGGCAACGATGGAAACCGTAAGAGGTTACGGCCGGCGTCAGACGAAGGAGGACGCGTGCGTCCCGGGTGGGCTGGGTGCATGACCGACCGACAGGACTGGCTCGTGCCCCGGACGTAGGGTGTGAGGGAGAGGGGTGGAGAGGGACGCCCCAGGTAGAGCGCGTTCCCGAAGGGCCCAAGGTGTGGGGGAGGGGGGCTAGAATTCCGTCTTTCTTTTCATTCAATGACTTTCAATCTCAAGTCAAAATTGGAGAGGAATATCAGGAGAACTTGGCCCCCAAATCTAACGAAGCAGAGGATGTGAGAGACTCAGGGAGGTTCTGTCCCCTCGCTGCTTGTGCTTCACACTTCGGAAACGCCTCTGCCAGCCGGGCACCCAGCCACGCGGGCACAGGTCTCTGTGTGTCCTTCTGTTTGGTGCACAAAGACCATCCTTTAGAGCAGGAAGATCATAAACAGCCGTAACCAAGCAAACAAAAACGGCTCGTCTCGCCCCTTCTGACTCTTGCGGTTGCTTGGGAAGTACCAGTGCTGACTGTGCGTCCCCGTCTTGAAAGGGGCTTTCTCTCCGCGTTAGGGTGGTTTTCCGAATTACATAGTGAAGCCTCTTGAAATCTCCCGTGTGCCCTTCACAGCTGGTCCTAGCGATACGCTGCTCTTACCTTTTCCCTTCAGGGCATCTGGTTTAGATGGCGACTAATATCTAACCCTGGCTGGTATAACTTGGGAGGACCGAACCTGGTTAATCGGGGAAGTTTGACAATATTACCGCTAACAATAACCCTACACTTGTACTGAGTCTTATGCCAGGCGCTTCGTGTGTAACACTAACTGATTTAATCGTCACGCCGGGTCCTGGGAGGAGGAAGCATTATTCTCCCCGTTCAGCAGACGAGGAAACAAGGTTCCGAGTAGTAGCCTGTGGACGTCCCACGGGCACTGAATGACCCCAGAAGCCAGCCCAGGACCGTGTGACCCACAGTCGGTGCTCATAGTATCCAAGCGGCCGACATACTGCCTTCCTGACCCAAAAGTTTTCATGACGTGTCTGATCGTACTTGCGAAGTACTTAGATCACAGTAGTTCTCTGGTTGTGCGCTAACTGACCTTCTCATCTTTCGTGATGCACGCGCATTTCTCATTTGGAGCCGGTGACAAGCTTTCCGGACGGTTACGTCTGACCGATTTTCACGGATCGGGAAATCTCGACTGCAGCGCAGCCATCTGCCCCGAGATGAACCCTCACGAGTACGTTTACTTGCGTCAGCCCGCCGTGCTAACGTGTTCGGACTCAAATCCTGACTCCTTCACGCGACCCGTGTCTCGTGTGGGCCGAAAAGAAGCGCGCTGTCAGGAGCGCGTCCGTCACGTCTACGAGCGAAGCCGTCCAGGTGTGAAAGTCCGGGGCTTCAAGCCTACCTACACCCAACGACCCCGTGAAGGCTGAGTGTGTGCGTGGGCACGCGTGTGTATGTCTACGTCCACTCGGGAAGGCTTCATCCTGCCGCGCGCACACTTACACCAGGCCACCCCCTGAGAGATGAGTCCGCTTCCGGAAACTCTCAGAGACCATCCCATCGCCCGGCCAAGGGCTCCACGAGCTCACAAAACACTGCTGAGTCGTTAGATTTCGGGTAACGTTCATCACAACGTGTATGCTGCAGATACCACGTGGGGCACCAGGACACAGAGCCCGCAGAGAGCTGCGAACTGAATTCGTCTGCACCAGAGGAGTTTTGCTTTCACTGGAAACCTCCGTGGCACGGTGGGAATTTCCACCCGTCGCCCACAGCTGAGAGGAAGAGAGCAAGACCCACCCCGCCCCCTGCCCCCGCCATGCTTCATCCAGCCCCCAGTCAGTCTGAGTCAGGGGGGGACCAAGTGCGGGATGCCCCATCATGACACCGGAAAGCCTTAAACGAGATGCAGGGGACATCCCGTAAAATGTGACTGCATCAAAATTTAGAACATTTGTAATAACCAGGGGCACCTGGCCGGCTCAGTCGGTGGAGCGTGCGACTCTTGATCTCGGGGTTGTGAGTTCGAGCCCCACGTTGGGTGTAGAGATTACTTAAAAATACAATCGTTAAAAAATAAATACATAAAAAATAAAAATAAAATATAATAACCAAAGACAGCTATAATTTTCTTTAGAGAGAGAGAGAGAGAGAGAGGGCACAGGTGAGGGGCAGAGAAGAAAGAGAGAATCACAGGAGGGGCAGAGAAAGAGAGAGAGAGAAAGAGAGAGAGAGAGAGAGAGAGAGAGAGAGAGAGAGAGAGAGAGAGAGAGAGAGAGAGAGAGAGAGGATGAGTGGGGGAGGGGCAGAGAGAGAGGGAGACACAGAATCTGAAGCAGGCTCCAGGCTGTCAGCACAGAGCCTGACGCGGGGCTCGAACTCACGAACAGTGAGGTCATGCCCAGAGCTGAAGTCGGTTGCTTAACCAACTGAGCCACCCAGGTGTCCCTGATTACATTTTCTTAACCCAGTGGATTGGGGAAATTAGGACAGGCTGCCGCGACCGAACACCGGTCAGCTGGTTGGGGGGGGGCCTTAGCAGAGCCCCCCTGGAGGGCAAGGATCAAGTACGTCAAAAAAATGCACATGTACCAGGACCCGGCAATTTGATATTCCACAAGGGAGTGCACGGATAGAGATTCTGTGATGTATTGTTGTGATCGCAAACTGGAAATAACTGAAATATCCATCGGCCAGAGATGGCCAGACGTTCAACAGCATTTACATACAACAGCATAGATGTAGGGCTCTTTTTTTTTTTTCTGTAGTATTCTTTAAAATAATATTTTAAAGGCCCTTGGGTGAAAAATAAACCCGGAATAAGTACCACGTAGTATTTATATGTCTAAAAATTTTTTACAAAAAAGTAGTGTGTATATTTTCTGTAGAGTTATTCAATAGGCAAGATTTGCGTGGAAAATAATTGCTAAGAATGCATATCTCCCCTCTGGGGAGAGGAGGGGGCTAGGACTGGGGGTTGGAAAGAGGATCCATGGAGCCATAAGTAGTTTCAAAAAGTCAGTTGTTAAGGAGCACCTGGGGGGCTCAGTCGGTTAAGCGTCCGACTTCGGCTCAGGTCCTGATCTCACGGTGTGTGGGTTCGAGCCCCGTGTCGGGCTCTGTGCTGACAGCCCCGAGCCTGGAGCCTGCTTCGGATTCTGTGTCTCCCTCTCTCTGTGGCCGTCCTCTGCTTGTTCCCTCTCTCTGTCTCTCTTTCTCTCTCTCAAAAATAAATAAACATTTAAAAAATAAAGTTGAAAAAATAAGTCAGTGTTAAGGGTACTGGGGTAGAAAGACAAGCATGAACATCCAGCCGTGGAAAGCCCCTTATCAGTGCCTTCTAACAGAGCCCCTCCACCCCCCAGTCTGGGCTTTCTGAGGCTTTGATAATAAAGTGAATTGTTACTTGGAAATTCTTCTATGAAGCTTCTTGCTGGTGGTATAGCACGTTATTATTATTATTTTTAGTCAATAGGCTTTAACAGCCAGAATTTGTCATGTTGGAAAATTGAGAAAAAAAAAAAAAAAAAAAAGAAAATCAGTTTGTAAACAATGAACTTGCAAAAATGTACCCGTCTTTTGCAAAATAGTAAATACCCAAGTATAACAGCATCTGATACCACCTCCTTCTGTACTAATTGTACGTTGTCGTGACAGCCTGGCCACAGCTAAGTCCTCCGCTGGGCACTGCGCCTCTGACAGGTGCCCTGGGGAGATGCTCTCGTGCTCCCAAATCTTACCCCCACTCGTAAGGCCTTTAGGAGTCAAAACTGGAACCGCATGTGTTTTCCAGCTAGAGAGTTCTAGGATTCACTGGAAATGAGCCAGAAATGTCTTCTCATTATAAAATGAGAAACTTCAGGGGCACCTGGGCGGCCCAGTCAGTTAGGCGTCCACCTTTCATGAGATCGAGCCCCGAGCGGGGCTCTGACAGCACAGAGCCTGCTTGGGATTCTGTCTCTTCTTCTCTCTCTGCCCCCCCCCCCCAACCAAAATAAATAAACAAGCTTTTTAATAAAAACGAGAACCTTTAAAAATAAACCACCTGAAGAAAACAGTTTTTTTTTTTTTAACTGGGGAGAAACTGTCAATTCCTAGTTCAGAGGTAAGAACAACGAGAAATATCCCACGGCACATACCCAGCCTCCGTTTTGCCGGATCCATTCTCCCGTGTGTTTCGTGATGAACTCGGCAACGAAGTAGGAAACCTTGAACGCATCCGCGTCTGGGACGATCCGCTCCTGGAGAAGCTTCTTGATGAGGATGCCCTCAAACGCAAATATAGTCACAATCCTGCCCCAGTTGATGATGCCGTCTTCAAATTCCTTCTCCATCACTTGGTGGAACATCGTCCTGGCCGTGTCTACCGACCCCACGTGGAACTTGTCCAGGCACGGCTTCAGCTGCTTCTCGACCTCCCCCTGGACCGAGAAGGCCACGTCTTGTAGCACTTGGGATACTCTGCTTGGGTGGCACCCGGGCTGGGGCCCCTGCAGAACGTGCTTCGTATAGTCCCGGGCCAGCGTGAGAACGTACCCAAACTCGCCGTCCGCCATCCTCTGCCCGCTGCGCAGCCCCGTCTGGAGCCTGCTCTCGGGGAGGCGGCGAGGTGACGGCAGGTGAAGGCTCGCGGCCCCCGGCGGGGTGTGACGCACGGCGACGTGTGGAGGCTGGGGAAATTTCCTTTTGCATCACCGGGCGGTATCCTTCCTCCCAGTCACTCGGCCCGGGCCGGGTGTGAAAGAGAAAGTTGACAGCGTGAAGCAGGAAAACGGTTCGGCGAGAGCCCACTTCCTCAAACCGTGAGCGGTGGACGCAGGCGCTCAAACGTCTCCCGTGGGAGGATGTGGAGAAGCCGGAGCGCTCCCACGCGGCTGGCGGGCAGGCCGGGCGGCGGCCCCCGCGAGAACCCGGCCGTTCCTCGGAGGGTTGCGCGTGGGATCACCGGACGGCTCAGCAGCTCCACTGTGGAGCTCGCCCCTGGTCTGAAAACAGGAGCCCGCACCCTCGCACGCGACCTTCACCGCAGCGCCGGGGACGGCGACCGGCTCGACTGCACAGTGCGAACGGTCACCGCCGGATAAACGGGTAAGTGGCGGAACGTCACTCAGCCCCGAGACGAACGAGGTAGCGAGCGGGGCTGCGACAGCGACGGGGCTCCGACACACCACGGGCCAAGGCAAGCAAGCCAGGCAGGCGCCGTGCTGTGATTCCATTCAGTATGGGCCGCCCGGAATAAGCAGACCCGTGGAGACAGCCGACTGGGGGCCGCCGGGGGCTGAGGCGGGGGCTACTCCTTCCTGGGAACAGGGTGGGATTCGTGACGAGACGGTGGGGAGCCGCAAGGTGGTCGCACGGCACCGTCAGTATACTGGACACGGCCGCCCTGTCCGCTCGTAAACGGGTCGTTTCACACGGTGTGAATGCCACCCGCAGAGAAGTGTCCCACAGAGCCACCCAGCGGCTGCCGCGGGTTCGTGAAGATCTGGGATGGAACTTCCGTCCGAAGCAGACAGAACAGGGGCCTCTGGAGCGAGGCTCTGGCGGCTCACCCTCGCCCCCTGGGACTTGAGCACGGGTGACACGGGCGGACGGCACCCCCTCAGTCTTCCCCCCTGCCAGACACACAGCAGAGTCCTGCTCGCACCGCGTTCTGAAATCAGGTAAATTATCCCACGTCTGAATCAGAACCGCGGGACCAGACGGGGCTCTAGACTTACGCGCACACAGGTCCCCGGCTCCGGCCTCGCCCCGCCACCTCCCTCCTTGCCCACCGCGGGCCCTGCATCTCTACGACGGGACGGGAAGGGACGGGGAGGGCAGGCTGGCATTGGGGCGGAGGTGGGACAAGGCGGGAAGCCCGGTCGGCCGGCGCTGTGCGAACGCGGCCCCACCCCTCTCCCCGCACCCGCCCCTGCGCCCAGGAGACGCGGCTTCCCCGCGAGGACGGAGCTGGGCAAGTGCGCAGCGGGACGTGAAGGGCACCCCTATCGCCGTCTGGAGCTCGGGCAGCGGCCTGGGGACCCAGGGCAGACGTGGCCAAGTGTCTGGCTGAGAGGAGCGTCGGGGACCGAGGGCGGATTTCGAGTCTGCTCAGCAGAGCACCCGGTGGTTCAGGTGTTTGGGGGTCACCCCGTCCCCGGCCGGCCGTGCTGCCAGCAGGCGGGAGCCGTGGGGGTTGAAAGAGAGCGCACAGGCAACACGGGCTCCCTGGAGAAGCAGAGTTCACTTTCCATCCACTTGTGGAGTGACCGCGAGCCTTTCCGTCAGTTTCCACGAACCACTACAAACCGGGGGAAATTCATGCTGACTTGTATTTCACGCGGGGACCGAAGGGGATGGCGACAGGGCTCGAGGTGGCCGTGAAGGGGCACCTGTCGGGCCTCCTCCTTCAGGAACGTGACGGCATCGGCCCCGCGGCTGCGTCCCGAGTCCCCCCCGCAGCAGGTACATCTGCCCCATAGGCCCCTCCGTCAACGCTCTCAGACTGCACTGCGGGCGAGGGTCTCCCGGCCAACCTCCCTCCTCCTCCCGGCCTCTCCGGCCTCCCCGCTCCTGCCTCCCGCACAGGGTGTCCCCGCAAATCTGAACATCACACGCCCTGACCCTGGAGTCCCGGGGTGACAGGGGACCCGCACGGAACGGAGGAGCGTGTCCCCGGGAATGTCCTCCCCTGCCCTCACCACTGCGTCCACTCACCCACGGAGCAGAAGCCAGGAGCAGCGGCCTTCTTCCCTCCGGGCGCCGCTGGGCGTCATGAGAACCTCCGAAGGGATGGGGCGTGTTAGGGACCTGAGACTGCCCCTCGTACTCCCATGGTCGCGAGTATTTCCGGAAAAGCAGTGTAAGCGTGTGCTGTAAGAACCACGGTTAGGCATTGCAAGGCCAGGGCTCACTTTCCCTCTCGCGCCAGTGCCCCAGCCGCACCCGGGAGGCGGGCAGTCGGTCTTCGGTGAGTAAATGAGGGGCATTTATATCACCCCGGGGGCCAGCCGAATTCAGGGCTCCATCTGCCCGATCTGCATCCACAAAGGTGTTGCCGTAAAGGCTCTTAAAAATTGCAGCGTGTTTACTTTATTTCAGAGTTTCCAGGCAAGAACAGGTGGGAGAAAGACAGAGTCTCTACCAGAGAGAATGACTTCTTGTTTTGGAAAGTGCAGGGGGACCGAGGTGGGTGGAAGGGACGAGCAGCTGGCCCCGGACTAGGTGCGAACACAGAGGACGGTGACCTCTCTCAATGCCACCCCAGTCCGGGTCTGCACTCACCAGGGGCCAGCGAACAGTCCCCTGAGCCGCTCTGTCCGCACGCAGAATCTTGCATGCGATTGGGGGTCTGCTCGGAGCGCACTGAGGGAGTGGGCCAGAATGAGGGGGGCCCAGTTATTCCACAAGCATCCACGCCCCGTGTTAGGTGCTACAGATGAAGATTTGTGCCCGGAGGGAGGTTTTGGTGTAGGAGAAAGTAGGCGAGGGTGGAGGCCGCGAAAGGAGCAGCGGGAGGAAATCAGAGGAAGCCCCTTCCTGGAGCCCACCCTAAGGCAAGGAGCCAGGTTTGTGGACACACGACGAGCACCAGTTCTGGAAACGCACCTGTATCCCACTGATCTGCTGTGGGCCCAGGGGCGGACGGTCGGAGGGAAATGACAGGTGGTTTCCTACATCTGTCCGCACCGGACAAGCGTCCGTGGCCTGACCAAGGCCTTCTCTGTACACGTCCGGAAGCTTCCACCGGAGAAGCATGGCGCCTTGGCTCCGGCTGAGGGAAGTATTAGCGTTTGAGAACAATCGGAAGAGCGTGAGTCACCTTAACAACCAACCACCTCTTCCGTTTGCAAAGGGCGTTAGGCTGTGGGATTGCGATTGTTGCCACATCCCTGCACGGGAACCGCCTCGTATCTCTCTGCTGTGTTTACCTACGTCACCGTATCTCCGCAAGCGGGTTCCAGCCCATCCGCTGCTTCCCAGGCCAGACCCCAGATCTTGGGGGCCTGAACCAGTGTTTCCCTCACGAGTGTGAAAGCCGGGCTGGCTGCAGTCTCAGGGTCTGTCGGTGCGGTCTCTCCGGCATGGTGACCTCAGAGGGCTCACATGTGTCTCGCGGCGGCTCAGGGGCTCCAGTGGCAGGTGCGGGATGTGACGGGCCGTTCGTCACCCAGCCGAGAGCTCAGAGGCACCATTTCTGTCCTACGGGATGGGTAGTCACGAGCCCACACCGATTCAAGGAGAGGAAACGCAGGCCACTTTTACTGCTAAGAGGAGCGTCAGAGGACAGGCAGGATGTTCTAAGCCGCCACGATGTGGGCCGCACGTGCAAGATCACGGACGTACACGGTCCCACACGGACGTACACAGTCCCACACGGATGTACACGGTCCCACACGGACGTACACGGTCCCACACGGACGTACACGGTCCCACACGGACGTACACGGTCGCACGGTGTAGTCGGCGTGGTCCTCACAGCAGCCTGGCAGAGAGGAAACTGACCTGGGAGGGATCCAGGAGGCAGTCCGGAGCCGCCCTGCCCGGCCCCGCTCCCACCAGGCCACCACAGGGCTGCGAACCCCCTGGGTCACAACCCCCCGGAGACAAGGTGGCCTGGATCTCATGCCTCCCACTGTGTCATCAGTCCCCTCCTGTTCCGGCGGGGTTCGATGGGGGGCAGGAGGGAAGAGCCCTGAGGTTATCCTGGCTGGCGAGTGGCCCGGGGAACCCAAGCTCCAGGACGGGGCCCCAGTGCGTGACCTCAGGCACAGGCTGCTGAGGTCGACTTCTCTTTTCCCCAAAGGCGGAACCTGTGGGGGAAACTGCTGGGGTTTTGGCTGCTCCAGGAGGTGGCTCGGGGGAGCCCCCAGCCCTGGCTTACTCTTCGCGCCGGAGAGAGTCAAGCTGCGTCCCCTTCCCGAGCCGCGGCGGGAGCTGCCTCTCCGGAGAGCACCGGTCTTCAACACAAGGGCAGGGGCATGTGCACCACAGGACATCCGCCTCCGTCCGTCTGCTGGGGCCACGCCTCAACCATCAGAAAACAACAAAGGCCAGTCTGCTCCCAGTCGAGAAAAGCTACTGTCCTCGGGCGCCCGGGGCCTCCGTCAGTTGAGCGTCTGACTTCGGCTCAGGTCATGATCTCACGGTCTGTGAGTTCGAACCCTGCGTCGGGCTCTGTGCTAGGAGCCTGGAGCCCGTTTTGGATTCTGTGTCTCCTCTTTCTGCCCCTAACCCACTCACATTCTGTCTCTCTGTCTCTCTCAAAAATAAATAAACATTAAAAAAAATTTTTTTTAATTAAAAAAAAAGAAAAAACAAAAGAAAAGCCACTGTCCCAATGTGACGAGGCTCCTGGTGGGAGCTTGTTTTCCATCCAGGGAGACAAATTTCCAGGAAGTTCTGTGAGGGAAATAAGCGGGTAGGACCCCCCCGCCCCAGTCTCCTGTTGTGTTTGGGAGAAAGGCCTAGGTGGGTGCTGGAGAAAACACGGAGCTGGGAAGGAAGGGAGCTGGGAGGCACGGAGGGCTGGAGAGAGGCGTCCACAGACGTGGCTCCTGGGGTTGGATTTTCAACTACGGTTGTAGAGGCCACAAAGGGGATGGAAGAGGAGGGGGGGGGGGGAAGGCCAGGGGGAGGTTAAAATTACGAACGGTCCCACGTAAGACAGAATGCCTGTGTGCCACCTGGAGCACTGCGCCAGTCTGTCCTTCGCACCTGTGCGCTCAGGTGCGCGCCCGGACCAGCCTCTCCTTCCCCGTCCGCGTCTTACTTGGATACCCGTTGCCCTGCTCACGGCGCTCTGTCACTACCACGGCCGGCCACGCTGAGGATTTTCCCGACGCTGACGTCACGGCTGAAGCTACATCGGTTCTGGCACCAAGTTCCACCCAGCAAAGTGGAAGCAGTCCTCTTCTCTCCCCGAATGTCATCGTGGGGGAAGGTACGCAGCAGAAGAGCCCGTTTGAATGGGACCGTCGAGTGAGTGTGGCAGAAGGCCTCGGACTTCCCCTGCTCGGGATGGGACAGCCGATCTAAAACAGAAAGGGAGGAAGCAGAAGTGTGTTCGGTGACAGCGGGTGAGACCGGGGCGCCCGAGGGCAGCGCTCTGTGCGGAGCAAGAGCTCAGAACAGCCCGAAGCCGCTGCCTCGGCCGACGCTCCCCGAGCTCGCTGAGCACCTGCCACGGGCGGGGCCCCGCGCGGCATCCGGGGGTGGCGCTGTTAGCAGGCGCTCGCGGTGCAAGAGTCTCCCAAAGCCCCAGATGTTTCTGCCACAGAGCGTCAGGGACACTGGCACAGCACAACAGGACCTGAAGTTCAGCGGGGGGCCAGGGGCGTCCCCGAGGGAAGGCCAGCTTCAAGCCGGCTCCTGGGGACGGATACAGGACCGTCGGGCCGAGCCTGAGCACAGCCAGGGGGGAGGACAGACGTGCATCCCGACCCAGCTGGCCCAGCTCTCAGCCACGCCAAGAGAACATGCGGATCCGAGGCCACGGCAGCTCGGGGAGCTCGGAACGGGCCGAAAAGGAAGAGGAACCTTGGGAGGTTGTCAAAAATGTTTTTAAATGTTTTTTATTTATTTTTAGGGGAAAGAGTGTGAGCGGGGGAGGGGCAGAGAGAGAGGGAGACACGGAATGGGAAGCAGGCTCCAGGCTCCGAGTTGTCAGCCCAGAGCCCGGCGCGGGGCTCGAACTCGTGGACCATGAGATCATGACCCGAGCTGAAGTCGGATGCCCAACCGACCGAGCCACCCAGGCACCCCGGGTTTCATACAATGCTTTAAAACACTCATATGTATAAATCTGTATTTGTACATGCATCGGATACATGTGATCATTTTTATTAAAAGACATTTTTTTATTTTTTTATTTTTGAGACAGAGAGAGACATGGCATGAACGGGGGAGGGTCAGAGAGAGGGAGACACAGAATCTGAAACAGGCTCCAGGCTCCGAGCCGTCAGCACAGAGCCCAACGCGGGGCTTGAACTCATAAACTGTGAGATCGTGACCTGAGCTGAAGTCGGACACTCAACCGACTGAGCCACCCGGGCGCCCCTGAACCTCAGGAGGTTTACGCAGGGGAGAGACACGGTCAGATCTGTGATGTAGGAGGTACTATCTCTGCAGGACTGATTACTGAGGAAGACGGGAAAACAGGCGGTTCATCAGCGCTATTGAGGGAGGATTTCCAGACATAAAAATCCATCCACTTGAAGCGTGTACTTCAGTGAGTTCTCACCGGTGTCAACATCCCCGTCAGCGCACGAAGCGTTTCGACCACCCCGAAACGTCTCTTCGCGCCCCTTTGTGGCCAGTCCCCTACGCCCCCCTTCTGGCCACGGGCCGCCACTGGTCTGCTGGATGTCACGGGGGGCTCCTTTTCCCTGGCCTGAAATCCCACAAACGGGACGTCAGTCAGCGCACACGCCTGGCTTCTGGCGCTCAGCTGAACGGCTTCGGTCGTGCACGCGGTTGAGAAAATCAAGTTTGTTCCTTTTTATTACCGAGCGATACGTTCCGTCGTGTGGATCTACCTCGAGGGGCTTATCCGTTCTCCGCCCGGCGGTTTGGGAGGTCACGAATAAAGCTGCTAAAAACCGCTGCACACCAAGTCTTCCTAGCGGACTGAGTGTTCGTCTCTCCCAGGGAAACATCTAGCGGTGGGATTGCGGGGGGCCGTGCGGTAAGCGGCTCGTTCTGGCTGCGGCGTTCTGTACGGATAAGCTCAAACTCATTGGAAACCGCCGCAGCATGTGCCGAAGTGACCGTGCCACCGTGCCCCAGCCCCGCCACACGCGGGGCCCCGGGCGCCCCGCCCCCCGGCCAACACTCGTGTGGTCCGTCCTTGTAATGTTATCCTTCTGGTGGGTCTGGAGTGACACCTCATCGTGGTTTTAACACCTCTGTGTGTTCACTGGCCGTTTCTGTAACTTCTTTTCACGAAGCATCCGTTCAAAGCACGCGTCCGTCTCCTAAAAACTCAAATTGTTTTCTTTACCGAGTTGAACAGTTCTTTACAAGTTCTGGAACCTAACCGCGGCCGCTGAGGTCACGTCGGGCACAGACGATGAGGCCCGAGCCAGGACCACACAGTGACCGACGAGGAGCGGTCAGGAGACCCCGAGTGGCAGACGTGCGGGGTTTGGAGGAGGACACGGGCCGCGTCCGTGGCTCCGAAGGGGCATCAGGGAAAGAGAAGAGGGTGAACTTGAGCCCCAGAGAGCCTGTGGGGCTGAGGCTGGGACAGGAAGCCGCGGCAGCCGTGTCAGCTGGCTCCCCTGCGGTAATGCTGTTGTGTAAGGAGCCCTGTGCAGCGCTCCAACGGGGACTCCGCGTGCCCGCGGGTGTGAGCGCAGCTGGGCAGACGGTGAGCTGACCCCGGTGCCAGATGTGCACGCGGCTGGGACGGCCCCGCTCCGGCGTCTCCCGTCCCTGAGGGACGAGTGGCCTGTGTGCCACTGCTGGAGAAGGCCGACGCACGAGGGCGTGAGCCCACCACGGAAACGGGCTTCAAGCCTCCACCGCCCCGATGGTGCGGATCACACGGCCCCTCCTGCAGCGGGAGGGGAGTGAGTATTTGCCAAATAATCGAAGCGTTGTGTCCGCCGTGAAGGAGGTCCCTCCCCGGGTCAAGAAAAGACGGGTCTTTATTGACCTGGTTTTGCAGGAACATGTATCGTTTGGTCCAGCAGCACTTCCCTTTTATTCTGAGGGGTCGTCCGCTCCACAGCCCCCATCACACGGTCCCGGCTGGAGGTACGTGCTCGGCCGCAAACCCTCCAAACCCTGAGTACGGCTGACGGATGGGGCAGGCACTTGGCCTCCGCACAACTGGAGCCCTCCCTCGAGGCTTTAAGCGCTGAAACGCGGTGCGGCCGACACGGCCCTCCCCGGCGCCCAGGCTCCGACAACGGGGCCGCACGGGCTGTGTCACCCGGGAGAGGAAGTCGGCGAGCACGAACAGAACCCACACGCAGGGAGGAGGGGTGACAGGGACGGAGTGTCCTCGTCGCCCTCAAGTCCTTGGTTCCAGGGGTTTTTCGATCAATTCTTCTTTTTGTCAAAAGTCAAAATTGTGGTTTTTTTATGAACAGGTTTCAAACAAACGTGTCTCCCCCATCACGACGCCATCAGGAGAACTCAGGCTGTGGTGTCGCCGAGAACATTCCTGAAAGAAGTCAGGACACAGGTTTTCCGAGATGCCGCGAGGCTCGGTGTTCCTCCCTTCCCGGCGTGGGATGGTCCCCCCCGACCTCTGCTCTTCTGGGTCACGGGACCACACTTCCCAGGGTGGGTGCCATCATCGTGGTGTGGGTGGGACCATGTGGCAACCCCCGCCCGTAAGCTCTGCCCCCGACAGCAAAGCCACTGGGCGCCCTCCCCGCTCCCCGCTCCCCGCTCCGGGCCTGATCTAGGACGTGCGGAGCTCTGGGCCATCTTCCCGCTCAGTGTGCCTCTCCCACGTGCTTCCCGTGAACCCGGACCCCCAGGCCCACCTGCCTGCCTGGCCTCTCCACCCACATGGTGAGCGGGCATCCCAGATTTCACGTGTCCAGACCAAACTTCTGATTCCCCGCGTGCCCCCAGCCCAGCCCACTCCTCCCTCGTGTCCCCATCTCAGGAAATGGCGTCGCCATCCACCGAGCACAGAGCCCGGGACCGTGCCCGTCCGCTCTGTTTAACGCACGCGCCACGTCCACCTGACGGCACGTCCCGACGTGTCACCCGGCGGCGTGTCCTGACAAGCGCTGCCTCCGAGACGTGTCCCAACCCGAGGAGGCCGAGTCTCGTCCCGCCCCCGTCACATCCTGCCTAGACCTGCAACGGTCCCCCGACGGGGCTCCGCCCGCACCCTCCTGGCCACGGTCACCCAACCACACGGTGCGGGCTGCCACCTCACTGCCTCGAAGGCGCTCGGCCAGGCAGACAAGGAGCGCGAGCAAGAGCAGGGGGTGGGGGTCCCCCGAGGGAGTTCCGAGTCCAGCACGACCTCAGTAGCTGCCACAGCCTGGGCCAGGCGCCTCTCGCGCGCGCAAATCTCGGCCGTGGCCCCTCGTCCTACCGGGCGCCACGCCGTCGGGCATGGGCCCAGAAAGCCGAGGCCCCCTTGGGACGACGAGGCGGAGCTCTCGGGGATGGTCGGCACCGGACGTCTTCAGAAGAGCGCGGACCGGCCTTGCGGCCTCAGAGGGGCTCCCTTCCGCGCTTCCTGCCACGGCACGAGGCCCGTGAGTCACCAGGCACAGGTGAGGGTCACACTGCGGCCTCGTGTCAAACCCTTGTCTTACCAACCTTCAGAGCCAGGAGCCGAAGGGGCAGTGAACGGTGCCTTGCCTTGGGGTTTGCCGGAACGAACCGCGCTTCGGCGAGGTTTTGGTGCACACGGCCCATTTGACTTGTGTGTGTGCATATGTGTGTGTACGTGTGCTCACGCACACGTCACGCAGAATGTCCCACAGTGACCGCTCGTGATCGTACGTTCACTGGCAGTGACCACATCCACGCTCTCGAGCCACCATCCCCACCGCCCGCCCCCCGAACGCTTTCATCGTCCCGTGCGACGATCACTCTGAGCCGCTAAATGATAGCTCCCCGCCCCCACCCGGGCCCCGGCAGCCACCATGCCTCCCCCCCCCCCCCCCCCCCCCCCCGTCCCCGTGAGTGAGCGGCGCTAGCCCGCCTCGTGTACGTGAACCGGCTCACGTCCCGGCTCACGTCCCGAGCGCGGTGTCCTCGAGGTTCATCCGGGCCGTCTCCTGTGTCACAACCGCCTTCCCTTTCAAGGCTACGCGGTATTTCATCCCGTGTGTAAACCACATTTTGCGGATCCCCTGGCTCGTCGGTGCACGGCACCTCGCGTGCGCCTTCTGGCCGTAGCGGGAACCGCCGCTGTGCACGTGGGTGTGCAAGTATCTGCCGAGTCCCTGCCGGCGTTCTTTCGGACTCACGCCTGTCGGCGGAGCTGCGGGCTCGCGTCCATCTGAGCTCGTGAAGGACGTACCGGTTTCGAGGGAAGGAGAGAGGGGGGGCGGAAACGAGGGCTCGTTACCGACAGTCGCTGAAGGCAGGCTTTGGTTTCGGGATTGCTCCCCCTCTGCTCACACACGCCTCGGGGCACACGCTCACGTGCTCCCACACATGCACACACACGCGCACCGACACATCACACACGCACACTCACATACACACACACACATACACGCACGCTCAATACTCGCACATACACGCGCACACACGTGCACACGATGCACCCACACCACACATACACGTGCTTACGCATCACGCTTACACTCGCTCACATGCACGTATACACGCACACGCTCGTGCTCACACATACGTGCACTTACGCGTCACACTGACACACACACACACACACACACACACCTGCACTTACACACACACAGCCCCTGTGAATGTGCTGGAGCCTGACTGTGAACCAACCGACTGCAAGAGGAAAATGCCCGTGACCAGAACGTCAGCAACAACCTCACAAACAGTCACGGGCGACCCCTGCTGGTGCTGCCGCCTGGGACCCGAGGGGACCTGAGGCACAAGCCAGGTTGTGAGGACACTGGGATGGAGGGATTGACGGCGTCTGCACTTTGCCAACTTCTCTGTGACTGCGCTGTCCTCGATCCCTGTGACCCCACTCCGTGATCCCTGTGACCTCACCGTCCCGATCTTGGCCGTAGGAGGGGAGCGCCACGAACTGCTGTGGTTGATCGTCAAACTAAGGATGAAATACTGAGGGCCGCTGGACACGTGGACGCCCTCACCAGGCCCGGGCTCCTGCCTGCCCCTCCGTTCACGCCCGGGCTCCCCTCCCCCCGCCCCCGTTCACACCCTCACCGGGCCGGCACATTCCGGCACTGCCTCCCCCCGCCCTCAGGACGCCGCTCCAGCGGCAAGAAAGGCCAAGAATCACTCCCATCAGGCCCTTCATGCCCAAAGGCTTCTGGAACGCTGTGTCCCTCAGTGCCCACGTGGTGGGGACTCCCCGCGCCCTGGCCTGAGTCAGAAGCCACCATCGTGTCACCAGTGTCACCAGTGACCAGGAGACTGGATGTCCCCCCCTTCACAGAGGCACCTGCCGCCTCCAGCAGGGACCCGACCCGGCAGAGAGAGGGGCCCGGGCTGCAGTGACGTCCCGCCTGCTTGGAAACACGACCCCAGTCTCTCAGGGAAGCACAGGTGATTCTCAGCAGGAGGACCCCCTGTCGATGCGAGGTGCTCCCCCACGCTCTAAGGACTGGGGGTGCCCCCGAGTTCCCCCGACACCTTCCTCCCTCCCAGCGGCACACGGCAGCTCAGGGTCCTGACCGCCCGGAGGGAACGCTCGGACCCGGACGCTAGGCCCGGCGCAAGCTCGGGCTTCCTGGGCCCCTTTTCCTCTCTGGACCTGTCTTTCCACCTGTCACCCCCTCCCCTCGTGGACCAGAAGAACATTTCCAGATTTTCTCCCAGCTCCCCAAAGACACGGAGAGCCAGCAGGGGAAGGACAGAGAGGGAGGGGGAGAGAGAGAACCCCCAGCAGGTTCCTCGGGGTCAGCGCAGAGCCCGACGTGGGGCTCGGTCCCACGAACCGTGAGATGGTGACCGGAGCCAGACACTTAACTGACTGAGCCCCCCGGGCGCCCCTCCCCTCAGGACTGCTTCCACTTTAGCAAAGGGAACGCGAGGTGCGGAGCAAGACGGAATGAGAGGGGCAACCGGTCAGACGCTAGTGACGAGTCGGGGGCGCCCGGCGGCCGTCCACGCTGCCCCATCTTGCAGGTACGAAAATTCCTCCCGGGCACGAATGTTTTGTTAACAACAGAAGGTCGGTTGCATTGGACTGTCTTCGTGACCTTGTTCTAATCGTTCTAATGAAGGTGACTTCCAAAGGAAACCCCCCTCCTCTGCCACCCCCGGAGCCCCTGCCTCCGCGCCTGCCACAGACAGCTTCTAACGCCGCGCCGGCATTAGAAAAGCTCGGGGGAGGGGGGTTTCCAGAACCTTCTCTTCCCACTTCCCATTTCTCGAGTCATTTGAACTATCACATATGTAAAGAAAAATGTCACGGGCGGGGAAAACACAAGCTCTCGGGGCCTGGAGGAGGGAAAGCCCAGTCCCCGGAGTTGAGCCCCCCTCTTGGCACTTGGTCCTGGGATGGAGGGGCTGGTGGTCAGAGGTACGTCCCCGTGTCATTATGGGGACCGTGCCCGGTGGCCCCGAGAAAGCACCAGGGCTCCGGAAAGTGGTCTGGAGGCCACGTGGCCTGTGCTGCCTCCTCACTGCTTGAGAGCTGCTCGCCAGTACAGGGCCACCTGCTCAGGGGTCCCCCCCCACCACAGGGAGCTTGGGGCCACTGGCGTGGGCCCTCTAGGGGAGATGCCTGCACCCCTTTCCCACAAGTAGAGGGGCCGGCAGGATACAGGGACTCAGAACCCCAGACAGAGGGGCCCGGTCCCAGCCCCTGCCCTCTCTGGCCCCGTCCCCTCCCTGCCAGCCTGCTGGCTCCCGCCCACACCAGTGAGGGCTTGCACCCCGAGGGCTTGTGCTGGTGCACACGGCCGGCCGGTGGGTCCCCAGCACAGGGCCGCAGGCCGCCTGCCCGGGGCCCCTCCAGGCTCCGGACGGTGCGTGCAGACGGGAAAGCCACTGGGGTCACTGGCAGCGAAAGCGCCAGCTCAGGCTTTGTCACGTTTCCCCGGTCGTGAGTTTGAAGCAACGATAGCCAAGCACGCAGACCTGGGCCATGTGGGTTTTTAACGGGCCCAGAAGGAGGCCCTCCCGAGGAGGACCGCAGGCCTCGCAGGAGCGGGTGCCAGGGGCAGAGGAGAGTCAGGTGCTGGCCCCAGGGACGTCCCAGGCTGGGATGCGGGCGAGACAGAGAGAGAAGCCACCGGAAAACAAAACAGACAACAGGGACTGTCAAGGACTCTGAGGGGATACAGGCATGTTTGAGGGAAACGGTATTCGCTGCATCCCCGCGTGGCCGGCAGTAAGAGGTACACCTCCTGTCACCTCGGTGTCACGGTGTCCCCTGGTGTCCAACACCCAGGACTCGACAGGCCTCACAGCCGACGCAGCAGAGTCGGAATTAAAATCCAGGACCGTCTGACTCCAAAACGCATAGGTGAGATGCTGTTTAGACTTTTTTTAAATTCACACGTGGACACGAGTCATGCAAACATTTGTCAGCTCTGTTCACCACGACCCACGGGCAGGGTTTCGGTGTCACCGCTGACCGTGGTCACGGGGGCTCCCAGAGGGCACCCGTCGTGCGGATGACATGCCTCGGGTTCCCCAGTGGGACGCAGCAGAGGCAGGAAGCCCTTCGTCTGGCACCTGCTGTCGGGCCGAGAGGCTGACGCTCAGACAGGCTGCTGGGCTGGGCGAGGCCGCTGGTGGGTGGCAGGGGCGTCCCCTCCCTCTGCGGCCGCCGTGCACCCCGCCAACGCCCCTCGTGGGTGAGGGACCCCCTTGCCTGCGACGCCTCCTGTGAAGCTCGGAAGTTCCCACGGGGAAGACCCGCCTTCAAGTCGCTCACGGCAGTGACAGTGACGGGACGGTGTGCCGTGTGTGGACAGACGGGGACACGGGCTGGGCTGGAAAGCCTCCCAGATGAGACGGTGACGGAGCTGACACTCCAGGCTGTGTGGAATTTGCCCAGAGAGACAGCCAGGCGGAGAGCTGGGCCCGGGGATGGGCAAGGTGCGGGGGCTGCGAGCAGCTCGGCAGAAACCAGCGTCCCGCAGCCGGGGACCGAGGCAAGACCTTATCCTGTTTGCGGGGGGCTTGAAGCAAGGCACCCACGCAGTCACATCTGCATTCTGGAAAGAACATTCCGGAAGCAGGGGCGAGTCCGGGCAGGAGAAGACCAGCGTGATGGAGGTGGGGTAGGATGTGCCCGTAGCCGGTGACACACGCTCAGGACCCAGACAAGGCAGAGACCACTGGGTGGAGAGGAGCAGGCGGTGGACGAGAGGACTCAGGGAGCAGAGGCACAGTGGCCAGTGGCAAGGGCATCGGGACACTGGAGGGTCACGTGGGTCAGGGACACTCGTGCTGCAGTGACACCCAAGAAAGGAGGGCACGTTTGGTGGGGAGGAGCAGGTCTGCCTGGGGCACGGCGCGGGTGACGCGTGGACGGGACACTCACGGGGGGCAATCCGGTGGGTCCGTGGCTCAGGAGAGACGTCGCGGCTGGACATCGGGACGCAAGGATTTGGGGGTCATTAACGCACTTCCAGTTCCAGGGTCCTGGGAGCCGCTGAAGTCACCCAGGGAGAAGGGGGCTAGAGAAGCGGTGGGGGCGGTGCCCACGGGAGCCTGACGCCGTCTGTGAGCTTGCGGAGCCCACGCAAGACCGAGAAGGCGCAGAAACCAGGGGCGACTCACGGACTCTCCAGGGTACCTGAGGGCTTCCCAAGGGCAGCCGGGCACCGAGCTCCAGGGGGGACCCTGCTTCATGTGCGCTCTTTGCCGAGGTCTCCTTCCCCTCCTGCCCCGCACCCCGGGCCTCCCTCGGTGGCGCGGCCCCCAGGGGGTGCAAACCTCCAGCAGAGCGACAGCTCGCAGGGTTGGTGTCTCTGCGGAGAAGGTGCTAAGAAGAAACCAGCCGAAAACCTTCACGTTAAAGACAATCCGAGGACGGATCACTATGTGCTTTTGGCGGATTACCGACCGAATGTCATTTATACAACAGAACTCCTTTCGCTCCTGCCTCCTTAAACAGTAACAAAATGGTTCTCGGTGCTGACGGCCGTAAAGGACATAAAATGAAAAGGCAGTTGGGGAGGAACCCTCGCAAAAAGGATAGTCATCCACGGATGTACAGCGAAGATGAAATGATTTTTAAAGCCCTATTTGATTAAGAGATTTCCAATGGAAGGGCACACTTTTATATAAAGATTTATAGTATGTTTACGTTCTTTTGGGTGCTAGTAATTGTAGTAAGGAACACAAAAGAGGTTTTCAACACTTCGGATCCCAGACTTGCAAGAAATGCAAGAAGTCAAGCGTTTCAGTGGTTTTGTTGCTGACCTCTCCGTCAGAGGGTCTCAGACCAAAGTAGAGGAAGGAAGCCAGGCCAGAACAGGGCGCAGGGCACGGGTGGGTGGTGCAGGGTGTGGGCAGGTAGGCGGGCCGGGCACAGGGTGCGGGCGGGCGGGTGGGCCGGCGGAAGGTGCGGGGCCCCGGGCAGGAGCAGTTCAAGAGGAGCAGCCTGCTGAACGTTCAGGGTTCGGACAGAGCACAGGAAACGGGGTCAACATTTGACGCCCCCACAGGAGAAACGCCACCCGGGAGCTGAACGGGACGCACGGATGTTCACAACGGCACAAGTGGGGACCATCGTGGGATGCTGGTTGGACCAGCTGCCAGCCTCTGTGCCCATTTCATAGACGGGGAAGCTGAGGCCCCGAGAGGTGTCCCGCCTGAGCTCAGCGCTCCTCTCCCTGTGCCGCCCACTCCTCACAAGCACAACCACTAACTCACGGGGCTGCGGCCTCGCGCCTGGCTTGAAACCGGCCGGACCGACAAGGGGGACAAATGCGGGTCAGCGGGTGGTCATCAGGGCCATGGGGTGTTGGAGAGGCGCCACCGGCTGCTTCGCTCCAGCTGAGCCCGCGGCTCGGCATGACCTGGGGCTGGGCCTTCCTCCCATCCGGCCTCTGGACTTGCTCTGGGAGAGGTGGTGAGCTGGGGACCCCCTCGAGGTCTGGGGAGCTGAGGGATGGGGCTCTCTGCTCCCAGCACCCCCACCTCCGCCAGAGCACCTCTTCTTGTCTGTGCCTGCTGGGCTGGGTGCCGCGAAGGGGTTCCTTCGAAAAAAGTGTTTTGTCACTCAAAAAAAAAAGCCGATATAGAAGGTAGTGACCCCTCGGCTTTTCCTGTTCTGCTGCTATTTGTTCTGCCTGAAGGATTTACTAATTCAGTTCACTGAACACTTACTGAACACACACTACATAATGACAGTCTCTATAAACACAGAGATAAGCACGATGTGCCCCTCTCCTCAGTGGGCTTAAAATCTGGCAGGGGAACTGCAGGTGGGAATGCAAGCTGGTGCAGCCGCTCTGGAAAACAGTATGGAGGTTCCTCAAAAAACTAAAAATAGAAGTACCCTACGACCCAGCAACTGCACTAGTAGGCATTTATCCACCGGATACAGGTGTGCTGTTTCGAAGGGACACAGGCACCCCGACTATCGACAATAGCCAAAGTATGGAAAGAGCCCAGATGTCCATCGATGGATGAATAGATGAAGAAGATGTGGGAGATACACACACACACACACACACACACACACACAATGGAGTATTACTCTGCGATCAAAAAGAACGAAATCTTGCCATTTGCAACCACATGGATGGAACTGGAGGGTATTATGCTAAGTGAAATTAGTCACAGAAAGACAACAATCATATGACTTCACTCATATGAGGACTTTACGAGACAAAACAGATGAACGTAAGGGAAGGGAAAAAATAATATAAAAACAGGGAGGGGGACAAAACAGAAGAGACTCGTAAATACGGAGAACAAACAGAGGGTTGCTGGAGGGGGTGTGGGAGGGGGGATGGGCTACATGGGGAGGGGCATTGAATAGGACACTGGTTGGGATGAGCACTGGGTGTTATATGTAGGAGAAACATCAGTGGCATCTACTCCTGAAATCATTATTGTACTACATGCTAGCTAACTTGGATGTAAATTAAAAACTAAATCTAGCCAGGGAGACAGTATGAGAAGGGATGATTATGCAGATCATGAAGTAGGGAAGGACTTTAAAGAGGAGGTGACATTTGAGCTGGGCTTTGCAGACTACATAGGAGTTGGAGCTCCATGCCCAGCGATGGTGCACTGAACGACCCACCAAAGCCCACTGAACACTGGCTCTGTGGGGGCAGGGAGGTAAGGAGGCAGGAACCACGACTGGGCCCAGATACAAGATGGGGACAAAACCGGGGAGTCTAAGCATTTGGGCCCGTTTCTCGCAGGGCAGCATTTACCCTTCTGTCCTGTCTCAGGACAGCGGAGAGGCTAAGAGTCACTGTGATATCCACACGCGGTGTGAAGCTGAGCTCTCCCCGGGAGTTCAGAGTCGGTTTAAGGTTTTTAAAATCATTCAGAATATTTTCCCAAGTGGACGTAATAAAAGGAGCAGTTGTGCGATCACGTCAGTCAATGCAGGAGAACCTGTGATAAAATGCAGTATCCGTTCTGGATGTTCTGAACCGTCAGCTAATAATAGAAGGGACGCTCCTTGCTCTGACGTAGAGCGTCGACACAAATAGCCCCGGCGGACGCGGGACGATGCCAGGACCCGCACTTCCGCCCCAGGTATACACTCAAAACAGGCGGGACGGGTGTCCAGACAAAACCGTGGTGCGCCCAGCAGCCGAAAGGTGGAGTCACGGCAAACGTCCGTCAGCTGAGGCGCGAGCAGGAGAAACGTGGCCTCTCCAAACGGTGGGGCATCATTCGGCCATCTGAAGGAAGGGGGCGCGACATACCCACACGGCGACCCTGGGAAACACGGAGCCTTCCGGCCGGAGAGCAAGAAAGCAGGTGGGGTGGGCCACGTAGCATGCGACTGCCGGGCGCTGGGGGAGGGAGCACAGTGGCGGCCGCCTGTTGGGGAGGAGTCTCCACGACGGGTGGCGAGGTGTGTGGAATTGAGTCCTGGTGACGGGCGCAGGGCGCTGCGGGAGCACGGAGCGCGCTGAGGTAAGTTTTGTTAGGTGCGTTTACCGCACAAAAGTTAGCGTGACCAAATGTGGGCGAGAAGGGTAACGGCCGGGATTGTGCGTCGCTGGCCAGACTGTAACACGGCGTGGCCACTCTGGAAGGCAAGCTGGGCGCTTTCCTTCGACGGAAAAGGGCACACGGCTCGCGTTCCCACTCCGCCGTGTGCACTCAAGAGGAACGACGGCGTGTTTCCACGAAGTTTCGTAAAGAACATTCACAGCGGCTTTTTCCATGACGGCCCCAAACCAGACACGGCGCGGGGGTCCTACTGAATAAACAAACTGGAGTCCACAGACCCATGGAGTACCGATCAGGGATAAAAAAGGATGGTCGGCTGAGCCAGTTAACGACGTGGATGGATGTCAAAAACATTAAGTGAACAAAGCCTTCCAGGAAAGGGAAATGCCGTATCATGCAACGCACAGTTTTCACTGTAAAAAACAACAACGGAAAAATTGTCTCAGAAGAGCAGAAGTACGGAGTGATGGTAACACTGGGGTGACAGCAGTGGGGTCTGGGTTACTACGCATTGGTCGAAATTGAGCACAGGTGCACGTGTCAGGAGGAATCTCGTGTGCACTTGACCGTCTGTAAATTCTACGTCGAAAGGAAAAACTCTAAGCAAACACTGAATTCTAGTTCATAACATGCAAGCTGCACCATAGGGAAGGAGTGCACTGGGGTCTCCAGTCTACTGGAAACAAAATGGGTTCGTCGTAGCCAGAGGGACAACACGACGGACAGCTGCGTGACAAAGTTAACAACAGCACGCACACACTTGCTCCCGTTTCCCTTAAAATGCTCTCGATTCTGTGTACACTTGGGATTTTTCATAATAAAATGTTAGGAGGGAAGATCCTCTGACCCAGCAATTCCACCCAAAGTATTTACGAAGGAAAAATGAAAACGTATATCCACAAAAAGGTCATCTGCAAGGCCGTTCGTAACAGCTTTATTCGTTTCAGCCCAACGTGGCAAACATCCCAGATGTCCACCAACAGAGAAATGCACGGAGCGTGGTGTATCTGTACGACTTAAGCCAGTCAGCAATAAGAGCGATCGACGGCTGGTACACGCAGAGGAGCTTCACAGACATTCGCCGAGAGAGAGAGAAGCGGGACGTGCGGGAGTTCGGAGGGCGCCTGGGTGGCTCAGTCGGTCGAGTGTCCGACTCTTGATTTCAGCTCGGGTTATGACCTCACGGTTCGTGAGTTCAAGCCCTGCATCGGGCTCCGCGCTGATAGCACAGAGCCTGCTCGGGATTCTCTCTCTCTCCCTCTCTCTCTGCCCCACCTCCGCTCGCACTGTCTCTCTCTCTCTCTCAAGATGAATAAGTAAACTTGAAAACAAACAAAGAAGAGTCTGACAATACCAAGTGTTGGTGGGGACGTGGTCTTTGGGGCGTAAACTGGTACAGTCACCGTGGGAAAGGTCTGGTGCTCTCCACCATCAACACCACGACCCGGCCGTCCCGCTCCTAGGTATGCAGCAAACACCCAAGAGAGACCCGTGCTCTGCCCACCAGAACACATGTGCAAGAATGTTCACAGCAACGCATCCGTAGAGCCCGAGACCGGAGTCTGAGGCTCAGAAGTCCAGCCACGAGACAAAAGAGGAACAAGCAGAACGGTGTTTGTCTTGGGGGAGGGGGCCGTACCTGACCGGACACGGAAGCCGTCTGGTTCGCCAGAAATACCTATCTGGAGCCGAGTGTGCTGACCGGAGCGTATACCTGTGTGAAAATTCACCGGGCTGCACAGTTAAGCTCGCACGCTTTACACACTTTACATGTGATACACCTCGATTTAAAACAGTTTTCAGGGGCGCCTGGGTGGCTCGGTCAGGTGAGCATCCGACTCTCAATTTCAGTTCAGGTCATGATCCCAGGGGTGTGGGATCGAGCCCCGTGTTGGGCTCCACACCGAGCGTGGAGCCTGCCTGGGACTGTCTCTCTCTCCTTCTCTCTCTGCTGCTCCCTCACTCGTGCACAATCTCTCCCTCTCTTTCTCTCTCTCTCTCTCTCCCCAAATTAAAAAAAAAAAAGATCTGATAGAATGTCTCTAAAAATGTGATGCGGAAGAACATATCATAAAAAATAAAATAGTTTTTAAAAGCTCCTACTAGATACTATCAATAATGTATTCATGACAAATACTTTTTAAAAATTTTTTTAAAAAATTTTTTATGTTTATTTCTGAGACAGAGAGAGACGGAGCACGAATGGGGGAGGGGCAGAGAGAGAGGGACACACAGAATCCGAAGCAGGCTCCAGGCTCCGAGCTGTCAGCCCAGAGCCCGACACGGGGCTCGAACTCACAAACCGCGAGATCATGACCTGAGCCGAAGTTGGTCACTCAACCGACTGAGCCACCCAGGCGCCCCATGACAAATGCTTCTTAAACAGGACATCAAGGCACTACCAATAAGGAAAAGATGGATACATCTGACTACATAATAATTAAGCACGACTCTTCATCAAAGGATCTGTTAAGGGAATGACGGGCCTGAGTGGTGATGTTTGCAATACTGGTAACGCAGAGCATCATATCCGTGTTACACAGACAACCGATTACACGCGTATATGCACACCTTACACACGTACGTATAATAAAATGCTTATATATATAGATGCATGTGTATACACGTATAAGCATAAAATAGAAGTATATTTTATCATACGCGCCTTATGTATATGTACATGTATAAAATACGTGTATGTTTTCCGTACATACGTATATACGTATACAGGTGCAGAATATGGAAAGAAAAGGACAGCACGCACAGCAAAAAATGAGCAAGAGCCTAACCGTCAGGGAAACGCTGGGTGAGGCCACTCACGCCCCCCAGAGTGCCTAAAACGTAAAAGGCCCACAGCGCCAAGTGTTGGTAGGTGCAGACAGCGGCGGCTGACTGGTTTGCGGACGTGTCAGACCCTGAACCCAAGAATCCCACCCCGAGGCCCACACCCGGCGGGACGCCCGTACACGCCGAGCGGGAGACTGGCTCCGGGCTCACAGCGGCAGCATTCCTAACTGCCGGAAACTAGAAACGATTCCATGTCAAGCACCGTAGAATAGGTCAGAAACAGGGGGGTCTGTCTACACAACCGGAATCTACACAGCGGTCTACGCGAACCGCCACAGCCACGCGCAGCGACCCAGATGAGTCTCACAAACGCAAAACTGAGCCAAAGACACAAAACACAAGGGTGCACGCTGTGCGAGTCCATTTACAAACGGTTCAAAACAGGCGACCGTAAGCCGTAGAACTCAGGCTGGCAATCCTGTGTGGTGAAAGGAAAAAAGCCGGGAAGAAATTTCCCTAAAAGTCGGCATGATGGAGACGACTGTAGTCAGAGAAGGCTCTGGGGGAAGGGAAGCGGAGGGGGGAGAAGGCCCGGAACGTTCCATCTCCTGCGCTGATTGCTGGTTGCTTGGATATCTGCTTCATAATAATTTACAGAACCGGGAATATATGTTTTCTACGCTTTTCTGAGGGAGTGTTACATTTCACAGTATTTTTTAGTATTTTTTTATTTGAAAACATTTTTTTAATGTTTATTTTTGAGAGAGACAGAGCATGAGCAGGGGAGGGGCAGAGAGAGAGAGGGAGACACAGAATCCGATGCAGGTTCCAGGCTCCCAGCTGTCAGCACAGAGCCTGACGCGGGGCTTGAACTCACCGGCCGTGAGATCATGACCTGAGCTGAAGTCAGACGCTCAACCGACTGGGCCACCCAGGCGCCCCTCACAATATATTTTTTAGAAGAGGCTTAAAAATTACCGGGTCGGGGTGCGGGGCAGAAAATATGTTGGTCCTCCCGGGCAGCGCGGGGGAAGCAGGAGAGTCACAGCCGGGAGAAGGGCATCAGAGGCCGAGGATCCAGGCCCGGTGGGGGCGGGACGGCCGGCTGCTGGCCCCGCAGCAAAGAGGGGGGTGACACCAGGAGGAGAATTCCAGGCCAGTTGTGAAGGCCCGTGAGCCACCACGCGAGGCCCTGAGCTGTGCCCAACGCGGGCACCCAGCCCAGAGGGCAAAGGTGTTCACCCCCGCGCGCGCCGCCTCTGCAGGAGGAAGGGACGCCCCTTCTATTTTGCACAAAGCTCCACCTCCTGGAGGGGGCAGCATTTCCCAAATCACTTTTTCCTGTAACTTTCAAGTTAAAAATATAAATATACTTACTGTAGGGACCCGGGACTTTATCCCGGAGACGTGCGCGCTGGCAACGTCAGACTCGAGCAACGCTTCCTTCCGCCCCGATCGGAGGGCCCCCAGGGGGCGCCACTACCAGGTCTCTGGCTTCTCCGCCCCGCCCCCAACCGTCCCGCCCCGCACCCCCACCCAGTGCCGGGCAGCCCCGAGAGCGCGCTCTGCCTGGTGAGGGTCCCTCACGCGTCCCCGGCGGACTGGCTCCACGCCCCCACGGCAGTCGGCACTGAGTCCGCGCCAAGGCTGGCAAAGGCTTGAAGACATTTAGGGCCGTTGGCAACAGGACCAGGTGATGTCGTGGGTGGGGCAGGTCCCGGCGGCTGCCAAGCGTGAAAAGGCCAGACCGTTCAGGGCTTCTGCCAGGTGGGCCCGGGGACGGTGGCCCCAAGAGGGACAGCAGAGGGGCACGCCGGTGTGCCAGAGGCCTGGGGCGGTCGGTGCCTTCCCCTCCTCCCCTGCACCTCGGCCCCTCAGCACGGACTTCCCGGACTGGCTGAACCCCTCGGAAGGCTTCGTCTCTCCGTCTCCCGTCATTAGATGAGCAAGGAGTGTAAACAAACACCCTTCAAAGTGGCTGGAAGGTGAGCACACACCTAGGGGCAGGAGCCGGTAGTGTTCACCATTGTCTAGAGCGTGTCAGCAACCGCCAGGCTCCCTGCTGACTTCCTTCCCAGACTGGGAAGGCTTGGGGGCCCCAGGGGCCTCGAGGGGCTTCAGAACAAGGCGGTCTGGCGGCTGATCCCATATTCCAGAGTCCCTGTGTCACAGGGACCTGACTCTGCCTGGGCCCCAGCTCTCCTAGAACCCGTGTCCTGCCTGGGCCTCAGGTAGTGCCGGGTCCCACCTTCCTCCCTGTGCTAAAGCCCCCGTGAGGACTTGGGCGGTTTCTTGTGGGCTCTCCTGGGCCAAAGATGACGCCCTGGCTTTGTCTTTGCTTTTGGCCTTCATCCCGACTGAATACAAGCAAAACGTAGAACAACAGACACTCGAATCCAGCCGCACAGCCAACACGGCCCATGGCGCATGACGTCCTCTTCCGTCCCTGCCAGTGCCTCCCGCCCCTGCTCTCGGGGCGTGGATATTGGTGTGATGTGAGTACATGAAGCTGTGATGTTGGCAGGGAGGCACGTGAGGACATGTATGGAGACAAGTGTCCCCAGTCCACACTGTGCCACCGTTCCCAGGGCCGGCCCCTCCTCCTGGCAACACCGTCTCCGGTCTCCACGGCAGGTGCCCTGTGGGCGCATCCAGCTGCAGGCTCTGGACCCTTTCCACCTGCTACATCCGCTCGGACATCACTGTGCCACACTCAGTCGTGTTTCGGGGAAACCCGGTTCAAAACTGGTAACTCTGGTTCAAAAGCTGGGCCTCCCTAACTTGACGCCCTGAAACGTTCTGCGTGACATTGAGGAAAATGAGGCATAAGTGGCTCAAAATGGAACTCGGTCACTTATAATTACTATGTAATAAAAAGATCATTTGAAACGATTAAGTAAAAAAAAAAAAAATTGCCCACTTTGAGAGTTAGAGATCATCCATTAAGGATGAATCTTGGTGAAGCATATGGGTTATGATGGCCTGGGGTCTCGCATCAACCTCACCAAAGGGGAGTCAAATGGAAAGTTCACCTTTAGCTTCAAACTTTAGCAAACCCTTGAATTCAGGAGTGTTCTCATTAGCTCACGTCTCTCATTTCGAGCCTTCGAGCACCATTACAACTAATTGCCTGCTGACTTTGAACCTCTTGAAAGCTTTCTTTAAAAAACCTTTCGATCCTTGGAGACAGCAGTATTTTAATTATACTTAATAATTTTTCAGTGCCCATTTTCCAGTCTTTTCTCTGTTACATCGACTATTTACTAGCAAACGCGTAGACACGGCTGTTCTGCCTCTGATGAATCAGCGAGGTACTGTTCTGGCACTGTGATAGTCTCCACACGTACAGGTTTTCCTCGTGACTTAAAAAAGCGAAGTGGGAAAAAAATTTTGTCTCTTTGAGCAATCTTTGGAAACACGTTCAGTCTGGACAGTGTTCGCGCATCATGACAGGGCGTGGCCCGCGGCTGCACCTTCCAGAATGGAGGCGCAGAGCCCCTCATCCCTCCCCGCCGTGAGCCTGCGGGCCTGAGCAGGCAGGTGGTGGGGTTCCGAAGGACGTCCTCCCCCACCGCCCGAGCTGGGGGACAGGAGGGGCCAATGGACAGATGGCATAAAAAGGCTGGAGGTGGAGGAAGGGACAGGGCGTGCTGACAGGAGGGGCTGCCCGGGACTGAGGGAGGCCCCGAGCAGGGACGGAAATGGACTTCAGATCGTGGGAGGCAGGAGGCCGGACCCCAAAAGAATGTTCTAGGAGCAGTTCAAGAAGCAAGATCAGAGGCGTCGGGCCTCCCTACTCTGTCTGTGGTATGCGCTCTGCATTTTTGTGTGCCAGGGAATGCTGCTGCAAACTGGTGGAACCAGAAGTGTAGGTGGGTTCCCTCCAGGGGGTGGTGGAACAGCTCACTGGGGCAGAAGCCTCAGTGATTCTCCAGTGAGGGTGCCATCCTGACATTGGAACCTCCCTCCTAATTGTTTCTCCCTCCCCGGGCCCCCCAAATTCCTACCCACATTTCTTTGCCCCATAGGAACCAAAGACCTTATTCTCTCATTTTTTCTTACAATAGCCCTGGAGTTCCTATCAGAAAAGCATGATCACAAAGAAGCCAGAAGGTCTCATAAACCATTAAAAAAAACCCTGATAAACTGGGCCCCACTGAAATTAAAATGTGCAAAGGACGCTGTTAAGAGAACAAGACGACAAGTCACAGATGGAGAGGGGAAAAAAAATTGCAATACATCACATATCTAACAACAGACTTGTACCCAGGATATATAAAGAGCTCTTACCATTCAATAACAACAAGTCGACCGGCCCACCCCTCAACACCCACTAGAACACCTGCAACACAAGAGACAAAGCAGACTGAGCGCAGGTATGGCGAGGACGTGGGACAACTGCGTTCACAGGGCCGGCGGGAAGGAGAGAACAAAGTAGGGCAGTGTGAACCTGCAACCTCAAAATTCCACGGTTGTATTTTGCTCAAGAGAGACAAAAATATATCCACCCAAGGAAGTGTGCTCAAATGCTCATGGCAGCTTCATTCACAACTGCCCCAAGCAGGACACAACCTAACGACCCCATCAGGGGGCCGGATACACAGAATGGCGCATCTGTGCCAAGGAATGCGTTACTAATACGCGCAACCCCGGGGGACGTTTTTAAAACATTATGCTAAGTGTAAGAAGCCAGACACCAAAAAATTACCTGCCATATGATTCTATTCACAGAACATTCTTGAATAGGCAAAGCCGATCTCGTAACCGGAAAGCACGCACATGGGTGGTTTCCCGGGGCCCGGAACCGACTGCAAAGGGCACGGGGAACTTTCTGAGGCGATGGAAACATTCTATATCCTGATCGTGTTGGCTGGCAGTTACATGGTGTTGACACTTGTGAAAACCCACTGAACTGGAAAAAAAAAAAAAAAAACCCACAGCAAATTATACACTTTAAATGGGTGCATTTTATTGTATGTAAATTTCACCTCCGTAAATGTGCTTTTTAAAAAAACAGCCAGCTTCATTTCTCGGGCAACAGAAAAATTAGTTCACCGTGCAAGGGCTGGCAGGGGGGACGGTAGCTTGGCGGGGCAGGGGGGGGTGTCTGTGTTTTAAAAACAGGATTACCAGGGGGCGCCTGAGTGGCTCAGTCGGTTGAGCAACCAACTTTGGCTCAGGTCGTGATCTCATGGTTTGTGAGTTCGAGCCCCGCGTCGGGCTCTGTGCTGACAGCTCGGAGCCTGGAGCTGCTTTACAGTCTGTGTCTCCCTCTCTCCCTGACCCTCCCCCGCTTGCACTCTGTCGGGCTCTCAAAAATAAATAAAAACATTAAAGAAAATAAATAAATAATAAATGACCCCGATGACCTGATTTGTACTCCCTGGAGAGAACATGTCGTATTGGTCCTGGAAGTAGTTCTACCCTGCCTCCCCACTCCCCAAAGAGGGGACATGACTCTTTCAAGGAGCGTTAAAGAGGGGGAAAGGAGAAAATTCGTTATCTTGTTACCCTTCTGCAGGAGTCATGGCAGCTGAGGGCAGCTCCGGGCAAGGTCCCAGGTCCAGGGCAGGGAGAGGTGCTGGGCCAGAGATGCCTTCACAATGTCCACTGGCAGTGCTCACCCCCCCCGGGAGGGAAGCTGGGGCAGGGGCTGGGCCTGGGGCTCGTCTGGGCAGGGCCGGTTACGGTTACGAGGAGAGACCCGGGCTGTCTGGACCACAAGCCCCACCGAGGTCTAGACGGCAGCTGCACGGCGGCCTCCACCCCTCCCTCTCCACCACCCCTACACCCAGCCAAGGCCACAAACTTCAGACACAGTTCAGACTCACCCCTTTCCCTGACCTCTTGCGCCCCCGTTCCCCAGCGCCCTGCACTCTGCCCCCTGGTGCCCGTGGCTTTTTTTTTTTTTTTTTTTTTTTGAGAGAAAGGACACAAATGAGGGAGAGGCAGAGAGAGAGAAGCAGGACTCCAATATGGGACTCAGACTCAGGAACCATGAGATCATGATCTGAGCCCAAGTCAGATGCTTAACCAACAGAGCCCCCAGGCGCCCCCAAGTGGTCTTTTAAAAAGTAAACTAGACATCTCTCTACAGACCCTTCAAAGGTGTGGGGTTACTTTTAGGAAGAATTCCAAAGTCCTTAAGATGCCCTTTGAGCTTCCTGCCAGCCTCACAGGAGGTCTGAGGCCTGCGCCTTCTCACGCAGGGTGCGCTGGCCACCCCATGCCTTCTCCTGCCCCAGGGCCTATGGTACATGCTGCTCTGTCTCCTTAGATGTTCTCTCCACTCTTCACCCAGGCCCCCCTTCAGGTTTCAGTTTAGAAGCCACATCCTGCCCCCTTGTGCTCGCACGGCACCCTGTAATCTCTTCCTCTTTTTGTCTAACTTGTATTGTTTAATCATACACTTGTCCGTGTGACCATTTGTTTCACGTCTGCTGCCCCAACCGTACTTCACAAAGGCAGCGACGGTGTCTGATTTGCACATCACTGGGTTCTCGAGGCCTAGAATCATTCCTGACACTTGACAGGCCTAAGGAGATATCCTTTCAATGGATGGATGAATGAACAGAGGAGTGTTTTAAAATACAGGCTTAATTATCTGTTAGGTATGGCGAGGCCATCAGATCAGGAGTCAACTGCTATTGAAAACAGTTTGTTATACTCATAGAAGCACCAGGGACGGTCAGGAGGCAGAGGGGATGGGGGGGAAATTGGGGAAGGAACAGGTGAGGCAGGGTGAGAAGGCTGAAGACAGGCTAGTTTGAGTCATCTCAGCCACTTCTGGGGGAACCTGGGGGGCTCAGGCGGTTCAGACTACAGCTCAGGTCATGATCTCACGGTTCGTGGGTTCGGGCCCCGCATTGGGCTCTGTGCTGACAGCTGGGAGCCTGGAGCCTGCTTCGGATTCTGTGTCTCCCTCTCTCTCTGCCCCTCCCCTGCTCACTCTCTGTCTCTGTCTCTCTCAAAAGTAAATGAACATTAAATAAAACTTTTTTAAAAGGTCAGTCCTCTCTGGGCATAATAGGGGCTGTCCTTAGTTGTGTGGTACCTGGTCCTACAGGACAGGCGGACGGTGGCCTGCAGGGTGAGGGCACCACAGAGGAGGGAGATGGGAATGTGGATTCTGAATGTGGTTTGCACTAGAAAGGAGCTCTCCAGGTGCCTTGTTTACTGTCCCCAGGAACAGGCCAACCCTGCGAAGGGCAGTCCCCCCGGTGCCTCAAGACAGCAAGGCATCAGAATTCAGCAAACAGAAGCCGTGATCAACACAAGGGTCAGGCAAGTGCCTGTGGACACACACACACACACACACACACACACACACACACACTCTACACCCAACCAGGGCGTAATAAGATTGCAGACAGCAGCCCCTGGGTCAGGGTTATTGAAAGACGTGCTCAACGTATAGCTCACTAACTTCCTTCTAGAAGCAGAATGGACCCTTCCTCCTTCTCGTCTCCTTTCCACCAGGACTATCAGTGACGGGAACTGGAAGCTGGTATGACTCCCAGAGGGCATGGGCTTCTAGTTTAGAAAAAGACACTCGCTCAGCTGGAGCCAGGGCAGGGGCGCGACCCCAGTCCCCGGGGGAGGGCAGTGGACCTTCCCCAGGCTCAGCGTGCCTCTGAGTGACCAGCACGCATTCCTCCCAGGCGTGGGGCATCGGTCAGATTCTAGGCTGCAGACCACAGGATCCACCCCAGAAAGGTATTTATTAAGGGTTAAAGACAGATCACAGAGTCATTGGAGGGACTAAAGAAACAGACACAGGAATGCGCCTCCAGGAAGGACTCCCAAAACCACAACACAGAGCTGAGCGGCCACGGGACATGCGTGTGTGCGTGGGGAAGGAGCTCCTGAGGCAGGAAGCCAGCCGTCTCCAAGGAGCCACCCTGACCTCGGGGAGTCACCGGCAGCCACCAGCTCGGCAGTGCCTCTGCCGCAGTCCCCGCCACATTCTTCTCTCTGCACAATTCGCCGTCACACGCAGTCCATGGGGTTGGTAGAGAGTAACCCGCATCTTGTACTTTAGGGGAAAGGGAGTCTGGAAATGCCCTTTTTAGCTCCAGCCTCTCCTCGTGGGCTGGTGCCTTCGCTGGGCCTGCCGTCCATCCCTGAAGGACGAGACATGGCTGCTTTTTTAAAACCACGTGAATTGTTGGGGCGCCTGGGTGACTCAGTCGGTTGAGCCTCGGACATCGGCTCAGGTCATGATCTCGCGGTCTGTGAGTTCGAGCCCCACGTCGGGCTCTGTGCTGACGGCTCGGAGCCTGGAGCCTGGTTCACATTCTGTGTCTCCCTCTCTCTCTGACCCTCCCCCGTTCATGCTCTGTCTCTCTCTGTCTCAAAAATAAACAAACATTAAAAAGAAATTTTTAAAAAACCCAAAACACATGAATCGTTGGGCAAAATTCTGTCCTGAACTCTCAGTGGCCGTGGCTCTACCCCCTATGACCCAACCTTCCAGATGCTCAAGGTCTATCTTTCTGGACATTTAAGTTCACTGACCTCTACCCCCTGTGGGCAGATATCCATGGCTTCTTAGAACATAGAACCAACCATGTGCACAAACTCCATGCAGAGACTGGGAGTCTGCAGCTGCTTGTCTGGCCCATAATCCCATTTCCCAGCTGTTAAGGAGCCAGTGCGACCTGCTGGGCCATCCCTAGAGGCCCAGCAGCTGGTCCTGGCTTTCTCTGTCCCTTGAGATGCATTAGAAAGAGGTCTTTGTCACCTAGAAGACACACAGATAAGGAACACCTTGTTTACATCAAGATCCCCACTTTCAGGGCGCCTGGAGGCTCAGTCAGTTGGGCATTTGACTCTTGATTCCGGTTTAGGTCATGACCCCAGGGGCATGGGATTGGGCCCCACGTTGCTCCGCACTGACCTTGGAGCCTGCTTGGGATCGTCTCTCTCTCTCTCTCTCTGTCTGCTCCTCTCCTCTGCTCACGCGTGTTCTCTCTCTCTCTCAACTAAAAAAATAAATAAAAATAAAAATAAATAAAAAGATCCCTGCGTTCAAATCCTGACTCTCCTGTGACATACATGTGCAAACTGGGGCAAGTCGTTTAACCTCTCGAGTTACCGATTTTCTCATCTATAAAACACCGTGTGAACCGGCACGCAGCAGGCTGCATCTCGGGAGCGAGCGCCCGTGAACGTGAGAGCGTGCTGAGGCCGTGCCTGGGTTCCGTGGGCCAGAGTGCCGTGGGGACGCAGGTTGCTGCACTGGGAGGGCGTCACCGACGTCACCCATTTGGTGCCATTGCTCTAGGTAAGTGGGTGTTGTAACTGTCATCATAATGACAGGAGTCTTCTGGGGTGGCCTTGAGACCGCGGAGCTCTGGGGGCGCCCCGGGGGCTCAGTCGGTTGAGCGTCCCGACTCTTGATTTCGGCTCAGGTCGTGATCTCACAGTTTGTGAGTTCGAGCCCCATGTCCGGCTCTGTAGTGGCAGCGTGGAGCCTGCTTGGGATTCTCTCTCTACCCCCCCTTCCCCTCCCCCATGCTCTCTTGCTCTCTCTCAAAAATGAATAAACTTAAAAAAAAAAAGACTACAGAACTCTGTCGTTAAAGAAGAACGAGAAAGTCACCATGAAAGACACCACGGCTTGAAGAAAAGACGGATTTATCTTCTTGGACTAGGAGTTGATTTCCCAAAGGGCAAACCCCCAGGCAGGGCCTTTGGGCGGGGAGGGGTGGGGGGGAGACCAGGAACAGAGGTGCACAGGCAGCTCCTTCCCTGCCTTGTGAGCTCCTAGTCCCTACTCATGTGCGGAGGCTCCAGTCCACGCTGTCTTCCAGCACGGTGACACAGACTCCCAGAGCCACCCTGTCCCCTCCCATGGCTGCAAACGCCTCCAGGGGAGGCTCTGGCCCAAGTCTCCCAAGCTCAGGGCCTCCAACTGGGCCTCCAGCTGCTACCGTATACTTACTCTCGGTCTGTCTGCTCACAAGCAACAGAAAACACCGCTGGCAAATGTACGCAGAAAAACTTTATTTACAAAGGTATTAAGTAGGGGTGCCTGGGTGGCTCAGTCGGTTGAGCGTCTGACTTTGGCTCAGGCCATGATCTCACGGTTCATGAGTTTGAGCCTCGAATAGGGCTCTGTGCTGACAGCTCAGAGCCTGGAGCCTGTTTCAGATTCTGTGCCTCCCTCTCTCTCTCTGTCCCTCCCCCGCTCATTCTCTGTCCCCCCTCTCTCTCTCTCTTAAAAATAAATAAACATTAAAAAATAAAAAGATATTAAGTAGGGGCGCCTGGGTGGCTCAGTCGGTTAAGCATCCACCTTTGGCTCACGTCATGATCTCGCGGTTCGTGGGTTTGAGTCCCGCGTCAGGTCTCTGCTGTCCAGGCAGAACCTGCCTTGGGATTCTGTGTCTCCCCCTCTCTCTCTCAAAAATAAACAAACATTAATAATAATAAAAACAAAAAAATAAACTTCTTTAAAAAAAAAAGGCGAGGGGCGCCTGGGTGGCGCAGTCGGTTAAGCGTCCGACTTCAGCCAGGTCACGATCTCGCGGTCCGTGAGTTCGAGCCCCGCGTCAGGCTCTGGGCTGATGGCTCGGAGCCTGGAGCCTGTTTCCGATTCTGTGTCTCCCTCTCTCTCTGCCCCTCCCCCGTTCATGCTCTGTCTCTCTCTGTCCCAAAAAAAAAAAAAAAAAAAGTTGAAAAAAAAAAATTAAAAAAAAAAAAAAAAAAAAAAAGGCGGTAAGTAGCTCTCAGAGACTCCAGAAGGACAAGCAGACCACACAGCGAACGGTGTCCAAGATCACAGCACAGAACCACCACCAGGGGACCCAGGCACGGTCTCAGGGCCACTGGATAGCGGGCGGGTGGACGCTGCAGCCAGGAGAGCCGCCACCACGGCCTCGGGCGCAGGCTCCCTCATTGGATGGGCTCCGCTGGGCTGCTGGTCAGGGTCCCCGTCGAAGTGTGGGGGTGGCACGCCTGAGTGTCAGAGCCTTGGTCTGGTGTCTGTGCTCCAGACTCCAGGAAGCCTGAGAAAGCAAGTCTGGACCTCTGGCTGTACGGTGTGAGGTAGGCTCTCCTCACGGGTGGTCCTCTGGGGCCGAGAAGCCGGTGAGTGCTCTCCTGTCTCTTCCCCTCAGCTCTGAGGCCCAAGGAGATGGTGGAACCACAAGATGCGAGGACCCTGGGTCCCTAAACCTCTGTGTCAGCACGTCATCAGGCTGAACAGGAAGACGGGTACCGGACTATCACAGGGACCGAAGAGAATGTTTTAAATAAAAGCTCGTATTGCGTTAGGCCGCTGGTCTGGTGGAGTTTCTCTCTCAGGGAAGCTAGTATTATCCTAACTTTCGCAGTGGCCAAAAAGAATTTAAAATGCCCACTTTGTCGCCTCAGCAGGTACCTCCAATTTGGCAGGACATCTTTGTCCCACACCTCCAAACCGGTTCTCTTTTATTTTTTTCATTTTTATTTTTTTACTGTTTATTTATTTTATTTTTGAGAGAGGGAGAGAGCACGTGAGCGGGGAGGGGCAGAGAGACAGGGAGGCAGAGACTCCCAAGCAGGCTCTGCACTGTCAGCAGAGAGCACAACGCGGGGCTCGACCCACAGACTGTGAGATCAGGACCTGAGCCAAAACCAAGAGTTGGACACTTAACTGGCTGAGCCGCCCAGGCACCTCTCTTTCTTACTTTCAGTCTCCCTAGCCTTCAGTCAGAATCCTGGTTGTCACCTTGTGTTCCTCCCTCTGCATTGCTCCTGACATTCAACCAGAGGCCAAATCCTGCAGATTCCTTCCTGTCAATCCTCTCCTCAACTTTCCCACTTCTACTACTCTGGCTTATACATTGATCCTCACCTCCTTCCTTCCCTGACTCCTGGATCAGTCCCCTAATCGGTCCCTGCCTTCACTATGCCTCAGTTCCAGTTCATCCAACTAACCATCCATCCATCCGCCCTTCAATCCATCCATCCATTCAACTGACTGACCATCCATTCAACAATCCATCCATCCATCCACCCACCCTTCCTTCCTTCCTTCCTTCCACCCACTTATCCATCCATCCTTCCATCCACCCACCTATCCATCCTTCTACTCACTCATCCATCCATCCATCCATCCATCCATCCATCCATCCATCCTTCCTTCCATCCATCCACCTACCCACCTATCCATCCATCCATCCACCCACCCACCCACCTATCCATCCTTCCATCCTTCCATCCACCCACTTATCCATCCATCCATCCATCCATCCATCCATCCATCCACCCATCCATCCATCCCTTTCATCTACCCACCTATCCATCCTTCCTTCCATCCACCCACCCACCTATCCATCCTTCCACCCACTCATCCATCCATCCACCCACTTATGCATCCATCCATCCATCCATTCTTCCATCTACCCACTTATCCATCCATCCATCCATCCATCCATCCATCCATCCATCCATTCTTCCATCTACCCACTTATCCATCCATCCATCCATCCATCCATTCATCCCTTTCATCTACCCACCTATCCATCTTTCCTTCCATCCACCCACCCACCTATCCATCCTTCCACCCACTCATCCATCCATCCATCCATCCATCCACCCACTTATGCATCCATCCATCCATCCATCCATCTATCCATCCATCCATCCTTCCATCTACCTACTTATCCATCCATCCATCCATCCATCCATCCATCCATCCATCCATTCATCCCTTTCATCTACCCACCTATCCATCCTTCCTTCCATCCACCCACCCACCTATCCATCCTTCCACCCACTCATCCATCCATCCATCCATCCACCCACTTATGCATCCATCCATCCATCCATCTATCCATCCATCCATCCTTCCATCTACCCACTTATCCATCCATCCATCCATCCATCCATCCATCCATCCAACCTCCATCCATCCATCCAATTTGTATTTATTAAACCATTACCATGTGCTAAACAGTGTAAAAACTGTAACAAATGAGTTTCTACACTGGTGATTGGGAGGACCAACATTAGTGAAATAGTCCCACTAAGAAATACATAATTACAGGTGCTATGAAAGGAAAATGACAGGTTTTTATGAGAGCATCATAATGGGACCTTAAACTGGTCAAGGGGGCAGGGAATCCTCCGCCGAGGAGGTGACCTTTGAACTGAGGTCTAAAGGGTGGAGGCAGTAAACCAGGAAAGGGGTGGAGGGTGGGACCGCGAGGGAGCAGTGGGAGAGGGAGCAGTGAAGCGGGGAGGAGAGGGGCGCGTGTGGGAACCTAAAAGTCCAGTGTTGCACAGGACAAATCTTTTTCATCGTGTATTCCCAGGACTAGCACAGCATCTGGCACATAACGGGTGTTCGGATAGCCTGTGAATGAGCCAATGAATAAACGACTAAGGGAAAGGGTGGGCGAGGGGACAGGCGGACTAGGCACGAAGCCGTAATGCATGGCAGGGTCTACACGCCAGAAATAGGGCTGCAGCTTCCCTGACGCCCTCCCTGACTCCAGGCTTGCCGCGTCCAGCCCCGCTCCAGCCCCGGGGCCACAGTGCTTACGCCCAGCACAGCGCGCAGCACACTGTGTATGACCGACCGCTTATTGTCCCACCCCTCGCCACGATGAGGTCCACAGGAACTTGTCTTGTTTGCCAAGGTGGCCCGCGGAGGAAGCACAGCATACAAATAATTCATGAGCTGGCAGGCTCAGAAGGCAAACGGCAAGCATCAAAGTCGGCGGGGCAGGAGAGGGCGGAGTTGGGAGGAGTGAGCCGGCTGCCAGCGTCGGTGGGCGCGGAAGGGCTGAGAGCTAAGTGGAGCGCACACACGCCCGCGGCGCTGGTGAGTCACGGCGGCAGCCGAGCCCGGAGCCCGCAGAGGTGGGCAAGGACACAGGGGCAGGGGACCCAAGCAGGAGGAGCCACAGGGTGGCTCCACGGCACGGCCACAGCATGCCGCCTGCTCAAGCTTCCGGCTCACACCTGTCCGGTCACGCCACGGCCCCACCCCTGGCACTTCACCGGCACCCCCTGTCCCCTGCATCGTGGCTCTGCACGTCTGTGTGTGTCTCTCTGTGCCGAGTGCCCCCGGGGCACAGGCACCCCTGCGGCGGGGGACTCCCCGTTCTAGAGCCTCTGCGCCCTGCCCAGTGCCGTGGGGAGCCCAGCGCTCCCTCAGTGGGGTGCAGCACGTGGGTGTTGGAGGGACGAACGGCCAGCAAGAAAGGGAGAGGGCACAGGACCCGGCGGGCAGGCCAGCTGGCGGGAGGGGGCCCTCAACAAACAGAACCTTTGCCGGAACTCTAGCAACACCAACC
Source organism: Panthera leo (assembly GCF_018350215.1). Classification (NCBI taxonomy): domain Eukaryota; kingdom Metazoa; phylum Chordata; class Mammalia; order Carnivora; family Felidae; genus Panthera; species Panthera leo. Next base: position 1,346,780 of record NC_056684.1, read on the forward strand.
CCACGGATGACCGTGAGGCCGCTTCCTTGCCTGAAACCAGGCTTCCTGCGGTGTCTGTTCCGGTCCCCTGGTCCTGCCTTTTGCAGAATGACCAGCTGCACCGTCTCCGTCTGCCCTTCGGCCCCTGGTCCCTGCAACAGCGAGCCTGCATCTGTGTGCGTTCGCTCCGTAAACATTTACTGAGCGCCTCGGGTGTGCAAGATGCAAAGACACCAGACGGCAGATTCTGCAGGAGAATCCGGTGGGAAAGACGGTACGTGGTAAACACGTACAGTCACCGTGATAAGACGGCACCCAGGGGATTCTGGGAGCCCACACCCAAACCAAAACTGTGGAACAGTTGACCCTCAATGCCCTTCTGACTCCACTTCCTCCTGTGTAAGAGTGACCAATGAACCACCACTGGAGGAACTGGGGCAGAGATGCTACGAACTCTGCGTCCCCCAGGCAGCCAGCTGTGTGGTCCTTCAGAGCAGCTGGGAACAAACATGATCCCTGCAGCATTTGGACTCCAGGGGTCCTGCCTCAGGGCTTTGCCTTGGGGCCAGCAATTACTCCCTGGGTACACGGCCTCACTCGGTCCCTGGCCTCTCTGCATTCCCAGCTGCCCGAGGTCCTCAATCCTAGGGCCTCACCACTCTGTGCTGAGTGACCGCCTGTGCCCGTTTGCTGGGAGCAGCTCAGTCGTGGGTAACCCGGGACAGCTGGTCACCTACGGCCTGAGCCCTCTGCTGTACTGGCTGGGTCCTCACCCACACGCTTTCCTGGGCAGCTGGGCTGGCACGGGAGGAGCTCTGTGACTGGCAGCCTGCCGGCCCCAGCTGCCAGGATCCAGGCCATCAGACCTGCCATCTGCTGACTCAGCCGCCCCTGGCCCGCCGAGGCCGTGCTCACGAAGGCAGAGGGACAGTTCTGAGCTCACGGGCGAGGCACATCCCGCTGCTCCCGGGCATCGTTCCACCCTCAGCAGCTAGCAGGGCACTTCGTGAGGAAGGGGCTCCGTGATGAGGGAGCTGGCAGAGGTCCTGGGGTATAGTGTGAGCATGACACAGGCCATGCACCTCCTGTCTCTGGTCTCCTCTGCAGCCATTTGCACACAGGACTCCCAGGTCCCAACCGAGAACACCGTGTTGCCTGGAACCCGGCCCTCTCTCAATTTCCCACCCCATGGGGACTCTGGACGCTGCCCAGGCCCCTCGGCCAGGATCTGACAGCACGTCACCCCTGCCACCCCTTTGCTTCGTTCCTGCTGGGTTCCCCTGGCCCAGTGCTGTGTCCCCACCTCCCTGGCAGACCTCCATGTTCTGACCGCCCTGTCGCCAGGGTCTGAAGTCCTGCAGCGGGGGATCCTGCGTTACCCCACGCCTCCTCCGGGAAATCTGACGCTGACCTTCCCGACCCTCTGAGCCAGCAGCCCTGTGGGTTCTGCCCCCACCCGCACCCTGTAGCTTTGGGGTCAGTCCCAGCAGCCAGCTGATGAGGCAGGAGAAACGCTGATCTTTCCTTTCCTCCTTCCCGATCAGCACACTTGCCATCAGCATGTCCTGGGGACCCAGAGAGCCTGACGAGGGGGTCAGAGGAGTGGGGGCCATTTGCAGACTCGCAACCTCACAGCTGGAAGGAACCGCCTGGGTCACTGAGCCCAGCCTCCCGTGGCCAGGAAAGGAATCTTGCCGCACTCTGCACAGACATGAGCCCCTAGCCTTTGCTGAAATCTGGGATTTCACTCCCTTTCTGGCGTCTGGTTCCTGGCCGGGTCATGCCTGCTGGTGGGAAGGTCATCTCTTGGAAGGGAGCCCCTTGTCGTGTGTGCCACACTCCAAGATTGGGACGCCACGATGCTGGTGAGCTTAGCGGGCATCGCTGGGGCTGGGGCGACAGCTCTCCGGAAGGAAGCGACCCTTCCCAGCTCCATCTGGCAGGCTCCCAACAGGGGGCTCGCTCAAATCAGGACAATGTGAGGAAGATCTGTTTAGGACTGTGGACCAAGTTGTGGGCAGGGTATGGGGGAACCACAGGGACAGAGCAGTGACCAGCATAAGGAGTGGTGCAGATCTTACAGGGCAGCCCTGGGCGACGCCGGTGGGGAACTGGAAAGAGGAGTCAGGCAGAGGGCGTCTGTGAGCACGGCCGAGGGGCTTTCATAGACACTCTCCACCCCCAGACTCCCAATGCCAGGCTGCGGTTGGGTGGGGGTGGGTCTTCGGGGGTCGCTTCCTGGGGCCACCGCCGGTGAGTGCGGCGGGACACGAGGACTCGCAAAACTGAGAAGCTGGATTGGGTCATCGGATCTGAAGGTTGAGCTTAGGTCTAAGACAGAGCAAAGGCGGAGGACGCAGGGTTCGGGCGGCTGCTGGCCTGGACCAGGAAGGCTAGGCCAAGCGCACAGATGCCCGGGAGGGTCCCGGCAAACGGAATCCGTGCCTGACGTCTGCCGCAACGGTCCCGGCCTTCGACGTTTCCCAAGATGTCTTTGCGGCCCCGGACCCAGGGAGTGGGCCCCTCCTTCCTCTCCCTGCCAGGGAGCTCATTCTGTCTGACTGGACTCTCCCATCTCCCTGTCGGTTCAGAAGGGTGACCCTGCCCCAAGCTGGTCCTGGTGGCCGGCGCTGCTCAGCTAAGGCTTCTTGGGGCCCGAGCCTTGTTCTCGGGGCCCACCCACATCCACGCTGCGAGTTTACGATCCAGGCTGGCACTTCCCCCAGTGCAGGTCACATAAAGAGATCTCGGGGTCTTGCTAAGGTGGCAATATGGAGCCAGTAGGGCCTGGAGGGTTGGAGGTGAGGCTTTAACCCAGGGTTCTCAAACGCTGGCCAAGCCAGACCACCCAGGCCCTCTCCTCTCTCTCGGGCCTGGGCCTCCGTGGGCCCGTGAAGTCTCCAGTGACTGTGGCACGCGGTCGCGGGCGTGGGGCCTGCCCACAGGTGCTCTGCTCCAGAGCTGTCCCAGGTGCTGCAGGCAGCTGCCCGACCACATTCGCTGCTTACTCCCTGCATTTGAGGCCCTGCCAAGGGCTCCTGGAGGGCTGGGCTTCCCTAAGGGCGGCTGTATACTGTCAGACATAGCTGGAGTGGGGCCAGGTCAACCCCGAGAGTGACCAGAAGTCCTCGGCTGGGACACAAATGACCATGGGGCTCATCCTGGGCCAAGCTTTGAGGGAGTGATCCGTGCCCAGCGTGCGGAGCACAAGGCCAGGTCACGGCTCGTGAGCCCGTCCTGTGTAGCCTCGGTGACCCTGCCCTCCGCCTGGGGGTCTGCAGGTGCCTGCCTTGTCCATCCGTCCGCACACCGGGCCAGAGAAAGTTGCCAAGGAGTCCCAGACGCTGCTCCCACCTGAAGCGGGCTGGTAAACCTCCTGCCACCTGGAAATCATTATTACGATTCTCGCCTGAGGGGAGACCCTGGGGACGTTGAGGAGGAGACGGTGCCAAGGGTGGCCCGGGGGATCGTGGCCACGCACCCAACACCCCGTCTTCCCCAGCCCTCCGACCTCGCTGGGACGCACAGAAGAGCGCTGGGCTGCTCTGGGACCTGCCCTCATCAGAGCAACGGCACCTTCAGGACCGGGCAGCAGACCTGGGATGTGGCCGGGCTCCGTGTGACCTCACAGGGCTCCTACCGTGTCCCCACACTCCCAACCACGGGGCCCCTGCTGCAAAGCTCCAAGACCACACTGCCCAGAGCAGGGTCGGCAGACTCCAGTCCCCAGGCCACTAGAACGCAGTCAGGCTCACTCATGTACTTCAACGGTGCTCAGTGAGGGTGAGGGTATGTCTCCTCTCTGCCCCCCATCCAGGGGACATCCTGGATTGTCACGCCCGACAGCTGCCATGGGCATCTGGAAGCTAGAGGCCAGGGAGGCTGCTAAACACCCTACAGTGCACAGGATGGCCCCACAACAAGGAGCATCCAGCCCAAAATGTCACCACTGCCCAGACTGAGATGTGTTTACATATTGTCTGTGGCAGAGGAATGGGGAGGGACGGAGACTGTACGACCCGCAAAGCCTAAAACATTTTCTATTTGGGCTTCATATTAGTCAGGGTTCTTCAGAGAAAGAGAGCCAATAGGGTGTATCTGTGTAGAGAGAGAGTGTGTGTGCAAGAAAGGTATTTTTTAAGAAATTGGCCTGTATGATCCTGGAGGCTGGTAAATCCAAAATCTGCAGGTGGGCTGGCAGGTTGTAGAGCCAGGGAAGAGCCTATGGTACAGTTCAAGTCCTAAGGCCATCGGCTGAAGAATTCCTTCCTGCCTGGAGGAGGTCAGTCTTTGTTCTACCTAGGCCTTCAACTGATTGGATGGGGCCCACCCACATTACTAAGGGCAATCTGCTCTACTCAAAGCATTTAAATGTTTAAATCCAAATATTCAAAGCAAGGAGCCCTGGGACCCAGCTGGGGGCCCGCCCCTGGTGGCACCCAATCCACTGCTGGGCTGTTAGTGTCTTCATCTTGAAAATGACCACCTTTGAGCACATCTAACTGTGCTATTAAGAAAACTTAAAAGATTATGCTTCCTTTTAGCACCAGAGTAATACTCATTCTTAACTGTAAACGTGGAAAATTCAGAAGAGGAAGAAAGATATTTTAACATCCAATTTCCACTCAATTCTCGTTTTCCCCAGATTTTTCTCCATACACAAAGTTTTGCTTACTTTTACCAACCAGTGATCATACCATACAGTTTTGTTAGGTTTTTCTTTGTTCAACTTTTTGGTTTTTAGGAAATTCCCTTTCAGATTATAAAATACAAGGTCGGGGCGCCTGGGTGGCTCAGTCGGTTAAGCATCCGACTTAGGCTCAGGTCACGATCTCACTGTTTGTGGGTTCGAGCCCCGCGTCAGGCTCTGTGCTGACAACTCGGAGCCTGGACCCTGCTTCCGATTCTGTGTCTCCCTCTCTCTCTGCCCCTCCCCTGCTCACACTCTGCGTCTCTGTCTCAAAAATAAACATTTTTTTTTTTAATTTGAAACTATTGCATTCTGGTATTTTTGAGCCCCACACTGAATGGCTGAGTGTCCCTGACTGTGTCCTCTCCAGCTTTAAGTATCACTACAGCAATTTGCTCATCTTAGAGGCAAGACACGGTGTCTCACTGTTGTTTGACTCTGTGTTTGTTTGCTTACTCGCTGGGTGGGACGTGTTTACAACTTTACTTGCCAATTACGTTTGTGTGTTAATTGTCCTCCCTCATTACCTGTTGCACAAGGCCGTGTGATTTTAGCCATGCCTGGGTTAGATCACAGGTATGACTACTGTTTACAGAGCATTTATCTTTGTGCCACGCTCTGCGTGAATTGTTTCTCATTTAATCAACTCAGTGAAGATGACAGCACGATCCCCACTTGAAAGAGAAGGAATCGAGCCCGGCCAGCTTCGACAACTTGCCCCGGATCCCTGGCCTGGTCCCCCCAGAGGAGCCATCAGCTGTGCCCGGCGCCAACCGCACAGTCTTCTAACCACCGGCGGTGTGGCCACAAGTCACAAGGCTCTCGTGTGACCGCATCACTCCGTGATTCAGTGCCCGGCCCATTCGTCTGACAAACATTTATCGGGGGCCAGCATGTACGTGTCTGCTACCCAGGCATTGGTGGGGTCGCCAGGTGCCACCGATAAGCCCCACGCCCGTGGTGCTGAGGGCAGGCTGTGCTCCAGGCTGATAAGGGCAGGAGGCGAAGGCTGTTACCAGAACCGAGATGGGGAGAGCTGAACGCAAGAGGCCACGATGACAGGCCTTCCATAGACGCTCTCACCTCCGTGACCCAGCAGGGCTGATCTCAGGAACAAGTGACCAGGCCTCAGGGTCCTCGCTCCCGTCTCCTGCCAGTGTTTCCCACACCTGGACGCTCCTGGGGGCGGTCCCTGTGGGACAAACAGGAAACACTCAGCACCCGCCTCCGTTAGTATCAGCTTCTGGAGATGGCTGGGCAGCCCCCGTCTTACTCACTAAGTGGCCCCTAATGAGGTCTCTTGGCCCCAGGCCCAGGCAAGACAGGTCACTGAAGCCTGTGAGCCCTTTGGGAGGAAACAGGTTCTGGGCGCCTGGGGGGCTCAGTCGGTTCAGCTTCCAACTCTTGATTTTGGCTCAGGTCCTGATCCCAGGGTCATGGGATAGAGCCCCGCATTGGGCTCTGCACTGACAGTGCAGAGCCTGCTTGGAATGCTCTCTCTCTCACTCTCTCTCTCTGTCCCTCCCCTGTTCGCAGGCACGAACACTCTCTCAAAATAAATAAATAAACATTTAAAAAAAAACAGGTTCTGATGAGCGTCTCGGGGGTTACAGAGAGGTTTTCTTTTTCAATACAATTTAAGTTTAGAGTACTTTTAGATTGATAGAGAAGACATGAAAACAGTGCAGAGAGATCCTATCTACTCCACGCCCACCCTCCCCTGTTGGTAACATCTTACGGAACATGCGTCACGATCCATGAATCAATACGGACACAGACATTGTTACTAACTGCACTTCATACCTGATCCAGATTTCCTTGGTTCTGAGCCACTGTCCCTTATCTGTTCCAAAAGCCCGGCCTGGATACCTCGTTGTGTGTGTCCCCCAGACACTTTCTCAGACTGAAATGGGGTAAAAGAAGGGATACTCTGAAAATACAAACGAGAGGAGCTCTTGGGGGAGAGACAGAGCCGGCGTGGAAATCAGTGCGGGACCTGCGCACCACAAGGCACCGCTGGCCTTGGAGGGAAGTTTCTTCTGTAACTTCTGTATCAGAGAGAGAACAAGAGGACACGCCCACTGGGCAGATTCAGGAGAAGGGGGAAATGTCCTAAGGACACCACTAGGAAGTAGAGAATTAAGGTCAAGTATTTAAATCAATTAGCTATAAAAAAGAGTAGAACTGATAAATAGAAGATGTATATTTTTACTTTTTTCTACTTCCTAGTGTTTCGCAGTATAGACTTTTTTTTTTAAGTTTATTTACTTACTCTGGGGGAGAGAGAGAGAGACAGAGAGGGAGGGAGAGACAGAATGAGTGGGGGAGGGGCACAGAGAGAGAGAGAGAGAGAGAGAGAGAGGGAGAGATGGACTTCCAAGCCGGCTCTGCACCATCAGCACAGAGCCCGATGCGGGGCTGGAACCCACGAACCGTGAGATCGTGACCTGAGCTGAAATTAAGCATCAGACGCTTAACCAATGGAGCCATCCAGGTTGCCCCAAGATGGTGCATTTTTAAAATGAAAATGAAACCAGATAATCGTTTGAACTCTGGGGCTGTAGCCTGGTAATTACCATTAGAATAAAGGCAAGGGTACACAGGTGGGTTAGGAGAGTTCTAGGTGCAGAGAATAGCCCACGTCCGCTGTCACAGTGCTTGTTGGGACGTGGACTGAATGGGGCAAGTGGGACGTCCCCTGAGAGGCTGCCTGAGGCAGCATTCCTGCCCTGATGTGGTTATCACATCAGGCCCGCCTTGCATCTCAGAAGGCTGCTTTGGTCACGAGATTCATTTCTCAAGGCAGACTCACATTAGCCAAGGACACAAGCCTGATGTATAAATCCAAGTACCCAATTTATAAATTAAAAATGAGAAATACAGCTGGGGCCAGAAAACAGTCCAATCATATTAACTCGTAACAAAGAAATTTTGTTATGCTCAATAAATTGAGCGTCGAATAATCAAAGTAGCCTTGTAAAGAATATAAACTAGATGTGATGTAACATAAATATAAACACTGTCTTTTATTTTTTATTTGAGAGAGAGAGAGAGAGAGAGAGAGAGAGAGAGCATGCAAGCAGGGGAAGGGCAGAGGGAGAGAGGGAGGGAGGGAAGGAGAGAGAGAATTCCAAGCAGGCTCCACACGGTCAGCACAGAGCTGGAAGTGTGGCTCGATCCCACGACCCTGGAATCACGACCTGGGCTGAAACCAAGAATCGGACGCTCCACTGACCGAGCCACCAGGTGCCCCACACTCTCATCTCACAGTCAGAACGGCCTTGCCAGCTGGACCCGCGAGGACGAAATCTAGCAGCTGACAACTGCCTGTCCCCTGGGACTCCTAGCTGTGGAGTTCAGGGGCACAGGCCTGTGGCCCACAGACGGGGCGTGGGAGGTGCGGGAATTTTCTACCCCAGACGGAAAAGCCTCGCGTATGGTCAACGCAGTTTTCTAGGGAGAGAATCTACAGCTGCCCACAGGCCCTCAGAGAGGCCCATCGACTAGAGCCAGTGACCCCAAGCTGAGTACGGCTCTACCGGGGTCCTCAGGAGTGAGGTCTGCGATTCTCAGTGACCTTACCCTCTAGCTCAGGAGGCGGCGGGACTCACGGTGCAGACGTACACCCGCACATTTGAAAATCTCAATGAAACAGGCCATTTTTCAATTAAAAAAGTTATCAAAACTGATGAAACGTGGAGCGAGAAGCCTGACCAGTGAGTCACGGAGAGGCGGAGAAAGTTCCCACGAACGCTGTTGGAAAGTCCAAATATGAAGACTGCGCATCCTGGAGAAGGAAGGACACCAGGAGCACACTCACCGTCCGGGTGGCCCTCGGGCTTGGGCGAGGTGATGGGTGCTCCTGCCCCATCAGCTCCCAGCAGGTGGACCTTGGGCCCCAGGGGTGGTGGGGGGAGAGGTGGGACCTGCTGCCTCAGTTTCCCCAAGGGCATCCTCCCTGCTGCTGCTGGGAGGGGAGTGTCTGAACGCCAGCCCATCACCGGGCAGACTGGCCCCTTCCTGTCTGCAGAGGGGAGAGAAGAGAGCCAACGTGGGTAAGACAGGACCACGGTGGGCACGGCCGGCCAAGACTCCTCTGCCTGTGCTCTCTCTCGGGGGGGTAAGCATCCTCTGGCCCAAGAGAGCCACCCGGCTCAGCACAGAAGGGAGCGTGTGCCACGGCCGGACGGCGTTTACAATCATTTAATGCAAGCCAACTTGACACCGATGATGAACTGGGCTAGGTCGGGTAGATAAAGGTGAAAAGAAAAAGGCAGTGTCAGTAAGCCTACTCATCTGCTATCGTATGACTACAGATCAGATGAAGGGGATCTTAGTGGGGTCTTGACAGATGTGGAAAACACAGACGTACATTCGACAGCCGTTTCTCATGAACACTACGTAGACACGTAAAAGTTATTTCCTTGGCATCATTGTTTTAAAAAAGTGTTTATTCCCAAGAAATCAGCATTTGTCAGAAATTAGTCCAGTGTCAGATATGGTCAATATTATTTAATTTGGCTTGGACAAATCTGGCTACAAGTTGTAACACATAAAAAGGATACAAATTAGAAAGGAAGAGGGAAAGTATTATTTTGGTTAACAAAGCAACCAACTGAAAAATTATTAGAGTATTGCAAAATAAATTTTAATGTTTATTTGAGAGAGAGAGAGAGAGAGAGAGAGAGATGCGTGAGCAAGTGGAGGAGGGGCAGAGAGGGAGACACAGAATCTGAAACAGGCTCCAGGCTCTGAGCTGTCAGCACAGAGCCCCACGTGGGGCTCAAACTCACAAACCATGATCATGACCTGAGCCCCCCCACCAGGCACTCCTATTAAAGAGTATTTTAAAAAGATCAGTTAAGTGCTTAGATATAAAATAAGATATATAGAATTAAGTACCAATTATATCATCAATGACCTGTTTGAAAATATAAGAAAAAAACTGACAATTTATCCCCAGTATCAACAAAGCATTATATAAATGAGTGAATCATTAAGGAGAAATACGACGATTGTGTGCATTTCTCTTTAATATTTCACTCACTAATATAAAATTAAGGAAACAAAATCTGTTGGGAGCCTTTTTTTAAGCCAAATAAATGAAAAAAGAAACCCCCTCAGACCTCTCGATGGGCCGTCCAAACTCTATGAAGATACACATTCCTCTCCCTGCTCCCCCAAACCCTTATAGGCATATGTAATCCCAGTTAAAATCCCGGCAGGATTGTTTCTTTAAAAAAAAAAAAAGTTTATCTGTATTTATTTTGAGAGAGAGAGAGAAAGAGAGACAGAGGAAGGGAGGGAGGGGGAGGGGCAGAGAGAGAGAGAGACTCCCAAGCAGACTCCACGCTGTCAGCACAGAGCCTGACTCGAGGGTTGAACCCACATGGTGAGATCATGACCTGAGCTGAAATCAAGAGTCAGATGCTTAACTGACCGAGCCAGCCAGGCACCCCTGGCAGGATTATTTCTTGGAAATTGGCAAAATGATTCCAAAGTTAACCTGAAGACATGAACAGATCAGAACTTCTAGGAAAATTCAGAAGAAAAAGAGCCATAGTGGGTGGAAAGACAGATCCCACTGGACACTGAACCTTGTTCTGAGCCGATGCGGGTAACCTCTCGCGGGGCTTCGACAAAGCCGGAACCGGCGCTGGGGCAGAATAAGAGACCTGACATCTGTTATGCACAAAAAGTTAATACACGATAAAGGAGGCCTCAAGCAGAACCCGGAGGAAGGGGAGGATTGGACAGCTGGCAGGGTCCTTCATTAGCGATTTGCACATGGATCAATTTACAACCTTCAATTCATTCTGATATGAAACGAAAAAACCCCGAACTTCAGAAAAATAACTTTCTGGCTTAACAAGAAGGCAAACATACAGACTGATGAATCTCAACTTAAGAAGGGTAAGTGTTACTGCAGACGGAGGGACAGAGTGTGTGAAAACACGTAAGGGAGGAGTCCGGACTTTGCCTAAAGGAGTCAAGAAGGCCTTCAGCATGTAGCATGCCTTTACAGTGGGTTTTGAGGGATGAGTAGGAGTTTGGTAGGGATAAGCCGAGAGTACCTACACGAGAGTAAGGTCATAAAAGGGCTGGAAAATGGATGTAACGAACGTTCATGGATGGGCAGAAGCACGTCCAAGTCAGGGAGTTGCGGCCTGGGCAAGTTGGAACAGCCTGGGTGGTTCTTCAAGTGTGATCCATGGACCCCAGGGGTCCCTGAAACAGTCTGAGGGGGTCTGTGACATCAAAACTGTTTTTACTATAATGCTAAGTCATGATTTGCCTTTTTCTTATGAGCGTACAATAGAGTTTTCCAGAGGCTACGTGATGTGTGGTATTGCATCAGAGAGAATGCAGAAACAAATGAGAATCAGGCTGCCTTTTGTTAAGCCAAATGTTAGAGATGTTCACAGTGGCGCCTGGGTGGCTCAGTCCGTTAAGCATCTGACTTCGGCTCAGGTCAGGATCTCACAGTTCGTGAGTTGAAGCCCCGTGTCGGGCTCTGTGCTGACAGCGTGGAACCTGGAGCCTGCTTCGGATTCTGTGTCTCCCTCTCTCTCTCTCCCCTCTCCCGCTGATACTCTCTCTCTCCCAAAAATAAATAAACATTAAAAAAAAATTTAAAGAGGTACGCACAAACGTAACACGGTGTCACTCTTTTTACTGACTCGTATTCTGGAAAACATAGCTAATTTCCATCTGAAATTTATTTTTATTTTTACGTTTTTAGAGACAGAGAGAGAAAGTGTGTGAGCGAGAAAGAAGCAGAGGGAGAGAGAATCTCAAGCAGTCTCCATGCCCAGTGTGGGGCCCAATGTGGGGCTCAATCCCATGACCCTGGGGCATGACCTGAGCCGAAATCAGGAGTCAGACGCTCAAGGGACTGTGCTACCCAGGCGACGCCAACGTGAATAACATCTAAACGAGTTGTTATTACTATTTTTTAAATAAACCAATGTTTATTTTTTAAAGTGTCTTATTTTCAATTTCTAATACAATAAACATTGGTAGATATAACCAACATAAAAGTTATTTGGGGTCCTCAATAAATTTTTTTTAAGTTTATTCATTTTTTAAGAGAGAAAGAGAGGGGTGGGACAGAGGGAGAGAGTCCCCAGCAGGCTCCACGCTCAATGCCGAGCCTGACTCGGGGCTCGATCCCATGACCCCGAGGCCATGACCGGAGCTGAAATCAAGAGTTGGACACTCAACCGACTGAGCCACCCAGTGGTCCTCAATAATTTTTGGGTGTGAGAGGGTCCTGAGCCTAAAACGTTTCAGAACCTTTGGTTTAGACTCTGATGAAAAGTCACGAGAAGAGACATCCTGCTAACACAAGTCTCTGAGAAGTTTTCCTGGGGGTACTTCCTCCCCACTGCCCGGAGCCTCCGACTCTCGTCTGGCCCTGGCGCGTCCCCCACTGAGGCGACAAGGAGGCAGGCCCTTGGAGACAGCATTGAAAAGGTAGGCTGCTGGTGGATTAACACGGCCAAAGTCTTTGCGAGTCCCTTGCTTTAAAAAGTAGGGTCTCTTTCCCTACTCCTTGAATCTGAGTCTTGTGACCCTCTGTGATCAGCAGAATACGGCAGAAGTGGCATTCAAGCTCACACCCTTTGTATCTCCAAAACCTCCACACTATGAAACGCCCGTGAAACCAGAGACCCAACTGGACAGGTGCACAGCTCAGCGGTCTCCAGCAAGAGCCCGGGGCGGGGGACAGCAGGACTGCCCGGTCCAGCCACGGAATCATGAGAAAGAGTCAATTGTTGTCTCAAGCCACTAAGTTGGGGATGGTTCTTACAGAGCCATAGACCTCTGATGGAGTTGGGAACCAAGGAGGTTCCCAACTCAAACGAGGGTTCGTATTTTATCTCCTACAAACACAGCCAGGGCTCTCACTTCACCACGATTGACATTCGGGGCTGACGGTTCTCTGCAGGGCGTCACTGGGTGACAGCCACACCCCCTCCCCCAGGTGTAACCACCAAAAATGTCTCCAGACATTGCCAAATGTCCCCTGGGGAACAAAACCACCCCTGGCTTAGAACCACTGTTGTAGGCATAACTGTTCTGAGAATAACCCCCCCCCCCCGGGGGGCTTATTAGACCCAGATGCACAGGTTCATCCCCTAGAGATTCCGATTCACGGTGTCTGGGTCACGGCCCTGCACCCCCAATGTTTTAAGTGCTTCGGGTACTCTTACTGGAAGAGTTCGAGACCTGTGCCAGGAGGAATGCGGAACCCGCAGAGGTCTGACCTGCTCAATTTGTGTTTCAGGGAGAGCCTTCTGGAAACAGCTGGAGGGCCATCAGGGTGGGGCCTAGAAGAGAGAATAGGACTGGAGGCTACTGCTTAAGTTCAGGCCAGAAATAATAAGGGGGTGTACAGGGCAGTGGGTAGGGGGGTACATTTCAGAAATATTTCTAAGGCCAAGTCCGTGAAATTTGTGACTAATTTGATGTTGCGGAGAGAAGGACTCAAGAAAAGGATAAGGCAAAATGAAAAGCTTCGATGCTTCAAATGATATCATCAAGCAAGTGAAAAGACAAACCACAAATGAGAGAAAATATTTGCGAATTATGTATCTGATAAGGCACTTGTGTTCGGAATACGTAAAGAACCCTCACAACCCCAAATAAAAGACGAATAACCCGATTTCAAAGTGAACAAAGGATGTGAATAGACATGTCTCCAAAGAGGATCCACACGTGGCCAATAAGCACATGAAAAGACACTCAACGCCATCAGCAATCAGACAAATGCAAATCACGACCACCAGACGCTGGTCCTCACTGGGGTGGGCTATATATAACCCAGGAGACAGACGGGCAGCAGTGTGGCCAAGGGTGTGCAGGCACTGAACCCTCACTCCTTGCCCCTGCAGACGTGACACAGCGCATCCCTTCTGGACGACAGTGTTACCAATTCCTCAAGGGATCAAAACAGAAGCACCACAACGGCCCAGTAATTCCAGTCCTAGGTACGTACCCAAGAGAAGTGGAAACCTGTGTGCCCACAAACACCTGTAGACAAGTGTTCACAGCAGCGGTATCCTACCCGGGTCACCTGCCTCGAGGCCCGTGTGCCCAACCGTTCTCAGTCTGGAATGCTCTTCCCCTAGGTGATTTTCGTAGGTCACCCCCCTTACCGCTTACAATTCTGTTCAGACCCCACCTCCTCAGTGACGCCTATGCTGACGGCCTGTTTAATACAAACTGCTTCTCCATCCTCAACCCCGCTCTACGTTTTCTTGTCTCTACCTCTTACCATCTTTAAAAAATTTTTTTTTTACATTTTTATTTAGTTTTGATATTGATAGACAGAGAGAGAGAGCACACGTGGGGGAAGGGCAGAGAGAGAAGGAGACACAGAATCCGAAAGAGGCTCCAGGCTCTGAGCTGTCAGCACAGAGCCTGACGCGGGGCTCGAACCCACGAACCGCGAGATCATGACCTGAACTGAAGTCAGACGCTTAACTGACTGAGCCACCCAGGTGCCCCACCATCATTTTTTTTTTTTTTAATGTTTTAACTATTTTAGAGAGAGAGAGAGACAGAACATAAAAGGGGGAGGTGCAGAAGGAAAGGGAGACACAGAATCCAAAGCAGGCTCCAGGCTCTGAGCTGTCAGCACAGAGCCCGACGTGGGGCTCGAACCCACGAACCGCGAGATCATGACCTGAGCCGAAATTGTATGCTCCCAGGTGCCCCTCTTACCACCTTCTAACAACACAAAACGTACGACTGTTTTGCTTGTATCCCCTCCGTTAGAAAGAAAAATCTTTGTTTTGTTCACTGATGTTCCCCAAACTACTAGAAAATTGAGACCCAGGGAGTTATGGGTATGGCTCAACATCACCGAGTCAAAAATGTGTCTGAGTGGGGACGTGAACCGTGGCCAAGACCCTAAATTCTTTGCATACAGTTCTCCAATGGCAGGAGGGCAGTGAAGAAGCCGAAAGAAAACCAGGCTGCAAAATCAGTCCTGGTTCCAGCAGAATCCACCAAATGGTTGCAATCCAGCATTTCCCTTTCTATAGTTCTTTTCGCTCTATTATGGCTTCCCGTTTCCCACCAAGTAAAGCGAAATACTCAATTTGGCTTCTGGGACTTTCTCCGATATAACCTGGTCTCCATTATCAGAGACGACACTCTTGGCCAAAATCCCCTTCTCATGGGTTAACCTAAGGTTTGTGTTCTTAAAATTGAACGTGAATGCCCACCCGATGAATACCTTTAGGCCCCGGGCAAGCTCCCTGCAGGTTACCGCCGTGCCCATCCATTCTACCGCTGACACCAGCCTCCGCTTGACGTGGGACAGACATTCCTTACTTCGCCCTGAAGCATCGGTCACCTCACAACACATCACCCTGTCCTTCAACTCCCGATTGTATCTTCCCGCCTCTTTAGGAGAGCAGGAAAACGCTGCTTTGGGATCCCAGCATGGCCAAGCCCTATGCACTCTGCAGTGCGCAAAGCCAATGCAGGCCACCTCCTCCCTGAAGCCTTTCTGGCCTGCATCTTCTCAATGGTTAACCACTTCTTATCCCCAAGTCCTGCTGCAGGAGACCTAACCTTTGCACGGCCAGCCCCGCGAAGATCTGACTCCCCAAAGTGAGACCCCACTGGGGCGAAGACAGTGAGGTACTCACTTCAAGCTTTACATCGTAAACAGCACCAAAAAGCTCAGCAATCCAGATACCTAGGATTCTGATACTGTAGTTTTGAACATCAACAGTAACGCAAAAAGCTCGCGGAGAATAAAGCATCAGATCTGAAAATAGAACCCTCCGGCCTCCGCCGGTCGGCCCCACCCTCCCTCAAGGTGGGGCTGAAGGCCCTGGAGCTGTGATCTCGGGCCTCCCGCGGGGCTGCCCGGGAGCCTGGGGTCCCGGACACTGCGGGGGCGGCTTGCACCGCTCCGCTGGGCGGGGTCTCGGGAGGGCGCGTGTGTCCCCGTGTGCACGTACTTGGGCCTTCGTGTGCAAGCGCGTCGAGTCTCGCTCCCCTCAGCGCGCCGGCGCCCCCAGACTTCGGACCCTGCGCTCGCGGGGCTGAGGGCACGCGGTTGCACGCGGGGCCGGCTCCGCGTCCCCTCGGGCCCAACTGGCAGGTGGAGCACACACTTCCCAGCGCCGCGGGCGGGGGCAGAACGGACCTCCCCCAGACAGAGGGGGCCGCCGCCGGCCCCCGGCCCCCTCACTCTCCATCCCCGCCGGCGCGCCGGCAGCCGCCGGAGCCGAGTCCAGGAAGCGCCCGCCGGGCGGTAAGGGCGGGGGAGCGGCTCCGCGCGGGGCGCCGGCCAATCGCCTGGCGCCGCGGGCCCCAGCCCCGCCTCCGGCGCGCCAGGCCCCGCCCCCCGCGCGCTCGCCCCGCGGCCCCTCCCGGCCGGTAATAATTAGGCGGCGGGCGGGGCGCCGCGTCAGCGCCGGGCGCCGGCCAATCGCGGAGCTCGGGCCCGCGGCCGCGTCACAGGCCGAACAACCAAACAGAAAAGTTTAATAAACAGCGGACGGAGGGCCGGCGGCGGCGGCGGCGGGCCCGGAGCGAGCAGGAGTTCGGCGGCCTCACCTGTCCCCACTCTCCGGCGGCGACCGGCGACCGGCGGCGGCGGGCAGCGCGGCAGGCGGGGAAGGCCGCCGCCAGGTGAGCGGCGCGGCGGAGCCCGGGGGGCCGGGGGGCCGGGGCCGCTCCCTTCCCCCACCGGCTGAGGCGCGGCTGAGGCGCGGCCGCGGCGCTCCCGGGCGGGCGGAAGCGAGGGCGGGGGGCGGGCCGGGGGCTGCGCTCGCGGACCCCCGGCCCGGTAGCGAGCAGTTGGCGAGCGGGGGTCCTGGGGTCCCGGGGACGCGGGCCTCCACCTGCTGCGGCCCCGGGGCGGGGGGTCCCGCCTGTCACGGCGCGGGCGGGGGGCGGGGGTCCCGAGCGCCCCTCCCCCGCAGCGGCGTGTCGGGGCGTGCGGGGGGGGCCGGGCAGGGGCGCCGTGTGACACCCCGGGGGCGCCGGGTCGGTGGGGTGGGGAGGGGTGGGGCGGGGGGGAGGCGGTTAGTGACCGTAGGGCCGCCGTCCGCAGCTTCCGGGGGGAAGCGCTCCGTTCCTGCAAAATGGGCACATCTGACTTTACCCAGCCGGCTGCCTCCACTTTTTTCCGTCGGCCTTTTACGGTGGAAGGAAGGCAGCGGGCGGGGAGCGGGGTGCCGGCGGCCAGCGTGGGACTGGAGGGGCTATTGTCTGGGCTTCGGTGACCATTTCCTGGGCGTGCGGGTCTGTCCCAGCTGCTCGCAGCCTCCCCGTCCCGCGTGGACGCCTCTCCGCACAGCAGTTAACGCTCAGGAAAGCCGTCTTCCGAAAAGCAAAGGGGGAAAAAAAAAGTATCGAAAGACATAGTTGCTGTCGCAGAAGAACGCACAGCCCCGCCGCGTATAAAGAGAAAAACAGAGTGAAAATCCTGGACTTGTCGCTCCCAAACCAGAAACCGGAATAAAACTTGGATCTGCCCCTGGGTTTCTTATCTGCTCTGTTCCCCCTCCCCCTTACGTAGGTCATCAATCCAGTCCAGTCAACTGGGTGTTTATCATTCCCCTGTTTTTTCCACCACGCACAGGTGTGTGTTCAAGCAGTGGGTTGTCCAGATTGCTTCTTTTTTTAAAAAAAAAAATTGTTTTAATGTTTATTTTTGAGAGGGAGACAGAGCGTGAGCGGGGGAGGGGCAGAGAGAGGGAGACACAGACTCCGAAGCAGAGTCCAGACTCCGAGCTGTCAGCACAGAGCCCAACGCGGGGCTCGAACCCATGAACCAGGAGATCATGACCTGAGCCAAAGTCAGATGCTTAACTGACTGAGCCCCCAGGCGCCCCTCCAATAGATATTCCTTTTTTTTTTTTTTTTTAATTTTTTTTTGATCTTTATTTATTTTTGGAAGAGAGACAGAGCATGAGTGGGGGAGGGGCAGAGAGAGAGAGGGAGACACAGAATCGGAGGCAGGCTCCAGGCTCCGAGCTGTCAGCACAGAGCCGGACGCTGGGCTGGAGCTCACAAACGGCGGGATCATGACCTGAGCCAAAGCTACACACTTCATGGACTGAGCCCCCCGGGCGCCCCCAGATTGCAAAAGAGCCGGTGGCCATCTATCACTTCTTCGCTGTACGATACTGTGTTCATCTCGAGTAGGGTTAGGCACTTGGAAATATTTTGCACCGTGCTTTGCTATCAGCAGCCGTGTTCTTGGGAGCATTTCTTGTTGTCTGGCTCCTGGCACACGAGCGCCAGACATTCTCTGGAGTGAACGATGCAGGTAGCTTGCGTTAGGGAGTCTTAGGTGGTCAGGAGGAAAATAGGTGTGTTTTAATGGGAGATTCGCAGCCGTAGCGATTGGCCAATAGGTTTTGAACAGGTGCAGGAGGAACGGAGATTCCCATCAAGGTGCGTGTAAGGACGCTTTTCCTTTGAAACCACACTGCGAAGTCGGGCACCGTTTGCTCGCTACTTTCTCAACGCAGAAGTAAATACGGTAGAAAAAAAACACTTGATGGCATGTGAAATGAAGCACTCTGTGCCACCCCGCTTTGTGTAATCTCTGGCAAATTCCTTAAACCTTCTCTTTTTCCGTAGCATACTCCTGGAAGAGAAACCTGTCCTCAGTTTACCCTCCTAGCTTTGCAGACTTCGGGTAAGGGAAGCACCTGTCAGATGGCAGAGCCTCGCTTTACGGGAGAGGATTGGGACCCGGGTGCTCTCCTGTGGGCTCACACCGTGTGTGTCCTGTGGAACGTTTTTGGAGAAGGATGTGTTCTCGCTGTTAGGATAAGTTCACCACACATTTGAGTACCTTTGAGTCCCTTATCCCCGGCCCTGCAGGCACCCCAAGGTGTGCCCTCCAGAGCTGTGTGCCGCGCATCACGCCCCCGGCAGTGCGCTCAGGGGTAGGGGGCTATTCGGTTCCGGAAAATGGCGAGTGCGAGTAATAGGCGTTTATAGTAGCTTCGAGTAACTTGACTTCAAGGACCCAGTAGAGGGGGTGTGTGGTAGTTTGCCAGCATGTGTAGTTTGCAGAGAGCAGGGTGCGCTTTCTTGGTAGGGCTGTTACACCCTACCAAAAACGCATGTATCCTTAAAAGCTTTAAAAAGCCCTCCTTTTTGTGTTAAGGGCAATGTGTGTTTTCCCCCCAAACTTTCAGAAGAAATAGAAAGTTACAAAGAATAGATAACTGTTGTTAACGTTTTGGCCAGTGTACCCCCAGCCTTTTCGGTCGTGGACATTCTGGACGGTTGAGAGTGGAATCGTAAACCACACTAGACTGCCTCTCCCTTCACAACTCCCCCCAAAGACCATCTGTCTCCGCACCTCCGTTGTACACAGGATGCCACCAGTAGTCATCCGCGTGGTCCCCTTGCCCCAGTGCCCGCTCTCCTGTAGTCTGGGCGCTGCTGCTGTGGACGGCAGTAATTTAAATGTGTGCATCAGAGGCTCGGCACCCTCTGATGACTCTCCATACACAAAATAAAATTGAAACTTTTTACTGTGGCACCTAGACCCTAGAGCAGTAATGTCCAATGGGACTATAACGGGAGCCACGTAAGTAATTTAAAATTTCCTGATAGCCGTGTTAAAAAAAGAAACAGGTGAGATATAATTTGCTAAACGCAAAATATTAGGGTTTCTGTAAGTAATTAGCATAAGAAGTTATCGAGATGTTTTACTTAACTTTTTTTAGACTGGCCTCAAAATCCGATGTGTGTTTTCCACGTGACATGCAGCTGGGACTCGTGTCAGGCTCTGTCGGGACAGCGTTGCCCCGGGAGGCCGGCCCTGCCTTGTCCCCGAGCCCCGCACCGCTGTTGTCCTGGTCTGTTTGGGCTTCCTGAGCATGCCGAGCTGCTGGCGTCGAAGTTGTTGGGTTTTC
Organism: Panthera leo; assembly: GCF_018350215.1. Classification (NCBI taxonomy): domain Eukaryota; kingdom Metazoa; phylum Chordata; class Mammalia; order Carnivora; family Felidae; genus Panthera; species Panthera leo. Next base: position 1,366,361 of record NC_056684.1, read on the forward strand.
CTGCCTGGCACACTCCACCGTATTTCTGCTTGGATGGCACTCCTTCAGGGATGCGCTCACAGGCCGCAGTCCCTGCCCACTGGGTCACTCTGCCGCGCTTCTCCTAGAACCTGTCCTCTGACGTGGTTTGTTTGGTTCTTGTCTTCGACCTGAGGGCAGAAGTTAGAGCCGCAGGTAGTGACAGGGTTCTGCCAGGGCACATGCCATTTCCATCCTCCTGTGGTTCCTCACCTGCTGGGTGTGACTTGTTGCTTTATCTTTTTGTCGCCGTCACCCTGTGGTGAAGACGCTCTTAAGAGCTACATCTTTCTTTAGGATTCGATCTGTCTTACAGAGTCAAAGCAAGTGAACGTTTTTTGTCTTTTTAGAAATATTGCCAAATCTTACTTTAAAAAATTTAACTAGCATTATAATACACAGTTGGCCAAAGCAGTATAAAGTTTACCAAAAAATGTGAGACAATACACGTCTTCTCTTCCATATCCTTACCAACACTTGATTTTCTTTCGTGCCTTCCCTTTTCATAAGATTCATGATGTACTTCTTAGATTAATTATGATGATGAATGGAGTGGTGGGTATTGTTTCTTCTAATTTGTCTTTTACTCATCTGGGGTGGTGTTTTATCATTGCGATGCCTCTTTATTCTTTTATAGATTTAGGATAGCAGCGTTTTGTCACACGCTGAACATCTTTTCCCTGGTTCTTCATATCCCTTCTATTTGCTTACGGTGTTTTGTTTTTTTTTTAAACTTGAGTTTTTACCTTTTAAGAAATTTTACAGCTTCTCCTTTACTTTTGTACTTAATGGATTCTCTTGTCCAGATAACTGTTTTCTTCTAGTTCTTTTGTGGTTTCATTTTCACATCTACCTCTCTCTATTCACCCGGGGCTTGTTTTGACATAATATGTGAAGTGAAATAACCTCCCTTATTTTTCCTCAATAATTCGTTGTTTTAGCCCCATTAACAAAAGTCTTTTTCTTGTTGCCTTGAAATAAAGCTTTTATCGTATACTGAAAGCATATATATACTTGGTTCTTTTTAGCTTCTGTTCAATATGAAGGACTTGAGACTGGCACGCATTGTTTAGTAATTGGGCAGAATAATGTATTTTTATTTTGTTGCTGTAAGTCTCCCTCCCTTTTCCTCCCCCAGTTTTTGGCTGTTGCTTTGTCCTTGGGATTTTTAGTTGATTCCTCAGGGTCTTCACTTTTTTGGGGGGGGGGGGTGTGAATTTTTACGTTAAAAACGTAAAATCTATTTCTACGCTTAATGGTTTGTGTTGTGTAATAATAAAAAAATTTAATGCTGTTAAATTCTCCTTTGAGAAGGGCTTTAGCTGGGATCCTTACATCCTGACCCGTGACAGATAGAAATATTTACTTAGCAGTCTTCCTGGCAGGTGCTCCGTGCTGGGGGTGGGGTGAGGTGGGGGGTGCGTGGTACTGAGGCTGCCAACGTGAACTGTCTGGGGCCTCTGCTTTCAGAGTTCACGGTCTTTGGGAAAGCGAGGCTGTCGACAAACCAATGAATAAAGAATTTTGGACTTTGGCAAGTACTAGGAAGGAAAGAAATGGGGTGTGCTGATAGAGATTGGAAGGTGCTAATTGGATGTCCTGAGAACGTGTTTGTGAGGATGTCACATTTAAGTCTGATGTGGTACCAAGGTTTGTTTGGGGAGTTTTCTTTACCTTCCCCAATCTTCCAGAACATTAAAATAATAATACGATAATAATAACGGCGGCACACTGAATGTCTCTGGCAAAATTGTCTGGTAAGAGTTGCCTCGTAAATAAATAGTTTTGAGCCCAAAGCTTGTGCCGTGGAGAATTTGGAACTGTGACGCAGAGTTCTAAGATCCAGAAAGAGCTGGGGGAGGCTTCCAAGCACAGAGAACCGCTGGCACGAGGAGGGCCGCAGAGCTTGACCTGATTAGGGTTTGACGGAAGGTTGGCATGACTGCAGTTTGCTGAGCGGGCAGTGGGGCTGCTGGAGGCTACTTTGGGGGACTCACATTGTGTCCTAGACAGGGCTGCTTCCGCTCCCCGCCTTCCTGTCCTGTCTGCTTTCTGGGACCCAAGTCAGCCTCCTACAAGTTAGATTATCTCACCCCTTGCTTCTCTCCTTCATGATTTCTACCGTGTTTTCAGTTTTCCTCCACTCAAGACCTTTGCATAGGCTGTGCCTTTTTGCTTAATTGCGAGTTCCTTGAAGCTCCTTCCTTAAAGGTGCCAAAAGAGGTGTAGTCCTTCCGTTGGCTGTATTTACTCATTTCATATCGGACATTTCCTCTGCAAACATTTGTAATAATTGCAATTCATTAAGTGTGTGTGATTTGTCTTATTTCGTGTCTGTTTCTTCCGCTGGAGCTGTTGTTTCCAATCTGGTACATAGCCACTTGTGGCTATTTAAATTAAGTACAATTAAGTGATAGTAAACATTCAGTTCCTCAGCCTACTAGTAACATACCAGTTGCCTAGCAGGCACACGTGGCTAGTGTGGACAGCAGAGACAGAAATTTAAGTAGCTACTGGTTGTTGAAATATGGCAAGTCCGAGTTGGTCTGTAAGTATGAAATGTGAACTTGATTTGCAGCACAAAAAAAGAAAAGGCAACCTCAGTTTTAAAAATGATTACTTATCGAAGCAATGCCATTTTATATGGTTTGTGTTAAGTAAAATATATGACGACAGTTAATTGAACTATTTTAATGTCTTAACGTGACTCCCGGAAAGCCGAAAATTGCTGTGGTTCCTGTCACATCCCTGTTGGACAACAGAGCTGACTTGGACCCTGAGTCTCTCCAGGGGCGGGACAGTTTGTGGTGGCGTCTACAGCAGCTCGTGGTGCCCCGGGTGTAGTAGGGGTTCAGAATGTTTGATGAGTTAATAACCTTCGTATTGACTTTGAACATTACTTTATAGTCATCCGAGGATGTTACCTGTTCACCTTGTGCATTTCAAAATTGTTAGCTGTCTGTGAGTATAATTTAAAAAATTTTTTCCATGCCTGTTGTAAAAAAACAGCTTTTTTTTGACAACTATATAAAAATTAATCTTATTAAATAATTAGTGTGGATCATTTATCTTTTTATCTTTTATTTTTTTCTAGCTTAGGCTGCTAAGGAGAGAGGGAACCTACAAGTCGGCCAGTCTGTTTTCCATCATTTTTCTGTGTCTAGCAGTTTCCTTCGATCGTCTGTGGTATGTTATTTGGCACACGAAACGTTACAGTTATTCAGTCTTAAGAGTTGAGTACTGTGATTGCTTTTTCCTTTATTTATACTTTGGTCCTGATACTGTGATCCCTGTTCTTTTTTGTTTACATTTATTGGTGACCTTGTTTATCCCATTAGATTTAAAACAAAGCAATTTATTGTCTTCTAGAAAGACACCTCAGCTTGTTTTGTGCTTTTCTATCCTTAATGTTCCCTTTGTGATTAGTAGTTTGCTGAAGGGGCCTTTACCACTCCCTTGCTGCCAGGGCTCACCTTTTGTCGTTTTCCTCTAATGGACGGAAGACACACATCAGGAGTTGGAAACTCAAATACGGGCCTCACCTTTGTAAGCAGTGTATATTTGTCAGGGAAATATTTCTTTAAGTATACGTGTATATATTTTTCCCCCATTAGATAGTGGTTTTCAGACTATATCTTTAGTGACCCGGTCATGCTCTGAGAATGTCAAGCTGGCCCTTTTATCAACTACTGCATAAACCCACCTGTTGGTGTCCAGGGATCATGCCAAGGATTAATTTCTGTTGTAAGAGGAATAGTTTGAGCTATTTGCAGCCCTTTAAGATACTAAGAAAGCTTTCACCCTATCCTGCTCTGTACCAGACCAAAAATTAATCTGGGCACTTCCTCTTTAGGGAGGGTGTTTTTAAACTGAGATGGGACCAGGTTGTTCTGGCTAGTTATCTTCTACACTCTGGTCGGTTAATAGGTTTGGGGAAGCTTCTGAGCTCCTCCCCCACCAAGAATATACTGTGTATCCTTTGAACACTCAGTGTTCAAAAAGTGGTATTGTCACAGGCAATCAGGGAGCCTTGGAGCTTTCACAGGCCTCTTGTTCCTATGAAGCGATACTGTTTTCAAATAATCTCGGTCGTGGTATTGCTTTCCTTTTACTTAGTTTTGCTGTTTTCTTCTACTGATTGAGAAATGGAACAAAATCCTCGTATTTTTAAACTGTGAGCCACCTAAAATGGTATTTGTCACCATGAAGTTCTTCCAAGTAGGTCCTAGAGATCTTCGAACAATCCGGCATAACTAAGTCCATATCTCTTTACTGGTTACAGATCGAGAGGGGTCCCGGTATTATTTTAGTGTATGTGATAGGTGTCTATTTTATACAAATAATTAACTCTGAAGTGAAAAATTGATGTCAGAGCAAAGGTTTTTTGGTTCCTGTAACTGTGTACTAATTTTATGCCTGCCACATTTTAAGATTTAAATGTTTGCCATCTTTTTCTGTAACCCTATCAAATTGTGGCCATCTAAAACGTTTTCCTTTCCAGGTTTTATGCTGTAACTCAATCTATGTGCCCTTCCTGTACCTGCCCCTGTACCTCTTCTGCTTCCAGTGTTCTTTTGCAAGAGTGTGCACGCAGTGGGAAGAAAACCTGAACTTGACTCGTGAAGTACTGAGCATTCACAGCAGTGAATCCTTGCAAAGGATCTTGGGACGAGGCCTCTGTGAATTGGCTCTTTCAATTTGTCCACTTAAAAGGCATAATAGATGATGCAGCTGTTTGGGCTTCTGCAGGGTATTATTCCATATTCATGTCTAGTTGCAATTATGTGCATTTTCAGTTTCATACAGACTTCTCTTTGTATTCAAAACGAGTTTGTTGGCTTTGTGTTGTAGTATATGGGTTTTCTGTGAGGAATGACGCTTGCAAGATTCTGAGCTTTGTGAACCGTACGTTCAACTTAAAAAATTGTTGTGGAAACTTACTGAAAGTATTTTTAAGAAGAACCACTTTAATTTGCCTTACTCTTTTGGTTTTTCTCATAAATCAGTTAAAATTTTTGGTAGAGGTGAAAATTACACTTTACTGAACAAGTTGAATGATGCTATTCGGTCAGGTAAGGATTAGTGACAGTAATAGTTGATGGGCCGAGGAACTAAAACATAAGCAGTTCTAACTTAAGTAAAGATAGTAAAATATAGCAAACTTAGTAATATATAGCGTCATGGTCGGTCTTTTTGTTTGTTGAAAAATCCGAGTGCTTATGTAGAGACTGTAGAGTCTCTGGAGGTAACATTAATGTGACTTCGCATTTTCCGGGGCGAATATACCCTACCTGTGGCTGCACCTCGGCGCGCCCTTGCCCCCTTAAGTGAACGAATGCTCCAGTGGGCTGCAAAGTTTGGTCTACCTTTTTTAAAAAGGCAACCGTAATTTTAAGCATAAGGCAACTTCAGTCTTCCTGAACTTTGTCTGTGGACATGTCTTTGGAGCAGGTTGCCTTTCCCTTTCGTGGGTGTCGGCTTGCAGTGGCTCCCTGTTGGCCGTGGCAGAGTGCTCAGGTCAGACCGCTAACCCTGCTAATACGGAAATAGTGTTTCTGCCTCCGTGTTTCCCTTCCCTTTTAAGTAGAGATGTCAGGGTTTGATGTCACCAAAATTTTCACTTTGTTGTGATGCTGAGAACACAGTATCAGTGAATTTGGTAACTTAGAAATATATATGGAAAAATATATTTTCCATACCTGAAATCATCGCATTTTTAAGTCCTAGAGGAAATACTGTTTTCTTCCTTTTAGCAAAATTGTGCCGTGGATTTTCTGTTGCCACTTTAAAAAATTCAGGCAAAATGTGAACTCTATTGAAAAAGGAGTCTGTCTTATAAAGTGTAACTTTACCTTCATGGCTCTGTAGAAATACAACATGATTTAGGCCAACAGCATTGCATTTTAAACAGTCGGTCACTGAACTGCAAATTAAAGCTGCTTCTGCCAGGTTTTCGTTGCCGTTACGTAGAGTATTTATTTTTTTGCCCAGACAAAAGAGTAAGCAAACAGGATGTGATGGGAAAACCGAAACACGACCTCCTGTTTCTTTAAGAAACCAGCTTATCAGGGGGTTTTAGTGTGTGCGGCCGAACCTGCTAGCAAGGAAAAGTTCTTTAAGATGATGGATGTGCGCCGCCTCCAATCACAGCGACGGGCCTGGCCCGCGGGGCGGGGCGTCCCGTCCTCGGCCAGTAGCCGCGCAGGAGGAGGAGCTTGCGGCCCAGGCTTGGTTGCGGCGGAGCACAGCTTCAAGTGAAGTTAATCTGAGGGGAAGCAAACAGAAAATTGTGCGGGTTTTGTGGGTAGGATTTCTGTTCCGATCTTTTAATAACCCTTTGTTTTACGCTCTTGCTCCTGTGTGCTGCTGTGTATGCTAGGTTCTGTCACGGTGGCTGTTTTCTGACGCAAACCGAACATTAAAATCAAGCAGGGGAGCAGAACAAAAGGGCTGTTTGCACAGGAAATAGGTGTTGAGAGAATCAAACTTGACTTTGTTTTATCGTGGTCTGTAGTTCAGAAATTGAGTGTCGCTGAGATCGTGGGGATCGAAGTCCTCCCCGGCGACAGGCTTTCTCTGGGGCTGGACGTGGGAGCAGTCGCTTGTCGGTTTTATAAATGACATCTCGAGGTGTGCGGTGGGTCATTTTCCGTAAACTTGGGGCGCCGAGTGCCGGGAGAGGCACCTGCGGTGGGCGCACGTTTCTGGTGTCCAAGGGCCTGAAGTGCCAGCCCTTTGAGTTCCGTCTTTGCCCCCAGGGCGCCCCCTCCCCCACCAACTTCTGGGTAGTGTAAGTTTGCAGATTTAGTAGGCTCGTAATTTTGTTTTTGGAAAGCTCATCGAGTGCATTCTGTGTAGAACGAGGTAAAACTGCCTTCTCCTTCATTCAAACTTCCTTTCTTTGAAGGGTAGAGGTAAGAAACGCCCTTTTGAAACAGGAAATGGATGCGTTTATAGTTTCGAAGGCTGAAGGTAGGCGGTCAAAACTTTGTAAAAAGTATCTGCGAGTCTGTTGACACCGTTTTACTGATAAGTAATTACAGTGCTTTGGGTACCGGAGTGTTTTCTTTACCTCGCTGCCCTTTGGTCTAGAAATCGGGGTGTAAAAGTTGGTTTGAATGATCGCCGGCCCAGTGCCGGGCGGAGCCGGCTCAGCGTTTCGGCCACAGTGTAACTGCGTTTGCAGCACATTGCTGCACCTTCAGCTCCTGCAAAGCGTTTTTAATTAGTGCTTGCCTGTTCTAGCATTGCTTAAACCGTCCCAGAACAGCGATGATAAAATCAGACAAAGTCGCCCGCAACACCCGTAAGAGCGTTGTGTGGTGCTGTTATTTTTTTCCCTCTTCTGTACTTCACCAGGTTCTTGTGTTTTCCCCACGATGGTCGATTAGTGCGGCTTTATATTCTCTTTCACGAGACTCTATCATCCGTTAAAACTATTTTAATTTTACCGTTCTTTTAGGTTAGTGGGACCTTAATTCACCCAGTCTTTTGCCTGTACTACATTCAGACCGTTCCTAACTTTTCACCATTTTGAACAGTATTGCATTAAACACACTTCTGTGTGTACGTTTCAAAAGATTTCCTCTTTCCCCGTTCCGCCCCAAGATTATTTTTCTTTCGGAAAAATCCCCAGCGGGTTTACGTAGATGGAAGGATGCGAACACTTCAGTGGCCAAATTGCTTTCTGCACAGGTGATGCCAGTTTATGCCGCCACCGGCAGGATGTGCCTCACGATTTCTCTAATGGGACATGCCCCTTAAACGCTCTGTTAGGGTGCACCTCTGAAGCTCTCCGGTTTGGTGATTAGCTTTTGCCTAAACTGATAACCTACTTTAAGTCCCGTTTTCCAAGTTGTAGATGAACCTAAATCCATTTTCTGGACGTGGAAATAAGCTAAAGAAAACTGGGCACGTTTTTTCCCGTGTAAGTGAACAATTACATCGTCGTGGGGTATCGTACTTACGGTACGTGTCGCTGCCAGTAAGTACCAGGCTGCCGTTGAGACAGGTTTTGCAGTGGGCGCCCTGTCCCATGGGCACACGCAGAAGAGGTGCTCTCCCCCCAGGAGCTGTACGCAGACATTGTAGAGGGGCTGCTGGGGGGCCGCCCGCACCCCTGCCTCCGGACGGGTGCGGACAGCCTTCGTCACTGCCTGTGCACCTCCGGGTTGTCGGTAGGCGAGAGAAACGGACTTGGCGTGTGTCGATCTGCAGCCTGAGATGGCCTGATGCGAGCGCCTTTCCGGTATCTCGTGGCTTTTCAGGTAGACGCCAGGACTGTGCGCACGCGGCCGTCCTCGACCCCGGTCCCGTCTGTCTCCGGGAGCCCTCTGTGTTGGGCACTAACTGCTGATCTTGTGCCCTGGGCAGCTCGTGTGCAGCGGGGAGGCTGTAACTGTTGGGGTTATGAACTTGCTAACCGACGTTCTGGGTTAAAGTGAAAAAGTTGTTTGACGGCAAAACTCAAGACAATTAAAAACACTGAGTTAATTGACAAATGGGAGGCAGGCTCTCACTCCCTGACGCGACAGTAGTTGACCATGTAGAATCTTCGTCTAGTTCAGCTGCAATTTAAATAATTTAACTCATTTTCTGTGAGTTTCTGTTTCAGTTGCCAATAACATCGCCTCTCCAACTTCCAGAGCTAGTGTGATGTCGCTGTGTTGGTCATTGTGTTTGTTTCGGGGGAAAACTTTTTTTAATGTGCCATTTCGTTTGTTACAGGTAAAGAGTTTTCAGTTTTCCAGACACTTGGGTTTCCCTAACAGTTGAGTAAAAGAAAAAAACTTCAGTCATCGGTTTTAATTAGTGAAAGAATTACCATCAGATGCATTTTTCTACGCATTTAAATTTTGTGGACGTGTCAGGGTTTACACAGATAAATACCTCATGAGTAGAACCATTGTTTGGGCTTCCCTTGAATATTTAAAATGTGTGTTAGTGCTTAAATACTTAGATCATGGATATTTTCTTGGTCTGAAAGCAATATACTACAAGTCTGCTCCTCCCTGGTTGTGTGAGGCCGAGGCCGGTACGATAGATGGTACATGCATGGCAAAGAGGCAGGTGCTCGTCGGTATATTGGTTTCATTCACAGGTAGAAGCCAGTTTTCTCGAGGGAGAAGAAGACTTCAAGGGATCTAATGTTGAGGCAAGATAAGAATAGTGATAGCTCCGTTTTATTCCTTAACAGTTGGGGAAGAAAGTGATCTAGAGGGGTTAATCACTACATTCAAAGTTTCTATTGTTAGTCTCCGTTCAGGGGGAATGCAGCATTTTTTTCCCCTCTGCTGACGTAAGGAAACAATGTTCATAGGCAGTAAGTTGGTAAAACTTGAAAGAACCTAGAACCAGTGGCTTAGTATCTATCGACAAGGCCTCCCTGTTCTGTGTGATAGGGGGACTTGGCAGTTTTGCAGCGTTTTCCTGTATGGCTTTTTTATAAAAAATGGGTCAGTGTTTTAGGAAGTAATTGTTTCTTGATAACTTTGCAGGGAGTGCTTATTAACTGATGTATCTGTGAACCTGTTGGACTAAATCTGAATTTTTGTGTTTGGATGTCATTAGAAAAAATGAACTTGAAACTTTTCGGTAAAAAGGAGCAGATCTATCTTTCTTTAGACCTTTTATATTTTGTCCCTGATATAAGCACCTTCCTCCCCCACCAGTGGATTTTTGTGGAGTATGTATTTAATTACCCAATGAAATTTAGCACCATTAACAACTTTTTCCTTCTTGAAACTCTTCCATGAGTTTAGTGATATTGCCTCAGCTTCTGTTTGCGATCTCTGCCTTTTGCAAATGTTTCTTCTTACAGCCATTAAATACTAAAATTTAATAGGATTCTGACCTTAACATTCTTCCCAGGCTATACTTCTTGGGTGACCTCCAGGACCATGGCTTCAGTTAACCGCCTGTACTGTATGTAGTAACGCTCCCAAGATCTGTATCTTAACTCCAGATTTTTTGGTTGCACTTGAAACCCGTATTCATCTGGCTCACAAACGTGTCTTCCAAAACTAGATGAAACTCGGCAAGCCTACATTTTAGCTGCTTTCTGCTTTTTGTAGCTCTCCCAGCAGTATCTTACAACCCTCCCTTCCCCTCTGTCCCAGAGGGTGGATGGTATGCAAAAGCTGGGTTTTGTTTTGATTCTTCCTTCTCCTTCACCCCCAGTGAGCCCTGACTTCCTATCAGTTTTATACATTTATTTATTCTTAAAGATTTTCTTTTAAGTAATCTCTACGCCCGTCATGGGGCTTGAACTCAGGGCTCAGAGATCTAGAGAGGCTGGCTCCGCAGGGGAGCCAGCCGGGTGCCCCTCCTATCAGTTTGAAATCCATTGTATTTCAGTCCACCCACGGTTTCTCTTCACTGTCTTTGCTCAGGCCACGCGGAGGCTTCTCATTTACATCGCTAAAGCCGGCTCTTCCCTAATCTTCATCCAGTTCCGGCTCTGCTGTACATTCTTCCCCGTTTTCTCCTCTCAGAGTTCTTTAGTGGTCCTCCTAGCTCTTTGAACTTCGTGAACTGCCTCCGGCGAATAATAATACCGGTTGATTCTGCGCTCAGCATTCTCTGAGGTAGTCCCCAAACAACTCGGAGACGTGGCGTTACCTTCATTCAACACGTGAGACAGTTTGCAGAGGCTAACTTACTTGTCCGAGGTTGACTCTGCTGGTGGGCGGCTGGCACACTTTGAACCCCGGTTTGCCAGACCACAGTCCTTTCTCTCAACCGCCAAGCCTTCCCAGGCCGGCCCCTGCTTCTCCATCCCCTTCTTTCCCAGCCGCTTCATTTTGTGCTCTAACCAACGACTTGGAGTTCCCCCTTCCAGGGCATCTCAAAACCAGTTGCCTGAGTCTAAAAGTGCTTGAAGGGTTTTCAAAAAAACATTTTTGACAATTTTTTTGAACGCTCCGAAAAAGATATGACACTTTAGCATCCCCAGGATAGAAGAAGATAAAAGAACGAGGCATACGAAAGATACAGGTAGTTTTCCAAAAGCAGCTGGTTTTGAATTTCAAAGCCATTGAAATCCTCACATGTAATAAAAGCTTGGGACCAAGCTGTGTCAGAGGAAGATGAGGCCAAGTGCAACAGCAGCACCTTATCCGAGCTGTTGGGAACGCTAACGACCTCCTTAAATCGCTGTCAATGTAGACCTTGTTCATTTCCGCAACCCGGTGAAGGAAGCGTCCACTTGTGAACACAGGTCCAGTAAGCCACCGACTAGTAGGTGTCACATCTGATGTTACGGCCTCAAAAAAGTTAAATACTGCAGCTGATTTGGCCTAGAAAGAGAATTGAGGTAAACTGAGACCTAGTTGATTTCGAATCATTTTCATTTCAAATATTTTCCTTCATATTCTATTTATCTCTACCACCCCCTCCAACATGTTTTAAGGCAAGAGGACTTTTATTCAATTGAAAAAAAAAGTGCCTTTTCATCTGTAGCTTTGAAAGCAACCTGGTGTTGAAAGAAAAAGGTCAAATGGGTAGGACTTTAGAAATGTAGGTAAATACTCCGTTTCTGAACAGATCGAATCTCTAACTGTAGTTGGGGCTTGATGTAATTATAAACTTTTAATTAAAATTCATAGTTGTCCATTATAAAAGCAGCAGTTTTGGTGGGTTGTTTTGTGTTGTGTTGTTTTTACCATTAAAGTATTTTAGAGGCAGGAAATTCCATACTACTCTCAGAAGTTTTAATTTGCCATATTTTAGCATCCAAAATAATCTTTTGCTGTTTTCTCAAATAATAAACATGCAAGCTAATAGTTTACTTAATAGATTTTAAGTGTTACCTATTATAACAATTAAATAATGCATAATTCGAAAACGTAGAACTTAGTTTTGATGAATAGAATACACAACAATTTTTCTTAATTTTTTAGGTAATCGCTTAAAATGTATAATGTGTATCTCTTTTGTGAATTTTTTTACCCTGTTGTTTTTGAGAGAGAGAGAGAGAGAGAGAGAGAGAGAGAGAGAGAGAGAGAAACACAGTGTGAATGGGGGAGGGGCAGAGAGAGAGGGAGACAGAATCCAAAGCAGGCTCCAGGCTCCAGGCTCCAAACTGTCAGCACAGAGCCTGATGCGGGGCTCGCAGTCACGAACTGCGGGGTCGTGACCTGAGCCGAAGTTAGATGCTTAACCGACTGAGCCACACAGGCGCCCTTGATGTATCTCTTTTCTCAATGAATATCAAATCTCAGTCGCTATGCAACTTTATGAAATAGAATCATTTTGAGTGGGAAAAATTATTCTTGACAGATTATTTAATTGCCTAAAATAATAGCTTCACTAAGCAAATTCTTGCCAAGCTGTGTATACTGAGGCTAGTCTCTGAGAGGGACAGAGAGAGGGAGAGAGAGAATCCCAAGCAGGCTGTCAGTGCAGAGTCGGATGTGGGGCTCGAACTCAGGAACAGTGAGATCACAGCCCGAACCTAAACCAAGAGTCCGGTGCTTAACCGACTGAGCCCCCTCCCCCACCTTTTTCTTTCTTTATTTGTTGTTCGTTTATTTACTTATTTTATTTTGAATGTAGAGCAAAAGCTTTCTTCTCTAATCTGAAAAGGAACAACGCTGAACTGGTAAAGCAGAGAGGAACAGAGACTCTTGGACGACTTCCACCAAAGGTTTCCTTGTTCAGCGGGTATAATTTCCTGCTTGTCCAGTGAGCTCCACCTTCCTGGGTTCTTGGGGTAGTGCCGAGGTGTGGACAGCACTCTGGTTGTGGGGTTGGTGCAGCTGAGCCGCGGTGAGGTAGTGAAGGCTTCTGCGCAGAGAAGTGGTGACAGCAGTGTCGGGTGGGGGGGAGGGGTCGGAAAAATCACGTCTCCTTTCCAACAGGTTATCAGACACATCAGCTTTTTCTTTTAAAGAGGTAATTTTTTTAATGTTTGTTCATTTATTTTGAGAGAAAGAGAGCAGGGGAGGGGTGGGGTGGAGAAAGGAGGAGAGAGAGAGAATCCCAAGCAGGCTCCACGCTGTCAGCACAGAGCCTGACTTGGGGTGCGATCTCACGAACCGCGAGATATGACCTGAGCCGATATCAAGAGTCAGATGCTTAACTGACTGAGCCACGCAGGCGCCCTGAAGATTTAATGTTTTTAGAGGAATTTTCAGTTCCCAGCCAAATTAAGGTACAGATACTTCTTATATACCTGCTGTGTCCTCACATAGGCATGTCCTCTGCGTCCCCCCCCAACCCTACCAGTATCTCCCCAGAGTGGTACATTTGTTACAGTTGATGAATCCAGGGGTGCCTGGGTGGCTCAGTTGGTTGAGCGTCTGCCTTTGGCTTGGGTCGTGATCTCACACCTCGCGAGTTTGAGCCCCATGTCGGGCGCTGTGCTGACAGCTCAGAGCCTGGAGCCCGTTTAGGATTCTGTGTCTCCCTGTCTCTGCCCCTAACCCCCTCACATTCTGTCTCTGTCTCCCTCAAAACTAAATACACATTAAAAAAAAAAAAAATTTAAGCAATTGATGAATCTACATTGATGCATCATAACTACCCAGAGCCCATCAGGCTTCAGTCTTGGTAGTGTGCATTCTGCAGGTTTGGGCAAACATGATGAGATGTGTATGTTAGTGTATAGAGTATTTCACTGCCTTAAATATCTTCTGTAGTCCTTCTGTTCACCCATACGCTCTCCTCCTCAGCCCCTGACACCACTGATCTTTTTATGATCTCCACAGATTTGCCTTTTTTAAGATGTCATATAGTTGAAATCACACAGTATGTAGTATTTTCAGATGGCTTTTTTTCACTTAGTCATAGGCATTTCAGTTTACCCCACGTCTTTGCATGGCTTGATAGCTCGTTTTTTTTTTTTAGCCCTGAATAATATTCCATCGTGTGGATGGACCGCAGTTTATTAACCCATTTACCTACATCTTAGTTGCTTCAGAGTTTTAACAGCTGGAATAAAGCTGCCGTAAAACTCCCATGTTCACCTTTGGTTAAATACAAAGACTGTTGTTGCTGGGTTGTAAAGTAAGTAGTTAGTATTGTAAGAAACCACCGTACTGTTTTCCAAAGCGGCTGTATCATTTTGCATTGCCATCAGTGAGGGTTGAGAGTTCCGGTTGCTCCACATCCTTGCCGGCATTTTGTGTTGTCAGTGTTCCAGATTTTTGCCATTCTCATGGGTGTGTAGGGCTGTCTCATTGTATTTGTATTTCCCTGATGTATGACGTGAAATGTCTTTTTATACGCTTTCTTGCCGTGTCTTTGGTGAGCTGTCTGTTAAGGTCTTTGGCCCACTTTTTAGAGTTTTGTATAATTTTTAAAAAATTTTTTTAAAACGCTTATTTATTTTTGACAGAGAGAGAGAAAGAGAGAGACAGAGCACGAGCAGGGGAGGGGCAGAGAGAGAGGGAGACACAGAATCTGAAACAGGCTCCAGGCTCTGAGCTGTCAGCACAGACCCTGACGCAGGGCTCGAACTCACAGACCGCGAGATCATGACCTGAGCCAAAGTCAGACGCTCAACTGACTGAGCCACCCAGGTGCCCCAAGTTTTGTATAATTTGAATCAGTTCTTTATCAGATGTGTCTTTTGTAAATATTTTCTTATAGTCTGTGGCTTGTCTACTCATTCTCTGGACATTGTCTTTCTCGGAGTAGGAGTTTTTAATTTTAATGATGTCCATCTTACCGATTCTCTCTTCCATGGATCATGGCCTTGGTGTTGCATCTAAAAAGTAATTGCCATTCCCAAGGTCAACTTGATTTTCTCCTTTGTTATCTTCTAGGAGTTTTATAGTTTTGGGTTTTATGTGTAGATCTGTGATGCATTTTGTATTTGTTTTATGGAAGTGTTGTAAAGTGTGTGTCTAGATTCATTTTTTTTGCATGTGGAAGTCTAGTTATTCCAGGATCATCTGTTGAAAAGACCGTCTTTGCTTCATCGTATTGCCTTCGCTCCTTTGTTAAAAGATCAGTTGGCTATATTTATATGCATCTTTGCTGGGTTCTCTGTTCTGTTCTAGTCATCTATTTATTTGTTCTTTGACTAATACGACATGTCTTGATTACTGTAACTTCATACTAAATCTTGAAGTTGAGCAGTATCAGCCCTTCAACTCTGTTCTTCTTCAGCATTGTATTGGCTATTTTTTTAATGACTTTATTTTATTTATTTATTCAGAGAGAGGGGCACCTGGGTGGCTCAGTCGGTTGAGGGTCCGACTTCGGCTCAGGTCATGATCTTATGGTTCGTGAGTTTGCGGCCTGCATCCAGCTCTGTGCTGACAGCTTGGAGCTTGGAATCTGCTTTGGATTCTGGGTCTCCCTCTCTTTCTTTCAAAAATAAATAAACATTAAAAAAAGTTAGAGAGTGTGCGCAAGTGGGGGAGAGTCGGGGGGGGGGGGGAGAGAGAGAGAGAGAGGGAGAGGGAGAGAGAGAGAATCCCAGGCAGGCTTTGCGCCGTCAGCTCGGAACCCGACACAGGGCTAGATCCGATGAACCGTATGATCATGACCTGAGCCAGAATCAAGAGTCAAGGCTCAACTGACTGAGCCACTCAGGCACCCCTGTATTGGCTGTTATAAGTCTTGCCTCCGTATATAAACTTGAGAATCGGTTTGTTGATAGCCACAGAATAACTAGCTGGGATTTTGGTTGGGATTTCACTATAGATCAATTTCGGAAGAACTGACCTCTGGACAATACTGAGTCTTCCTGCCCATGAACATGGACTATCTCTCCATTTATTTAGTTCTTCTTTGATTTTGTTATCAGAGTTTTGCAGTTTCTCTCCCATAGATTTTATACATATTTTGTCTTATCCTACCCAAGTATGCCATTTTTTTGGATGCTAATGTAAATGGTATTATATTTTTAATTTCAAATTCCGCTTTGGTGGTGTATAGGAAAGCAGTTGGCTTTTTATATTAACCTTACTCTTGCAACTTTGCTTAATCACTTACTAGTTTCAGAAGTTTTTGTTGTTGATTCAGATTTTCTGCAAAGGCAATCACGTTATCTGTGAACAAAGGCAATTTTATTTCCTCCTTTGTAATCTGCATACCTTCTGTTTCCTTCTCTTGTCTTATTGCATTAGCTGGCACCTTCAGTACCATGTTGAAAAGGAGTGGCGAGAGGGGACACACTTGCCTTGTTTCTGGTCTTTGTGGGATCACATCAAGTGTGATGTTACCTGTACGATTTTTATAGAGATTCTTTATCAGCTTAAGGAAGTTTCCCTTTGTTCCCACAGGAACTTTTCAAGTGCTCCCAACAGAATCATGAACTGAGTGTTGTTATTGTCCGTTTCACAGATGATGATACAGAGGCGTAAAGAGTGCAGGCCACTTAAAAAGTCAGACAGCTGACTGAGTGGCAGAGCCTGTGTTCAATTTGGGAAGCCTGACACCAGCGCGTGATCTTGCCATTCAGATCTACTTGGAGAGGAAAAGATAGTCAAGGTGGGGAGACTGCCAGGAAGGTTTTGATAGCTCCGTGGCCATCTGAGTCACTTTTTACTAATCTTTGTGAGCCTTGGGTTTGTGATCTCGGGGTCACTTTCAGATACTGCCTGGGAGAGGTGAAAGGGAGTGCTCCTTCCCGTCCCAGTGAGTGTCAGATGGTGGCATTGGTCGGGTCCCAGCTGTCAAGGATCTTTGTAAGAACGGGACCATGCCTTCTCCCTGCCTTCTGAGTTCACCTCTTCTGGTTCTTTGGTTTCCTGTGAGCTAAAAATCAGAATTTTTTTGTACAGACTTATTAATGAGTCACTCTACTTTCCTTAATTTTCCTTTACAAAAACTTCTGATGTGGCTATGGTGCAGATAAAAATGGTGGTGCACTGAGCACTGTGTTTTCTTCTTTACGTAGTTACTCATTTGTAAATTTCTAGCCCTGTGAGCTGTTGGTGGTGGTACCCACATTGACAAATATTTGATCAATATTGATCCCCCAAATTTCTTTAGCGCCTACTGGGTGCTATGCCAGGAACTTAGGATATCTTGGGGAAACATACACAAAGGATTAAAATGTTTAGTGATATGGGGGCGCCTGGGTGGCTCAGTCGGTTGAGCATCCGACTTCGGCTCGGGTCATGATCTCACAGTCCATGAGTTCAAGCCCCGCATCGGGCTCTGTGCTGACAGCTCAGAGCCTGGAGCCCATTTCGGATTCTGTGTCTCCCTCTCTCTCTGCCCCTCCCCTGTTCATACTCTGTCTCTCTCTGTCTCAAAAATAAATAAACGTTAAAAAATTAAAAAAAAAAAATGTTTAGTGATATGAAGAGAAAAGACATCAGGTTTAATAGGAGCAGAGAATGACAGACTTTACACGGGGAAAAAGTGCTTGTACTAAGGTTAAGAAGATACTAAAAGTTAACCAGAGTGCGTGAAAGGGATGGGATAGGGTAGGCCTTGTAGCTGGAGAGCAAAGCGTGTGCAAGATGATAATTAACAGCAGAGAAGCTGAGAGCTTCAAGACCCCCGTGAAGCAGAAATGGATGAGAAAGAGGCCAGCAGAGCCTGTTCTGTTGGTGATGGAGAGCCATTGGATTATTGATCTGGAGAGTGGTCTGATCACGTGCCTTCGCGTTAGCGTTTACTTCGGCAGTAAAGTGGTGGCAGTGAGGGGCTCAAGGTTACACAGCTAGTAAGAATCCACTGCGGTTTGAACTGAGGTCACTCTGCCCCTCTTTAATAAAGTCTGTTCAAGTCTACGTCATTTAAGGTACCCAGAGTTCAGCTTCACTGGTTAGTAACACGGGCAGCAGAAGTGAGAATGGCACACGCGTAGCTACTGGAAGAAGACAAGAGATTAAGTGAGACTTATCGTGATGATCGAGGCATAATTGGCAGAGAAGCGGGAAGGACGAGGGCTTAAACCAGGTGTAATTGCATAAAAGGTCAGGGTGTGAAATAGTAAGGACCTGACAGGTTTGCGTTTGAAAGAGAGGTCAGAAATCACTAAGGTGTTAGTTAAAAAGCCATGTTGGCAAAGCCGACGATAAAGTTCCCTTGAAAGAAATTACGAAGTCAGGCAAAGGTATTTTTTTGGAACAAGTTACTGAGCTGCGTTGAATTTTGAAGTTTAAGGGTGCTCTCTGCAAATCATTGAGGGTTTTTGATTGTATTAGCCCACAGACGTGGCTCTCTTTTAGACTCTGGGGACACAGAGATAAATGAGACATACTGGCCCAGCACCCGAGGACCACGTCACGGTTCCTCTTGCATCGTTGACCTTCAGAATACCTCCTCAGCTACAGACCGCCTAAACTTGGTGAAGAACTTTGAGGTCAGTCAGTTCCTGCCATGCCGTCTCACTCCCGTGCCAAGTGCCGTGTCCTCCGCCCCGTGCCCCACGGCTCTCTTCTGGGGGACAGGATCTAACTCCTCACGAGTGTTTTGTTCTTGCCTGCCCTCGCTGCAGATTGGCTCTCCCCAGAGGCCACCGGTTCTCGCAGTTGGTGGCTGCTGGCGCTGTCCTCCACACCGAGCAGCTCAAAGGGACGCGAGGTCTGTGTTCACTCGCTCCCTTTGCTGTTGGCGGATTGTTACTCTTCCAGGCAAAAACCCGGTGAGCTTGCGGGTCCGTCGTCTTGCGGGCATCACTCTCGTGTTTATGGGGGGTCCTGGCGCCGGGGTTCAGCTCTACTTGGTCTCGTTCAAGCATCCAGGTGACTTTCCACTTCTGTGAATGCGGGGATTTGGGTTTGTTTTATTTATTCCTATATCTCGGGGCCCCAAACAGTGGCTGGCACATAGGAAGTGCTTAATTTTTGTTGAATAAATAAATAAAAATTTTAAAACACTCTTGACTTGCCTCCATAAACCTTTAGCAACCCACTGCGTAGACCAAGCCTTACCCCTTATTGCCTGAGACGGCTCCACCTCTGAAGTTGTTTTCCAGTTGAGGAATGTAATACATGTTAATTGGTAAAAATTTAGAAAATGGACAGGCTAAAAAATTTTTCTCTCCTAATCTCGCTACCTAGAGATGAAGGTTGATATTTTGCTTTTATATCTTTCTAGGCTTTTTTTTTCCTGTGCACGTGCAAATGTTTTTTTAATTTTTTGAGGAATCACAATTTCATATTGCGAAATCTTTCCTTGTAATCTTCAGTCACATGAAACACGAACGTCTGCTGCGTGCTTAGGTAGCGTGTCGGTTGCTAGAGGTGCAACGTGAAAGGAGACAGCCCGGGCGGTAACCTGCGTGCAGAAGTCTAGTGACGGCATCACGGTTCACGGCTGTCCTGTGCCCTGTTAAATGAAGCACCGTGGTTTTTGAGCCAGCCCCCTATTCTTTTCCCGTTGCGATTAGTAGTTTTCCTGTTAGAAACAGTGCTGCCTGATTATGTCCCTAGGATGAATTCAAAGAAGTGGAATTTTGGGTCAGACTGGAAGCATTTTTAACCTGTTGTTCTGGAGAAAAGCTGCACTGCTTTATAGTCTCGCCAGGAAGCTGAGCTAGTTTGTATAAAATCTAGTTTATCTGCACCCACGCCAGAAGGCGTGTGCGTTTTTTTA
This sequence comes from Panthera leo, assembly GCF_018350215.1. Lineage (NCBI taxonomy): Eukaryota > Metazoa > Chordata > Mammalia > Carnivora > Felidae > Panthera > Panthera leo. The sequence continues at coordinate 1,385,885 of NC_056684.1, forward strand.
AGTTCTAATTTGGTAAATAAATTTTTTTTTATTGAGGTATAATTTACATGCCATAAAATTCACCCATTTAATAAGTGTTCACTTCAGAAATTTTAGATAAATGCACACAGTTGTGTGATTACTACCACACTCCACTTAGAACATGTCTGTCACTCTAGAAAGATCCCTCAAGCCTGTCTGTAAACGGGTCCTGTTCCCAATCCCGATCCTGGGTAACCAGTATATCTGCTCTCTGTTTCCGTAGATTTGCTCTTTCCCAACGTGTACGTGGAATCCCATATTTTAATGTGGACTTTTGAGTTCGACTGCTGTCACTGGCACGTTTTTGAGGTACACCTATGTTGTGACATCTGTCATTAGCTTGGTCCTTTTTTCTTTTCTTATTTTTTATTGTGGTAAAATACGCATAAAATATATGCATTAAATCACTTGTAAGTGAGTGAACGCACGCTGGTATGCAGCCATCACTGTTGTGCGTCTTCAGAACTTTTTCCATCTTGAAACTCTGTGCCCATTTAACAGCAGCTCATCGTCTGCTCCCCAGTAACTGCTATTTTCTTTGTGTCTCTGAGAATTTGAGGTTTTTTCTTTTCTTCTCTCTCTCTCTCTCTCTCTCTCTCTCTCTCTCTCTCTTCCTCTTCTCTGTGCCCAATGTGGGGCTTGAACTCACGATTCCAAGATTAAGAGTTGGATGCTCTACCAACCGAGCCAACCAGGCGCCCCTGAAGTCCTTTGTATAAGCGGAATCATACAGAATTTGTCCTTTTTGTACCTGGCTTATTTCACTTAGCATGCGATCTGCAAGGTTCATTCATCTTGTAACACATACGAAAATTTCACTGCTGTTAAAGACAGAATAATATTTCATGGTGAGTGTATAGATCACACTTTGTCTCACCGTGTCTGTCCACAGACATTTGGGTTGTTTCTGTAATGCTGCTGTAAACATTGGTGGTCAAATAATTTCCAGGTTTTGCTTTCACAGCTTTTGCTTCTATGCTAGAAGCGGGATGTCTGGGTCATGTAGTAATTCTGGATTTAACTTGCTGAGGAACCGCCACACTCTTTGACAGAGGCTGTACCTTTTTACATTCCCACTACCGGTGCACAAGGGTTCTCATTTCTCCACATCCTCACCAAAACTTTTCTCTTTTTGAAAATAGCCATCCAGACGGTGCGAAGTGGTATCTCAGTGTGGTTTTGATTTGCGTTTCCTAATGATCAGTGATGCTGGGCATCTTTCCATGTGCTTATTGGCCTAGATGAGTATGTCATCTTTGGGGAGGTGTCTATTCAAGTTCTTTTAGGAGTTCCTTATATATTCTGGATATTTATCTCTTATCCAGTAATCACATTTGTACATATTTTGTCCCATTCCGTGGGGTGCCTTTTTATTTTTACTCTGTTGATTGTGTCCTTTGGACAAAAGTTTTTAACTTTGATGATGCTCAGATTATCTGTTGTTACCTTTGTTTTCGGTGTCAAATCCAGGAAATCATTGCCACATCCAGTGTCCAATCTTGTGCCCTGTGTTTTCTTGTAGGAGTTTTATAGTTTATACATTTAGGTGTTTGACTCATTTCAGTTAATTTTTGTACATGGTGTAAGTGTCAAACTTCATTCCTTAGCTTGTGGATATCCAGCTTTCCCACTACCTTTTTTGAAAAGACTGCCCTTTCCCCCATTGAATGCTCTTGGCTTGTCCTTTTTTATTGCTGGTTAGTTTTCATTGTGTAGATACCGACCACGTTGTATTTATTTATCCGTGTCCTGGTTCGTGGACATTGGGATCGTTGCCAGTTTTTGGCTCGTCTTGCCACTGTGAACATTTATGTACAAGTTTTTGGATGGCAGACATTTTTGTTTCTCTTGGGCAGAAATCTGGAAGGGGAATTACAGGTCATATGAGAACTGCAAGTTTAACTTTGTAAGAAACCACAATTTTCACAGTCCCAGCAGCAGCGCCCGTGAGGATTCCTTTTGTCTTCCCTGTCACCAGCACTTGGTGTGCTCCTCTTTGTGCTGGTGGCTCTTCCGGTTCCGAGGGAGGAGTGGCTGCTCCTTGTGGGGTGACTTTGCATCTCTTAAACAGCTGATGAGGTCTCTATCTGGGGGCGGGGTCTTGTGGCTGCAGCCCCACCCCTCCCGCCCTCCTCCTCTCCCCACCACTGGGTCTTCAGCTTGGTCAGCCCCAGTCTTAACACTCTTGTTTCTTCTTTCTCCCGCTGCCCGCCCCTCTTTGTTTATTTATTTCATTTAAAAAAATTTTTTTTTTTTTCTATTTGTTTTTTCTTCAACGTTTTTTTATTTATTTTTGGGACAGAGAGAGACAGAGCATGAACGGGGGAGGGGCAGAGAGAGAGGGAGACACAGGATCGGAAACAGGCTCCAGGCTCCGAGCCATCAGCCCAGAGCCCGACGCGGGGCTCGAACTCACGGACCGCGAGATCGTGACCTGGCTGAAGTCGGACGCCTAACCGACTGCGCCACCCAGGCGCCCCTCATTTAAAAAATTTTTAATGTTTATTTTTTGAGAGAGAGGGAGGGAGAGAGGGAGGGAGAATGCAAGCAGGGGAAGGGCAGAGAGAGGGAGACACAGGATCCGAAGCAGGCTCCAGGCTCCAAGCTGTCAGCACAGAGCCCGACGCGGGGCTCGAACTCACGAACCGAACTGTGAGATCAGGACCTGAGCTGAAGTCGGAGGCTTAACCAACTGAGCCACGGTGCCCTGGCAGACCCCTCTTTGATCACTTTCTTACTTTCTAATCTCGGACTACCGTTCGCATACCCTGTTTCTAAACCTAAGCAGCTAATGTTACCAAGCAGGTCATGTGATTTTGTTTTGCCACCATTGTGAGTTTTTCTGTAACTTTTTATTTTGATTTAATTTTAAACTTAGCATAGAAATTGCATGAATAGTACAAGGAACTCCTACTCCTTTTTTTCTCAGATTCTCAGTTGTTATGCTTTGTCCTATTTGCTTATCAATATTCTTTTGTTTCTTTTTCGGACTGTATATGTGTGTGTAGAAATATATGCATATTTTCTTCTGAGTCATTCGTGTAAGCTGGAACCTTACTCAGGTTGCATAGCTATGTAGTGGTAAAGCAGGGACTGGAGTCCAGACGTGTGTGTGTGTGTGTGTGTGTGTGTCCCCATCCGTCCGTCCGTCCCGTCAGTAGCTGGCACATACTTGCTGCTTAGGAAAGGCCTCTCGAATGGACCGGTGACCACGGCTCACCTGTCAGAGTCTGTACGTGCTCTCTTGGGCTGTCCACACGGCTCGGTGCTTGGGTTTCGCAGACTCCAGCTTGGGACGTGTGCTTTGCCACTTCTGGCTGTTTGCCCGGCAGCTTCCATCATGTCACTAAGGCTGTTCCCTCGTCGCTGGAGTGGAGGACAGGACAGTTCCTCCTTGTGACGGACGTTGTGAAGGTTAGAGGGGACCGCACAGGTGAAACGTTTGTCACCGACCCTCGCCCTTCCTTTCATAATTCGTCCCGTTCTGCTGACGTAGCCACTGGCTTGTCTTCGTCGTCCCCCCCCCGCCTCGTTTTTTCACCCCAGGATCTTGGTCCTGGCAGACTTGGTGTCTGGTCCCCAGGGAGGACACAGCTCCAGCGAAAGGTCTGGGGTGACAGCTGTCGGGAGACCCTGATCTGAGTCCCAGTCAGAGCTGTGAGGCCGAAGCTTTGATCACAAAAAGTCCAATTCCAGGTGCGGGGATTTCGAGAGCTGGTTCCAGGAGCCGCGCTGCCTTTGGCATCCCAGTTTTTGAGTATTTTTTATTTGCCCTTGTAAACTTGTGGAGTGTTTCAGAAATACCAACTTTGGTGCGCCTGGGTGGCTCAGTCGGTTGGTTAAGAGTCCAACTTCGGTTCAGGTCATGATCTCACGGTTCGTGAGTTCGAGCCCTGCGTCGGGCTCTGCGCTGACAGCTCGGAGCCTGCTCCTGCTTCTGTGTCTCCCTGTCTCTCTCTGCTCCTCCCCTGCTCACACGCTGTCTCTCTCTCAAAAATAAAGACTAAAGAAAAAAATTTAAAAAACAAAAAAGAAATACCAACTTTGTAGGGTCCATAAAATACCGGGTCACACCCTTGGAAGCAGTGCAGAAATTTGAGGTGGCCCGACACGTCCGCCCCTGGCCGGCACCCCTCTCAGAGGTACGTGTTTTTCCAGGAAACTGTGCCGTTTCGTTGCTGCATCACACGTTCTAGGTTTTTCTTTAGAAGATCAGGTCTCCGTATGCGCGACCCCGTCTGGCAAGTAGGGGGAAGAGAAAGCCATCAAACCAAATACTTCCAAAGTAAGAATTCTTGGGGATTGTCTTCTCGGTTGATAAAGTGTGTATAGCAACCTATTCGGTGATCGGGGTTTTCAACCGAGACCGAGGGAAGGGCGCACGTGGCACTGGAGAGGCTCTGCGGGGCAAGGGACAGCGTCCCGCCACGGGGTCTCTGAGGAGCCTGGGCGTGTATTGCTGGTTCGCGTGTGACTGGACTCCAAGCCGGATTTTGTTCTCCTGATTTGGACGGTTTTCTCAGAATAATTAAACATCTCTTTGGAGGAAATGGTTCCCCGCACCTCTTGCGTAACTGCCTTCACCAGATGAGTCTCACGTAGGTAACAGTTTTAATGTTGTCTCTTATAATGCTGTCTTAATGTCGCCTGAAAATCAAGAGTGAGCTATTTCAGAGGAGAACAGCACCGGGGTTGCTGGTTTGTCCTCGCCACCCTGGGTTTGCTCTTCAGTGTCTCTGCGAGGAAACAGGCCCCCTTTCCGTACAGCGTTTAATACCTCAGCGTGACCACCCAGGTTAACAGGTGATAAAATTCTTGAATGTAAAATTGTACAAACAGCTTATTTCTCAAGACCAAATCCTTTACGGTGTTAATTCAGTGGACAGATGGGACTAGAAGCCATTAAATATTTTCCCTCCACCCCGAGCAAGCGGCATGGTCCCCTGTGTTCATCAGCGGCGAGAGAGCAGTGTTCTCTGGCTGCTTGTGGTCATTTGGTTTTTAAGTTTATGATACCCTTAAGACAAAACAGAAACTACACAGGAATTCCTTCAGGAGGACCGACATACGTCACCCTAACCAGAACTCTTGTGCGTTGCACGAGTGAGTATCTGTTGGGGTTTTTTTTAGCAGAGGGAAGGAAAGCAGCCGGACTTAGGTGGGAAGAGGGGAACGTTCTGGACTGCCGGAAAGCTGTCTTGTCTGTCGCCTGTCATTTGCTAGCTCCAGCTTCTTGCACAGCTCAAAGAGAAGAGATGGAAACGTATTTAGTGACGCACAAGGTACAGAGAGTGCAGGCAGCAAAAGGGAACTGCCCCGGAGCCCCGTCCCTCCGCCTGCCGTCAGCTGTCAGCCCCTTGTGGGCGGCCACGAGTGATCCCGGCTCCTCTCTCCTTTGCCTAATCAGAATATCTGCTCTGAATGGCTTTCCATCTTTTTGGTGGAAACCTTCATCGCATTGTAGTGGGTCTTAGAAGTTTAGGAAAAAAATAGGAAAAGAGTCCACGTTAACCATAGATGTTCTTATCCTGTGCAAAATGTGAGCATCTTGGAATAATGGAGGCACAGTCGATGTATTGTAGCTTTGTTTTGTGAAGTCAGGCATTTGTGTACATGTTGCATATGTTACCTATTTTATGAAAAAAGGAGGAAACCAGGGAAAATCTTATGAAATGCTCAGTTCTCTATGAAAAATAGCCCTCTTGGTCAAAAAGGGCCTGTTCGGTCTCTCGCATTCGTATAGGAGGGTCCTGTTGGCCATGTTCTTGAGTTCACTGGTCCTCACCTCCAAAATAGTTGAGGCACAGAGAGCGAAGCCGGGGGTTTCTTTCTCTCCAGAGTCCTCCCCCACCCCTCCCCAACTGCCATGGCTTTTCCACCGAGCGTCACAGGTCTGAAAGAACCTTCGTTTGCAACCACATCTGGCCCTATGTAACCACTTCATCTATAGCTGGAGCCAGGTCAGTGAGGACTGGTTTTGTCCTTCAGATTTTACGGTAGAAATTTTCCATAACTTAGATGAACTAAATGTGTATCTCCAAGATTTTGATGAGTGTATAGCACATCTATGCTTTAAGTGTGAGATGTGCCGAAAATCATAATTCCTTAAACTTAACAATCTTGAGATGTTAAATGCTTATTCAGTGCTTATTACAAAGAGGCTTTTAAAGAATAATGGTTTTTTGATCCTTCTGTTTACATGTGCTGTTTTGGCTGGGAAACTTCTGTTTGCAATTTGAGCTCTTGTGTAGGGGTGGGGTTGGTGAGCAGAGGGGAAATAGAAATTTTCTTTTCCTTCTTTTTTTTTTGTTTTTGTTTTTGTCTTTTTGAGAGGAGAGAAAGAGAGGGTCCCACGCAGGCTCCGCACTCAGCACAGAGCCCAACGCTAGGCTCAGTCCCACAACTGTGAGATCATGACCTGAACCAAAACCAAGAGTCTGACGCTCAACCGACTGAGCCACCAGGCGCCACCGTATTTCCATTTTTCTGACGACTTCCAGGTTTCCTGGCGGGGCAGATGGCCGTTATTACATCGAGCCCTTTCCCGTCAGCCCGTTAGGCTCTTCCTCCCTTTGCTAAGACCTCTGCCTCCCCCTCTCGACATGGTCGTAGACGAGTTGTGTGATCCAGGGTTACAGTCGGCTCGTGTTTTGCTGAAGACGAAGTTTGTGTTCCTGTCTCTCGTTCTCCTCGTTACTGCTTGGGTTTTGAGAGACGCTTGCTTATTCTGTGATCTCGAAGTCGGAGGTCCCTCTGCTCATCTCCTCTCCTATCATGGTGCCTTTCCAGCAATTGAGAGGAGAGTGTATGCAACCATCAGCCCCGGGGTAGAGGACTATATTAGTTCGGTACAGACCATCTGGAAAAATTGTTCCTGCGTGCTTTAACCCTCTTCTCCCCAAAGTGTCACCGAAATCTTTTGCGCCAAATTCTGAGCAGCAAATCTCCGTTAATACCATTCTTATTTGAGTTATCAGGCTGACTGCCAAGTGGCAAAAAGCTGAACCCCTCGTTCCATACCAGGTACTGTAGTTAGTTGTAAACCATTGTTTTCTTACGTCCATCCAACAAAAAGCACTTCCTAAAATTTTAAGTAGTGGCTCTCCAAAGTTTATAGTGGGAAACCATTGTGTTTTGACAGACTACTTTTGAGATGCATCCTTTGACCTAATTTTAGTTGACCTAAATTATTCTCCAGTTACCATCTTTACAGTAATTTGAAACCGTTTTCTTTTCAGCTACGAACATGTATTTACTGTGTTCTGTGCTAAAATAATATTTCCCCATATGTATCTACAGTAGTGGTTCTCACACTCGAATCTAAGAATCCCTTGGAAGCTTAGTCTCAGTCTTGGTCTGCGTCTCCGGAAACTGATGTGGCAGGTGTGGAGTAGGACCTGGGAATTTGTAATTTTCTGAAGTTGTTAATCCATATTTAGTGATCAGTTCAGGAACACTCTTTTTAAATCTACTTATCTCTTGACATTTTGAGTCGTATTCTCGTTGGTCTTTGCTTTTGGCTGCCATAAAGCCAGGTCATTGGAACTTTGATTTCACTATGTTGAGGCCAGTGCTGGAGCCACTTGGACTTTTTAACATTTAAGACCAAGGAGCTATTATAGGACCCGTTGTTGATGATGAACAGTTTTCAGCTGAACGCTATATGGCTTCAAAGACTATGGTGCCTAGCAATTTATTTGATGTTTTTTAACCACACCTAGAAACAGAAGAGAAAAAACCGATCTTGGAGTTACTGATTCAGGCCTGCCTAACAATTTATATAAATCAGGTATCACGAACATAGGAATTTAAAGTTATCAAGATCTCTGTGTAATGTGGAAAACCAAATCAGTGCACATTCAGGGGTTGACTCCTCCTAAATAGTTTTCGAGCTAATACGCTTCTATTTTTGTTCCCCGTGAAGGGAGAATTGAAAATTAGTCCCGTTACTGGTGCTTTCTTCAGCAGAAGTAGTGAAAGTAAACGTGGGTATTTTAACGACGTGAGAAAGAGATTACTGCTTCGATGATGTCTGTACACAGTGCTTATGTCTGCAGTGATCTATGGGTGCCATTAAATTCCTGAAGAGAACGTAGTATAAATTAGAAAATCTTAAACACACAGGCTTGTCATCTGGCCTACTATTTTCAGATTGCTACAGATTAATGTGACCATTTACTGGCCTGGAAGGAGGAAAGTTGCTAATTTAAACCAGATTAGTATGTTCTACGCTGTTAAAGCATTCCTTGATCCTAAAAAGTAAAGATGAAAAGGACTGGTAATTTGATGTTTACATGGGAGGTTTAGTTTCCTGTGGTTGCTGTCTAGAGGCTCCGGGTTTGTGTCCGTGGTATATGGATAAATGCAGGCCAGATGCCAGTCTGCTGTCTAAGCGTGGGGCTCCTGGGGGTGCCAGTCCACTGTCCAAGCGTGGGGCTCCTGGGGGTGCCAGTCCGCTGTCCAAGCATGGGGCTCCTGGGGGTGCCAGTCCGCTAAGCGTGGGGCTCCTGGGACACCTGTTGTGTTGCAGGCGTGTCAGGTATTGGACATACGGTGATGAGCGACACAGATGGCTTCTAGTATTTAGTGTTAATCAGATCCTAACAGGCAGAAGGATGTGGTTTAACTTTGACCAGGAAAGTGACTCGTGTGTTAGTTAGCATGTGCTGTTTCTTAGCAGGGGTATTTTTGTGTTCATTTTTCTCCGTGTATTTATCCCATTTGCAACATAATATTTGTATGCAACATATATAACTGTTAACTGGGATTAATCAAAAAGGATTTATAGAAAAAAAGTTTAATGGTTGTTGGAAACTTTGTAAAAAGTCAACTCTAGGGGCACCTGGGGGGCTCAGTCGGTTGAGCATCCGACTTCAGCCCAGGTCATGATCTCACGGTTTGTGGGTTTGAGCCCCGCGTCGGACTCTGTGCTGACAGCTCGGAGCCTGGAGCCTGCTTCAGATTCTGTTTCCCTCTGTCTCTCTGCCCTTCCCCTGCCCGCGCTCTGTTTTCTCTCAAAAATAAATAAGCATTAAAAAAGTTTTTAAAAACATCAACTCCAGGGTCCCTGGGTGGCTCAGTTGGTTAAGCGTCCAACTTGGGCTCCGGTCACAACCTCACGGTTGGTGAGTTCAAGCCCCGCACCAGGCCCGCAGCTGTCAGCACAGAGCCTGCTTCAGATCCTCTGTTCCCCTCTCTCTGCCTCTCCCTTGCTCTCTCTGTCTCAAAAATAAATAAACATTAAAAAAAAATTTTTTTAAATCAACTCTGTATTCTCAGTGAACAGAATATAATAAACTGAAAATGGCATTTGAAACCCTAATGGTTATTCAGTATGTTTTTATTGGATAGGTAGTAACAATATATTCAGACTTCTAATTGTTAAGAGTTATAGGGGAAAGGACCCCACCTGACTTCTTGAGGCTGGATTTGTGTCTTCTGTCGCGTCCCTCCCGGCTCTGCAGAGAAGTCAGCAAGCGAGAGAGCGGGTTCACTGAAGGTGTATGCATCTGAGCATTTTATCTTGGTAATATTGACATGACCATTATACTAATAGAATGGAGAAAAATTGTTTAAATTGAAAGGCTATTCTTAAATTGCTATTATTTTGAGCACTTGAACTTAGTGGTAAACAAGTTAAAAATGTTTGAAATGTGATTTTTCTTAAAAATACTTTGAAGTTCTGGCGCCTGGGTGGCTCAGTCAGTTAAGCTTCTGACTTCGCTCAGGTCGTGATCTCACGGTTTGTGGGTTTGAGCCCCATCCTATGTCAGGCTCTCTGCTGACAGCTCAGAGCCTGGAGCCTGCTTGGGATTCTTTGTATCCCCGTCTCTCTCAGCCCCTCCCCTACTCATTCATATTCATTCATTCATTCATTCATTCATTCATTCATTCTCTCTCTCTCTCTCTCTCTCTCTCTCAAAAATAAATAAACATTAAAAAATTGAAAAAACTTTTAAGTTCTTCTTAAGTTCCCTGAAGAAGTCTCTTGGCTTCAAATTACCCGGTTTACTATGAGTTTATCTTTAGGTTTTATATTTGAATGCTGGTTATTGATCTTTTCAAAAGAAGGATCTTTTTTAAAAATGGAAGCTTTTATTTGAGAATTGAAAACTCTTTAGAACACGGGTTATTTTGTAACATAACTTTAGTGATTAAGAAAGTATGAGGAAATTGCTTTCTCTGCATTTTCTGAAGAGTTAGGAAACATTCAGAAGGATGAATTCCTGAAAGGAATAAGCTAGGCTGCCTTTATTTGGGAGGTGTCTTTTGTTGAAATGCAATAAATTCATGTCAGTTACACTTTTTTAAAATATTTAGGACTAGGAAATCATACTTAGTAGAATTTGTTTGAATTATAAGCCCCCTTTTCCCAACTTTAAAAACTGACAATAAGTATGTTCAAGCTCTCATTCACACTTCATGCTTGTCGTAAAGCAACACGTTAATTGTATAGCGGTCTGAGGGGCACCTGGCTGGCTCAGCCACCAGAGCCAGCGACTCTTGATCTCGGAGTCATGGATTTGAGCCCCATGTTGGGTGTAGAGATTACTTGAAAATAAAAATAAATGAAAAGCAATCCAAGCTGACCTTGTTCAAGGTACCAAGTCATTTTCAAGGCACTGTGGTGATAAAAAAAAGTAGATATAGAGAGAAGGTAAGAAAGGGAAAAGTTTCTCTGCTTCTATCTAAATGAGGGTAATTGTTTAGAACGTTATTTTAAGATATGAAAAATAAAACGATTGCTTAGTAGAACACTGGTACTGGAGAGAAACTCCTAATCCTCTTCCGTGCCACCTCCTGCTGTAACTCAAACTTGTAATAGTAAGATCCTCTGCCTAGCATCGCTGTGACTCCATCATGTTTCGAATCAGAACGGCTGTTTCTTTTGTCCTATTCTATTATTTTTAAAAATTCAGCTTTATTGAAGTAAATTTGCATACAACAAAATTAGCTAATTTTAAGTGTGCAGTTGTAGTTACGATGAATGTGGTTATAACCACGATGTGGAACGTTTCCGTTACCCCAGAAAGTTTCCTGGTGTCGCTCAGGAGTTCATTCCTCTGCCACCCTTGGTCCCTGGACCTGCATTCTGCCTGGTGGCTCTCTGTAGCATTTCATATAAATTGGATCACATATTATGTAGTCCTTTGTGTCTGTCTTCTTTTACTTGGCACGGTAATTTAGAGACTCCTCCGTGTTGTCATCGGTGGTTGGTTGCTTTTTATTGCTAAATAGTGTTCCATTGTGTGCACGCGGCCCGATCTGTGTATCCACTCGCCATCTGTTGGCTACTCCGGCTGACTTGGTACTTGGCCGTCACGAGTCACGAATGAGGCCGCCGCGAACACGCCAGCACAAGCCTGTGTGTGGACGTGCGTGTGAGTACCTGGGAGTGGACCTTTGCTGTGGTACAAATGGAGCCTTTGTCTCGTAGTCTGGGCAGAGGAGGAAACCCATGTTGAACCAAGAGGATGAAACCTGTCCTGGGGAAAAAGCTGGATTGCCGACCGACCGTTAATTCTCTTCTTTGTACTTGTGTTTTATGTTTTGTCTTCTCCCTTTCCCCCCAACAAGCGCCTGCCTTTAATTTTAACTGTAAAACCTCTTCAAAAATGATATTCCTTATTTAAAACTCAAATTTGTAAGAAAAGCCTAAATTTTGAATGGGCTTGTTGAACCATGGCTGGTTTGTAATAGTTCCCGTCCCCTTCCCCCTAGTATTTCTGCCTTCTACTAAGTTTTATTTTTTTGGAGCCTTTTTTTGTTTCTTTCTATATCACCGTTCTCCTCAGAGTTGGGACCTGCATGGTATGATCTGAGTTAAGGGAAATACATAAGTAGCTACAGATAAAGGTTTATGATTTGTAGTGTCATAGTTTGGGGTTTGCTGGAAACTCGGCTGCAGACTGTGTTGGTCTGACTTAATGATTCATGAAGCCTCTGAAGGGAGCTTAATTTGCTGACTCATGCATGTTATAATCTCCTTGGCAGTATAGGTAAGACTTGATTTAGAAACAAGGGATGCCTGAAAACTTGCTTCCTGCCCTCCTAAATAGATTATGTATGTATACTAATCATACATATTAGGGACTTTCGGTTCAAAATTGACTTAATTTTACATTGGAGTTCATCAGCTTTCTTTCACAGTGTGGATTATTCTGATTCTTGTATTAAAAGAGCATCAACCCGGGCACCCGGTTGGCTCAGGTGGCTGAACGTCCAGCTTCCCCTTAGGTCACGATCTCAAGGTTCGAGAGTTCAAACCCCCATCGGGCTCTGTGCTGACAGCTCAGAGCCTGGAGCCTGCTTAGGATCCTCTTTCTCCCTCTCTGTCTGCCCCTGCCCCCCCTGCCTTTGCCCCACTCCCACTCTCAAAAAGAAACACTTAAAAAAGAGGAGCATGAACCGGCAGCAGAGATTGGCATTTGAATTAAGATCAGAGGAAAATTTGGAAAGCTAGTACTTAGGTCCAGTGGGCAGAGGATCTGATAACGTCTGTCTGAGAAAATGGGAGAGAACACAGGAATTTTGGTTGGGATAAAATATCTTTGCCCGTTTTGCAGTTAGGCATTCTGCGATGGCCTGTTAAAGTGCCTCCTTTAAACAAGGTATGCCATCGGGTTAAAGAGATTAATCTGATAGAGAGCAGGTCAAAGAAGGCCGTAGCTGTGTAACGGAGCGGATCTGGAATTGGCTAAAGTACAGTAAATGTTGTGCCCCGGTGCTCATACCTGATGCAGAAGGTATTGCGTATAGGAGACTAAAATTCGTCGCTTCTTCCTGGGTCATCCCTGTTCAGCCTTGACTTTCTGATTTTGCTGGGTATCTACCCCTCCAATTCCTGTCTTTGTTACACTGTGAGCCAGGTGATGCGTGCTATCATTCCACTCCTTTCCAAAGGGAATTGTTTGCGCGCTTTTCCCAATAGAGAGACTATTGTTCTGTGCCTCTTGACAAGCAAAAAAAGGAGTGTGGGTATAAGATGCAAATAACTGTACAGCGGTCAAAGCTGTGCTCTACAGCTGTTAGTCTTGTAAAACCCCTTCCACTAGTTGCGAAGAGGATGGTGGAAGATTGAACGGAAGTTACAATGCGCAGGGAAGATGTGTGGGGCCGCTGGGGAGGAAGGGGAGCTGGGCATTAGTGGTGTGGCGGTGTGTGGCCATCAGGATGGTCTCCTTTCCCACGCCTTCTCTCGTTCATAGTCCCCTCTCTGTTTTCTTTCTTTTTCCCTCCAGCTTTATTTCATGGTTCCGTGCCACGGACGTGTTTGTGTATTAGCCGCTTGTGGGCCAGCTTCTCAGTGATGACATTGTTACGTTGTCTTTTCCAGGTGTTCTCTGGTAAATGGGTGCTTCATCAGCTCTTTATTGGCATTTGGAGTTTATTTGGGGAAGGGCGGTTTAATATTTTCCTTGCGTGTTGTTGATCACACGCCTCTTACTTTGGTTCTGCTTTGCTGCCTGGCATGAGCAGAAATTAACCTGATTTGGAAGGGACACTCCCCTGCAGCTGCACCCCCAGTTGGAAGATGGCAGGGGCTCGGGGGGTCGGGGGAGGACTGTCCTGTGACCGCGGCGTGGTTTGGGGAAGGTTGGGAGGAGGTGACGTGCCCTTGACTCCGATCCACTGAGCCACACCTTGTCATCAGTGTGGAATGGCATGTGTCATGTAGCACTCCGCCGGGTGTTTGACATGAGAGCACTATAATAATTCACCAAATCGGAAATCAGGGATTACTGTAATTGCCGTCGGATTGGAGTTTGAGTAGACGGACATCAGACTGGAAAAATGATACTCTTTCTTGTTAGGTATTCAGAATCCTTAGAACATCAGCCTCGAATATTTATCTTTCTCAGGTTTTATTTTGAGATAATTTCAGGGCTGCCTGGGCGGCTCAATCGGTGAAGCATCCGACGTCGGCTCAGGTCGTGATCTCACAGTTTGTGGGTTTGGACCCTGTGTCGGGCTCTGTGCTGACAGCTCAGACCTTGGAGCCTCCTCGGATTCTGTATCCGCCTCTCTCTGCCTTTCCCCAGCTTGCACTCTGTCTCTTTCTTTCTCTGTCTCTCTCAAAGTAAACATTTAAAAATGGTTGGAAATAATTTCAAGTTTATGGAAAGTTACATTAATAATACAAAGAATTCCCATATACCCCTTGGCAAGGTTCACCCACTGTTAACTCTTTGCCACGTTCACTCTGTCATTCTCTTATTTTTTCCTGGATGGTTTGACGGTAAGTTGCACGCATCATGTCCTTTTCCCATGTAAGGCTTATGCAGATATTCTGACAAGGCCATTCTTGTATTTTCGAAGACAGTTCAGTTATCGAATAAGGGAGATTTAACACCGATTAATAATAGAATTCTCTAATACATGGTCCACTTCCGAATTTCTCTATTTCTCCCAGAAATGCTCTTCATTAATTTTTCTCCCGGTCCAGGATCCAGCCTAGAATCATTTGTGGCATTTGGTCACTTTGTCTCTTTTTATTGTCCCTTCATCAGGAACGCTTTAGCTTTTACCTTCTTGACGTTGGTATTTTGTGAAGAGTGACCATTTATTTACAGAATCTCTCTCAATTTGAGTTTGTCTGATGTGTCCTTTTGAATACCTTTGGGAAACGCAGAGTCAGCGGGGACACCACGTTAGTGATGTGTGCTTCTCGGTGCATCGTGTCAGGGGGCACGTGTCCGTCTGTCCCCTCATCGGGGAAACTAACTTGTGGTCTTTGGATCAGTGTGGTATCTTCCAGGTTCTTCCACTTAAAGGTTTATTATTTTTCATTTTGTAGTAAGTCATCTGTGGGGAGCTGACTTTGAGGCTGCTCTGTTCCGTACCAGACTTTCCCTATAGACAGTGTTCCCTATCAGACTTTCATCCACAAAGAATTTCAGCATGCTTTGGTCATTTGGGCGGAGTCATTTATTACTGTGGTGGTTGAGGTTCAAATATCGAATTGCACACACTCAGTGCTATAGGAGAGAGCGTGTTCTAGCTGTTGGCTTCTTCGGCATTTGATGTAATTTTTTTAAATCTTTTTTTAATGTTTATTTATTTTTGAGACGGAGACAGAGCGCAAGTATGGGGGGGGGGGGGGGTGCAGAGAGAGAGGGAGACACAGAATCTGAAGCAGGCTCCAGACTCTGATCTGGTAGCACAGAGCCCGATGCGGGGCTTGAACTCACGGACCGTAAGATCATGACCTGAGCCGAAGTCGGATGCTCAACCCACTGAGCCACCCAGGCTTGGCCCCAAGCATTTGAACGTGTCTTATGTTGAACTGGAACCGGTCTTCTGAGACGTCCACACAGTGCTTCACACCTGAACTCTTGTACCACCCAAGATAAGCCTGCTCCTGTTTTCTCTTTAGCAGCCCTTCAGAATGCATCCCTTTTTGAATTTTTTCTCTCGGTTCCTTCCATTTCTAACGGTCGTTTCTTGTTAAGAGATGGCTCTCTTGAGTTTGGGACCACCCTGTTGGTTTCATGATCACGCTCATTTACTAGTGTCCACACTTCACGTAGGAAACCCCATCCGCAAACAGTTCTAGGTATGTTTTTACCAGGACAGTGGATTGCCATTGCCTATAATCTGGCTCGATGCTTAAGAGCAGTAGGCCTGGGAGACAAATCTGGGTTCGAGTCCTGTCTCTGTCACTGATTAGCTCTGTGATCTTAAACAAGTTTCTAGCATCTCCAGACTTCAGTTCCACGATCTAGAAAGAGTTGGCAATAATTGCACCTACCTTTTTGAGGGTGGAATGAGGATTAGTGTGCGTGTAAAATTTGGGGACAGGGCCAGTGACACCATAATCACTCATTAAATGTTGATTGTTGTTCGTAGACAGAAAACACATTTCTGTTTTACAGCCCGAGATGGGTACAACTTATTTTTTAGCTGTTGTGTCCTGCTGTAGGCTCATTTAAACCTAAGGTGATAATCAGCAAGTTGAAAAGAGTTCTGAAGCACGGTTAGGTTCTCGGACAAGTACTTTAACTTGTGTGAAAGTTATTCCATCGGGTTCCGTCAGCTTTTATGAGGTGTGAATTATTTCTTAAACCGTTTGCATGTACGTATAAGTAGATTATAAACAAACATTTGTCTTTTGTAGCAAAGCAAACGTGCGGTAACTTACTTCAGCATTAAGTAATACTTTAAAAAGTAGCCAGTGAAACTGAGTATTTGGACGTTACTTCTCATGGTGTTTCTAACCATGTTGCTAATATAAATAGTAAGTTTACGCCGTGAAATGCTGAAGTATTAACTAAAATTCTCTGTAGAAATTTGAGGCCCATGTTTTATATCCAGGTATTCTAGGACATTTTGATTGAATGCAGTTTTATTTTCCAGACAAGCCTTCTAAAACGCTTGGTAAACCTGTAGCAGAAATGCTGCTATAGAGATGTGCATTGGTCGGTAAACGTGCTGCAGGCTTTTCATAGCAAATGTTAGAAATACGGCTCTTACTTCAGTCGAAACGGGACCCAGAATCTCATTCTCCCCACCCAGGAGGGTCCCAAGGGATATTCTTGGGGCACTGAAGTCATCCCCATTGACTGTCTGTTTGTAAAAGTCGTTCTTCTGTTGCTGGACGTTTATGCTAAATAAATTAAACTTTAGAGACACAAAAATACCTAGTTTTGCTTATTTGGGGGTATAAATGATCGTATAAAAAGTAATCCTTGCCCACCTAACCTGTGGCCAGGTGAAGAAAAATCTGTGTGGTAAAGTTGCGTATTGCTGTATTGCACGTTGGTGTCAAATACCAAGTGAAGTGTTTTTATTAATTTTCCCTCAACACCCTTTTTATGTAGCTATAAGAGTGAAAGCACTTCTTAAAATTTCAGACAATTAAAATGTACACAATTTTAACTGTCTCAACTCTGTTTCATGTTAAATGTGTTACAGGAATGAATCTGAAGTCTGCTGCAGTAAAACACTGAAGGCTTTAAAATGTTTTCTTGCATAAAACTCAAACTTTAAGTAGCTGCTTATGAGGATAGGGAAGGCAGGAAGCTAATGTCTGTCTCAAGATACAGGACAGCTGTTTGCCCATCAGCTTCAACTGTGTGAGTAGACTCAAGCCCATGACCCTGTGTGACCCTGTGTGACCCTGTGTGATGGGGGTAGTCGCTTAAAATGTTTAAATCTGAAGTGTTTGGAGAGACACCGAAGGCAGCATGATGAGACGTTTTTTAGGGTCTGTTTTTTTCTGGTGGGTAAGATACTAAGGGTGGGGTGGGTGGGAGATATTTATTTATAAAATATTTTTGGGAGTAACACTTAATAAGTAAGTATTATTAGTGACCATGCATCTTTTTTTCAGAATTAAGCATTGGAATCTGCATTACTTAATCGTATTATGGTGAAGCAAAAGGTCAGAATTCTTCAGATTGCTGTTTATTTTGCAATTGATTTCAGCTTTTTAGTATTAATGTTTTTAAGGGACAACCATAGAAATGTATTTTGGAAATACAGCGTTACATATCAATGTAGGAAATTGCTCTTGGGAATAATTTCATAACGTAAATTACAACTAGTAATTTTTGAATAGCTCTGTTTAACTAGAAAGAGCATGTATTTAAAAATAAAGGAACTCTTGGTCCCTAAATGCATTTGGAAGTCTTTTAGACTTGCCAACTTTGTGTTTTAAAAGTGCTCTGATAATAATGTAAGTACCTGTTGAAGAAAAAACTTCTTAATCAGTCGGAGGCCAGCAGGGATGGGGGCTGATTTTTTTTTTTTTCCTACTTTCCCCTAGTTTTGTTTGTGTTCTGTATCGGCCTTTTTCCTCTGCGGATTTAGGAGCAGGACTCTCAACGGGACGACCTCCCCGCTTAGGGGAATGCGTGGTGTGGACGGAAGAGGTGATTAAAATATCAGCCGTTGCTGGAAGCAGAGTGATGAGCGTGTAGACAAAAACGTGTCACGTCTTATTAACCGTTCAGGGAGGCTTCGGGGGAAGGGATGGCATTTGCAGTAAGGCGAATTTACTCTGCCTCTCACCTCACAGATGTTTTGGCTGAAGGAAAGTCACAATCGAGAGTCTCTGGAACCGGTGAGGTGGTTGCGAAGGCGTTACAGAGCCCGCAGAGCGTACCCCGGATGTGGGCACTCGGATGAACGTGGCTGGAGGGTCCGGGGCAGGGAGGAAGGGTGTGTGGTCCGTTCAGAAGCGCAGAACACGCCAGGTCACGGTGTGTCCTTCCCCCTGGCTTGGCCAGTGGATGCGCAGCCGTGGGGGACCCTCCGCGGGTCGTCTGATTCCTGATCTTCCAGAAGTCCTGAAAACTTAACAACCTCCCTGTTCTTAGTGCTGACGCGCGCTAAGGTTCAAGTCTGCAGGCCGAGCCCAGTGCTGCCTCGCGTCTCTTTCCTCCCATCTTCTGAGATGAGTGTCAGAAATAGAGAAAATTCAAGGTGAAGGGGAGGCCTTTAGAACATCCTCATGAAACTTGGATGTTGAAGACGAGGTTAGGCAGAAAGGACACACATGGGCAAGAGAAGCTCCTGGAGCTTTCTCTGTGTCCTGTCCTTGTGCCCCGGGGCAGGTGGAGGACAGGGCTGAGGGAGGAGCGCTGTGCAGGGGCCAGGGAGCACCCCCTCCCACCCCCCCACCCCCCCCCCCCCGCCTCTGCCTCACGCACCGTCTACCGTGCCTTGTCGCTGATCCCGCGCCCACTTCCGGAACAGAGTCCCACCAGAATGTACACGCAGGTTTCACTTCTTTGGTCGTTGCGTTTTGCAGTAAGCGCGAGCACAGAGCCCCGGGGTTGCGGAGGGCCGCGTAACACGAGTCCGTTAACGCGGTTCGGTACTCTGGCCGAGAGTCTGGCTGCATGGGGTCACATCCTAGCTGTGCCTTCTCGCAGCATGTTTTATTGAGCATGTGATTTGGTCCGTGCCTCAGCGCCTGTCCTCTGTAAACAGACGTTATGATTTGATACGCGATCTCGTGCGGCCAGGTGTCAGCGATACTTGCAGGATATTGTACTGTTAAACTTCGGCTGCTGCTGTAGCGAGGAGGGAGCACCAGGCGGTGTGTTCCAGATCCTCAGTAATAGATTTTAAGGCTTTAGGATTAAGAATTTGGAATCACAGGGCTCCTGGGGGGCTCAGTCGGTTAAGCGTCTGACTCGATTTCAGCTCAGATCATGATACGGTTCTTGACATCGGGCCCGCCTTGGGCTCTGCGCCGACAGCGTGCATGCGGCCTGCTTGCGATTCTGTCTCCCTCTCTCTGCCCCTCCCCTGCTCGAGCGCGCGCGCTCTCTCTCTCGCTCTCTCTCTCTCTCTCTCTCTCTCTCAAAATAAATGAAAAGAAACAAACATGGAATTTGGAAATCACAAAGTAAGGTATTTTCAGGTGGGTGTTGTGGGCAACATTTCTCTAGTAGTAGAATGGGAATCCCTAACTCTCCTGAGCTCCTGTGCTGGTCAGCTATAGACACTAGCCCCATTTCAGATTCTCGGTAGCCTGATGTGGCTAGCGTATTTTCTAGGTTTCTAGATTTGAATCAGGTAATGCATTTACATCAAACGTGACCTGCCTGATGACACACACCTCTTACTGTCTAAGAGCACAAAAGATTGGCTCTTGCAGCAAATGTGACTCCACAAAGGAAGAGGGAAGGAAACAAAAATATTTCTTGCAAAATCGCGGTGCAGGTGAGGTGTGTTTTCGCTGGGTTTTAGACCATTTACAAGTCCTCACAACTTCTCAAAAATAAAGGTGGGGACGAAAAGCACGTCAGACAGTGTTGCACGTCTTGAGTTCTGTCAGGAGTGACAGCTTCTGGGAGGAAAGTGAGCGTTCTGTACGTTCAGACGCTGGCGGAGTGCGCTCTGATCCAGAAGCCCCTTGGACAGCGGTGCCGTTCGGGGGGGTACGCTCATCTAAGGCTCCAGGGGACCGGGTATCAGTCGGTAGTTCTCGTGTACCGGAGTCCTCTCTGTGCGGGACGAGCCTACTACAGGCCAGAAGTTGTGTGGATTTCAGCCGGATGGTCACTCTTACTGTGTTTAGAGACAGTGCAGGAGCCAGGGCACCAAGAAGTAGAAACGTGACTTTCTGTTCCACGAGAAGTTACCAGCCACCACATTCTACTCGAGGAGCAGAACACATTTGGACAGACACCTGTCCTCACTAAAGAAAGAACACGAGAATGGAAACTCTTACGGAATTGCGAGAAGATTACGGCTTGGTATCTTTTTACGTGTGTGGTGTTGTACCTCTTCCCCACCCCGCCCCCGAGTTTAGATTGGGTCACCGGGTCGGGCGATCGCCCGGGTCCAGCAGGCTCGCCTGGAGGGGTCACCCGTGGTGCCGGCCGAACAGCGGGAGCTGAGGCCTGTGGGTACTACGGAGTGTATCGGAAGGGGTGTGGACAGGGAGGCAGTGACGGGCGGTATGATACTGAGCCCCCCTCACATCCGTGGGGGGGGGGGGACCCTCGTGTGGCATTTTCACAGAGTGCTCACGAAGACCTAAGTGTGAGGTTTTCTGATGTAATTTGTAATTTAGGGAAGAAGTTTGGAGAACTTCAGACGGAACGATGACCTGTGCGCACTCGGGGCATCTCCCGCCAGAGGCGGAGAGGCCGCCTGATGGGGCTGGCGGCCTGGTTGTGCTCTAGGGCGTCGGTGCTGGTGTCTCGGCCTTATCCCAGATTGGCTTGCCGTTGGGCATCGTACACTCTTAATCGGGAACTCAGACTGGATTTTCCATATCTGTTTTAGCCATTTAAACTCCTTACTTCAAATGAAGTCTTTCCCAGAAACCTGATCTGTAAGTCCTAAAAGGACCTGTTCTTGAAACGGAGAGGTTTCAGTCTTCCGCCTCCACTTTCTCCCCACCCTCGCCCTCTGCCTCCACCGTCGTTGATTAGAATTCAGCTTGGGGCGCCTGGGTGGCTCAGTCGGTTGAGCGTCCGACTTCAGCTCAGGTCACGATCTCGCGGTCCGTGAGTTTGAGCTCTGCGTCAGGCTCTGGGCTGATGGCTCAGAGCCTGGAGCCTGCTTCCGATTCTGTGTCTCCCTCTCTGTCTGCCCCTCCCCCGTTCATGCTCTGTCTCTCTCTCTCTCAAAAATAAATAAATGTTAAAAAAAAAAATTAAAAAAAGAAAAAGAATTCAGCTCTGAGAAGGATTGTCTGAATGGTTAGCGCGACGGGAAGATGCTTACCACGCACCCCCTTAGGTGCTTTCCGATTTTAGCTTTGACTGGCTGTTCACTGAAGCTGGCCACGATACTGCTGCTTATATTGAAAGGTGGTACCGGTAAATGACCCCAGAAACTAGCATTTTACTTTCAGATCTTGTCGGTCCTTTCGCATCGTGCTCTGCTCCTGAAACTATGGGAACAGCTCTTCCGTCATCCGAGTCCAGATGATCTGTACTTACGGGTAATTGAGTTTGTTTTTTTTCTGGGTACGTTACCTCTTTACCAGTCCTGCCCTTCTGTGCATTATTAGCTACTAGGAGGAATAGAGCCAAGTGATGCCTTCTCGTTTGCAAATAAGCCCTTATGGACATGTGTTCTGTTTGTCGACAGCATACCAGACCTCTCCTCGTTTTTCTGCCATTTCTCCTTCTAATGTTGTCACACAGCCGTACCGGTAAAGTCTCCTACAGTCCCTTTGAGAACAACAGGAGGTATGTAACGGGGTGGTTAGGGAGGTGTTCGCGAACCGCACCTGCTAAGCCTTCCTTCCCGTCCCTGTTGCCTGCGGACTGCCACTCGGGCTCCTCAGCCTGGCCGCGGAGGCGCTGCGGGTGAGGGTCCTGGTGGGAGTCTGCTCCCACCTTGCTGTATCCCAGGCGCACGGGGTTCGCCGCCCTGGTGAGACCACATACTGGCCTTTAACCTGCCCTCCCACCCCTCCCTCCCCCGGTCAATATGAAGTACACGCGCTTAGCAGGTTCTTTATTGGCAGTTATCTGGAATAAGCAGTGTGTCCTGTCGTGAACTTTTGAGAGGGGCATTTGGAAACCGTCCCCTCACACTTTTAGTCCCAAAGGTCTTATGGCCCCCGTCGGAAGTGACACGTATTCGGAGACGTGCTCGCGGGCAGGCGCGGTCTGTGGCCAGGGGGCCTCCCAGGTGTCCGGCCTCTGCTGCCGCGGCAGGGACAGAGTCGGGTTTAGGACTGCGGCTTCTGCACCTTCGGTGGGGTTCCGGCCGCCCCGTGGCGCTCCCTCTCCGTGTGAACTGCGGGTGTTTGACCTGAAAAAGCCACCGGGGCGGAGATTTCTGTGCCTTTATGGGTCAGGAAGTGTTTGGCAGTCGTCTCGCTTGATCCTCCCGAGCCCCGTAAATTAGAAGAGACACGTTATCGCTGAATTTTAATACGAGGAACCAGAGGCTGACCATTTATCTTAAGTCGAAGGTGGCAGAATCGGAACCAGCTTGAAGATCACGCCCGACGTGTGTTGTTCCCACTGTGCCCCCGTGTCCCTGCGGCTCTGCTGGGGCCCACGGTTGTGCCTCTTTCTGCGATAGCACTTGTTACCCTTCTCCCCAGGGTGTTACGCTCTCGCCGAAAAAGAAGTCAGCTTCCGGAATACCTTGCAGTCATCTTGGCCATCTATTTTTTTAATGCCCCTGTGAAAGTCGAGTCCCCAAACTGTATTTTTGGTGCCGCTTGTTAGCATTTTGTGTTTTTTGTGCCAAGAGGACCGATGTAGTTTTGGGGTTAGATGTGCTGTCTTTGCAGATAGGTGAAAGTCACACGTTAATATTCCTGTCCTTCTACGTCTGTTGATCCTTGAGAGCAGAGCTGTATCATAACTTCTGTCTTTTACAGTGCGTAGGGGATCGGTCAGCACCATAATCAGTGTATCAAACAAGGCACCCTTGCCGGGAGATAAAACTGACTCTGTTGAATACTTTTGCTATGTATTTCCTGATAATATTTCAGCTACAACATTTTGGAAATCATTCATTCGCTCCCCCAACATCTATTTCAGTACTTGTTGCTATGTGCCTGGCATTGGATCCAGAACTGGGATTGGCAAGTTGTGGCCCACTGGCCAGACAAACCCACTTTGGCCACCTCTTTTTGTAAATACAAGTTTTATTGGAACACAGCTCTGCCCGTCCATTTTTTCCCCCAGGATTAGACAATCTGACTTCAATAATAAAGATACATTTGGGGTACATTGGTGCTTAAGAAAACAACACATTCATTTTTGACATCGTTTACCATGAAAGAATTAAAAAAGCATTGGACCTTTTAGAAATAACTGGATTCTTGTTTCAGTTCTTCCACGTCATCCATCCATCCATCCATCCGTCCGTTCGTTCGTCAACCAACACAACTGCCTTCTGTTTGCTGGGCCCTGTGTCAGTCACTGTGGGATCATGACTCTGCCTTTGCAGAACAAGTGTAAAGGACAAGCCGTTAGACAAACCACCGAGGATAGCACAGAGTGCAAAGTACGGTGAAAAGTACGTACGGGGTGGCACAGCAGTACCCAGGAGAGGGGTCAAAATCCGATGGAAGAGACAGAGGGGTCACGGAAGGCTTCTTAGAATAGTAATCTTGATAGGGATCCACGAGGATAAGTAGAGACAAAATGTGCAAAAACTAGGGGGTGTGGAGTGAGTGGAAGGAAGGGTATTTTAGGCAGAATGAGCAGCCCCGGTGAAGGCATGGAAGGATGGAAAGTACCTACTGACATTGTTGCCGTTGTTTTTGTTTTTGTATCGCTTCTCATTTCTGAACTTGAGGAACATGCCACCTTTTTAACAGAAGAAAGTGTAACCAGTAAACTATTCAGAGGAAACACAGAGGCAGAGAGAGTAAGCCTCTCATCGGCAGCCCTGCCTCACCCCTCCCCAGAGGTCAGCGCTGTCCGGGTGCCCTGGAGCCCTCGTAGCCCTTTTCGGTGTATCCGCAGACAAGTCTGTTTGTAAACGCAGCTCATTTTCCTTCCTTTTGCGTGTGAACTTCTGCAGCGCTGGTCCTCACCCACCGAGGCTGCGGTGACGGCCCGCATCGCTACGGACGCGCGTTTGCACGCACGAGCGGCGAGTATCCGAGCGCGGGACTTTCTGCGTCGAAGGGTGCTATTTTCTCTTTTAATAGCCAGTCAAGTCTCCTGCCAAGCAAACTCGCGGGTGCCCGTTTCATGCTGTCCGTCCGAGGCTTTCGCGCTCGCACGCCCGTTCGTTTTGATGACGACTGTGGCTTCTTTCTCACGACCAGAGTGGCGGTGAGCAGCCGTGACCCTCCACCACGCGGCGCACAAAACCCGGGTTATTCACGCCTCGGCCCTTTAGAAAAAATCGTTTGCCAACCCCTGATCCACAGTGCTGGGAATATATTCCTGAAGAAACAAGATAATTGTCTCGTGTATTTAGTGGTTTTTCCTTTTTAGGTTACTTACTCTCCGTCCTTACAGACCGTGTTATTCACTCGCCGTTCTTGGTTAATTCCTGTCGAAGGTCGGTGTCGACGATCACAGGTCGCTGTCAGTTCTTTCCCTCTGAACGTGTGTAGGTTCGCGTCCTTAGTAGGCCTGTCCCCGAGAAGAGACACCGGGTGGGAGCGGTGTGCCCAGGCTGTGTCCCCGGCGCACCTGAACCGGGGTGTGGGTGGGAAGCTAGGACGAGGACGACTTCGCTGTGGTGCCAGTGTGTCAGAATAAGCCCACGAGGAAGAGTAAAGTGACGTGTCCTCAGTATCAAGGTTTCATAAAATTAGTAATTTTATTGCTTCGCCAAGAACAGTCGTAAGTGAAAGCGGCTTTATTTATTTTTGGGCGGAGAGCTCCTCAGTGAAGAACACGGTGACGTCTCGTACAGTGTGGCTCCTGCTGTCCTGCTGGGGCTCCAGCTGTCTGGCCCTCCGTCGCTTTTATACCCCCGGTCAGCCTGGTAGCAGAGGCGGACCACCGGCTCACGCGTGACCTCCTGGGCCTCTGAGAGGGTCTCCGACGTCCCCACGGGTCCAGAGGGAAGCTTTGGGAGCTACTGATAGAGAGCATGGCCTGTAGCCGGGTTGCTTCGGGCAGCTCAGCTCCGTCACCCAATAGCTGTGTGACCTCCACAGCAGTTGACTTCACCCGGACTCCGTGCCTCCGTGTTCTCATCTGTGAAACGAGGGCGGCGACAATACCCACTTCACGGAACCGTCGTGAGTTGACGTTCACCCGGTCCTCACAACAGGGTTCGGTGCATGAAGCACTATGGAAATAGCGTTAAATACGATCGAATAGTAAAACCAGTTATGCTCCCATAAAAAGTGCCGTACAGAGTTTCAGCGGAAAAGAAGTGATTTGAATTTGGAGGTTGACCATATGACACGGAAGAAATCAGGGGGAGATTCATTTACAAATGCTGGATGTTAAATTGGAGATTTGCTTTGGGAAGAGTGTCCTTAAAAGGGGCTGAGACAGAGGACGAAGCCGGGTCCGCATGATTGAATCATAAGCTTCTGGGTCAAAGAATTAAAAAAAAAAACCGGCCGTGCAGGTGGATCTTGCGTATCTAGATCTTAGTTTTGAGAAGAAAAGTGAATGAAAAGCCATGAATGTGGGACCCAGTGGGAAAATATGAATGCCCCCCATCCGCCTTTTGCAGCCAAGAGTGTTGAGCTGCCTTGTGCAAACAACTCTGTCTTGATTCTTTAAGGTGTGCGACACAGAGCTAGGCCGGTTTGAAAACATAAAATTGACTGCAGCAGAAGTTTAATTATAAAGTTACTTCGCTTGGTGTGTAGACGTAAGCGTGAAGCCCTCTCTGAGTGAACGGAATCGGGAGACACATCCACGAGCTTAGAGCGCGAGGCCAGCCATCTTTGTTTGGTGCACCAACTGCACAGCCCTGTGTCGTGCCCCCTGCTGGCGGACCTAGGTCTCTTCTCAAACAGCAAATTCGTTTTTTTTAAAAAGAGTCCATTCCAGCTTCTTGCCTTGGGGTGAACACCTGAGCGCTGCAGGTTGTGTGCTGGCAAGGTGGCAGGGCCGTGCCTTTCTTGCGGGCATCCGACAAATACTGAATGCCTGCCCTGTGCCGAGGGTATTTTCACAGCAGTGAACAGAATGGACGAAACCCCTGCCATGACTGAGATGTCATTGTAGTAGAGGGAATACAGACAAAATACGTGTAATTCGGCAGTAGATTGAGATTGAAATTAAGAGCGTTGAAGAAAAAACCGGAAAGGATGATAAAGGATGCCGGGACAGTTTTAAATAGGACGGTAATGGGCGTCCTCCCTGCAGGGGTGCCACCGGGACAGACCTGAGGGAGCTGAGGCAGCCTGGTCCTCAGGCTGTCCGGGGGGTGGGCGTTGCAAGCATGGAGTCCTGGAGAAGGGACAGACCTGGCCGGAGAGGAGATCGGATCACGGGGGACCGGATTGTGAAGAGCCGTTGTCATGGTGAGGAGTTAGGCTCTTACTCTTGGTGAGTGGAAAGCTGTTGGAGGATTTCGAGGCGGCAGGCAGCGTGATTTGCTTCAGACCTGACGTGGTCACGGCCACTCTGTTGGAGATAGACCGTCGGAGGACAAGAACCGAAGGGGCTTCTGTACGAGGAACTCTACCAGCCGTCAGTTTCCGCCTTACAGATTACCTCGAATCTCAAGGCTTGAAGCAACAGACGCATTTTTCCACACCATTTCTGTCGGGGTACGTGAGCAGCGGAGCCGAGTGGTCCTGGGTCCGTGTCTCGAGAGGTTGCGGTCTGCGTGTCTGCCAAGGCCACAGTCATCTGAAGACTTGAGCGGGGCCGAAGGATTGGCCTCCCAGTCCATTCACACAGCTCTTGGCCAGAAGCGTCACTTACTCAGCACCGGGCCCGTCCTCGTCGCATGGTGGCCGGCTTGCCCGGCGAGTGACCGAGGAGGAGGAGGGAGCATCTTTTACGAGCAGGTCGGAGGGGTGTAGCATCGCGTCCACGTCCAGGTCGGCGCTGACCATTGTGGGAGGGAGCCGCGGAGGGCCTGACTTCAGGAGGCCTGGGCATCGCGGGGGCCGCCTTGGGGGCTGCTGGCAAACAAGTAGAAGATGAGAGGTTTGTTTTTTTTTTAATGTTCTTCTTCATTTTTGAAGGAGCGAGAGAGACAGAGCATGAGTGGGGGAGGAACAGAGAGAGAGGGAGACACAGAATTTGAGGCAGGCTCCAGGCTCTAACCTGTCAGCACAGAGCTGGATGTGGGGCTCGAACCCACGAACCGTGACATCGTGACCTGAGCCGAAGTCAGACTTTTAACCGACGGGGCCGCCCAGGCGCCCCTAGAAAATCGGAGTTTTAGAGGATGCCACTCGGGGTCGCTTTTCACAAGTCACCTGTGCAGGAGTGTCTGACGAGGTGTGCAAGAGCTTCACGAACGCAACACACACTGGAAACTTGAAGGAGACCTAAGTTAATTGAGGCACGTGCTGTGCTTGTACGTCTGTAGGTTCAATATGATCCTCTTGGGTCATCTTTTTGTTTAATAGAAATTGGCAAACTGAATCTAAAATTTGTATGGAAACGCAAAGAAGCCACGAATAAGCAGCATAGTCTTGAGAGGAAATAAACTGACACCGGACACCCGAACCCGAGCTAACCCCAGATTCCTGAGGTCCGTAGTCCTTTCCAACAGGATAGGCAAATGGCCGAGTGGGCGACGAGTGAGGGTCCAGGAGAGGGACGTCTGCACCTGGTGTCCAGCGCGTGGACAGAGGTGAGGCCGTGGTGCAGTAACAGTCTCTTTAGCAAATGATTCTGGACTAATTGCATATCCACGTGCGGAAGAACGCGAACGTGAATCCCTACCTCCTTCCATGCAAACACCCCGACTCCGGGTGAATTCCAGATCCCCGTGTGAGCAGTGAGGTCACAATGTGGACAAGAGACGTAGAAGACGTTCCCACGACCGAAGTCACAATGTGGACAAGAGACACAGAAGACATCCCCATGACCGAGGTTCAGGCAAAGATTTATCGAATAACTAAACAGAAACGACAGGAAAAGTTTATCAGATTAGTTAACGATCAGCCCAGTAGCAAGGATGCACGAAAACCTTTACTAGACCCTTCACACGAGAGGACACCCGGATGGCCGGGAAGCACATGCACGTGAGCTCAGCTGCCGTAGTCTTCACGGCCGTGGAGATGACAAGAGGGCAGGGACACGTCACCGCACGCCCGTGGGAGCACTTCCACTAGAAAGGCAGATGTATGGATTCTTAGGAGGCTTAGAAACCCTGAGAGTTTATTCTCGAGGTTCTGCAGGCCCGGAGTCCGATATCCAGGGGTTGGCAGCGCCCTGTCGGGAAGCCCCGGGAGAGGCCGTTTTCCTCGTGTCCAGATTCTGGTGGCTGTGTGTGTTCCGTGGCTTAGGGCCACGTGGCTCCAGTCTCTGCCTGTCTTTCCCTGCCCTTCTCCTCCGCGTGCTTCTCTCTTGTGAGATGTGACTGCATTTTAGGTCCACCAAGGTAAGCCAGGATAAGGCCCTCGTGCCGTCAGGTAGTATTAACAGGTTCCAGGGATCAGGACAGAGACGTGTCTTCGGGGCCACCGTTGAGCCCGGTACAGCAGACAGTGCTACCTGGTGGTCAGATACGGAGTAACCGAATGCTCGTCTGTTGCCAGGAAAGCGGAAATCTGTACGGCCGCTCTGGGAAGCTGGTAGTAACCCGCTAAACATGAACGTGCGTGCAGGTTGCCCCGCGATCCAAGAGTGAGCGTTCCTGTGAAACCTTCTGGAAGCTGAAATAGGCTAAGAAGGAAGCGGTTACCGTTAATTTACATGGAAGACTTTCTGAACGTTCCCAGACCCAGGAAGTGAGGTCGCTTAGGCTGACTGCTGACACGTGCACAGAATAAACCAAGACGAAGCACAGATGTGTGCAGACGCAGATCAAAGCTGGGACGGCTCGATGCCCGGGTGCCGAGTGTGGTCCCGGGGGGAGGGGGTGGGTGCCGCTCCGGCCGCGGGATGCGCGCCGCCTCTGAAACAGCTTGCTGCAAAGTAAGCACTCGGCACTATTTCCACTTTTTGCCTTTTTCCGTAAAAGCCAAAAGTCGTCTTCGGATTTCTCAAAGCAGGTACTAATGTAGATCTTTGGTGAAATCCAGGGACAGAACACAGCCCTGCAGAAAGCAGGGGATACCTGTGTGCCCGTGACCCAGCCCTGCCACTCCTCCTATAGACACTCGGCAGAAATGCGTATGCTTGTTGATCGGAAGACACATCCAGTAATGTTCAAAACCGCAATATTCGTCCTACTCAAACTGGAAAGTTCCCAAATTCCCGTCAGCATTAGAATGAATAGCGAGCGGTTTGTTCGTACAAATGTTCTAGAGAGAGCGGTGAGAGTGAAGGGACTGCAGTCAGGCATGTTGGCCTGGTTGCATTTCAAAACCAGTTTGAGAGAAGCCAGACACCGTGCGTGTGCACTGTGCGAGTGCGTCCGTGAAAGCCGGAGGGCGGGGAGGCACGCCGGTGTCTTAGAAGTCCACACGGGGACTTGGGAGAAAGGGTGATAACGGGTGAGGGGTGTGAGGCAGGTCTGGGGGCTACTGCCGATGTTCTGTTTCTAAACGGGGTGCTGGTTACACAGTGTTCAGTCTGTGAAAATTTAGGCTTTACACTTGGGAAGTGTACATTTTTATAATAAAGAATGGGAACTGTTGGCTTTTTTCTGTAGGTTTCTTTATAGGACATCGCGATTGAACTAAGGGAATACTTTTCATTTTGATAGACATTGACTCTTCTCTTTAATTTGAGAGTTTTATTAGTAGGACAACATTCCGTACTGGATTCCAACATCCCTAAGAACTTTGAGTTGCCAGTGACAGAAACCCAGATCAAACCACAGCAAAACCAGAGTCCATCTCACGTAACTGGGGGGTCTGAGAGGTGGAGTGGTCCTCAGCAAGATGGGTCCAGGAGTTCTTGGCTCCCCCCTCCCCCTTCCCTGTTGTGCCTTTGTTTACCATTTTAATTGTCACGTGGCCACTCGCTGTGGCGAAGGTGGCCCCTGGTAGCGCCCCGGTTTACCCTGAACTGTCTCCCACGGCTGGTCATCCCGGAGCAAAGTCTGCCTCTTTCCCAGCAGCACCTGTAAAATCCTGGGACGACGGCCGGCCCTGCTGGGGTCGCGTGCCCCCCTCTGAGACCCGTCTGGCCCTGGGGAGGAGCCCTTAGGCCTACCCAGAGCAAATTCAGTGTTCCTCCCACGTGGAGGAAGGTTCTGTGGTCTGAGGAGTGAGGAAAGAAATGTGCTAGGCGGACCTGAACCGTCCGTGTCAAGAGTACGGTTATCTCCCCAGTTATCAGCTTCTAGGTGTTCCCGTACCGGGATTTATTTAGCCGTGGTGAGTAGAAGGCACCGTGCTGAATAGAGGCGGGTTTGCAGCAAGAACATTCCTGTCATTTCTCACGGCATCGCTGCACTTCTCCGCATAAACACACCTGAGCATGCAGGCGTGGATGAGGGCCTGCCTTTTCTAGTCCTTTCTCCTTCCTGGGTGGTGAGCGTGGGTTTCATTAAGAGATGAGGCTTCGGCAAGAGCACGTAGTACTTAAAATTTGCATGAGTGTGGATTAGAGAGTGCCACGGTTCGTGGAGTACCTCTGCTGGAGTCCCAGACCTGCCTCGCTCCCCCCACCCCTGCCCCCCTGCATCATCTGTAGCGTTGACCACACGAGAGTCATTTGTTCATCTAATCGAGCAGTTGACAGATGTGCTTGTCACCTGCTTCTGTTTGGCCCGCGAGCTGTGAATGGTTTTTGTAGTGTAAGTGGTTGGGGGAAAAGAATCAAAAGAGTAACACTTTGTGATGTGGAAATTCTATGAGATTCAAATTTTTGTGGACCTAAGGACAGTTTTTTTGAAACCCAGGCATGCTCGCGGGCTTACGTATTGTCCTGACGGCGGCACAGCTGAATGGTTGTGTGGGGACAGTGTGTCTGTGGAGCCTGTCTGGTCACGGACAGGGAGTTTGACAGCCCTTGACGCAGGGAACAGGGGACTGCTGTCCAGACAGCTCCAGAGTGTCCTCAGTCCAGTAGGAACCCCAGTCCAAAGCCCCTGTACCTGGTCAGAGCGAGTGGCATTCCTCCCAGGTATTTTGTATCAGGTCATGCTTTCTGATCTCCTTGCTTCATGAACCTTCCTGGGTTTTGTTTTTGTTTTGTTTTGTTTTGTTTTGTTTTTTTCGTCTCTGCAAAGGTTCTTGACCCCCCCCCCCCCACCCAGAGCACAGATAAATTGCCCATTTGATAGCTGGTAGGTCTGCGTGCTCACAACTCTGGCAAAGTACCGCATGCCTCAAGAAGTCCTCACCTCGAGCACCCATGCCAGGATACGTGTTCTTCTGTTGATCAATTATTACTAAAACAGAAAAACAAAAAATACGTAATCTAGCATAAATCTACTTTGCCCTTTTCTGGAATCTTTGTTTGATAAAATTGCAAAGACAGCCAATTCTGAGTGGTATTCCAGTGGTTCAGAAGGCAGAGGGTAGGGGGAAACCTTCTCTTAGCACTTGGTGCCTGTAGTACGGCTCAAAGTTTAGTGTGCATTCGTACGTAATCCCACATTCTCTGTCTTAATTTTCTTCTAAAGGTAATAGTAAAGATCCCCAGTTGAAAAGGTCAAAGTGCTTACCTAGGAATTAAAAACTCTCATGCTCGTAAGGCTCATCAGGTAACGGCAAGGGAAGGTGGTCTCGCATTGAGAGCGCAGGCTCTGGGGGGGGCTCCTGGCCGGTGGGTTTTAATTTGGGGGACACGAGTCCACTGTTGTCGGGTCTTGCTATTTTTTGAGAGAAATCAGAAGTCTGGAATTTTTATGTGACACCCCCAATTTTTTATTTTAAGTAGGCTCCCTCCGCCCAACGTGGGGCTTGAACTCACGACACTGAGATTAAGAGTCACATGCTCTACTGACTGAGCCAGCCAGGCGCCCCACATCCCCTAATTTTCTAATACATGTAACTGTAAGAAAATTAATATGTGCTAGCAAACCAGACATGGCCGTGGGTCAGATTTAACGCATTTACCAGTTCACAGCTTCTGTGAACAAACTCCTCATTATGAGTTACGTCTTCAACCTGTTTCTTTCAGGAGGAGGGTGAAAACAAGGAAATGAGGAAATGTACCTGTGTTGTATCACTGGCTTGGACCCCGACTGGTCATTGTTGCTGCATGACTCTTTCAGTATATAAATCAGGAGGACTCCGGTGTCAAACATTTTTCGTCTCTGTTTTCTCCCCCTTTCAATGGAAAATAACCATTTTTTGCCTGATGTGACTACTTCCAACAATCATGGAATGTCTTGATTGGAGAAAATATTTTGTGGGATTCGTATTCGGCGTGAAGGGGGTTTGAAGAAGAAACTGCAGCTTAGCGGGGAGGTGGTGTGTGGGCCGTAAGGCACAAGGGCCCCCAAAGGGTGGGCGCTGCCGCAGAGAGGGGCAGAGGAGGATTGGGGTGGGCGGAGGCGGACCCAGAAGAAGTAGGATTAGAGCCGGTTCCGGAGACCAGTAAAGGTTGATGGAGGCAGAGGGCAGAAGCAGGCGGCGCTCACCAGGAAAGCAGCAGTGTGGCCAGAGTGACGGGGCTGGGCTCCCGGGGTCAGAGCCTGGGTGGAACTTCGGTGCCCGGCGCTGCGGGCGCCGCCTGTCTTCCCGCGCACTCGCGCGTCCTTAACCGGCTCGCGCACTGTGCACACCTGCTGGGCAGTCAGACTCGGAGGAGTTCAGTGACACAAGGCCCTTGTTCCAGGGAGACCGGGCTGCCGGGGGGGCCAATCACACCACGCTCGCACGCCGGGTCTCGTGCCCCTCTCCGGACACTTCTACGGTCACTAAGTCAGAAGGAATGTGATGGGAACTGGGTGATGCCGGAGAATTGAAATAAATGGGCTGGGCAGAGGGGCAGCAAAACTGAAAGAAAAAACTGTTAAAGTAGCCCGACTGTGAAGTGATGAGAATCAGAATTTAGAATGGGAAAGAAAAGCGCACGGGTCATTGCAAAATCAAAATTATGTGAACCCGACTCCAACTCCGGGGCACGAAGCAGAGGAAAGGAAGTTTAATCGACACATTTGCAGTTAAGATGGAGACTGTGTTGCATCCGTTCACTGCACTTCTTTTGTCAGAATTGTAATAATTGGTCACGAATTTTCTTGCAGTCTTAAAACATTTGATCTTGAATTTTTTATGCCAGTCAAAATTTCCTAGGTAAAAAGAAACGGAAAACAAATTTTCTCAAGAGCTTGGTAGGTCAGACTAATTAAAGCTGCATAGCATCTTAAGGTTGAATAGTGACTAAAAATTTAAATTATCTCTGAATGAAAAGAATTCACGAACACTCAGAGAGTTAAGGTTTGGTAGGGACTTGATGGACTTTGAAAGTCATTCTCTTTGTTTTTAGGAGATAAAGACACTGACCCAGCTTCCTAGATACGTGGCCTCGGGCCAGTTGTTAAATCTCTTTGAGTAGCTGTTTAAAACGGCACCGGCGGCACCGGGTTCTGGGGAGGATTAAATGAGAGAAAGAAAACAGTGGGAACGGTTCTTGGCCCCCAGTGAGCTCTGAATAACTGTGCTACCATCGGAGGGGGAGAAAGCGGTTTGTTGAATTACACCAGGCTGATCAGCTTGTCGTTTGTCTGGCGACACTCTTTACCTCCTTGGGTTTGTAGCTTTGTAATCCGACGGTGCGGCGGCTAAGGGGTTGTTCTGCCTTCTCGTTCCCTCCCGCTTCTCCCTCCTACGCGCCAGAGAAGTGGGCCCGCAGGGTCCTCCCCTGCAAGAGGCTGCAGCCGCGGACAGGCAGGACTTCCAGTGTCCGTAGCTTCTCTCGTCTTTGCCACATCGGGGTAAACTAAGGTAACCTGTTATGGTGGTGGTTCATTTTGTGAATCTTCACGGAAGGGTACATTCTGTGGCCTACTCTATGTGCTGCTGAAGCGAGCCCACATTCTGTGGCTTAAAGGTGAATAAGTAAGGTTGAGTCTTTCTTTTTCTTCTTTATTTTCATGGTTTTTTATATTTATTTTTGAGAGACAGTGCACGAGTGGGGGAGGGGCAGAGGGAGAGAGAGAGGGAGACACAGAATCCGAAGCAGGCTCCAGGCTCTGAGCTGTCAGCACAGAGCCTGATGCAGGGGCTCGAACCCACAAACCGTGAGATCATGACCTGAGCTGGACTCAGACGCTTAACCCACGGAGCCACCCTGGCGCCCCTCCTTTTCTTCTTTTCAAATAGCCTGTGAAATCTTTTGTGCTTTTTATCTGCCAAGATAATAGGTTCTTTTTTTGTTTTTTAAATAAGAAAGCTCAGCTTCGGAAAATCATTGTTAACTGGGTGCTGTGTGGGCATTTTGGGGAAATTGCTGGTGTTCCATGTTTTTGGTATTTATTGTTCAGAGGCAATTGTGAATAAAAACTTGATGGTCATATTCTAATCTGTGACTGTTCACTTAAGTTTTTAATTTTTTATGTTTCTTTGTTTTTTAATTTTTGAGACAGAGAGAGACTGAGCATGAGCAGGGGAGGGGCAGAGAGAGAGGGAGACACAGAATCCGGAGCAGGCTCCAGGCTCTGAGCTGTAGCACAGAGCCCGACACGGGGCTCGAACTCATGGGCTGTGATCATGACCTGAGCTGAAGTCGGACGCTTAACCGACTGAGCCACCCAGGCGCCCCTATTCACTTAAGTTTTCAAAGAAATGGAATGAATATTTTCCCTTTTCTGCATGCTCGTGGTTGCCACCCAGATGCTGAAAGGTTGGTGTGTGCCCTTGGGGAAAGTCCTTCTAATCCCCACCTTATAAATAGCGTTTTAATGTCCTCAATAGGCAACACAGGGTAGTTGTGATCTAGAACAGTGTTTCTCAATGTCTTTTTACTTCCTCCCCCACAAAAGCCTTTTTATTTATTTATTTTTTAATTCATTCATTCATTCACTCATTTAAGAGAGACAGATTGGGAGCAGGAGGAAGGAGAGAGAGAATCCTAAACAAGCTCTGTGCTGTCAGTGCAGAGCCCAATGGCGGAACTTGATCTCACAAAACCGTGAGATTATGACCTGAGCCAAAATCAAGAGTCAGACATTTAACCGACTGAGCCCAGGCAACCCCACAAAAGCCTTTTTTAAATAGTTTTTTCCTAATTGACCTCCTATCTCCATAAAATTTTAATTCCGTAGGTACACTGTATCTCTGTTTATGTGCACATGTATATCTGTGTTTCCTACATAGAGAGTAAGGTTTTTTTGTCTCCTTCTTTCCCCCAAAGAATCAATGTTTGTCCCCTTGAGGTGATACTGCCTACAGCAGGAATGCATGGTTGACAGCAGTGAATTCTTGAAAGTTTTGGTACTAGGACTTTTATATTCTCTAAAAGTACTGAGTACCCTGAAGAACTTCTGTTTATGTGTGTTCTCTCTGGCGGTATTTATCATGTTACAAATCAAAGCTGAGAAAAGTTGCAAAGTAATTAATTTTAAAAAATATTTTGTTAAAAACATCCATCCATTCCCTCCCCCGCCATCACCACCAGAAAGGTTTAGTGAGAAGAGTGGCCTCGCTAGACATTTTCGCAAATTCTCTCTAAGGTCAGGCTTAATAGCGAACAGCAAGATTCTCCTAGCTGCCTCTGTTACAGTGTTAGAAAGAAAAACTGGGATCCTACAGGTAAGTCGTTGGAGAAGGAAGGAGTGTTTTAATAACCTTTTCAGATAATAGAGGTTGCTTTCTTTTTTGATATTATACCCAAACTCGATAAGCTGTAGTTTCTTAAAGGGTTAATTGCGTTGTAAAATCTCCCAACTGTATATAAACTCTTCCTGTGCCGTTATTTGAGCGTTCCTTGGTCTCTCCCTTGGAACGGGCGATGGGTGTTCGCCCTTGAAGTGACAGGCGCAGACGCACGTTGTCCATCTTGGGGAACATGTCTGCCGTGAACTCGGGTCGGAATAAGCAGATTTTGTCGGCCGGGCCTTGAAGTAAAACCCTCCCCCAGGAGCAGGGACTGGGCGGCCTTGGTGCTTCTGCGGTCGCTTTCCACGTGCTTCCCCGCTAGGCCCCCGAAGTCCCAATGAGACACGTGTTCAGCCTCTAGGCGTGCCCGTCGATCGTGGGGCTGTGAGAGCCGTTGTGGGAGCGTGTGTCCCCAGTGGCCAGAGGAGAGGGCGCGTAGCTCCCTAGCGTTGGCGTGGCAATGGTTTTGACCTCCCTGGGGCTCCGTGGAAGCACGCTTTGAGAACCACTGACTCGGAGCGGGGACTTCGGGCCGGACACGGGTATTGAGCCCGAGCTCCATCGCTTACGGGCCACGTACGTGATCCTGAGCGCTTACCCTGATACCGAAACCGGACAAACACACTGTGCCTCGGGAACACAGGCCAAAAATCTCAAAACGTTGGACCTGGCCCATCTTCGGCGTATCTTTCTATCCCGTCTTTGCTATGTAGTTTTAAGTTTGATATGTGTACTTACAGAAGTACCCAGAGTAGGCTATGCAGAGAGCAGAACGGCCAAGGTTGGATTCTGAAGTGAGTCAGAAGGGTGCTTGCCAGAGTCCCAAATTGTATTCCCAGGCTTACCTTCTAAATGGCCTCGGTGGTTTTGCGACAGTTCTTTTTAAAGACAAACGCTAAACCTGCTACTTTGTTCTGTACTCCCGTCATATGCCTTACTGCTCTTGGCTGCGAAGTTTGCATTAAGTGCGCCCGCCCCTCGCTCCCCACCTCCCGCCCCAACAGTCTTTTCCAACAATTTAGGGGAAGAAAAAATCTGTTAACGGTAAACATTGAATGTGTGGAGGAGGACTCAGTCAAGGTTAGTGACAGAGCCTTGTCCTCCTCTGGTAGTTCTTATCCCTCAGGGTCTTGGCACAGACTCGTCTTTAAACACATCCACTTTGGAGTAACCTTCGGTCATTTGGGAGAGTTTTTTCTTTTTTTTAATAGCCCGTTACTACCTTCTGTCATGCTCTTCGTGCCAGGAATCCCCTATTCCTGCCGTCTGGGAGAAGGGCGCCTGGGGCCTTGCGTCTGCTGTGATTGATGACTCCTTCTCGTGTGCTCCAGACAGGCCCTCTGTCCTGGTAGTTTTTCATCTAAAATACTTAAAAAACGTATGTGTATTTTGCCCCAGTTAGGCAAGTTGTACCTTCATTTAAGAGGATTTTAAAAGTTCAAAAAATGTACAAATCCGAAAACACCGTTAGCCTTGCCGTCCTTGGATGCGTTCTTTCCTGTCCTCCTCAGTGATTAATGGATTTGTCCTAATTGGCAACAAACCATATATACATTTCATATTGTGCCTTTTCGTTTGTTCCCAGCATTCTCCTCCATCAAAAAGCATTCTAAAATGTCTTAATGACACAGAACTTTTGAAAAAAACTCATTCTGATATTGGGCATTTATTTCAAGTTTATCAACGTTACAAATGTGC
Source organism: Panthera leo (assembly GCF_018350215.1). Lineage (NCBI taxonomy): Eukaryota > Metazoa > Chordata > Mammalia > Carnivora > Felidae > Panthera > Panthera leo. Next base: position 1,423,314 of record NC_056684.1, read on the forward strand.
TGCGAAGCACATCCCTCATATGTTACTCCTTGGTCTTTTTTCTGATCGTGCCCCAGTTATTCTGTCAAAGACCCTGTAGGAGAGTGACTGTTTCGGAGGGCGCGGTTTAAGCTCCTGCCCGTGAATCGCTCAGTTGTTTGCCAGAAAGATTGAGCGGGCTCCTCCCATCAGCAGCACTCTGCCCGTTTCTTCCTACCTTCACCAGCACTGGCATTCTGTAAAGTGCTTTTCAGACAGAATAAATTATACGAGTTAAAACATAAACTTTGAGCAAAGGTGTAAATGCTTAGAAATTAATAGTATAACACGAGGCAAAACGTGTAATGTGTATTTCTTATTAGGAGTCTAACTGAACTAGTCCTCAAGGGTTTTCATTAACGTTCCGATAGTGTGGAGTCTTCAGAACAGATACCGTGCCCAAGAGTTCTTTACTGTTTCTGAGCCAGTACGGACCTTCTTGTGTAGAGGGCTGGAGATAAAAGTTGTTCGTATCGTTCTCGTCTTTACTTTTTTTCCTAACTTAGCCCTAGGTCTTGGGACAGGTGTACGGAAAGATTTAGGGGGGAGTATATGTGGGGTTTTTTTTTTTATCATATAAAGCAGATTTGGATAATATACGACTGCAGTGTGCGTCTGCGTTCCTTACGAATTCTGTGTACATTTCAGGTGTGCAACAGAGAAACATGGCTCAAGAAACTAATCACAGCCAAGTGCCTATGCTTTGTTCTACTGGCTGCGGATTTTATGGAAACCCTCGCACAAATGGCATGTGTTCAGTGTGCTATAAAGAACATCTCCAGAGACAGAATAGTAGTAATGGTAGAATCAGCCCACCTGGTAAGTAATCCTGTTCACACGCAGCAGTGTTCATAATCGAGATACGTCGGGAGAGCGCGACGTACGTGATAGCGTTTCTGCTCTCACACTGCACCTCCGTCCCTGCGTTCGGACCAGGAAAATTCCTCTTTCTGTGTTGTCATCATCACCGGTGTCCTCACCCATCGAAAGTAACTAGTATAAATCCGTTCAGCCTTACTTGCCACGCTTGCTCTTACTTACTTGCTCTGTTATGTTAGCTAGAATGCAGGCATCCTTCTTCGCTTACATGTATGCGTCCAGGTAAGTAAGACGTAAGGGAGTGAGGGTTATGAGGACCCGGGTTATTTTATCTGGGATGACCGCTGAAGCCGAGATGGCTGTAGAAGGAGAGAGTGGGTTCGAGGAGGCCACGGCTGACTTGAGAGAGCCCGCCACCGTCAGGAAGCGGGGGGGCAGCCGCGGGGCCGGGACCCAGGGCGCTCGGCGCTGGCTCACTGTGCTTGTGCGTCACCCTCTGTGCCCGTGGACTCTTCCGGGGTGTGGGGGTGTGTGTGTGTGTCCGTAGTTACCAGAAGGATGGGGAGGACTCTGAGTATGAGCTTTGCGGAGGTGGGGTGTTGATAGTGTCATCTGGGTGGCTGTATGGATCGGTGCCTGAGTGTGGGGTTTTGTGGTTAACGGAGGTGCAGGCAGTTACTTCGTTCACAGTTTTGTAGGGGGTCTTTCTCATCATCGTTTCGTGTTCAAGCCAAGAGCTGGAAGCATGTAAACAAAATTTCTCTAAATTTTTTCAAGGCTAAGACCAAATGAATATAGATTGTTGGGGTTTTTTTGTTTTTGTTAGAGAGAGAGAGAGAGAGAGAGAGTGTCTGAAGCAGGCTCTGCACTGTCAGCGCACAGTTGGGACACAGGGCTCAACCTCACGATGCATGAGATCACGACCCGAGCCGACCGAGATTGAGTCGGACGGTCAACCCACTGAGCCATCCTGGTGCCCCAGAAATTGTTTTTAACATGAAATTGTCATCTACATTTCTGCTTTATGAAGAACCGTGGGAGGGGCACCTGGGTGGCTCAGTCGGTTAGGCGGCCGACTTCGGCTCAGGTCATGATCTCGCAGTTCGTGAGTTCGAGCCCCGCGTCGGGCTCTGTGCTGATGGCTCGGAGCCTGGAGCCTGTTTCAGATTTTGTGTCTCCCTGTCTCTCTGCCCCTCCCCCACTTGTGCTTTTTCTCTCTCTCTCCCGAAAATAAGTAAACATTAAAATTAAAAAAAAAAAAAAGAACGGGGGGAAAATGTAGCCTCATGTGCTGAGCACAGATTTTAGTTCTGGACTTCTATCCACTTTAACTGCTGCAGCTTTGATCCTAAATCCCTCCACGTATACAGCAGTGCTTGGAAGAGTTTGTGGATTAAAGGATCCAAGTGACATGGAGTCCTGAGAAACGGGAGTGTAGTTTATTAATATATACAGTTTGTATATGGTTTTTTTCTTGGTTGAAATTAACTTTTTTCCAATTGGTATATTACTGAAACATTTTTAACGGAAAGCAACGAACCAGCATACTCTATACTCAGTAAAACAAGATTTCTAGCTGTTTTGCGGAAGATGGGTGGTGGTTTCTCAGGGAAGGTGTGGGGACGCCCAGAGTGCAGGGTCACTGACACCAAGCGCGGTTCTGTTGCAGCGGCTTCTGTCGGCACCCTGTCCGAGTCTTTCCCGGTCCAGTGCGCGGACGGCAGCGTCCCTGACGCGCAGTCACCCCTAGACTCCACATCTGCATCCGTGCAGCCCAGGTAAGACTCTGTGTCTGCACGGTGCTGGGAAAGCTGCCGAGGAGCAAAGCGTATCCTCTCTACGTGCTCGGGTCTCCGTGGGAGGACTGGGTCAGGACTTCGGGGTTAGCTGGCCTGAGAACAGCAGTTAGAAAGTCACGTTTACCTTGGGAAGCAGTGGGGAAGGTGTCTTCTCAGTTTGCATTTCTTTTTCAGACGGCTTTTCCTTCGCTTCCGCTCATCCCATGTCCCGCCCCCGACATCCTTGTGAATTCAGGCGCCCAGTCCTGCCCCCCGCGGCCCCACTGTGCGCAGGGCGGCTTTCCCTTCTCGCTCTGGGAGCACAGACCTACTGGCGTCGTCCTCACTCTGCTGATAGGAAGCGGGGACCGGGTTTCCACCCTCTAGTTCTTTCTCCGCTTCATGATCGGAGACGCCCGGTGCCCTTCCCACTGCGGCATCAGGGCCCCCGGAGCCGGTCATGACCACCGCGCTGGTTTCCGTGGGGTGCCTTTGTGCGCAGAGGGCGCTTGCCGCTGCTCTGAGTTCTGAAGCCGTGAACTCCAGGCCAGACCGGTCTCCAGTTTCATGGTCTCTGTGCTAAATGCACAAGTCATAAAGAAGGATCTCTGTGTGTGTTCTTGCTGTGACGACTGCTTAGATATGTTGGACGCATACTTACTACATCATTTTAGGTACTGTTCATGCCTGGAAATCACTTTTAAAATCTCAATATTTTTGCTTTTCTAGCCCTGTATCAAATCAGTCGCTTTTATCCGAATCTGTAGCATCTTCCCAAGTGGACAGTACGTCTGTGGACAAAGCAATCCCTGACACGGAAGACCTGCAAGGTTTGCACGTGGGCTCGCGCGGGTTCGGTCCTTTGCCCGACAGCTGGCTGTTACAGGCCGGGCCTGTCCGAGGTGCCGCTGTCTTTAAATTGCCAGCCTCAAATATATAGTTTGCTGTTTCTTTTCTTTATGAGCAGAACGTTTTAGGTCTCCAGGTATTTAATTGACTGAACTGTTGGGAGCCATTTCCCACTTCTGTGTAATTATGTCATCAGTATAAAGTCAAAAGCCGTAAATGTGTTCAGTTGAGAGTTGTGAGTGAGTGAGTAGTGGGATTATATTCTCCTGTCCTCTCTTACTCTTATTCTTACCAGTTTAACCCAAATACTAGTTCCCCTCCGAGTACCCGGGGATCTCTTGTTTCTGACCTGGGCCGTCGAGCAGACCATTGAATTTGACCGGCAGTAGGCCCTGTCCCGTCGGCGACCCACTGCGGCGTCTTGCTCAGTGCCTCGTGTCCTTGCCCGCGCTCCGCACGCCCCCCTTGTGTGGGCCACGGTGATCTGGGAGGGCTTTCTCTGTAGGCAGCGGTCGCAGGGGAGACGCTCAGGAGGCTGGGAGCAGACTGCGCTGGATGGGTTCTGTTCCACCAGCACGGGGACGATGGCTTTACAGAAGGAGGACGCTCGGGAAAGGTGAGCCCAGGGTGACCATTGTGCCCCTCTGCCTCCGGCACGGCTCAGAGAGACAGGCTGCCCTGACAGCGACCCCCTCCACGGGACATCGTGCTCACGTGACAGCGAGAGAAACTTCTGGCGGCGTTAGTTTAAGCTCTCTAGTTCAGATGTAGTTGAGCTGGCTAATTTCTCTCGCTCTGAGTTTATGCCCAATAAACGTTGGCATAATTTTGCCCATCGTGGATTTCGCTATAGCAAGGATATGTACTATTTGGCCAACAGAAGCATTATAAGTATAAATAACTTTTATTTCTTGGTTAAATAGAAAAACTTAAGGAAGGGCACAGATGAGGGATGGTTTCAAAGCAGAGAGAGAAGAATCCCTGAGATTTAGTTACGCATGAGACGCGGGGAATAGGAGCAGGGCGGTAAAGCTTTCGGTTCCGCGACGGTGGCGGTGGCGGGCTGCTTCAGACCGGCGCCGGGAGAGGTGGCACGACCAGACCAGGTGTGCGCGGGGCGTGATCCCGTTTCAGAACCGAAGAGCTCGGCTGGAGGTTGTAGGTCGAGCGTTGGTCTTTAAATGTGTGATCGGTGTCACATCTGAGACTTGGAAGTCCTTGGCACACTTTGAAAAGTGAGAGGCTGAGATTAGGGGAGCAAGTCGGATAACGACTCAGCAGAGGGAGAAGTCATCTGGGCCCTGGGTTATTGCAGCCCCCAGGTGCCGACCACTAGAGAGTTTGGAGAAGCAAGGGTTGCTGAGAGCGCAGGAAGGAAAAATGAACACAGGCTGCTGACCTCGCTTATGTTCTGTCTCGCAGTGGCACGTATTGTAGACTGTGAGCGAAATGGGTGCTGCGGGCAGACGTGGCAGCAGTTGGTGTCCACGGCCACCGAGGATGAAGACAGGGTGGTGAACGTACACCATGCGTGTGTGGAGGACGGCGTGGCTTTCTGCACTGAGTGGCCCTGGCAACAAGAGTACCAAAGGTGGCCTTGAAGCCACATTAGGAGAAATCGTAAGGCGTGTTGAAAATCTGTAGACTCCTTTTTTCACGTATGATTTCAGTGACCTTGGAGGTTAAGCCAGTAGCAGCTTCTAAGTACCTTTTAAAAACTCAGCATTCGTTACCTTAGCGTTGCAGGATCTCCGAGGAACCAGGTGTAAGTTTTCATTTGAGTTTAAGAGGATTCGTTTTCAGTATTTTAAAAACGTCTTGCCCACCCCGTTGAATTAAGACTGTCTTCTTTTATGAGAAACGTGTACCCGAGTGCAGGTGTCCCCCACTGTCCAAAAGTAGAGCGTTTCTGTCAAGCCTTTTGTAAACCAAAACGGGATAAAGAAGCAATTGCCATTTCATAAACACGGAAATTCTCTTTGGGTATCTACTGGTTAGCAAAAACAGGTCCTAACGTAGGTTTTTCGTAAAAGTGAAGGGGCACGAAGCAGACTCGCAGAGAGCGGGGCCAGGCGTGCGTGAGCACGCGTGCGTGCATGTGTACACGCACACTCCTAACACCGAGGTACTTGTGTTTTCCCTGGTGGTAGGAGTAAATGCAGAGAACGCTTTTCTCCGTCTATTTAGTGGATGGACGAAAACTCGCAGAGAAGAAGTCTTGGACTCCAGCCCTACGGTGTCTGAGCTGGACTCCGGGCCAGAGTTGTGCCCACGGCCGTGGTGCTTCCTAGATTAGGAGGTGGACGTGGCTTCCTGTCACCAGGGGCAGCCCTCCGTTGCCAGGGCAGGCTCCTCTGCTTTGGTGACCTGCCAAGTGTCTACTCCGTCTGTGTCCCTCAGGGAAATTTATCTAGATGGGAAGAAAATCCCAGATGGAAGAGGGTACGTGAGTAGCAGCTGTGTACCCAAGCCAGGCTTTCCTGATGTTTTTTTGTTTATTTTTGAGAGAGAGAGACCGAGTGCGAGTGGGGGAGGGGCAGAGAGAGAGGGAGACACAGAATCTGAAGCAGGCTCTGAGCCGTCAGCACAGAGCCCGATGCGGGGCTCGAACCCACGTACCGTGAGATCATGACCTGAGCCGAAGTCGGACGCTCGACCGACTGAGCCCCCCAGGCGCCCCTCCTAACATTCTTCATTGGAGTTTTCAGATTAGGGTTCTTGAGACAGCTTTGTTCTCTGTAGGTATTCTGCTGATAATCACGATTTGCTGCCACCAGGTGGGCAGTACGCTTTCATTTTGTCCCCGTGGCTCTGAAGAATTTTTCTCGCGTTTAAATGAGTATTTAGCGTATTACAGCACATTTCTCGTTTCATTATTCTTTTTACTTTAACGATTGGCGATACCACACTCGCGTGGTCTCTAACTTAGGAATGTCGGATTTTCAGTTCACAAAAGGTAGCTTCAAAAATTCTTTTAAGCGTTTTGGTGCACTTTCCCTGGAAAGTAGGAAACCATCCTACTTGATTGTCTGACGGCACAGCATTGCCTCCCCCCCTTCAGTTCACCTGAGTCTCTCAGATGCTGGATCTTCCCCAAAAGAAGCGGCATTGGGGTCCGAGGTTCTACTACAGCGTGTGGACCCGACACCCCACTTCTCTGAGCCATATTTGTGTCATAAAGGAGAGGTGCCCCAAGCCCACAGGATAACGGGCTAACCGCACAGTCTTACTCTGTGTGACGCCGCTTAAAACTCAAAGATTTCTTCTGACTGGAGAGGGTGGGCGAGAATAGCCGAACGGTCCTGGAAAAAGTAGAGGAGGGTTCAAAGCGTACCACCTGCTGCAGCCCCAAGACCGCGGGACAGGCGAGAGGACACTACTGTCGGGCCCTGGAGTGACACCGGGCGTCCGGAGATACACCCCGCGGTTCGCGGGCAGCTCATTTTCCACAGGGAGCCGAGACCATCCAGTAGGCGAAGCCTGGGCTTCAGCAGGTGGTGCTGGGACACTGGAAAGAATGAGACCTCTCCTTCCCCTTTTACAGACGTTTGCCCCAAAACACATCAAAGACCCAAAATGGTAGGAGCTGAAACTGGAAAACAGGCATAACTCCTCATGGCCTCGGGTGAGGCAGTGCCTCCTTGGACGGGACGCCTAGAGCACAAGGGACCGGAGGAAAACGGGCGCATTGACCTACAGCAGAGTCAGGACCCGGGTGCTTCACGGAGCGCCGTCGGGAGCGCGAAAAGGCAATCCAGAAAATGGTTAAGAATATTTGTGAATCCTGTATCTGATAGGAATGTGTAAAGAGATGTCATCATTCAACAATAGAAAGACCAGTCTTTTAAAGGGCAAAGGAGAGGATTTGAATAGACGTTTCTCCAGAGAAGATACACAGATGGTCCACGTGTTGAGGATATGGAGGAATTAGAACCGTAATACATGTTTCTCTTGAATGTGATCATCCATGTGGGTAGTTGAACGATAATTTTACCTGCCCTGTGCTTTTTAAAATGTTTTTTAAGTTTATGTTGAGAGTGAGAAAATGAGTGTGAATGAGGGGGAGGAGCAGAGACAGGGAGAGAGGGCGAGAGAGGGAACCCCGAGCAGGCTCCGTGCTGTCAGCACAGAGCCTGATGCCGGGCTCACTCCCACAAACCGTGAGGTCTTGACTCGAGCCGAAATCAGGAGTGGGACGCGTAACCCACTGAGCCCCCCGGGCGCCCCTGCCCTGTGGTTTTGAAGCATCTTGAAGTCACTGGCCAATCGACTTTGTCTAGTTGAGATTCCCGTTAAAAATGAAGTTGGTTCCACAGCCTTAATGCCATCGCACAGGCGGCCCGAGTAGACCTTCGGTCGTGCAGATACGACGCAGGCAGCTGCCGGTCGCTAACCCTTAATGAGCAGGTGCCCTCTTGTCTTCGGTGCTCATTTCAGATTGCGAAAAACTGCCCAGTTCCGAGCAGACTTCCTATTTTGGCTTCAGGTTCAATATGAGTACGGCCCTTTTAACAGACTGGATTGTTTCCTTTTACGTAATCATGAGTTTGATCGGGCATGCTTTGGTCGTGAGTCTCATAGAAAGTAAGGAAGCAGAATCTCTGGGAATCGTAGACTTACGCCAAACACCGTATCCTCTTGCCCACGAATTGATTGTGAAATGTTTCAACTCTAGCTGCCGACCACTAGTTTGAGGTAAGCTAAGGTCACCTTCGTCCCCTGGGGATCTAGTGGACAGTGATCAGCGTCAGATGCTCGCCCCAGCTCCTGAGCTCTTAGATTCCTTGTGGACTCTTAGCTCTACAGGCTGTGCGTTTGCTGTAGATGGACCTTCAGGGTCCGTACCGTGAAACGTCTTCTTGAGACGCTTCCGTGCAACAGCATTCGTGTGTGTGGCAGGCGAGTGCATTTTCACGTCTCTGTTTCCACATACCAGAGTTTGTGCCTCGGTAATTAAAACGGTCTTGTTAAAAAATGTTTTCTTGTGGTAGTGCTGTTACTGCCACTAAAGCATTGTTTATATGTTTATTTGAATATCACGGTTTCTTGGGAGAACAGGTTAGATATTACGGCTTACAGATTTCAAAGACAATAGATACATTCTTTTTGGACTGCAAGTTAAACTATTTTTGAGCCCTTTACACATAGAGGGACGTTATCTGATACTGTTCCGGGGGCTGGGGATACAACAAGTAAACGACACTCCGCCCCTGCCCCCCTGGAGCTCGAGTCCTGAGGCTGTTTGTTGATTGATAATAAAAGGTTTTATGTGTCCATAATGTGTTTCAAAATAAAACGTTCGTGTTAGTAGAACTGTCTCCCATCTGGCTTCAGAATTTCTAGGTGGTGTGATCACAGAGTTGTTCATTTGTGCGTGTTCACTTGTTGGTCTGTGCTGTTTGGTCTTCGTCGTGTTTTGTTAAAATAGGAGGTCATACGGTTAACATAGGTTAGAATCCATGACCTCACGTGACCGAGTGCCCGCTCCGCGTAGCTCACTGGACGGGAGCTGGAGGTGCGGACGGGAAATACGATACCGTCCCTCCTTGGTGGGCTGACCCCGTAATTGGGGAAACCGGGGCACGTGATTACAGAGGGCCAGTAGTTCAGGAATGCGGTTCGGGTCTCTGTGCGGCGCCAGCTTGCGGTCGGGGCTCGAGGATCGGCACCGGGAGCAGGAGCGGGAAGGACGAGCCCCCGCCCTGCAGGAGCTCACCGGACAAGCTCCCACCCTGGAGGAGCGCACCGCTAAGCCAGGTTCAGGCAGACAGGCGGTTCCCACCGTGTGGGCAGCACCACTGGGGCGCACGGTAAGCTTCCTAATCCAGGTCGGTGCGTAGGGGGTGGGGAAGAGTTGATGGTAGACGCTTAAAAATGAGAGTCAGCCCCGTGAAGAGTGGGACCCGAGGGCCGTGGGCAAGCATTCCACACGGAAAGGAGGCCGACGAGACCAGAGGCCAGAGACTGTGTGTGTTCAGAGAGACAGGCGCTTCGGGGCGGCTGTAGCAGGGGGAGGGTGCCGCCGGGCCTCCAGGCTTTGTCCTGGGGGTGAGTCACATCGCGGGGCGTGGGTTCCGTGCCGTGTCGAGTGTGGCCCGGAGAGGCACGCACGTGGCGGGCCCAGGATTTGGTGGGACTGGTCAGGGAGCCAGGGGTGATGAGTGAGCCTCGTGGAGAGGTGGGACGGCTTCTGTGGAGGAGGGGATACCCGAGCTGCTCCTGAGAAAGAAGAGCAGGTGGACCCAGGTGTGAGGAGGTCGAGGAAAGGGCCCTTGGGTCCCGGCCGTGGGTGGCGTGAACACAGGTGCCTGGCCCCACGGCGACCGTGGAGGGTCACTGTTTCGGAGCGGGATGGCGCGTGTGCTGGGTCACGTGACCGCCCCTGCCTGGTGACCGCGTCCCGGAGGGCTCAGTGAGGTAGGGTTTAGGTGCGGGAATTGGAATCTTGGTGCAGCCGGCCTTCGCTTCACTGCCTAAATGCGTCATTTTGTTATCCCGTTTGTAACATTCTATCTACTACATCGACCTTGCCAGCATTTTAAAGGTTTTATGTGAAACATTCTGAGACTTTTAAACATGGTGCTCTACCCGGTCTTGCTTTCAGCCTTTTTTTGCCCTGGTTCTGAGAAATCTACATAGTTCGGACCCCAGCAATATTCAGAAGTTGGCCTGTGGCCATCTCCTGACACACTCCCGTAGAAAATACCCCAGGAGTATTTGTGTGCGTGCGTGTGTGTGTGTGTGTGTGTGTGTGTATGTGTGTGTATGAGTGCTTGCACCTTTTATTTCAAATACATAATTTAAAAAACCTAGGGAATGCCGTGCTAGATCTTGAGTCAGTGTTAACATATCGATACATGTTCTTCCAGACTTCCTGCGTGTGCACATCCACACGTACGTCACATGCACACATACATTTGAGGAATAGGGGGTCATGTTATGTAATCGGCTTTGTAACTCCGTGTAAGCCTCTTTCCGGGCTAACGGAGTCCTCAGTGGCCCTCACAGGAACAGACTGGTGGGGTGGGAGGGGGACGGCCACCAACCAGTGTCAGAACCTTACCGAATAATTAAACTGTACCTCCTTCCTGTTTTGTCAGCTTCAGTATCAGATACGGCACAGCAGCCATCTGAAGAGCAAAGCAAGTCTCTTGAAAAGCCAAAACAGAAAAAGAACCGCTGTTTCATGTGCAGGAAGAAAGTAGGACTTACTGGTAAGGGCCGAAGTGCAGTGGCGTCAGCCTCAGAGTGTTCTTTAAAATACCGCGTGCCTTACTGTTCCAGGCCCCAGGAGGTTCACGTGTGTTCCCATGAGAGCTAATCCTGGATTCATTCCCGCTTCTGGGTTTTCTTAAAGTAGCTTTAATTGTATACCTGAGAGTGACATGAATAGATGCTCTTTTACTGGTCCATCCCAGCAGAGTCTTCGAATGTCAGACGGGTCGGGCCCGGGCGCCAGGTGCTCCGAGGGCCAGAGAGTGCACACGGGAGGGGACCCAAGCTCGGCCGGCCCCGCTGTGAGACGCACTGTTACTCGGGGAGGGAGAAAACGTAGAGAGATGCCACTTGGGTGTGGAGCAGAGGAAGCACAGTCAGCAGACTGTGGGGAGTCGGACAGGTGCCGCGGTTCATCCGAATGGAAGAGGGGGGTGTAGGAGCCCGTCACGGAAAGTACCACGACGGCCGCACGTTTGAGGCAGGCCCTGAAGGAGGGCTGGGACCCAGAGCTGATGGAGTAGGGGCGTTTCAGACAGAAAGAACAGCTCGACCAGAAGGTCGGAGGAAGGAAAGAACGGGGCCTCGTCAGGGGCCGCGGATGGGGAGTGTGGCCGCGGCACGGAGCGCGTGAACGGGGGCGTCGGATACGCGGTGAGACAGAAACACGGACAGGCTCACGATGTGCACTGTGCTTCCTGGCGGATGGCGGTCACAGCTTCTAAACAACGACCATTTCTCGCTGTGTGCGTGCCGGGCGCCGTGCTCTGTGCTCCGTAGCATAAGAACTTGACGTACAGAGCTGACAAGACCGGATAAAATCGGATGCTTTTTAGGAAGGGTTCTCCCGCCAAGGAGTAGGTTGGAGACCAAGTGGAAAGGGGATTATAATCTGATGTCAGAGACACTTAAGACTGGCCCGTACTTGGGCAGATGTGTTTATTTAGAGAATACAAGCACGGACAAATAAGACATTTCGAAATAGACGTATTTAGTGTCAAATACAGTCTTTCTGAGTCTCAGAAACACTCGGGCTTCGTGATGGGAAGGTGGAGACTCCGTAATTTTCATCTTGTCCGGTCTGTCGGTCTGGCGTTAGAGTTGGCTTCATTTTCCATTCATTGTCACGAGGGGACAGAATGTGTTTCTGAAACAGACAGACAAAAAGGTGGTAGAGGAAACTTCCATCAAATGTCAGTGTTCAAAATGTCGATTCCCGTGCTCCGTCACATCAAAGCACTCCGTTACGAGAAGCAGGACCGGTTTTCTATAAAGGCCCTCCCCCCACACTCGAGATCTCTCTTTCAGCTTCAGCCCTGTGGGCATTTCCCTAAAATTAAATCGCATTATTGCACGTTTACCGTGTGTTAAGTGCTCACCACGTCCCCCATTCGGTCCCTACAGTAACTTATTCCAAAGTTACAGATGCAGAAACTGAGGCTCGGAGAAGCTCGGTAACTGGCCCGCGTTAGTCAGCGAGCGGATTCACGCTGAGGCGGCCCTGACGCACCCCTGCTCCTGCTCGCACCCCTGCTCCTAGTCGCGCTGAGCCGCGGGAGCCCTGCCCCCACAGGGGTCTGCCGCCGGAAGCCAGCGTGGATCCAGGCCTCCCAGAAGTTTCCTTACACCTTCTTCACTAAATTTTAAGGTTGCCTCTGACGGTGTGCTTTCCTGCACACTTAGAATTTGGATTTGAGAACCGTTTCACATTCGGTGCAGCAATCCCGACTTTGGTAGGAAGTAATTGTGGCCACGTCCCAGGTGGAGACCCGAGCGCAGGGCAGCGGCTGTGATTTGCCATGCTACGCACCTGCACTTGTAGGGTAGGAACGAGGAAGGAAGCGATCAGCTGGTGCAGTCTGAACCGAAACCGTTACTAGGTCCTGCACCTGCCCAGCGTGATTGTTTAGACGCCGCGCTGCGTAGCCGATGCTGTTAGTGTTGACGGTGCTAAGGCACCGCGCCGTCAGTCCCTCCCTCCCGCTCACGCATGTGTACTGATCCGTTTGCAGGGTTTGAATGCCGGTGTGGACATGTGTACTGTGGTGTACATCGTTACTCAGACGTGCACAATTGCTCGTACAATTACAAAGCTGATGCCGCGGAGAAAATCAGAAAAGAAAACCCGGTAGTTGTCGGCGAAAAGATCCAGAAGATTTGAACTCCTGCTGGAATACAAACTCCTTTGACCATCTGCAAACTAAAAGTTGACTTGAGGTCTTTTTTCCTAGTCCTGGGGAGTATAGAGCAGTGTGCGTGGCACAGACCTTTTAATCATGCATGTCAACCAGAAGAATAGATTTTTGGTTTTGTTTTGAAAATGACTCTGAACATTTATTTCCATTGCAGTTTCTGTGGCTGAAAAGACTTAAGTAAACTTTACAAGTATTATCCTTCTAAGATCATTTTAATTTTAGTTGAGCGCAGAGGGCTTTTATAACAAACGTGGAGACCTTTCGGAGGGCTGTGATTTTTCCAGTATTAAACATGCATGCGTTGAACTTGCAGTTTATTTTTCTCATTGTGTGTGTATATAGAGCTTTTCTCTGCAGCACGATTTCTCTTTTGATAACGCCCGTTAGGGCACAACTAGTTACCAGTAACTGAATGTATCTTAATCATTATGGCTGCTTCTGTTGTTTCATTAACAAAGGTTATACCTGTGTTAGCGTATAGTTTCTTTGCACCCACTATTTATGTCTGAATCATTTGTCACAGGAGAGTGTGTGCCGATGAGATTCTACGTCTGTGTGTTTCTGAATTGTTTGAGCGAGGGAAGGAACGGCTGTGTGCGTTTCATCGCCGACCGCAGGCTTCTTTCGGTAGCGTTCACCGGTCTGGGTGTGTACACGATACGAAGAATGATCTGGAGTAATCGTGCTGTGTTTATGTTTACCCCACCTGTCTGTGATTAAATAAAAAGGAAAACCATACGCTCCCTTGTTCTCCCGTTTCTCTTACTCTTGCTGGCGGCTCACCTTGACCTGTGGTGCTTTCGTTTCTCCTCCGCTGACTCCGCGCAGCTGCCGCCGCTGCCCTCGTCACGTCCGCTTGCGACCGATCTTGCCACGGTGAGTGGCGATCTCCCGTCGCTTTGCGTGGAGGACCTCAGCGTTTCTTTAACGCCAAGGACTGCTTTCAGTCGCTCAGAGATCACATTCTCCAGCTCTGCTCCTCAGCCCGTCACGCCGAGTTAGCGTCTGGTCAGGAAGGAGCTCCTTTTTCTGGTCGAATTCGAAGCGGAAAGGGCCTAAATCAAACACGGCAGCTACAGGATTGTGGACGAGAGAGACCGTCTGTCCCATGGGTTTCACACTTTATCTGCCAGCCAGCCGTTTTTACCCATGAAATACTACATAAAACAGATGAAAAGCACTATTTTACAATACAGATTTCTAGGTTTAAGTTCGTCTACCACTTCTTGGATGTAATGATGGCTTAGCGTTAAAATCTGTAAATGTGACGTATTTAAATGTAATCTGTCAATTTACTACATGAACAGATTCAAGAGAGAAAACCGTTCTGACTAGCTCAGCAGATTCAGGTTAAGCACCTAATAGAATTCAACACCCACTCATGATGAAAACTCTTGGTAAGTCAGAACCAGGAAGGAATTTCCTTAAGCTGATGGTTTCTGTGTAAAACCAAACAAAGAAATGAAAAGCGGCCATCTTCCAAAAAGAGGAAGCTCATTCCCTTTTAAAGTCAGGAACACAGGGCTGCCTGCGGGGAGTTGGAGATCTGTGTTCAGTAGAGTCAAAACAGAGTCAGTCATAGGAAGCAGGAAGGAGGAGACGCTCGGTATTTGCATGTTAATCTGTTTGTTCTTACAGAAAGTCTAAAGGAATCTAGAGAAAGTACTAGAAATAGAGGGTGTAGTTAGGTAGCGAGGTGTGGCATTACCTCTCAGAAGCCAGGTGCATTTCTTTATGGCAATAACTAGAAAGCCAGAAGATACCTTTTATGGCAGTATCATCACCAAGTACCTAGGATGTTAGCAATACATACTGAAGGCCTCTTTAAGAAAACCCTAGGGGCACCTCAGTGGCTCAGCCAGTTAAATCTCCGACTCTTGATTTCGGCTCAGGTCATGACTTCACGGTCCATGAGTTCGAGCCCCCTCGTGGGGCTCTGCACCAAGAGTCTAGGACCTGCTTGGGATTCTCCCTCCTTTCTCTCTCTCTCTCTCTCTCTCTCTCTCTCTCTCTCTCTCCCTCCCTCCCTCCCTCCCTCCCTCTCTCTCTCTCCTCTCCTCTCTCTTTCTCCTCTCCTCTCTCTCTCAAACTTCAGAACTTTTTTCCTTTTTTTTTTTAAAGTATTATTAAGAGACAATAACTAAGACCTCAGTAAATAGGAAGACACACGTTAATAGCTAGGAAGACAATAGAAAGTTGTCATGTGTCCCCAAATGGACCTATAGATTCAAATATATTCCAATCAAAATCACACCAAGTTTTCTCATGGAACTTGTTAAAGTGATTTCAAAATAAAAGGTGAAAGATCGCCAAGGGCTACAGCGTTTCAGAAAAGAAAAGGCAGGGCGGGGGACACTTGTCCTGTCGGATGTTAAGACCTGTTCACATGAAGCTATGTTAACGAAGAGAGCTCGGTGTGAGCCAAGGGCTGTACACGTTTCCTAGTGGAGCAGCCCAGGATGCCCAGAGAAGGGCACAAGTGGACTGGACTTCCGCGTAAGAGGTGGCACGTCACATTGGGGAAAGAATGATAATTGGAGCTGAAATGACTGGGTATGTATCTGTGGGAAAGGGTGAAAGTTGATTTCCTACCCCATGCCATAGGAAGTTAATGTCTTAAATGTAACACAAAATTTTAAGACCTGGGGGAAAAAAGTAAAGATAACTGCTGCTTTGCCCTTGAGACATGAAGCATGAGCTGAAAGTTCTACTGACAAATCTGGCATTAAAATGAGGTGTTTTACACCCAGGGATACATTTAACCAAGGAGGAGAAAGACCTGTACACAGAAGACCTGGGTGAAAAAAATGGAAGCTGGTAACGAACAGAAAGATCCTCTGTGCTCACGGATTTGAAGAAATAATGTCATCAGAATGCCCATAATACCCGAAGCAGTCTACAGACTCCATGCCGTCCCTTTCAACACACCAATAGCATTTTTCACAGAATCAGAATAAATGATTGTAAAATCAGGAACCACGAGAGGCCAAGAAACCAAATCAGTCTTGAGAAGAACAAAGGTGGAGGTACCACGTTCCTGGATGTTAAACTATACTACGGCTACGAGAAAACCAGGGCGACAAAAGCAGAAAGAAACAACTGGGGCTCCATCAAACTAAAAAGCTTTCACATGGTGAAAGAAACCATGGACAGAATGAAAAGGCAACCTATTGAATGGGAGAAGAGATTTGCAAATGACATATATGGTAAGGGGTCAATATCCAAAACACGTGAAGAAGTGCAGCTGAACACCCCCCAAAAATACTTGATTTAAAAAAAAAAAACAGGCAGAAGACCTGAGTAGAAACTTCTCCAAAGAAGACATCCAGACGGCCAACACACACATGAAAAGATGCTCAACGTCACTCGTCATCAGAGAAATGCCAATCAAAACCACAACGAGGTACCACCTCAACAGCTGTCAGAGTGGCCAACATTAACAACTCAGGAGACACAGGTGTTGGCGATGCGGAGAAAGGGGAACCCTCGTGCACGGTTGGTGGGAATGCACGCTGGTGCGGCCGCTGTGGAGAACAGTGTGGAGGTCCCTCGACGAAAAGTAAATATACCATACGATCCAGCAGTTCTACTTTGGAGTGTTTACTTCAGGAAGACAAGCTAATTCAGCAAGATAAACACAGCTTCGTTGTTTATTGCAGTATTATTTGTAAGAGCCAAGACACGGAAGCACCCTAAGGTCCCATCGACCTATGAACGGATTAAGATGTATATATATACAATGGGACGGTAGTCAGTCGTAAGAAATGAGCTCTTGCCATTTGCACAACATGGATGGACTTAGAGGTTATTTTGCGAAGTGAAATAAAGAAACACTGGGCACCTGGGTGGCTCAGTTAGTTAAGCGTCCGACTTCGGCTCAGGTCATGATTTCGTGCCCCATGTCATGCTCTGGGCTGACAGATCGGAGCCCGGAGCCTGCTTCGGATTCTGTGTCTCCCTCTCTCTCTGCCCCTCCCCTGCTCACACTCTAGCTCTCTCAAATGAATGAACATTAAAAAAAAAAAAAAAAAAAAAAGACAAATATTGTATGATTTCACTCACGTGGAATAAAAAATGAACAAACAAACAGACTTCAGTACAGAGAACAGACTGGTGGCTGCCAGGGGGGCCTGGGGGGTGGTCTGGCAGGTGAATACGTGAAAAGCATGAAGACGTACAAAATTCAGGTTATAAGTCACAGGGATGGAAAGTACAGCACCGGGAACGTAGTCAGTATTGTGACACCTGTATGGTGACACGTTGTAACTACACGGACCCTGATGAGCTTTTTAAATGTATGTGAGTGTCCAATCACAATGGCAAACACACCGGAAACTCACAGAATATCCTATGTCAACTATATTTCCACTTTAAAAAGAAAGGAAGATGAAGTCTTTTATGCACTAATAGATAATTTCTTTAATGTTTATTTTTGAGAGCGAGCACATCTCTCACAAGCTGTGAGATCACGACCTGAGCCAAAGTCGGACGCTTAATCGACTGAGCCACCCAGACACCCCCGCTCTAATAGATGATAAAGTGTCTTCAAAGAAAGTGAAAAGCTGAGTTACAAACCGGGAGAAATTACAGTGCAAATCAACACGAGTGGCATCAGTGAGGTGCCATTTTACATCCGTTCAACTGGCAAAGATTTAACAGTCTGACGGTATCTAGGGTTGGAGGGATCCCACGTCGTTTCTTATAAGCTGCTGGTGTCACTCAGAAGTGGGTCAGTCCTTTAGAAGATGTGTTATCTTTTAGGGTTGGACTTCGCACATCCCGTAATCCAGAAATGTCAGCCCTAAGTGTGTACTGAGGGAAAACTTGCACACGGGTAACAGAAACAGAAGGCATGGTAAGCCTTAGAGATGTAGTGAGCAGAAAGGTCTCAAAATATACAGCATGCTCGCCTATAAAAAGGTGAGGAAAATACACTTCTTTTCGAGTCCTGTAGATGTGACTTACAGGAGGAGAAAGGACAGTGCTGAAGAGAAACGTAAGGATGGAATGCTTACAAGGGAGGAGGCAGGTACCGTGTGGTCAAGCCCCCAACGTTTTTGAGAAGTCCATTCAGGACACTTAACATTGGACGTAACTAAAGGCAGACCATGTGTGAACCAGTGCTGAAGGTCATGAACCAAAGATTGGAACTAACCCAGTTTTCTGTACCCAAGGTCCAAAGTGTTAAAATGTTATCTCTAAAGCTGGTTTGATGAGCACGTTGTGGAATTGAGGGTTACGTACGAAATGACATTGAATCAGCCCCAGCATTCAATTTGCAATTCACTCTTTAAAAAATTTTTTTGATGTTTACTTTTTTAGAGATGGGGGAGGGGCAGAGAGAGAGAGAGAGAGAGAGGGAGGCACAGAATCCGAAGCAGCTCCAGGTTCCCAGCCGTCAGCACAGAGCCAGACACGGGGCTGGAACTCATGAACTGCGAGATCATGACCTGAGCCGAAGTCAGACGCTTAACCCACTGAGCCACTGAGGGGCCCCTGTAATTTCGGGCTTTTTGCTTTTTTGTTTGTTTTTTGTTTTTGCCAAACTGTCACCAAAAAGCCGTTCCCACAAAGTCCTCTGGCTTCACCTTCACACCTAAATATTAAAGTCACAAATCACAAACTGTGTTGTTGTTCGGTCTTCATACCTAATTTGGGATTTCTGTACTCAAATCTAGCAAAGTGTCCTTTCCCCCAGTTTTCCCGGAACCCTAACTTTTGTACTGGGGAGTGCAATCTTGAAACTATTCCTGTGGTCTAAGCTCGAGTCTCAGAAGACACGTTCTTCCTGATGTGAAGACGGTTTATACTGAAGTGATAATCGCTGGACGGCCCCTTTTCTCATAGGTTGCCTAGAACATCTAAGTAGATATTCTTGGGGATTTAAAGAGGGACTCCTGTAGTTGTATCTTTTCAAAGACTGGCTGGCTCCCTGGCCTTGCTTTCCGTCTTTCATTAACACACAGAACGAGAGAAATTTGGAGACTCGGCGGAATGGAGGAAAGCCAAGGATGCAGAGAGGAGACGGATAGAATCTAACCAACAAAACCTGGTAAGCCATGTAGAGGGCAGCCTCCCAAAAGGCCACTGACATCTATAACATTAAAACGTGGCCCTATGAGACGTGAGAGGCCACTACTGCCGTTCCCATGGGCATCGTAAGAGTAAAGGGATACCGTGAACAACTCTGCTTACAGTGATAACTTAGATGAAATGGACCACTTCCTTGAAAGGCATAATTACAAAAACAGGAGAAAGAACTCACCTAACAGGCCTTTATCAAAAGAAATTTAATCAGGGGCGCCTGGGTGGCTCAGTCGGTTAAGCACCTGACTTGGGCTCAGGTCACGATCTCACAGTCCGTGAGTTTGAGCCCCGTGTCGGGCTCTGTGCTGACAGCTCAGAGCCTGGAGCCTGCTTTGGATTCTGTGTCTGCGTCTCTCTGCCTCTCCCCTGCTTGAGCTCTTTCTCAAAAATAAAAACATTTTTTAAAATGTTAAATACTTTTTAAAAATAAATCAAAATTGTCAATTCTTTAAAAAATAACATCCCTGGGACAAATAAGCGATTATAGCAAGGTTGCGGGGTTACGAGGATAATACACAAAAGCCAGTTGACATAATAAATACCAACAACAAAAAATTTGAAATTAATACACCATTTTCCATTAGTGCTTGAAAAAACATGGAATACTTTAGTAAAAGTCTAACAAAATATGTACAAGATGTCTGTGAGGAAGACTACAAAATTAATGAAGAAAAATTAAAGAAGATCTAAACAACTGGAGAACTATTCCATGTTCATTGAAGGACGACTTAGTATTGTCACTTCTTCCCGACTTGATTTATAAATTCAACCCAATCCCGACCCAAATCTCAGCCAGCTGTTTTGTGGATACTGATGAAAGTGATTCAGAAGTTGGATGGAGAGGCAAACAGCCCAGAAGAGCCAGTACGGCAAAACTATAGAACTTCTAGAAAAGAAAATCTAGATGACTTTGGGTTTGATGATTTTTTTAGATAAAACCTCAAAATCATGCTACACTGAGAAAAAATTGATAGGTTGTACTTCACCAAAGCTAAAAATTGCTCTGCAGAAGACCCCGTTAAGAGAATGAAAAGGCAAGCCACAGATGGGGAAGAAAATATTCGCAGAACACATATCTGATATAGGACTTTTATTCAAAATATATAAATAACTCTTAAACCGTAACTATAAGAAACAACCCAATTAAAAGATGGGCAAAATATCTGAAGAGTCGCCTCACCAAAGAAGATCT
Source organism: Panthera leo (assembly GCF_018350215.1). Classification (NCBI taxonomy): domain Eukaryota; kingdom Metazoa; phylum Chordata; class Mammalia; order Carnivora; family Felidae; genus Panthera; species Panthera leo. The sequence continues at coordinate 1,443,467 of NC_056684.1, forward strand.
ACCGACGATAAGTAAGCAAATGAAGAGGCGCTCAATGTCCTAAGTCACTGGGGAAATGCACATTGACAGTGAGATACCACCGCGTGCCTACGTACGCAGAGACCAGCCCAAATCAGAACACCGCAAATGCTACGGACGGTGTGCAGCAACAGAAACTCTCATTCATTTCTGCTGGGGATGCAACACGGCACTGACACGGTGAAAGACAGTTTGACAGGGGCACCTGGCTGGCTGGCTCAGTGAATGGAGCGTGTGACCCTTGATCTCTCGGGGTTGTGGGTTCGAGCCCCACGCTGAGTGTTGCTAAAAATAAAATCTTAACAACAACAACAAAAAGACAGTTGGACAGTTTCTTAAAAGACAGTTTGGGGGTTTCTAAAGAGAGTCTTAACCCTACAAGCCAGCGATTGCACTCCTAGGTTTTTGTCCACATGACTTAAAAAGTGTGTTCACATGAAACCCCGTACACGAATGTTTCAGTAGCTTTATTCATAACTGCCCCAAATTGGAAGCAACCCAGATGTCTTTCAGTAGGTGAATGGATCGACACCGTGGGACGACATTCAGCGGTTACAAGAAGTGAGCTACGAAGGCACAAAGACACAGAGGTACCTTCACTGTAAATTGGGAAATTGGAAGAAGCCGGTCTAAAAAGACGGCAACCGTATGACCTTCTGGAAAAGACAGAATTACAGCGACAGTACACAGAGTGGTGGTTATGGGTGCGGGTGGAGCACGGGAGGGTGAATCGTGGCAGCACTGATTTGTAGGGCGGTGAACCTCCTCTGTCTGGATGATACCGTAACGGTGGATCAATGACACGGATTTGTCCACACTCACAACCGCACAACACAGAGTGTAGAACCATGACGTAAATCACGGGCTTCGGTTGACGATGATGGGTCAATACTGGTTCAGCGGCTATAACAAATGCAGACGAGTTGGTCACTCGCTGATCACGCTTCAGATGCTCCGGTGGCTCCGATGGGATAGCACACATTCTAGAACACCTCCATCGCTGCGGGACATACCGTTAGACATGGATGGTCTGGCCCAGTGATGGCATCCTAGGCTGCTCTGGGCTCCTCGGTGCACAAGCAGGAGGAGAGCCCCGAGGAGGCCCGCGCCCCTCAAAAGAGAGCCCAGCCACGGTGCACGTGAGGCTTCGGGACCCCCCTGGCCTGTCGGGCACAGAGGGATGCGGGAGGGGATCCGAGGCCAGGGAGGCAGGTGGCAGAGTGGCAGGAGAGCTCCTGATCCCGAAACCCGAGGGGAGAGAAAGTGGCCTGACCTTGAGGCTTTGGTCCTGGGGACTCTGAGAAGAGGGGCGGGGGTGTTTGCGAGCAGCCCTGTGGACCGAGGGGAGCCGGGCTTGGGGAGAGCTCCGTGTGCTGCAGTGTCTCAGCAGGTCAGCGGGCAGTGCTGGCCCCTCTGCCCACCCTGCTGCCGGTGTCTGTGGGGCTTCCGTCCGGCTTCAGTCCCCAGGGGGCTGCGAGGCACCGTGCCGTCACAACAGGGATCCGGTAGAACCTGAGACCCTGCGGCGGCCTGAAGACAGGCGGAGACAGAGGAGGGCAGGAAGGAGACTCTTGGGGCGGCACAACCCCCCCCCCCACCCCACCCAGCACCGGCTGGGCTGGGTCACCTGGCTCTGCGCCCGCCCACCAGGGACCCGAGAGAAGAGGGGGCTGTGATAACGGCTACGCTCTTGGATAGAGCAAGGGCCTCCTCTCCTGAAGGCTGGGGTCCAAAGTTTCTCACCCATGTTGTAGGGAGGACACCTTGTGCTTGCTGCATGCCTCTACGTTCTGTCCTCAGAGGAGCGTATGTCCTATGCCAACCCGAGTGACATTGTCCCCTCAAAGGAGCTCCCCATCCAAGGCACCTTGGGAACCTGACTCCAGCAATTCAAGGGGCAGTGACATTTGCAGGGTGGGTGGAAGGACCCGGATGGGACTCCTGCGTGCTGCGGGGACGCCCCCCGCCCGGTGTCATCCCGGTGGGGGCAGCGTCCGCCTCCTGCCCATCGGGGAGCCGGCAGCCGCACCAGATTCAAGCCCCTTCCCGCTGCTCTCGCAAACCACATGGGGGAGAGGCCTCCTGTGTGCGGAGGCCGGCGGGGTGGCCTCACCTCCAAGGGAGGCCCCGAGTTTGGCGCCACAGAGGCTCACGCGGGCCCTGGCCGCGGAGGGGCTGAAGCTGGCGTCCACACCCTCCGGCCCGGGGTCCCCCTCCGACAGCGGTGCTGGAGAAGGGAAACGGCGTGCCAGCACGGGAACCGCCTCGGCCACTCAGATGGTGGCGAAGGAACCTCTCTGGCCACGCGGAGAAGCGCTCCGGGGCAACATACAGGGAAAGAGGGAAGACTTGGCTTCTGTTTGAAGTTCACAAAGATGGAAAAGGGACGGACGTGCAAATGGCACGAGCAAACCGCAAGGGCGTGTGAGGACTGGGGCGGCGGTCCCTCCTCCCGATTCTTGTCTGTGGTCCTCGGAACGTCCGTCCGTGCTCATCAGCACGCCCTCCTCCTCGAGAGGGAGAGAGGAAAGAAAATACAGGGAATCTGCAAGTTACTTCGAATGGTTTCTTCCGAACGGAGAGCGGCCTTGGCCTCTGGAGGCGCGAGACAGAATTAGTGGGTTGGCGAGTCTATTTTAAAACAGGAAACCTTCACCCCCCTCACGGCTCTCATGCCTTCGCCCCTTCCCACACACACCTCTACCCCACGCCCTTCCCCCAAAGGTCTGGGGTTTTCTCTTCTCATGGCTCTACTGTGTAGGCCTCCATCAGCCCGTGTGTGCGCGCGTGCGCGTGTGTGTGTGTGTGTGTGTGGTGTTTGGAGAGAAGGTGCTGAGCTGCCAGGGCCCCCCCAGGCCCGGCAGGTGTGGGGCTCGTCGGGTATCGAATCGCCTTCCGCGGACGCTTTACAGTAAGCAGTGACTTCCGTGTTAGGGAGCACCGATTCTGAGCCCGCCGTCGGGCTGGGTGTGGACGGGGCCGCGCACAGCACGACAGTCCGGTCCTGCGGACAGAGCGCAGGGCCAGCCCAGGCACGCGGCGCCCTGCCCTGCAGCCCCAGCACCCCGGAACCGGCCAGGGCCCAGAACCCAGCTGGAACTGTCCCCTCCTTTCCCCTCCCTGGAACCTACCTGGGGGTGACAGCCAGGAGGCCGGGCAAGGCCGAGCCCCTGACACCTCGGGGCCTCGTCTGCTTCGGACCCTCCTGTCCCGGGATCCCCTCCCTCCGAGAGCAGGACAGCCTCCCTGGCTCTGTGCTCACTGCGCCATTCTCCAGGGAGCCCCGAGGACGCCTTGTGACATCACCCCCGCTGCTGACTCACAGCCCCTCTCAGCTGTGTCCCTTGAGTGGTTACAGCAGACACTGCCTGAATCTGCCCTAATACACTCTGCCTTCCGCCTTCCTCTTCTGTTCCCCTCCCTCTCCCTCCCCTCCCTCTTCCTTCTCCTCCCCACTCCCTTCCCCTCCCCCTCCCCTCCCCCTCCTCCCCCTCCCCCACCTGCTCCTCTTCTTTGCTTCTATCAGTCACTCACGGTTTTAATACTCTGCCCTAACTGCACGTTATTTGGTCCACACTTTACCACAGACCTTGTTGAAAAGGCAGAGCTGTCTCAGAGGTGATGACCCGGCACAGGGGCTGGGAGGATGCGACGCGGGACTGGCTGTGGACAGACTCGGGCTTTGAACGATGAAGATCACTGAGGCTGATCCAGAGAGGAGCACAGACCAGAGGAGAAGCTGGCCGAGACCCTGCAGGCAGAGGGGTCATGACTTATTTACAGGCCTTTCTGCCTGTTTGTCATTATTATTCATTAAAAAATGTTTTGCAGGGACACTTAGGTGGCTCATTCGGTTAGGCATCTATGCTTGGTTTCGGCTCAGGTCATGATCTCAGGGCTCGTGAGTTCTAGCCCCATGTTGGGCTCTATGCTGACAGCACGGAGCCTGTTTGGGATTCTCTCTTGTTCTCTCTTTCTGCCTCTCTCTGTGTCTCTCTCAAAATAAAGAAAAATAAAAACTTTAAAAAATGTTTTTGAAGGAAAAGGGCTATTTTTACAAACCTTGGGATGAATCTACAACTTTTTTTTAACGTTTATCTATTATCAAGAGACAGAGATAGAGCATGAGCATGGGAGGGGTAGAGAGAGAGAGGGAGACACAGAATCCGAGGCAGGCTCCAGGCTCCGAGCTGTCGGCACAGAGCCCGATGCGGGGCTCCAACTCACGAACCTCGAGATCATGACCTGAGCCGAAGTCAGATGCCCAACCGACTGAGCCACCCAGGTGCCCCAGCCTTTTTTTTTTTTTTTTTAAAGTAGGCTCCACGTGGCACCCAATGCAGGGCTTGAACTCACAACCCTCAGATCAAGACCTGAGCTGAGATCAAGAGTCAGACGCTTAACCGACTGAGCCACCCGGGGGCCCCTGGTTCTGCAACCTTTCAGTGTTCTCCACGAGTAATTCCTAGGATTTTGGCCTAAATTTGTTTTCAAGTGTATTTTCAGCCAGCTGTACCTGTGTAGCCATTAATTCGTTAACATTTCCCCCCAATAATGGACACACAACATTGGGTCCCTTCAAGGTGTGCAATGTGGTGACTGATACGGTAGTAAGTTGCAAAATGATTACCACCATAGCGTTTAGCTACCCCATCCATCCGGCCACATCGCTACCGTGTTCTTTATGGTGAGGACGCCTGAGGTCTATCCTAGCAACAGTCAAGTGGATGAGAGCAGTATTATTAGCTGTAACCACCATGCTGTACCTTAGACCTTCAAACTTGTCAATTTTCTGAAATGAATTTTTTTTTTAATTTTTTTTTTCAACGTCTTTAATTTATTTTTGGGACAGAGAGAGACAGAGCATGAACGGGGGAGGGTCAGAGAGAGAGGGAGACACAGAATCGGAAACAGGCTCCAGGCTCCGAGCCATCAGCCCAGAGCCTGACGCGGGGCTCGAACTCACGGACCGCGAGATCGTGACCTGGCTGAAGTCGGACGCTTAACTGACTGCGCCACCCAGGCACCCCTCTGAAATGAATTTTTAATTGTAGCTGACATACCGCACTAGTTTCGGACGCACAACATAGCGACTCAACACCGCATATAAATACATTGTGAAGTGCTCACCAAGGTAAGTGGCATCGCCATCTGTCACCGTATGAAGTTACTCCAATATTATTGGCTATGTTCCGCGCGGTGTACTTTCTCATACCGGTGACTTCTTCACTGTGTAACTGGAAGTTTTTACCTCTTCGTCCCCTCCTCTCTCTATGTGATCTCATCTCCCATCTCACCTCCCTCTCGGGCCACGGGTTTGTGCTCTGTGTTTATGAGTCTGCTTCTGTTTGGTTTGTTAGGCTTTTTAGATGCCACGCACGTGAAATCATACAGCGTTTGTCTGTCTCTGACTCACTTCGCTTAGCGAAATGCCCTCTAGGTCCCTCCATGTGCTCGTAAAGGGCAGGATCTCGTTCTTTTGTATGGCTGATATTGCACATTGTGTGTGTGTGGGTGTGTGCGCGCACCACGTCTTTATCCATTCATCTGTGGATGGACACTTGGATCGGTTCTGCATCTTGGCTGTTGTAAATAATGCCGTAAACATAGGGGCGCGTGTGTCTTTTTCGTATTAATTCATTAGCTTTCCACTCTAATGTAAGAATTCCAAAGCAAATCAACCCAAAGTCTGTGTCTCCGGTATTGGTTTCTGTATTGATAAGTGTTGCACAGCCTATACTTTCATAAGTTTAACTTTTTTTAAAGTTCATTTATTTTTGAGAGAGCGTGCACAGGTGCTCCTGCGCAAGTGGGGGAGGGGCAGAGAGAGGGAGACCCAGAATTCCAAGCAGGTTCCGGCCCCCCCCCCCCAATCATGTCCTGAGCTGAACTCAGTCCCTCAACCCACTGAGCCACAGGTTTCTAAGAAATTTGCATCTATATTATAAACTTATTTTTAATCAGTGATGACCGCTTTTATAGTTGTGTTCCCTCCTTTTTTGTTTGTCTCCTTCATAAAGGGAAGCAGAACTCAGAAACCGAGGAATGCTGACGTTCCGGCTGGGTGGGAAAATACCGGGTTGATCACCACGTGTGTGCCAGGCATCCCCCTGACTGCCATGGAAATGTCGGAAGAGGCATGATTCTTACCCCTGTTTTGCAGATGAGCCAACTGAGGCCAGAGCTGAACCTGCTGCAGGCTGAACAGAGCCAGAGGCGGGCCTCAAGTCTCCCTGCACTCAGCTGTGCGCTGCCCCCTGCACTGGAGGGGTCCCGGTGCACCCCCACTCCGTCCCCCTCTCTGCGCGCTCTCTCCAGCGCGTGCGCGCGCGCGGGGGTCCCTGTGCGCCGGGCACGAGCGCGCACGGGCCCTCACCCCGCAGAGCCCTGCACGGGCAGGGGCGGCGGGCGTCCACGCGGCCGTGGCAGACGAGTCTGAGTAACTTGCCCGAGGTCAGACGGCTGGTCACGGCGTCTGAAAGTCGGAACGTGAAGTGTGCAGGTGAGCTGCGCTCTTAGACGTAGTTCTCGTCGTTGTGAGTCTTGGGGAGGCGCGCCTGACCCTGTGGCCCACAGGGTGGACGTGTCACCGCCGACGGGTCACAGGGCTCTGGCCGGACTCCCCGAGCCCGCGGGCCCTCCGTGGGGGTCCGGGGGGGGACGTAGGGCTGGGGTCTCTAGGCAGGGACCCAAGTCTCCGGGGCGGGGCTCTGCGGAGGGGCGGGGCTGGGGAGGGCGGGAGCCGGGGCAGGGGCGGAGGGGCGGAAGAGCGCGCTGCGGGTCCCCGCGGCTTCTCCCTGACCTCTCGGGCTGGGGGCAGGGGGCAGGGGGCGGAGCCTGGGTGGGGGTAGGGCTGAGGGCGGAGCCAGGAGCGGGGCCGGGGGTGGAGCAACGGGGGCGGAACTGGGGGGTGGTGTGGGGGTGGGGCCGCGGAGCTGAGCCTCACACGGTGCGGGAGGGGGCGGAGCCTCGGAGGCGGAGGCAGGGTGGAACGATGGGGGCGGAGCGTCGGGGGCGAGCCTCGGAGGGGTGGGGGTGGAGCCAGGGGTGGGGCCGCGGGGGCGGAGCCAGGGACGGAGTCCTGGGGTCTGGCGCTGGGCCACGCGGGGCGCGATCCGGCCGGACCCAGCCGAGTGCAGCTCGCCGCCTTGCTCCCTGCTGGCCAGCATGTCCTTCGTCCCTGTGGCCGAGGATTCTGACTTCCCCATCCAAAACCTGCCCTACGGCGTCTTTTCCACCCCAGACAACGTGAGCTGCTGCACTTGGCTTCCGGGCGGGGGCCGGAGGGTGCCTACTCCGCCGGGACCCGCGCGCCAAGCCCCGGCAACCAGTGGCCGGCAGCGCCGACCGGGCGGGACGCCGGCCAGTCGTCCTCTTCCGGACGCGCTCCGCGGAGCCCTCCCCCTCCCCGGGGTCACTGGGGCCCGCGGTTCCCCTGCTGAGCGCGCCCCGCGGAGGCTCCCGGGTCACCGGTGTAGGAGAAGTGAGATAGAGGCGGGGGGGGGGGGGGGGAGGCTTTTGGGCTGTCTCTTGAGGAGTAGTGGTGCCGAGGGTATGTGGGTCCGAACCCCACTTTCTAGATGTGCGCGTTGTTGGACCTGGCGGCCGCGGTTTCTGCAGATTTGTGTGAGGATTAAATGCGAATTGAAACAGAACATACGACTGTCGTTCCCAGGCGGGCAGATCAAGTTCGATTGTTGTTACCCAGGGGTCATCCTGCTTCCTCCAGAGTTCCTGGGGTTTGTTTCCTGCCCCCAGGGCACCGCGTTAGGGCCCTAGCTCCCCCCGCAGGTTAACCGGGCGCTAGAGGGTGAGCTGGCCCGCGGCCTTTGGGATCTGGGATGTTGGGGGACTTTGCCTCCAGCTGGAAGTCTTTGGGCTGTGGGGTGGCCTCGCCGGCATTCCCCGGCTGGTCAGAAGAAGCCTTTTGGAGACAGGAGCTTTCGCTTAGTAAGTGTAGTCTGACCGGCAGAAAGAAATCTTTGAAAACTGGGCGTTCATCAGCAAATATTTAAGGTCCCTGGGTGGGGGAAAGCAGGTTCCCTTGGATTTATTCATGGTATTTGTGGCTCGCATTTCTGCTCCCAACCTTAAAGGTCAGCTCCTGATTCGCTCTGTAAACCGTAGACCCCGAGTCTGCTTGCCCCCACCAGTGTTCAAGAAATAATTGCAAAATGCAGCCACTGGCGGTCCTCCCCTTCCCCCACAGCTGATCTTTGACCCCCAGGGGCCGCCCTCCTGTGGCCCTGCCTGCAGCAGGCCGGTCCTCAAGAGCCAGTGTGGTTTCACAAGGGCCAGGGCTGACTAAATGTCGCAAGAACACAAAGTTAACACTTGGTTCCCTGGAGGGACCCGAATACGGTGAGGCAGGTTAAACCTTGACCCGTGTTAGCCAGCCACGCTCTGCTCTCCGCACAGCGCTGACACTTTGCCCTCCGCATGCACCCTTGCCTTTCCTGGGAGTACAAAACAGTTAGAGACACTTGCCAGAGGCAGGATAGGTGCTTTGACTTGCCTTCCCAGAGGGCTCTAGAATTCATGTCCCTTGAACCCCAGGCCCTTGCTGCTGGCACATTAGAATGTGCAGGGACAGCCCCTAAGGACGCCCGGGAGACAGAGCCCCTTCCCATGGCCCTCTGGAAAGAGCACTGTCCCTCTGGCATTCTAGAAGGTTCAGGGCGTTCGAGTGGGAACAGGCCCAGTCTGAAGCCATCTCTGCCCACGTTGCACATTCCAGGGGTCGTGCCGGCCTCGCCAGGCTGGCGTGATTGCCAAGGCACACGCCAGCGGCCAGCTCTTCGAGATTCGGGCCGAAGAGCAGTGAATTAATCTAGTCACGTTTTGTTCGTTCTTATATTCGGTAAATGCTTCAGAACCCCAACTCCGGGCCAGATGCTGGGCTGGGGGTTGGGCATCAAAGGCACACCAGACACCTCCCATGGCAAGGTGCTTGTGGATTGGTGAAACGGAAGAGGCTCTCTCTGTGAAGACAGGGATGGTGGCTTCTGGGATGTGGGCACCCAAGTAGTCCGGAGCCTGTGGCCAGGTTGTTCAAGTCCCTGCAGTCCGGCTGTGCCTCTGCTCTCTCCAGCCACACCGGCTACTTTTTGGTCTCTGGAACATTCTAAGAGCATTTTTCTGCCTCAGGACCTTAGCACGTATTGTTTCTTCTGTCTCACCCGAGGAGCCCCCTGCTGCCCTCCAGCCACACCTATTATGTCACTGATCCCTATGCCACCTTTGCTTCTGGACAGCTGGCACCAGTCCCGCCTCTGTCCCCCATGCTTTGACAGCCTTAGTGTCCTGCTGGTGTGGAGTAGAGGCTTCATAAATGTTTTCGCCTGAACGAATCCCTGTCTGAGCCATAACGGGGCTCGTCATCCAAGCCCCCGGGCCTCAGCCCTGCGCACGGGGCGCTCTCTGCTCTGCTGCGCAACGAAGATCCCCGAGGGCAGGTTGAGGTTAATCCTGGGGGATAGCCCAGCTGCCGGGTGAGGTGGTGAGTCCTCCTCACCAGAGGCATTTACCCAGTGCCTGAGGAACTTCGCTGGAGACTTGGTCGCGATGAGGGACTTGGACTAGGCCGCCTGCTCCTTCCCCACTCCCAGGGTGTTTGATTTATGTCCCGTTCAGTGAACAGGACGCTTTCCTTGTCCTGTAAGGAGAGAGGATTCCAGATGCTGCCTGGGCAGAGATCTCCGGGCAACCTCAGTCCCCTGGGACACGGAGGGGGTTGGGTGCCGTGCTAGGATCCAGTCCTCCGTCCCATCCGGAGGGGGACCCACGGGCTCTTAACTGGACAGATTTTTCGGGTAAAGCAGCGTGTCTGGCCGAGGCTTTCCCCGGCGCTGACCATGCCGTCTCCCTCTCAGCCGAGACCGAGGATCGGCGTGGCCATTGGCGACCAGATCCTGGACCTCAGCGTCATTAAGCACCTCTTCACCGGGCCTGTCCTCTCCAAACACCAGGATGTCTTTGATCAGGTAGGACGCTGGGACACGGCTTGTCCGGGATCTCAGGGCATTTGTGAAAACGCCACCAGGAGAATCTCTTTCCCTTCCGTTTCGGGGAAGAGATCGTGCCTTCAGAGGCGCCGGGGACGGCTCTGGTCAGCACCTCGGTGCAGAGAGTGCTGGGTCCGCGGCGCTGGGCCTGTCGCGGGCGTCTCTGGGCTGGGGCTCCCGGTAACCGTGTGAGCCTCTGCCTGTCCGCGGCCGGTGCTGACCCTGTGGGTCTGGAGACGTCGCCAGGGAGGAACGGACGGCTGGAATGGACAGACGCCTTCTGTGCGGCCCCCGGAGTGCACGTACCCGTGGGATGGACGTGACTTTACGTCCCTGTAGGTGGTCCGGGCCCTGATGTGCACCCCCCGTTCTGGGTCAGGAAGGAGGATGGTGTGTGTTGAGCGTGTGCTCCGCCCACAGCCCCCGTCCAGTCCTCACGACGGCCCAGCGCACGGAACCGGATCCCCATTAGATGGGTGGGGGTCTCCTCTGCGTGAGGCACGATTCTCCCTCGTCACCTGGCTACGGCATCCCAGCCCTTAGGTTGCACGGTGCCTCCCTGGCTGAGAAACCCCCTCAGGACGCGGGTGGAGGGTCCGTGTGGACTGTTCCCACAGGCGGTCCTGACCGGGCAGCCCCCCCAGATAGCAGCTCCCAGGCTTTGTGGCCCGTGTGCAAACCCGCGGGGGCATGACGCCCCGTCGGGGGAGGTGACGCTCGCCCCGGCTGGAAGGGCCGCTGGCAGAGCTGAGAACAAGGCCCCGGGCCTGAGGATGCTGGAGGTGGCCGTGGGCCCCGGCTGTCCCCGTGTGACCTCCTCTCTCTGCTCTGGCATAGCCGGCTCTCAATAGCTTCATGGGCCTCGGCCAGGCCGCCTGGAGGGAGGCGAGAGAGTCCTTGCGGAATCTGCTGTCCACCAGCTGTGCCAGGCTCCGAGACGACACGGACCTTCGGAGACGGTGAGGGACACTCGGACACTGGCGGGTGGGGAGGAGGGGACGGTGTGGCGGCCGGGGCCGTTCTGAGGCAGCCTCCCCCAGCCCCTGCCTGGGCTGCGGGTCAGGGTGGCAGGGCTCTGGGCCGACCGGGATGACCCCTGTGTCCGGACTAGAGGGTCCCGGCCAGCTCGGGAGCTGCCCCCTCCCTCACTCAGCCATCCCCCCTCAGCACCTTCCGTGGCCTTGTCTGTCTGCCTTCCAGAGAAGGGGTAATTTAGCCCGTTTTATGGAGGGGAAAATGGGAGCCGTGAGGAGGCCCCTTGGCTTTGGAGCGGACGGCCTGCCCAGCGTGGCCCCGGGCCAGCCTGGGGGTTGCTCGCTGGAGACTGTGAGCAGGGTTCCAGGGCTGGTTTGGGCGGCCAGAGCAGGGACCCCCTCTGTGCTTACCTGGCCCTGGGCCCCCGGTTCTGTACTGCAGGGCGTTCACGGCCCAGGCTTCTGCTGCGATGCACCTGCCAGCCGCCATAGGTGAGTGGGGTCCCTGCACCCGGAGCAGCTCTGTGGCCCACGGTGGCTGGCTGGTGCCCTGGCCGCTGCTGCGTGGTGGGGGAGGGGTCACGGACGCAGGCCGGGATGGAGGCCAGAGCCCTGGCTGGGTGGGCACCGGCTGCTGGCCTTTACAGTTGCCCACAGGCTCCCTCCCCGGCACATCACCCCCGTCCGTCCCTGAGGCTGTGGAAAGTGCTCCCACCTCACCTGTGAGTCCAGGGCCCTGGAGCGCGCCAGTTTGAGCCCCTGGCAGGGAGTGTGGCCGCAGAGCGCCCCAGTTTCAATAGACAGCAGGAGTGGGGCAGACTCTCTCAGCTGAATCACAGGGAGGTCTCCACCCTCGCCTCCCAGCCCCGGGCGGCCGGCCTGCCGGGATTGCCTGGGCATCTGTGTGCCCGGAGGCTTCCGGAACACCGCGTCTGCCTCGATTGTTTCTGTGGCCTCCGGAAGCCTTCCTGGTGGAGAACGTCCTTCCAAAAGACAGACGCACAGTGGGTCGGGACTCACCCCCTCCCCCGGCGGGTCGAGGGTTCAAAACAGCTGAAGTGTGCAGGGCACAGAGCTCAGGTCAGAGTCCACGTGTGGGGAGAACCCCCCCCACCTGCTCAGCCACGGCTCTGGGACCGGGTCCCACCTCCTTCCTGCCGCTGCTCTATCCTTTCCCTGGGCTCTTGCTCTGAGCAGCTTATCAGAGGCATGATGCACACACAGGGTACACACCCCCCCCCCCCGCCCCGGCCCCGTAAGGTCGCGGTCTGGAGGGTTCAGTCCACGTGTGCCCTGGCGCAGCCCCCTCCCCCTCCGTCCAGTCTGCAGTCCGTCCGTCTCCAGTCTTTCCTACAGGTTCCGTGGGGATGCAGTCGCACCGCACGCAAGCCCTGTGTGTGCGCTGCGACCGGCATTTCCTCCCCCTGTTTCCGCTGTGCTTGCCCTGGTGTTTGTTTGCTTGTTTATTTATTTATTTTTACACTTAGTCATTTTTTGAGAGACATAGAGAAACAGCACAAGTGGGGGAGGGGCAGAGAGAGAGAGAGGGAGACACAGAATCCGAAGCAGGCTCCAGGCTCTGAGCCGTCAGCACAGAGCCCGACGCGGGGCTTGAACTCACGAACCGCGAGATCACGATCCGAGCCAGAGTCGGACGCTCAACCGACCGAGCCCCCAGGCACCCCCGGCATCCCAACGATTTGTAACTGTCCAGTTGAGAACCGCGTGGCCCCCGAAACTCGCTGCAGGAGCCTCTGGGGGGGCCCCCCCGTCACGACCCGGCTGACACCTCCCTTTCCAGCCCCTTTTAAGTGATCGTGATACAGACTTACGCAGACGTGCTGAAAACAAACACACAAGAGGCAGAGACTGTAAAATTCGTGTTTTTAATTGGTGGTGTGGGCTCTGCGCTGGGCTCCTCCCAGGGAGGTGGGGTCTTACTGCAAAATGCAACGCTGTATTCTAAAGTAAATGCTGTATTCTAAAGTAAATGCAGACGCGATTTCCTCCTCCCCTCTCCCCTCCTCCTCCCCTCCTCCTTCTCCCTCCTCCCCTCCTCCTCCTTCCTCCCCCTCCTACTTCCCTCTCCTATCTCCTCTCCCTCATCACCCTTCCCCCTCCACCTCCTCCCCTCCCTCCCCGTCCTCCCTCCCCCTCTTCCCTCCCCGTCCTCCCTCCCCGTCCTCCCTCCCCCTCTTCCCTCCCCCTCCTCCCTCCCCCTCCTCCCTCCCCCCCTCCTCCCTCCCCCTCCTCCCTCCCTCTCTTCCCTCCCCCTCCTCCCTCCTCCTCCCTCCCCCCTCCCTCGTCATCTCCCTTCCCCCTCCCCCACCTCCCCTTCCTCCTCCATCGCCATCTCCTCCCTCCTCCCTTCCCTGTGCTCCTCCTCCTCTTCTCCCTCATTCTTCCTCCTCCTCTTCTTCCTCCAGAGGAGGGAGTGATCCCCCAGGGGAGAGTGGGGGGAGGGGCCTCAAAATGTTGCCGGGTTTCGGACACAGGCCAGGGGAGGGGAGAGGCTGTGCAAGCAGCAGGCCCAGGTCAAGCGAAGGCCAGTGAGCGGAGTCCTGGGCTGGGGGCGGTGACACTGGAAGTCTGTCCCCCTTCACCGGAGGGGTGTCCGTTGTCTGCGCCCGACGGTCTTGGCTCCTTGTTCCTTATTTGTTTCTCCGAGGGCAGTTCTGGAAACAAATTGAGGATGAGGCTTGGATGTGCCCTGACTGAGCTGCTGGGGAGCACCCACGGGGCGGGGGCGCGGGAGAGGCCCCTCCCTGTCCCAGGCATCTGGCCACCACGGGTGCCCACTGTGTCTCCCCTGCAGGTGACTACACGGACTTCTACTCCTCCCGCCAGCACGCCACCAACGTGGGGATCATGTTCCGGGGCGGCGAGAACGCGCTCATGCCAAACTGGTACGTCGGGCCCGAGTGCGAGAAGCGCGTTCTCCCCGGAGCTAACGAGCCCCTCTCGGGGCGGAGAGACGGGGGGGCCCCGCCGCGCCTGTGGATCAGAAGTCAGTGCCCCAGGCCCCTTGGTGTGGGGAGCACAGGTGGGAGTTCTGTCCCCCAGTGTGTGAGGTCCTTCCGTGCTTCTTGGCCAGTGCTGGTTCTGTGGGCACACTCGAGGCCTGGCCTCTGCACCCGGGACCCCGCCGCGTGGGAGTGTCTCTCGTGTGGTCGGCCCACGGCGAGAGTCACACAGGTGCTCGTGGGATCCCCGAGGCTCTGATGGCCAGCCCGAGGGCACGGGAGGGAGCACGGGCTCGGAGAAGCCCTGAGGGGACCAGCGGGGCTCCAACCCCCCAGGTCAAGGGCACGCCCCACGGGGAACCCAGAGCTGAGATCCTTGCCCCTTTGTTCTGTGCTGTCCTCCGGAGGTGGCGGTGACTGAAGACACAGTGGCAGGCACGCACCCTGGGTCAGCAGGCAGGGAGGGCAATGTGTGTCAGAATCAAGGTGAGGAAGGAAGAAGGAAACAGACAGCAGGTTAACGACCCAGAGAGGTTAAGCAGCAAGGCCAGGGTCGCGGAGCAAGGCGGTGAGTCTGGGACTGCAGGTGCGCAGGGAGGGGAGACTCCGGCGGGAGCCGCGGGCCACTGCCGCCGCAGGGGAGAGCAGAGGGGCCTATCGAAGTGTGGCGCGAGGGGGCCCCGGGCCTCCTGTTGCCGCATGTGCGTGTCCTTCGTTACACAGGATGCGCGTACGTCTTGTGATCGGCCCAGGCCCCAGCCCTGACCCCCTTCTCTCGGGGCAGCACGCTGCTCCGTCTTCCATAGTCTTTCAGAGACATTCCTGCATTCCCCCCGCCGGCTTTTCCGGGCGGTCACTGCTCCTTCGTTAATTTGGAAGAATGTTTCACGTTTAATAGAAATTAGCCCTTCGCCGTGTCGTGCGCTGTGTTTTCTCCGGACGTGGCGTCTTTCTCCTGTGCTTTGTCAGTACAGCACTTCGACATTTTTATAAAGCCAAACACGTGTATTGTTTTTATAAAATTTTTATTTTGGAGAGCGTGCATGCGTGTGAGAGCAGAGAGGGGCAGAGAGAGAGAGACAGAGGGAGAGAACCGTAAGTAGGCTCCACACTCAGAGTGGAGCCTGATGTGGGGCTTGATCCCATGACCCTGGGACCCGGGCTTGAGCTGAAATCAAGAGTTGGACGCTTAACCGACTGAGCCCCCGGGAGCCCTGTTTCCTCCCATGTTAATGCTGAGTGGTGTTCGTGGTACGGACACTTAGTTCCTTTTGAGTTTTGTTTGTTTTTTAAGCTTATTTATTCTGAGACCGAGAGTGAGCAGGGGAGGGGCAGAGGGAGAGGGAGAGAGAGAGAATCCCAAGCAGGCTCCCTGCTGTCAGCACAGAGCCCATTGCGCGGCCTGGACTCAGGAACCGTGAGATCGTGACCTGAGCCGAAACCAGGCGTCAGATGCCGAACCCACCGCGCCACCCAGGCGCCCCGCGGGTTTCGACTGCTTTTTGTTTTTAGCTTGCAAACTGTAGAAGTGTCCTTGACCGCGTGTCACGGTAACCTCCTTCCGCCGTCTTCCGCAGGCTGCACTTGCCAGTGGGTTACCACGGCCGTGCTTCCTCCGTCGTGGTATCAGGCACGCCGATCCGAAGGCCCACGGGGCAGATGAGACCCGACGACGGTAAGTGACCCTCACGGGTCCCCGCTCTGTGTCCCCACACGGCGGGTCCCGTGGCCCAGCACGTACAACAGCCCCTCTCTTCTGGTGTCTTGCAGCTAAGCCCCCCGTCTTTGGCCCCTGCAAGCTCCTGGATATGGAGCTGGAGATGGTGAGCGGGGTGCTTCCCGGGCGCGGCCTGTGCCCGGCGTTGGGGCGGGAGTGCTCCCGGGGAGGGCCCTCCACCCTCCACAAGCTCTGTGTCTGCGAACTCTCCTACTTTCTAAAAGCGAACCGGTAACTTCCAGACCAGTACTCACGGGGCCCACAGGGGTCACTTGGGACCCACGCGGAGCGGGAAGGAGTTCGAGGCCCCATGGTGTGTTCCCTGCGGGGGCTGGACGGGGCCATGCTCTGCCTTCTGCCCAGCTCCTGCTGTATGCGGGTGGCGTTCTCACCACGTAAGGCCACGCTGTTTTGCATCTTTGTGCTTTTTTGGGGTGCTTTCGCTGTTTAAAACCCCCCTCGGGTGCAGTGCTCGCGTCAGTGAGCACAGAGACAGCATGTGCGGGCGCTCAGCGCTCGTGTTAGTGAGTCAGCGGGAGACGTTCGACGGGGTGACCTCACACAGAAACACACGCAAGGCGAGGTGAGATACGGACCGGTTGCCGTGAGTGCGACCGGAGGCCCGGCATTTTCCACGGGAGCGGTGGGTCTGCACCTGCTCACGCAGTGTGAGTGTGGACTTCGCGGGTGTGATCACTGCACGGGGCACCTGGAGGCTCAGGCCGCCGAGCATCAGACTCGGCTTCGGCCCAGGTCGTGATCTCTCGGGTGGGGAGATCGAGCCCCGCAGCGGACCCTGTGCTGACTGTGTGGGGCCTGCTTGGGATGCTCTCTCCCCCTCTCTGCCTCTCCCCTGCTTTCTCTCTCTCTCTCTCTCTCTCTCTCTCTCTCAATAAGTAAACAAATCTAAAACAGAAATTAATACAAAAAGAATATAAACCCTATGCGTAGCAGGAATCAACTACACCTCTCAGCTCCCCTGAGGTTGTGCCCGGGCCCGTGTGATCTCAGAACTGGGGTGACTTCAGGGCTGCACGTTTTTTTTTACCTTAAACTCTTTATCTTGAGGTAATTGTAGAGTGACGTGCGGTTGTGAGCCGTTATACAGGGAGACCCCGACCCCCTGCACCCGCTGTCCCCCGCGCGGCCATCCCACAGCATCACCCCCAGGACACGGACGTTGACCCCGGGTGACAGGGATGAGGAACTCGGAAGTCCCCGAGGTGAGGGGACAGGCAGGAGATGCCAGGCTGGAGGAGGACTCTGGCTGCAGGGCAGTGTGTTAGGCCAGCGGGTCGTGGAGCCAGGCCCCGCCCCCCTTCCCCCCACCCCCCCCCCCCCCCGTGATGGGGGTGCACGGGCAGATGGCGGGGGCTCCCCATGGTGGTTTTAGGTGAGGCCTCTGGGAGGGCTGAGTGTCTCCTCATGGCGGGTGGAGGAGAAAGGGTTGGGGGCCCCCTGGTAAGGTGGGGGCAGGCTGGAGCCCCCCATCTCTCTAGTCCTGCTCTGCGATTTCTTGGGGTTCCGTCCACAGGAAGGAATGTGTGTCCGCTTGCAAAGAGCCCCCAGTCCCAGCAAGGCCTTCCCAGCCAGCCCTCTGCCTCCTGCAAGGGGGCGCCACGTGGACCCCAAGAGGGGGTCTGCCGGCCTGAGGCACCGGCACAGGGCCCCCTGCAGGCAGATGGGCCCCGTGTGGGGGTAGACCCCAGGCGGACGAGAGGAAAGGAACCAGTGTGTGGAAAGACGGTCGGGGGGGGGGGGGGGGGGGGGGGGCGGGGCACAGATTTCCTCCACTCGATGGGGATCAGGTTCTATACAAATTGGTGCCCTTGGTTTTTTTTTTTTTTTTTTCCTAAATCTTGATAAAAGACGTTGCAACGTTTAGACACACAGAACAAATAAAGCCGTGGCTCAGGTTTTACGAATGGCGTAGCTGATTCCGTGTGCTTTTGACGGCTGTTCCCCCGTCTCGGTATCCAGCTGGTTCCTGCACACGTTCTTGGTGATGCTGTTCTCTGGTGGGCGGGGCCTGGGTGGGGGTACCCCATCTGGCTCTCTCCTTGGCTGCATTATGGAGGCAGGTTTTGGGCTTTTCTTGACATGAGTGCCCACCTAGAAGTGTCTCTTCCGCAGCCTCACACAGCTGTCAGATCGCAGCACGTGGGGTGTGTGCAGGGGTGCTGAGGGGGGGGGGCAGGGCGGGCCCGGAGGCCTCTGTCTCTGTTCCAGCACGGGTGGGTTTGTGGAAATACCTGACCTTTGCCTCCAGGCAAGTGAGGGGCAGCAGGGGGCCGATGCTAACCGCCTTCTTTCTTGGCAGGCTTTCTTCGTAGGCCCCGGGAACAGCTTGGGAGAGCCGATCCCCATCTCCAGGGCCCACGAGCACATTTTCGGGATGGTCCTCATGAACGACTGGAGCGGTAATCACGGGGGTGGGCGTCCCGAGGCCGGGCCCCCTGCGAGCACTCTGCTCTGGGGAGCACTCCGCCCTGGGTGAAGACTAGATGTCAGGGAGGCGGTCACCGGGCCTGATGGTTCCCGGGTCTGGTGCAGGTCGGGGGCGGGGGGGGGGTGGGGGGTGTGTGGCCTGGGTTCCATGCAGACTTTTCAGCTCTGAGCCCTTGGGCAGGTACCTCCCCCCTCCGATCGTTTTCTTGTGAGTTCAGTAGGAACAAGGCTGACCTCTTGGCTAACCCTTGTGAGCACTTATGGGCCGGGCCCCGTGCCGAATCCCTGCAGGGTGCTGGTGACACGGTTATTCCCGTGCCGCGGGCGAGGAGGTCGGGCTGAGATTTTGAACCGAAGCAGCCCAGCATCCAGCCGCTCTCAGCCCCTGGGCTGTGTGCCAGAGACCCCAGAAGCGTCTGCCTCCCACGTGGATGACGAGTTTCTAGCCCCTTCGGGGTGGGGGGACGGTCCACCTGCCCTGGGGTCAGCCTGCCTCTTGCTGTGACTCGGCACAGTGACCTGGGCACCGAATGCTGCTGTCCCCGGCCGTGGGCAGCCTGGCTGGGGCCCGTGCACCGCGGAGGAGGGAAGCTCACCGTGAGGCCCCGGCAGCCTCTGTGAGCCCGGCTCGGCCCTTCTCTCGCAGCTCGAGACATCCAGAAGTGGGAGTACGTCCCCCTTGGGCCGTTCCTGGGGAAGAGTTTCGGCACGACCATCTCTCCGTGGGTGGTGCCCATGGACGCCCTCCTGCCCTTTGCCGTGCCCAACCCGGAGCAGGTGAGCTCATCTCTGCAGCGGCTCCAGAGCCAGGCCCCTCCACCCGAGGCCACGGGCGCACCTGGCATCGAGACCCCGAGGGAAGCTCTGTGCCCCCAGCCTGCCCGCGTGGGACCTCAGGCAGACCGCGCACCGCTCCTTCTGCCTGTGCTTTCCCTGCGCCCCACACGGTTCTTGTGTGGCCTTCAGAATCCTCTGGGGCGGGGGGACCGGCCAGCTGGCAGAAGAAGGGGTCCTGGCCGGGGCCACCACCTCGCACAACTCCCCGGGTCGCAGAGTTCTGTTCTGTGGGACGGCGCCCCCTGGAGCCCCCCTGATGGGATGCAGCCTGGAGCCCGGCAACAGGGGGGGCTCACTTCGCAGGCCCCCACCCCACCTCCGCCAGCAGCCCGCAGGAACGCCCTGTGACCTCTCCAGCGGCCCCTACTCTTACCCAGGGCTCTCCCCCCACCGACTCCCATGTCTCCCCAAGGCCTGCGATGCTCAGGTGCACACGGCCCTTTGCCGTTCCCCCATCACTGACCCCCGGCCTCCCCCTGCTGGGGCTCTTGCACCCACCCTGTCCCCCACCCCCCACCCCCCACGCTCACTGTGGGGGTCTGCTGTGCTAAAAGCAAGCTTGGGGTCTTCCCCGTGAGCAGATTCCTCGCGATGGGGATTCGCCCCATCCGTCATTTTTCCTCTCTGAGACTGGCTCTCCCCACCTGGGTGAGCCCCCGACGCCTGCCCCCTTCCCTGGCGGGACCCCCTGACTGCCCGCCAGGCCACACCCCTCCCGTGCCTCCCAGTCACGTGAGATCTCGGGCTCCCCCTGCGCAAACACCTTTGCAGGGTCTTCATAACTCTGGCTACTCCCGCCTGCTGTTTCTTGGATGTTTTCCTGTAAAGCAGCTCCCCTTTTTAAACTCAAATGTATTTAGACAAGACAGGGGTAGTGTTTTTGTTTTAGATTTTTGTTTTTTTTCTCTATGTCCTACTGGTGTCACCAGCCACCAAGCTCATCATAAAAAAAAAAAAAACACATACCATTAAAATCATCCCAGATTATCTCGTGTGTCGCACTTCAGGAAAACACCATGCTGGGCTGATGTGCGGACTCGTGGCCTGGCCCTCGGCGGCCTCCACCGGCGTCCTGCACCGACGGGGCGCCCCTCTCGGCCGCTGCTGCCCCAGCCTCCCCCGCTGGCCTTGTCTTGTTCCCCATCTCTGGCCCCCGCACACACCCCCACCCCCTGCTCCACTCCCTGGCTTTCTGGGGCATCCCTGATCTGACCCCTGCACCTTTGACCTGCGGATGTTCCCCCCTCGGCTGCGTTTCCCAGAGCCCGGCACATGTGACCACCAGTGTCCCTGCCGTCCAGGGACAGTCCTACGTCAGACCCCTTGTGCCTGGGGAGCTGGTCTGCTGGGGGCCCCGCCTGGGCCAGCGCGGCCCCTCAACCAGCAGCCCTCTGTGCTCTGCTCTGCCCTCACAGGACCCCAAGCCCCTGCCGTATCTCCGCCACGACCGGCCCTACGCGTTCGACATCAACCTGTCTGTCACCCTGAAAGGTACTGTCGTGCGCTCAGAGACTGTGTCCAGGTGGGCTCCTGGACTCCGGGGGGCAGAGGGTGGCTGGTGAGAGGGTGTCTCCCACTGCAGCCTTAGAGCCCCATGGGGGTCTTGCAAAGGAAAGGGGGAAGGGACACCTCGCACGCAAAGCATGCCACACTGGGCCCATAGGACATTGGTGACGTATTGCTGAGCTCTCGACTGTTAGGGCCAGAAAGCACGGGGTCTGGGACCTGCCTCCGCTGTCTGAATCCCCTCTCCAGCACCGCCCCCCCACCCCAGCCAGGGTCACCCCAGCCTCCACTCACACACCACTGGTGACCCTTCCCTCGTGCCTGTCGGGAAGCCTGGCTCTGCTCCCTGAGGCCACACACCCTGTCCCCTGCACCCTACCCCGGGTCAGCCCCGAGAGCCTCGCAGACGGCCCGGGGACCACGGCCCACAACCCCCGGTGGCTCTACGGCTCAGCTCCGAAGGCCAGTAGAGCATGAGTGTAAAGAGCCTGGCCCTGCAGACCGTGGCTGGGGTCCACTCCACACCGCTTAGCTGTAGGACTCTGGGCAAGGGGCTGAACCCGTCTGGGCCTCGGTCTGTCATCCGTAAAATGGGACAGTGATGGCATTGACTGGACCGCGTGGTCGCAAGGGTAAAGGACGTGGCGTCGTGCAAAGGTTTAGAACAGAGCCGGTACCAAGGAAGAGGCCGGTGTCACCTCCATTCCTGATGGGGGACCTTGGAGGCCCCCAAGGGGAGGGTTTGCCCAGGGACCAACACAGACCCCTGGCCGCGCCCTTCCTGGATCGCTCTCCTCCTCTAAACCTATGTACGCGCGCCGGGCCCTGCTGTCCGGCCAGCTCCAGCGTCAGCCCTGATAGAGGTGCTTCCCGGCAGCAGGCTGTGTCCTGCAGGAGGGGACGGCACTGTCACCCACAGGAGCAGGACACTCCCCAGAGGGAGGAGTTGTAGGAAGGGCTCATGGCTGCCGTAGCATCCACTGCAAAACCGCACCAGCCAGTCCCGCTCTTCCGTGGTAGACTTTGGGAAACTGAGGCTCAGAGAGGAAACTGAGGCTCAGAGAGGAAAGGCACTTAGGGGCTGATGGCAAGGCTGAGAGGAAAACCCAGGGCTGTCGGTCCCGGGCTAGTCTCCTACCCACGGACCCTCTCTGGGGCCCGTTTCTGTCTTCCCTTCATCTGTCCAGAAACATCCAGGGGAGAGCCCGGTTGGGGGAGGGGACGGGGTTATCAAGAAGGCGGTGTCGGGAGATGTAGAAAGACCTAGAAGGGGAGGATTGAGCACAGGGATGGTTTCCCAGGCCCCCTCCCCCCTGCAGTCCCGAAGGTGCCGTCGTGACGGTCCCTGTCGGGATCTGCGGGACGCGTGTGGGCGGGAGCGGGCGTGGGGGCCCTGACCTGCTGTGTGTAGCCGCGGGCGGGAAGCCAGGGCCCGGGCCTCGGACGGAGTAAAGAGCTTCTCGTTGCAAACCCCATCGAGGAACCGAGCAGCAAAGCCCGGCGCCTTGCATGCAGGAGGTGTTTAATAACTGCTGGAGAAGTAGGTCGTCGAGCAGCACCCTGCCCGTCCCTGGAGGAGTCCGCCGGGGACAGACGGCCCCGCTGTCCACAGGGCCCCAGGGGCGTGGCACACAGGTTTCAACACGTGCACCGCCTCCGGCTGATGGCATCTGTGCGGGTGTCGTGGCTCTGATGGCCGCCAGCTCACTGCTTCCCCGGCTCTGTGGTGAAATCGTGGCCGACAATGGCAGGCGTAGGCCACAGAACAATCTACCTTACAAATGCCCCCCTCCCAGTTACACATCCCCCCCCCCCCCCCAATTAATGGAGCGAGGGCCCTCCGTCAGTGCTACTTGTTTCCAACAGGAGAAGGAATGAGCCAGGCAGCCACCATATGCAGGTCCAACTTTAAGGTAAGCCTTGAAACCGGGGGGGGGGGGGGGGGGGGGGGGGGGGGGGGGGGGGCGACGGGGGTGCTGCTTCCTGGACCTTCGGGAAAGAGGGCCGTCCTGCCGGCAGGAACAGGAGGATTGCGTCCGTCCTGGGATGCGGTCGTGGCGCAGTGCGTGGGCCTGTCTCTAAAGAGGCCGCAGAGACCACCCCCCACCAGATGCCTGCATAGATGGGACCAGTGATATTCTCGGGGGACGGCAGATGTTCCCTCGAGGGTCTAGCCTCTGGCTTCTTCGGTCCTGCCGGGGACGGATGGATCCAAGTCACTTTTTTTTTTTCTTCTTTTCAAGTAAACTTCTAATTGAAGCCCAACACACAGGGAGGAAAATGCAGACTCTAAGTGCACAGCTCAGTTAGCTTCACCAAGTCAGCATCCCCGTGCGCCTGCACCCAGACCGGAATGGCAGCGTCTCAGCTGCCCCCTGCTGTCCCCTCCTGTCACATCGTCGCCACCCCCCTACCCCCACCAGGGTGATCTCTCTTCTGACTTCTGTTGCCGTACGTCAAGTTGGTCTGTTTTTTATAGAAACGGAATCATACAATGTGTGTTCTCCTCTCTCAGGCTTCTCTAACGTGGCAGGTGTCTGGTTGTTTAAGTGGTGGTTCGTTATCTCATTTCGTAAAATGTTCTACTCTTGACAGACGTGTGGGTTGTTTCCGTTCGGGGCCAGTACAGAGCTACTGTGAACATTCTAGAACATTCTGGTCCGCGGGACGTGTGGGTTGTTTTCTTTTGGGGCCAGTACAGAGCTACTGCGAACATTCTAGAGCATTCTGGTCCACGGGACGTGTGGGTTGTTTCCGTTCGGGGCCAGTACAGAGCTACTGCGAACATTCTAGAACATTCTGGTTCGTGGGACGTGTGGGTTGTTTCTGTTCGGGGCTAGTAAAGAGCTACGGTGAACATTCTAGAACATTCTGATCCGCAGGACGTGTGGGTTGTTTCCGTTCAGGGCCAGGACAGAGCTACTGCGAACATTCTAGAACATTCTGATCCACAGGACGTGTGGGTTGTTTCCGTTCGGGGCCAGGACAGAGCTAGTGCGAACATTCTAGAACATTCTGGTCCGCGGGACGTGTGGGTTGTTTCCGTTTGGGGCCAGGACAGAGCTAGTACGAACATTCTAGAACATTCTGGTTCGCGGGACGTGTGGGTTGTTTCCGTTCGGGGCCAGTACAGAGCTACTGCGAACATTCTAGAACATTCTGGCCCGCAGGACGTGTGGGTTGTTTCTGTTCGGGGCTAGTACAGAGCTACGGTGAACATTCTAGGCCACATCTCTTGGTGCACACACGGGCACTTTTCAGTTGGGTGTGTATCCAGAAAAACACTTCCTGGGTCACAGAGCACGTGTATCTGTACACTCAGCCTAGAAGCTCTTCGAGACAGTTCCCCAGAGCGCTTGTGCCAGTCCCTGCTCACGCTAGCAGCAGGTAAGCATTTTGGCTGCTCGGCCGCTCCCCGCTGGCCGACAGGCGCTGCCGTGTGCCTTTTCCTGTAGTCAGTGAGGGTGCAGGGGTCAGTTTGCATCTCCCTGATGGGTAGTGTGGCTGGGCACCTTTTCTGGTGTTTGCTGAACACTTGCACATCTGAATCAACGTATTCCCGTCTGCTCTAGTGTCCTTTTGAATTGGACATTGTCATGGGCGCCTTAGGCTGAGAAAAGATCAGGGGGCCTTCTTGGGGGGACTCCTGGGTTCGAGCCCACTTCTAAGTTTTCCTTCGCCAGGAGTGTCAGGTCTGAGAAGCTGTGGACTTGCACTGCGTCTGAGCACCTTGGTGGCCACGTGGTTCCCCCCGTCCCCCCCGTCCCCAGCGGAGCCCCCCCACCCCGGTGCTCCTTTGTTCCCGGGCTCTCCCTGACATCCTGTTCGAATCATTCTGCTCCATTGCCCATGTCTGCTTCGGGGCCCAGGGGGGCGGGGAGGTGGGGGGCAGTGCAAGCAAGGCCTGCTCACGAGAAGCCTCTGCTGTGATGAGGTCCTAAACCCTGCCAACTCAGGACTCAGGGGTATTTGCAGGGCAGTGTGTAATTGAGGACAGACGAGCAGGTTGCAGACTGAGGGTGTGAGTGGGGAGAAGGTCTGCCTTCTTGGGGACGTGTGAAGGAGCAGAGGAGCCAAAGCTGTAGCCAGTGCTCAGCTGGGGTGGAGGGGCCCTGGGTGGCTCAGCTGGGGTGGGGGGGCAACCTGGGTGGCTGAGCTGGGGTGGGGGGAAACCTGGGTGGCTGAGCTGGGGTGGGGGGAAACCTGGGTGGCTCAGCTGGGGTGGGGGGAAACCTGGGTGGCTCAGCTGGGGTGGGGGGGACCCTGGGTGGCTCAGCTGGGGTGGGGGGGACCCTGGGTGGCTCAGCTGGGGTGGGGGGGAAACCTGGGTGGCTCAGCTGGGGTGGGGGGGAAACCTGGGTGGCTCAGCTGGGGTGGGGGGGGAAACCTGGGTGGCTCAGCTGGGGTGGGGGGGAAACCTGGGTGGCTCAGCTGGGGTGGGGGGGAAACCTGGGTGGCTCAGCTGGGGTGGGGGGGAAACCTGGGTGGCTCAGCTGGGGTGGGGGGGAAACCTGGGTGGCTCAGCTGGGGTGGGGGGGAAACCTGGGTGGCTCAGCTGGGGTGGGGGGGAAACCTGGGTGGCTCAGCTGGGGTGGGGGGGAAACCTGGGTGGCTCAGCTGGGGTGGGGGGACCCTGGGTGGCTCAGCTGGGGTGGAGGGGGAAACCTCGGTGGCTCAGCTGGGGTGGGGGGCAACCTGGGTGGCTCAGCTGGGGTGGGGGGGGAAACCTGGGTGGCTCAGCTGGGGTGGGGGACCCTGGGGGAAACCTGGGTGGCTCAGCTGGCGTGGGGGACCCTGGGTGGCTCAGCTGGGGTGGGGGGGGGGAACCTGGGTGGCTCAGCTGGGGTGGGGGGGCAGCCTGGGTGGCTCAGCTGGGGTGGGGGGACCCTGGGTGGCTCAGCTGGGGTGGAGGGGGAAACCTCGGTGGCTCAGCTGGGGTGGGGGGGGAAACCTGGGTGGCTCAGCTGGGGTGGGGGGGAAACCTGGGTGGCTCAGCTGGGGTGGGGGGACCCTGGGTGGCTCAGCTGGGGTGGAGGGGGAAACCTCGGTGGCTCAGCTGGGGTGGGGGGGCAACCTGGGTGGCTCAGCTGGGGTGGGGGGGGAAACCTGGGTGGCTCAGCTGGGGTGGGGGACCCTGGGGGAAACCTGGGTGGCTCAGCTGGGGTGGGGGACCCTGGGTGGCTCAGCTGGGGTGGGGGGGGGAACCTGGGTGGCTCAGCTGGGGTGGGGGGGCAGCCTGGGTGGCTCAGCTGGGGTGGGGGACCCTGGGGGAAACCTGGGTGGCTCAGCTGGCGTGGGGGACCCTGGGTGGCTCAGCTGGGGTGGGGGGGGGGAACCTGGGTGGCTCAGCTGGGGTGGGGGGGCAGCCTGGGTGGCTCAGCTGGGGTGGGGGGACCCTGGGTGGCTCAGCTGGGGTGGAGGGGGAAACCTCGGTGGCTCAGCTGGGGTGGGGGGGGAAACCTGGGTGGCTCAGCTGGGGTGGGGGGGAAACCTGGGTGGCTCAGCTGGGGTGGGGGGACCCTGGGTGGCTCAGCTGGGGTGGAGGGGGAAACCTCGGTGGCTCAGCTGGGGTGGGGGGGCAACCTGGGTGGCTCAGCTGGGGTTGGGGGGGAAACCTGGGTGGCTCAGCTGGGGTGGGGGGGGAAACCTGGGTGGCTCAGCTGGGGTGGGGGACCCTGGGGGAAACCTGGGTGGCTCAGCTGGGGTGGGGGACCCTGGGTGGCTCAGCTGGGGTGGGGGGGGGAACCTGGGTGGCTCAGCTGGGGTGGGGGGGCAGCCTGGGTGGCTCAGCTGGGGTGGGGGACCCTGGGGGAAACCTGGGTGGCTCAGCTGGCGTGGGGGACCCTGGGTGGCTCAGCTGGGGTGGGGGGGGGGAACCTGGGTGGCTCAGCTGGGGTGGGGGGGCAGCCTGGGTGGCTCAGCTGGGGTGGGGGGACCCTGGGTGGCTCAGCTGGGGTGGAGGGGGAAACCTCGGTGGCTCAGCTGGGGTGGGGGGGGAAACCTGGGTGGCTCAGCTGGGGTGGGGGGGAAACCTGGGTGGCTCAGCTGGGGTGGGGGGACCCTGGGTGGCTCAGCTGGGGTGGAGGGGGAAACCTCGGTGGCTCAGCTGGGGTGGGGGGGCAACCTGGGTGGCTCAGCTGGGGTTGGGGGGGAAACCTGGGTGGCTCAGCTGGGGTGGGGGACCCTGGGGGAAACCTGGGTGGCTCAGCTGGGGTGGGGGACCCTGGGTGGCTCAGCTGGGGTGGGGGGGGGGAACCTGGGTGGCTCAGCTGGGGTGGGGGGGCAGCCTGGGTGGCTCAGCTGGGGTGGGGGACCCTGGGGGAAACCTGGGTGGCTCGGCTGGGGTGGAGGGGGAAACCTGGGTGGCTCGGCTGGGGTGGGGGGGGAAACCTGGGTGGCTCAGCTGGGGTGGGGGGGCCCTGGGTGGCTCAGCTGGAGTGGGGGGGAAACCTGGGTGGCTCAGCTGGGGTGGGGGACCCTGGGTGGCTCAGCTGGGGTGGGGGGGGGGAAACCTAGGTGGCTCAGCTGGGGTGGGGGGGCAGCCTGGGTGGCTCAGCTGGGGTGGGGGGGCCTGGGTGGCTCCGGGAGGACAGCTTATGCTGCTGCCAGCCATTCGGGGCACCGGGAGAACACCTAGGGAGGCTGTCTGCCTTGAGTGGCTGTGGGCTGCCGGCCGGAGGCTGGGGTGAGCCACCTTTCCTGTCCCCCTGTGTCCCCACCCTCAGTACATGTACTGGACGATGCTCCAGCAGCTGACCCACCACTCTGTCAATGGCTGCAACCTTCGGCCGGGGGACCTCTTGGCTTCTGGAACCATCAGCGGGCCGGTGAGTCTCCGAGGACCTTCGGGCCTGCCCCTGTGGCCGGGCGGTCCCACGAGGCAGGGGCTCGTAGGCTCTGTTAGGCGTCCACCCTGCAGCCGACACGCTCACCACATGCGAGGCTGTCTTCCCTTTCCTGCTGTGAAGGAGCCCGAAAGCTTTGGCTCCTTGTTGGAGCTGTCCTGGAGGGGAACGAAGGCCATCGACCTGGGGAACGGACAGACCAGGAAGTTTCTGCTGGACGGGGATGAAGTCATCATAACAGGTGAGGGCGGCCAGGCCTCGAGGGCTCCGTCCGACTTCTCTTGTCCGTGTGCCCCGTTGTGAGCGTGTGGCGCTCCAGGCCGGCCGAAGAGCCATCTGTCCTCCCTCGTCCCCACTCTGGCGTCCCCGGGCCCGCGTCTGCGTGTTCTGACCTCCCGCCTCCACCGGCCTTGGCCTTGGCTACCCAGGACTTTAAACCGCAGTCTCCACAGGGGGGACGCTCTGGAATGCGGTGACTGCCCTGGGATGGGAAGGTCACCACCCTCACCTCTGCATGGTGCAAGCCGCCCCCCCACCCCCCTCGCTTCCCTGGGTCATTTCCTCTGCTTTGGTTCAGGGTGTGAGATGGGTGGGAGCCCCTGAAGCTCCAGTGGCAGAGATACCCCTGGTGTCGGGTCCAGCTCACTGCCTGGGGCTGCTCCTGTGTCCCCGGGCTTGCTCCTCTGCAGGGTGAGGCTGTGTGCCTGGGCGGGCTGGCAGGTGCAGCGTGCTGGGCAGGGGGCAGCTTCCCATTCTGTGGGTGGGGTGGGGTGGAGAGTAGCCCGAAGGTGGTTTCCAGGGAAGGGCCGGTGAGGTCGGCATGCTGGGACCCGGGTTCCAGAGAAGGAGTTACGCTGTCACCTTCTGTGTCCACAGTTGGAGGTGGGGGCGCTGGCTTTCCCCCCTGTCCAGGGCTCAGTGACGTGCCCTGACCTCTCGGGTCCCTCCATCCCTGCGTGGATGCACCTGTGCCTAGCTTTCCTCTGGACCCAGCAGCAGCACCTGGGGGCTCGGGAAGACCCTGGGGTCCCCGCTCGTCTGGGTGTGGCTCCTGCCCTCCCCCGGACCGGTGGGCTCAACCGGGCCAGCTTCGCCCCTCAGGGGACAGTCACCGTCTTAGTTGTCCCTGGGTGGTGGCCGGGGATGCCGCTGAGCGTCCTACACCGGACAGCCCTTCATAACGAGTGACATCTGTCCCCGGATGTCACTCCCGCTGGGGTAGAGAGAACCCCATCTTGGCCACCTGCTGTGCCAACAGTAAATGGGGAGGGAGCGGCCAGCCTCACGCCCCAGGATGGCTCGTCGTGGACCCTTGTTCGGGTAGCAGGTGGTGCGTTAGTGGGGGTGGCGGGGCCCCGGTGACGAACGGAGCACCCGTGTCGAGTTGGGGGGCGGAGGGCAGGGTCCCCACCGGGAGGAGGGCCCTCTACAAATGCTGCTTCCGTGCTCTCCCCTGGCTGCCGGCGTCTCGTCCCCTCTCCCCGTCGGGTAGCAGGTGGGGCCCCTGATTTGGGGCCCGTCTGCAGCGGGGGGGGGATCTGGTGGTGTCTTTGTGTGAGCCAGGGTCACGGGCCAACCCCGGCAGGGGGTCACGGTCACCACCGCCTGGCGCAGCCCTCTTCAGCTCCTCTGGCCTCCACGCGGCCTGGGGTCCCGGGGGTGCGATCCAGTCTCGGGGCCCTGGGGCCCGAGGCCTCACGCCGACGCGTCTGTGTGTCCGTCCATGTCCTCCAGAGCCACGCTGGGCTCCCTTCAAGACAGCGGTAACGTGTCACTGTCTGGCTGGAAGCTGGTCCGTGTCCCCTCAGTGGCCTCAGAACACGGCTCGTCGGGGCTCTCAGCCCCCCGCCCCCTCCCCCGGCAGCTTCCGGAACAAGTGCGCCACACTCGTCTCCCGCCCGGGCCTGGGTGCCTCCCGTTCCCTCAGTGTCCCGGTGAACTCCTATCCACCCATCAGATCCCAGCCCAGATGCCCCCTCCTCTCTGCTCCCGTGTCCTCCCTGCTGAGTCCGGTCCGCACAGGCCCTTCCGCTGAGCAGACCCTCGCCGTTGTTTCGGGGCATCGAGGGCCCGGAGCTCCCACCTACGGAGCATCGCGCCGGGGGCCTCACCCAGATAGTGCGTCCAACCCTCACGACCCCAAGAGAGGGGCCGCGCTCAGAGGCCGAGCGTGCGGCCCCCGTCCCTCGCTCGCAACCGCCACAGCAGCTGGCACCCGCTGGGCGTTCGCGGGTCCCGTGTGTCAGGTGTGGCAGCCCGTGGCAGCCCCCGCCGTGGGTACTGTCCCGCGATCTGCTTCGCAGATGAGGAAGCTGGGTTCTGGGGGGCCCCTGGCCACGGAGCGGCCAGGCACTCCGTCAGCAGACGTGCGGTTTGACCCCAAACGCGCTTGGGGGCGGAGCGCGCCCGTCAGCAAAGCCGCGGGTCCGGTGCTCCGGAGGGTCCCTGGCGGCAGGTGCACCTACCGTTCCGTGTCCGCGCCCCCGCGGCTCGGCTCAGCTCCGGGAGGGTCGCTCTTCGTTGCCCGTCGTGTTTGTCGTGCTGCCGAGGGCCCAGCTGCGCGCCTGACCCTGTCCTCCTCCACCCCAGGGCACTGCCAGGGGGACGGGTACCGCGTCGGCTTTGGCCAGTGTGCCGGGAAAGTGCTGCCCGCTCTCCTGCCCGCGTGAGGCTCTGCGCATCCCGGACGTGAGCTCACCGCCCCTGCCCGGGGATCCCCGCCGTCCGCGGCCGCGGGCCTGGCTCCTTGTTCAGTGGTAAATAAAGCCGTCGTGCTCGGTGTCCACGCTCGAAGCCCCGTGCCGTCCGTGTGACCTCCACTCGTGCCCTTGATTGGACCCACAAGTCAGGGTGTGTCCCACCTCACGGTCTCCGCGGTTGACCAGCGAGGCTCATCGGTTACCGTTCCTATGAGACACCCCGGCCCTCCCCGCGCTCGCTGGTGTGGAAACAGCGGCACCTGCATTAGAGTCCTCCGAGAAACAGAGACGGTAGGATGTGATGTATGTAGAGAAATGCATTTTAAGGAATTACTCGTGATTGTGCAGGCCGGCAAGTCCAGAATCTGCAGGGTGGGCCGGAGGCTGGAGGCCCAGGGAACAGCTACAGTGTGAGCTCGAAGGTGGTCTGCTGCAGAATTCCCTCTCCTTCTGGGGAGAGCAGGCCTTTTTCTCCTAAGGCCTTCACCTGATGAGATGAGGCCCACCCACATTATGATGGAAGGTGGTCTGGTTTACTCAAAGTCCACCCGCTTAAATGTTCACCTCATCTAAAACATGCCTCCACAGCAGCCTCTAGACTAACGTTGGCCCAAACCTGCGGGTACCATGGCCCGGCCAAGTGGACACGTAAAATCATCATAGCACCCCACACATCCAGTATTTCTTGGGGGGCTGCCTCATGGGGGCACGTGAGGAGCAGACTTGGTTCACGGGCTCCGTGGCTGTCTCAGCACATGGCGAACCTTGGGCAGACCCCCCAAGTTGTGGGCCCACACACCTGAACTGAACAGATGCCAGGGCAGAAAAGGGGCCAGGGGGCTAGCTTTCCTTCCCTCGTTGGCCCACAAGACCCATAAGGATCCGGAGAGGGAGCCCCGCCCCATGTCCTCCGCCCTGCCCACGACAAACATGCAGCCCCAGTCCCAGCCTGGTTCCTTGAGCCCACGGTGACTTTTCTTGAGCCGGACGGATCTCATGCCAGAGCCTGTCTGTCAGATCATGCCATTCATTCATTCATTCATTCATTCATTCATTCATTCTGTCTTCATCAAGTATCTTCTCTGTGTCAAGCACCGTTCTGGGCACATAAGACACAGCACAGAATAACCCAAACCTCTGCTCTTGTGATGTTCACATTCCAGTGGGGGGCAGACAATAAGTGAAGGGGCAAGGAGAAGACCCCCAGTGTGCAGGAGAGTGTAAGTCCTCTGGAGCACTGGGGGGCGTGGATGCTATAAACAGGGGCTCAGAGAAGGCCTTAGTGTCTTGGGTTCTAAGTGCTCTTCTGCCAGATGGCCGGAGGCAGTGAGGGAGCAAGCCGGTCGGAGGTCTGGAAAGGGAATGCTCCAGGCAGAGGGACCGGCCAGTACAAATCCCCGGGGATGAAGCATGCTTCTCATTTCCGGGAACATTCCAGGGCCCGGAACCGTGGCGTTCGGAAGGCAACGCCACAGCGACACCGAGGGCCCACGTTGCTCGTCCCCACACGTGTTTTTCATCCTCACGGTGCCACAGGCTGCTGGAGCTCCAGCCAGCACGCCCGAGTTCCAGGTGCACAGAAAAAGAAGATGAAGAGGTGGAGGCTGGGGCGGGGGGGCGGGGGATGGAAGCAGCCCCCCTTCCGGCTGAGCTGTGTCGCTCACGCGGCCGTCCCGGGCGCGCAGCACCACACCGTTGGCGGGAACCTGGTGACAAGACCATACCTCACCGCAGGGAAGTCTGGGGATGTCCCCTTTTAGCTGCGTTCATGGTTTCTCCAGTTCAAGCCAGGGTTCAGTTGCTAAAGAAGGAGGGGAGCAGGGATACCGGCGGGGGGGGGGGGGGGCGCCGCCAGTAGCCTGCAGCCCGCAGGCTGGGCAGAGGCTTTGCGCTCTGAGGCTGACCTGCTCTTGCCCAGGCGACTCTTGCCACGGTCTCCAGTCTCGGCCGGTTTCGGCCGAAGATCCTGTGCAGCGCAGACGGCCGCAGACCACCCAGACCCCTACCCTCCAGACAAGACTGATCCAAATACCCTCTGAGTTTGGAAGGCCAGCCCCTTCCTGGGGGGTTTCCTCCGCTCCTGGGGGCCGGTGCCCCAGGACCACGTCCGTGTCTGTCGCTCCCCCGAGATCCCCGCTCTCCAGCTGGGTTTTGAGATCGCTCCTTTAGTTCCGTCTCCTGGCTCCAGTCTGCACGCGTGACCGTCTTTTCCTTGAAGGCCTCGCGTCTACATAGCAGAACAGCTGGTGCGCACGTCGGGGCCCCCGGAGGTCTCCGGCTGGCGGACGGAAGTCGTTTGAATCATTATCGGTCCATTTGGCCCCGCTGGCGCCAGAGAATGCTGATCCCAGCCGTTGAAGTCACACGGGTCTCGTTGAAGTCACACGGGTCTCGCGCCTCGCTTGAAGTGCCCCGGGGGCAGGCGGTGCCGTGGAAATCTGCGGGACCGGAGCATCAGGGAGCCTAGACGCGGGGCCGGTGGGGCCGGCCGGGATCCGTGCAGCCAGAGCGGCGGGTCTCAACACGGGTCCATCCGGGACCCCGTCCAGCAAGGACTGCTCCTTGGGCCTGGCTGCTCTCCTGGGTCCGGAAGTGCCTCGGGCAGCCCAGGGGACAAGGGAACCAGTGGTCTTTGCGCCCCGAGGCAAACCGCTCCCGGTTCCGCCTCTTTCGTTCCTGCTTCCTGTCCCTCGCGGCCCCTGGCGAGGGTACACGGATGAGCCACGAGTTCTGCGACCCAGGGTAGAATCCGTTTGAGACGCGCCCTGAGCAGGAGGGCCAAGGCCAGAGGGGTTTCTGGCGGGATGGTCACACTGGGGGTGCCGGCTGGACTCGGGGGCACCCCACTGCCCTGGGCCCGGTGGAGCCCCTGTCGCTCCTGCGCAGGGCGGGGAGGGAGGAGAGCCCCTTTGCCTCCAGCGCCCCCCGCCCCTGCCCTGCACCCTCTCCCTGACACTGGTCCAGCTTTGAGTGCTGCTGCACAGCTAGAGCGGGCCGGGTGAGGCTGGCCTCCGGCTGTCCTCTCCTTGGGGACAAGGGAGCTTTAGGGCTTTAAGTATGGTGAGGATTGTTTCTCCCAAGATTCTACAACTGGAAAAGATAAGACAAAATAGGCCGAGAGAGGAGGATTAGGGCCTGAGGTCCCTGGTGGGGGGGAACACCCGTTCTGGAACAATGCTGGGAGTGCCCGGCCACAGCCGCCCCCCTCGGGAGAAGGTTTCTCTTAACAATGTGCCAGACCTTACCTACCCCCTCAGGTTTCCCCCAGGAATGTGACCGAAGGCCTCAGTGTGGCCTCAGACCACCCCTTACCCAGCGGAGCAGAGCACCCAGCGCCTAGAGTTGTGCCCCCAGTAAGGGTGGGACCTGGGAAGGCGCGAGGGGGAGGGGAGAGGGGAGGAGAGACCAGGACCTTCTGCGGCGAGGACCCCCGCCTAGAGTCCTCAGGCGTTCACTCCCGACTGTCCCCCGTCTGTACACAGGGCTTTCCTACCACTCTCCCGGTCTCATCTGTTCTAATAAACTTTTGCCAGCGGCTCGTTTTGTGCGGGGACAAAGCGGCGGGACAGCCGGTCCCGGGTATTGTGGTAAAAACTCCCGCAACAGTCCCTCGCGCAGAATGGATCTCAAAAGAGGTTCTATTTTCATTTTCTTTCTTTCTTTAATTTGGAGGCATATTAAAATTTTTTTTTCAGGTTTATTTACTTATTTTGAGAGAGAACAAATGGGGGAGGGGCAGAGAGAGAGAGGGAGACAGAGAATCCCAAGCGGGCTCCACGCTGTCAGCACAGCCTCGAACCCACGAACCGTGAGATCGTGACCTGGGTGGACGTTGAGATCACGACCTGGCTCATCCGACTGAGCCCCTCCAGGCGCCCCGGGGGGCATATACTTTCTAAGGACCTCAGGAAAAATTCCCATGGGGGGATTGCCTTCCAAAGTGTGCATCTGTGTCCTGTATGTGTCCCTCTCTGTCCCTCCCCTCAGCAGTGCCCCCGGCCTGAGGGAGAGGCAGAAAGGACTCCCAGATGCCCCTGACGAACGGGAGAGGGCAGAGTGGAGGCTTCCTGGCAACGCGTTTGTTTTTCGTGGTCGCACAGACTAATAACGCTGTGCCGAGAGCACACCCAGAGGCTGGGCAGTGGGTCCTTTCCTGGGGGGACAGGGGGATGGGGACGGAACATGTCTGCGGCCACCGAGGACTTGACCCCAGAGATCAACAGACCGCTGCTGTCTGTGACGATCCGAGCCACGTCTTCCTTCTCTAGATGTGGGGCTCCCGAGGGCAGAGTTGTTGGCTGTTGCTGCTGGAAGGTTCTCCAGCACCTAGCACTGACCCGCCAGCACGTGGCAGGCACTTCGCCTACATTTGCCGAACAGATGAATGGATCCCGGGAGACCACGAGCGACGGGATTCTGTTGTATTCACAGATCCACCCCCTGAAGCCAGGGACCCGTGGAGGCTCCCTTCTGCCTCGACGTTTCAAAGCTCAAGCTCGACGTTGAAATAAAACACATTCTCTTCTCCTACCTTGACATGCTTTGATAAGGATGAGACAAAATTTCAAAGCTATCTACGGCGTTTGAGGGTTGAAAAGGGGCAACATAGCAAACTAATTTATCTTCCTTTTTTTTCAACTGAAGTTTAATTAATTAATACCCAGTGACCTGTTGCATTCGGACGTACGGTACAGGGATTCGAATCCCATACGCCACCCGGTCGTCGCGATCCCCTGTCTCACCCCACCCCCTCCCCTCTGCTGACCACCAGTCTTTTCTTTGCATCAGACACAACAGTTTGATCGCTGTACCTGAACAGTGTTGGCCGTTTCGGATCACCCCTGAAGACCTACAGATACATGACTTGTTTCACAAACGTTTTCCAAGAAAGTTTTAAGGTTTATTGCCTTCATTTCCTTGGAATCACTATTTTGTCATAGCCAGGCTTTTCGCACAACGTGGGCTTTATTGACAGACGAATCTCCGTGATTAAAAAAGTAAACCGACTTGTACTCAGAACATACAAAAGGCAAATATTTTCACCCAAACCCTTAAGGTTAAAAATTGCAAAACTAAAGTTATCCTCTGTGCGTTTTCTGCGTTAGTTTTCTTTGATAATATTGAAACTTTCCACTAAAATGAAAGGCACGACGTAAATTGTACCTGAAGAATGTTAACGCTTCATATCAAAACTATTTAAATCAAGCTGAAATGTTTAAATTTGTTTAAAAAAAGAGTTAAATCCTTTCACGTACGTCTCATAAAAGTAACACCCTTTGCAGTCCTGGTGTTCACCCTCCCCCTCGCTGCCAAAGTAAATAATTCGTATCGCTCGTCATCTGTTAGGAAGAGATCTGTGTAGAGATCGATTGATAGGAATCAGGTAATACTGTGAAATGTGCCCTCACTGCCACGTGCAGCTGTCGTGAATACCAGGCTAATTTGTGAGGGTTTCCAGAAGCACAAATCGGAAAGAGAGCAAGAAAATAGATACTTGGTACAACGGCAAAATGCCCCCAGTTGGGGCAAGAACCAGTTGCTTCCGTCCTGGGCGCCGCCTCCCTGAAGCCCGCCGGCGTGTCTCACGGGAGGGGCACCGAGGGTGCAGGTTGGGTGACACCAGGCAGACTCTCCGGGGACAGAGGGGCCCCCGTGACCCCTTACGGGGATCTGTGCGTGGCCGTTTGTAATACGCTGGCCCCCGAAGCACGAGTCCCAAGGAAGGGCCCCCTCGCCCCCCTCTCTGGGCCCCACGTCGTCTCTGGTATTTTCTGTGTAAACGAAGACACGCGTCCCTCTCGCACCTCCAGCTGGGCGGCGGAGCTGAGACCCGGCTCCGGAACTTCGAGCCTCCGGGGGAATCACGGCGCAGCGGTTGGAACTCTGGCCTTGACCCGGGGCAGGGGGCTTCTCCGGGCGGGGCTGTGCCTTACTCCTGCGTCCAAACCGCTGTCACACGGGAGCTGCTCACAAGTGTGGGGGGCGTTGTCACGTCTGGGAGCCCGGCTCCAAGGTCTTCTGGGTCCTAGCAGCGCCTCACCTGGCGATCCGCGAGGAGGAAGGATGTGCTCGCAGGACGTCTGTTCCAGCTCCCGCCTCCTGGGTGTCCAGCCTCTCGGCCTGGGGTCACTGTTCCGAGTCCCCGTCTGCTTCTGGGGTGAAGCCCCACCTCTCCGCACCTCGTGGGCTCAGGGCTGTGCGGGGGCTGGGGGGCTTATCGAGCATGACAAGGGGGGTGCCGGCCGGCTGCTTCCGTGTGTGTGGTCAGGCCGAAGGGCTGTCAGCTCTGTGGACCCCCTTGACTGTGTGTCAGACCAGAAGACGCTCCTTTTCCTGGAGGAGGGGATTCCCAGGACGAGGCAAGGCCCCTGTGTCCGGGGCAGCCGGGCGGGGGCGGGGGGGGGGGAGTGGACCACCGCACAGAAGCAGCCCAGGGGGCATCGAGGACTGCTGCTCCCGGCCCCTTTCCCGAACTCTCGAAGTCAGAAAGCTGGTTTTGGTGCACGAGCGGGGCCGTGCCTGAGGTCTGCTGCAGGGACAACCCCGAGGGCCCGATGCGGTTTCCGCCCCGTCCTCCTCTCCAGCCTTCCCTGCCCTGTCTCGTCCCGGGAGGCCACCCCTGTGGATGACATCACCCAGGCTCCTGTCCTGCGGCTCCTGGCTGGCGGGGGGCGGCAGAGGAGAAAGTGCAGAGGGAGAAAGCGGTCGGGGGTATTTGTTCTCTGCACCCCCTCCCTTCTGGGCCATGGTGTTGGGGGCCTGTGTCCCCCTGTGTCCCTCCACCGTGGCTCACGGCTCCCAAAGAGAGCGTGGCCACCGCCCTTGCTGGATTCGGGGGCCACTGTCCCTCCCCAGGCAAGCGGTGACAACAGCTTCTCACTGTCCCCAGTCCTGGCTGACTCACCATCCCTGCTGGTTCTCTTAAACTCGTCTACGCTTCTGCAAATAGTCCTGAAATTAAGCCGCCCTCGGTGAATGCTGGGAGTACGCGAGGGGGTGCCTGGAGTGTCCCTGCAATACTGCGGACAAAGGAGCCTGAAGGCAGGAGCCCCCCGGACTTCACTGATGCTGGGTTCCGCGGACTGGGAGGGGCCGGGCGGTGGTGCCTTGAGGACCCAGCACGGCAGGAGACCCGATGGTTCGGGGGTGTCTGGGGCAGACAGGGGCACCGTCTCCCCTGCCTGGAAGGTCCCGGAGCCAAGGGATGGAGACAGAAGTGAATCTTCCCACTATTAAACCTAACGACCCACGTACAGAATTTCTGCTTCTCACCCTTGTCTCCTTGGACCCGGTGGCTTTGAAAATTCTTTGGGAGGCTGGGGTGCCTGGGTGGCTCAGTCAGTTAAACGTCCGACTTCGGCTCAGGTCATGATCTCACGGTCTGTGGGTTCGAGCCCCGCGTCGGGCTCTGTGCTGACAGCTCGGAGCCTGGAGCCTGCTTCCGATTCTGGGTCTCCCTCTCTCTCTGCCCCTCCCTGCTCACTCTCTCTCTCTCTCAAAAATAAATAAACATTAAAAAAATAAAAACACAACTCTTCGCGAGGGAGAGGAAGTGCGTCCCCCAGGGGTACACGGGTGTGGGTCTGTCAGGCTAGAAACCGAGATCCTCCTGTGGTCATTCGGGCTGCCTCGTGTTGAACGCGGGGGCAGAGAAGGGGCTCACCGTGCCGCCGGGGGGTCCCATCCCAGGAGCCGTGGGAAGCGGGGTTCCCTCCACACAGCCGGGGCAAGCGGCTCCCTGGGGACCCCCGTCCCGTGCCCCCCACTTCTGCAGGTCTGAGGTGGGGGCGTGAACTCGGATCCTAACAGACTCCCCGGCGACACTGACGTTCTCTGTCCCGAGACCAGGGTCGGGCGGTGTTGCCCTAGCGTGCTCCGAGCTTCCAAACACGCCTCCACGTGAGGCCTTCAGACCCCTTCACGTTCCCTGTGGGCCTGTAGAAGCTGGCGGCCCAAGGAAGACCGGGCACCAGGAGTCTGGATCCTCCACAGATGAAGGTTTGGGAGATTCCAGCAGATAGAATACTCCCGAGAGCCAAGGGAACGCGGGAGGTGAGGGGTCGCGGAGAAGGTGCTGGAAAATGACACCACGCTTCAAGCCCCAGGCCCGGAGGGGAGGGCCGTAGCAGCTGTGCGTTATAGGAACCGTTGCGTTTACTCACCTAGAGGGGGGTACGGTCCGGGTGGGCAGTGGGCCCAGGTCGGTATCGCCCCTCCCCCGCCCAGACAATATGGCGGCAGATGGACCTTCGTCCCCCTACGTGGAGGGCATATAATTTTTCCCCATCCAAGCAGAGTTCATGAACGGATGCTGAATGTAATAGGGGTGGGTTGTACTCGTTACGTTTTGTTCGCTCCAGAACGCTAACAGACACGAACCGCTTCACCCGGGGCTCCCAGACCATCAGGTTCTGTTGTTTTTGGCTGATGGAAGGTCCAGAGGAGAGACTGGACGGGGGAGTGTCGAGGTCAAGGTATGCGTTTCCCTCCACGCTCTTCCTGCTGGGCTGTAGTTCGGGCACAAGTCTTAACCGTCTCCCTGTGGCCACGGCTCCTGCCGGGTTCTGAGAACATTCCTTCTCCTTGCCACGTCAGGCCAAGCTGGCCACGGCTCCCCCCCGTGGCCTGTGTGGTGCTCTGCCATCCGGTGTCGCTTCCCTCAGCCCTGCCTGACCTCTGAATAGTCTTTCGTTAAGCCCTCGAAGCATAAACGCTTTGGCTGTGCCCTCTGCTTCCTGCCGGGACGCTGACTGATTCAGGGCCCAGACAGAAACCCCGCGGGAGGGAGGGAGAGCCTTAGCTGGTGACCGTCCAGGAGTGACACGCAGGGGGAAGGCTGGCAGAGCCGAGGCCGTGTGTCCCCCTGGATGCAGATGACCTGTGTGTGCCCAGGGAGCTCAGCTGGGGCACCCGTCCGCAGGCCGGGCCATGGGCCAGGGGGCCCCGCAGGGTGTCACCCATCACAGGACCAGTCCACAGGACCGGTCCTCAGCGGCGAGACCGCGGGGCGGGAAACCACACCGGCTTGGCAGTCCTCTCCGGCTGGTGTTGGAAGCAGGACGGGCCCCTTTAAGGTTGGGTTGACCTCGAGGTCTGGGATGATGTTTGGGCGAGGGAGACCCGCGTCTCTCGATTCAATGAAACCACGTAGACGCGAGCAACTAGTTGGAAAAGACCCAACAGAGACGGTGAAATTGATGCTGCGAGCTGGTGAAGCTCGTGGCCCGTTGCTCAGGTCGGCCCGTCTGTGCGTCCTCAGGGGCCGTGTTTCCCCCGCTGACTGTCGTCCTGGTGTCCTGCTTCTGCCCGTTTTTGTTACCCCCCCTGCACTCCGTCGCACCGCCCACCATGCAGGTGGCCCCAGACACCACGCCAAAGGGGTTGTGTGTCAGACTTTACTGAGGGTTTGGAGTAACGGGGAGGGATTGTAGCAGAGCCCTTCTCCCGTTCTGTGCGGCGGGGAGTTTCTGTCTGGTCCCAGTTTCCCTTAAGCCTCGAGCTGTGGCCAGCTCCACATGCCTCTCTCTCTCTGCTTCCATTCCCTCTCTGCCAGCTTCCAGTCTTCAAAAACGCTGCTCATTTCTTTTGCGGGACGGTTTCTCTCTCCATCCACAACCCCAGAGCTCACCTCAACTAGCCAGGAACTGGCTCAGACGATCTGATTGCAGAAGACCCCCCTCCTCCTCCCGTAGCATCAGGGAGTAGCGGCAGATGCCCGGAGTTCCCCTTAACGGGGCCAAAGGCTTAGACAGGCGTCCCTGGCCTACGGCTTTCTTAGGTGGAGGGGGTGTGGTTCGAACATTTATTCCCCGCTGTCCTGAGCGAGCTCTCGGCCTTCGTCACCTGCGTATCCTGGCACATGCAGAACAGGGAAAATGAAAGCGATCCAAGCACTTCCTAATGGGAATGTGGACAGTGCACCAGACGGCTCGTCCACGGCCACCGAGAGGGTAACGGGGAAGGCCGTGGCAGCGGGCTCCAGAGGTAATGTTAGGAGAGAGTAGGGTTTTAGATTATGTAGCTGATGACATTTCTAAGGAGTATATCTTGCATTCGGGCAAGGGTCAGAAGAGGGCGTATGGATACACAGTGAAAATCGCTGTTTGACGGGAGGCTTGGATGGGGCGTGAGTTTTTTATTTTTCATCTTTTCTGAAATATTCTTCCCTCTTGCCACCAAAACCAAACAACAACAACAACAAACCAGTCCAGAGAGACGGTGGGAAACACCCACAGATGTTAAGTGTGGAAAAGAGGGAGGTGGGGCCAGGGACCCCGGGGGCCGTGCTTCTCTAACTCCCATGTGCCCGGCCGGCACTCAGCGGGTCTCGCCCACAGGTTCCTGGGCGCCACCCCCCAGGGACGC
Source organism: Panthera leo (assembly GCF_018350215.1). Taxonomy (NCBI): domain Eukaryota; kingdom Metazoa; phylum Chordata; class Mammalia; order Carnivora; family Felidae; genus Panthera; species Panthera leo. The sequence continues at coordinate 1,483,843 of NC_056684.1, forward strand.
TGGCCCCGCAGGTCTGGGGTGGGGCCCGGGTTCTGGATTCCCAGCATGCTCCTCACCTCTGGAGATGCACTCTGTCTCTCACCACAGTTCGGGTGGCACGGCCCTAGGGCGCCTGATCGTCACTCCTGAGGATTCTGAAGTACCTCCAGCCAAGGCCTTCCAGAACTTTCTTTGCTCCTGGGGCTTGCTATTAACTGACGGGGAGACGGCGCTCATTCACGCTGCAAATCCATGCCGATGTGCTTTTGACAGAAGTGCGTGTCTCTGAGGGAGGCTGCACAGTGAAGGCTGCTGCTGGGCCTGGGGCAATGCACAAGGTCCTTGCTCTAGATCCTTCTCTCAGACAGAGCCTCCGGCGCATCTGGGCTGGCCGCCTCTCCCAGCTGTCCCTTTGTGCGTCCCACCTAGCGTGTGCGTGCGTGTGTGGGGGGAGGACAGCCGGACAGGCCCCGGAACGTGCCTGAACAGCCGTGGTCTTGTTCATTTTCGGGGTCACCTGGTGGTGACGGTGCTTTGGAAACCTGTTGCCCAGGTGGCCCGGGTTGCAGGGGGGCCCGGAGCGGGGATGCCGGTGAGGGGAAGGGAGCATTGGGTTTCCCCACAGGTGCAGGTCTGTCCCTCGGGGGTGGCCGGCCACCCCTTGCAGGGACGGCATAGATGCCTGGGAGGAAGGGGCTTCAGGCAGTCCAGCCTAACTGCATACCGTATGTGCTTAAACGTATGACAATGACAGTTGTGTAAATCGATAGACACCATATCCCTTGAGGTCAGGTGCTGGAAGAGGTTGCTGTGAGTGTCCCTTTGACCAGGGGTCCTGGCCGGGAGATTTGGCTTTGGAAGCGGCCCCGGGAGGTTGAGGAGCTTCCAGGGTTCCAGGCTCTGCGGGGAGGGGGTCCCAGAGCGCCCGCGCTCCCGGCTCAGGCCCCTGGCTTCTCCCCGGGGTGGGGGAGTCAAGGAGGGCTCCTTCGTTCCGTCCTCATGACAACCTTGTGTCACAGGTGAGGGAATTGGGGCTCAGAGAGGCTGACCGAGCTGTTGGGGGTCCTGTAGCGAGGAAGGAACGGGGCCAGGATTCGGGACCAGCATTGCGGGCTCCGTGGTCACAGATGTGGGTGACGGCCGAGGGGGGGCTGATGGGACGGGAGGAGGCGGCACAACGTCGTGCGTACGTGTGAATTGGGCTATTTAAAAAGACGTGTAAAAAGAGCCTGGGAGAAATATATCAAAATGGTGGCTTTGGGGAGGTGGGATTATAGGTGTTATTTTCCCCTTTCCTTCTATTTTTCTGTATTTTCCCAAGCTCCCAAGGTGCACATTTCATCTATGACAGGAAAAATAGACCCCTCTGTGTTTTAGTTAAAAAAAAAAAAAAAAATACTGCCCGGAAGCAGCCCTGTGCCTTGTGAGAACGCCGGCCTCCACCTGCACACCCACCGGCCTCCGGGCCGGACTCGGGGTCAGGGGCCTGGCGCGAGTGCTGCTTTGCATGTTGAGGGCAGACGGTGTCCCCACAGCGAGGGCTCTGTTGCGTGATGGTGCGTGTCTGCCCCGGATCCCCTCCCAGAAGGTGCGCAGGAGCCAGGGACGGGGGCCACCCCGTCGTCCCACAGTGAGTCCCCGCGAGGGACGGCCTCCGCGGGCCTCCGGGGCCCGTGCCGTTGGCACGTCCAGGCTGGGCCACCCTCGAGCCCCCCTTGGCACCCCGCTCACTTCCCTCTGGGGCTCCAGAGGGAGCAGCGAACCGCCTATATCCCGACTCCACGGGCTTGTGGGCGGACAGCCGGGGGACATGGGGTGGCCAGGGACACGGGGCAGCCGGGGGACACGGGGCGGCCGGGGGACTCGGGCGGCCAGGGGACACGGGGCGGCCGGGGGACACGGGGCGGCCGGGGGACTCGGGGTCCCCCGGCCGCGCCTCAGTCATCCAGGTGCTGCTCCTCCCAGGTGGACGTGGGGATGGCGCTGTACGGGTCCATGATGACCTTGGCGCAGCGAATGATCATGACCACGAGGAAGAGGCAGAGGAGGACGAAGCAGGCCAGGGTCAGCCCTTTGTCCACGTCCACGAAGACGGGCTCGGGCGTGGGCTCCTCCTCCAGCCCGGGGTCGACAGGTACCATCTTCCACGCCTGCGGGGAGCCAGGGCTGTGGGGAGGCAGGGCCACAGTCCGGCCTGCCGGGGCGGGGGGAGGGGGGTCACGGCCCTGGAACGACCCCTCGCCGCCCGGCCCCTCCTGAGGGCGTGAGGGGCCCAGGACACACGCGTCCTCCCCGGGACCCAAAGGCCAACCTCGTGGGCGACCGCGGTCTGTGGCGGGGCCCGTGCCGCCCGGGCAGCGGGGACAGGTGACCGAGGACGGAGCTCCCGCACTTGTCCCCGCCGCCCGGCCCCGGGGAGGGCGATGTCATGACGCCTCTGGGTCTGCCCGGCGCCGACCCGGGGCGCTCAGAGCGGTGCAGGAACGAGGTCACGAGTGAGTTCGCTGCAGCAGCAGAAGCCGTTTGGCAGCGGAATGTCGAGCGGAACGTATGGACGGACCGCACAGGCCCCCCTGCACCGGACGGGGTCCCACGGAGGGTCTGCGCCCTCCCCCCACTGAGGGACAGGGGCGGAAGCCACAGGGGTCGTCAGAAGACCCGGTTGGGCGATCACAGGGACCCGCCTTGCGGGGGAATGTCAGATGACCGTCCCGCACGCCTTCACCTCCCTGCTGCGGGCGGTGACGAGGCCAGCGCGGTCAGGCCGTGTCCCAGGTGGGGATGCGCTCTGTGGTCCCTGGCCCCCGGGGCGGGGGGCCGTGCTCTGACGAAGGGGGTCTCCCCAGGGCAGGGCTGCTGTCCCCGCACACGTGGCCTCCGCAGGCCTCTCCCTCCGCTGGCGGGAGGCAGAGTGGGGACCAGTCTCCCCCGTCCCTCCGGACTTCAGGACCACACGGAGGTGAGCCTCGGGCCGGCGGGTCCCGGCACATCCATCACCGCTGGTGACCGTTCGTCCCCCTCGCTCAGATTCCCCCCCGTCCCCAGAGGGCACTGACCTGCCGGTCGGAGCGGTCACCACGTCAGAAGGGCTGCCGGGTGGCCCGCACTCTGGGTCAGGCTGCTCTGGGAGGGAGCCAGCGACAGCGGTGGCCTTTCACTCAGTCGCGGGCACCTGTGCGGGCGGCAGCTGCAACAGAAGAGGACGAGAGCCCGTCACTTCCTGGGACACGCGGCCCTGGTGCCACCTGGTCTGGCAGGAAGGGCTGACCCGGTGGCTCTTCACCGGGCACGGTGCCGGGGCCGAAGGCTTTATTCTAGTGCCGCTTTTTCAATCTCCTTCTTTCTTTCAAAAGCTATAGCGTTTCAGGGGCGCCTGGGTGGCTCAGTCGGTTAAGCCTCTGACTCTTGATCTCAGCTCAGGTCTCGATCTCGGGGTCATGAGTTCAAGCCCACATTGGGCTCCGTGCTGGGCGTGAAGCATTTATTAATAAATAAAATAAAAATTACAGCGTTTTACAATTTCTCGTAAAGTATACGTCACGTAAGATTTTCCACGGTGTGCATTTCAGGGGCACTAAGGACACCGGCAGCGTTGGGCCACCCACCAGCCCCACCGTCCGCCTCCCGAAGTCTTCATCCTGCAAAACTGAAACTCGGTCGCCATTAAACAGCCGGCCCCCGGCACCCACCACCTCCTTTCTGTCTCGGTGCACTTGGCTCCTCTCGGGACCTCACGGGAGTGGATGCTGCAGCCTCTGTCCCTTTCTGGCGGCATCGTGTCCACCAGGCTCATCCTGCGGTGGCAGCCGTCGGGCCCTCCTTCCTTGCTAAGCTGGGTAATATTCTGCTCCGTTCCTCCACGGACGGGTAGGTGGGCTGCTTCCAGCCCTTGGCCGTTGCGGACGATGCTGCCGTGAATCTGTGCGCGCGGATGTACTTGTTCCTCCTTGTTAGCTACTATCTTGAACACAACTCATCACTATTTTTTAAAGACCACATCTGATAACTCTAATGTCTAGGTCATCCGTGGGTTTGCTTGTACAGTTTTTTCTTTCTTTGGTTCAGTTTCTTTTTTTCTTTTTAATTGTTTTTAACATTTATTCAGTTGTGAGAGCGAGAGAACGTGGGAGGGGCGGAAAGACAAAGGATCCGAAGCAGGCTCTGTGCTGTGAGCACAGAGCCCCATGTGGGGCTCAAACTCAGAAAGTGTGAGATCACAACCTGAGCCGAAATCAGGAGTCGGCTGCTTAACCTTAAGACTGAACCACCCAGGCGCCCCTGTTGATGTCTTGATACATCTATGATAGAAATTTCACTGGGATGCCAAGCACTGATAGAACAATTGTCGTGGCTCTGGATGGCATTACCCTCGGGTACAGGAGGCTTACCGCTTTCTCTGGGAAGCAGCTAGAATTTAGGCAGGTGAGCTAATCCAATATGGAGCTGAGCTCACTCAGCTGGGGTTCACGTCTCGTTAACCAGGCTAGTGACCACGTCTGCTTCGACAACCCTTCTGCGGTCTCGCGCTCCGGGGTTCTAGATCGAGAGGCTGGAGTTTCCCTGGGCCGTTTCTTGTTGGCATGCCTTGAATTTAGATTTCGTCTTCAGGGCCTTGAGACAGGTGAGTAGCGTGTGAGGTGAACTGCTCAGAATTATCCAGCCGCTGATGTTTGAATCTCTGCGAGGGCAGGAAACCTGACGGCGCTGGTCGTTAGCTGACGGCTACTCGTGACTCCGAGGGATCCCCGGCCTGGCGGGGAGGACGCCTGTGCCTGGTCAGAGTTCTCCTGCTCCTTTGCGCCGGGGTTTTGAAAGATGGTCATTGTTGCAGCATTGTGGGGACGGTAAAAAAGGGACAACAAAGCGAACGTCAGTATTGCAGTGGTCACCACCATCACGGTCTGAATCTGTGTCGCCAAATACTCCGAGGCCATTGAAAAGGAGCGCGTGCACACACACACGCACAAATGAGGGCCAAGAAATTTTGCCAAGTGAAAGAGTGGAGGACCAGTCCTTCAAATATGACAGAGTTCGTGGGAAGTAAAAAGAACCTTTGAAGGTCGATATGGATGCACGCACGTGTCGGGGGCGGGAGGTTGGTGCCCTGCTCACGGCTCGGCCAAGACCCGCTCCTGCTTTAATTGTTCCGGAGGTTTAAGACCAGTGCAAACGATGTTGTAATTAGTGCCTACATCCCATCATGCAGAATCTGCTTTGTTTTTTCCCCCCAAAGTATACCCGTCTCCTGCAACCGCTAACCCACAGAAGCAATCCAGCTACCTTGCAGAAACACCACCTTGAGGGTGGTGTGCATCTTCCTTTCCAGGCATCCACAGAAATCCTAGAGTTCCTCGAACCGTACCCTGAAAACACATCTATCTCACACGCAAAGACACTGGAATATGGGGAGCAGGAGGTCTCTCGGAGTCTCGGAGCAGTGAGAGCTGAACTTGGAGGCAGCCCGCCTTTCTGGCCCGGCCAGGCCTGTGCCGTGGGCTCTGGGGGCTCTCAGGGAAGGAGGGATGTGCCGGACGCTCACGGCAGGACTCGGTCCGGCCTCAGACACAGACTCTGCGATCCCAGGCCCAGGATCCGCCGTAAGTTCTCATCAGACGCCCTGCACAGGTTGCAGAGGTCAGACCTCGGAGAAGCTGCCTTTGGACCACCTGTCTTGTCTGGGGCCGGGACGAGGGGCTCTAGAACCCTGCGGCATGCCCCAGATTATCCGTGTTTTCTGGATCCTTCTGGCTGGGATGAACGCCAAGGATGTGCACTCAGAAAAACAGATTCGCCTTTCCGCCCTCCAGATGGAGTGTGCTCATTAACCTTAATTACCGGGCAGGCGCGTTCCCTCCGGCTCCATTGCAGAGAGAGGACACGACACCCAGGAGAGAGTGGAACGCAGAGCTCAGCCGTGCTATGGGAGCTGAGGAGCCGGCCCCCCCGGAGGCCCGCTCAGGGGTCCCCAGCATCACGGAGTTGTCCTTGAGCACGGAGCCTGCACCAGCCAAGGGGTCCATCTGCCACCTTCTTGGGGAGGTGGGAGGTGAACCGGCTTCAGAGTCAGGGATTCTGGGTGGGAATGAGCCTCCAGGGAAATGGCTCTGGGCCCCCCGGCACACTTAGCCCAGCGAGCGGTCTTGGGATGGCGGGCTAGAGGCTCCAAATGGAGGCGAGTCCTGCCCAAATGCCACGGTCCAAATATAGAACCTGGAAGTAAGTATCTCAGTCGGGGCTTTAGGGAAAACTAGCAACAAGGGTACACAGATCCGCGATTCGCGTGTACATTCGTGTCCCAGCCCGGGGCTGGGGTGGAACACTCAGGCCTCGCCGTCTGGGCCGGTGGGTTTCTTCGTCTCTGCGCCCGTGTGTGTCTTCGTCCGCTGGGGGGGACGCGAGCAACAGAATGCCAGCTTCTCCCAGTTCTGGAGGCTGGAAGTCCCGGGGGAGGATCTGGCGGGTTTGTTTCTTCCTGGTTTGTAGACGGTCACCTTGTCACGGCGGCCCTGCCTCAGTGTGTGCGCGCAAAGAGAAGGAGACCGCTCTCTCTTCTCTGTGTAAGGCCGCCGTCTTATCAGAGTAGGACCCTGACCTTTACGAACTCATCTGACCTCCTGAAAGCCCTCCCTCATCGCACTGGGTGTCAGGACTCCAACAAGTGAATTTGGGGGCGGGGGGCACAATTCGGTCCGTGGCCACGTATGAGTTCCCCGGGGAAGGGTCCGAGTCTGACGGGGGGGCACAGGGCGGCCTGGGGCCGGGCCAGGCCCGCACCCTGCGGGGGGTTGGCAGATGTCCGGAAGGTGAGGACCAGTGTCTGGCTGTGGTCCCGCAGACACCGATGGTAAGAGGACGGGGTGACTGGAACAGCCGCTTATTGTTGCGGGGAGAAACGGCGGGCCGTGCGGACTCGGGGAGCTCACGCAGATACGCAGATGGGAGCTGCTCACGTGCCAGCACCAGCCGCTTCTGTAAATAGAAGAGCCACCGGGAAAGAGCCATTGGGAAAGCCGAGTCAGGGTCACGTCCCCAGATGGCAGACGGGTTACATGCACGGCGTGTGCTCAGGACAGAGCAGTCATCTGGTGTCTTAACCTCACACCAGTCACATCGTCCTGCGTGCCTCTACTTGGTGGCCTCCCTCCTCTGTCAGGGGGATTAGCAGGCTGGTCAGAGGGAGGGATGGGTGCGTGTTCAGAGATGATTAAGACGGTGACTTCTTCCAGATGGACGAGAGGCGTGGAGGGGATAGGACCCATGCAATACTGCGGTTACGACTTGTCTCCCGATATTCATCCGTTCACTTAGAAACAGAGTGCGCGAAAGCGGGGAGGGACAGAGAGAGAGCGAGAGAATCCCAAGCAGATTCCGCATCGTCAGCAAGGCCTTCCAATATTGAAACCTCTCTAATCTCTAAGGAACCTTCCAGAACACGGAGGCAGAATGAAGCAGCGGTGTTTTGGATAAAAGGCAAGAGAACACGTCTGCCAAGAGCATGCCTCGTCACCGCGCCGTGCCTTGATAAGCCCTCGCACGGTTCTGCGGTGTCATTCTGTGATAGATGCTGCTGCGGCTGGTGTCCCTCGGGTCTGGGGTTCCCTTCATGCAGCGAGCTCAGCTCCCAGCCTCCGCGCGGCTTGCTCCCGGCAGCTCACATCTACGGTTTCTTACCAGCCTGCCCTGGGGTTACTGCAGCTGCTCCCTCCCGTGCGTGCAGAGAGCTGGACGTCCCCGGGAGCTTACGACACCCGTGCCCTCAAGGGCCCTCCACCCCTCCAGATTGCAGAAGATGCTACCGTCAGGACATTCGCTGTCAGGAAAGCGTGTGCTGGACGGGAGGCGCCAGGGGTGGGACCGGACCGCCTTCTGCCCGTGCCGAACAGATTAGCTGGGTGGCTCTGGGATTCCCCCAGCCATCTCAGCAGAAGCCAGGAACAGAAATGACATCCTCCAGAAAAGACCTTTGGAAGACTGTCCCGTGGAGTAGGGTGAAGCCCTGTGACACACATGGGCAATACACACAGGCTTTGAGGCTATTATACCAGTAGAAACGCTACCAGCGTGGGCCGAAAAGGACAGAGAAGGACTGGATGAAAGGCGGCTGCTGGGCTCTCAAACTTCTACAGGCAGAACACAGGCTGGTAGGGACAGTTGCCGTCAACGTGTCCCACCCTTCGGGAACACGGCAGGATGATCCTTAGGGCAAGGGCCTGGGCCCAGAGGGCTACAGATTATTCCCAGGCCCTGAAAACGAATGGCTTTCCTGGTGGAGTTTTAAAACGGCTCGGGACGGGTGACTCCTTTCTTTCTTTAATTCGTTTTCTCTTTTGAAATGGAAATGTGTATAACTGTTATCCTGTGCCTGTCCCACCAGTGTATTGTTGGAGCGGATAACTCATTTTCTGGGTCCCCACAGGTAGAAAGGGATTTGCCCCAGGATGGATCATATGCAGAATATCACCAACACCTAATTTAGACAGTCGAGAAAAGATTTTGGGTTCGGGATGATGGTGTAATGGGTTGGAATGGGGTGAACACATACAGAATGGACTGGAATCTTTGGAGGCCAGAGAGTGGGCTGCAGGAAGCTGAGTAGTGGCCCCCCAAGAAATCCATCGTGAATCTTTGGAACCTGCAAATGTCACCTTAAGTAGCAAAACAAACTTTGCAGATGTGATTAAGGGTCTCGAGATGGGGAGATTCTCCTGGGTTTTCTGGGCCACACGGAATCACACTTGTCCTTGCGAGAGCGACGCGGGGGCAGCTCTTGACTGTAGCGGGGAAGGAAACGTGGCCGTGGAAGCAGAGAGGGGCGATGGAGCCAAGAATGGGCTCTCCCAGAAGCCACCGGAAAGAACCAGCCTCAATTCCTGCCCCCGGCCCCAGACTCATTTTGGACTTCTGACCTCCAGGACTGGAGCAGCCTGCAATTATGTGGTTCCAAAACACCCGGGCTTGCAGCAATTTTGTGCACAGGCAAGAGGAAGTCACAATCCTTTTGATTCTGACATCCGGTCTCTAAAAGGCATAAGGCTATTTTTGCTTTCTTTCCCCATGATTGGAGAACCGGAAACCAACCAACCAAGGGCACACAAGAACACGATGTCTGGCTACTGGACGAGGGGTGACTCACGAGCAGGCTGTCAGAAAAATAAGCTTCCTTAAAAGGGAACTGAAAGCCAAAGCGAGGGGGAACGTGTATACCGGCTTGGGCTCCGATGCAGTCAGACGAGGCAGCCATACAGCTGGGGAGAGGGGTGGGGGGAAGACATCGCACAAAGACGTGGAGAGCTGCCGTGGCGGAGAAACCGAGGCATGGGCCCTGGCTCCAGAAGCCCCAGCTCTTCCCCGCCTGCTGACCCACCATGCACCACAGCAGCGAGAGGCCAGAGCAAGGACGTCGGCCGGACCCCAAGACACAATGGGAGGGGACAGGGCAAGGCCATTCTTGTCTTTCCACTAAAAGATCTGTGTTTTGAAGTGACCCTAGTGAACTTCTCTTCCTCACAAAATCACTCTCCAGGGGCGCCTGGGTGGCTCAGTCCCTTAAGCATCTGACTCTTGATTTCGGCTCACGTCATGATCTCACGGTTCATGAGATCGAGCCCCGCTCTGGGTGGGATTCTCTCTCTCCCTCTCTCTGTGCCCCCTCCCCTGCTTGCTCAACACTGTCTCTCTCAAAATAAATAAATAAACTTTGAAAATAAGATAAAATAAAACAAAAGATAAAATACAATCGCTCTCCAACATAAAACACCTTGAAAATCACCAAAAAGCCAAGGGTAGCACCACACTTCTCCAGAATGCTGCGTGAGGCAGTGCGACGTCACGGGAAAACTCAGACTCCGGAGACTCACTGTTGACTAGCGGAGCCCCCGGAAGACGTTGCCCCATTCAGCCCCAGTCCCCGTGCCTGTAAGATGGGGGTGTCCTGGGGGTCCTTTTCTGGGCCACGTCTTCCCTTCGCCCGTGAGCACAGGACAGAACATACCTTGCAGGCTTTCAGTTACTCCCGGTCTGCTCCAAGCCTGCCCGCTGTCCGTTTCACCTCTCGGGTATCCCCCCGCGTTCGGGGGGACCCCCACATTCGGACCTGTGCCTGCCTGGATCCAGCTCGCTTCGGGGCCCCCTCTGTCAGCACCCGTGTTCGGCACATGGCTTCAGCGTGCAAATGCGGATCTGGGGTCCGGGCCACCTGACGTCTGCTGTGCTGGGCGAGAGCTGCTCTGGTTCATCTGCCCCTCACTCTGTGTCCCCGTCTGGCCTGAGCTTGGTCCCCACGGGCGACAGCATCCCCTGAGGCCCTCCCCGCGGCGGCCCCGTCTGTGCCTTCCACGGCACGGCTCCAGCCCTACACCTGGCCCCAGACACCCCCGACCTCTGGGGCAGGAGGTCAGGGTCCTGTCCACCCTCCGCTCCGCTCGGTGCCTCTGATATTTCCAAGCTTCCTGGGAATTAACAAGAAATTTTCTTATCTCACAAGTAAAGAAAAACTGAAGCGAATGCAAGTTATCTACCAGCCCTGCAAGCAAAACAAAACGGCTCGAGGACGCACCTTTCACGCCACGAAAGGAGCCAAAGTGAAGAATCCAAGGGGAGGAAACCAGGAAGAGAAGAGTAAAACCAGCAAGGCAATAATCTACAGCATAGACAACTGTAATACAGGCAGATACACGGCGATGCAAATGTTAAAAATAATTTTTTTAGATAAAACTTACATAACCTAAAGGCTTTATGAGTAACGGCGACACAAATGTCAAAAATATTTTTTTTAGATAAAACTTACATAACCTAAAGGCTTTATCAATATAATTTGTATCTAGAATTCCATATTATTTCAATGAAAGTTAGTGGGGGAAAGTGGAAGGAAATTAGAGCACAAGCCATTTTTTATATTATCTGGGCAGGCCAATAAGTATTATTTTAATATTGATAGGAAATCACACGTTCAGATGTGTTTAAACATTTAAAATAACAGTGGTGGAATGAGAGGAAATGTGTGAACAGTATGACTGATAAGCTGAATAGACATTTTGATGGCCGACATGTTATTTTCGAGTACACGTTTTTCAAAATGCACGTTTTCAAAATACACGTTATTTTCAAATATCCACGGAACACTTATAAAATTGATTTAATATAGGGCTACAAAGAAAAACGTGGGTACGTTTTAAAAAGTGGAATTTGGGGGGAGTGCCTGGGTGACTCGGTTGAGCGCCTGTCTCTTGCTTTCAACTCCAGTCATGATCTCACGGTTCGTGAGATTGAGCCCCGCGTGGGGCTGTGCTGACGGCTCAGATTGCGATTCTCCCTCTCTCTCTCTGTCCCTCTGCTTGCTTTCTCTCTCAAAAATAAATATTAGAAAAAAATTTTTAAGTGGAATTTTTATAGGCTGTTTTCTGACCACCAAAAATTAAGCAAACTAACAAACCACCAAGCCATTTGACTTAAATAGCATTAAAAAGGTAATTACCAAGGGGCGCCTGGGTGGCTCAGTCAGTTAAGCGACCGACTTGGGCTCAGGTCACGATCTCACAGCTTGTGGGTTCAAGCCCCACGTCGGGCTCTGTGGTGACAGCTTAGAACCTGGAGCTTCAGATTCTGTGTCTCCCTCTCTCTCTCTGCCCCTCCCCTGCTCACACTCTGTCTCTCTCTCTCTCTCTCAAAAAATAAACATTAAGAAAATCTAAAATATATAATTACTGAGTTTGCTAAAAAATTAAGCTGCAATTACAAAATACTCAGAAAATCATTCTAATGAGCATACCACCTATTAAAATTTTCAGGGTGAGGGGGACAAGAGCTGTTCACTACATGCAGGGGAAAAATCGTACCTTTCATTATTATGAAACAAAAAAATGAGATTCAGTGAAACAAGGCATCCACTGAGGCAGTTATATAAACAGCCTCGAGAAAATCCAGAAGATGAGATTTAGTAGAATTAAGAGGAAAAACGAGTAACTCGCAAAACAGAAAACCAGTTGAATTAAAAATAAGCCATGAAGAAATCTCTGAAATAGTTCGAACTTGGACACACGTCTGGTAAGTTTATTCCGGGAAAAAAAGAGAAAGGGCACATGTGAATCTTCAGGAAAGGGATCTAAGCACAGATAAGAAGGTTACAGACACCAGGCAGCACTATGTGAAACTCGCCACTGCATGTAAAAAATTCAATGATCTGTTTTCTAGAACGAGAGTGGTCAAAACTCACCCAAGATGTAGAGAAGCCCAAACGACACAACCACCCCAAGCATCTCCCAAGCTCTGTCATCAGCGCTGGTGCTAAATTTCCACCTTTCTGGATGTCCTGCGTCACAGAACCGACGTGGCCATTTTATTTTTATTAATTTTTTTTTAATTTTTTTTTTAACGTTTATTTATTTTTGAGACAGAGAGAGACAGAGCATGAACGGGGGAGGGTCAGAGAGAGAGGGAGACACAGAATCGGAAGCAGGCTCCAGGCTCCGAGCCGTCAGCCCAGAGCCCGACACGGGGCTCGAACCCGCGGACCGCGAGATCGTGACCTGAGCTGAAGTCGGACGCTCAGCCGACTGAGCCACCCAGACGCCCCCAACATGGCCCTTTGAAATGTCGGCCTTCGTCTCCGCTTTCGTCACAAAACTCTGAAGACTGTGCTCCAGCTCTCCGGGGCGGGGACTCCACCAACCTGCCTGGGGCACGCGTTTCCTGTCTCTGTGTCTACTCGGCATGTGGCAAAAAGGGACACTTTGTTTTGATAGTATGTCCCCCAAATTAATGAAAGTCCCCTCCGCAAGCTAGACAGCTTGATTTCCTGCGTCTGCATGCCCGCAGTCTTGAGAACCAGGGAAGAGATGTCTCTTTTCCAAAGAACACGCTTCGTATGTTCCCAGCCTGAATTGAGACGTTCACCCGCAGTGGGGGGCTGCTGGCTGACAGCTACTCACTGCGATTGTGGAAGTCATCAGAGCCTTGGTTTTTGGATCAGCGGTCTCGACACAGAATCAGAGGCGAAGACTTCTTAGGTCACCCGATCCGGTGCCCGCAGGCAGAATCAGGAGACCGAAGCTCGGAGAGGCAGGTGATCCGATCTGGGGTCCCCCGACGGGCCCCGAGCCCTTGAGTTCCGGTGGTGGGTGAGCGCACGCCTTGACGTCACCCCGGGTACCTCCCACTAGACTCTGGTCCGTCCTTGAGTCCCTTCCGGTGGCAGAAGGCAGCTCCAATGCCAGGACTCGAGGGAGAAAACTCATCTCGTGTTTCAGTCTGTGGCAACGATGAGCTGGGCCTCTGTTCGGCGATGGGCTGCACAGTAGCACAGTCCTTGGGGAATTAAGGAAACACGTAGGAAACGAGACAAGACTGCCAGGGGTGAGGCCCGGTGCAGATCCACACGGACAAGGGGTTGGACTCCGATTCTCCGATTGGGATGTTGGCTGTGGCTTTCTGGTTAAAAGCTCCCACCAAGTTAAGGACAAAGTGGGACGATACACTTAGTACCTTGCATAGAAAACGGGACGATAATGATACGGGGCCCCACAGGGTCGCTGTGAGAATTGAACAAAGTGCGTGAAGCTCCTAGCACAGTGCCTGACACACGGCACCAATGTGGCCCACGCGGTAAATTTAGCTCTTTTTATTAGTTCTAGGAATCTAACAATGGCCAGGGTTTCCCAAAATATACATGTGTTTTTCTCCTTTGTCTCTCAATAGATCTTCACGTGGAACCAAATTGATATCCTGGAACAAATCCTACTTGGTATATTATCTTCTGACAAATACGTGGCTGGATTTTTAAAAATTTTTTAATGCTTATTTATTTTTGAGAGAGAGGGAGAGAGAGAGAGACAGAGCGTGAGTGAGGGAGGGGCAGACAGAGAGAGAGGGAGACACAGAATCCGAAGCAGGCTCCAGGCTCCCAGCTGTCAGCACAGAGCCTGACGCGGGGCCCGAACCCACGGACCTCAAGATCATGACCTGAGCTGGAGTCGGATGCTCAACCGACTGAGCCACCCAGGCGCCCCAATGGTGAACCCTCTTGATCTAAAACATCAAGACTTTTCTTCAGCTCCAAGAAATTTTGTCTATTTTTTTCTTTTCAATATCCTCTTGGGTCTACCTTTCTGGTCTTATGACACAGACACTGAGTCTTGGGACTCTCTGTGCCAGGCCTGTTTTTCTCTTATAGGTTGTCCTTTTCCCCACACCGCTAACCTTGAAGGGTCCCTCCGTCGTTTCAGCCGGGTTTCCCGCTACTCGTGGCCCCCGTTTATCCTTCTGTTTTGTCCACAGAGCTTTGAATCTCAGACGTTTTCCCCTCTTCTCACGTGGTTGTTAGGTCAGAGTAGCTTGCTCTTGTATGGACTGGTATTTTAACACTTCATAAAATCCGTCTTCCTGGGTACCCCCACTGAGATTTAATTTTTCCTCCTGTTCCCTCATGGCCTTTTTTTTTTTTTTTTTTTTTTTTTTAATTAAAGGCCATTTATTCCAAATGCATCGGGCTCTGTGCTGACAGCTGGGAGCCGGGAGCCTGCTTCCCTAGCCGACTGGTGTCCTTCCACAGCCGACTGGTTTGATCCACCTTCTCTAACAGCCAGGCGGCGAAGTCCCCGGTGCACGGGGACTGATGGGGAGTCAGTGCAGGGGTGTTTGGGCCAGAAGCCAAAGCAGATTAACGCCCCCTCCCCTCCTCTCACCCCGCCATCAGGGGAAGACACAGAAGCCAGTCCCCTGGTGCAGTCGGGACAGAAGGACCGGGAAGGCGGCCTGGTCGTGTGGCCTTTGGTCGGGGGGGGGGGGGGGGCGGTTATAGCCCCTTTGTTGGTCCTCTGATGTCCGCTCCTCCGGACCCAGCTCTTGAGGTCTTGTGAGGGTGTCTGGGTCAGGATGGAGAGATGCTTGTGGGGAAATAGGGAAGCGATTCCAGGGAAGGCAAAAAGAAAAGAAAAACGAGAGAGAGAAAACTGTACTTTTGTAGTCTTCCTGTCCACGCGCGTTTGCTGTGGTGGCCCCAAGTACCCCTCTCCCCTCGGCCTCCCTGCCTCTGCCCTGAGGACAGACGCTCTCCTTCATTTCCAAAGCAGTCCGTGCGTGAGGCCCTGTGGCGAAGGCAAGTGGCCCCAGGTGAGACCCGGCCTGGCGCTCACGCTGCACATTCTCAGCGTCCCCCAGCCCTGCCGCGGGCACCTGGCCCTCCGACCCTGCGCCTTCCGTGCTCCGCTGGGGGCAGTGACACCCTGCTCCCCGTAGGGCCAGCCTTGGACACCGGGGTGAGCGCTCGGGCACTGACAGCCAGTCTGCTCCCACGGGCGTCTTATCTTGCGGAAATCCCGACGGTGCCCCACGGAGGCTGCATTTTAAATCTATTTTTCACCTGGTAATTTCAGTGGGATACGCAGAGCGGACAGGAGGAAATGACCAGTCGATTCGTCATTTTTAAATGAGCGGGATTCCCCCCCCCCGCCCCGCCTTGCTTGTCTGTCTGTTAACTGGTTTGTTCTTCCTAGTTTATTCATAGGGTTTGTGGTTTATTGAGATTTATTGAGTGCACACAGCAGATGTATTTAAAATTTACTTCTGTCTCGTGAGATACGTTGGTTCCTACATGTTGCCCCTGGCTTTTAAATTTCAGCCTCTTCCTTAATGTCACAAAACGACCATGAGCACAGCAACCTTGACATGAAAATGCACGTCTGTTTCCCACAGCAGGTTGAATGCCCTTTAGAGGCACCTGCTCTGTGGGCAGTGGGATACTTACCCATACCTCGTCTCCCACTTCATGCTTTTAATTTGTTTTAACTTTCCTTTTAAGGTTATTTATTTTTGAGAGAGAAAGTGTGAGCGGGGGAGGGGCAGAGAGCGAGGGAGACACAGAGTCAGACGCAGGCTCCAGGCTCCCAGCCGTCCGCACAGAGCCCGACGTGGGGCTCGAACCCGCGAACCGCGAGATCACGACCTGAGCCGAAGTCGGACGCTTCACCGACTGAGCCACCCAGTTTTCTGTTTATCTTTTAAATTGATCAGCGTTAAAATGTTTATGCTGCCTGGGTTTGCTTACAGTCAAATAAGCTGATGTTATCCGTGACAAAATGTTTTTAAAATAATGGTAATCCATTAGGAGGGTGGCCGACTTTGGTCTCTTGCGGTTTTTACGGGGAATCTCAGTGTGATTATTAAGAACAAGTAAATCGAAGAGATGTAAATTTTTTAAATGTTTTTAGGTACAGAATTGTGGAATCGTTGCATCGGACACCTGAAACTGGTAAGATTGCACTACGACAATTAGAGCTGAATAAAGAAAGTAACGAAAGAGGAAAGGTCTTAGGCAAAAAAAAATGGTTTTTGGACAGCGTGTGATCTGATCGTTGACTGGGTCAACCCTGACGGCCGACGGGGTCGTTCTGCTTTGAAATGTCTCTTTCCCGTGTTAGTATTTGCGTCCGACTTCCCGGCCCGCAGGGGTGACCCCATGGCCTGACTCTGCAGGCTGCAAGCTCTCCCTCCACACCTCCTCTCCGGCCTCCTCCTCCTCCCCAGGCAGGCGGCCGGGTGCGCGAGCAGCGGGCGGCCCTCAGATCCACTCAGCGTCCCCAGGGGCCATGCCGGCTTCCGCTCCCTGGAGGGGTGACCGCTGGGCCGTGCCTGGTCCCTCCCCGACCTTCGGGGGGGGGGCCCTTTGCCTGTTTCCAGGTCCCGACCATGAGCTCCCTGTCTCCCAACCCCGGGCCTCTGCGCCTCTCACGTTTGCGTCACATAGTGATGTGTGGGTGCCCACAGGGGCACGGCCTCGGGCTCCCCATCACGTCACCTCTGTGCCATTTCTCCTGCACATGGTGCCCCGGGCGGGCTCCTCTGAGGGTCCCACGACTTCCCTCGGGTTAGCCCAAGAGTGAGCCACTGGGCCGGCACTCGTGAGCCCCTCGCATGTAGCGGGTGTTTTGAAAGCCCGTAAGGTGAGACCCCGAGACTAGCGTGAGGCTGGGACACCTGACAACCTCACTCTCCTTGTCCCCTTTCTCCTTCCCACAGTCTCCTCGGCCAGGGGGACAGTCAGGCTCTCTGTTTCCTCCACAGGCGTGCTTCACGTCTGCACTTGACACGGCTGGGGCGCCCCGGGGCGGGCACAGACCTTGAGAGGCAGTGTCAGGAAACTTTCGGAGCAATTTGACATTGCGGTGGCATCCAGTGGGTGCTACCAGACTCTCTCCTTGGACGCGACACCGACGAGCCGGGTATGAGTCACACGGTCCGTGCTGAGCGTGGGTCGTGCACAGTAAAGCCGTGTGCGGGTCTGTGACAGATTGGAAACCCGGGGGGGGGGGGGGGGGACCAGCTGGAGAGTCTGAGGAGCCCTGCTCTACGTCACAGTCCCCTTCTGTCCCGGGGCCCCCAGCGCTGCGCCCCGGCCACACGGGGGTGTGGGGGCGTCCTCGCCGGAGGACGCAGAACTCTGTGATCGTGACGGTGCAATGGAGATGCACCTGCGCCAGAACATCCCGTGTGCCCTTGGCCTTCTGGCTTTCCAGAGCAATACCGACTTGACGAAAACGTTCCAGTAGGGGACAAGGCTGAGCGAGCCACTCGCTGTCCTCACCCAGGGACCTTGGTAGGAAACAGATGACAGTGTGGATTTTCGCTGCCAGCAGCGGGGCAGGGCACTCGGTCCGGTAGAAGAGATCACCCAACGGTTAGGGTTTTATTGCTGCGTGAGTCGGGAGGACGTTCTCTGTGTAAGTGAGCAATTTCATCCCAAAGGCCCGCTTCCCAGCTCTCTTTGAGCGGCCTTTCCGCCGTGATGGGCCTGCGGGGGTCAGTCCCGGCTCCCTCCAGCACGCGGGCGAGGGCTGCGGTCCTAACTTCCTGAGAGTCATACTCGGGCACGTCTCTTGTCCCCTCGGGAAGCAGACGAGGCGCCGGACCCGAAAACCGCCCACGCCGCCAGCCGCGACATGCGGAGAAGACGCGGCACCCCGATTTCACCCGGAGTTTGTGGCGTCTTTCCCCGTGTCAACCGCAAAACACAAAACAAATTCCATCTGATCCGGCAACTCAGCGACGCACCTGAAGGCAACCCCAGGCTCCCGAGGACGACGCGTCATGTGTGAGGACGGCACGCCCGGCCGGTGGGGGTGGGGTGGGTGGCGGCAGACGAAACCAGGAGCCCCCATCTCTGGACCTCGGGGCCACTGCTTCTCGTACGCCGTGTTTTCAAAGAAATGGGTCCATTTTGTCTCCACTGTCCAACTTCCTGCAAGAACCTGTTCATGCTTCTCTCTCAGCATTTTCCAACGTCTTGAGAATCCACTGCAGCGATGGCTTTGGAGTCCCGATGGGGGCAACCTGCACGTTCTTTCCGTTTTCTACACCGGTTCACAAGTTTCAGTGATATTTTCTTTTCCTCAAAATGTATCTGTTTATTTGTTTGTTTATTTATTTATTTAGAGAGCCAATAGGGGAGAGTCGGTGGGACAGAGAGAGAACGAGAGAGAGTCCTAAGCAGGCTCCACACTGTCAGCACAGAGCCCGACACCGGGCTCAATCCCGTGGCGCTGGGATCATGACCTGAGCCGACATCAAGAGTTGGATGTTCAACCGCCGAGCCACCCAGGCGCCCCCATTGATGGTTTCAAAAAGCTCACTCCAGGCTTTATTGTACATTGGCTTTCTATGGGATTGATTTCTACCCTCACCTTCCCTATGCCCTTCCTTTGGTTTTCTTTGGGTTTTCTTTGCCGTTCTTTTTCTGGTTGACTCTGTTGGAAGCGTGCATCCTTTGAGGCCGGACCTGCCTTCTCTCCCAACCGACACACAGATACACCCTCCCCCATGGTACTGCTCCGACACGGGCTCGACGTACTTTCTAATTTACGTTGTGATTTCTCTGTGACCCATGGGTGGTATCTATTTCTTTATTATTTTTTAAATGTTGATTTATTTTTGAGAGAGAGAGACAGAGCACAAGTGGGGGAGGGGCAGAGCGAGAGGGAGACACAGAATCCGAAGCGGGCTCCAGGCTCCGAGCTGTCAGCACAGAGCCCGACGCGGGGCTCGAACCCACGACCCGTGAGATCACGACCTGACCCAAAGTTGGATGCCCAACCGACTGAGCCCCCAGGCGCCCCTAAAAGTGTATTGCTGGGGCACCTGTGGGGCTCAGTCGGTTGATTGTCCGACTTCGGCTCAGGTCATGATCTCATGATTTGCGAGTTTGAGCCCTGTGTCGGGCTCACTGTGGTCAGTGCAGAGCCTGCTTCAGATTCTCTGTCCCTCTCTCTCTGCCCCTCCCCCTGTTCATGTTCTCTTTCAAAAATAATAAAAAAATAAAATAAAAAAAATAGGAAATAAATGTGTATTACTTCTTTCCCAAACATCTAGAGCTTTCCCAGATACGTTCCTGGGATTGATATCTAGTGTCATTCTGCTCCAGAGGCTGGTCCCTACTTCTCCGTGTCTGCCCCACAGTCTCCAACAGGGCGTTCTCTCAGTCCCTAAGGGGCAAGGACCCCGGTCCTCAGCGTTCCCTCGATGTACCTGACGCACTTGGCCCCTCCCAGCCTCAGCTGGGAGACGGAAAATCGGGAGACACAGACCTCACTACCGTGTCTTGCACCAGCCTCCGCCATGTTCGTCCTGCCTTTCGTTACTTCCCCCGGGCCAACGCGTCCTTCTCGAATGCAGCTAACATCTCATTAAGGACGTGGGCAAAGCTCTAAGCCACAGCAGAAATCTATGCGCCAATGCCTCTACATCGGTTTGTGATATGCTAAATAAAAAAGGAAATAGGGGAGCTTGGAAAATTCCTTCTCAAGAAAATAACCTGAGTCGCGAGGCTATTATCCTGCTGCATAATCATATTTTTGATTGTCAGGAACCGACTATCAGCATGGCCTTTCTTCCCGCACGCCTGCTGGAGCATTCTGACCCGCTCCCAGGCAGGCTGTTGCTTCGGATGAAGGTCGCACACCCAGGGACGGGAAAGAGAAGAGCCCACGAAGTTTCGCGGGAAGATTTCCCACCTTACAACAAGAGAGAGGGTCTGCGCTCGGTGAGGACAGCAGCTGCTGGTGTCTGGGCACAATTCTAGTTTGGAGAAGGGTCCCAGGTGGGAGCAGTGGCAATGGGGTTGCTATGGTTACCAGGCTAAGCCGCTACCCATTCTTCTGGGGCCACAGTGGGCCGGGGGCAGGGGGACCCACAGGGGTTCTGGGGAACGCGAGTTCCTGTGTTTGGAGGGACGGGCGTGGGTGGGGGCGGTCAAGCTATAGGAATGGGTGGAATCTGACCGCGACATTGAAGGCCCAGACGTGCAGTCGGCCAGCAGAGAGGTGCCGAGGCTGTGAGCTCGGGTGGTGGCGGGACAGATGAGCAGTGTGGGAGCAGGAGGGGGGATGCCTGGTTCCAGGCACCCCCCCTTCCCTGGATGTCCGAGGGGTCACACGCTCCCCTTCTTCCTAGACCGGACCAGACATTTCTAGGAAATGAAGCTAACCTTTCTTTCTTTCTTTCTTTCTTTCTTTTCTTTCTTTCTTTCTTTCTTATTTTTCATGTTTATTTTTGAGAGAGAGAGAGACAGAGCATGAGCAGGGTCGGGGCAGATACAGAGGGAGACACAGAATCCGAAGCAGGCTCCAGGCTCCGAGCTGTCAGCACAGAGAGCCTGACACGGGGCTCGAACCCACGAACCGTGAGATCGTGACCTGAGCCGAAGTTGGACGCTTCACCGACCGAGCCATCCAGGTGCCCCCTAACGTTTCTAATTTGATTGCCATTTCATTTGTGCCCTATATAATTGCTGACCTCTTGCATTAGTAAACACCGACGACCAGCCTTTCACAGAGCTTTTAAATGGAAAAATACCAAGCCTTGTCGTCCAGACCATGAAATCGGGTTGAGGGCGAGGGCAGGCGAGCCGTGAGCCCCGCAGAGCAGGGCCAAACAGCAGCTCTGTCTCAAGCCGCCCTTCACAGCCCGCTGAGGCCCTTCACAGGTCCGGGGGTCCTGTGCCGCTAACTGTGCACCCGCCCCCGCCAAAACACAACCAACAGCCTCGGCAGGAAGCTCCTTTCATAGTCAGGTGCGCGGGCCGTCCAGGTCTTCCCGGCAGAGTTCAAGCCCAGCGCCCTCCCCGGGGAAACAGCAGGTGACGGCACCCCGCGCGCCTGTTAGGACAGCCACGTGGCTGAGCTCACGTCCCGGAACACAACGTCCGGGCTCAAATTCCCACCAGCCTCGTGACACCACACGGTGATAGAGTTTTTTCAAGTCTCGGTTTCCTTGCCTTTAAACTGGGCATAGAGATTCCCCCATGAACTTGCTGGATCTGTGACAACAGATGGGGACAGACGTCGAGAGTGCTTAGCACAGTACCCGACACAGAGTAGACACGCGGTGCAAATGTCGGCTGTTGTTTTATGTTTGATCGGACGGCTCCCCTCGCGGGACTCGGTCCCCCAAGCGGGCTGCGCTCTCCTTCAGCCCGCAAACCCTGCCGGGCTCTCCCCAGAACACAGCCAATCACACAGCCGATCACTGGGTACCCTCTGCCAAGGGGACACCCCACGCTGACCTCCTGATCCCCCTTGGAACATGTCCCTGCACCCAAACAGAGATCAGAGGCTAAGCTGCTTCCCCCCCAGTAACTCAGAGTGGCAGGGGTGAGCTGCGGCACACGGGCGTCGTTGTCCCCGAGAGTGACTCACCTCCCTGAAACTCCAAGGCGGGCGGCCGCAGGGGCCCCGCAGTTCCCAGCCGCGGGACTCCTCTGGACGCGCAGGGCCGGCCTGTGGGTTCTGCAAGGGCTCGGGAGGGGGGTCGCCGTCACCGGGCTCCCTGCCCACCCCTCCACCCCCATAGACAGAGGAAAGGGGTGTCTGTCCCTCGGGACAGGAGCCAGTCTGCTGTGGAGAAGCCGAAGGACCCTGAGCAAGCCACGGGGTCTGCTGCCCTCGCTCCAAAATGAGCAGGTTGTCTCGGGGGCCGCAGGCCTCCTGTGCAGGGTGGCACGCGTCAGACAACAGGGGACCCCCAGCCTTCAGTGCATTGACGGGCCTCCCGGGGACAGGGCTGGGGGCAGGGCAGGCTCTGGACACCTGACATTGGGAAGCTGCTCCTGTGAGATGGGGGCAGTAAATCACTGAACATTTTTGTTTTGTGGTTTTGTTTTGTGTTAATTTTGTTAATGTCTATTTATTTTTGAGAGAGGGAGACACAGAATCCCAGGCCGGCTCCAGGCTCTGAGCTCTCAGCACAGAGCCCGATACAGGGCTTGATCTCATGAACCCTGAGATCATGACCCGAGCCGAGATCGAGAGCCCGACACTTAATCAACTGAGCCACCCAGGCACCTCTCTTGCTTTTTTAATTAAAGAATGTTTAGATGTTTTTAGTGCTTGCAATTTGCTGTGATATATTTTCTCATTCTGAATAAAGACGGGCTTTCGTGCTTAGTTTTGTTTTCATAACTTTGACCTGCTTTGTCAGGGAGGGCTCCTGTGCTGCAGACACTTTCGGGCTCGTGAAGCCTGGGTCTGGCCCGTCCTCCTCCCCCGGGGGCGACTAAGTTCTCCCTCGCTAGACCTTCCTCGTTTCGTGCCTGTCCCGCCAGGCGACCCAGGCCGGGTCGTGGCTGGGATCCCCGCACGAGCTGCCCCGCGAGCGCGCGATGTTAGACTGAACCACCCGCTCGACGTAAGGCCGCACCGCCCGCCAATCCCTGCCTCTCGCACACGACAAGCTCCCAGCAACGGAATCAGTGGAAAGTCTCCCCGTGAAGACTTCCTTCTGGAAGTGCTGAGAACTTTCCAGACATCTGTTAAGGGGAACGGGATGCTGGAAGCTAATTTGTTTCCTTGACTCACTGAATGAAGCTCTTTAAAATGCATCTGTTTATTGGAGACACTTTGTACAAGACAGAAAAATCGGTGGCAAATGTCACATTTAAATGAGAACAGATCCAATGAATAAAAGCTCAGGCGGCCCTTAACGAGGGACATTATTTTGTTTTAAGCAGGCAGCACAGGATCCTAAGTCAAGGACGCGCGGGGACACAGAGAAGTCCCCAGGAGAAACCTGGCTTCCTTGCCTTTCTGTCCTGCTGTGTGCCAGGCCCCGAGGGCATCCCGCCGGGGAGACAAGCCCCGCAGGGTGAAAAGTGTCCAAAGACAGCAAATGCCAGCTGCCGTGCCCAGAATCCTGACACTGGCATTGTGCCACACAGCCTGCGCCCGAGGTGCCCTCGCCGAGGACTCGGGACGGAGTCACGGTGCCCCTGCTTTGGAAACAAAGACACGAGGTCAGGACCCAGCCAACGGCCACTGACAGGGGCAGGCGGGAGCTGAGAGCTCATCTGTGGGCAGCAACGCCCTGGGTACCAGGGCTCCCCCGCCCCACTCCCTGGTGCCCATGGCGGGAGGAGCCTCCACAGACTTTGGAGAAGTCTCCCCACTCTGGGGGCAGTGGGTTTTGGGTGGAGGCGGGGATTCGCCGGAAAGGCATTCCTGTTTGAACAGGACAGACTTTCCAAGGCCCTGGGCACTCCAGGCAGAGGATGAGTCTTTGCTCCCCTCCCCTCCCCCTTCTCCCCTCCCTCTTCTCCCCCCTTCTCCTTCCTCTCCCCTCCCTCCCCTCCCCTACCCCTCCTACCCTCCAATTCTTCCCCTCCCCTCACCTCCCTGCCACCTGTCCCTCCTTCCCCTCCCTTCCCTCCCTCCCCTCCCCTGCCCCTCCTGCTTGCCTCCTGCCCCTCCCTCCCCCCTCCTCCCTTCCCCTCCTTGCCTCCTGCCCCTCCCTCCCTCCCCTCTCCTCCTCCCTTCTCCCCTTCCTACCTCCTGTGCCTTCTTTTCTCATGGATTATGCTCCTATCACCCTATTTCTCAAAGACAATATGGGCTTTTCCTATCTTCCATGCCCTTGTTCACACAGACCCACCCTCTGCCTGGAGAGCCGACTCCCCTCAGGGAATCTTTCAGGTCAAGTTCAAACATCACCCCCTCTGATCTGAAGTGAAGACCCCCCCCCCTTTGGGCTGTGACCCTCAGCCTCAAGTGTGACTTGTGCTCAGACACAGGAAGCTTCAGCAGCCGGGAGCCCGTCTCCTCCCCCTCCTCCTCCTCCTCCTCCCAGTTTGAGGGCAGGGACCCCCCCCCCATTCGCCACCCCTTCTCTGTCTGGGTAGAGCGGGCGGTCGGTGCTCAGTGGACACCCACAGTGAGGACAGCAAGTCCCGCTCGGCTCCCATGCTTGTGCACTGTCTGGGGGCCGAACAGGCCCTCACGGCTGTAGGGACGGGGGGCCTCTGCACCCACCCGCCCCCTCCACCCGCAGCAAAAGCAAAGCCAGGGCGTCTAGATGATCAGGGTGTTCGGTCACCCAGCCCGGCGCCCCCTCCCGGAAGCCTACTGAGCACAGACTGGGGAAGGAGGGGTGGAAACACCAAAGTCAATTCTCCCCCACTTGCTAGTGAGGCCCCGGGCCTCCCTCTGCGTTGCTTTGTGGTCTAACGCTCTTTGTTCCAGAAGCAGGCCCGTGCGGCGGCCCGAGCGGGGACTAGCGTTGCTGACGGAGAGCTCAGCGAGCCTACCGTACGTCACAGGGGCTGAGAAGGCTCGGGCCCCGAAAGAGAGACAGAGACGGCCACTCTGCGTGCCCGTCCCCTCTGCTTCGAGGCAGGGAGGGGTCCCAGAGCGAGCGCCTGCCCCGAGGAGGTCCCGCACTCTGTGCCTCGGGGACTTGGTGGCACAGCGGACACCTCTGAGATCCGAAGGGACTCCCCTGGCCCACAGGCGGCTCCGCGAGGCCGGGGAAGAAGTCAGGAGCGTCAGGAAGCCTTGGCACAGGGGCCCCAGGGGCCCGACAGCCCCGGGGCAGGAAGGGGAGGCCAGGGCACGGCCCCTCCAGAACAGCCCCGAATGGTCTGTTGTCTCAGCTGGGCCTCCGCGGGACCTCATACCCCACCGCACGATGCCAAGGTCATGAGGCGGCCCCCCTCTGCGGCACCGGGCAGGCGCGTTACGTTTGGCCCACACGACGGCTTGAAGCGGAATTTTGTTTTAATTTTTAAAAATCGGCCGTCGGCAGAGTTTACATAAAATTCAGCACTTCTGCTCTTGCACGGTTGTCCGAGCTGGCGACGCGGTGCCTCTCTTTCTGCTTGGCCACGTGCAGCTGGAGCTCTACGGGCGGTGCCCCCTTCCGACCGGAAGGTCAAGGGCGTTGGATCTGTGGCCACCGAGCCTCGGCCTCCACCGGCCCAGCCCTCAGACTGCTCTCAACCTCCTCGCTCAGGAAGGAGGCCGTGCACAGTGCATTTGCCCACTTCCCTTGACCGCCACCCGGACCGATCCGGTGGGCTCGGCCAGCGAGGCCGCCCTGGGAGCCGCTGTGGCCGGGTGAACGCGAAGTCAGACGTCTTCAAGGGACGGCACCAAGGCGGGCTACCGGCCAGGGGGGCCCCGCACCTGCCCACCGCCACGGTGGCGAGCACTCTGGAATGCTCTCCGGAGCCCCGAAGGCCAGGCGTGCGCAGCGGGGTGGGTGGTGAGGGCTGGGGCGGTGGAACCCAGTGGCGGCAGCCGATGCCCGGGACCAAAGGCTAGCGCTCCGCTGTCGGGCTGGGCGGGTAGGGACGGGTTAGGAGAATCCAGACTATTCGGCTTTATCATCGCCCTTCCTTTCCCACAAAATTGCAGGTGCAAAAGCGTCTCTCTCCTTGCCCCTCACGCGTAGATAATGCCTCCGACGGAGCGCCCGGAAGGCGCGGTCCAGACGTCGGACATTGGTCGTCCCAAACTGCGCTTGGCTCAGCAGTCACCGGTGGGGGAGGCCTGGCGGCTTTCTGTTCCTCCTCATGGTAATGCCTCAGAGACCCCACCTCTCGGGGTGGAGGGTATAGACGGAACCGTGAATGTGGAGGGGCGTCTCTGTGCATGTGGGCACAGCGGCGGGTCTGTGGGCACAGCGGCGGGTCTGTGGGCACAGTGGCGGGTCCATGGGCACGGTGGCGGGTCTGTGGGCACAGCGGTGGGTCTGTGGGCACAACAGTGGGTCTGGTCTGTGGGCACAGCGGTGGGTCTGTGGGCACAGCGGTGGGTCTGTGGGCACAGCAGCGGGTCCGTGGGCACAGCAGCGGGTCCGTGGGCACAACAGTGGGTCTGGTCTGTGGGCACAGCAGTGGGTCTGTGGGCACAGCGGTGGGTCTGTGGGCACAGCGGCGGGTCCGTGGGCACAACAGTGGGTCTGGTCTGTGGGCACAACGGCAGGTCTGTGGGCACAGCGGTGGGTCCGTGGGCACGGTGGTGTGTCTGGTCTGTGGGCACAGCGGCAGGTCTGTGGGCACAGCGGCGGGTCCGTGGGCACGGCGGCGGGTCCGTGGGCACAACGGTAGGTCCGCCGGCCTGCAGTGCTCCACGCCGTCTGGGGACAGGGAAGGAGCCGGGCTCTGGGTGCGTCGACCGCTGTGCACCGGGCCCAGCCATCTCTGCCCAAGGTGCCTCTATGCTGACACTGGCACTCCGACGCTGGCCGGTGTCCTAGTCACCGAGGGTGTGGGAGACGGGAGGGGCCGTCCAGCCCGCAGCTACTAACTGCCCTTCCCTCTTTAGAGTCCTTGAAAGCGTTGGCTTCTTTTCCGCTCAACTGAAGGCCATCTTCTTGTACCCTGCTAACGCCTTCTCTCCCCCGATCCCAGCAAGCAAGACTCAAATGAACAGACGAGGCCTGAGAATTTATGTGCAAAGGTCCTGTGCTCAGGACAGGGTGAAGGAAGTGAAGGGTGTGTCAAAAGCACAGATGCTGCAATCGTCCTTTCATTGATCCTGACAAGCGCGACCCTAAGGAGGGGCGGCCCGCACAGGGTTGACGGTGGGAGGCGGGGCCAGCAGGTGCCCTCTGCCCGCGGCGCGGCCAGCCCCCCCCCCCCGCCCCCGCCCGTCTCCCAGGAGGACGTGTCGGAGCAGAGGACCGTCCTCGGGGAAGACGCAGCGGTGTCCCTTCGGAGCCAGGGCGGAGCGACGCGGGCGGACGGGGCAGCGCCTCACGGTTCTGGCGTCGGGCAGACCGGATCTCGCCGGCCCGCGCCAGAGCCAGGCTGCCACAGGGATGGAAACCGCGTTCCTACCAGCTTCCTCGGTGCCGGTGCTGCTGCTGGTCCGGGAGCCCCGCGGGCCGGATCCGCCGTGCAGAGAAGGGCCCCTCCACCTCCACAGACACCGTCCCATCTGTATTCTAGAAGCTTCCATGGAGGGGGACAGAGGGTAAGGGGGAGAGCAGGGTTTTGAATCCCGGCCCAAATCCTATTAACCGGCAATGCAGCTTGAGCAATTTACTTAACCTCTCTGTGCCTCGGTTTCCTCATGGGCAAACCCGGAGGGCTGATGAGTGCACTGAGCGGGTCAGCGCGGGGAGGGGGGGGAGGGCGGTGGTATTAGAGACATGATGTCATGGAAAGCACTGGGAGGCGCCTGTGCACAGAGCTGCCAACAGCCCTTCTGCTGGTCGAGAGGGTGAACTGACTTCCAGCTCATGCACTCCCTCCTCGCTGACCCGAGTCCCTTGGTCTGTAGCAGAAATAACGTACTTTGCTGGAGGTTTGCAGACCGCTGGCCTTGAAGGTGAAGGACGACGACAAGGCCCAACTACGTTGAAAAACGGCTGAGGAGAATGCCAGCACGTCGTTCAGGGTCACCTCGACATACGAGTGACCCCCTGGGCACCCGCTCCTGCACGCAGCCCCCTCCCTGTTCCCGCGCCTTCCTCTTCCCAACCCTCCGGCTCGTCCTGGACAAGGGAGGCAGTCGCGGAGGCATGAGCCCACCGTCCTCCCAGGTGGCCGGCTTCCCGGCTGCAGCAAACCTGTCCTTTCCTCTCCCAACGTCACTCACTGTCTCTCGGGTGCTGACTTTCCGGTGGCGAGCAGCAGAACCCGAGTTCGGAACCGCTTCTCTGTCCGATGACCAGACGGAGGTCCGGCATCAGCCGCTGCGACTTCTATCCCTCTGCGGGGAGGGTCCTGGCCGAGCACCTGGGGGTCGGGCCCCGACCCCACCCGGCCGCCCGTGGGACCTCGTGCTGCCCTGCTCCCAGCAGCTGCTGTGATTCATTCAAAACGGCCACCGCTGGTTTGGCTCATGCATCTGGAGGGTGAGTGGGCTCGGCTGGTGCTTCTCCCTGGGAGCTGTGTCGTCTCGCTTGGGGGCTCAAGGGTCACAGAGAGGGTCCCGGGAGAGACCAGCCTCAGCTGGGCGCAGGGGGAGGGGCTGTGGGCTCCACCTGCTGTGGGGAGGGTCCCCGAGTCTGCAGGCACGTTTACGGACACCCCGAGGCTCTGTGCCTTCCTCCCCTGCTCCTTTCCACCACCTGCTCCCCTGAAACGCCACCTGCTTGCCCCACCGCGCCGGTCCTGCCCACTGCCCACGGCCCTTGGCTCGCCCCCCCCCAGTCTCTTCCTTCGTCCCTCCCCCCGTGTGCCACCAAGCCCCACAGCCTCCTGTGCCGGTGACCGCGGCTCCCAGGGTTGGTCCTCAGTGACTGCACTGAGCAGACAAGCAAACGGAGACACCAGGAACCGTGTGCAGGGGGCAGAAGCCGCAGGAGCCACTAAGAGGCCGGTGACGTGCCTGGCACCCCAGCTAGGTGTGACTTCCTTCGTTTATATTTTTCAGTATTTCCCAGAACTTCTACAAAGCACATCCGTAACTTGAGTCATCGGAAAATTATTTTCCAGGAGAAAGTACACTTTAAAAATAGATGGTAAACGTTTCTTGCCCTGAATCCAAAGCACTCGGCTATTAAGCTATTAAAATCTCTGTCCTGCAAAGAGGCAAACTGTGATTCCAAAGTTCACTCTACATAAAGGTGACACAAATACCGTGTGACAGATCAAAGGCAATCCGAAAGGCTCTCTCTGGCGTGTCGATGGAAACCGGAGCGCTCCTAGGCCTCCGTTGTGAGGGAGAGACGGTTAAAAGGCACAATCACATTAAACCTACAAGCAGGGTTCTTTCCGCGCACGGGCGTCGCTGTGCGTCCTTCTGTGATTTCTGTGATTTTCTGGGCCGTGACGGCTGAGGCCACGCCGGCCTGACCGCGAGGCTTTGGCCACAGGCAGTGGGGACAGCCGGCTGCGCCGTGACTTGTGTGCAAACCAGCTGACTGTGACGTGCCCTTGTGTGAAGCCCGCGTAGGAGTTCACGGGCGTCTCCCTGGAGCCACAAGGGGACAAGGGGCGTCCCTGTTTCTGCCCAGGGAGGGCGGGGGACTCTGAGGGATTCCTAGTGTAGACCAAGGGAGTGTGCCGGCCGCCCTCATTCCCCAGGCAGGGACCGCAATCCTCCAACGGCAGACGCTGGGCTTTAGTGCGCCTGGCCACCTCCGGCGGAGTTTGTAAAAAGTGTGCATTGCCAGCTCTGGGCTGGGAAGTTCTGCTTCCGGGTTGGAGGCCGGGCCTCTGAACGTGCACTTGGTAACGAGCCTCCGGAGGGGGTGTCTGAGAACTTCTCTGCACCATTCTTGCACCGTAAGCTCTGTTCTCATCGTCAGATTCAGACTCAGTCACACTTCTCTTCCTAAAATTGAAGAGGTCAAGGGGCGCCCGGGGGGCTCCGTCGGTTCAGCGGCCGACTTCGGCTCGGGTCACGATCTCACGGTTCGCGGGTCCGAGCCCCGCGTCGGGCTCTGTGCTGGCAGCTCGGAGCCTGGAGCCTGCTTCGGATTCTGGGTCTCCCTCTCTCTCTGCACCTCCCTCACTCATGCTTTCTCTCCCTCCCTCCGTCTCTCTCTGTCTCTGTCTCTCAGAAATAAACAAACATTAAACATTTTTGAAATCTCGGAGGCCAGTATTCATACCTCTATTTAGCGGTGAGAAAGGGTGGCTCACAGCAGAGGGGTGATTCCCGGTGGTTTCATGGCTGTGAGCGGTGGATCGGGACTTGGAACCAGGTCAGGGGTGCCTGAGAAGCAAAGGCCCTCACGTGCCCCTGGGGGAACATCCCCGGGGTCCCATAATCAGTGAATGCAAGAAGCTGAGGGCATCGTCTCTACCGCCTTCCACCATCCGGCCCCATTCCACGTGGGGGACACCTGCCGTGACCACCACTGAGCAGTTCTGCCTTTCAGTGGGACCCAGGTCACTTCCCGAGTTGAGAACAGATGTCTGGTTGTTCAGCCCGCTGGCCCCCTTGAGAGACCACCTCTTGTCTCAGGGGGAATAGGCAGCTTCCAAGGGGAGGGTCATCTTGGAAGCCAAGCGGCCGCCCTGTTGATGGAGGTTAGGGTAGCAGGTGCGTCCACGCCTCCCAGGGACCCAGAGCTGTGCCCGTCCCAGGGCACGGGGCCCACTGCCGGTGCCCGCCTGGACCATACCCTCAGCTACAGACAGGACAAGTTCAAGTCTCATTCCAACAGACGTTTCTATGGACTTAATAGCGTCCCCTGCCCGCCCACCTGCCCCCCCCGCCCACCATTCATTTGCTCAAGTCCTAACCTGGTAGCTCAGAATGTGACTGTATCTGGACAAGTGTCTTTTAAAGAGGTGATTAGGGTAAAATGGAGTCATATGGGTGGGCCCTAAGCCAATAGGACTGACTGGTGTCCTTCTAAGAAGAGGAGAGTAGGACACAGACACGCACAGAGGGACCAAGTGAGGATCCGGGGAGGAGAGACCAAGGAGAGAGGCCTCGGAAGACACCGGCCCTGTCTACACCTTGAACTCGGACTCGTAGCTCCCAGGACTCTGAGAAGATCCCTTCCTGCTGTTTGGGGCCTGTGGTCTGGGGAGCTGTGCCACGGCAGCCCGAGGTGGGTCCGGCTGGGGTCCCCGAGCCCAGTAGCAACCCTGCGCAGGACAGCCTGGGGGCGTACCACGTGCGGTCTGTGCTCTGTTAGTGAGTGTGGGGGTCCCGGGCTGCACGGGGGTGCTTCCTGTCAGTGCCCCTCCTGGCTATCGGAGGGGCAGGGGAAGTGGTGAGGGGCTGTCACCAACTAAATGCCATTTCACCAGCTGGCTCCGGGTGGTTGTTGAGAAGGATTCCGAGGCCTCGTTCTGGCTCTGTGGGAAAGAATGTCATGATTGATTAGCAATGTCTGCTCTGGGCGAGGGAGGGAGGCATGACAGATGTGTGCCATAAATTTGCAGCTTTCTAGAACACAGGGAGCTCCACCTGTGCCAAGGAGAAGTCAGTGTACCCAGAGGGCGCTGGGCATGATTTAATGGCCACACAGTTCCAGGCCACCTGCTGGCCACTAATGCCAGACGCTGGGTGACAAACAGATGTCACCATGACTGTGGCATCTGGTCAACTCATCGTGGCCGCCTGAGCATGAGAACATGCGTCTCTGTTGGTGTCCATGGAAAGGGCGTCATATCTCAACCCCCGCCGTCTGCCCCAGGCCTGCACTGCACGGCCGGTCGCATGACCTCCTGTCTTTGTGACCCTGTTGCCATCTCCAGGCTGAACTCAGGGACCCCTGCCACCACAACATCCCAAGGGCAGAGATGAAATGCCACTTTGGGGGGCGCCTGGGTGGCGCAGTCGGTTAAGCGTCCGACTTCAGCCAGGTCACGATCTCGCGGTCTGTGAGTTCGAGCCCCGCGTCAGGCTCTGGGCTGATGGCTCAGAGCCTGGAGCCTGTTTCCGATTCTGTGTCTCCCTCTCTCTCTGCCCCTCCCCCGTTCATGCTCTGTCTCTCTCTGTCCCAAGAATAAATAAAAAACGTTGAAAAAAAAAAAAAAAAAAAAAAAAGAAATGCCACTTTGGGGTCTGTGGGTTCCATGGGGCCGAGGCACAAGGAGGTGGATCCTTTAGAAGGACACACGGCCGAGGGCACGGCCTCCCCTCCCCCACTCCCTGCACCCGCGGGGCATGTGTAAACCGAGGGTGTGACAGTGTGGCCCTGGCAGGGGACAAGGACACTGCTTCCCAGAACAGTATTGTGCTGGGCTGCCTTGCTTTCTATTAAGCAAAAAGATAATGGAGTAGAACAAAACAATTTTTTAATTAAAAAATAAATAATTAAAAACAATTTAAAGCATAAAAATAGGTTGTGGCCCTATATACCAAACATGAAATGTGTGCCTCGAGACCCTTTACGGAGGCCCCCGGGGCACATTCCTTCTTGGGTCGTTAGAGGTTTTCCGTCAGAAAGTCCCAAGAAGTTCTAGGCCAGGCGGGAACATGTCAGGTGTGCATCCTCTGTCTGCACTTGTCCTTGACCTCGGGACGGTGACACCTTGAGGGTCAAGGTGACGGTGCGGGCCCTGAGGAGAGGGCTGGGGACCAGCAGTCCCGGGCGGGACAGGACTAAAGGGGCCTGAGGCCACACTGCGGGCGCGCTGAGGCCTCGGGGTGCTCATCCGCAGGGGCCTCGAAGAAGCCTGTGGCTCAGGGGTAAGTGGCGGGCTAGGGATTCTGGGATTCGGAATCCCAACCTGATACACTGTCCTTCTACTGTCCTTGAAATAAGTTCCCCAAGGGGGCTCCGCCTGGAAGGGCCTGAAACATCACTGACCCTGGGGGCACAGCAAGGACACCTCCAGAAACGTCCAGCCATCGGGGCTGGACGCACAGAGAACATACAGAGAACATGTCCACCATGAACACGGGGCGGACGACGGCAGGAAGGTTCACAGGACTTCTGTAAAACACCTGCTGTGTGCGAGGCTCATTCATACATCGCCCTCTCTGACTCCCACAACCACCCGGCAAAGAAGGCGATGGGTCCCTGAGTTTACAAACGGGAAAACTGAGTCTCGGAAGCAGTTAGAGCCCACGCACCGAGGGCCTGCCCCTGCGGCCTCTGTATGACTTAGCTCACTTAATTTCACCCTCACAAAGCGCAGCTGGTCCTCGCGGCTCGGCACGAGTACACTTCCTTGTGTGGCGCCTGAGTCCCGATCACGGACGTTCTCTGAGCGGCGACCCCGGGCAGGTGGAGCACAGGTACGACACCGGTGCTCCTACCCTGAGCCAACCTTGGCCAAGCCCCGCTGCTCCTCTGATCACGGGGAAGCGAGGATGATTGTCGCCCTGGGAGTTCGGCAACAGCACGTACAGAACGCTGAGCATACAGTAAGCCCTTCGCTAATGAGACGGGCTTTCAGGTGCTGGTTCTCCTGGGTTTTACGAACGAGAGGATCGAAGCCCGAAAGGCAACTCGCTTCCAGTCACCTGACCACGGTGGCACAGCCAGGCCTGAATGCCGACCCGGCCGGCTGCAGGCGTCAGGGTTCTTCCTCCTGCGGACACGAACGCGAGGGGCGCTGATTTTCGCAGGGCTGATCTCGGGTCGTCAGGAAAACGCCCGGACTCCCATGAGCCAGCTGACTGTAGGGATGTTTTCTTCCCAAACCATGAAAATATCTGACAGTGTTGTCCCTCCTAATGTTTTCACGTGAGCGCCAGGTATCTGAAGAATTCACTGTCGTGGACGGGTTCCAGAGCCCTGGGTGCCAAAACGCAGAGCCGTGATGGTCCCCTTCCAGGCCAGAACTTAGCAGAAGCATTAACCTCAGAGTCCTGGAACGCTGTCAGCTTTATAAACACTGCTCTTTCTATTGTGGCTGGACGGGAGAATCTGAGGACATATCGCCATCTCATTTCCCACCGAAAGCATGTCAACACTGCTACACTGAATAGTACTCTGCACCAAGCCCCTTGGGACTGAAGATTTTGAGTCTGTGCCGCGATGGTATGGTCTGCAGGGTAAATATCTTCCGGAGGAAGATTAACTAGCAAGGCAGTATATTCAGAACGGCTGCCTGTCTCATTAACCCAGGAAGGAAATAAACCGGAAAGGAGCAGTCCTGTACATCGCAGCCTGTAAGCGGTCCCCGAACACCGAGACCAACTATTTTTTTCAGGCGAATCAAGGTTTCGTACTGTCGAAAAAAACCTATTTATTTCACCATAACCTTGTTCAATTTAAACTCACATTTCAAGTACCTAATGGCCAGGGGGTTGCTATAATTCGCCAAATTTGCTCGAGTTCAGAGAGACACATTACACTTTGCACATTCGTCATGGGCATGTTGTTCATAAATAATAAATACGGCCGAGAAAAATGATCAAGGCGTTAATCGCCCAGGACAGGAGTATACTAACGCAGAGATCGCACTGAGTAAGTGAACAGCTTACCCTCAGTTTCTCTTTTGGATAAATGTGAAGTCATCAGTTTTCCGGAGGTAAGGGCTGGTTTCCATGGCTTCCCTCCCAGAGGGTCCTCAAAGCTGGCCTTGTACTGAGGTGTCCCTGAAAATGGAACCCTCGTCCAAATGCAAGGCGGAGCCCCCTCTAAGGCCTTGGATGTTTGGCTTTACGCTGCCCTAAGCCCATTCTGCAGGTTTGCAAGGACCACAGTCAGGTGATTACACAGGGGACTGAGTCCCACAGCCCCCGGGCGCAGACCCCCTAGTCCACCGGACACAGAGTTTAGTAGAAGAGTAGGACTGTGTCCGGGTGCTGATCCTGGCTGGGATGCAGGGAGGCTCCGGGAAGCCCGCGCAAGGATTGAGACCCCGCAAGCTGACACAGACGTGGATCAGGACAGAAACTTCCCCGGCCAGGGCCGCATGAGAGCCCTGGGGCTTTGTTTCCGGGTCCCTGGGTCCCCCGCCACACTGTGGCCTTAACCCAGAGTCTCGGTGAGAAGGCGCATCACCTTGGTCTTCTCTGACAGCCTTTCCCTTCCAGAACTTTCCCTGGGGGCAACAGAGACTGTCTTAAAGAATTCGGTTCCGCGCCACATTTCCCCAAAACGTCTCCCAGAGGCATCCTCACTCCTGCACTGATGTGGGGGAAAGACTGGGCTGGTTGTACTAGGCTTTGGGTTAGATCAGGACAAAATGTGACACTTGACATTTTAGAAAAGCTGCCACTGAGAGAAGTTTTCCCAGAAGTTACATCCCTTGTGACCTTCATCCGCTAAACGGAGAAAAATCCGGCCCATGTAGCTGTCAGCGCGAGAAGGGACTGGGTTTCACGCACTGAACTTGACAAGAAGGAATTTCTAACTTTGATTCCGTTTCAACTCCCCCCCCCCTCCCCGCGTCCCCGCCTTGGCACAGGGCCCCGGCCCCGTGGGGAGGGGCGGCTCGGTCTCGGGGGACCCCCCACGCCGTCTCACCGCCCCCCCCCAACCCCGCACCTTGCGAGCTCCCGGCCCCGGACCCCCGAGCCCGCAGGCACCGGCGGCCGCGGCTCCCCCTGCACCGCGCCCCGGGGCGCAGGGGGCGGCCGACGGGTCCCGGACCCCGATGGGCGGACCCGCTCCCCGCGCCCAGGCTGCTGCGCCCCGTTCCCCCGGCTGTCGCGGCGGCGGGTCCCGGGGAAGCTCGGGCGTCCTTACCTGGCGAGGCCGTCCCGTGCGCTCGCGGGTCCCGGGGCCGGCGGGGTCGGGGCGCGGGGCGCAGCCCAGGCCCGGCTCGGCGGGCGGGCGGCGGGCGGCTGCGGCTGAGTCAGCGCCCCGGAGGCGCGGGCAGCCCGGCCCGGCCGCAGGCGGGGGCTGTGAGCGGAGGCGCGGCCGTCCCGGCGCTTTAAAGGGGAGGCGGCTGGAAGCCGTTCAAGCGGAAACGCATGGCGAAACTTCACCCTAGCGGACGCGGGGAGGGGGTGCGGGGAGGAGGGGACGCGGAGGGGGGGGGCACGGAGAGGAGGGGGCCCCAGGGGAGGAGGCACGGTGCCAGTGCAGGGAGAGGGTGCGGGGTGCGGGGAAGAGGGGGTGCGGCGTGCAGGGAGGGGGCGCGGGGACGAAGGGGTGCGGGAGAGGGCGCGGGGAGAGGGCGCGGGGTGCGGGGAAGAGGGGGTGCGGCGTGCAGGGAGGGGGCGCGGGGACGAAGGGGTGCGGGAGGGTGCGCGGGTAGGAAGGGGTGCACAGGAGGGGACGCGGGGAGGGAACTCGGGGAGGAAGGGGTGCTGGGAGGGGGCGCGGAGGGGGCGCGGGGAGGGGGCATGGGGATGAAAGGGTGCAGGGAGGAGATGAGGGGAGGGTTTGCGGGGGAGGAAGGGGTGAGGGGAGGGGGCGCGTGTAGGAAGGGGTGCACAGGAGGGGGCGCGGGGAGGAATGGGTGCGGGGAGGAGATGAGGGGAGGGGTTGCAGGGAGGAAGGGGCGAGGGGAAGGGGTGCGGGGAGGAACGGGGTGCGGGGAGGGGGCGCGGAGGGGGCGCGGGGAGGGGGCGTGGGGAGGAAGGGGTGCACAGGAGGGGGCGCGGGGAGGAAGGGGTGCAGGGAGGAGATGAGGGGAGGGGTTGCGGGGAGGAAGGGGCAAGGGGAGGGGTTGAGGGGAGGGGGTGCGGGGAGGAAGGGGCGCGGGGAGGGTGCGTGGGGAGGGGGCGCTGGGAGGGGGCACGGGGAGGAAGGGGTGCGGGGTGGAGGGGCGCAGTGAGGGGAGGGCACGCAGCCTAGCCGCCCCCATGGCTCCTCCAAAGCGCGCCCTCAGAGGCTCCCTTGACGGGGACAGGGACCAGGAACGGGGACAGGGACGGGTCGAGTGCCCGCTCAGCATCCGCCTGCATTATGCTTAATAGCGAGCCGAGCGTTTCCACCAAAGTTGGGAGCGAGGCCGGGGCGCTTTGCAAAGTCCGGGGCGATGCGATTAGAGGCGAGAAGGAAAAGGCTGTGAAACCCCAGGTCGCGCCTCTGCAAAGCCAAAGCCCTTTTCGCGAGGGTCCTTTCTTTGCCACCGGGAAGCCGGGACGCCGGTTTCTGTTTGCAGCGGATGTCACGGTCCAGACTGAAGGTGGAAATAGCCGCGTCCAACGACCCGGTGGCTTGCGAGACAGCGTCCAGACGCCCCGCTTCTCGGGCGCCTGCTGACCAGCGCGAACCCGAGTGAAGACTGAAGTGCCCTTTCGAAGGGCAAAACCACACACAGCTAGGAACAGACACGTGTAAGGGAATGTGGTCTGTTTTCTAGAAAACGAAAACAAACCCATCGGCTGCTCTTTAACGGGGGGATGAAGGAAACTTGAATCTGCTAAGACACAATCCTCGTTCGTGGACGGAAAGCAGCAGGCTCTGGAGCCCTGCCTACCGCGTCCCCGTCCGGCTCCAGGTAGAGTTTTCTCTTCAGCCTGACGCAGGGATTTGAGGGCTCGTGTGGAAGGGTAGAGAACCGTCAAGGAGAGGTTGGCGAAGCAGGACGGGAGGGAGGCCAGCCGGCTGGACGGTGCCGGGAGAGCCGCGCCTGGACGAGCAAAGGATGCTTCACCGAGGGCGTGTTCACGTGCATCAAGGCGGTCTGTCCCTCGCCCCCCTGTGGTGTGGCGACCACTACTGCTGGCCCTCGCAGATAAGGACGTGCGGGTGCCGTCACCCAGCAGGAAGTGGAGGGTCAGGGATCGGAGGCGGGCCTCCGTGCTAACCCCCCGGCACGAGACACTGCCTCTCGCGCAAAGCACCAGTGATGAAAGCAGCAGGTGACTGGCCAGAGGCGGCTGCTCTGTCCGCAAGGGTGAAGAAGCCGAAATCAGAGCTTTGTGAGGGACGGTGGTGTGTGATGCGGTGCCCCGAGTTGACAGAATTTTTCAAGACCCGGTATTGGCATCACTAGAGAGTAATTACTGGGGGCTGATTAAGTTCTTATTCTGGGAGCAGGATAAGTTCCAAACCCATCAAATAGTGGGTGAGGGGGCGCCTGGGTGGCTCAGTCGGTTGGGCGTCCGACTTCGGCTCGGGTCATGATCTCGCGGTGCGTGGGTTCGAGCCCCGCGTCGGGCTGTGTGCTGACGGCTCGGAGCCTGGAGCCTGCTTCGGATTCTGGGTCTCCTCCTCTCTCTGCCCCTCCCCTGCTCACGCTCTGTCTCGCTCTGTCTCCCAATAATAAATAAACATAAAAAAGAATAGTGAGTGCAAAACAGTGAAGTGAAAACTAGTAAGGGGAATATGGAGGTAAGTATTTATCATAAAGCCAGGATTGTGAAAGCCTTTCTAAATATATCACGAAACCATAGAGTAAAAGACTAATAGATAGGATTATAAAATATACAAATAAGTGTCTTTATTAAAATGAAAACACCATAAACGGAGTTGAAAAAGTAATAAACTGGAAAAAATATTTGCTATCTATATGACATGGGATTGCTAAATTCAGCTAAGGGAAATACAAACACCTGGTTAAATTTGAATTTCAAATAGACGACAAATAATTATTTAGTATACATGTGTCCCATTCATTATTTATCTGACAGTCAAATTTCTTTTTTTTTTAATTTTTAAAATATTTATTTTTGAGAAAGAGAGAGACAGAGAATGAGCAGGGGAGGTGAAGAGAGAGAAGGAGACACAGAATCCGAAACAGGCTCCAGGCTCCGAGCCGTCAGCACAGAGCCCGACGCGGGGCTCGAACCCACGCACCGCGAGATCATGACCTGAGCCAAAGTCGGACAGTTAATCGATTGAGCCACCCAGGCACCCCTCTGGCAGTCAAGTTTCACTGCGTGTCCCGCATTTTATCTGATACCCCTAATATTACAGCGACATTTGAAGGTAGAACATTCACAAAGAACCCTTAGGATCATCGCAAAGAGATGATCATCCCAATACAACAGAGAATAAAAGAGGCGAGCAGACAACCCACGAAGGAGGGGGTGGAAAGGTCCAAGAACTAGCCCAAAACAACCACCTTGCTGCAAACGAGAAGCTCAGAAAGTTGTACTTTTTACCTACCAGGCTGCAAACTTTCAGATATCGACAAAGTCCAGTGCTGCTGTGGGGCTCGGGGAGAGAGGCGTCTCCCACTGTTGATGAAACTGTGCATTAGCACAATGTTTCCAGAAAGCAGTCTGAGAACAACTATCTTAGTACTTGACGTACTAAAGCACCCTCTTGCAGGGGGGAAAACCGGACAGAGAGGGCGGGCAACTTTCCCAAGGTCCCACAGCAGGAAAAGGGGGTCCTGGGACCTAAGCGGACTGGTCTTTGGGGACCAGTCTCAGCTCTCGTGCCGTGTCATGTGGTTGATGGAGTCTCACGGACGGCACGCTGGGGGGACTTCATCCACAGGATGGAAATCCATACGGTCACGGAGAGGACAGCACGACCCTACGTATTGGCACTGAAGGTGTTGGTGACGTACTATGAAGAGAAAAAGGAAGTTTCCAAAAGCACATTGCTATAGACTGAAGGTCTGGGTCCCTGAAAAACTCGTATGTTGAGACCTAATCCACTGTGTGAGGGTATTAAAAAGGCGAGGCCTCTGGGGAGGGATCAGGTCACGAGGGCGGAACCCTCCAGAATGGGGTTCGTGCCCTTACAGAAGAAGGGACCCCAGAGAGCTCGGTCACCCCTCCACCCTGCGAGGACACAGTGGGAGGGGACACGTCTATGACCCTAGAAGTGGGCCCTCACTGGACACGGAATTGCCCGGCACACTGAGCTCGGACTTGCCAGCCTCCAGAACTGTGAGAACTAAGTTTCTGTTCTTTAGAAGCCACCCGGTTTATGACACTTTGTTGTATCAGCCTGAACAAGCTATGACACACACACACGGTATGACCCCATTTCTGTAAAGGCAAATTTATTTACATACGTCTGCACGGAGGCATAGAGATCTGTCTGAATGAAGAGTCACTCATATGTTAAGACACTTTCTTCCCGACCGATGGGATTTCAGCTGATTTGTTACTTTCTTCTTTATGCTTTTCTAAATGGTTTTAAAATGATGAACATGTACTGTTTAAATATCCAGGGGGCGCCTGGGTGGCTCAGTCGGTTAAGCGTCCGACTGGGGCTCAGGTCACGATCTTGCGGTTTGTGAGTTCGAGCCCCGCGTCGGTCTCCGTGCTGACGGCTCGGAGCCTGGAGCCTCCTCGGATTCTGTGTCTCCCCCTCTCTGTGACCCTCCCCCGCTCACACTCTGTCTCTCTCTCTTTCAAAAATAAATAAACCCTTAAAAACATTTAAATATCCAGGAAAAAAATAAAGAAAACAAAGTCTTCCCATTTGGCGATTCGGTCCTTCGGGATCTCGGTGGTCTAGGCTTTTCCCAAGCTTGCTAATCCCTCCCTCCGAATTCTGAGAGCTTAGACCCCTGGCTAAGGACTCAGCCTGGGGGGTGCGGCAAGGTCTCTGCCCAGGTCCGTCCCCGCATCCCTCCCCTCCCGCACCCCCCGCCTGCCCCCTAGCTGGGCGGGGAGGCCTTGGAGCTGTCCCAACGGGCACTGGCAGCCCCGGGAAGTGCCGTCCGCTCTCCGGCCCGGGGTCTCGGCTGCGCGGTGAGACGCGAAAGTCAGGGTTGTCGCTGCAGGGGACAGGGATCCCACTTACACTAGGTGAAGGAAGGAGGCACGTTTCCCGCAAGGATCAGAGGGTCCGGGCAGGGAAGACGACCGGGGCCGGGTAAGGACTGGGACACACGGGAGCCTACAGGGCCGCAGGAAGCACTGGACGGAAGGCTCCTCTCTCCCCTCTGCCCCCGCCTCTCCCCTCTCTCACGCCACCCTGGCTTCCTCTCCTCCTCAACCCGCAGAAACAAGGCAGTCACCCGAGCTTGGTGAGGCAGCTTCGGTCACCCAACCACGTCAGTTTCCTCGGTACTTAGTTTTACAATTTCCAAGTCAGGGCTTCGCGAGCTCAGCCCGGTACGAGCGTTCGCGCCGTGCGTCCATTGCGGACGGCTGGGCTCCGTGTCGGGAGTCCCATCTGGGACCCGGGCTGGAGAAACAGCCTGTCCGTGGGGCACTTTTGTCTACTGGCAGAGGCGGAGTGCGGGCGGCAGGCCTCGGGCTGGCTCTCAAAGCTGCTGCCAGAGAAAGTCGTGCGGCCAAGCCCAGCCTCAGTGGGAGGACGTCAGCGGCTCCCGGGGACAGCGCTGCCCTTTCCCACGGTGGCAAGGGGACGGGGTCCTGGCGGGATGTGACATCGATCGCCACCGCCACCGGACGGAAGGGACGGTGCTGCCGTGTTCTGGCAGGTCTCCACCCCAAGAAGAAGATACGAGCACGTTAAGCAGACAATTGCGCCAATCTTGACCCCGGCGGTCCTGAGGTGAGGACCGCGCCATCCTGGAAATGGGCTGAGAGGCCCCTGGGGCAGCTGGGGCAGCTCGGCGTGGAGTCGGACGGCCCCGAGGGGAAACCAGCCCCCCTTGGTCGGCGCCCACTGGGAGCAGATCGGCGCGGCCCCCCTCAAAGGGGCTCCAGTTTCCGTCTGAGCTTTTAGCGGTCGGACTTCCTGTCTCACACCGAAAGTTCAAAACAGGTGGACTTGAACGGAATTCGGCAGGTGTCGCTCACGCGGGCCTGACTTCGGCGGGTATCTGAGCGCTGCAGCCAGCTGGTGGGGGAGCGTGCTGTCTTCGCGGTAGGGACGGAGAAGGGCGCGTCACCTTTGGCGTCGGCCCGTTCTCCAGCAGTGCCGTCAGGGGCCCCGGATCCGTGCCCGCGGGCTCCTCGCACGTTGATAGGTGCCAACGCCTTCTGTGCAGCAAATCGCGTGCGGCTGTGACCGCATCGCAAAGCAGGCACGTGGCTTCCCGGCCCCCAGTTCCTGCCGGTGCCCCAGGGACTCCTTTGCTGCGGTGGTGGGACCCACAAGGGGACAGCGGGGGGGAAAACACTGCCAGAGCGTCTGGCTCCGACCCAGCGTGGGATGGATTGTGGCCGGACGCGGCCCATTCTCTGCCTGAAGAGAGATTCAGCAGGAGGGTGGGCGAGGGCACTGGTTTACGAGAGCCAACGGAAGATTTTCAGGAGTTTTCAAGTCGGTTCTTAAGCCACTGGTAACTTGGAGTCACTCGTAACGTTTTCAGCCCTGCACTGGGAGGCGCCCGCCTGCGAGCGGCCGGGACTCTGGGCTCTGGCAGGGGCTGGGGAAGGTCGCGCTGGTCAGTCTCCAGGCTGCTTACGGCCTGGGCTGGGACGGGCAGCTTGCCGCCTGTGGCTGGCAGGTTCATGGGTCCCGTCCCCCACGGCCTTGTCCTGCGCCCCACGGGGAGTGGGCACCCGGAGAGCCCGGGTCTGCCGTGTGCAGGGAGGTTTGGAAGCAACTGGTGCCCCCTCTGGCTCCCTCTTTACAGTTACCGATGAACTTGCTCCTGCCTACAAAATGCAGGAATGAACATTTCAGCCGGAGCCACGCCTTTCAAACCTGTGATTGCCCTGCACAGAACTCTCCAGTGGATTTCCGTTTCACTCGGAGGGAAATCCAAGGTCTTTTGGTGACCGAGAAGCCCTAGGAGACCACCCCGGTCGTTCTCTGGCCTCCTTTTCTACCTCCAACCCCACAAGCTCCTCCAGCCAGGACGGCCAGTGGGCTCTCCTGCTCTCCCCAGTCGTTCCTGCCCCAGGGCCTTTGCACTTCCGGCTCTCCTTACTGGGACTTCCACTGCTTCCATTACTAGGTTCTCCCACCGGAGATTGAGAAGATGGGCTCTCTCTCTCTCTCTCCTTCCGTGGCTCAAACGTCAGGTAACTTCCATGACCATTCTATGCAAAAGAGAAACTCTGTCCCTTTCACTCTGTCTCCGCTACCTTCTTTGCATGTTTCTAGCATTTGCCACCCCCCCCCCCACCAGGGTGCACGCACACTCACGGGTATGTTTCTTTGTGGTCTATCTCTCTCCGCTACAGGCCCCGTCCATGAGAGAAGAACTGTGTTTTGTCGGGTCCTGCGTCTTTGATGACTGGCCCAATTGCGGACGTGGGTGCTTGGATGGGCTGCCTGCTGCCTCCCGGGGCGGAGGGGTGCTGGGTGCGGGGCGCTGGCTCCCAGGGGGCCCTGCCTTAGGGGGTGCACGGCTGTGGGCTGCTACCTGATTGGCCATTGGGAAAAAGAGGCACCGAGACCCTTGGAGAAGCCGTCAACGGCCCGGGAAGAGAAGGCCGGGCAGGGTTCCACATGCGCCCTTGGCCAGCACCACCCCCCCCCCCGGCCTCCTGCTGTCCCTCAGGCCAGGGCACGAGGCGCTCTGAGCTTCCTGCCCGCGCTGGCTTTCCCCGCCGTATCCCTGGATGGCCGACGAGTCAGCTTTTGAGGGAAAGCTTTTTGGAAAATCCCCAGCTGTTGTCCGTTGTCTGCACCACGGTGCTGTTGATGCCTGTGCTCTGGGCTCCCTGCCTCCCCGGATGACACAGCACGGCCGTGGGCTCCTCCCCCCCCCCAACCCCGGCTGCCCGGGGCCAGGACCTCCAGGCTGATGGTGCTCTCGCCGAGCTGGGAAGGCCGAGGGGACAGACTTCGGTGGCAGCCCATCCCTCCTCTTTGCATTTTGGGGAAGGCTGACGGATGACCCAGGCGTCGAGGAAGGTGCTAGGAAACGATCCGGACAGGGACACTGAGGACAGAGAGGACGGAGAGGCCCCGGAGCTGGTCTGGAGTCCCAACACGCCAGGCCCGAATCCCGGAACCGGAAGCCAAGTCCCCTGAGTCTCTGGTGCAGTTTCTGCCTCGCCTCGTTGCCTCCCCTGGAACAGCGTCACGCGGTCACCCTCCAAGTTGCAACAGGTACTGTGTGGCACCAGGGCTCCTGGTCTATCCCTGGACCGCACTCTGGGCCGCGGGCCCGGCAGGCGTCCTCGCCCCAGCACGGTCCCGGGTGATCTGAGCACCGTCTGGTGATCCGAGCCCTCTGGGCTCCACGCCCCTCAGCACGGAGAGGGGCCGGTCACCGGGCCCCCAGCTCCTCTGTCAGCCCGGAATGGGAGACAGTGCGCGGGGGGGGGGAGCCTGCCGAGAGGCGGGGTCGAGACGCACCTGCTGCGCGACAGGCTGGGGGTGACGCCCCACGGGAGCCGTGACGCTGCAGAGCCCTGGTCTGCACCCTCTTCTCCGTTCTCGCTGGAGTCTCGAGTTACTCCTCCTCCTTCGGGAACTTGGCTTCCCCACCTCAACCTTGTTCCCTGGGACTCTCTCCGGGGGTGGGGCCCGTCTCCCAGCCGCCCTACAGAGACCAGCCTGCGCTGTTGTTTAAGGGGCGTCCTCCGGTCCTCTCGGCTGGCAGAGGACAGTGACAAGCGGCAGGGGTGGGAGGAGGGGCTGTTTCTGGAATTCACAGAGTCCGCAGGGTCCTGATCCTTGGTCCGCGGATCCTGAATCTCCTCCCAGGGGGCCAGTGCGGATTCTTCCCCCGACGCCCTGCCTGCTCGGAACCCCCTGGTTCCCTGGGGAACCGTGGGGAGCCCCCACCGCCAGGAGGACCGCGTGCCCGTTCGCTCCCTGTGCATCTGTCTCCGCTCGGCGCTGGGTACAAGGGCACGGCTCCAGCCACTGCTGGTGGCTCCCCAAACCCTCTGCTGGAGCTCCAGACCTCAGCATTGTCTACCAGATGGATGTACTTCTAATTCAAGCAGGCTCTGTCCCCGTGAAGGTGCAACCAGAGGGAAGACAGGGAAAGCTGGGAGATAATACTCTTCGAAGGCTTCAGACCCGGGATAGGAAGGGAGAGAGACGGAAATGAGATCTCGGGTCACTCACTCTCCGCCTGTGGTCTGTTCTCGTCTTATCCCCTAAGCTTGATGAATTTCTCGTCAAAAGGGGCCAGTTAGACGGGGGCAGGGTGAGAGCACCAGGCATCCTTCATCGGGATTCGCACCGCCTTGCTGAGGGACGAGCTGCCTCGAGGGAGACTGGCTGTTCAGAGGGCAGGGTGACAACGTGCCCTGTCCGGCCGTGCGGGGAGCAGGGGGGGCTCTTCTGTCACACTGTGCCCGGGGATCCCACATTCTCCACAAGGCTGCAGAGATGACGCATATTTATCTCATGTTTTCTTTCACCCTCCCCTGCCCGCACACGTATACGACCCCCTCCCCACACTCACGTAACAACTATCTTCTGACCTTCCATTGTGGAGTCAGTGAACAAAGAAGACATGGTCCCTGCTCTCGTGGAATTTACAATCCTGTGGGTTAGAGTGACATTAAAGGAACGTTTACACGATATCCGGATACAATGTATTAAGTATCATGGCAGGTGCAGGAGGCTGCGAGGGAATGTGTCAGGAAGCCAGACTGAATCTGGGCAGCGGGGAGGCTCCCTGGAAGAGGGGACACTCAT
Organism: Panthera leo; assembly: GCF_018350215.1. Taxonomy (NCBI): domain Eukaryota; kingdom Metazoa; phylum Chordata; class Mammalia; order Carnivora; family Felidae; genus Panthera; species Panthera leo. The sequence goes on from NC_056684.1 coordinate 1,528,780, forward strand.
GCTGAGATGTACAGCACGAGCAGGAGCGTGGAAGGGTAGGGTTGGGCATGGCAGGAAACGGTCAGGTGTGAATGACCTTGGAGGCATCCATGAGGATTTTGCCCTCGTTCAAAGAATGATGGATGGCCTGAGAATGGTTCCCAGGAGGGAGGGACTTGGTCAGGTTTGCATCTGGCGAGATGGGACTGCTGGGGAGAATGCTAATGGGCCGCAGGTGGATGAGGGCCCATCTGGACGCACAGGATGATGGGCCTGACCAGGGCGGTGGTGGGGACAGATGACACAGAAGGCGGACGTCCACGTGTATTTCATGGTAGAGCCAATAGGACTTGGCATAAGCTAGTTTTAGGGGTTTTGAGAGAAAGGCCCATCCAGAACGGTGCTCAGCGGGGCAAGCGTGGGGCAGAGGATAGAGGGCCGGCATTCGATGAGGTGGGAAGCAGATCTGGAGGCCACGAGATCATCGGTCCAGACTCCCTATGTCAGGTTTGAGATGTCTGTGGATGTTCCAGTGGAGGTTTTACAGATGCAGTTGGAAGCCCAGATCCAGCTCAGAAGAGAACATGAAAGCGGGGGAAGGTGTGGGCAGTGGAAGTCGTGCACCAGCTGGGATTGCCTGGGAGAGTGCGGCAGCTGGGAGGGTGGAGGGCCCCTCCGGGGACACCGGCGTTCCCATACTGGAGAGGAGGACGGCCAGCCAAGGCGATGGGCACTGAGCCACAGAGGGTGTGAGGGGGCTCTGGGAAAAGGTGGCCTCCAGACCAGATGAGGCTCCTTCCAGAAGGAGAGTGTGGTGGCCGACGTGGAAAGCCGAGGAAACCATGTCGTGAAGGCTTAGTGTCAAGGTTCGGGGGAGCCTTTGCGAGAATGAGTGGGGTGGAGGGAATGGAGGGAGCTCAGACTGGAACTGGCAGGAGGGGATGGGATGGGGAAACTGAGGTCAGACAGCTGGCGAAGAGAGAAGGAGGTGGGGGAACACTTGGGGTTCAGGAAAAATGCTTTTTGTTTTTTGCTTTACTTTGTTGTTGCTTTTTGTTTTTTTCAGAGGGGAACAACTAGAGCAGTTTGGATGCTGGTAGGAGAGATGCAGCAGAGAGGGAGAGGCTGGTGTGGATCGTGGCTGATTGTAGAGGCCGAGAAGGCTGAGGGTGGGGTCCAGGAGGAGGGCTGACCTCTGCTGGGAGGCAGGTGCTCCCGTGTCACACTGAGGGGAAGGATACAGCCTGGCTGCAGATAAAGGCAACTTGGTGATGCCAACGGGGGGGGTCCCTTCTGGTGGCTTCTATCCTCTCCGTGAAGAATGGGTCCAGTTTGTTCTCCAAGAGTGAGGGAGGCAGAGGAGAGGTCAGAAGTTTGGAAGAGTAGAGAAGGCTCGTGTTGGTCAGAGTTTTGCCCCTGGAGCGGCAAGTTTTGGGGATAACGAGGCTCCATAAACCGCAGATTCACCTTCTCGCACACTCTTTTCCCAAGTTCCTCGTCTCAGTCCTTGGGGCCACCACCCAACACCCAGGACAGACCTCTAGGGTCTACACCACAAAGCCAGCCCTGTCTCACGCCTCCCTCTCCTCCCGATTGCAAGCCGTCGCCGCGGGCGGTTGGTTTATACCTGGGACATCACGACCCCCTGCTTCCCACCTTCTAATGCTGCATCCTCCTGCATCAGGACGTTTAAACACGTCACAGGCGAGTACAGGGCTTGTTAGCACAGACACTCGTGTCCCCGCCCTCGTTTAACACATACTAACGTTTCGCCACGTTTGCCTTGACTTTTCCTTCAAAACTGCAACACGTGACTGGAATCCTTGCTCTCACAACCTGTTTGCTTTTGATTCACGTTTTCAACGTTTTTTTTTTTTTTTTATTTATTTTTGGGACAGAGAGAGACAGAGCATGAACAGGGGAGGGGCAGAGAGAGAGGGAGACACAGAATCGGAAACAGGCTCCAGGCTCCGAGCCATCAGCCCAGAGCCCGACGCGGGGCTCGAACTCACAGACCGCGAGATCGTGACCTGGCTGAAGTCGGACGCTTAACCGACTGCGCCACCCAGGCGCCCCTGATTCACGTTTTCAATAGGTAAACGGTCGCCAAGTACAAGCTTATAAAAGTAAGAGAGTTCACCCCCTCCGGTCTCCTGTGGCACCGTCTGGCGTCGGTGACCGGCCGTCTCACGAAGGGGTGCGTCTCGGCCTCCAGCCTGGCAGGGCTGCAGCGGGCTCTCTGGACGCGTGTCCGGCCGCCCCTCCACCGCCCGCGCCCGTCCCTGAGTGTGCTGTCTACACTCGCCATCTGTGCCTTCCACTCGCTGCTCGCTTCGCCGGGTCTGCTCCAGAAAGGCCCCCAGAGTCTCAGCAAGGGTGGCGTGGACTCCGAACGACTCTAGGTGCAACGGGCCTGCGTGAAGTTTTCTCCCTTCCTCCCTCCCTTTCCTTGCTCCTCTCGTGTCAGCATTCGGGCCCGCCCCCGACGGGCCACCGCCGATGAGGTGCAACGGTCCCTGCCTCACGTCACACGTGTGGATCCGGTGGGGGTGGGGGGAGTGGCCGGCTGGGGTCTCTCTCCGGGGTGGCGAAATCACACTGAAATTAAGCGTGGGGATGGCAGCCCAACTCTGTGAATGTGCTGAAACCACGGAGCTTCATACTTAAAACCAAGTGAACGTCGCGGTGGGGGAGTTACGTCTTGCTATGCCGAGGACCAAGGGTATCTGTTTGCAAGAAGCTGGGCTGGGGTTCGAGGCGCATCCGGGTCCAGGGGACCGAGAAACTTCCTAGCCTTGGCCTTCGCGCCGTCTGCCGAGCCGGAAAGGCCTCCCGGCGCTGACCGCTGACTCACCCTCGTGGTCCCGGAGACGAGCGCCCGTTCCCGGCCGCCTTCTCCAGTCGACGCCGTGTGGGTGGTGGCCCGGCTCACGGCCGTTCTCCCTCGGGACCAGTCCCGGTGGTGAGCGGATCCACGGCCGGCCCCGGCCACCAGCTGACCGGCGTGTGGTCGCCACCGACCCCAGCTGGGGCGTCTGGGACTTTGAGACACGCAGAGACGCAGGCGGGTCCGCCCGTGGCCGTGACATTGAGAAGGGTCACAGGCTCCTGGTGCCCAGGCGCCTGATATTGCCGTGACTCGACCCGGGGGTCCCAGCTGCCCCATGACGCCGCGCGCTGCCCCCGTGTCCTCCCCGGTGCCCCCTTATGCTCCGCGGGCTAGAGACGTTTCGGAGCCAGACTCCCCTTCACTGCACAGTGGGGGCAGGCGAGCCCCGTGTGGCCTGGGGGACACGCTCGGTCACCGGGGGGCATCAAGCTGAGACACACTGGGCCCCGCAGCCCAGGCCTGTCCCCTCCACCGATAAATATCACACACCCCAACTTCTTACAGCACCTGCTTCTGGGGAGCCCGTGCACGGCAGCCGGCAGGTGGACACAAGCTCGGGGATTTCTGTCCCACGAGCACCTGAGCAGCTGTCGGGCGAAGGGCCACAGACGTGACTCTTGCCATCCTGACCCGGCACCCGGATCGTTCTGTCCGCCCCCCCGAGACCACCCGCCCCCCGTGTGAGGGGGTGCTGAGAGGGGCTCTGAAGCCGAGAATCCCCCTTTCTCAGGACAAAGGGGACTGTGCCAGCCAAGGACGTCACCCAGCAGGCAGGGCCCATGCAGAAGATTCGGTCATAAGGCAAGCATAACGAGAGTGGCTTTTCTTTGTACACCTGAGTGATGTCGATACATTGTCTTTTTTAAATGTTTATTTATTTTGAGAGAGAGAGAGAGAGAGAGAGAGAGAAAGCATCCCAAGCAGGCTCCGAGCTGTCAGCGCAGAGCCCGATGTGGGGCTGGAACCCACCAACTGTGAGATCATGACCAGAGCCGAAATCAAGAGTCGGATGCCCAACCCACTGAGCCACCCAGGCGCCCCTTTAGTGCATTTTCAATCACGTGAACTTGTCGTTTTTCGGCCAATTTTATTTTTAGTAGGGTTTTGGTGGGTTTTATCTACAGTGAAGCACACATTCGCTGTGGCCTCTCTGCTGTTAGGTTTCTGCCTCTTCCAGGGCCCAGCGGATAGACAGGCTGCAGGCTTTGTGCTGGGGCAGTGGGGGAGGGAGGGGCAGGGGAGGGGGAGCCGGGAGGCTGGGCGACCGTGTCTGGAGCCGGCTGTAAGGAGGCCGACCACCCCTGCCGTCTCCCCTTCTCTGCCATGAATCAGCACCTGCAGGGACCTGCCACGACCCACAGGAGGACCAGCCACGGACACCGAGAGGGAAAGGGGCGAGGTCAGGCCACTCCCGTGGCTGAGAGGGAGATCCAGTCGGCCCAAAGGTTTAGTTTGATCTCAGTAAACCCAGAGCCGTGACATGCCAGGAAACCAAACTCTCGACGAAAAAACCCATCGGGAGACTGATGCGAGCTTCGTCGAGCGGTCGGGGGGTGAAGGGGCCTTGGAGGGTGACCCTGGGGAGTGACAAGGTCAGGGCCGGGCAGTTCTTGGACTTCTGGTTACCAGTACAGTAGGAGTGTTTTATCCGGGGGATGTCCAGCAGTGGACAGGTGGGTCACCAGCCACACGGTCTCACGTGGGGTGGGGGGGGCAAGAGCTAGGGGTGGGTGTGGGACCGCTCCAAGGGCATCACGTGTGACCTTGCACATCATCTCCAAGCTTGTATGCAGATGCCGTGTGTGTGTGTGTGTGTGTGTTTCATGACACGTAAGCATTTCAGACCTACTACAACTTTCCTAAACCCGTTCTGACATTTTTAAACTTTTTTTGATATACTGGCAGCCTATACGAAAAACCCGATCCGTTTGAACCTCTCTCTACAACCAGAAGCCCCAGCAAATTGGATGAATCAGTCATCAACGATTGATCTATTCGTATCACGCCCCCCCCCCCCAAGCCGGTACAAATATGAATAAGAAATACAGGTTATGTAAATGAGACATTTCAGTCATTTAGAAATTATTTCCTGCCCATATGGGCCCTGTCTTGTGCTTCGAGCAAACGATACGACTTGTCACATTGTGTGGCCCATCCTGCTGTTTCCTTGTCCGTGGGCTGCGGCAGCCAAGGAAGGTGTGGTTTCCCGGCAGGTCGCAGCCCCGTCCGCGTGGGGGCCGCTGGTCCACACGCACCTTCGCGTCGAAACCCCTCTCTTCTCGGCGGTGAGAGAAGGGATTTGTAAGGGGGATGACCTTGTCTGAACCCCTCGTTTGAGGGGCTTGTCGAGCCTCACCTGGGGCGGCGCTCCAGCCGCCAGACTCCGGTCCCGCGCAGAATCCTGGGAATTCTCTGGAGTCCTTGAGACCTCCCTCCTGGCTCTGGTCCTCCTACCACTGGGACCCGAGTCCCGTGTCACTTGGCAACGGGGAGTCCCAAGTGTCATTCTCAAGGTCGCGCCGACCTTCCCTGGGTGACCGCCTCACCTCACGACCACCGACCCTATCGGTTTGCCTGCCCTGTGCCCACGCTCGGCTCTCCTGCCCGATGCCAGGGCTCCAGGGTCCTCAGCCCTCACCAGCCCCTCCACCTCTGCCCCGGAGCCCATCCTCCGCCTGTGACTCCGTGCCTGCAGGTCTCCTGTGCACCGCACGGTCACGGTCAGCACGGGAGGCTGGCCGACGGCACTCGAGTGCGCTTGCGAGGGCGGAGTGGGTCTCCCGGGTGAAGGGCTGAGGCGCTGCGAGCCCAGGGGGCAGGTGTGCACGTGTGGTGGCCGAGCCTGTGGTCAGAGAATGTCTTCCTCTCCCCAGCCCCCAGGCACCTGCTCGTCCACGGAGTCAGCAGGTGAGAATCTCCTCCGATTGAGGGTCTGGAGATACAACGGGGGCGCAACCATGGTCGTCAGGAACCCTGCTTTCTTGGGATTTAGAGTTCATGGGGTGCTGGGGGCCGGGAACGGGCAAATCAGCCAAGAAAGGACACTCGGGACACTCGGGACACCGGCGTCCTCGTCGCCACACCTGCTCGGCGAGGCAGCGATGGCCCCAGAGGCCCCGGCGCCCGTGGGCTCAGAGCGGGACCCGCCCTCAGCCTGTGCCTGGCCCTCTGGGTGCCTTTGCTCTCACGCTTCCTTGGTGGTTCCCAGTCATTCCGCGTTACATGGCTGATACTTTCCATGCTGCTTTTTTTCCTTACGCGTTTTAGAGGCCATATACCTTGTTCTACACCAGTCATTACCTTTAAGGAAAAGACGGAAACCTGAACTTGTCTTTCTCTACTGACATGACCAATAACTCCTCTCCCTAAGCAAGAAATTTAAAATGCCTTTAACTCTCTCATTCTCCCCCCCATTTATCACTATATTCTGTGGGAATATTCCAAGCTTTTAGATCCACATTGTTATTAACAGCCCTTCCCCGCCTACAACTTCCTTGGGGGACGGTGTATAGCGTTTGCTTGAAGTGGTTCTTTCAACACAACTACCCAGTTTATAGGCTTAAATAGCACGTCTTGCATTATTTCCTTCTGCTCTTCCTGCAGTCCTAGTTTTGTTTGGATTCTTTGGGGGAGGAATGGACTGAGACTGTATTGCACCCCGCCCCTCCCCCCCCGCCCCAGGACCCACAGCTGTGCCGTGACCCATCTGGGATGCAGCGCCCTTCTCCTGTCCTCGACTTTGGTGGTGGCCACGTGACTTGTCTTGGCCAGCGGTAAGTTGGCTGAAGTAAAGAGACATCAGTTCTGAGTATGACCCTTCAAAGGTCCTTGCCCTTTTCTGCTTGCCCTCCCGCTCCCCACCCCCGCCATCACAAGAGAAGGGCTGAGCCCCTGCTCACCCCCTGGTCCCAGGCAGGAGACGAGGGCTGTGCAGAGAGCATCCCGCCCCCTGCAGACCTACGGTGAGAAGCAGGCTGTCCTCCCACATCCCTCCTGGATCAGCCAAACCGGGCGGCCACGGGGCAGTGACTGTGGTTTGGGGGTCGTTTGTTAGGAAATAAGGTGACCAACACATAGGAATTCTTCAATTCTTTTTTCTTTTAATTTTTTTAATGTTTATCTTTGAGAGAGAGACAGAGAGAGAGAGAGCGTGAACAGGGAAGGGGCAGGGAGAGAGGGAGACACAGAATCCGAAACAGGCTCCAGGCTCCGAGCTGTCAGCACAGAGCTCGACGCAGGGCTCGAACTCGATAACTGCGAGATGGTGACCTGAACCACAGTCAGACGCTCAACCAATCGAGCCCCCCAGGCGCCCCAGAATTCTTCACTTCTTGTCAAGAGGTAGAGACTATGTCTTCTCCCTCTGAATCTGTGCTGGCCTGTGACCCGCGTTAACTAGGAGAATTTAGCGTGATTTGTCGGCCTAGTGCTTCGGAGGCCTGACAGCGTTGTCTGTCACCGTCCTGGGCTCCAGCCTCCTGTATGGAGAGAGAAAGGCCCCCTCCAGCCCCCACCTGTTGCAGCCGCCCAACTAAGGTATCAGGGCAGCAAGTAGCTGGATGGAACCCCCCGGGGAACCTCTGCCAACCCCACACCCCCAGAACCACCCACCGGAGCCCCGCCAACCACCGGGTCTGCTGGAGAGCAAAGACAACGGGACAGACAGAGCGAGCACTGCGGGTACTCGTTGGCCATGAACTCTCACGAGCTCTCTTGTACTTAGGAGCAGCTTGGAGTCCACATTGTGGCTTCTGTCCCTGTGGGCGTCACGGGCCCCAAGCGAACAGCTTGCCGCGACCCTGAGCCGGGCGCGGGCACCACGCGGGAGCCATCACATCTTGGAAAGGCCCGCGGTCCCTCTGGCAGCAGGCGTGACTTGAGGACCAGAACTCGGGCCGACGGGGCAGCCGCTTCTACACCCGAAGACGTCCTCCAGGCCAAGAGATACAGTGGAAAGGGAAGATAAAACCGAATAAGAGAGGGCTCGAGGACCCTTCTGCCTCCCGGAAAGTGTGAGGTTTCTTTGTGGGGGTGGGAGGGCTTCTCTCTAGAAAGATCTCAGGAATGTGATAATATTCAGGTTGTGCTGCTTGCTTCTGTAGGAAGCGATCTTGAAAAACGATTGTATCGTGGTAAGAACACCTCACAGGAGATCTAGCCTGTCAGCAGGCTCCAGGCGTAGGTGCACCCGTGGTCCCCCACAGGCACAACGCCGAGCCTCGTCTCTACGGCTCATTCCGGCTCATTCCGGCTCATTCCTCTCGCAGCACTAATTTCACACCCATCCCTCAGTGTCTCCTATTTCCGCCTCCCCCCGGCCCCATTCTACTCTCTGCCTCTAATAGTTTGCCCACCTTCGGTGCCTCTAGAAGGGGGATCGTGCAGAATTCACTCTTCTGTGCTTGGCTCATTGTACTTAGCAGAACGTCCTCCGGGTCCAACCATGTCGCCACACAGGACAGAATTCCCTCCTTTTTGTAACAGCGGAATAGTATGGCATTCCATTGGACGTGTAACCACCTTGTTAACCCCATTCACCTGTGGGTCGATGCCCGGCTCTCTCCACCTCTTGGCCACCGGGACTAGACTGCAAGGCACGTAGGAGACAGGAGGGAAGAACCACCACGTGGAAGGGGGGCCATGAGGGGTCACGCTCCGTGAGGAGCCCCCTTAGCAGTCGGAGGGCCCGGCCGGCTTCTCTGTGTCCACAGGTGCTGCCTGGGGAGCGGCCTGGGTGTCCAGAACCATCCGAGCCCCCGACGAGGTGCAGGAAGTGCGCTGGGCACCCAGCACCCTGCGCTCCGAGCCGCGCCCACAGAAAGCTAGGCGGGCAGGGCTGAGGCCATGTGGCCGGTCACCGGGATCCTCCCCAGGTGGGGAGCAGCTCCGGGGACGCTGGGCCCTGTGAGAGGCTTGCCCCTCGGAGCCAGGAGCCAAACGAAGGTGACGGTTACACACTGCAACCCATACAGCCCCTTCTGGAAAGTTCTGGAAGCAATGTCATCGTGAGGAAGGAGAAGACAAAGTATCATGACTTACGTGACTTATTCACAGGTGATACGGGGGCCTCCCTAAGAAACGGGACTGAACACCAGGAAGGGTGAGCACGAACTGGGTACGAAATCAGTATTCAAGAGTCCTTAACGGTCGTGCTCGCAGTTACCTCGGAAATGCAAAGGGGCCCACGAACAAACAGCAACATAACCGAAAAACTACTTAGGAGTAAACGTAATAGGAGATTGTCTGGGTCTTTACTTCTAACCTTTTTTTTTTTTTAACGAGGGGACATAAAAACGTGAATAATTGCAGAGAGAAGGCTGTGGACGGGGGACAGTTCCTGCCAAGACGGCAGTTCTCTAAAAACTAATTTATCAATTGAATGTGGTTCTAATGGAAACACAAGGAGATCATTTTTGAACTTGTCAAGTAGATCCCAGTTCGCAGAAAGAATAAATGCTCACAGAGAGCCAAGAAATTTTTGAGGAAATAAGATCACTGATGCCAGAGTTTATGCTGCAGGTATTGGCTGAAGGCTGCAGCAAAATAATGAAAGCTGTCTGGCTCGGGCATCGCCCGATAACTAGAAAAGAAACCAAATATTTTAAAGGAATTAGGATACGATCAAGATGGCGTTTCATTGCTCTGGGTAACATAATATTAATTTTTTACAAGTTTATTTACTTAAGTAATCTCTACACCCGACGTGGGGCTAGAACCCACGACTCCAAGATCAAGAGCCACGCGGTTCTCTGACCAAGACACCCAGGCGCCCCCACCCTTTTTTAACAGTAATTTTTTAAGACGAAAAATCCCACTGTTGGTGGGAATGCAAACTGGTGCAGCCACTCTGGAGAACAGGGTGGAGGTTCCTCAAAAGACTGAAAGGAGATCTACCCTATGACCCAGGAATTGCACTGGTAGGTATTTACGCAAAGAATATGAAAACACTAACTCGGAAAGGCAAGTATCCTTATGTTCCTTACCACATTATGTACGACAGCCGAGAAGCAGCCCGAATGTCCACCGGCTGATGAATGGACTAAGGAGACCTCGTTTATACACACACAATGGAATCTTACTCGGCCACAAAAATAAGAAATCTTGCCTCTTGTAACAACATGGCGGGAGTTCCGGGGCCCTACGCTAAGTGAGATAAATCAGGGAAGGACAAATACTGTATGATCTCACTTATATGTGGAATCTCAGACCAAACTAAACCACAGGCTCACAGGTACAGAGAACAGGTTGATGGTTGGGGGAGAGGAGGGATGGGGGAAGGGAGTCAAAAGGTAAAGGAAAACCAAAAGGAGCTGCAGAGAGGCTCTGGTTGGGGGGACACAGCCAAAGATACGGGGCACAGCTGTGGGCTGCGGGAGTTTCGGGGGCATCTCCTGGTGCAGGCAGCCTGGATGGGCCTCGGGTGCAGCCCCTTGAGGGTATCTCCTGGCTTCTGACAACGTTTTGGGGCATGATGGTGCCCTAGGGGCACCAACACAGAGCAGGCTCTCAGTGAACACACCAAATGAATGAATGAATGAATGAGAACGGATGGGGACCTTAAATGCCCTGAGATTCTGGTTTAAGTCAGCTTGTTTCCACTGTCAATCTGAGGGCTCATTCCAAGAGCACAATCGTCCCCCCTAAAATACAAAAAAACCTCAAACATATGTTTAACTTGGAAGTATTTTCAAAAAAATTTTTTTTTTTTTTTTTTTTTTTTTTTTAGGGAGAGAGAGCGTGAGTGGGAGAGAGGGGCAGAGGGGGAGAGAGAGACACCCAAACAGGCTCCGTACTCAGTACAGAGCCCAACGTGAGGCTTGATCCCATGATGCTGGGATCGTGACCTGAGCTGAAATCAAGAGTCGACACTCAACCGACTGAGCCACCCAGGCTCCCCTAACTTGGAAATATTAATAAGAGATATTTCGGGGGTACCTGGGTGGCTCAGTCGGTTAAGCGTCCAACTTCAGCTCAGGTCATGATCAGGTTCATGGGTTCGAGCCCCACGTCGGGCTCTGTGCTGACAGCTCAGAGCCCGGATCCTACTCTGGATTCTGTGTCTCCCTCTCTCTCTGCCCCTCCCCCGTTCATGCTCTGTCTCTCTCTGTCTCAAAAATAAATAAACCTTAAAATGAGAACAAACTTGTCAGCAGCAGGAGAATTAAGGAATGTGCCATGTGTCTTACCTTCCTTCCCATTGCAGACTTGACTGCTTCTCCCTTTCTGCCTTTGACAGCATTGTTTAATGTCGTCCCCTTTTGTCAGTTCATTCTTCTTTATTTAAAAAAAAAATTTTTTTAACGTTTATTTTACTTTTGAGACAGAGACAGAGCATGAACGGGGAGGGTCAGAGAGAGAGGGAGACACAGAATCGGAAGCAGGCTCCAGGCTCTGAGCCATCAGCCCAGAGCCCGACGCGGGGCTCGAACTCACGGACCGCGAGATCGTGACCTGAGCCGAAGTCGGACGCTTAACCGACTGAGCCACCCAGGCGCCCCAGTTCATTCTTTTTTAAAGAGCAAGGGGGGTTGAGATTTCCGTGCCGCTGGCCCGTGCACCCTCGTGCTGGAGGGCGACCGAAAACCCACGTGGTTCAGCTCCCACGCTCCGCACCTGCTTTACGGAGACTGAGGTCAAAGCCCAGAGGCTTAAGTTAACTTCTTGTCCCACCAGCGCGACCCCGAGGCCGGGTCTTCTGGTGGTTTTCCGGAGCTCCTGCCCCTTCCCGCCCACCTCTTCTTGTCCTCCTCCAGCGCTCCTGGGCTGCTGTGGCACCAGCCTGTTTCCCGACAGGTGTAGACGGCCAGCATCCTGGGGGCCGTCTCTTCCCTCTTCCTATGACAGATCTTCCTGGCCATCCTGGGAAGAAACCAGATGCAACGATCCTTGACTCTGAGTTTCCGTGACTTTGCGTCAGCGCATGTACGACGTCCGGGCCCCCAAGCCAGTCCCGCGTCTCCCCAACCCCGTAACGCGCTCACAGAGAAGCATGAACAAGTGACCTGTGAGCTGTGCGGCATCCAAACCGGGGCTCAGGCCTCCGGTTTCACTGCTCTGCCTTCTTATTTTCCCCTGTTAACGGCACTGTCTTATGGTTTCTAAAAACAGAAGGAAAATATTGATTCTATGTGTCCTTAATAGCTATGTGTCTCGCTGTCCCTCACAATAGAATGAGATTTTGGGGAACTGTTTGTGTGGGCGTGTTGGACCTAAGAAGGGCACTCCTGTGCATTCTGCATGTGCTGTACAGACTTGATCTGATTCCGGCTTGTCTCTTCGACAATCTTGACGTGCTGTGAGGCTCCGCCATTCATCACACGGTTCTCATGGCTGCCATCATTTATTGCTTCATCTGTCGTCGGTGTTTTGTGTTCTGCGTAAAGCAAGCCCGGCAAGTCCAAGGTTGTGGAGGGGCGAGGTGTAGATTACACAGCCCTCCGTCTCTCTAGTGACTTTCAGTTACTCGTTAGGCAGTATTGATCAGGCTTCAGAACGCAGAGTGACTTAGCACTTGATGGGTGATTTCAGGGACACGGTAGGGGACGTGCCAAGGTCGCCTGGGTTTCTGGCGACTGAAATTTCGACCCTGAGCAGGGAGACGGGGGGGCTGGTGGAGGCGTGGGAGCGGATCGTGAGTTTGGGTTTAGACGTGTTCGGCGCGAGGCGCCCAGGGCATCTCCGTGGGACACGTTGGGGTGGAGATTGCATAAATAAGTTAAGAATTCGGAAGACAGGACATTTGGGGATCGATGGTGCATGGATGACGGGGGAGAATGAGCATTAGAAACCACCTTCTAATCCCAGTCACTGTGTCATCTTGTGTCTTGTTAGAGAGTTGTACTTTAGCTCTTACTTTGTCTTTCACTCATTTAAAAAAAATTTTTTTTAATGTGTATTTATTGTGAGAGAGAGAGACAGAGCGTGAGCGGGGGAGGGGCAGAGAGAGAGGGAGACACAGCATCCGAAGCGGGCTCCAGGCTCCGAGCTGTCGGCACAGAGCCCGACGCGGGGCTCAAACCCACAAACTGCGAGATCGTGACCTGAGCCGAAGTCGGACGCTTAACCGACTGAGCCCCCCACCCCAGGCGCCCCAGTCAGGTCTTCTATTTAATAAACGACCACCTAATATTCAGTGAGGCCCTTGTACGTGTGAGGCACTATTTTGGGGGAACCCTGGGCAAGGATTGCAAATTCATTTGTTCTGAAGTGTTTACTGCTCGTGGGATTTCTGCCTGGACACAGAAGATGTGCTTGGGGCAGGTGGACCACTGGGCCTGAGGGAAGGTGGAGTGAAAACTGAAGGTTCTCGGAGGTCTCTTGCAGCCACAGGAACAGCGAGCCGTGGGGGACGGACAGGCACGGAAAGGAAGGCTGTCCTGCGGGAGGGGGGACCTTCACTGGCCGCTGGCCCTCGAAGGCAGGGACCGTTCCGGGCCCCTGGAACCCTCGGTGGCCGGCACGGAGCCCAGAGAGCGGGTCTTCCGTACTTTCAGTGAACAAGAGCACGAGTGGAGTACAGACTAGGGCCAGAAATACAGGTTACGCGCGTCACACTGTGAGCCTCAACCACGTGCCCTCCAGCGAGGGGACAGGCTGGCTATGTGCCCGGAGGGCGCACGGCTCCTTGCTGTTCTTTGGACGCTAGTCCCACGACCCGGGAAGGCAGCCCGACAGGCATCAAGTGACAGATGATGACGGGTCAAAGGTCGCAGGAGAATTTTGGATTCACGGCCGTTCAGTCTTTTAGATCCGCGATGCCAGAATCAAAGCGTAAGACTTGGAAAGCGATTGAGCAGAAAATGGAAAACACAGAAGAAACGATTTGTGCCCAATAAGAGTGATTCATGGGCTGCTGTTTCGTTTTTAATTTCCAGTGAGCTCGCCTAATCTCTTCGCTGCGCCATCGGCTGAAATATCGAGTGTGACTTCATCACATTCACTCCTGCTGATATCAAATAAAAGCGAGAGGTCTCCAGCACATTAATATGCGCTCGGCACATGGTCGGCAGCTTAACGAACCTAATGTACAGGAACTCAGACCTTGACATTTATCTTCTAATCAAGTGAAAGGAGACCTTGGGTGCATTCTCTTGAGCACACGCGTCTCCTTCTTTAAATAAGCCGGGACGTGTCCCTCCGGCCGTGTGCTGTGAGAACGCATATACCCCGCAAGCTCGCACCTTCATTTCTAATTCTGTGATCGATAATCCGCAGGCATGCGGCTTGGAGATCGTCAACGCGGAAAATCACAGGATCCCTAAACGTCAGGGGATGAGACGCCATTTCGCCCCCCGTCCCCCCCCCCCTTCATTTTGCAGATGAAAGATGAGCTCGGGTGAGAAGTGACTGTCCCGGTGCAGGCGGGGGCCGGCTCTCCAAGGACACGGGCGGCGTCCAGCGCTCCGAGGCCGAGAGAAACAAAGAGGTTTGGACAGCGGCAGGATGTTTCATTGGAACAAAAGTAAGAACCGAATGGGGCTCCTAATGTAAAGTCTGGGATGGTTTGAAGATTCGATGTTCGAGCCATTCAAGAGGAATTTTCCTTTAGAAGTAGTTTATTCCTCAGAGGGTGTTGGTCTGCCTTGGATACTGTCAGGCGTGAATTTAATATCTCGGCTCTGACACAGAGAGCTCCTGTGAGGTTCGAAGGACAAGAAGGATATTACAGTCTACGGAGCGCAGTAAGGTTATGAATGACTCTGCTGACGCTTAAACACTGGTTCTCCGGGTTGATTGAAAAATTGCGCGCCGAGCGAAATCATCTACAGCGTGTCCCATGTTGCAGGAATCCATCACTCAGGGGCTGAGCGGGTCTCCGGTCCTCCACGGACCCCCGCCGGCTCCGTGCGCGGTCTGGAGGTCCCCCGTCCAGCAGGCGCTCGGGGGGCTCAGCCCTCAGTCTCGTCCGCATGTCCGGTCTTTGGACGAATCTCTCCCTTGTCCTCGGTCGGGCTCCCGCCTCAGTCTGACAGTCATTTCGGGCTGCCTCAGACAGGTGCACCAGCCAGGCCCCGGAAGGCCTCTTCCTGAGGACTCTGGGAACCCCACGAGGGGAAAGTCTGTCCCCCCCCCGCCGTGTGTCATTCTCCTCTCCCAGCTCTGTGCTCACACATCTGTTCTGGACAGAGGTGGCCACCGGGGACCCGCAGAGACGTGTTCCCGTTGTCCTTTGCCTGCCCTGCAGGTGTACCGGCCACCCCCCGACGTGCCCGGCTGCCTCGGAAGAGCCCGGAGACGGTGCTCGGACCCGGAAAACCCAGCCAGAAGCAGCCCTGAAACCCAGGGCATTCTTTTAAAGGAAGAAGAAGAAGCAAGCAGAGGACAGAGGATGTCCCAGTATTCGCATGGATCCTTCCAGGAAGAACTGCCCCGAAGAGGCCGTTTCCTTCTCAAACCAGGCGGGAGACCCCCCCCGACCCCCCCCACAGCAGCAGGTGCTGAAAAAGGTGAAAGTCCTCAAAATCAGGCCCCTGGGAGTCACCACTGCCTTGTCCATCATCATCCTTGTGTGCGTCTCCTTACACGCACACACGCATGCACACACGCACTCACACGTGCACACTCACACACACTCACAACGCACACCCACACACGCACATGTACACACATGCACACGCACACGTGCACACCCACATATGCACACGCACACTCGCACACGCATGTACACTCACACATGCACACTCACACCACTCACAACGCACTCCCACACACGCACATGTACACACACACTCACATGCACTCACGCTCGCACATGCATGTGTGCACACTCACACACATGCACACCCACATATGCACTCGCACACGCATGTACACTCACACATGCACACTCGTGCACACTCACCGCAGGCACACCTACACTCACACACATGCACACGTACACATGCATACCCATGCACGTGCGCATGCACACACATACACACACAAGATTATGCTGCATTACTGAGGGCTCCACTTTAAGTGCTCATTTAAATTCTCATTTTGCTTTGCCGGCCCCTTCTCTTCTCTTTCATTTCTCCTCAGGCTCCACCTCCCCCCCGTTCCCAGCACATGCTAAGAAATTAATGAGTATTTTCCTGTTTCTCTCTCTCTCCATCTCTATGTCCGTCTATCTATCTATCGATCTATCTATCTATCATCTATGTATCTATGTATCTATCATCTATCATCTATGTATTTATCTCTCGTCTATTTTTTTAAATATCTTTTTAAAATTTATTTATTTTTGTGGGGAGGAGGGGCAGAGAAAGAGGGAGAGAAAATCCCAAGCAGGCTCCACGCTGACCTGAGTTGAAATCAAGAGTCGGGACACTTAACCGACTGAGCCACCCAGGTGCCCCATAATACTTATGTATTACCTATCTACCTTCTAATGTATCTATCTACTTATCTATCTATCTATCTATCTATCTATCTACCTATCTTTTTTAAGTATCTTTTCTAAGTTTATTTATTTATTTGAGAGAGAGAGAGAGAGAGAGAGCTTATTTATTTGAGAAAGAGAGAGAGAGCTTATTTATTTATTTGAGAGAGAGAGAGAGAGAGAGAGAGCAAGCGGGGAGGTCAGAGAGAATCCCAAGCAGGATCCATGCTGTGAGCGCAGAGCCTGTCGTGGGGCTCGATCCCATAACCCTGGGATCATGAGCTGAGTCGAAATCAAGGGTTGGACGCTCAACCAACTGAGCTACACAGGCGTCGCTCATATATCTATTATCTATCTATTATCTATCTATCTATCTATCTATCTATCTATCTATCATCTATCTATTTTCTATCTATTATCTATCTATCTCATTTATCTATTATCTATGTATGTATGTATGTATCTATCTATCTATCTATCATCCACCTATCTATGCATAAGTATTCCTGGATTGGGATCCTTGTTTCCTATGGGTGACATTGCCTCTGGGCTGCTCACTGACCTCAGTCCACATGGCAGGGGACACACAGATGCCCTGCTCGCCGCGCAGGAGGCCAGCATGGCGGTGTGCCCGCCTTACCCACGTCTCTTCCTGATGCACACGCACCTTCCTTCTGGGCTCGGCCACCACAGATACGCCGTAGTAAACATGCTTGTACGTGGCCTCTTACCTGGTGGTGCTTTGCCCCACCGTGGGCAGAATCCCAGGAGTGAGATTGAAGCATTGAAGAGTGTGCTTTTAATCTGAATTCAAAACCTTCCTAGCAGACTGTTTGCTCATGGTCTAAAACAACTCCCGTTCCATCAGTGGATGTCAGCGGCTTCTCTTCCCTGAAAGTTTGCCAGAGGGAGGGTTCCCGATTCACTTTAATTTTGCCAGTCCGATGGGCCTCACGCGATAATGCACTATTCACCAGCAATTTTCAAACTTCAGATGGCTTCGGGTGTCTTTTTATTGGCTTATTGGACAGTTGGCTACGATTCTCTGTTAGTTACCTCTTCTTATCCTTTAAAATGAATTTGGATATTAGATAATTAGTTCTTTATCTGCCATAGATGTTCAATTTTTTCCCCAGTCTACCACGTGTCTGTTGAATTCATAATACATAGTTTCCTCTGTGAAATGCAAGTTACCTTGAATTCTATATCTTTTGCCAAGTAAAATTAAAACAGCATTATTTTTCAAATATGCTTATCTTTTCTCCCGTAACTTCTGATGTATTGTCTTGTTTATAGAAGTCTCTGCGTGACTAGATGTACAAAGATGCACTCAGAACAATGGTAACTGTAATCTGTGGCTGAGGACAACATTAACTGTGTCTTCCGTGGGACAGAGTTCTGGGGGTGGCTTCGCTGGGTACCGGCTTCTGGGTTTCTCCCAACACTACACGGCAGCTGTCGGGGGGGCTCTGGTTACCGCCCCGTAGATGGTGAAAGGTCTACTCCTCGCTCAGAGGGCTGCTGGCCACAGGCCACCCTCAGTCCCTGCCCGCCTCCCCCCTTGCCCCATTGGCCTCTCCACGGGACAGCTCACCACCTGGCTGTGGGCTTTTTCAGAGCAAGTGAGCAAGAAGGGGGAGAAAGTGCCAGCCAAGGGGGATGTCATGGCCTAGATGAGTCTGGGGGTGCTGCGAATCACTGCCTCCGTCTTTTAAATGTTTTCAATGTTTTATTTATTTTTGAGAGAGAGGGAGGGAGACACAGAATCCGAAGCAGAATCCAGGCTCCGAGCTGTCAGCACAGAGCCGGACGTGGGGCTCGAACTCACGAACCGTGAGATCACGAGCTGAGCCGAAGCTGGACGTTCAACCGACTCAGCCACCCAGTCGCCCCAATCATTGCCTCTTTCTGTTCTATTCTATTCTATTCTATTCTTCACTAGAAACAAGTCACTAGGTGCAGCCCACACTCAGCACATAAGTGTGTGAACACCAGCAGTGGGGTCACCGGGGACCATCTTGGAAATCTGTCTGTCCCGATGACAGAAATGCATCCGTAAATGGGATTCTAATTCTCAAGGAAAACAGTGTTGTCCTAAGGTAATTCTTTATGCCTGGTTTTTTGTTTATCTGTTTCGACCTCTTGACTTTATATTGAATCAATTTATTTTAGTGAAAAATGACTGCGCTGTCTTTTTCCTTTTCTCTTTCGGTATCAATAACCACATCTCCAAGGACAAACATCAGTGCAAAGGCTGAATTGGGGGAACCTTTGGACTAGAAGTTTCTTTCTGGTTTTCAAACTCCTTGCTGCTTTTCCAACCAGAAATTAACTTCCAAATGTAGCCGTGCTCAACAAAGCTCATTTTACCCATTACAAATGTGTCTTTATTGTCTAATTAAGCTGCTTTGGATTTAGTGAACGGAGAGCCCATAATTGCTTCATCTCTCCATTCATTACACAGATGCTCCTTGATGTGCCTTTTGAAGCGGGTACACTGACTTTTTATATTTTCATTTCAAAAAGAAAGGCTTTAGCCGCGTGCAAACTACATTAAAATGAAAACCCAGCTTAGCAATAATAGGGCATGGAGACTTGGGATTTGATCGCGCACCACGGAAATCAAAGATTACACCCACACCGATATTTTCTTGGAAATTAGTTTATTCCAAGCACAAAACTAAAACAGAAGGGAATTGGTATGTATTTATAATTCTATTTAGCCGTTCATATCTGTCTCTATTTGTTTACTTGCTGGGGTTATAAATACCAGAGTGGTATGTGGGGAAGCTTCCCGGAGAACCAAACACTGGGGGAAAGAACCGTTTTTCTGTGTGAGAAAAATATCCATGTTTGGGATGGCTTGTGCTGTCTTTGAAGGCAAAATAAAAGATCTATAAAAACATAGGGTGAGACTTCTTGTTTGTTTTTAAATTCTTTTTTTTTAAACGTGTATTGATTTTTGAGAGACAGACATGGAGCGTGAGCAGGGGAGGGGTAGAGAGAGGGGGAGACACAGAATCTGAAGCAGGTTCCATCCAGGCTCCGAGCTGTCAGCACAGAGCCCGACGCGGGGCTCGGACTCACAAACCGCGAGATCATGACCTGAGCCCAAGTCAGATGCTCCACCGACCGAGCCACCCAGGCGCCCCTAGAGAGATTTTTATCATCAAAAGCAAGCTTTGTTCACAGAAATAAATCATGCTACTTTAAATCATTTCAAGATATATCCACTTGCATAGTTAAGCTAGTGGCGTAAACATCAGATAAACACAGGGTGACATTTATTTTAGAGCGAAAGTAATCAGAAGCTAAGGAAGCATGTTATGATTTTCGTAAATGTGTGTTTTCTTGGTACTCACAGGGTATCTAATTAGTGCCGTCAAATGCATGCACTATTTATTATTCAATTTAAATTTTTATGGCTTTATTGACTACTGACGTACTGACTGTAAAAAGATAAAAAGATGAGTTTTGACTGGCGCACACACACGAAAACCACCTGCACGATCAAGATAATGAACTTCAAGCCCCAAAGGTTCTTTGCACCTGCGGATTGACCCCCCCCTGGCGACCCTCAGTCCCTCCCTCCCGCCATCCAGGCGACCTCTGGCCTGCTTTTCTGACGCTGTAGATTGGTACGCACGCCCCAGACTTCGTGTAAACGGGGTTCTCCAATATGCGTCGTTCGTTGTCTGGCTCCTTTCACATAATCGCCGTGAGGCTCGGCCATGTGACGGACTGCACCCTAGCCGGTGCCTTGTCCTTGCTGGGCACTTGTCCACAGTACGAATGCGGCAAACTCACGCATTCACCTGCCGACGAGTACGGGGACTGTGTGAGCTTCTGGCCGCAGAGCTGCTGTGAACATTCGTAGGGAAGTGCTTCGTGGACGTGCCTTTATTTCCTCTGGGTGAGTACTTAGCAGTAGGACAGGTGAGCTTTACAATAGGCGTAAAGACTTCACGTTGTCTAAAGGTCCAACCGTGTGCCAAAGCGGCTGTGCCGTTCTAAGTTCCCGCCAGCCCCGGATGAGGGTGCCAGCACCTCCACGCCGCGCCACGAGATGAATTTCCTGGCTGTAGATTCCACGGAGCGTAGAAATATCTCACCAGCTAATGTCGTCAAGTACGAACGGTCTGGGGTCTGTCGTAGGGCCTCACCGGCCACAGTGACCACTCTGAGGGGACCGGTCGGGGAGGGGCAGGTGGGGCAGTAGGGGAGGGGAGTTACACGTCGGGGAGCAGGGCAGGGCCCCCCCTTTCTCTCCGGGGCCCCGGAGTAGGAGGCAGCACCTGGGAGGGAACCCGTGGCTTCTGGGGGCCAAACCCCATCACGGGGCTCACGGCCCCGCCAGGGAGCTCACGCCCAGCCGGGGACGGAGACCTCACAGCCCGTGCTTGCATAGACACCACACAGGCCAGGACGATGGACGGGCTGAGGCTCTTCTCCGATGCCTGGTTCTCACTAGGCGCAGAAACTACTGCCCGGCTCTGGGAGGGCACCTGAGAACAGTGGGGATTATTTTCAT
Organism: Panthera leo; assembly: GCF_018350215.1. Lineage (NCBI taxonomy): Eukaryota > Metazoa > Chordata > Mammalia > Carnivora > Felidae > Panthera > Panthera leo. The sequence continues at coordinate 1,549,540 of NC_056684.1, forward strand.
CAAACTGGGAAGCAGAGCGTCTGAGGAAGGTTTCATTTAGTTAAAGAACTGTCACAAACGCTGGCTTAGTGGGGCACCGGGGGGGGGAGCTCAGTCGGTTGAGTGACCGACCCTTGATTTCGGGTCTGGTCATGACCTCACGGTTCATGAAATCAAGCCCACGACAGGCTCTATGCTGACAGTGCTGAGGCTGCTTGCGATTCTCTGTCTCCCTCTCTGTCGTCTCCCCCACTCACTCACTCTTTCACTCTCAAATAAATAAACTTAAAAAAGCTATAAGTGAATAAATGCTGGCTTTATAACGTGCGTTCACGCCCAGATTCACACTTACATGAACACACCATCCGGCCAGAGATTTACTACACAACGGGCACGTCAGACGCTGTAAGAATGCTTTAATTTAGGAAAGGCTGGAACGTTCCCCACCGTCTGTGTGCTGACACTCAGCGGTTATCCACTGCTGAGTAACAAGGGACAACAAAGCGGGACGGACGGGACCGCCACCGTCCGTTAGCTCAGGCCCTTGCAGGGTGCGTGTGGTCTGGACCCTCCTGGTCTGGGCCACGCTCAGCGCTCTCAGCGGCTCGGCTCCCGTGTCTTCCGAGAGCCTCCAGGCCAGCGGGAGGCCACGGGCTCCAAAGTCACCTCAGCGGCAGAAGTGGGACGCTGTCCCCGCGGGCGGCCCCTCGTCAGAAGGCCGGCCTGCACTCTGTGTCACGAGGGGGGTTAGAAGGGCGAGATGGTGGGTCCACGCGGGAGGCCGCCTCACGTCTCTGCGGGTACCACAGGCCACTGTCCCGGGGACCAAAGCGACCGTGAGGTCGGCCCCTGCCCAGGGGAGCAGAGAGACGCCTGTCCTGGTAGAGAGGGAGGCAGAGGGGACACAGAGGGGCCAGGACCAGGCAGGGGAAGGATGGGTGGCCAGGTCCCCACTCATCAGAAAGGTCTGATCAGCAGCGAGCGGAGGGTGGGGACGCCGCAGGGCTGGTCAGGGACACGTCAGCCAGGAAGCCGTGGGGAAAACCACAGTGAGAAACGTGTCCGGACAGAGAGGAGGAGGGAAAGGGCCCAGAGCATCCGGGACCCCCACCTGCTCATGTGCTCCTGTGGGGGAGGGGGTTCCGGACAGAGGAAGGGCCCAGGACACGGGACGAGGCCACAGTGACACTTTCATTGTGTTTCTCAGCAAACACACTTTTTTCTTCTCTTGTGATTCCAAGGGCCTGTGCTGTCCCTGCTCCCGGAGCCACGAGAACCAGCCCCCTCCCTCCTCAGGAAAGTGCTCTCCCTCCGCGACGATGTCGGGCTGCCCTCCGCTCCCCTCAGTCTCCTCCAACCCTCCTCAGGAGGCTCCACGATTTTCTGGTCCCTGTTCCAAAGGCCTCAGAGAAGGGAGGGATCCAACCGCAGCAGGGACGGTGGGATCCCCGGGGCCTCCTAAGCGCCCCCCCCCCGGACGCTGGGGGCGCGGGGGCTCCGGGCCCCCCCGGGAGGCCATCCTCCTGCCCTCCGGGGCCACAACAACCCCGCCTGGGACTCAGCACGGGGAGGGCCAGGGCACACGGTCCCCTCTGCGTGCGGGCCGACGACGCCGGGTCTTTCTGCGGGGTCATCATTCCCTCATCTGTTCGCCAGCGTGCACCGAGTCCCCACCGTGCGTCGGGCGCTCCCCGACTCTGTGGGGCCAGAGACGCGACACCGGGCTGGGACTGGCCCCCAGGGGCTCGCACTGCCCTGCAGGACACAGAGTCGAGGCTGAGCCTCGGCCAGAGTCCCGGAGAGGGAGACAGAGGTGCCGAGCTCCTCAGGTGCACGGCAGGGAGAGCGCTGGTCCGGGCACCCCGCGAGCTGTGACCGCAGGATGGCCCCGACAGCGGCACTCGCCGGTCTAAATGCTCCACGCGGACGGGCCTCTTCAACCTCTGACGGCCGCCGCGGGCGGGCAGGGTCTCCGTTCCACAGGGGAGGACGGGGGCCGGGGGGCCGGCTTGCGGGTCCGAGACGCATGGCCAGCACAGGTGGAGCCGGAACCACAGCCAGGAGCGCGGCTGGAGTCAGCTCTCTGTGCCTCCCTCGTCCCCACGACAGGGTGAGCCCCGGGGGGGAACGGCCCCAGAGGAGGCTCAGAGGAAGGGAGACAGGAGGGCCTCCCAGGGGACGCTGTGTGGCCAGGGATGCAGGGCCGAGCCCCACACGCAGTCGCGAGAGAGGTCTGGCAGGAAGCTCACCCATGTCCTGGGCCCCCTCCCCTGCGTGCTCACCCCTCCCTCCCTGCAGGGACAGGAGCCTCCCGGGGGCAGGGCAGGGTCCCAGGCACCTCACTGTGTAATTTCTGCAGCACCTCCCCCAGCGGCCCCGCTCACCCTGCCCGCACCGGCCGCCTGGCCCCTGTGCTGCTGTGTTCGGGTTCGGACCAGGCCACCAACTCGGCCCTGCCACGGATGACATCACACTGGAACCCCAGCCTCCCTCAGGTCCCGGCTGCTCTCCGAGATGGCCCTGGGGGACGGAGCCCGGGGCTGCCGAGCCCCAGAGATCCAGCCCCGACTCTGAGCCCCGAGCGTCCAGACCTGGGAGGAGGGACGGAAGTCCTCGCGGAGACCACCCTCCTGGCCCCGGGGAGGAATCGCCACAGCCAGGGACGGAGGCCTTTCTCTGAGACTCTGGGTGCTGCCGCAGGAAGACAGGCTGACGGACAGGAGGGCGGCCGGGGCGCCTGTCCCTGGACAGAAGCCAGGGCCGCGGGCGAGAGAGCCGGAGGGACAAATGAGCCCCCGGACGCTCTCACTGAGAGAGTGTCACTCAGCAGAGGGTCCCAGCGTCTCACCTGAAGGAACAATGGGCGAGCGAGTGAGCGAACCCAAGGCCTGTCTGTCTCCCGGGAGACCAGAACGTTCCGTACTTGTGTCCGAGAAGTAACTCAAGCCTCAGGCCTGAGACCCTCCCGCACAGAGGAAGGACGCAGGCAGGGGGCAGCCGGGCACATGGTGCAGGACTGGGGACGGGGGCGCAGGGCACTGGTCCTTCTTGGTGGCACACTTTCTCACGGGTCTCGTGGGGCGTTTAGAGGAGACCTCGGTCAGGAGGTTCTGGACGCGGGTGCAGTGAGGAGCTCGGGGCCCACAAGGCAGGGGTCCCCTCCTGGCGAGCTCCGCAGCTGCCCCCGGCCCGTCCGGGGCAGAGACCTGGGCAGGTGCCGACCCCCGGCCGCAGGACCTCCCCTCCCCTCTCGACCCCCCTCTCCCCTGGGCTCCGCAGCCGGCCGGGCGCACACAGGCTCCCTCACGGTCCCTCGACATCCCCCTCCTTACTGAGCCTGAGCCCCTGCTATAAATCCTGGGCCCTCCCTCTCCCCACCCTCTCCGCCCTCCGCTGTGCTGCCCGTTCCTGAGTCCTCCCTGTCCGGTCCTCTGTCTGGCCCCCACCGCCCTCCCGACCCCTCTCCATCCTGCCTCTTCCCGGGCCTTTCACCCCCACCGCTCTATAAACGCCCCAAACCTGCCCCCATCTGAGGTGCGTCCTGAGCCCCCCAAACTGCCTGCGCGCTCCGACGCACGCACGGACCCCGGGGCTGACAGCTGATCCACCTCAGTGAGGGTGTCCCCCGTTGGCCATGGGAGGTTAGGCTCTCAGACCAGGACAGGTGCTTCCTGCCCGAAGAGCTCCCCTCACGGGGACGCGGGGAAGGACTCTGTTCACACAAAGCCGTTTCCGCCGCCTAGAGTTTCGGGGGAAGGAGGGCACAGGGCAGAACTAGACAAGCAAGAGCCCAAAGCAAGGGCGCGGATCGTTAGGACTCTAAGTATAGTCCCTTCTATCGGCGCCCCTCCCCCCCCTCCTTTGGGCGCTGGGTCTCCAGATGTGCTCAGAATCCACCTGGTAGGAGTCGCGGGCAGACGAGTAACAGAGGTCGTGAAGGCCCCGGGAACGAGCTCATCTCCAAGCACCAACGGGCTAAGGTCATCGGGCATCACACAGATGATGCTGGAAACAAATGAGCCCGAAGAGCCTCCCATCACAAACACGGACCCCAGTGTCTCCCTAGAGTGGACGCTGCCACAGGGCACCAGCGAGTTTCGGGACCGACAGGTGAAGGCAGAGGGGACCCCGGGAGGAGACGGATGAGGCTCCGCGAAGCTGCGGGAGGCAGGGATCCCGGAGCCCCGAGCCCGGGACACGGAGACCTGGACGCGGGGTCGTGGCTTTCACTCTGCTCCCGGAGGCCTGTCCCCGAGCCGCAGGGACGCGCGGCAGCCTGCACCTGCGCGTCCCCGCTTCGGGCCCAGGAGCCACCTAGTGGCTCTCAGAGGCCTGTCTCCGCGGCTCCCGCCGTGTGGCTCCCCGCGTCCCCCAGAATGTGCGCACCCGGAGGGGCGCCCCCCCACTGCGTACGCACCGGCCGGCCCCGCGCCCGTTCTCCGGGCACCAGCGCCCCGCGCCGTCGAGGCTCAGCCGCTGCAGGACCGCACCGTGGGCTCTGCCCCCAGCCTGGCCCAGGACTCGTGCCTGCTGGCGTCCCGGAGCCCCCCCCCGCCCCCGCCGCCCCCGGACGGGAGTCCGGGTCACCTGCCGCCGCCTGCTCGCGTCCAGGCCGCCCCGGGGGCGAACGGGGAGCACGGCGCCAGGGGGCGTCAGCGGCCGCGTGTTCCTTGGGGAGATGCCGGAGCGGCGGCGGCCGCACTTGACCCCGAGGAGCGGGCCCGAGCGTGTCACCTGCTGGCCCGGCGCCCTCTGCTGGCGGCGCGAGGAGGCGGTGCGAGCTGGAGGTGGGACGGGCCGCGGCAGGTGCCCTGGGCAAGCTGGTTTCTTCTTCCATAGGCCAAATATTTTATGGTCAACTACACCCGGCATTCAGTTTCTGGACTTGCTGTTCGGAAATCTCGCTCCCCCATAGCTTCCTAATTTTCTATCAAGATTGTTGTTGGTTCCTTTTTACAGAAAACAACCCACTGAATCCACACTACTTCGAAAAAAGGAATCGTAACGTTCCCGAGCTGCTGGACTGCCTTTGTAATCTTGGTGAGCAGGGTCTCCCGTGGGCTCTGTTCCCTGGGTCTGCTCGTCAGTTTCCAGGCCGCAGCGTTGTTTTTTATCCCGTATTTGATGAGGCAAGATCCCTGTGCCTTCCGCCTTTCTTGTTTACCCTTTGGTGTTTTGCCATTTGGATTTTAAGATTTCTAGAAACAGTAATTGCATTCGATGTATACAGTATTTGGGAGTCGGGCTAATTTTTTACAAGTCTTATCATTCTGGAATGTGTCCTATTACATTCAATCAGCTTTTGCTTAATTTATTCAGTAGCTGGGTTTTTCATAAGTCGCTTGCTGTCCTACTGACGTGTTTTCCTAATAGTTTACAGTTTTGATTCTGTTTGGTACAAAGATATAACGGGGGAAGAGAATGGTCTATACCTCACACCTTCTTTTCTTTTCTTTTCTTTTCTTTCTTTTCTTTTTTCTTTTCTTTCTTTTCTTTTTTCTTTTCTTCTTCTTTCTTTTCTTTCTTTTTTTCTTCTTTCTTTTCTTTCTTTCTTTCTTTCTTTCTTTCGAGTGCTAATTAAGTTGGAGAGAAGCCATGGATTTGGGTATATTTGTTCTGTTTTTAGCCACTTACCAACATTTTTCATTCAGTGTTCTCGGTCTGCAGTTGCATAATAACTAGAATGTTTAGCATCTTGATATTTGTACCTGTCATTTAAAATGTCTGGCTTATTCGGGGAATCTGGCTGGCTCATTCAGAGAAGCGTGCTAGTTTTGGTCTCGGGGTCATGAGTTGGAACCCCACGTTGGGTGTAGAGATTCCTTAAATAAACAAAACCTTAAAGAAAAAAAAATTCTGGCTTATTCATTCATCTTCAAAACGGTGTTGAGAGATAAAATAACAGGTCACTATCTAGTTCCACATTTTATTAAAACATACTGAATAACTTGGCCATTGTTCCCGCATCGGCTGACTTTGGTGATAGTTTGTTATCCACAGCGGGTAACTAACGCATCTGTTTCTTTGACCATTATGGTATTTACCCTCATAGGACACGTTGGGACGGTTTTTCTCTATTTCTACACTTTGATGGTGTTTGTTTTAATATTAAAATGATCTGTTCCTCACGCGTTTGGTGGAACCTGCCAGAGAATTGTCCCAACCTGTTATATCCTTTGTAGAAGATTTTTAACTGTTCCATTTTTTTAACGGTTAACGGGGTCCACAGGAAACAAGTTACTACAAAGGCTGTTTCTGTTTGCTCCAGGCTGCTAAATCCTATCTTAAATTTGTAGATGTTCACTGTTTTCAGCCCTGTCCAAATCAATCAACGAACTCCCAACTGGTAATCATTCCTGGTTAAATGGTCTGTTACCTCACGCTTACTTGCTGCAAGGAAATGAACACTAGTATATACAAGTAGTTTGGGGTCTACAGACTCCGTGGGTCCATTATGTGGGCACGAAATTTTCTAATATTTTTTCCAGTTTGTTTCTTGAATTTTTAAAAACACGTTTGCTCAGTGGTTTCAGTTTTGCTCTCCACATCGGGTCTGTAATCTGGCTGGACTGATTCTGTGCATGGTGTAGACTGGACGGCCGGTGCACCTGTCCATTGGCAAGGAACTGGAATGAATGGGCAGCTGGCGGGGTGGGGGGCGGAGTGGTGGACCCTCGGGGGAAGGCGCCGGAGGATGGCACGGGGTCCTCAGGGGGCTGCGCTGCAAGCCTTAGGGACCGCGGGACCAGGACTTGCGGGCCTCGGGCCCCAGGCCTCCCGGAGCGGCCGGCCCCGTGGGGACCGACAGGAGGAGGGCAAGGGAGGTCCCGGACCCTGACCCGATCCCGGCCCTGCCCCCGATCCGAGGAGTTGTGCTACAGCTGCCTGGGAGGCAGCACTCGAGCCGAGGGTCCTCGGCTCCTGGGTGGCTCAGCCGGTTGAGCGTCTGAGGCTTGATCTCAGCTTAGGTCTTGATCTCAGGGTCCTGACCTCAAGCCCTGAATTGGGCGCCGCGCGGGGCGTGAGGTCTACCTAAAAGAATGGTTTTTTTGGCTTCTAGTGGGGCAAATCGAAAAATCTAGGTTTGGTTTTGTTTGGTTTGGTTGTTTTTGTAAAGTTTCTCTGGCTCCTTTCGCTCTTTCGTGGTTTTTACACACAGTTTAAGAGCCGGCCTTTTAGGCTCCCCAAGAACTCTGCTGCAATCCTGATTGGCACTGCTTGGAGTTTACAGATTGTTTCCAAAAAAATTGTCGTCATTAAATTCCTCAATTTGTTCTATTCACGAACACGATCTAATTCTCCATTTCCTAAGGAGGTTTTTACATTTTCCGAGAAAGATTTAAATACTTCTCGAGAAGATCTGACACGTCTTTAGTCATATCGAAGCTGAGTTTGCCCACAGTGAATCAAAGCCTTAAAGGTTTTTATTCTTGGGGCGCCTGGGGGGCTCAGTCCGTGAAGCGTCCGACTCTTGATTTCAGCTCAGGTCACGATCTCACAGTTCGTGGGCTCGAGCCCCACGTCAAGCTCTGTGCTGACGGCCGGGAGCCCGCTTGGGATTCTCTCTCTGCCCCTCCCCCACTTGTGCTAGCTCTCTCTAATAAATAAATAAACTTAAAAAAATGACAAAAACAAGTTTTTATTCTTTGTGGCACTTTTTAACGACCACAGATTCTTCCACGTGCCTCCCGCCGTGAGGTGGCAGCTGGCGGCCCTTGGCTGGGGGATGGTGGCAGCATCGTCACGGGTCGCTTAGGGCGGAAGTGATGCTGTGCGGCTTCTAGGGCCAGGTCAGAAAAGGCCACGCTTCCTCCTGGTTTGCTCGCGATGCCCAGTTTCGGAAGCTCTCCTCCCCGACGTTCTGTCTCACGGCCCAGCCCCGCTGGGGGAGAGGCACCACAGGCCTCGTGGAGAATCCCCCCCACCCAGGCTGTCCGGCCAAGGGCTCCGCTGAGCACCCCCTCGGCCAGCCCAGCCCGGATGTGACGGAGGCCAAGGGGCCCTGGACATCCCCCCCCCCCCCCCAGCCGTTAGCAGGGGCAGATGGCAGGAGTCCCCGCCGAGCCTGCTCCAGATCTCCGACCCACGGCATCTGGAAGCATCACAAAACCGTAATAAGGTTTCTGTGTCTTTTATGTGAGAAAGTTTGGATCACCTGTCATCCGGCAACGGTGAACAGAGCGTTCTTTATTGCTCGTGAACAGACGTACAATCGGGAGCCATCGCAAGTGAAAAGTAAAGTGAACACACAAACCGTAGAAGATGAAACTGTTTATTTATTTACTTACTTTAGAGAGCACGAGCAGTGGGGAGGAGCAGGGGAGAGGGAGAGGGAGAGAGAGTCCCAAGCAGCCTCCACACGCAGCCCAGAGCCCGGTGCAGGGCTCGGTCCCACAGCCCTGGGATCATGACCTGAGCCGAAATCAAGGGTCGATGCCCAACCGACTGAGCCACCCAGGCGCCCCTGGAACAATTTATTTAAAAAACAGAATTAAGGGGCGCCTGGGTGGCTCAGTCGGTTAAGCGGCCGACTTCGGCTCAGGTCACGATCTCACGGTCCGTGGGTTCGAGCCCCGCGTCGGGCTCTGTGCTGACAGCTTGGAGCCTGTTTCAGATTCTGCGTCTCCCTCTCTCTGACCCTCCCCTGTTCATGCTCTGACTCTCCCTGTCTCAAAAATAAATAAACGTTAAAAAAAAAAACAATTAAAAGGAAAAAAAAGCCATCCATCCCTGTGGGGGTGCGTATGTACATGATAAAACTCGCTGTATTCAAAGGGCATAAGAATCTGCATATACCAGTGAAAATGAATTTGCTGACTGTTCACAAGCTCTCCATGTGATTTGTAACTTTTTTCTGCCAGATACGTCTGATTCCGAAAGAGTGTCTTGGAATTCTCCAAAGAATGCTTTTGTCATTTTCCACGGATGTATCTGAATTGGACGTTAACTTATATTTAAATTAACATTTCTTTCTATTAAAATTATACGTGACACACAAACGTGTGTATATAAAAATGTAGTATCACTTTCAATGCTTTTAAACTTTTATGTATCATGTAACTTTCTATATTCTGCAACGTAATTTAAAAAAAACAAAGTATAATTGCTATTTACGGTAGCAAATAAAAGAAATAGGGAAAAAAATTGGTGAATATGTTAGAGTCAAGAAAACATATCCCGGCCCCCAGTTAATGACATGTGAAGGATACAAGGATACTTTCCGTCAGATTTCAAGCAAACGGGAGAGAGACTGATATGATTTCAGTGGAAAAGAGAAACATTAAACAATGCAGAGAATTTTGTTAAGCAGAAACGGTTCCTTATTAAAGGAAGAAAATAGGCAGAAATATGAAAATATTAAACTGATGCAGTTACTAAAGTAATTCACAAAGCTAAAATCCGAAACCTGAGGCCACGGTAACGATACCAAAGGAAAGATATAATAAGTCTTTAATCCTGTTTTAATATCAGAGAGAAGCAGCTGGGCTGGGTCCTCGTCCAACATAGAAATTACTTAATGCTGAGCGATTAGAATGGAAATTTTTAATTTGAATCCTAATAGCTGCTGATGCTCCAGACTCGGAGAAATCGTCCACGAGATGGGGCCCTTGCTCGTGGTGTAAGCTGTTACCTGTGCTCCCCCTTTGGAAGCTTTCCACCGTCGTTCCGTCAACTGTCTCATATCTGTCACAGAACACTTGCATTTTCCGTATTTAAAAACTTTTTAAAAAGGTTTTTATTTATTTTTGAGAGAGAGCAAGACAAAGTGTGAGCAGGGGAGGGGCAGGGAGAGAGAGACACACACACACACACACACACACACACACACACACACACACACAGAATCCGAAGCAGGTTCCAGGCTCTGAGCTGTCAGCACAGAGCCCGACGCGGGGCTCGAGCTCTCAGACCGCGAGATCATGACCTGAGCCGAAGTCAGGCGCTCAACCGCTTAACCGACCGAGCCACCCAGGCGCCGCTGTAGTAATGACTACAGTGTGTATGTTGTGTAGGACATACGGCTACAGTGTTTCCATTCTGACCAGTCCCCTCGGCAGCTTAGGCAGTGGAGGATCACGCAAGTAATGGAAACATTGACATTCGAGGAACACGCAGTGAGGAAGAGTCACATCTGCGAATAAAGAACACTGGGCGTAAAAGTTTCTCCAAAATAACGCAAGACATTCAGGCCACAGGTTTAGGGAAGGAAAGACACGGGAGTGAGCGCATGGTCGCCGAACGCAGAGAAGACGGCTGTCGCCAGCACGAGTTAATATGTACACGGGTCCCCGCGGGTGCGGGTTTCAGTTCTGGGAGCGGCGTGCCACAGACAGAGGGAAATAGTGTTGGTAAGTGCCCTCATCGGATTAGGTCAGGGTTAGAAGAATCTTTTGCAGGCAGCTTATTCGATTATTTGCAGTCTGATGGCCACCTGAGGATCCGAGGACACGCCATGTGATGAGAGTTTAGACGCCTCTTTCCGCAAGACCACCTGCTGCGCTCCTCCCCCTGCCTTCCCAGCCGGGCTGGGCGATCTGCTTCCTTACTTGGTTGCCACCAAATGGGATCAAATCTGTGTCATTGACGCAGCCCAGCCCTGAGCCTTCGTGAATCTGCCTGTAGCGGGGCGTGGCTTCGTTCTGAATCGGACCCCCCATTACTCCCGTGCTGTGCTCCCGACATCGATGAGGCCATCACCCTCCCTTACCCCTTCTGGGGCCATCAGTTACTTCTCAGGAAAGCCACATATTCTCTCTGCCAGAAAAATCTATTTCCTTTGGGAGTTCCAGAAGGCAGCTTTGTTCCAGGTCTATTATGGGCTGTGTCCCCCCACATTCACACGTTGGTGCCCTGCCCACCCCCTCATGTGATGGTACAGAGAGGTGGGGCCTTTGGGAAGTCATCAGAGAAGGTCATGGCTGCGGGGCCCTCGTGAATGGGATTTAGTGCCCCTGAGAGAGTCAGGGGACAGCTCGCCCTCTGCCACGTGGACATCAACAGAGAAGTCAGCTCTCTGCGACCCAGGAGAGGGCCCTCAACAGACCTGGACCTACTTACTCTGATCTCGGGCTGCCGGCCTCCAGGCCCCTGAGGAATGCGTTTCCGTAAGCCCCCCGGTCTTGGGTACTTTTTGTGATAGCAGCCCAAACAGAGGAAGACCTTACAGAAAATTTCCCCCCTTTGTGCCCCGAGTGCGTGTCTGGCCTCACGGTGAAGAGCCAGCCTGGTCTCAGCCACGGGGGGCTTTCTCAGGAGAGGGGTGGCAGGACGTGAGGGAGGAGGGGTGAACTTGTACTTCTTACTCGGCGTTATGTCTGTGACAGGCGCCTGTACCCGTGGCTTACTCTCCATGCTGGCGAGTCATGTAGTTTAGTTGGGTCTCATTTTAGTCACTCATGTTCCCGTTTACAAATACCACGTGTTCCTGGGTTTTAGGTTTCATCGTGTTGCTGGGGATGCTTGTGAGCCTGTCTCCTGGTGTGCTTACGTAAGGGGTTTCTCCACGGTAAACACCTGTCAGCGAAATTGCTGGATTACACGTCACACGTGTTTCCCATTTGGCTGGATGTTGCTGAACTGCTCTCAGAGTCGTTCCCTTCGTGTCTCAAGGTGGCTGCACCGGCTCCGGGCACACGTCCAAACACGACAAGGGAAATGATCTCTCCTGGTCCTCTTCTCGGGAACGAGAGAACCTTTCTCCGAGACCTCATGGCAGACTGTGTCTCCAGACTGGTGGCTGGGATCAAGTCGCACGCCTGTCCCGGAACTAAACCCGGCCGCGTGGAGCCCACTTTCAGAGCTTCTTGACCTCTGTGCTGTGGACATCTGGGCCGGAGCATTCTCCGTGGTGAGAGACCGTCCTGTGCCTGCAGGACATTTAACAGCGCCTCTGGCCTCCCCCCCCCCCCCCCCCCGCCATCAGATGCCGGCACCTCCCCAGATGTGACAGCAAAAAATGTCACATTTTGCCAAACATCACCCAAAGGGGGTGGGGGAAAACAGCTTCTGGATGAGAACCACTGGCCGGACGAGGTGCTGGGTGAGGACTAGCTGGTGGGAGGGACCCCTGGTGACCCCGAGAGGCCGGGTGCAGGGTGCGGGTGAGCGTCCCGCCCCCGTGTGGAGTGCCTGAGGGCCAGACGCTTTGCTTCCGGTAAAGGCTTCTTTCCGGGAGGGGGGTGGGGGAGGGGGGCAAAACGCTGGATAGTCTGGGTACAGAGTATGACTCACCACAGAGCCTCCCTCAGCTGGGCAGGGAGGAGAGCCCAGGAGTCACCCCCACAGAAGCTTCTGCTACCCCCCCCCCCCCCCCGCCACCGGTGTTCAGGTCGGAATCTCGTCGAAAACCAGGGCCCCCGACTCTCCTCCCAAGGTGTTGAGATCCTTGCAAGTATTGTTGGACACAGAGACAAAACATACCTGGTCTGTTAATTTTCCTCCCACTTTACGGACAGCATGGACTGGTTTTCTGTCTCCTGCTTCGGGGACAGTGACCTTGGCTTCCAGCGGGTGGGGCGTGGCACCGTTTCTGCCCTCAGGGAACCCCTATTTCCGGGGCCCCCACCCCCTCCAGGCTCCTGGGTCCACAGGCGGGACGACCCCGGTCCCCCACCGTGGCGGTCTGGGAGGGCGTCATGCCCCCCGGGCTTCCGAGGGCTCGCACACTTTGGGAAGACCCTCTGCCGTGCAGGGCGCTGATGGGGAACCCTCGCGTGGGCCCTTCTAGCTCTCCCTCTGTCCAGGCACCTCACGTGGCCCAACGGGAGACACAGAAAGCTCAGGGAGAGTCGCAGGTGACGTGTCAGTGTTTCAGAGGGAAGCCCTGCCCCGCGCCCCCCGCCCCGCACCGTGTCCCCTGGCCCCCACTCCTCACCACATGCCAAGCCAGATCCCGCTGTCTGTGACCTGCTGTCCCCCCAGCGCTGTGCTAGGACGCCGGGCCTGCCCTCTGCGGGAGCTCACGGGGACGGTGCCCCCGAATGGCAGGTGTGCGAGGGGCGCCGAGAGCCTCCCGGCTCCTATGACCCGCGGGCGCCCTGGGCATCCTGAGAAGGGCCAGCCGGGTGCCGGCCTCCTGGAGTGACGGGAGCACCGGCATCCGAGCCTCCCTCCTCCACATTGTCGACGCCGCTTTGGGGGGGGGGGGTTGACCTCTTCGACCTCACATTCCCCCACCTGCACCAGCGCTCACTCAGCAGCAGTCGGGTACCAGCCCTCTGCTTGCTGGTTCCTCCCTGCATTCCGCACACGGTCCCGGCACCTACTGCGAGGCAGGGATTTCTGGGGGTGCGAAAGGCAGGCCGGAGAACAGACGTTCCAAGCGCTGCCCTCACAGCCGCGAGGCGGGGACCGGACCGCCAGGTCAGGAGGGGTGAGAAAGAAGGGGTCGAGGGGCCGGAGGGGCTACTTGGCGGTGGGGTGTCCAGGGTGTCAGAGACGAACGGAAGGGGGGGCGTGCAGGTGTCAGGAGAGGAGCCCCCAGCGCAGCGGGGCTCGGGGGGCCTTCTGCGCCGGGGGTGGGGGCACTCAGGGCCGGTGTGGCCGAGGCAGAGCCAGTGAGAGAGGAGGGGACCAGCGGGACACGGTGGGCAGGGCCCGGACGTGCGGGACCTACGGGCCGTGCAAGGGTGGCCTGCTGTGAATGTGGTGGGAGACCATCGGAGGGGACAGCGCCGTCCCGTGGTGTCGCTTTCAGTTCAAAAGTGTCCCTCTGGGTGTCACGAAGAGTGGTGGAGAAGGCGGGGAGACCGGTGCCGGTGACGCGTGATGGTGGCCTGGAGGGCGGACTGGGGTCGTGACGGGGGAGGAGGGCCCATCACCGAGGGGCCGGATGTGGGGTGAGAGCGAGAGACAGGAGGCAGCGCGAGCGGCGGGGCAGTGACGCCTCCGCTAACTCGCGAGCGGACCCACTGGGGCCGAGCGGGTTCGGGAGGTGGGGGTCAAGGGCTCTGCTCTGGCCGTGATGAGCCTAAGACCCTGTCAGACTTCAATGAAGGTGTCACGCAGGCAGTGGACATATTTGGGTTGATATTAACTGAACGTATTAACCACTCAATCCTGGTGACAGACCGCGGTGTTTACTCAGTCTGCACCCATGTTACAGATGCGGGACGGGCCCGGAGAGGTCATGTCAGCAGGAACTCCGTGTCAGGCGTCAATCGGGGCAGGGGGCCGTGACTCACAACGGAGCGGGCGGGACAAGGAAGGTCGTCCCTGGCGGGTCACTGGGGACTCTGGTTGGATCAGAGAAGTGGTCTCGGGACGTGGGGCACGGGTCACACCTGCATCCAGGCGCCGGGTGCCATGTGGCCACCTCGCCCGCCGCTGGTTCCTCCGGCTCCTGACTCGGCTTCCTCGGCCAAGAGGAGGGGCAGAATCAGCGTGGGGGCTTCCCGGGGCCCAGAGACGTCCAGCGAGAAGGGCTTCCTAGGCCGCGGGAGCCTCGGACGGCCCCCCTCCCGTCCTCACGGCCAGCTGTCCCCGACGCAGCCGCACGCCGGCGTGCACGGAATCCTGTCCTCCTCAAGGCCCAGGTCCTTTCCTTCGTCAGGGAGAAGTTCAAACCCCCCCCAAGGCTTGGAAAGAAAGCGCTCCCTCCAGCATCTTCCAGACGCCCGCGCGGGAGCAAATAGTGGAAGGAATCCGGCCTCCACGCCGCCGAGCTCCAAAACCGCCTTTGTGTGCCCTAGAAGCACATTCACTCCATTCACCCAACAGCCATGGAAACCGATCGCAGAGGCATTTTTATTAAGCTCTAACTCAAAAGCTTAATCGCGTTTTGGCAGCTTTCCTCCATGACGCAGAAGCACACACTCTGTTCTCTCTCTCTCTGCCCCTCAGGTCCGGGGATTAGGCCCGTCTTTACGGAACATCACGGCGGTTAAGGAGGAGAGTGGTAAGCTTGCCGGCCACGCCGGGCCGTTCTGTGTGCCGAACCCGGTACTTGTCCCATTGCAGACGCTGCCGGGACGGGTGTCTACCCTCCGGATCTGGAAGCTATAGGAGGAGGGCCCGTGAGGTGTGACACCGACGGCTTCTGATTTCCTCCGTCTCCTACGGGCCGCGTGGCGGGGGGACGGCCAGACTGAAGGGCGACGGGGAGGAAGAGGCGGGGAAGCTGGCGGGACCGGAGGAACCAGAGCGGAGCGATGCCTTTACGAAGCAGAAGACGGTAAACAGAGGCCAGGAAAGTCCGGCTCAGGCCACACTGACCACTAACACCCGAAGGACACCAGCTGGGGTTGGGGGTGGGGATGGGGGTGGGGAGGTCAGAGCAGGAGAGGTGGAGTGTCAAATCTGGGCCTTATCATAAATCCGTAAGAAAGGAAGGAGGCATTTAAGGAAGAGAGGTCGGTTAAGTGCCCGACATCCGCTCAGGTCATGATCTCAGGTTCGTGATTTCGAGCCCCGTGTCGGGCTCTGCGCTCACAGCAAGGAGCCTGCTTGGGACTCTCTCTCTCCCTCTATCTCTGCCCCTCTCTGCTCTCTCTCTCTCTCTCTCAAAATAAATTAACATTAAAAGTCAAGTCTGGGGCGCCTGAATGGCTCAGCCAGTTAAATGTCCGACTTGGGCTCAGCTCATGATCTCAGCATTCGTGGGTTCGAGCCCCGCGTCGGGCTCTGTGCCGACCGCTCGGAGCCTGGAGCCTGCGTCGGATTCTGTGTCTCCCTCTCTCTCTGCCCCTCCCCTGCTCACACTCTGTGTCTCTGTCTCTCAAAAATAAATACACATTACATTTTTTTTTTTAAAGCCCAGCAGGCTGGGGTGCTGAGCAGAGCTGTGAGACGGTCTACCCCTACTGGCTCCTGTGAGCCCACGGTGAAGTTCCCCCGAGTTCTGTGAGTCCGTTGACACCGTGGGCCCAAGATAACACACTTCTTAGAAGCTCCAAACTGGGATCCAAACACAGGCCATCTCCAGTCCCGCCCTTCACACGTTGTGGGCCAGTGAACAGTAAGGATGTCATTTTGCGTAAATTCCTCGGATCGCTATTTCCTTTAGGGTCCCCGTGATCTAGCCATGGCCTCATACCATAAACAGATTAGTCACATAGACTCTTAACCCGGGCCGGGTGAGTGGCTGTGAGGCACCGTCCCCTCAATCCCTCTACAACACACAGCCGGGAGCTTCACGCTCCAACCGGCACAGCCGTCCGATTTCACCCCGTAGTTTTTCTGTGGGTTGTGACGGCGAGACTATGAAGACACCAGATGAGCCCACTCCGGACCCGCCCAGCACACGGGCCCCCCACCACGCCGCGTGGCCACAGAAGTTCTGACAGAACAAAATAAACGAGATCTCTCACGCGTTGGAATAAATCCGCAATTCTACCGTTCAGGAGAGCCACCGTGTCGTGAAAAGTTTCTCCGGCTTTTGGAAATCGGGCTCCTCGCAGGAAAATACAGGCAGAAGGCAACCCGTGGCATCACAGAGAAGCCGGGCCCAAGGAACGAGGGCCACGCGATAAACTGATGCGAATAGGTCGGCGGAGGGAATTCACTGTGATTTCTTCTTTTAAACGTGGACTTAATTTGGAAAGAGAAGCCTCATCGTCTCTTTGTATTTATCAAAGAGCGGATTGCCGCTTTTAGCAAGAAACGCAGTGTCGTTCTTCTAAGAGTTGCTCAAACAAAATTGAAAGGCCCAGCATGCTCTGCCTTGGTATCAATGTCACAGAGCACTGAACGCTGGGCAAAGGCCCCAGCTGCACGGAGAACAGGGACTCCGGTTCACTCTGGCCCAAAGCCGGCCTGCTCTGCGAAGGCTGCGTGTCTTTGGAAGGGTCATTCTACGTCCCTGAGCCTTGATTGCCTTCTCTGGATGACGGAGAGACTCAGAGCTTGCGGGTTATTGGTAAGAAGCACGCGGTATCATTTAGAGCAAAGCTCGCCCGGTTGAGACAGGGGGCTGAGCACTCCCTCTCTCCGCTGAGTTTGGGTGGTATTTACTGTTCACAGATGCCACTGCATCATAATCGTGTCTCAGCCGACTGTTTCCCTCTCTAGAGCGTGAGTTATTTACTCCTGGGGGTGGTGGGGTGGTGGTGACTTTTGTCTTTCCTTTGCAAAAAACACCTGCCTGGTGGTGGTACCTGGGGACTGTCCAGGGAGTGAAGGAATCCACAAGCGGATGGAAGGATGGAGTTTGCGAACTTGAACGTGCACCGGGTAGCGCTCGGGAACCGGCGAGGATTTAATCAGCTCCCTCCGCCCGCCAACACAAAGCCAGCCAGTCCTTGGTGGAATTCATTCCCCGCCATCTTGCCTTCCCTCCCCAGCCTCTTTGCCATCCTCTGAGACAGTGTCTCCTGCTTCAATTCGTTGTCTCATTTCACAGATTGGACCCAACCTTCACGACCACGGCCAGCCTCGTGGTTCTCAAAGCCCAGCAAGCACTGGGATCACCTAGCGGGGGGCTTGTTAAAACACACGTTTCTGGGACACATCCCCGAGAGTTTCTAATTCCAAAGGTCTGGGCAGGAGCTTGAGGTTTTGAAATCGAACAAGTTCCCAGGTGACATTGATGCTCCTGGTGTGGGGACCTCACTTTGAGAACTACCAGTCTAGGTTTCTCTTTCACAGGGAGCCCTCCCCTGGGAGCTCGGAGGTTCCTCCAAGATCCCCTTACGCAGCCCCCTCAGGATGTAAAGGGCTAGGCTGACCTCCTGGGCTGGATCTTTCAGGCCGTTGGGATTTCAGGCCACTGGAGCCTAGGGGCCTGGCAGTCGGGGCCATGTTGCTAAGCGGGTAACAACTGGCTAAGGAGGGCTTGGGGGAGACGGCCAGATATGGGACATTTACCGGTACGGCATAAACACACTGTAGCCAATTTCACGCTACGCATACAGTCCCAGGAGCCCAACGGATACCCAGTAAATGCTTCCTCTTGTTTTCAGGATTCCCCCCAGAACTCCCCCCGAAACATTACAATCCCTCCCAGGGAATAGTCTGTGCGGAGCTTCAGTCACAGAGGATCACATTCTCAAAGTCAGACGTTTGTGTTTTAGAACCTGCTTTCAATGGTGCCGGGAAAGTTCACTTCTCAGCCGGTGTTTGAGCCTGAAACAGGGTAGAGTGCTCGTGTTGTGCCCCATTCAAGACACATGGTACTACGGTGTTTTTCTCATCTCAGGTTCTGCATCAGCGAGAGTGAGGATCGTCGAACTATCAGTCATTACTCCCTGGCAGTCACCAAGCTGTGGCTGTCTGCCTGGCAGACAGTGTTTCAGAACCCTCCGCGTCCAAGAACCCAGAATAACGGGAAACCAGAAAAACAGACCCCGCCCCACCTTGCAGGGCTGTTTTCCAGAGCAGCATTTTCTTCCGTAGCAGGCATGTGCCCTCCAGAGACGATCTGGGCAGAGTCAGGTGCATTCTCGCCAACCTCCAAGTGTGGAGATCCCAAAATGCCCATCTGGCGGGGCGCCTTGTGGGGCTCACTTGGTTGAGCGTCAGACTCTTGATTCCGGCTCAGATCGTGGTCTCATAGTCTGTGAGTTGGAGTCTGCACAGAGCCTGCTTGGGATTCTCTCTCTCTCTCTCTCTCTCTCTCAAAATAAACACAAAAACATTTAAAAATGCCCGTTTGGCACGCACAGATGGGAAGAGAGGCGGACTCTCCAAGCCATAGGCATTCAGCTCGTCTCGAGGAATCGGCAAGGCTCCTGACTCCAAGCACCCCCCGCCGGTCAGGGTCCGCAGTCACTGAGCCACAGGACCGAGCAGGACGGACACCTCCAAGGTGCCACGCGAGGAGTCAGACCGGATGGAGAGGCCGCCGGGCTCCCACGACTCAAGTCCGACTCCGGGATGAAAGGCGTAGATGTGACGACAACAAAAAGTCAGAACTTCTGCTGAGTGTAAACTGGTCGTAATTAACATTTTCGGCTGTAACTACAGGGGACACATCAAGTGGGTTCAGTCCTAGAAGCGGAGGTGGGCTCAGGGGTGTGTGCGAAGCGTCCCGGGGAGAGCTCTTGGGGGGCCCAGAGCCAGATGCCCCCAGGTACCCAAACAGCTCTCCAACCCCCCCACCTCTGTCCCTGCCTGTCTGCTTCACTTTTGTCTTTGTCCCACCTGCCTTCCCAGGCGCCCGCAGGGGACAGCTGCCCCACAGAGGCTAAGAGTCTTCTCCAAATCTGAACAAGGCAGCAATTTCGAGGAGCTTCTAGAGCAACAGGGCAGGTGCCCTGGGCTGGCGAGGTGCATCCTCGGGGCACGGGAGCCATTGGGTTAGGTCCCCCCGCAGGGTAAAGCACTAGGTTGGGACATATGAGGGGACGCGGCCTCTGCCCAGGAAGCTTACGTCCGGCGCACAGACAGCGGTGGAAATGTCCAGATAGAACCAGTACGGAAAGAGCGGCGTAGAAACGTGCTGCGGGAGGTTCCGGAGAAGGTGCGACTGCAGGGCAGGAGGGAGGCGAGCAGAGAGAAGGGGCACTGAAGGAACGTTCCAACCAGCGTAGGAACTGGAAGGAAGCCTGAACCCAGAGGGTGAAGGGGGAGCCTCCGGGGCCCTCAAACAGCAATTGTGGGGCCGGGGCACCAGGTGGGGTGGGGCACCGGGAACGAGTGGGGACAGACAGACGGTTCAGAACAAACGCCAGAATGAGCGCGTCCGCATTCTGCCTCTGTGACGTGCCGGGGAAAGTTGTGACCTTTCCAAGTAGCCAGCTGGGCACAGCTCCTCTGGGCCCTTCTCCAGGGCCATCTTCAGGGACCTGCCACTCAGCCGCGTGCGGTCGGCCCCGGGCCTGTTCTGGCTACGCCTTTGCCCACGTTACGCCTCTTGGATCCTGAGCCCTGGAAATCCGCAGGGTCACCTGTTTGCATCTGCGAAACCTCTCGCAGTGGCGTCACCGCTTAGCTGGGCGCCTCGAAACAAGGGAGCATCTACTTTCAGCCTCGAAGGTCAAACAGAAGCCCCTAAGTAGACAATATGTGTGCTTAAGCTCTTGACTCCTTTAAACGTGGAGATAAATTTAAGTACACTTGGGTGTCAATCCCAACGGCATGAATTAGAGACAATTGTAGCAAGTGCGTCTGACAGCATTTCAGCCCCCGCCCCCTCCTCGTTTTGCGCTAATTAGGAAGCATGGAGCTGAAATCATTTGCATTGATTTATCCAATTTCCTATCGTCAAGTGCTCTGTCCTTGACGTGATTATGCTAATGTGCTAATTAAGCTTGACGTCCTTTGTTGGGCACGAGGCTTTCCGCAAAGTAAGGTAGCATCGCAGGTACGTTCGCCTCGAACGTGTTCTGGGACGCAGAGGGCAATGCCCTGAGAGAGCGGGAAGTGTCATCCCGGGGGCTGAGCCGGCTTCGATACGATTTAATTGGAACAAGCGACGTATTTATGGGGTATGAGAAGCAAGTAAAGAGCACTGACGCCGGGCAGGGGGCCGGGCCCTCACAGCCCTCAAGTGGGGGTGGGGGGATGGTGACCGTGGCTGCACGCGGGTCCCGGGGTTTGGGGGGGGGACCTCGGCGGGGGAGGCAGAGCACAGAATGCTCTGGGTACGGCTCCCCCGACGTCACGTTTAACTCGGGATTTACATCCTGCTCTATCTTTTCCCCTGACTCAACTTACGCAGACGTTTTCATTATCTTTCGTGTCGATGTGGCTTCTGTGTTCATTCTGAAACCCCAGAAGCCCAGGGGTTTGGGCCTGAGGCCCAGACCCTGTCCGCGATGGTGGATGAGGAAGAGTCCGTTGTTTCGATTCACAAACGGCCCCGTGAGCGGAAAGGACCCAGGAATGCTGGGTCCCCGGTCCTCAGAGCGCGGTGAGGGGCCCGAGGGCCTGTCGGCGGAGCCCCGTGTCTGTGCCAGCTCTGCCTCAGGGCCCCCACGGCAAATGAGCTTGATACGTAACGTCAAAACTGGAGCTTTCAAAAGCTTGGAGACCAGCTAAGAGCCGGGATGCGGAGCAGAGGCCTGAGTGACGATCTTGGCTCTCTTACTCACTTTGTAGGTTACTGCACTTTGTAGGTTTCCTCTACTCATTTGTTTTGTTCCTTAAGTTCTACATACGAGTGAAATCGTATGGTATTTATCTTTTTCTGACAGACTTATTTCACTTTGCATAATACCCTCCAGTTCCATCCACGTTGTTGCAAATGGCGAGATCTCATTCCTTTTTATGGCTGAGTAGTATTCTGTCCTCTGTGTGTGTTACACCTTCTCGATCTACTCCACAGTCATGGACGCTTGGTGGACACCTTGAAATAATAGTGCCTTAAGAGTCGATGAACAATAGGTATCAGAAATGCTACCCTAGGGGCGCCCGGGGGGCTCAGTCGGCTGGACGTCCGACTTCTGCTCAGGTCACGATCTCGCGGTTTGTGGGTTCGAGGCCCGCATCGGGCTCTGTGCTGACAGCTCGGAGCCTGGAGCCTGCTGCTGATTCTGTGTCTCCCTTTCTCTCTCTGCCCCTCTCCCACTCGTTCTCTCTCTCTCTCTCTCAAAAACTAAAAACACTAAAAAAGAAAAAAAGAAATGCTGCCCTAACGTTTTATGATGCTTCTGTGTAAATCATCAAGTAATTAAGGTAATAAATTATACCCAGCCTTTAGGATATTTTAGATATGTGTGTATATCAAGTTGCAAATAAATGGAAAATTGAGACCAAAGATATACTAAATTGTGGAGGTAATTTGGGTGCCCTGGGCCCCAACCTGGACTACAGATTCAGCTGGTTATGTTATTGGCGGTCACTTAAGGTCACAGCAGTGAGATCAGTCACAACTCCATCATGAGAAAATCGTAGCAGCCAGTCTAGCCACAGGCCTGGAGGTATGATCGACGGACAAGGACCGTTAATGCTTCAAAAACGGTGGCAGGAACATCTCACCGCACGTGCCTGTTAGAACGGTGAGAACCCAAAGCATTGGCAACGCCACATGCTGGCGAGATTTGGGGCCACAGGGCCCCTCCTTGGATGCAGGGGGAGTGTGACACAGGGCAGCCACTCCAGAAGGCAGTCTGGTGGTTTCTTACCAAATGAAACGTGCTTTTACCGCAGGATCGGCCCACGTGTTCCTTGGTATTTACCAACAGGAGTTGAAAACCTGTGTCCACACAAAACCTGCCCATAGATGTTCACAGAAGCTCTGTTGGTAATCACCAAAGCCTGGAAACAACCAGGATGTCCTTCTGTAGGCGAGCAGGTAAACGAACTGTGGTCCGTCCAGACAATGGAAGATCACTCGGCACTAAAACCAGGCGAGCTACCATGAAAAGACTGGAGGGACCTTAAAACATACCCGTAGGTGAAAGAAATCCATCCGAAAAGGCCACAGATTATAGGATTCCAACACTAGGACATTCTGCAAAGGGCAAAATGAAAAACTATGGAGACGGTAAAAAGATCAGTGCTCACCAGGGGTTCGGAGCCGGGCAGAGATGAGCAGGGAGGGAACAGGATTTTCAGGGCAGTGAAACTATCTGTGTTTGAAACCATCTTTGTGCTATAATGGTGGATACATGCCATTCAATATTTGTCGAAACACATAGAATGCACAGCAAAAGTGAACCCTAATGTAACTGCCGACTTGGGGTGATAACAATGCGTCAATGTCGGTTTGTCGATCGTAACAAACGTCCCACTCTGGGGCACGGCGCTGACAGAGGGCGAGGTTGTGTGTGTGTGTGTGTGTGTGTGTGTGTGTGTGTGTAGGGGGAGGCATATAGGAACCTTCTGCACTTCTGCTTATTTTTTTCTGTGACCCCGAAACCATACTAAAAAATGAAGTTGATTACAGGGGACTACAGAGACATGACAATGTGTGATTATGGACTGGGTTCTGGGAGCCAGTATTCCTTTTCTCCATAAAGAACATTTCGGGGATAATCGGGGAAGACGAAAAATGTGTGCGGCTTCGCTAATCATATCCCATCACGATAATGTCTTGATTTTAATAATTACAATGTGGTTGTGTAAGAGCAAGCCCTCGTTCTTAGGAAATACGCACTAAGGTCTGTGGCAGGAAGGGCTATGATGTCTCCGATTATTCTCAAATATTCAGAAAAAGATAATATGGAGATATATGGAGAGAAAACCTAAGCGTTGTAAAATGTTGACAACTGGGGCGAAATGTATCTGATAGTTCTTTCTACAATTTTTACAACTTTACTGTAAGTCTGAAATTATTTCAGAATAAAGGAGCACAAACTATTGGGGAAAGGAACCACTTCCAGCAGACTACAAAGGACGCAAAGAGTATTAAAGTCATGTCGAACCAATTCTGAATTCCAGCCTCCCCTCGTCACGATGTCACTGCGTTCAGGGACTCCTCCGCCACTACGAATTTCCTCAGCCTGCAGGGGACCGTCTGAAACGAAGTCCACTCATGAGCCTTAGGAAACGTCACTTTGCACGTTAGAGAAGTTGCCAGTTGCCTTCTGATTTCACTGGAACATTCAGCACAAGGGACAGCACATTCATCATAGGGCGTATGGAGTTAGTCACCCGTGAGACCATAACGACCAGTTCTCAGAGCGGTCAGCCTGCAGGCTCCCGCCGCCTGGGTGACCAGACCTCGCCGGAGGCACGGGGCCCGGAGGGCCAACCCCCCTTCCCACACCTGCTCACTCCCCTTGTACCTCGTTTCCACAGTTTACAGCCTCCTAAATCTGCTTCCAACTACCTTCAGGAAGTTAACCAGGGAAGCTACCTGTCAAGTTCGTATGTTACAGTGAGATAACATCCACCAGTGGATCTTGATAGTTGGAGACTGAGTGAGCGAAACTCTGGAGTCAGACCAGTCTGGGTTCATACAGTTGGCTCTGTAACTCATTAGCCGTGTGACCTTGGGTAAGTCATCCAACCTCTCTGAGTATCAGTCACCAGATCTGTCAAATGAAAGCGGCAGTAAGTGAGCTAAAGAATGACAAAGGGTTAAATAAAATATATACAAAAATCATTTTGAATCTTTTAGGCACCTTATATAGATGCAGCATAGATAGATAGATAGATAGATAGATAGATAGATACAGGCCTACGTAGTCACATAAATACCAATGTGATACAGTCGTTATCTAGGTTGCATTGATTAAAATTGGAAACCAGCAAGATGCCCTCCAGGGAGGCCAGGTGATTCTCAGCGTCAGCTTGGGGCATAACCATTGCCTATGGTCTGGAAACGTTTTTTTCTTTTCTTTTCACCTCCAGCGGGCTTATCAGACCTCGAGGGACAGATGGAACCACCCAAATACCAATTTATTTGTAACAGGGAACAAAAATAGAAGGCAGAGTGCTCCTGTGGGCTAAGCGGCTCATTTCCCCCTCACAGCAAGGCCTCCTTAGGTGGCCAGATTATTCCCTGAGGGCGGCCACGGAAGGGTGCGGTGTGTGCGGTGTGGGGCCTGGGCCCGACGGGGAGTCCCGGGGACGAGACCCGTGGCCTTGTGGCCAATGTCACTGCGTCACGACAGCCCCATGCATATCCCTCTGGGGGCTGGGACCAGCCACACACACAGGTTCCCTGGGGCCCTGGACGCACTTTGCTTTCTTTCGCACGTTCCTTCCTGGCTCCTCACCGACGGTTCCTTTCTGTTGCCAAAGGAGTTGTTGATATATTTGGATTTTGTTTTGTTTTGTTTTGTGTTTTCACTTCTCCTTTTTTTTCTTCCTCCTGCTCCTCCCCGTCCCCCTCCTCCAAATATATATTTGTCTTCAGCAGGGCTTTCTTAGATTCTCCGTTCCTGTTCTTTCTGCTTTTGAACAAAGAAAGAGCTTTCAAGCCAACGTCGGCCTCAGACCATTTTCTCTGTTTCGTGTGGACTCCTCAGCTCTGAGTGGAGCCTGAGCTCAGTCTCAGCCCAGGATCCTGACTCTAATTTCCTGTCGCTCACGAACAACCACACCGACCGGCAAAGAGCTCTTCTCTGTGGGCACTGAGCCAGTAACTGGGGGTCTCCCAATAAGGAATACACCTGTTCCTGGGGAGAAGGAGAGAGGCGCCGGGTGCCTCAGTCTGATTCTTTTGTTTTGTTTGATGTTTATTCATTTTTGAGAGAGAGAGAGAAAGGCAGAGAAAGGGGGAGACACAGAATCTGAAGCAGGCTCCAGGCTCTGAGCTGAGCCACCTGAGCCACCCAGGTGCCCCTGAGTCTGATCCTTGATATCGGCTCAGGTCGTGATCTTGCAGTTTGTGGGATCGAGCCCTGCATTGGGTGCTGTGTTGAGCCTGAAGCCTGCTTGGGATTCTCCCTCTCTCTCTCCCTCTCTCTCAAAATAAAAAAAAAGGGAGAAAGTGAAGGTTTCAGGACACCTTATATCGACAGTGTCTGGGATGTACCGTCATCAGCAAGGTTGCTCACGTCCTGTGGGTTGGGTCCCCGTCTGACCACATTCTTGTGAGTTGTGTGAGCAAACAGTCGATACTGGGACGGTCAGTATTACTTTTTCCTTCAAGGATAATAAAGCCAAAGGTGATTTGGTAAACGAATACTCCGTTTAAATCACGATTTTAGAAGCTCGAGGGGTGCAGTTAAGCCCACGTGAAGACTTGTGCTTCCTCCTAAGCATTTTCTCGCTCCTTCCCCGCTGCGGCTGTGTGCTGTAGTTTACCAAAGAGCCTCACCCTGGTTACCCGTCCCCCCCTCCCGCCCCATTCCTGCACTGAGTTTTCTAATAGGGAATATGCTTTAGGATTATAAAGCCAGAGAAGCCTACACGTAGGGAAACTTCCCACTCCCGGCCTCGCCCATCTTGTGGACACAGCAGGGGCAGGGAGAGGAACCCACAGCCTGGTAGGTCTGGGAGGGAGCGCGGGCCCCACCTTCAGGCTTCTAGAGGAGCTGGGACCCTTCAACCAGTCGGCTAAGGGAGGCGTTGCCCCTCTTTCTGGGAGCTGGAAGAAATCGGGGCTCCGGGCTTTAAGAAGTAAGGGAGGGTAGAGCATCTGGGGTGAAGGGTGTGTGCCTGCAGGCAGGCGGGCAGGCCAATGGCATCGACACACCCCGGTTCTCTGGTCTGGCTTGGTGTTCAGCGGATAGCAGGTGGTTTGGGGCACCAGGGCAGGGGAATTAGCACACAGAATGGCCAGTTTCTGGGGGAGCCGGCACCCGGGCCAGTAGCTGGCGACACTTCTGGGTTCTGAGTCAATCTGCAGGTGTAAGAAGGAGCAGAGGCCTCCCCTGCGGTGACCCGGGACGACAGCCCTGGGGTTGGCAAAGGCGGCCAGCGGAGCAGAAACCTAACAGATCATCAGAAGAGCCGGGCGCCAGGCAGGAGAGAAGTCCGGAGCAGACGTTCCCAGGAGGTGGCCGACTGGCGTGCGAGGCACTGGGACGGACCCCTGGGAAATTCAGATTCCTTGAACCCCGCCCCCGCCCCCCCGCCCCAGGACACACCCCTGAAAGAGCAGCTCCACTGCTGATGGGAAAAGGCAGCGTTCCCCTTATCCTCTGAAACACAACAAGGAACCAATGGCGATGGGCCGGCCTTCCCTGCACCCCTCCCCCCCCACCTCGCCCCAGATGCTAACTCGGTCCGGAGCTGGTGCACCTAGACCCTTCCCTCACGATACAGTAAGCAGGGAGGACTGGAGAGCTTCTACGGTTTACCTCTCAGTTACGTACAAGGTGGCTTTCTAAAGTTCAGTTGTCAATTCCACAGACCGTGTTAACACAGGAAGACGTGTAGAAGACCCAAATCTGACCCCTCAAGCAGCTAGACCGTGCGTGCTCAAGATAGCCGTTCTCCCACAGAACCGTGCCCGGCCTCCCTCTACCAGTATGACCTACGGGGAGGGAGTCATTGTCACCTGTCCTGTGTTTGCGCTGATTTGCATGCTAACGACCGAGCTGTTGCAGACCGCTTGGCTGGATAATGAACTTGGTCTGGGCGTGTCGTCTCACAGTAACCAGTGTGGACGCCGACGGAATGTCGAATATTATTACTTGGAGAGAGAGATCAATCATTAACCAACCCCATTAATTCTCGCGGCACTGGTAAGCAAGAACTATGTGTTTATACATAACATAAGCTCAAATGCACCTATTTAGAATTACCCGCTAAAACGTTTGGAGAATCTTCTTAGGCTGAAAAA
Source organism: Panthera leo (assembly GCF_018350215.1). NCBI lineage: Eukaryota > Metazoa > Chordata > Mammalia > Carnivora > Felidae > Panthera > Panthera leo. The sequence goes on from NC_056684.1 coordinate 1,576,577, forward strand.
AAAAAAAAAAGCTGTTGTCATTGGTGAGGACGGTTTCCAAAGTGGATTAAAACAAGCGGGAAAGTGGCTGTCTATGAAAATCCGAATATGGGGTGCCTGGGTGGCTCAGTCGGTTAAGCGGCCGACTTCAGCTCAGGTCATGATCTCGCAGTCCGTGAGTTCAAGCCCCGCGTCGGGCTCTGTGCTGACAGCTCGGAGCCTGGAGCCTGTTTCAGATTCTGTGTCTCCCTCTCTCTGACCCTCCCCCGTTCATGCTCTGTCTCTCTCTGTCTCAAAAATAAATAAACGTTGAAAAAACAATTTAAAAAAAAAAAAAAAAGAAGAAAATCCGAATACATTCACTCGTGCGGCATGCTGTCACTAAGGAGGCCGAGTCAGAACTGTCCCAGCTGTGAAACAAAGGTGTTAGATAGACCGGACTGCCCGAAAGAGCTGAGTGTATGTGTGTAAATTATATGTAATTCATATGTACATATATATATATATGGAATTTATTTATACATGCCTGTTTACATAAATTCTACTCTGATTTTTAGATTCCACATACGAATGTGGGTGGGGGGGTTACAGTCGCTGCGGGAGATGACGCAGTCACTGAGCTCCTCACGCACCTGGAGAGAACAAGGTCGGAGCAGGGCACTGAGCACGGAGTACCTTTTCCTACTCATGTCCCTCTTGCTTCCCAGGAGTAAGTGACACAGCTTCTAATATGCATCGGAATTAGAGCAGATTAACAATAAACTCCCAGCCAAGAGGAGCCAAAGGGAGATGCTGGGAGGATGCGAGCGGCCGCAGAGGGGAGGGCACTGGGCAGCTGTCCACGCGTTTCCTACCCCGGGGGGGGCACAGAGGGGAGGCGTGGCGGGTTATGTGAGCACTCACGACCGACAAGACCGTCAGCCGGACGAGCTAGGTGCCAGGGAAGGGAAAACACGGAAGCAGTAGCTCACAGCTTCACAAAATATGCGTGGACAAGAAATCGACCCTGGCCCGGTGAGGCACGTGAAAGAACGAGGGAGAAGGTGGGACCCAGAGCCCCGTCACGGTGCAGGCGCCACCTGGAAGGGAGGCAGTGACCAGTAATACAGGGTTACGAAGAACGAGAAGTTCACAGGGGAGAAGGGAAAGGGGGATCTCTGTGTGGGTCGGAAAGGACAAGGAGCTGGGTTTTATCGGTGCACAGGTGTTGGTGGGGGGTGGGGACAGGTAGGTGGCTACAGGGAGGTCCCTTCCAAAGACTCAGCCCTTGGACTAATTTACAGATGTTTCTTTTTATTTAATTTTTTTTGGAGTTTATTTAGAAAGAGAAAGAGCATATGCATGGGTGGGGGTTCGGGGAGAGAGAGAGAGAGAGAGAGAGAGAGAGAGAGAGAGAGAATCCCAAGCAGGCCGTGCACTGTCGGCACAGAGCCCGACATGGGTCTTGATCTCCTGGACCATGAGATGATGACCTGAGCCGAAATCACAAGTTAGAGGCTCAACTGTCGGCAGCCACCCAGGTGCCCCTCTTTTTTTTTTTTCCTTATAAGTGTTTCTCTCTGACTTCTTGCTAAATCAGCATCTGCATTTATCTTAGGCAATTTCTTCCCACGTCGTCGTGGAAATGTCCTCACGTCCTTTCGAGCTGCAGGGTTCTACCAGGAGGGTCTTTCTTCTTATGCGACGGGGTCTCCTATCGCGAGAGGGCACAGTCGTGGTCACCGGCCCCCTGGACATGGTTGTTCCGGAGGCAGGCGGCCCAGCCTTCCCCCGAGATGCCTTCCATTCTTTAACGGGGGAGGTGGAGCCAGAGAGGGCACCACCTCTACTCGGCAGGGGCGAGGTCTGCCCACGGGGAGGCAGGAGGGAGAGGTGAGGAAGGGGCTGTATGCACGTGGGGTCCCGGAGACGCGCAGACGCGTGGCTGGGGTTTTGTGTCCCTGCCCTTCCACGCTTCCGCCCTTCGCCCTTTCTTCGGATTCTTCCGCCGAGACCAGTTGAGAAGCTCTCCTTACTGATCGACTCCACCATTTGTCGCCCGTGTTCGTTTGTTCCTGGTTAATGATCAAGTCTTTGCAGCTGTGAATTCCTCCCCGGGGACAGCTTTTGATAAACGGAGTCACCTGTACACTATTTTCCAAATCGCCACTTGCTGTGGTTTGGCATCCGCCCCCAATTTGCCCCATCTCGTTCTCGGTGACTGCACCTTGCTTCTTGGATAACAACCACGCTGTCAACGCGTTTCGCCAACCACGCTCGGGATGATGCTCTAAGCTGTAGACTCACGTTAGCGCCCCTGATTCTCACAAGCCACCCACCCCCGGGGTAAGGACTATTTTATCCCTACTTCATGGATGAAGAGACTGAGGCACAGAGAGTGTAAGTCACACGGCAGGTGTGAGCAGCGTGTTTGGACACGGGCTGTCTGGCTTCCGGGGCCACGCTCTGAGAGCCGTGTAGAGTTTATACCACTCTGTGCGGTAGGGAAGATCACCAGCGTGCCACCAGCCACGGAGAAAGCCCGAGACCCCCGCAGGAGGACGGGGGCAAGCCTGGAGCCGTGCAGGCCGTGGGACGCTGGGTCTTTCAGCCCCGAGAGCAACTCCCAAAGGGCAGGCGCATCCGGGGAGGAAGGTCACGGCTGCCGAGTTTGGGTCCAATACTGCCTCCCGAGGGCCGGACCCTGGCCACGTGCCTTTCCCTCGGGGGCTGGGAGGGGTTCGTTCGGGGGAAGGGGGACACCCGTTTGGTCCTAGTCGTCACTGCCTTGTGATTTGCCAGCCCCTCGAATCTCGAGCAGCATTTTCTGTCTGCGTTTTCACACCACGGGTTTTCACCCCTGAGAATTCACGGAGGGTACGTGTCACTGTCCATGTGTCGTGGCTGTGAAGTTCTGACTTTGGACTGTCTCTTTGTCCCACGTGGCAGGGGCACAAATCTACTCAGCCTAGACTCCTCTGAACCGAGCAAACCCTGACCTTGAACACTGATGGTGTCTCTTTTGGCGAGGGTGGCCTCCTTCAGATGGGGGGCTGAGGGTGGGGAAGGGCCCTGGGGTTCTTGCTCCCCTCCATCCTGGGCGGCCGGGGTGGTCATCTGGCTGCTGAACCTGAAGGCATCGTTCGGAGGCCGGGTTGTGGCTGGAATCCGTGGCCCCTGGTTTGGAGCCTGTGCTCACTGAGTCCTGCTCGCTGAGGCTGGTCCTCCGCACCCAGGAGCCTGGACTCTCTTGGGACCTTACGGACCCCTGGCCTGTGGGAACGTGAGCATCCCAGGCACCCCACACGGAGGCCCCGCGGGGCCAGGAGCGCCACGTGGGGCCCGGCTCACTGGCTGCCTCGTCCCTCAGTCCTCGCAGAAATGTCCTGCGTGGTTTCCCTCCCTGGGCCTCCCGATGGGGGAAAGCCCTCTGCTTTCGGCTTTTGCGTCAGCGTGTTTGAGGTGCGTTCCCGGGACGTGAGCCAGAAGACAGAGGTCAGAACCCGTGGGTCCGACGGCTGTTCCCCTCCTTCTTCCCCCCCACCCCACCTCCACGAAGGCACAACGCAGCTTGCTGCCCCTTCCCGTGTCTCTCCCCCTGTCTGCCACACTTCCCTCCTCTCCGCCAAACTGTCAGAGCAGCATTCTAAAGCATCTCGACTCTACAGAGCACACACATGACCACAGTCAAGTTCATCATCACTGCGGCTCCGCACAGAGGTTCAGGTGGGGAAAGCGAGGCTTTCCTCAGGCTCTAGGGCTGGGAGGGTGACAGAGCACACTTGGTCCCCTCTCTCTGCTTCCAAGGCCGGGTTCCCGCCCTCCTCTGTAGACCCGCCGGCTCTCAGCTGGGCCCGTGACTCAGAGTAACCAGGAAACCTGCCGGCTGGGGGGCCGCCTGGACACAGGGCCTCTGGGCAGCTGTGGAACTGAACACGGGAGGCAGGGTGGGGGTAGCGGACCCACGAGCCTTTCCCTCCTGCCTTGAGCAAGAAGTTAGAAGGAACGGAGGACTGAGGGAGGCTGGCAGGGCCGTGCAGCGTGTGACAGAGAAGAAACTCCCTTCTTGTAGACATGTCAGCCTGTTCCCCTACCTTCCACGCCCTCTTTCTCTGAGGAAGGCCCTGCTTTTCGCCCCGGTCTCTTGCTATCTTTTTTTTTTTTTTTTTTTTAGTTTATTTATTTTGAGAGAAAGAGAGAGAGAGAGAGAGAGAGAATGAGTGGGGGAGAGGCAGAGAGAGACAGAGAGAAAATCCCAAGCAGGCTCCAAGTTCCACACTGAGCTCGACTTGGGGCTCGATCCCAGGACCATGAGATTGTGACCTGAGCTGAAATCCAGAGTCGGATGCTCGACCCACTGAGCCACCCAGGCGCCCCGGTCTCTTGCTATCTTAAAGGGAAGTCAAGGGAAGAGAAGATCCTGGGGTCATCACACATTGTCCGATGGGAGTCCCGGGTCTCACGTCAGAACTCGCAGGGATGTGAGGCAGGGTCCAGGTGACCGACCACTTCCCCCACATGTGTCACCCGCACTGTGGCCGCCAGCCCCGGTCACCGCTGGGAGCGGCACACTGAATCACGTGCTAGGGGCCCAGCTGGTCTGCACCCATTTACAAAAAAAGAAAGCGGGCCTCAGCTTCCAACTCCACAGCCTCCTCTGGAATTTAAAACAGTTCTAGGTGGTTTAAAGGTGCGGACTGAGGCTGCTAACTGGTCACGGCCCGCCAGCCGTCGTAATTAGCACAAGACCACTGTATCGTGTAAATGCCGCTCAGTGTTCAGCAATGACTAACCGCTCCATTTCAGGCTGTTTACTTAAGAGCGGGGCTTTCCTCCACAATGGATGTTTCTGGGTATTTACCCACTTAGCAAGAGAGGAGAGAGGAGAGAGGAGAGAGAGAGAAAGAAAAGGTGAAACGTCTCTGTTAAATTCACACACGCTTCTTACTTACTGAAAACCACAGCACGACAGGCTAGGTCTGTCTCCAAGCAGACTACGGAAGTGTCCCGGCCTCTAGCAGCTGGCCACATGCTACCCAGACAAATGCAAAAAGAAGGATTAAAGGTATCTGCGGAGTAACCCCTGGAAAACGGGCGGCAGGCCTGAGCACACAGTAAGAGAGTAAAACTTGTCAACAGATACGTATGTATATGGTAAATGTGTGTGTGTGTGTGTGATGACGATCATGTTCACTACAATTTTCTTTTCTAGGGAGAATGTTGCAAACGTATCTGTGTGCAGACAATACCAAAGCGAGCCTCGTGTGACGGCGGGTGGGGAAACCCCAAGGAGAAAAGCTGGCCGCCTTGAGGGGCAGGGAAGGCTGGACAGCGCGGGGCTCAGTGCTGGGTGCCGTGTATGGAGACGGGCCAGCACGACAGGCCTGCCGGTGGGGCCCGGGGCCCGGAAGGGCACTGTTCTAGACAGCGGGAACATTTAAGATGGATTTTTTTTACCTTGTCTGAGGTGGAGTGAACGAGTGGACCGCCCCTGGCATTTACCGTAGGAAATCCTCAGTCAGGTACCTATTGTGTATCGAGTGCCTGTGGGTATTGGAGTGCTGATGCCTTGTGTAGAAAAGAGGCTGGGTTCTCCTTTGGCTTGATCTCGGGAAAATCAGGAACATTCTACTTGATGCAACGATGGCGGGGGGTGGGGAGGAGGGCTCAGTTGTCATCCGAGTTGATCTCTACCTGCCTGGGCCTGGCCTATCTCATTGCCAAAGCCAACACCCTTCGATCTTTTCACTTGACGTGTCTTTGTCCACCTCTCCACGTTCCGCTCATTTCTTCCAAGGCTAGTGTTCATTTTCCCGATCACTCCACCCTCTCTCTGCCCGGATTCATTCCCCAGTGACCACCATGCCCCCCCCCCCCCCCCCAACCCTCCAGGCATCTGTGTGTTTCTTGAGCGCTCCTCGCCTCCCCACCCCCAGGTTGCAAGCCCGGGAGGACAGAGCCCCTGTGGCTTTCTTTCCCTGCTCTGCCCAGCGGGCACCTAGCTGGCACGTGGCAGACTTTCAGCGTCTGCGCAATCATAACCGAATGAGTATCATTAAGCCCCTATTAGTCAGATCAATAGTGACAAACTCCCCAATAACCATGCTTATTTGAAAATACATCCCAAGCATTGTTTCTCTACCCGCCCCCCCCCCCCCATGCTTCTCTGCAGGGATTGAAGGCAGTCTGATGTTTTTGCAAACGTGTCCCCGTTTAGGGGCCGTCTTGTCCTTGTTGGCTCTCCCCTGGGATGTATCCATTCTTTCCCGGAAGCTTGCACACAGGGCGCCCGCCTTGGCGGGTTTGCTTCCTAAGCGCCGTGGTCTTTCACGGGGATGCTGGGGTCTGGTAGAAAAACAGGGGTGCCTCCACGCTCTGCGCAGCCCAACCCTCTCACCAGGCTCTGCAGATAAAACACTTAAAAACCCGGTTAAATCTCGGTTTGCTTGTGTCGCTACGGCTCCTGCAGCCGCCCCAGGTAACAGGCACCGCGGTGGGCAGGCGGGAGGAAGGCAGAGCGGGTGCGCCCCTCGACGCTAAGGCACTCCCGGCTCCCGGGCCGGCTGCCTGGGCCGCGGTGCGTACCGAGCGCGCTCCGAAGCGGTCCCCGGCCTCGGAGACTTCTGGGCGCCGGGCGCTCAGCCCTCGGCCCCGGGCCCGGGCAGCAGGCGGCGCGGCGCCGGCATGCTAAGTGGGCCGCACTGGGCGCCTTTGTTCCCCGCGCCTCCGAGGACCGCTTCCCTCTGCATCCTAATGGGCTCGTCCCCCCGCCCCCCTCCGCGTCCCGGACCCCGGGGCGCCGCCCGCCCCCGCCCCGCGGGCTGAGCACCTGCGCCGCCCCCCGCCGCGCCCCCCAGCGGGGGGTCCGGCGGCCCGCCGCGCAAGTCTCGCGGTGCTACGGCCCCGGCGGGGGAGCCGCGGCCCGCGCCCCCCGCCGCGCGACAAAGGCCGGCCCGGGAGGCGGGGGCGGGGCGGCGGCGGCGCGGGGGCGGGGGGGGGGGAGCGGAGGCAGCGCCCGCCCGCGCCGTCCTTTGTGTGGCGGCGGCGGCGGCGCCTGGGCCCGCCCGCCCTCCGGGGCCCGGCTCCGCGCCGCCCTCCGCCCCGCCCGGCCGCCCGGCCTCCCGGCAAGATGGCAACCCCGGCGGCGGTCAACCCTCCCGGTGAGTAGCGGCCCGGCCGGGACCCGCGCTCGGGGGTTCTGCGCTCCGGGGACCCGCGCTCGGGGTGGGGGGGGGGGGGGCGGCTGCGCTCCGGGGACCCGCGCTCCGGGGACCCGCGCGCCGCAGCCCCGGCCCCGGCCGCAGCATCAGCACCGGCACAGCCCCGGCGGCGGAGGCGGGCCTCGCGGCCCCCGGGACCCCCCCCCCCTCCTCGCGTGCCGAGGACGCCCGCCGCCGGCTACCCGGTGCCGCGCGCTGTCGCGTTCGGGGCGCGGCCCCGTGGCATCTCCGGCGGCGGCCGCGGCGGCGGGAGGGCACGGCGCGGGCGCGGGCAAAAGTTTGGAGCCGGGATTCAACAGGGTGGACCGGGGTGGAGCTCGCGGCTGGTCCCCGCGCGGCCCGCCCCCGGGCGCCCCGGTGCCCCCTCCCCGCCGCGCCCCCCCCCCCCCCCCCCCGGCTCCGCAGTGGGCACGGGCGCCCGGCCTGCGGCGGCGGCGGCGGCGGCGGCGGCGGCGGCGGCGGCGCGGAGCATCCCGGCCCCTCCCGGCTCGCGCCCTCTGCCTCCGCGGGCCGCCCTGTCCTCAGGGTGCGGCCGGTGACAACCGTGCTCGCCCCGGCAGATTTCGAAAATGGAACTAGGTCCTGCTAAGCGGGACTACTGACCTGGTTTGCAGTGGGCGCAGGGAAACCCCGGCTTAGTTGGGGAGTCGGGCTCCCTAGGGGTGCCCAAGAATGGGAAGGGGACAGGCAGGCTGCCGGCTGTGAAGTTTTGGTGTCGCGCCGGCATGGCTTGGTGCCGGGTCTGGGGGGCATGCAGGCGGACGAGTCAGAGGCCAGTCCTCAAGGACCCCCCCGCCCCCAGAGGGAGGTGGCCTGTTGGAGGTGGCGATGGGGTGGGGTGCCTAGCAGAGAAAACAAAACTGTCGTCAGAGTTAGGAGTGAAGGATCCCCTGCATCCAAAGTGGTCAGGGGGCGCTTTTGGAGATCAGACATCTCCCAACTGGCCTTGGGAGGATTGGAAGGTTTGAATGTGCAGAGCAGGGCCCAGGGGGCGTGCGTGGGGAGGGGACAGCGTGAATGGCAGACACACTGAGTAGGTTTCAATGAATATTCGGGGACTCCGGAGATTTAGGAGGGAGCAGTGGGGTTTCACAGACTGGTTCGGCTCTGAAGGACAGCCTAGGGAGTCGACTCCCTCCCCGCTCCCCCCACCCCCCCAGGTTAAGGAGTCCTTGGTGGTCTTGAACGCGGAAGTCATGTGATCATGGTTCTTCTGGAAGGTTGACTTGTCAGCCATGTCTAGATAACCTAGAAAGGAAGGAGCAAGGTTGGAGGCAGAGAGGCTGGTCCAAACGAGGCATATGGTGGGGAGGCCTGGAGTTGACAAACTGCTCGGAGTTGGGACATGGGTAAGGGGGGGGCCCTGGAGACACAGGTAGGGAGTCTGAGTAGCTCCCGAGAGGCAGGTTCCATAAGAGAACCTCAGAAGTCTCAGAAGAACTGACGGGGAGCTCCCGGTCCAGGACACGGAAGGGGAACGTGGCACATTTGGAGACCACCCCTCAAGTTTGCTAGTGACTCAAGTCTGCAGTTTCAGCCGGGTCCGCTGCTTACGAACCAATAGCCAGTTGATGGATTTAAATGTTGTGATGTTAAAAAAAAAAAAAAAGGCAAACACAGTAACATGAAGATGTTTTGGTCCCATACAGGCTTATATTGGAAAGAGGAGTACGAAACTGAGGAAACTGAGGGCGTTTACCTAATACACACACACACGCACACACACACACACACACACACCATTACATCACTGTTGGAAACGATTTTGTTCGTCATCGTGGTCCCACGAGCCGCCCGGAGTCAATAGGGCAGCTGCCTGGCGTGGCAGCGTGGTGCCCATGAGTGTCCGTGCCCCGGACGCCGGGAGACCCCACTGCTACAAGTGAGGGGTTGTTTTTATTATTTGGAAACACCGGGCCTCCTTGACAGACGGTGATGTCTGTGTGTCCTGTCCACTGGCTGAGAGGCCAGGGATCGTGAGCACGGAGAGGTCTTCTCAAGGGAAGAGTCTTTCTCTGACCCGGTGCCCTGGGGTGGCACTCAGCTCTGTGGGGCGTGTTGCTCCTGGCCCCTGTGAATATCTGCCTTGTCTCTAAGGAGAAGGCCGATATAGTTTGAACGGATAGGTTGAAAGGCTTGAGCCCAAGAGAGAGACTTCAGATCTGACTTGCAGTTTACAGCAAAGAGAGGCAGGGCACCCAAGCTTCTTGCCAAGTCCACTGCTCCGGGGCAGGAGTCCCTGGATGCTTCTTTGAGCATCTCATCCTCCTGCCACACCCCTGGCCCTGGACGTTGTTGCTCTGCAGAGAGTAAGAGCTTGGTAAACACGGGCCGATGCACCGGGGGGCACCGAGATCTCTGTGTGCTGGTACTTTGTGCCCAGGGTACAAAGGCCGCAGCCCGTCACCTCCCCGCCCACCCACACGCTTTTTCCGTTTTCCCAGCTGAGCCCTCACTGCCCACCGGCAGACCCCTCCGCAGTTCTGCGTCTCCGTGAGGCAGGGCGAGGGCACTCGGGGGCCCGATGATGCCCGAGGAAGCTGGAGGTTTCACATCCTGTGGTGGTTCGGGCGACAGGAGCCCCATTTAAAGCTCTGATTTGGCCTTTCCAGTCTCCTGCTGGGGTTTCAGGTCTGGATTCCAGCAGCCACTCCGGGGGAGACGGGGCTCCCAGGAATTCTCAGGAACTGACTACTTGGCGTATTGCGTTTCATGGAGCCACGTGCCCGTCCACGGCAGGGACACATCGCTGTTTCATCGACTCCTAAGGAAAGACTAGGGCCAATTATACGATGAGGCTCCATTTCAGGCATGTTTTAAAAATGTGCATTGAGAATCAGCCAAGAACCGTGCATTAAGGAAAAACCCATTCTGCTGCTGGCCCGTCCATGTGTAAAACATACGGTCATGTTTTCAACAAAAATCTGTGTAGAGTTTACGCTCTAGGCATGTGCCATGATGGCCTTTTGAGTTCTGCCAAATGAAGAGAACAGTGTCTGAAAAAGCTTCCCTTGTTCTCAGCCAATAGTTACCGTGCAACTATTTTTTTTAAGCTTATTTATTTATTTTGAAGGGGGTGTGCAGAGAGAGGGAGAGGGAGAATCCCGCGAGCAGGCTGTGCGCTGTCGGCCTGGGGGCTCGATCTCGCAAACCGTGAGATCCTGAGCTGAGCCAAAATCAAGAACCAGACGCTCAGCCCAGTAAAGGGAAGCCTGAGCCCTGCAGGCTTCCCTTTACTGAGCAACTGTTATGTGCCAGGTACCGAGAGCTAGGTTCTGGGTGATCAGTGGTAAACCCAGGACAGCGCCTGCCATCGTCCTGTTTGCCGGTGGCCGGGGAATACGTAGTTGTAAAGAATCACGCGGATGTGTGAGTTATGACATCGCTAATGCTACAAATGAAGGAGGTTTGGGGTTTGCCTCTTGGAGGGGGCAGCTTATTTTCTTATATTAAATATAATTTATTGTGAAATTGGTTTCCATACAACACCCAGTGCTCATCCCAATAGGTGCCCTCCTCCATGCCCATCACCCACTCTCCCCTCTCCCCCCAACCCCCGTCAACCCTCAGTTTGTTCTCAGTATTGAAGAGTCTCTCATGGTTTGCCTCCTTCCCTCTCTGTAACTTTTCCCCCCCCTTCCCCTCCCCTCTGGTCTTCTGCTGAGTTTCTCAAGATCCACATATGAGTGAAAACATATGGTATCTGTCTTTCTCTGCCTGACATATTTCACTCAGCATAATACCCTCCAGTTCCATCCACGTTGCTGCAAATGGCCAGATTTCATTCTTTCTCATTGCCAAGTAGTATTCCGTTGTGTATATAAACCACATCTTCTTTACCCGTTCATCAGTTGATGGACATTTAGGATCCTTCCGTAATTTGGCTATTGTTGAAAGTGCTGCTATAAACATTGGGTACAGGTGCCCCTCTGCATCAGCACTCCTGTATCCCGTGGATAAATGCCTAGCAGTGCTATTGCTGGGTCATAGGGTAGATCTAGTTTTAATTTTGTGAGGAACCTCCACACTGTTCTCCAGAGCGGCTGCACCAGTTTGCATTCCCACCAACCGTGCAAGAGGGTTCCCGTTTCTCCACATCCTCGCCAGCATCTAGAGTCTCCTGATTTGTTGATCTTAGCCGCTCTGACCAGTGTGAGGTGGTATCTCAGTGAGGTTTTGATGAGTATGTCTGAGGGAGCAACTTAAAACAAGTTCTTTTTTCCGAGCACTTGATTTTATTGCTTTCTCTTACAGATCGCTCCATATAAAGCCAACTTGGTATATCGATCAGCAGATTTAGAATCAAAACACTCTGACGTGACAGTTGCTACAAAAAAGTCAAGAGGACATTGTGTCAGAGGGTTCCTAGGCGGTCATCGTTTTTAAGGGTTTGTCTTCTTCATTGAGGTTGTCCTGACACTTGCGACGTTGCACGGGCGATTGCAGGCATTTGGTTAATACACAGGTCAGGACTGCTGTCTATCACGAGACATTTTATAGGTGAGAAGGCGGGCGTGGGAACTGTGGATCTCGGCGAAGGTGATAGTGAAACTGATGATCGATGTTGCAGGGGGTTCTACGAGGCAGTACTTTATGACCAACCACTTAGCGTTTGCTGCATAGGTGGGGTGCATTCTAATATGGACGTGTATACGTTCGTAAAACAGAATACGTATTAATCGAACAGAGTAAGTGTACGATGTGTAACGAGAAGCTTTGTGAGACTGTATTTCAGGTTAAGACGAACTTTGTGACATTTATGTGATTTTCCCTTTTGTTGCTGTTGAGTGTAGTTGGCACACAGTGTTACATTAGTCTCACGTCTTACGTTATCCTGGGCCCCACAAGCGTGGCCACCGTCTGTCACCACGTGGCACTGTTATGGCACCATCGGCTGTATTCCACGTGCTGCGCCTTCCGTCCGTGGCCTCCTCGTCCCGTGACTGGCGGCCTGGACCCCCCTCTCCCCTTCACCCATTTGCGATCCCCCCACCCACTCCCTTCTGGCAACCACGAGTTTGTCCTCCGTATTTATGGGTTTTTGGTTTTTTTTTTAGCTTAATACATGTAAGGGCAATCGTGTAGTATTTGTCTTTCTCTGTCGGACTTATTTCACTTAGTATAATGCTCTCTGGGTCCATCCATGTTGTTACAAATGACAAGATCTCATTTTTTTTTAATGGCTGAATCATATTCCATTGTGTGTATGTATGTGTGTATATATATGTAGATACATATGTGGATACATATGTATCTACATATATATATACACATATACACACATATACATATATACAATATATACACATATAGATACATATACACACACATGGATCTACGTATATATACATATGTAGATACGTGTGTGTATATGTATCTATATGTGTATATATATATATGTAGATATGTATGTATATATATGTATATATTTGTAGATATATATGTATCTATATATGTATCTATTTATCTATATCTATATCTGTATCTATATCTATATACACACCACATCTTTATCCATCTATTGATGGACACTTGGGTTTCTGCCTCATCTTGACTATTACAAATAAGGCTGCAGTAAACACAGGGTTGCATATATCTTTTTGAATTAGTGTTTGTTTTCTTTGGGTAAATACCTAGTAGTTGACTTACTGGGTGATATGGTAATTCTGGTTTTAACTTTTTGAGGAACCTCCACACTTCTCCACAGCGGCTGCACCAGTCTGCCTTCCCACCAACAGTGCAAAGGGTTCCCGTTTCTCCACATCCTCGCCAGCATCTAGAGTCTCCTGATTTGTTCGTTTTAGCCGCTCTGACCGGCATGAGGTGGTATCTGAGAGTGGTTTTGATTTGCGTTTCCCTGATGACGAGTGATGTTGAACACCTTTTTGCGTGTCTGTTGGCCTCTGGATGTCTTCTATGGAAAGATGTCTGTTCAGGTTCTTTGGTCGTTTTCTAATCAGACTGTTCGTTTTTGGTGTTGAGTTGTGTATGTTCTCTGTGTAGTTTCGATATTAACCCCTCATTGGATGTGTCGTTTGCAAATATCTTCTCCCATTCCGTAGGCTGCCTTTTCATTTTGCGGATGCTTTTCCTTTGCTGTGCAAAGGCTCTTTATTTTAGTGGCGTCCCAGTAGTTTATTTTTGCTTCTGTTTCCCTTGCCTTAGGAGACGTATCTAGAAAAATGATGCTAAGCCTGTTGTCCAAGGCATGACTGCCTGTTTTCTTTTAGGAGTTTCATGGTTTCGGGTCTCACATTTAAGTCTTTAATCCATTTTGAGTTTATTTTTGTGCCTGGTGTAGGAAAGTGGTCCAGTTTCATTCTGGATGTGGCTGTCCAGTTTTCCCAGCACCTTTTATCAAATGGACTGTCTTACATATTCTTGCCTTGAGGAGCCAACCTGTGAGTTGAGATCCGAGGAGTGAAGAGAAACACGGGCAAGCAGGTGCATTCTGGGAAGAGCCTCTGCAAAGGCCCTGGGGTCAGAAGGGCCCGTCTGCTTTGAGGAACCAGAGCGGGTCAGAGCAGCTGGAGGTGCGGTGGGCGGGTGGGGTCTCGAGCAGGGGAGGGACGTGACGTGACCCGCACTCCGCTGGGCCCTGGCTGCTGTGCGGAGAGCAGATTGGAAGGCCGGACTCCGGTTGGAGGTGGCTGCCAGGGACCCCGGCTGGCAGGGGAGACGCGGAGAAGCACACGGAGGCGAGGTACCCCTTGGGGCGGGGCCGCCACGCTGAACACGCACATCCTCGTGCATCTAGCAGTGGGCCGGGGACCCCCCCGTGTGACCCCCTGCAGCTGCTCCTTTTGGGCAGAACCGGCAGGGCCGCGGTGGGGAGGGTGGGTGTGGTGTGCGCCTGGGTGACAGGAGGTGACCGGACTGGGGAGCCCCCGAGACGAGCCCCCGAGACTGGGCGGGAGCTGTCGCGGAGACAGCAGTCAGGCTGGAGTCCCTCTGTCCCCGTCGGTCTGTGCTGACGCTGGCTGACATGCCCGGGGACGTCATCCCCCTGTGCCACGGCCCCTGGGTGCTGGGCCGTAACGCAAGGGGCAGGTACTGGCAGCCGTGTGGGGCCGGCCGGGCCTGCAGACAGGCTGGTGGGAGCTGTCACTGCTCAGGCGGGCCCTTCCACCCCTTGCAGCCCGATGCCACGCACCCGATTCTGGCCCAGACCCTCGGCTCCAGAGCTCTGGCCGGCGCCGAGCTCCCCTGTCTGCACCCGCCCCTTGCCCACACCTGAGGGTTTCCCTGCCCATGCCCTCTGCTCCTCCTGGTCCCGGCTTGGATCGTCCCTTCTCCCAAAGCCTGTCTCCAGAGACGGCGTGCCCATGCTGCCGTCCGCCCCGGCCCCGTGCACTCCGCATCTGGAGCATTTCCGTGACCCGGGGTGGAGCGGTAAGGTACGTAGCTGCTGCTGGATGCCAGGGTCTCCTGCTGGCCCCGAGGCCCCACGAGGGCGGGGGGAGCCTTCCTCACCCTGCAGCCCCTCCCGTCACACCGCCTCCCGCACGGCAGGCTGCCCATAAGGTGTGCCCGTGGACAAGTGCACGGGTGCCGGGGAGCCGTGTTACATGCCCGTGCGCACCTGCTTGTGAACGCCTGCCTGGGAGACAAGCTGTGCGGCGTGTTCGTGGGCGCCCGAAACAGGAGGCCAGAGCTGTCGAATTTAGGTTCTGGCCTTGGTTTGGGGGAACTGGTTTTGATCTGTAAATCCTAGCAGAGTGGTCCGAACCCAGATCAGCTCCTCCAGACTTCGTCTCATCGTAAAGGAACCCGGGAGATGCACAGATCGTATCCTCTGCCCCAGAAGGAGGGGAGGTCAGACTGGCAATAACCTGGCGACCGGCTGGGAGTCGTGGGAGGCCCGTGCCCACCGCCTTCCTTACGAAAGTCCCCGAGGGTCCCCTGGAAGGGGTCTCCCCGTTCTGCCTTCTGTTCTGTGTGCGGAACCGTGGGTGTGGTGGGCGTGATTCCCGGGGGGCTCCAGACACGACACGGAGGCAGCTTCACTTCTGTTCAGGGGATGCCCGCCGCCCCCCGACGCGATGCTGCTGGGCCCGAGGCCAAGCCCTTTGCAGACAAGGAGCCTCTGTGGCCTTCAAGACTGCAACACTTTGACCGTTTTCCAGGCGAATCCACAGAAAAAGTGAAACTGCCCACGAGCAGGTACTTCCTGCTGTTGTACATTGTGCAGAAGCGGGGGGCCTCTTTCGCCGCCTTGGTTGTGCCGTGAGGGTGGCCAGGCGGAGCCCGCGGGTCCCCCAGCCCCTGCCGAGGCGCCCCCTCCTTTCCTGCTCATAACCGACTCCCTTCCCCCGAGTACAACAATAAACAGACAGGACTTTTCCCCCCAAAGACCATGTGCACATACAGAAGAGAATCGTTCTGAACACACTGCTTTGTTGCCTTTATTTCCCTTAATTAATAGTACGAATGCCACAGCCTCTGTCTTATGGCCCCGTCCTCATCTATGGGCTCTGTCTCTCATGCTTACGTTCATAGCATTTGCTACGCTTTTCCGTTCGTCAGAAGTATGCACAGCGTGTTCATGGACGTCCCCGTATATAAATATACAATTACATGATTTCTTTCTCCCCTTAGGTTAACTTCCTAGAGGAGAATCGAACAATCAGATGGGTTTAAATGCTTTTTAGAAATATGCTTTTTTTGCTTTAATGTTTATTTCTTTTGAGAAAGAGAGCACGAGTGGGGGAGGGACAGAAAGAGAGGGAGAGAGAATCTCAAGCGGGTTCTGCACAGAGCCTGACGTGGGGCTCAATCTCACAACTGTGAGATCGTGACCTGAGCTGAGGTTAGGAGTCAGACTGAGCCCTCCAGGTGCCCCACATGCTTTTATTTTGTATTGGTTTCCGCAGAGGTTAACCCAGAGGCTCAGACTGGTTCAGAGACTTGCCTGGGGTTCCCACAGTATAAATGGGGGAGGAGGAAAGGGCCCCCGCGAGGTCTTCTCTTCCACGTGGCCTTTTCCAGCTGGAGGTGCCATCAGCTGCCCTGGAAACCTTGGATCGCTGCTGCCTGTCTGTGCGTGGCCCGGGCCCGTCCCCAGGGCTTTGAGAGCACGGGGCAGGGGGGGCGCTGTCCTCCCTCTGCCTGCGCCCTGTGGGCTTAGACAGTTTGTGGTGGTTATTCCTGCTTTGGATGCAAACCCAGGAGGTTTTAACACCTGGGGTTGTGTGTGTGTGTGTGTGTGTGTGTGTGTGTGTGTATTTGATTTGCGGACCCCTGTACTGGATAGATACCTCTCTCCCTGGGCCCCGGTGACAAAGGAGAGGCTAGCTGTAGGACAGCTGGGGAGGACTCCCAGGCTGGCACCGAAACCAGGCTCCATGGGTAGATCAGGGCCTCCCGAGAGCCAGATCAGCGAAGGCCTTGCTGGCAGCTGAGTGAGGAACCAGGAGAGAAGGGGGTCATCCTCTGTTCATCAGATCCTCCCGGGGCCCTGCAGTGGTCCACTGGGGCCATCAGAGGCTTGTAGCCTGTCGATGAGGCTTCTGCCTGCCGAGTTTTGCCTGGCCCACCGAACTGTCCTAGTGGCAGTTAAGGAAAAAGCCACTGAAATTGCTAAGATAAGGGAGGCCAGGAAAGCTACGTGGATACACCTTGCAACATCAGTGAATGAGCCGGGTCCCAGACTTCGAGGCACCAGGAGGCCGGATGCTCATTTATGTATGCATTTTTTAAATTTAAATTTAAATTTTATTTCATTTGAGAGAGAGAGAGAGGGAGAATGAGCAGGGGAGGGGCAGAGAGAGAGGGAGACACAGAATCCGAAGCAGGCTCCGGGCTCTGAGCCGTCAGCACAGAGCCCGATGCGGGGCTGGAACCCACGCGCTGTGAGATCCTGACCTGAGCAGAAGTCAGACACTCAACCGACTGAGCCACCCAGGGGCCCCTCCACAGATTTTAAATTCATGGCTATCTCCAAATGGTATTCTCTTTCTTATCTCGGAGAGCCATCTGACCCAGCCGTGTGGCAGAGCCTCTCAGAAACCGGGCACGGGAGCAGAGGTGTGTCCGCAGAGGTGTGTGGTTTCTAGAGGGGGTCTGGTTGTCACGACACTGAAGGGGGTGGGGAGGTGGGGGGGGCATCTGGTGGGTGGAGGCCAGGGATGCTGTTGAACGTCCCACGGCCCCCACACAGCGCAGTTATCCGGCCCCAGATGGCACTCGTGCCCGGGGGGAACAGCCCCGGTGTGTGGGGACAGGACTTTTTGTAACCTCTGGGCACTGGCAGCTGGCCAAGGAGCCCAGAAGTTCCGTGGGGCGTGTGGCCGGCAGAGAATTAGGGGCTGGCTCCCACGACCGGCACGTCGGCGGTGGCCGTAAGGACGAGGTGGTACTTTTCAGATAATCATGATACCCGTGAAGGAAGTTAATTTAAATGTGAAATAACAGAACTGCCAGATTTTTTTTTTTTATTATTATTTTTAGAACAGCATCGATGTTTCTATCACATCAGCAGTTTGAAATGAGGCGTAGTCCGGAATCATCTGCCGTAATTTGATATGCTTGATGGATTCCAAGTTCCCCAAAGAATAAAATGAATGAATGTGTTCAAGGATCACAGCTGTGTTCTCTCCTTTGGAAAGCAGTTCCCACCAGAAATCTTCCCGTTGGGTTCGGGTAGCTTGTCCAGCGGTTTCGGAAACGGCCTCCAGGACAGGCATGTTGGGACAGTTTCTGCCAATGACTGGCCGCCCGCTGGACGGCAGAGGGAGGGGACCCCACTGGCGCCTCCCGCGGGCACGGAGGACGCGAAAGGCCGGGCTGGGGGCATACGGCCGCTTCTGGGACGAGAGCCCGTGGCCTTCCCTGACGCCCGTCTCCAGCTGCCTGCCGGGGGCGTCTGTCCGTGTGTCCCCCGGACCCTGAAGCCTGCCTCTCCTGCACTTCCTGCTCCCCCAAGGCCCCCGGTGGCGGTGAATGGCGCCTGTCTCCATTCACCGGCCAGAGCCAGACAGTAATTATTTTAATCGCTTACCCACCTAATTAAACAGATATTAATTGGATGCCAACTGCGTGCTCACAGCGGCGTGCCAGGGCCGGCGTGGTTTCCGCTTTCGCGGAGCTCGCCGTGTCTTAGATAATCAGGGGCGCGAGGCGATCATTAAAATAAGTAGCGGGAGAGAGAGGGGTCTTCGTTTCCAGATGCCACGGGGAGGCCCGAAGTGGAGGGGACAGGGGCAGAGACCGAGGGGGGGTCTACCCCCCAGGTACGTTGGCGGTAAGCCCGGCCGAGCCGGGCGGCGGACTGGATGTCGCCGATGCGGGGGCAGGAGCGCCACGTTCCCGATTAGGTCACGGGGCGGGTAGGGCGCCGTTTTCCAGGCCAGAGGACCCGGCGAGTCGGGGCCCTTGGGGGTATTTTGGTGGAGGCGGCGGGGAGAGCACGATCGGTCTCGCACATGCTGAGCTCAAGACACCTAAGTGCCTCGGGGATTTGCCGGGAGCCTCGGAGTCGCTCGTTTCCCTTCGGGTCGGGGCGTCTTGTGTTACTTTAACCACCGTGTCCCCAGTTCCTCGACCGAGGCGTGGCACGCGATTGGTGCCTCATGAGCGTTCGTGGAGTGGGCGCCCGACGTGAGCTCCACGTCTCCCAGACGGCAAGCCAACGGAGAGTTGGGTCCACCACAAGGTTGTTCTGGTTTCGGTGGCGTTTACGCGGGGCGGGCAGCTGGCTCGCAGAGAAGTGGCGAGAACGGAGCACAGGACCGGGCTCCCCGAGGGTCAGCCGCGGCCTGTGTGCCGGGTCCTCCCGCTGGCCTCTGTCTCCCTGGGCAACTTGAGGGTGCATGGTGCACCCCGTGCCCCGTCCCTTCTGAATACTGCCACGTGCCTCCTGGTGACGAGGGGACAGGCCCCCCACTAAGTACCTGAGACACGCGGTGTGGCATCCCACACGGAGCTCGCGGCTGCCTCCGTGTGCAACCCTGTGTCGGCAAGAGCCAGACCTCCAAGGTCCCGCGGACCCTGTTGTCAGCGCCCCGAAATTCCTCGGGAGCCGCCGTCGTCGCTGCGCGCCCCAGACTTGCGAGCACACGATCGGTCTCTCCTCACCACCCCCGTGCCGCCCTCTCTGCCCACGGGTCCCGCCCCCGTGCTGTGACAAAAGCACGCTTTTGCACCGCGAGACATCTCCAGAGTTCTTTCTTGACCGTCGCGACGCCACGTCACTGGGAAGAAGGACGTTCTCTTAGGGGACAACAGTTTGTGACCCACGTCAGGGCATCAGCGTCCAGGTGACCCCCAACGTCGCACCCCCCGACCCTACTCTTACTCCGTTAGGCGTTCTTCCAGAATCCTGCTGTTTCCTGGTCCTCGGTTTCATCCAGGGTCGCAAATCCCACTTACTGTATTTCTGATCTCTCCGGCTTATTTATTTCATAACTGGACGTCTGTACCTCTTCTTGCCTTTAACCAGTGCCTGTCACCCCCCCCCCCCACCAGTTCTCTGTATTTAAGAGCGTGTTTCTTTGTTTTTTATTTGTTCATTTCTTTTTGTTTTGTTTTAGATTCCACATCCAAGTCAATCATACGGTCTCTGTCTTTCTCTGTCTGACTTATTTCACACAGCGTAACTCCCTCTGGGCCACGGTTGTGATGTCCCTTTACTCCCCTTTAATTCTGGAACAGTCGCTCAGAGGCGTTGTTGTGTTGGTTTGTTTTGTTTTTTGGTTTTTCTTTTATGGCCTTGACATTTTTTGCCAAGTATGGGCCAGTCATTTTGTAAAAAACCTCCCAATTTTGTTCGATGTTGCCTCATCGTGACACTGAGGTTGTGCTTTTTAAATCAAAAAAAAATCTTAAATTTCATTCTATTTATTTATTTTAAAAATTTTTAAATGGGGGCGCCTGGGTGGCGCAGTCGGTTAAGCGGCCGACTTCAGCCAGGTCATGATCTCGCGGTCCGTGAGTTCGAGCCCCGCGTCAGGCTCTGGGCTGATGCCTCGGAGCCTGGAGCCTGTTTCCGATTCTGTGTCTCCCTCTCTCTCTGCCCCTCCCCCGTTCATGCTCTGTCTCTCTCTGTCCCAAAAATAAATAAAAAAAAAAAAAATAAAAAAAATAAAATAAAAATTTTTAAATGTTTATTTTTTAGAGAGACAGAGTGTGAGCAGGGGCGGGGCAGAGAGAGAGGGAGACACAGAATCCGAAGCAGGATCCAGGCTCCGAGCTGTCAGCACAGAGCCCGACGCGGGGCTCGAACCCACAGACCGTGAGATCCTGACCTGAGCCGAAGTCGGATGCTCAACCGACTGAGCCACCCAGGCTGCCCCGAAATTTTAAATTTTTATCGAATTTTTAAATTTTTATCAAAAACACCACCAGGGTGACGTTGTGTCACGAGGGCGTCTGTCAGCCGTGACGGCAGGGTCCCGTGTGGCCAGGGCTGAGGAGGGGGATTCGTGGTCTCAGAGCCCCCCATGCTTGGTAAGCCTCCTCTGTGGGTTTGCACACCCTTTGTGGGCAGCCACAGATACTCCTTGGTGAGTGCAGGTCCCGGGGGAGTTTTAAAGAAAAGCCCATAAGGCTAATACTTCCCTCAACTAAATTTCAACTTCCTCTGACAAATAAAATAATTATAATCTCACCGTGTAAGGACGATCATATCTCTAATAAAGTCAGTAGGGATTTTGGGCGTTTAATTAGCAGCTCTCCCGACACACGCTGCAAGGCTCTTCAGGTGAGCTGCTCGTGTGCGACTCGTGAGACCGCAGTTTGCGGCGAGACCTTCCTTCAGACGGTGGTTGGCGTGTCGCGTGTCCCGCCCTTTGTTGCTGGTGCACGCCCGCGCTGAGATGTGCATTTTCATTTATTCCAGGAGGCTCGTTTGCTCCTTCTGTGTTCCACTGAAGAGATAAGTTTGTAATTTACTGTGACTTTATAAAGAAAGACCTAGTAACTCAAGAGCCGGGGTTCTTTCTGGAATAATTGGCCTGCAGGCACCTGCTGCGTTTTCCTAAGCCAGAGGCCCTCCCTCATCCCTGTCCCTCTCCCCGCGTCCCCCCTTTCTTTCTCCCTTTTTCCTCCTCCTCCTCCAACTCCTCCTTTCTCCCCAACCCCTGCCCATCCCCCCGCCCTTCTCTCTCATCAGAGACCCGAGGGTGGAAATGTTGGCCTCCAACCGCCAACCCGGGCAGGTATGCAGAACGCAGAGCCCTCCCCTCTGTGCGCAGGGGTGATGTGAAGCCGCCTCCTGGGAGAGGGTACTCTGGGCTGTGTCCTCCGTCCTGTTGTGACTGTCCTTCCCGCCCTCCCCACCTGCTGCTTTCCAGCCCAGTCGTGCCCTGCCCCCCACTCCTCCTCCTCCCTGTCCTCGCGGGCATCACCCAGGGACCGTCCTCCCTCCCAGCACCTCCCATGCACCGGACAGGCCGGGGGGGGGCGGGGGGGGGGGACGGCCGCTCAAGAGGGTCCCCGGACTCTGTGCGGGGCACTTGCCTCTGCAGACGGTGGCTCGGCGCCCCCATCTGCTTCCACCTACTTAAGCGGCTCCCGCCGCGTCCAGGGCAATCGAGTTTGTACACTTTGTGGACAAACTAGAGGTTCGGACACGGGCCTTTTTGCCTTCATCCGTTCGGCACGTGTGTGTCGGCTGCCTGCCGTCACCAGTCCCGGTGCTCAGGTGCTGGGATATGCTGGGGAGACCCAAGGACGCGGCCGGCTGGGAGGCGTGTGCGGTCTTCTGCGCCTGCGCCCCGAGCACCCCCGCAGCGCAGGTCTGTTAGGCCTGTCGGCCACCAGGTGGCGCCGTCCTACAGGTAACGCCGTTCCTCCCGGAGACCTGCGAGCATCCCCCGGAGGCAGGCGTGTGGGGCCCAGTGCCGCCCTCCGCCCCGTCCCGGAGGCTCTGTCGGTGGATAGGCCGGGATGCAGGGGGGCGGCGTTTGCATTTCGGACCAGTCCCCAGGTGACGCTGATGCTCCTGGTTCCTGGACCACCCCGAGGTCCACCGAGGCAGAGGCCGCGAAGCCCAGTGCTGTGCCCGCTGCTGCCCAACCCACCTGGTTCAGGATCCATGAACTCATTGGATCTTCCTGCTGCTTGGGGGTTAATGGCCCCATTTCACAGCTGGTGAGTGTGAGGCTGTTCTGATCCCAGGCGCACTCTCTTTCCACTGTCACCCTGGCTCTCCTGGGTGGCTTCAAGAGGAAGGCAGTGGGTGCATGAGCGAGCTGTCCTGGGAGAGGCGACTGACGTTGTTAGCTGGGCATCAGGCAGCATGAGAGAGGGACCAGAGCCGTGTCCCTGCCCCAGAGGTCGCTCTGGGCATCGGGCAGCATGAGAGAGGGACCAGAGCCGTGTCCCTGCCCCAGAGGTCGCTCTGGGCATCGGGCAGCATGAGAGAGGGCCAGAGCCGTGTCCCTGCCCCAGAGGTCGCTCTGGGCATCGGGCAGCATGAGAGAGGGACCAGAGCCGTGTCCCTGCCCCGGAGCTCGCTCTGGGCATCGGGCAGCATGAGAGAGGGACCAGAGCCGTGTCCCTGCCCCAGAGCTCGCTCTGGGCATCGGGCAGCATGAGAGAGGGACCAGAGCCGTGTCCCTGCCCCAGAGGTCGCTCTGGGCATCGGGCAGCATGAGAGAGGGACCAGAGCCGTGTCCCTGCCCCAGAGGTCGCTCTGGGCATCAGGCAGCATGAGAGAGGGACCAGAGCCGTGTCCCTGCCCCAGAGCTCACTCTGGGCTCTTGGGGACCCTGCTTTCCTTTCTTCTCATCTATAAGATGAAGGTCGGTCCTTGGTGTGGGGATTTGTTTCAGTTATTGTTCTGGGCGTTCAGTGGCCCTTTCAACCTACTAAATTCTTTCTCTGTGTTCTGTCCTTCTGGAAATTCTGGTAGCTGGACATAGACCAGCTGGAGTGGTCCTCCAGGAGGACCCAACTCCTCGATCACTTTGGGGAGATTTAAACTTCTTCAGAAAATAAATCTCTTATTTCTTTCCCCAGAGAAGACTCCAGTTTCTTGGCATCGGGGGTTCACGGAATGCCCTCACTGTCGTTGATGGGATGTCGGGACTCAGGAGTGACAGGGTGTGAGTTCAGTGTGGCGTCTTTCACTGGAAAATGGTGGCTTTTCAAAGCATTTAGGTTAATTGTTTTGTTTTAAGAGAACAAGATTCTCTAATTGAGTAGAATGACTGATGCCCAAGTATACCATCATATACTAGTTACGACTTGAAGAAAGTGATTCAAGGGTTTGAAAATAAAAGGTCTGGCTGTAGTCTGTGAGGCCAATGCAGAGGAAAAGAAACCATGGTCACGATTTTAAAATCAGTGAAAAGGAAATTATGTCACAACATCTCATGGTACAAAGGAGACCATTTTTAGCCTGTAATTTACTGGGTTTGAACCTTAATGCACCAAACAACATTCTATAACTGACAGGAATTTCTCAGGACCCTTGAATGCAAGCCCCATGTTACTGCATTATTTTTTCCCATCAAATTAAATCTGCCTCATCCTTTCCAGCTTGGCTGTTGGGACGTCCTATCTCATTTTCCCTGGGGAAGGTGACCTTTTCCCTGGGGTCATTTAGGACGCTTTGGGCCTTACGTAGCCCAGGAGCACTGGAAGAGGGGCCTCAGATCTTCTGTCAGTTGTGACTCTTTGTGAGACACTCGTTGCCCAGGTCCTTAGGGTGCACGTGAAGGCAGCCAGCTGGCCGGCTGTCGTTAAATCCAAGTGGGCTGTCAGGAAATTACAGCGTTGAAAAATAAACAAGATTAGGGGATCAGTGGAAGAATTTAATAGCTACTAAACACAGATGAATAGAGAATTAATGAATTAGAAAGTGGGATGGAAGGAATTACGGAGCATTTAGCACAGAGGCTGAGTCAGGACCCAGGAGCATGGGGCTCTGAGTCAGAGCCCCGTGCATAATCCACTTATGCACGTAGATTAGAGCCGTGGGCAGAGACGGGTGCAGGGCCGGCCGGAATCCAGGAGAAGAGGCTGGTCACCTTCCAGAACTAATGAGAGGCCCCGAGCCTCGGAGTCAGGAGTTATGGCAGACTGCAAGCGAGAAAAATGAAAAGAAACGCAAACCTAAACCAAGTGTAGTGAAAACAGAAAGGAGCAAAGACAAAGAGGACCAAGGGACTCGAACCCGTCTCCGAACACCTCCCGGCAGGAATGCCGTCCCCGGAGCCCGAGGCGCTGTGCCACCCTTGACACGCCCACGTGTGGCACGCTGCTGTCCCGTGGCCCCCTAAACTGCCATGTTTCCGTGCAGTCCTGACGGGCGTGTTTCCCTCCCACCCTCTTTTGTGAAGGTGGGTATTCCGGTGGCATTTCCACTGGATGACATGGGGGGCCACGGTCCCTATTTCGGGTCCCCGCGTCTACCCGTGAGTCTCCGGCGAATTAGGTACCTCTCAGGATTGGACGGTTAGGGGAGAAGAGAGCAGCATGTAGGGGGTGCACGCGTACAGGAGGAAAGGTTCCCTGTTCCTCTGTGGCCGGGCTGGACGGTAGTTGAGGGCTGTCTCTCCCTTAGGTAGAGCCACAGCTGGGCGGTGCCGGTCCGCGTACTCTCTACTCGGAGCTAAGCTGCGGGAGCGGAGCCGGCTTCGGGGTGCCGTCCTCTTAGATGCGACGGCCCTCACGGCAGCCCAGCTGCCTCCCAAACTCGGTCTCTGTCGACCTCCTGCCCATCCAGCGAAGCCCCGCCTCTCCACGGCCCTTTCCCCCGGGGCTGCCGTGTGGGGGTGGACCTGGCGAAGGGAAGGGCGGGCGGGCTTGGTGCAAGGTCACGGGCCTCGGTCACGAGGCTGTTCCCTCTCCGGCTCCGTGTGGGGTAAAGGGCGTTTCGCTGCTCCTGACCAGGTCAGATGATCTCCTTTGGAGGAACGCGTTGCACAGGTGAGAAACAAACACCCTCTTTGACTGGGTGCCGTTGACCGACCGCCCGGGTCAGCTCGGGCCGCCGTAACGCGGGGCCGTAGACCCGGCGGCTTCGGTAGCAGAAGTTCAGGTTTTCAGTTTGGAGTCCGGGAAGGTCGAGAGCGAGGTGCGGGACGGTTCGGTTCCTGGCCGGAGCCCCCCTGCTGGCTCGATGGCCGCCTTGTCGCCGTGTCTGCTCTGGTGCGGAGGGGGTAGCCTGCTCTCCGTCACCTCCTCCGGCAAGGACGCTGATCCCAGTGCGAGGCCTCACCCTCGAGACCTCCTCTAAGCCTGGTCAGCCCGCACAGGCCCCGCCTCCCTGGGCCGCCACCTTAGGAGCTGGGGCCTCAACCGGGGAGTGGGGCACAGGGGGGCACGAGTCGGTCTGTAGCACCCGCTCGACGCTTCTGTTGGATGTGGTCGCAGCGAGCCACGTTTGGGGCCACGCGGTTGTAGACCTGAGTGGGAAAGGGGAGGTGAAACAGACACAGGGCGGGGGGTCGGCGGGAGTGGCTGACCCGTGACGCCGAGGGACTCCGCCACGGCTCTGCTAAGACGTGAGCGCGGGTTTTGCGAGCCACGTCGTAAAATTATTTTTGGTTCACGGATCACAGTGGACCATCCAGTCGATTCTGACTTGAGGACAGTGACTGGGAGGGCACCTGATGCAGGACGGGCGCCCAGAAACCCTTCGTGGGGGGGATAGTCCGTGGGAGGGCACCTGATGCAGGACGGGCGCCCAGAAACCCTTCGTGGGGGGGATAGTCCGTGGGAGGGCACCTGATGCAGGATGGGCGCCCAGAAACCCTTCGTGGGGGGGATAGTCCGTGGGAGGGCACCTGATGCAGGACGGCACCCAGAAACCCTTCATGGGGGGGATAGTCCGTGGGAGGGCACCTGATGCAGGACGGGCGCCCAGAAACCCTTCGTGGGGGGGATAGTCCGTGGGAGGGCACCTGATGCAGGATGGGCGCCCAGAAACCCTTCGTGGGGGGGATAGTCCGTGGGAGGGTACCTGATACAGGATGGGCGCCCAGAAACCCTTCGTGGGGGGGATAGTCCGTGGGAGGGCACCTGATACAGGACGGCACCCAGAAACCCTTCATGGGGGGGATAGTCCGTGGGAGGGCACCTGATGCAGGACGGCACCCAGAAACCCTTCATGGGGGGGATAGTCCGTGGGAGGGCACCTGATGCAGGACGGGCGCCCAGAAACCCTTCGTGGGGGGGATAGTCCGTGGGAGGGCACCTGATACAGGACGGCACCCAGAAACCCTTCGTGGGGGGGATAGTCCGTGGGAGGGCACCTGATGCAGGACGGCACCCAGAAACCCTTCATGGGGGGGATAGTCCGTGGGAGGGCACCTGATGCAGGACGGCACCCAGAAACCCTTCATGGGGGGGATAGTCCGTGGGAGGGCACCTGATGCAGGACGGCACCCAGAAACCCTTCATGGGGGGGATAGTCTGTGGGAGGGTACCTGATGCAGGACGGCACCCAGAAACCCTTCGTGGGGGGCAGGCAGGAGTTGAGAGCCTCGGGACTTAAGTGAGGTCTGCTGGCAGGATGCCTGGAAGTCAGCCTGCCACGTGGTTTGGGGAGGAGACAGTGAGCTTGGTTTCGAATGTAGAGACTGAGGTCATCTGTGAAACCTCAGCACGTTATGCCCCGCGGTTAGAGGTCAGAGAGCCGCCCTCTTAGGAAGTGTAGGTCGCTGGCCTCAGCCCTGCGGTCACAGCAGGAGCCCCGCAAGGAAGCCGTGGCCTGGTGTCGCCCAGGGCTTGCCCGCTGCGCTCTCCGAGGGGACGCTTTTCTTTTACGTTTACACAGTCTCAGCCCCGGCAGGTTCGCCGCTGCCCTTCCAAACCTGCCTCCCTGACAATTCCCTTTGTTCTGACCTCTGAGGGATGACAGCCCGCATGCGTCTTCACTTCTCCGTGCGTGTTCACCCCCAGCCCTGCCTCCCGGGTGTCGGGACCCCCCCACACCCACCTGCCTGTCCTGCCAGCGCTGGGGACGGCCTCTGTCTGCTGTGGGCGCCTGTGGGCTTAGTGCAGTGGCTTGGGCGGCACCGGTGTGAGGTGCGTGCACCGTAAAAACTATACCTGCTGGTGGCCAGGTGGGGCGTCCCTCGTGGGCCCGCGGCAACGTGGGTGCCCTTCTCCCATCCTGCAGCAGGCAGTGCTGTGGAATCACGCACCCTGAGCGCGTCTGTGCGTAGACCCGGAGTGTTGGAGGGAAGATGCCGGTGGCGTAACAGACGGTGCTCGCGTTGCGCGTTGCCACTTTGACCTGCTCGCAGCGGCTCGGACGTTATCTCACGAGGCGCGAGTAGGGGGGATGCGTAATTTGCAGACGGGTGGAACGCGACCGTGACTCCGCCAGTCTCACGGGTGGGTGAGGCAGGAGCCGGATGCCTTTCTGCGTCCCAGCCGCGGTCCCGTGCTCAGCCTTACGCCCGAGCGGTGCGGCAGTGACCTCACCGGCCGGAAGCCGCTGTCTGCGGAAGCGTCCTCGACCGGTCAGTGCAGAAACGGGCTGAAGGAGGACCGAGGTCCCACGGAGGAGGAGCCGGAAGAAACGAGGTCGTGGCTGTGTGTCCCCCTCCCGGACTCGTGCACCTACACAGCAGGTGTCTCCAGCGTGTTTTTTTCCCCTGATTTTGTAATTTATTTTTATCTGTTTAATTTTTACTTATGTATATATTTTTTAATTTAGAAATGTTTTATTTTTTTTGAGAGAGAGAGAGAGAGAGGGGGAGAGAGAGAGAGAGAGCATGAGTGGGAGAGGAACAGAGAGAGAGGGAGACACAGGATCCGAAGCAGATTCCAGGCTCCAAGCTGTCAGCACAGAGCCCGACACGGGGCTCGAACTCATGAACCGTGAGATCATGACCTGAGCCGAAGTCGGATGCTCAACCGACTGAGCCACCCGGGCGCCTCATTTATGTGTGTTTAGTTAGTCACCTGCTTGTATCTGGACAACAGCAGTTTTCCACGTGTAATGAACCAGATCCTCAATATTTGTCACATACTCCCTGCCCGGAAATGGATTGGAAAAGACGTAGGATTTACCTGATTCGGTGCGTGTGGCCAGGAGAACGACTGTTCTGCGTTCTAGGCTTTCTCTTTGGATAGAACACTGCTCGGCAGGTGCAGTTTTCGGACCAGAGGCACGTGGTGGCCTGACACAGTGCAGTGACAGAGCCTTTGTCCAGCCAGGGGATGCCAGACCCTTCCTCCTCACCTGCGGGGTCACGGGCAGCTTTCTGGTGTAGGATGCACCCCCGACAGCATGTCCTTAGTCTTCCTGTCCTCCCCCCCCCCCATTGTGGTCACACCCACGGGACATCGTTGTCATGCTGAGAAAATACGGACCGGGCAGCCTTGGTGTCACATGCCTATTATTCCCCGCCCCCCACACCCCCCCCAACCCTCTGGCCATCATCCGGGTCTTTCCTTCTCCGGGCACCTTGGGCCCCCCCCCCCCCCCAGACGAAGGCCGCTGTTCCGGGGACGGCCAGGGCCTCCTGGGCCTTCTGCCTCGATAGCACCGCCGAAAACAGGGCTTTCCCGGGCACCCTGTGACAGGTGCACCGGCCCCGTGGCTGCATGTGCGTGGTCCAGGCTCAGAGATCTGCGTGGTTTCCCCGCTCCCCAGGCCCAACCCGCCCCTCCGGGAGCCTGGCCCCCAGGCCAGGCCAGCCACTTCCTTCAGGACCCCAAGTCTCAGGTTGGAAACCTGTCCTGTCTCTTGGCCTCTCTTCCTTGTGCCTCTCGAGAGAGGCTTGGGAGCCACCTGCTCCTTCCAGGGTCGTGGCCGTGGGGTTTCTCTTTTGCTTTCGTGACACAGAGAAGCCATCAGAATGCGAATGGGGGGTGAAGTGCCGTCATCCTCCGTACCGCCCCCAGAACCGAGAAAGCCGTGGGGCGGCCTGCCCGGGCTCGCGTGGCCACCGTGTGCCAGGGGACGACCCCTCCTCTCTCCTTCCTCAGCTCACCCAGGATGGGCGCACATCTGCCCTGCTACCCCTGTTCTGGGCGCTGCGTGAGCAGTGATGAGTCACACGTCCCCCTCCCCGGACAGGGTCCCGGGGGTCTTGCCGGCCATCTTCATACCCTTCACCAGAGTCCACGATCATCGTCCCTCCCACGGGACACTGGGCATCGTCCAGGGAACCAACACATCGTCCAGAAAAGCCAACCAGTCACCTGCCACCAACACCCCTCCCCCCAGTAAAGGCAACAATAGAACTGAACCCCGCACCCCAGATCGTGGCCGGGAGGTCAGCACAGGACCGGAACCCCATGCCCCAGACTGTCCCCAGGAGGTCAGCATAGAACTGGAACCCTGTGCCTCAGACTGTCCCCGGGAGGTCAGTAGCCTTGGGCATTGTGACCAGCGGGCCCTGTGCCTCCTCTGCATGGTCTCCTGGGGGCCCCGCTCTCCTCCGTGCAGGTGGGTGGTTGGGATCGCTGGGGCCCTGGCTGGTTGGATGTGGCCCTTGTGGCCTTGCTCTTGCCCGGGGTCCGGTCATGGCAGGGCCAGCCCCTCCAGCCCCGCGCCGGGGCAGGCTCTCCCCTTCCCGCTGGAACCCCCACGCCGGCTCCCCAGCGCCAGCTTCCTCTCGGGGCCCTGCCCCGGAGCCGTGCTGGTGTCCGAGGCCAGCTGACCCCAGAGCCCGTCCCGGGGCCGGCGCGTCGTGGGGCTGCGGTGGGGACACGCTGGGCGGACGGTGCCTTCCCGGCCAGCCCACCTCCCTCTAGGGTTCCTTCCTCCCATGTCCTCCCTCCGTGCTCTCTCTTCCCCCGGTGCTCCAGCCCGTCTGGCTCCTGTGGCAAGATGCTGTCGTCTTGCGTTTGCCTCTGTTCCTTCAGTCAGCTGCTGGTGGCTCCTGCCGGTGCCCAGGGCGGGCCCTGCATCCCCGGGCTTCCTCAGAGATCCCTGGCAGGGGGCTCATCTCTCACCCCGAGCCGGGCGAGCCTGCGTGGCCCTGGGGGGAGCAGCGCCTGCTGGGCAGGTAGCCCAGCAGTGAAGGCACTGCTCCGAAGGGACCCGGCCGCTCCCGCATCTGCGCCCGGGGACCTCTGCCTCCCGGACAGGCTCTGACGTGCCACCCCCGGGGGCCTGCCGCTCCCCTGCGGCTCAGGCACAGTGGGAGGGCCGTGCCTTGCCCACCGGTCGGCTGAGCTGAGCTACAGGTAGCGGACTCCCCAGCCCCCCCGGGTTCTTGGCCCAGATTGCTGGGCTTATTTGCTTAGGCCAGAGGTTGGCCAGTTACGGCTGATGGACCTCGCCTGTCCGGCCTCCTATTTTTCTGTGTCCCACAAGTTAGAATTATTTTTACGTTTTTTAAAAATTTTTTTAACGTTTATTTATTGTTGAGAGACAGAGAGACACAGAGCATGAGCAGTGGGGGGGCAGAAAGAGAGAGAGACACAGAATCTGAAGCAGGCTCCAGGCTCTGAGCTGTCCGCACAGAGCCCGATGCGGGGCTCGAACTCACAAACTGCGAGATCATGACCTGAGCCCAAGTCGGACGCTTAACCAACTGAGCCACCCAGGTGCCCCTATTTTTACGTTTTTAAATGATTGGGGGGGGGGGCATAAAGGAACGCTATTTCGTGATGTGAACGTGTATGAGATTCTAATTTCAGTGTTCATGGGCTGGTGCACAGCCAAGCCCACTCATTTCGTGGCATCTGGGGCTGCTTTTGTGTAATGCCTGTGTGGATGAGTAGGTGCCACGGAGACCCCGTGGCCTCTGAAGCTAACATACCCGCTCCCTGACCCTCACAGGAAAGTGTGCGGGCCTCTGGCGTAGCTGGTCCACACTGACGGGACCTTCTGCTGGGCCGGAGCCTCTGGGACAGGAATGGTGTTCCCATGAGCTCCGGGAGCCCAGGTCTGCTAAGCCAGAGGTGTGTCCCATGATCCCCGAGGGCCTCGGCCGCCCGGGCTTTGCAGGGGGCCGGGAGCCCCAGCATTCTGTCCTCCAGGGGCCCACCCGCTGCTCTCTGCGACGTTAGGTCCCAGGCAGAGATCCGGCCACTGAGGACAGATCCCATTGGTCCATGGCACCAGAGAGCACAAGGATGAAAAAACACATTACAACGCCTTGCGTGCAAACACTTTTAGTATTTTGAATATTTTATAGTTAGAGAGTAATTCACTGTTTAAAATTGAACACGAGACCTATTTGTCAAATGATGGATGAATACGTTCATCAAGGAATATATTCAACTACTTTGTTTCGAGAAAAGTACTTTGTTTCGTAAAACGTTTGGAAAGGGATTCTGTGTCTACGGAAGGATATGTGATTTCCTTAATCAGTTTGTTGTGTAAACAAGGGGGCATCTTCACATTTATTTTTTTCCTTTTCCAGAAAGGCATTTTTATAGAAGGGGTTGTATGTAAAGAATGGGAAGGGTTCGTAGCTTTTTGTTGGGATTTTACGGATTTCTTTTTTTTTTTTTTAATCTTTTAATGTTTATTTTTGAGAGAGAGAAAGACAGAGAGGGAGAGAGCATGAGCGGGGGAGGCGCAGAGAGAGAGGGAGACACAGAATCGGAAGCAGGCTCCAGGCTCTGAGCCGTCAGCGCAGAGCCCGACGCGGGGCTCGAACTCACGAACCGTGAGATGAGCTGAAGTCGGCCGCCCCACCGACAGCCACCCAGGATCAGGCGCCCCGGGTTTTACAGATTTCTTGACCGAGAAGTGTCCCTCCTGACTTGGGCATCTGTGGGCTCGAGAATAAGAAAGTTGCCTTCTCCAGCGTCCTGTGCAAACCCTACCACCTTGGCATTGATTTTCAGGTAGAGTCAGATGGCAGTGCGTGACTGGGCCTGAAAAGTTGAGGCCGGAAGCTGGGTCTAGAGAGACAAAACCAGGACGGAGGGGCCTCAGAGAGAGAGCGGGGGTGTGGGCGTATGTCGAGTTTACGTGTACTTCTGTTGGGGGGGCGGCGTTGGCAGGAATCGGGAGTCACAGCTCAGTGCGAGCCAGAGGTGAGGGCTGGAGTGAGGGGTCTGGGACCACCGGCAGGCGGTGGAGAAGGGGGCACAGGGGCGGGGGCGGTGAGGGGACAGGGGACAGAGGAGTGTAGGGAGTGTGCCTTCTCAGGGCACAGGAACCCCCCCGAGAAGAGTTGCCGTCTAGTTCTGCTTCTGCGTCAGCAAAGCCCGGTGCTGCCGAGCTGAGGCCGGTCGGCCCTGCGAACTGGCCACCTGTCACCGGGGGCCCCCCTGTGCTCACCTTCCCAGCCCTTCTCATTGTCACGCTTCCCTCCCAGCCACCCAGCGGCCATCCCTGTGCACATCGCTGGCCGTGTCACCCCTCGTCCCACAGCCCCCCGTCTCGGGGCCTCCCCTCCCTCCCTCCATGTGGAGAGTACCCCCCGCCAAGGCCGTTACCGGGGCAGACGTGGGCGGCTCGTGGGCTCCCGAGGTTTTGACACTGCGGTTGATGGCTTGGCACTGATTTTGTGTGTGAATAATTGCGAACCTGGATGTGCCTCGTCAGGTAGCACCCACACTTGGAGTCCATTCGTTCACTCAGGCATTCATTCATTCACTCACCCATTCATTCATTCGTTCACTCATTCATTCATTCATTCGTTCACTCATTCATTCGTTCACTCATTCATTCATTCACTCATTCATTCACTCATTCATTCACTCACTCATTCATTCATTCACTCACTCATTCATTCATTCGTTCATTCACTCATTCATTCACTCATTCATTCACTCATTTACTCATTCATTCACTCATTTACTCATTCATTCACTCATTTACTCATTCATTCACTCATTCATTCATTCACTCATTCATTCATTCACTCATTCATTCATTCATTCACGCATTCATTCATTCACTCATTCACTCACTCACTCATTCATTCATTCACTCACTCATTCATTCACTCACCCATCCATTCATTCATTCACTCACTCATTCACTCACTTACTCATTCATTCACTCACCCATTCATTCACTCATTCACTCATTCATTCATTCACTCACCCATTCATTCACTCACCCATTCACTCACTCACCCATTCATTCACTCATTCATTCATTCATACATGTAGCACCTGTGTTGGAGGGCCAGCACCTCCCAGCTCCCACGCTTGGCACGTGGACACCAGGGAATGAATGATCTCTGTCCACCTGCACCCTGTCTGGTCCTTTCCTCTGCCCACCCCCCCCCCCCCCCCCCGGCCTGCCCAGCCCCCTCTGTGCCTGCCCAGCCCCCTCCGGTTAGAGCCCACCCCCCACCCCCGCGTTGGCTCCTGGTCCTGGCCCTAGCCTCATGCAGCCTGGCTGAGCCCACCACAGTGGGGGCCCCCCATCTTACCGCAGACGCTGTGTCCCGGGGACTCGGTCTCAGTCTGCTGGAGCGACTGTAGTGACGAGGGTGCCACACACTGGGCGGCTCAACCCGCAGACACTTACCTCTGCCAGTCCTGGAGGCGGGAAGTCCAAGGTCAAGGTGCCGGCCGCGTGTCTGGTGAGGGCTCGCCCGTGGACGCCTTCTCGCTGTATCTTCACGTGGCCGGGGGCAGAGAGAGGGAAGCGAGGTCTCCTGCCTCTGCTTGAAAGGGCACTCATCCCAGTGAAGGCTCCACCCTCGTGCCCAAATCCCCCCCTGGTCCCGTCCCACAGGGGATTAGAGGGGACCCAGGAGTCTTTGGGGCCATGAACGTGCGGACCTCAGCCGGTGGGAGAAGCACGCTGGAGCAGGGGTGTGGCGATCAGAGCTCCGTTCTGGGGCCCAGTTTTCCCAGATGCGGCCACAAGGGAAACACGGCCGCCACCGAAGGACGTTGTGATGCCGCGAGATACGGGAATCAACACTGCGCCCTCCGGGCCCTCACCTTTCCTCGGGGCTCGGTGACCCGGCGAGTGGCACGTCGTGGCCACGTGATGGGCTTTCACCTCGTCCGACCACGTGTCCGCGTCCCGGTGCCACCTCTGTAGGGTTGAGCGGGCGGTCTTGGCCGCTGGGTGGCTTGGGGAGCCTAAACGTGGCGGCGGTTTACTCGTGGTTTAGACGGGTCCTGGCTCCGGGGACACGGCCCCCTTGTTGGAGACCGACCACCATCCTGCGTGCGGGCTGCTGTCCGCTTGAGCGTCTGTCCCGCTGTCCCCCGGAGGCGTCCCTGTTTGGATGACAGAGGGTGAGGCCACAGGATCTAGGAGACCCCGTCTGACTCTGTTGGTTCCTGGGTAAACGGCTCACACGACCCGCCGGCTCCCCGCCTCCAGCGCCCGCGGCCCTTCCACGCGTGCCGCGGCTCGGGCTGCGGTCGGCCGGGCCCGGCGGCTGCCCTGCCGCTCTCGTCCTTGGCCGCTTGCTGCTCCTTCTTCCCCGACCTTGGTGGCTCCGTCCTTCCTGTCTGTACGTCTGGGGCCTCGCGCTGCACCCGGATCCTACAGGCGCTGGGCTCCCACTGAGGCGCACTGACGAGTTCACGGCCAGGAGGAGCAGCCGGGCCCCGTCCGTGGAGGCCTTCGGCCCCGTCCCCCGCCGGCGCTGAGACGCCGGGATGGCCAGGACAGGTGCGGGGTCGCCGCCGGGAGGGACCGCGTGTCGTGGCCGCTGTGACCCCTTGTCCCCGCCTGTGGGCCGGTGGCCTGGCCTGCCCCCTCCAGCAACCGACTCCCCGCGTGTCTTCGCTGGAGCCTCACCTTCGTGTCTCACGTCCTGTCTTGTCTTCTTTGCTCTCGTGCAGCCTTGTCTCCCGTCACGTGCACTTTCCTGAGTGTCTCAGGTTGTTCACTGGGCGCCAGTCTGATGCGCTAAGTGCGTGCGATAACCGTTATCACACCGGGAGGCCAGGATAACGACGCTGCCTCCCCGCCCTGCGGGAGGGCCAAGGAGCCTGCGGTGCCTGGCAGCCTCGGGGGCTCCGAAGACACCTCTCGGGGTGGGCCCCACCCTGCCCTCTCCCACCCTTCCCTGCCGTCATCTCCCCTCCTTACCCCTTCCCTGCCATCTCCTCCCCTGCCTTCCCTCACCCCTTCTCTGGTCAACCCTCCCCACCCCTCCCTTCCCCAGCCCTCCCTCATCCCTTCCCTTTGTCTCCCCTCCCCTCTCCCACCCCTTCTTTGCCCTGCCCTGCTCACCCCTTCCCTCTCCTCCCTACCCCTCCCCTCTCTCCTCCTCCTACCCATTCCTTGTCCCTCCATCCCCTCCCCAGCCCTCCCTCACCCCTTGCCTTTGTCCCCCCTCCCTTCCCTACCCCTCTGATCCCCCCTCTTCCTCCCACCCCTCCCTGCCCTACCATCCCCTCCCCAGCCCTCCCTCACCCCTTCCCTTTGTCTCCCCTCCCTTCCCCACCCCTCCCATCCTCCCTCTTCCTCCAACCCCTCCCTGCCCTACCATCCCCGCCCCAACCCTCCCTCACCCCTTCCCTTTGTCCCCCCTCCCTTTCCTACCCCTGCCTTCCCCCCTCCTCCTCCCACCCCTCCCTGCCCTACCATCCCCTCCCCAGCCCTCCCTCACCCCTTCCCTTTGTCCCCCCTCCCTTCCCTACCCCTCCCTTCCCCTCCTCCTCCCACCCCTCCCTGCCCTACCATCCCCTCCCCAGCCCTCCCTCACCCCTTCCCCTTGTCTCTCCTCCTCTCCTCTCCCTCCGGGCTAGGCTGCACGAGGCCCAGATTTCAGGATTTCACGGAGAGCTTCTGTCCACTCCCCAAGCTCTGTCCGAGCTCCCAGCGGCTGCTGTGGAGTCCGGCGTCCTGGGTCTGCTCGCTCACTTTCCGTGGAATCCCGTGCACTATGTGCTGATCATGAGAGCTCTGTATTCTGAGGGTTCACACCCGAGATACCCTAGGAAGTGGTAGGTGGGGGATGAGAGTCCCGTGTGGGTGTTGGCTGTGCCCCCCCCCAGGGGGCTTGCCTTAAGACCCACGGACACACACAGTCTCTGCTCACACACCCACCGGAGGTGCGCGGAGGGAATCGGCGCACGTCACGCCGGGTGGCTGTTTGGTTGTGATTCTGGCTGAAGCTGAAGCTGATCCTTCCTGAATGGAGACCTGACATCTTAACAAAAACGGGTCATTACTGTGCTGTCATTTCGGACCCGTGTGACAGCGGCCCCCAGCGGTCTGTCCAGGCTCCCGTCTATGGCCAGGCTGCCTGGCTGCCTGGCGTTGCAGCTCATGGGACTAAACACGTCCGTTTGCAGCGGGGGCTGGCGGAGAGGTGCTGTGCTGGGGGCTCGATGTTCCCGAACGTCTGCTGCTTTTCCTTGGACCCTTTGTTTTCTTAGCTGTGTCTGGACGGACGACGAGCTGTTTAGATTGTCTTGGTGTGTCTGATTTTTTAAAAGAATTTTTAGTATTGGGCTAAATGGGGAAGGGGCATTAAGGAATCTACTCCTGAAATCATTGTTGCACTATATGCTAACTAATTTGGATGTAAATTAAAAAAAATTAAATTAAAAAAAAATTAGTGCTTATATTTGAGAGAGAGACAGAACGCGAGTGGGGGTGGGACAGAGAGGGAGACACAGATTCTAAAGCAGGCTTCAGGCTCCGAGCTGTCAGCACAGAGCCCGACGCGGGGCTCGAACTCACGGACCGCGAGGTCATGACCAGAGCTGAAGTCAGATGCTTAACCTCCTGAGCCCCCCCAGGTGTCCCTGGTATGTCTGATTTTGAAGCTCCCCGCCTTGTGCATTTTTGAGGTGGCAAAGGTGACCCAGTTGGGTATCACTTTATCCTTAAAAAGATAGGAAAGCGTCCAAATATGACTTTTTCTTGAAATATATGTGGCCTAAACAGAAATAAACGTTTTGATAAGCGCTCATAGTCGTTTGTTATCGCCAAGGCCCGAATACCGGACAGACCCACAAAGGTGCTGGTCACAATGCACTGTGGTAATGGCCTTTCGCCTGCTTTGGATTTTCACTTACGGATCCTTTTCAAAGAGGACAGAGAGGCCTTGCTTCAGGTGTTAGCGAACACGCTCCCTCAGTGTTGCTATTTCGCCCACGTTTCCTTTTACGTGTAAGTATTTGGAAGTTCTCGATCGTTGGTGCTGCGTGTAAAATGGATGGCCTTCACCATATGGCCGTGGACGATCACACGTTTACTCCTGCAACAATGCGCTATATTTGTGAACCGTCTGATTGAGAGGACAAATCCCGCACACGAGATCTTCAGCTTAGTTCGTCTAGAACGCACTTTACATATGAAAGTGAGTGTTCAGGCTCGGGTGACAGGCTCACACAGCACGGCCTATTTGTAGCACCGATGGTGGTCCCTCGGCCGTTGGGTTTGCCCCGAGCGTGACACAGAGGCCGGGTGGGGGTCGCCTCGTGGCTAGCCCTGAGGGGGGGCCCGGGCTGAGCGTGGAGCTTGCCCTCAACGTCCTGCTCCGGAGTCATCATCTCGATGGAAGTCTCCCCGCCCTTCTTCCAGGCCACCTTGGCACCAACTCTGGTTCTCCAAAGCCAAAACCTGCCTGCCGGCGGTGGGGGCGGGGAGGGGGAGCTCAGGCACATGGCGATGCCCCGAGGCCCGTGCCCAGGCTGGAGGCACCGGCTGGTGGAGGCAGGGCCTGGCCTCGCCCGCGTCCACCACCTCCGCCCTGCTGCGGGGACCCGGCCTGCCTGTGGGATGAGCCTGCCTTACAGAGGACACAGGGCTGCTTAAAACGTAGCCAGGACCTGGGGTCCGAGGCCCCGGGCTCTCGGTCTGATGACTTTTCTGTACGTTGAGCTATAAAAATCCCACCCCACGGAGGGCCTTTGGGAATCGAGCGTCCTGCCTTCCTTCCAGAAGTGGAAGGGACCCTCCCTTGCTCTCAGGTCTGGAGGAACCCTTTCTGATCTCCCCCCCGGGACGCGTTAATAATAATCTAGACGTTTTCAATGCATATTGTGGCTGCGTGAGAAATCCAAGTCGCCGAATTTTCAGAACCTAAGCAGTTAATGTTAGAAATTTTGCTGCAAATAAATTGATCAGTATGCAAGACAGTTTTCACGGCTGAATCATGGTCCACAGTTTAGGTAAACAGATCTGTGATGACATTTTCTGAGTGGAATACAAATGCCGTTCATTTCCTCCCAGCGGCTCCTGGCTCTTCTTCTACACGGATAACAGATTCTCCCAAGAAGGTGTTGGACACCAGGAAGAAAGATCTTTGTTTAATCCCTCTGAAAAGGTAGGGCTGTGATATCGGGTGCGATTTCCGTGAAAGGAATTGCTCTGAGAGACATGGCTGTTGGGAGGACATTTTTCTTTGCCTATTAGCTGCCTCTGTGCACCCCCGACCCCCGGAGAGACCCCTTCTGGTGTTCTGATTCTTGGAATTGTCGTGAAAACATCATGTTGTCTTGTGAAAGTTTGCACGTAATTAATTTTTCTCCCCATGTTGTGAATGAAGATCGAGGGATATTTTTCTTATTGCGATTTCCATGAAATAGCAGGGTGGGGGGGGGGGGCCCGGGGTGTTTTCTCACTTCCTCGTGCCGCCGGCATCCGTGATGCTCCCGGGCTCCCTTCTCCCCGCGTCCTCGCTGCCTGTGCCGTGTGGTAGGGATCTGGCACAATATGTCTGCGTCTGAAATGGGAGCCGGTCTTGAGCTAGATGCTACATCACGAGCCAGCTCTGTTCTCTGGGTGGTGGCAAGGCTTTCAGAGCCCTTAGCTCATACTGATGTTAAAACGAGCCGAGAAGCTCATTGCAACTTTGCGCGAGGCAGGCAGTCATTTTGCCCGTGTGTGTGTGTGTGTGTGTGTGTGTGTGTGTGTGTGTGTGAGATGGGAGTCGGTGCTTCCCGGGGTGGGGGGTGGGGAGCGTCTGTGTTTGGAGTCAGACCGCTGTGGACAGAGATCATTCTGCCTGTTTGTGCATTTGCCGTCGGTCATGACCCCGGACCCCGCGCCCAGGTCTGTGCACCAGGGCCGCCTTTGAGGTGGGGGAGGAGTGTTGATGTCGCAGGAGGTGGGGACCGCCAGGGCACGGGAGCCAGGGGGCACGCCCCCCAAGGGCCGGGCCGGGCGGATCCGGTCAACAGCTCTGCAGCAGTCAGAGGAATACATTTCGGAAGAGGGCACCCCGTACATCCTGCTTCATTTCTCCCAGAGCGTTTCCACGGCCAGGATGGCATAGGTGTGGCCTCCTCCAGGAAGCCTTCCTGGGCCCTCGTGGGCATTCCCACAACGTGCTGCCAGGCCACCTGC
The DNA here is from genome assembly GCF_018350215.1 of Panthera leo. Taxonomy (NCBI): domain Eukaryota; kingdom Metazoa; phylum Chordata; class Mammalia; order Carnivora; family Felidae; genus Panthera; species Panthera leo. Next base: position 1,615,853 of record NC_056684.1, read on the forward strand.
GCAGCCCGCGGCCCTCGCGAGGGCTCTGCCCAGCCCCGTCGCCACCAGAGAGGCAGGAGGGGTCCTCTCGTCTCTGACCACCCAGCCTCTGCCAGGCTCCCGGCGCCAAAAGCAGAGCTTCGCGAATGCCGTTTGTGATCGCGACGGGGCCCCATTTTCTTACAGCAGCCTCTGCAAAAGGAAGCAGGGTCCGGATTAATCCCATTTCCCGGTTGGAGCACAGGTAGAGAAACAGAGTCGCGCGATGGGGAATCCAGGCCTGTGCCCAGGACCCCGAGCTGGCACACGGCCCTCGGGGTAAGAGGCCGGAGGGAGGTGTGAGCTCGCGCCCCGCCCGGCCGCGGAGGCCCCGTGTGTCAGGTGTGTGGCGTGCACAGATGCAAATGCGCATCCGGCCCGACCATACTTTCCTTCCTCCTCCGGAAATTTTTTGCCCCATAGTCTCCGTGTGGGAGGATCAGGTGATCGAGGCTTTTTAGAATCTTCCCTTTCTGGGTGCTGACGGCGACACATGGAGTATTTTGGGGCGTTGACATCATCTCTTCCCTCCTGAACGCCCTCTTCGCAGCTTGCATCACTCAGGCCCTGCCATCGTCCACCTGGACGGCTGTGACCTTCCTTGCTTCACAGCAGGAGCAGCACAGGTGTGGTAAGAATGAACCACAGGGGACCGGGCCCAGGCCGGGGAAGGGACCGGCCAGGGACAAGCTTCCTGCAGAAGTAATGTTTGAGCTGAGCTGAATGACTGTTAGGAGTTAGCTTGGTGAAGAGGGAGGAGAGCGTTCTTGCCACAGGACATAGCGTGTGCAAAGGCCCTGAGGTGGGAGGGAGCACGCCGTGTTCAAGAAACAGAGAGCAAGCAGTGTGACCAGAGCTCAAGACGGGTGGGTGGCAGCCTGACCACACGGGGACTGGCTGGATGTGGCAGGGAGCTCCACATTTGTGCCGGGAGCGGACAGAAGCCGCCAGACGATATGAGCGAGGCTGGTCTTGGCAGATCTGGCCCCCGTGATGATGCGTGGGGGGGAGAGTAGGTGCAGGAGGCCAGCGGACGGGGGCCTGAGGCAGGCCTGCAGCGGAACCCAGAGGTTGGAGAGACCTTTAGGAGTAACAGCAGGACCCAATGGTGCATTTGGGATCATGGCCAAGCGCCTGGACGAGATGCCCTGGGGAGAGGAGAGGTGGAGGGGAGCAGGGAGACCCAGGAGGCGGGGCCTGTGAGTGGGAGGGGCGTCTGGCACCTTGAAGCCCGGGGGAGGGAGCTCCAGGTGGGCGAGGCGGGGGCAGCTCTCTGGTGGGGGCACGGGGACAAAGGCCTGAGTGCCAAGGGCTGCACGGGAGGCCCCGAGGCTTCAGGGTGACCCACAAGGGACAGGAGACTACTTTACCACGTGACAGACTGTCCCTTGTACAGTTGAAAGTCCCTCATTTGTTTGTACCGTGGGTTTGCATTTTGCTACATGATCTGTCAGTAAAACCGTTCATGTTTCTGGGCCGCACTAGACGCTTCTCCTTTCTCATGTGGTCAGCCCCAACTACATGGGAAAGTCCGGGTGAGGACCGTGACCTTGCCTTCCCTTCCAGCGTCTGCTGGGGCCGCCAAGGGCCTGGGGTCCAGGACTCCCCGGCTCCGCTGGCCTGCCTCCACCCTCGTGCAGGGGTGTAGGGCCATGTCTGTGCACCTGCTCGGGGACGCTCCCGGAGGGCCGTGTCCACGTTGGGGTCAGGGCGGTGTTCCCGCGTGTGCCCGTGTGTGAAGCCCCGTGGGGGCACGGGCAGGGCGGAGGTCGGGGAGGTCAGGGACGGCACAGGGGTGGAGGCACACTCGGGGCCTGTCTGCTGACCCCACCTGCAGTGGTGGTGCTGTGCAGGGAGGCATGAAGTTGGCCCTGGAGAAGAGCTCCCCCCTCACAGCCCTTTGCTCCCACATCACTCGGTGAACTGTCGTGAACGGGGGCCGCTGAGCGATCGGGAGGGCCCTCTGTATGGCCGTACCCCCCTTTGTGGCCCAGCACATAAAATCCTAGAAGTAATTTCATTCCTTACAGTAAGAAAATGACTCCCGGTTTTGTTAGCGTCTGTGTGTTTAATTTGGCCACGTTTATGTGTTCTTTTTAAGTGTATTTATTTATTTATTTTTTTAAGGTTTATTCATTTTTCAGAGGCAGAGAGAGACAGAGCGTGGGGGGTGGCAGGGGCAGAGAGAGAGGGAGACACAGAATCCGAAGCAGATTCCAGGCTCCCGGCTGTCAGCACAGGGCCCGACGCAGGGCTCGAACTCACAAAACAAGAGATCACGACCTGAGCCGAAGTCGGTTGCTTAACCGACTAGGCCACCCGGGTGCCCCAAAGCTCTAACATCTTCGTCCCCCTGTCGGCTCGCGCCCGGTGTCCTGCAGAGGCTCGGAGGGCTCGGGGGTGTGCTCAGGGGGGTCTGATGGAGGCAGAGGAGGTCCACCCGTGCATAGCGTCCAGTGGGCCAGACAGGGTGTCGACGTGCCACGAAGACGGGGCCTGCCCTGCCCTGGCCAAGCCTGGGCACTCGTGCAAAGCAGCCAGTCTCCTTCTCCTTGCTCCCCTCATTCATCTGAGGAAAGGATTGGACAGTGGGTGCCCCTTAGTCGGGTTTTGGGGACCTTTGCTTTCTGTGTCTCCCTCTCTCTCTGCACCTCACCCGCTCATGCTTTCTCTCTCTCTCTCTCTCTCTCCCTCTTTCTCTCTCAAAAATAAATAAATGTTACAAAATCTAAAAAAACAATAAAATAAAGGACGCTCCAAGGAGGGCGAATGGTGTGTGGCTTTTCCTAGCTTGCTTAACCGTGGAAAACTTTTTCTCGGAGAATCTGAGGGGACTGACTCTGTGTGGTTTGTTTTGGGAAGTGGCAACTTTCGTTTTCACCCGTATTTGTGCTGGCAGAGGGATTTTGCCTTCCGTTTTGGGGCCTTCACGGACTTCATCTGTTTCAGTCCCCCTTTCAGAAAAAGGACGGCTTTCTTATCAGAAGCAGCTGCGGTGACAAGGTCATCCCTGTTCACGCTGTCTAGCTGTCACCAATCCAGTACAGTAATTGTTGACAGGGGAGAGCATTACCTTAAGAAAGGGTTTTTTTTCCCCCCCAGAGTACTTTCCAGCGTGTACCTTCGTTTAAAAAAACCCAGCAACTGTGACAGCTCTCGGATTTCTGTGATCAGAGCCCAGCAGCTAAATAAGGTTTTGTTTGTTAGTATTCTAAAATTCTCCTTCAGAAGTTTGGAGCACAGTCGTTTGAGTTGACCTTAGAATGTGTTTATGAAACTCGATGTCTTTGGAAGTAATGTGGGGCAGCTGTCGGACGCCTGCCTGGTTTCTGGAAGGAGGCGGGGCGTGGGAACCCGCCCCTTCTGAGCACCTCCGGACCCCGGGTGCCCGTTCTCCGCTGACAAGGGCCCCAATTCCCGTATTTATCCCGACCTGTCTTCTCGAAGCACATCTAGGAAGCCTGCAGCTTCCCTCCAGACCAGGGTAGGAGCCGGGCCGGGCAAGTGTGGGGCCTAATCTCCAGAACAGTAAGCAGAGTCAGAGAGGACCCTTGAATATTTACTTTGGCGTTTAGCACTCTGCCTGAGTTCAGGAACCCTCTACAGAGTAGGAAGGAGAAGCCGTTTAGCTGTGTGGTTTCCCTGAAATTGGGAATGTCCGAGACGGCCTCAACCCGCTTGCAGAAGCGTCCAGCTCATTAGGAGTGAGGTGTTCAGAGAGTGACGTACAGGAAAGGTCATGCCAGACCTTCTCCTCTTGTTTTGAAAAATGTACTTACTTAAACTCAGGTCAGTTGACACGTTGTGTAATAATGGCTTCAGGGGCAGACCCCAGGGATTCGTCGCCTCCATACAGCACCCAGGGCTCATCCCAGCAAGCGCCCTCCCCAGTGCCCATCCCCCACGCCCATCCCCCCACCCACTCCTTCCATCAACCCCCACTTTGTTCTCTGCATTTGAGTCTCTTATGGTTTGTCTCCCTCTCTGTTGTTTTTTTTAAATTTTTTTTTTTTAACATTTATTTATTTTTGAGACAGAGAGAGACAGAGCATGAACAGGGGAGGGGCAGAGAGAGAGGGAGACACAGAATCTGAAACAGGCTCCAGGCTCCGAGCTGTCAGCACAGAGCCCGACGCGGGGCTCGAACTCACGGACCGCGAGATCATGACCTGAGCCGAAGTCGGACGCTCAACCGACTGAGCCACCCAGGCGCCCCTCCCTCTCTGTTTTCATCTTATTTTTCCTTCCCTTCCCCTGTGTTCATCTGTTGTGTGTCTCAGATTCCACAAAGGAGTGAAGTCCTGTGATATTGGTCTTTCTCTGACTAATTTCGCTTGGCATATCTCCCTGTAGTTCCAGCCACGTTGTTGCGACTGGCAAAACCTCATTCTTTTTGATCTCCGAGGAATACTCCACCGTAAATTCCACATCTTCCTTGTTCATTCACCAGCTGGTGGATCTTTCAGACCTTCTTGTTCGTTACGTTAATGCTCATCCTGGGGAACGTGATCCCGTGAGAGCTGGGGCATCGGACAGGCCCTGTCACTGGCTCATCCTGCGGCCCGTGGTGATGCTTTGAGGCTCCCTGGGCCTCAGTGTCCTCGTGGTGAGCGGCGGGGCCATGCAGGGCTCTATATCCAGGGTTCTGAGTCCAAATTCAAGATGGGGAACAGTCTTCGCCCCTGAGGACGAACGCCCAGGTGGCAGGGGCCGCGGGGGGCTGACTCCTGCCTCTCGGTGGGTTTGCTGCATCCGAGCGGTTTTGCTTTCCGTGGTGCTCGTTCCCCTCAGGTTTTGGCCACGCTGCTGCGTCCGTGGAAGTCTTACCTGCCTCCAGGTGTCCCTCCAGGTGTCCCTATGAAAGCTGCAGATCTGTGCCCTCTTTCACCACCTGGCTCTGCGTAAGGGCACCTCCTAGAGGCCGCTTCCGGTACTGCTGGGTGACTTTCTCGCTCGTTCCTTTCGCGGCATTGACAGACCCTCTCTTGTCTGCATTCCAGAAATGGCTTCGGACATCCCTGGATCGGTGACATTGCCTGTTGCCCCCATGGCGGCCACGGGACAGGTGAGGATGGCGGGAGCCATGCCCGCCCGTGGAGGAAAGCGGCGTTCCGGGTAAGCACCCTCAGCGTTTCCAGGAATCTGGCTTAATACGTGTTGGGCAACACTCTCGACCCGTGAGGGCAATAGTGTCTCTCCCCCTCCGGAGAATCAAAGCTCAGCGGTTTGCATACTGTTTAGATTTTGCAAGATTCCCAACTCTGCGCATGATTTGCACCCAGCTGGGACCTTCTGTTTGCTTGTCCTTGTGAGGGGGAGGTGGGTCGCGGCCCCCTGGGCCCTGCTCAGGCCATCTCTGGGAGGGGGCGCCCCTCCGTCCCCCTGCCTCCGCACGCCAGCCGGGGGGGGGGGGGCGCGGGCTGCAGGCCTGAGCTCCGGGTGGGTGGCGACGACCCCCCTGGTGCTCTGCCTCTGCTCCGTCCTGTGCAGGAATTTGTAGGAATTCCTTTCGAAACCTTGGCTACAGCCCGGCAGCTGAAGGCCAGGCGTTTGCATTGTCTGCTGCTAATGATGCTGCTGAAGGGGTGCGGGCCAGGGCTGGGGGCGGGGGGTGCCGGGCGGACGTGGCCCTGGAGCTGGGGGGACCGAAAACCGCATCTCGTCATGAGCATAGCACCTGTGGTCCCAGGCGCGGGTCTAAAGAACGAGGCAGCTGACAGCAATCCCTGCAGGGAACACGGGACGGACGTTTTCACACCCCGTCTGACCCCCGGCCCTTTGCCCATCAGGTCAGTGTTGTCCCCAGCGAAATGGCTGATGACTTCCTCCTGACGGACATCAGTCTGTCACGGTGCGCCGCGTGGCCCTTACGCGAGGGGCCGGGATTTCCAAGGGTGTCGGGGGGCGGTTTGCAGAGGCCGAGAGGCGGAGCGCAGGGCCCGCCCGCCCCAGCTGTCCTGCGATGCCCGGCCGCTCGCGGCGTGCAGGTGCAGGACCCCACAGCCACGGGGCCGGTCCTCAGGGCAGAACCCCCACACCGGCCGTGGGGTGAGGCTGAGGCCCCGCCGCGCCACTGCAGGGGTGCGGGTCCCGTCCGCCCCTCAACCGACTTGTCTTTTAACAGATTCTAGGTGTTTTGAACTTACTTTATTTTTTTTTTTTATGTTTATTTGTTTTGAGAGAGAGAGAGCTCACCGGGAGGGGAGGGGCAGAGAGACGGAGAGAGAGCATCCCAAGCAGGCTCCGCCCCATCAGCGCAGAGCCTGACACGGGGCTCAGACCCACGAATCATTGAGATCAGGACCTGAGCTGAAACCAAGAGTCGGATGCTCAACCCACTGAGCCACCCAGGCGCCCCTGAAATTATTAAAAAAATGTTTTTAATGTTGGTTTATTTTTGAGAGAGAGAGAGAGAGAGACAGAGCATGAGCAGGGGAGGGGCGGAGATAGAGGGAGACGCAGAATCCAAAGCAGGCTCCAGGCTCCGAGCCGTCAGCACAGAGCCCGACGCGGGGCTTTGAACTCAGGAATGGCGAGATCATGACCTGTGCCTGTCGGACACTTAACCCAATGAGTCACCCAGACGTCCCTGAAATTATTTCAAACGTGTGGCTCCCTCACTTCCGTCCCCTGGAGACGGAGCCCCATGGCTGGCCTCGTCCTTTCTCAGAAGAGGCCAGACGGTCAGGCCCAGCCCGTGGTTTGCAGGGTGATCAGCCCCTCGGTACCGGGGGCCGGTGCTGAACCTCCAGGAGTCCTGCCCCACTTCCCGTCCCGCTCGGGGCTGGGCCACATGGGCCCGCAGCCCACAGCTGGACCCTGACTTGTGCTTCCGCCCCTGGCTGGCAGTTGGGTTGTGGTCAGTGTCTCCTCTGCAGAAGTTGTCCCAGCTTCCCTTCCCGAGCAGACCACACACAGCACGTCCTGGAGGTCGGCACCACCCCTGCCCAGCACGTCCAATGTCAGGAAAAGAAAGGAGGGGCGCCTGGGGGCCTCGGTCGGTTGAGCGTCCGACTTCAGCTCAGGTCATGATCTTGCGGTTTGTGAGTTCGAGCCCCGCGTCGGGCTCTGTGCTGACAGCTTGGAGCCTGGAGCCTGCTTCAGATTCTGGGTCTCCCTCTCTTTCTCTGCCCCTCTCCTGCTCAAGCTCTGTCTGTCTCTCTCTCAAAAAAAAAAAAAAAAAAGTTAAAAAAATTTAAAAAAAGAACAGAAAGGAGAGGTTCAGGAGGGGGTACGGTGCTGACCATTGGCCGACTGTGGACAAGGCATGGGCCCTTTGCCACAGATCAGGAGGCCTGTCTTTCGCGGTCCTCCCTCGTGAGGAAGGTGCCGGCTTCCTTCTCCCCGTCACAGGGAGGGGAGCGAGCACACTGTGGCTCCTTCTGCTACAACCCCAGTGACTTGGGGACTCGGCCCCTGTGTCCAAGCAAGGAAGTGCCCATTCCCACAGGGCTCCGTCCAGAGTGCTTCTCACACCTGGCGTTTTCACCGGTGCTGAAGCTGTGTGATCGAGGCCCCTGCTCTACTCTTGCGAACACTCTGGCCGCAGCCTCAACACTGAGACAAACGCAAAGGAGAGCGTGATGGAGGTCACGCTCATCAGCACGCAGGTGACCGCACGGCAGGGCCCTGCTTCTGTCCCAGGACAGACGCCTTTATCCACGGAATGTGGGGGTGCACCGGGAGCCACAGGCAGGGGGGGAGGGAGAAGAGAGAAGGGGCCCGGGTGATGGGGAAAGGAAGCGGCAACGGGCGGGGGCCCTCTGCCCGCCCTCCGCCCCTGTCCGGGGCTTTCTGGTGGAGGAAGCGTCCGGAATCCCGGGACGGCCACCCGGCCGTCCCCGCAGAGCCGGCCCCTCGCAGGCCTTGGACCCGCCTGGCCGCCTGCCTGGCCCGTCCCTGAGGACCCTCGGGGCTTGGATGTCCTCGCCCTGCCCCGGCAGCCTTCCCCGGGAGCTGAGGGCAAGCCGAGCACCCCGCTGGCCGCCGGGACACAAGGTGAAGGTTCAGGAGTTTCAGATTCTTTGCAAAGTGATTCCACATGTTGGCGGGGGGGGGGGGGTGCTGAAGCGAGTCACTTTGTTCATCTTTGCCGAGACTCCCCCCCCCCCCCATCTCAGGGCCAGCGTGGGGGGGGGGGGCGCACTTCTGGTCGTGGCCGGGGGCCTCGGGCTGGCCCAGCGTCCTCCCCTGCTGCCCCCTCTCCTGCAGAGCACGGGCGAGCTCCGTCCGCCGACTCAGCTTTGCGGACGCATCGTGGTCGCGCCTCGGTCTGTCCCGGGGACGCACACGGCCGACTCTTAACTACTCGCGTGCCCAGAGCAGCCTTTCCTGGCCCCGTACTGAGGTACGAGTTCTTGCTCGTTGGCAGGAAAGTGAGGCAGTGCGTTTTCAGCCCGACGTTTTGTACCGAATTCTTGAAAGTGAACACGGTAGGACTCAGAAGTCCCGTTTTGCTTCTCTCCGTCGTTATCCAGAGGCTTCGTGACAGAGGCACGTGGAGAACACAGAGCCAAGCGTGATTGACTTAGAGCTTTTACAGCAGAAGGAATAAGCCTCGTTATTGTCGTGTTTAAAGTCGGGGTGTGAAGGGGTGACAGAGACCCAAAGGCAGCGTCCTGGTTGTGGCCGTGTCCCCAGGAGCTAGGTTTCCTGTGCTGCTGAGCAGGGAGGCCCGTGAGGTCAGGTGACTTGTCCTGAGGGTTTGGCCCGTTGTCTGTGCACTGATTTATCTGCTGGGCTCAGCCCCGTATCGTGCTTTTCCGAGTCACCGAATCTCATCGCTGCACACGTGTGGTCACGTGTGCATGAGAGAGGAGGCACGGTTTCGTGGTCTCTAATCGTCTGCGGACAAACCCTGGTTCCCGAGCTCCCGCTGACCCCAGAGCAGGGCCGTCCCTTCCCGGTCCCCTGGCTCCCTCGCCGGAGCCACAGCTGACCCGGCCCCAGCGGGGACCGCGTACCCTGCCCGGATGGCTCACGTCCCCGTCTCTCTGCGCCAGCGAGGTCCCCGTAGAGATCGGAGCTGTCTTCACGAAAACCAGGGTGACCAAGCGTCCTGGCTGGCCCGGGACGCCCCCAGTGTTAGCACTGGCGCCCGGCGTCCTGGGAGCCCTCTCAGCCCGGGAAGGTCGGGATGTCTTGTCACCCCAAACACGAGGACGGGGGGCTGACGAACACACGGCGTCGTGCGGGAGCCCGATTCTCACACTCCTGTCGGCGTGCCCTGACCGGCATCGTGCAGATAACAGAGCATCTCACACTCGCTGAAGGTTTTGGCCAAGTGCTTACCTAAATCCTCAGGAATTCTGAAAATTTTGCAAATGCAGAGTCTTTTCCTTGACACAGAGTCTCTTGTAGTCGGGGGCTTAGGTCATCTTTGTGCGGACCGCTCAGTTGCACTGTCCCGTGGGGAGCACTAGGGGGCAGCGTCGCTCTGTGGCTCCGCAGAGGATGGGGGGGGGGGGGGATTTGGTGGCGGCATTTTTGGTGGCTCTCCGGATGTAATTCCTGGTGAGGGTGGGGAGCCGGCTTCGTGACGGTGTGGCGTAACGATGGCTTTGCCCCATTTGGAGAGCCACGCGTTCGGCCCCCATTTGCCCACCACGCAGGCGAGCCTGTGGCTGGCGCCTGACACCCTGTCACCCAGGCGTCACAGGGGGCTGCAGGTCTGTCTCTGCAGTGGTGCGTACGTGGCCCTTCAACTCTCCTTTCGCTTCCTCAGCACTTTTCTTCCCCGCCGCGCCTGCCCTTCGTGCCTGGGGGTGTTTGTCGTCACTGCCGTGTCCCTACTCTTGCCTCGCGCCTTCTGTTCTGTCCCCGGCAGCTAGTGTGGCCCGAGCGTCTGGACATAAGGGATTCCAGACTGGCATTGGATCCCATCATCAGGGCAGCAGATTAGGACTCTGGCCACACCGCACGAAAAGCAAAACAAAAACAACCAAATGATCCCATTTTAAGAAGAAAATAGTCCTTTGCCCTAAGTCCAGTCCCAGAGTCCCCCAAGTTACCCGAAGCCAGAGAATACGATTTATCTCATGAGGGGCCTCTCTCGTGCGTGCGTGCGTGTGTGTGCGTGTGTGTGTGCGCGCGTGCCTGGGGATGGCCCTGCCTGTGCACCTGGCCTTTCCTGGTGGCCGGGGCGGCGTCCTGTACCTTCCCTGAGTCACCACTGCCCACCTGGGGCTGGAGGTGGGGGTCGTGTTCCCCGCGAGGCCGGCCCACCTTCCGCCCCTGGGCCCAGTGGCTCCAGCGGGGGCTTCTCGGCACCGGCGGCCGGGCGGCTGGCCGTCCTCTGCGTGGAGCCCACGGGACCGCACCTCACTGGCCCCTCAGTCCCACTGGGAACGGGGTGGGCAGTGCAGTGGCTCAGGCTTTCCCCAAGGAGCCCCCCTCGGCCCGAATGGCCAGGACATCCATACGATTTCTCATTTTGCTCCTGGGAGATTCTGGGCACAGTTTATCCGAATTAACTGCCCCAGCATCTTGAGGAGCCGTGTTAATTGCTGTTGGAGGGGATTGGTGTTCTCAGGGGAGTTTGGGATATCAGTTAAACAAATGCCTATCAGGACTGTTTTACATGTGTACGGAGAGGCCCAGGGAGGTGGGGTCGTGAGGATTCGGTGGGTTTCAACAGGCAGACGAGTTCTTTGAGCAGCTCAGTCCCCAGGTTTCTCCTGTGCATGCGTTTGTTTGGGTTTGGACCGTAGGGGATAGTGGCCTTCAACGCCCCTTTCGCTCGGACTCCTCCAGAGCGGCCACGTTCTCAGGCAGCACGGCCTGTGCGGGTCCCTTTATCGTCCTTAAAGCTTCCTGTCTTAGGGCCCCTGGGGCGTTTGTGGCCTGCCGATGATATGCCAGGGAACAGTGCAGGATGCAGTTGTCGTGGAACAAACCACGTGGCGGGGAGCAGGTGCCCCAGAGCTGCGGGGGGGGGGGGGGGGTGACATCAGGCACCGTGGACCTTTGCAGGGCACCGTTTGCAAGCCGCCGGCGGCCCGTGGGGGCCCCTTTGCACAAGTCCCCGACCACGTAATGAATGGCGCGTATATGCACGCCCTTCCTTTTGCCCTTTCCTGTACCGAACCCGTTGGCTGACCGCGTCCGAGCGTCTACCAAATAGCTGGGGCTTGGGAGGCTGGGGCATTTGTCCCCCTGCATGGAGCCCCCTCGGTGCCAGCAGCTCGGGTCACCAGTGATGTGTCCTGCCTGTAATGAGTCTCCTCGTGCTCTTGACTTTTCAGGATGGACTTTGACGACGAAGACGGAGAAGGACCCAGCAAATTTTCCAGGTGAGTTTGCTTTATGCCCCTCGGATTCCAAGAAGCCACAGCCGGCCGTCACCGTACTGGGACACCCAGTTTGTCGCTGGACAAGCCGTTGCCTGTAGTCGGGCCCCTTGATTGTCCCTCATCCCGGGCCCGTGTTTGACCCAGTGACAGGCAGCTGGAGGTAGCCCTTCCCGCACGCCGGCCAGATCGCGGAGTCCGGTCACCGGGGCAGGATTGTTGGTCTCAAAAGTGCAGTTAGCTCTTTAAACAATGATTGCCGAGCATTACAGGCTCCTTTTTAAATCTCTTCTTAAAAATATTTTTAAAATCTATTTTTGAGAACGAGAAAGCACACACGTGTGGGGGAGGGGCAGAGAGAGAGGATCCCAAGCAGGGTCCACACTGTCAGCACTGAGCCCGATGTGGGTCTTGATCTCACAACCCTGAGATGATGACCTGGGCCGAAACCCAGAGTCAGACGCTTAACGGACTGAACCCAGCCACACAGGCCCCTGGACTCCTTTTTAACAGACCTAGAGCTCAGGTTTAGAGAAAAGATTCGGCCTCTCCTAGCACGGACAAGAAGGGGAAAGGAAGGCAGTGGGTGGCCGGGGTGCGGCACTGTGAGGTCCTGGGGGCCGTGTTCCTCACCGGGCACGTTGACAGCGTGGTTAATGGGGCTCAGGGGCCGTCCTGAGTGCAGACCGCCTCCCGGAAGGGCGGGGCCGCGGATGCAGGTGGTCAACTATCGCGTACGGGAAGGGTAAGGCAGGCGCAGCCCCTCGGCCCGTCCCTCTTTGTCTTTTCTTTTTCCTCTCTTTTTTTGCGTTGTTTTGTGTGCGTTACACTAGGCGGTTTGGCTGTGTGGAGAGAGAGGCACGGATCGCTCGATCTTCTTGGCAAAGTGCCTGCCCCATCCCTGATTCTCGCTTGTGGAGGGACTTGAAACCCGGCCCGGGTGACGGGTGCCTTCCTCTGGCGTCTGCATTCCACAGTTTCCGTTGACGGCCTTGGTGATTTTTTCTAGGTTTTTAGAAGGATGATGTCCGTGGGGAGCCCCAGGCCCACTGACCTCCCCAGTCTGCTGGCCCCCACAGCAGTTATTTTAGGTCACGGTTCTTTTCGCCCACGTCGTGGCTGTGAATTGAGCACATGTCACCCCAAATGGAGAGCAACACACGTCCCGTTACTATTCGGGGCCTCCCGGCGTCTGCACGTAGTAAACTTACCTCCTGGAGGCACTGTCCTCCCCAACCTGGTCCTCCCGTCCTCAGTGTGGGCTTCGGGGGAGACCGCAGAGAGGAGACAGAGAATACTGTGCTCTCTAATGACCCCGGAGTTTTCTAATTGAAACAAGACGTGAGTTTGAGTCACAGAAGCATGTAGTGTTTTCCCTCAGTGTGGACAGAGCTCCAGCTTGGACGCCCACTTGTTCTAGGGAAAAGCTTTACATTTAGAAAAAAATGTTTTAACATTTATTTATTTTTGAGAGACAGAGAGAGACAGAGCACAACTGGGCGAGGGGCAGAGAGCGAGGGAGACGCAGAATCGGAAGCAGGCTCCAGGCTCCGAGCTGTCAGCACAGAGCCCGACGCAGGGCTCGAACCCACGAACTGGGAGATCATGACCTGAGCTGAAGTCGGACGCTTAACCGACTGAGCCTCCCAGGCGCCCCTAGGGAACAGCTTTAATTGCAGGGAGTGCTTTGTTCCCGAAATGGGAGTAGCCCTTGGACGTAAGGGCACATGGCCCCCTGTCCTGGTCCATGGGCGCCTTACCCAGCCTCCCTTCGTAAGGAGACAGCGACCCCCTCCCCCGCCCCCCGGGTTTCTCCGGTCAGAATCCCCCTTGAGACGACATTGTGCACCGTGTCGAGCTCAGGAGACCGTGATCCCTGGGGCCTCAGGACAGAGAGGAGGAGAGGTACCGAGTGACATTTGCCTGACATTGAGGATCTGAGTCAGGGATGAAATCACAGGGCAGGCTACAAAGAGCTCATTGTACGAAAGCCCATCTTTAAGAACAAACCTTAGATTCTGGGCAGCTATCTCATCAGCCCGCCCGTCCGCAAGTCAGTTTTTCCACGGCCAGAGTTCACAGCGAGGCCTCTGCGGGCCGCGTCCTTCCTTCCACACTTGAGAAACGAGGGGGAAAGATGGGACGTGTTTCAGCAGGAGCCGGGGCCGCACCACTGTGTCACAGGGTGGGGGGTGGTCCACGGACCGGGCAGCCGGCGGGTGCATCCCGGCCGCTCGGAGCTGGGCCAGCCGGCAGAGACCATCCCCAGCCCTCACGCGGCCAGCGGCCAGGGTGCCCTGCGGAGCGGGCTGGAGAGGCCGCTTCGGGTGGCCCCTGGCGGCCGTGTGCGCGGCACGCCTGGGGTCTCTCGGCGTCCCGCCCCTCTGCTCACGGTCAGCCGGGAGAAGCCCCCCAGGGAGGCCCTGGAAGAGAGGGTGGCCAGGTGCCGCCCCGCACCCAGTGCAGATTTGTGACTCAGAATCCGGCCGGGGTGCTGAGCCGTGGCTTCCGGCCCCTGATGTTTGCTCAGCCAGCTTTCCCAGGCTCTCTCCAGGGTGGTCCGAAAGTCAAACCCATCATCAGACCTCGTGTCTCAGTTTCTTATTTGGGAACTATGGTCACTGTCACATAGGAGGTAAGTCATGGCCGTTTTCTTAGAGGGACAGCCAGCTGTTTGGGTAGGAGGATGCAGATTTGCCACGGATGCAGGGTCAGGGGTGAGGCAGGTGCACGAAGCGGGGGCCAGGGGCAGGGGCCCAGCTCAGAGGGGGTGGGGTGAGGCCAGGGCCGGGACGGATGAGGACCAAGTCTCCATTCTCAGGATGGAGCCTCCTCGGTCTGCGGTCTGCGGTGTGGAGTGGGCTCTAAGGTTTTCCGCCCCCTTCTCTGTTGGCATCCGTGGGATCCAGCTCGGGTCACCCCAGACTTGTCTCGGGCACGCCGTGTCGCCTCTGCCGGCCCCTGGACAATGAGGGGGCCGGAGGCAGGGCAGGGCAGGCGTGCATTGGAAGAACGGTGCAGGTTCCACGGGCACCTGAGAGCTGATGCGGGCGGGGGTGGGGGGGCTGTGTTCCAACGGCGGGGGTGCAGCCGTGGGAGGGGCTGGCCGCGGCCTGCGGGAGGGGGAGGGGACAGGAGGTGGGCTACGTGCCATTGGCCCCCCACACCGTGCCGTGTCTGCATGTGCAGCCGATGGGTGACCGTGACTAGGGCCTCGAGGGCGATAGAGACGGGCGGCCCGAGCATCACAGGAGGAGCGATTTTTGCCAAAGAGGCAAGAGAAGCAGGGGTACAGAGTGACCTTGCTTCCGGGGCCGGGTCTGGGGAGGACAGCTTCCGTTGAGAGCACGGAGCCTGACCGCACAGCCGTCCCGCGAGCTCCCGTGTCAGTCAGGGACCCGGGGGAACCGATCACACTCCAGAAAGCGTTTCTGCAAACATGAGTCTCCCCGGCAGCCGGGAGTGGGGCAGGCCCTCTTTCCGGGAGGCCACCGCGAGCCCCGTCCCCCCCCCCCCCCACCTGTGTGGGTGGTCCTGGCCCACCTGGGAGGTGAGCACCTGTCCTGCCCCCGCCCCCAGCAGGGCCTCCAACCTCAAGCCTCCTACCCACGCCTCTTCCTCCCCCACCCCCGCCGCTGCCCCGTGGTGCATTTTCTGGTGGGTCCGGGGTTCCTTTCCGCGTGTGCCTGCAGCCGGGCTTGGCCACCAGCAGTGGGTGCTGGCTCGAATGTCGCTGCAGGGACACCTGGCAGCCCGGAGCCGCCATCAACCGTCAGACCTAGACACGGTGCTCTTTGCGTGATTTGCACGTGTGTGTGTGTGCACACACATGTGCCCACGCATACTGGTTCATGAAAAGAAAGGAAGGGAAACGTGGCCAAGTCAAACCCTTTTGACATTCGATTTACAACTTCCCTCCCAACCTTTCATTCCTGCCCCTGCATGTTATCAACCTGGTTTTCTGCCGTATTCGGACTCACTCTGGACCCCGGCTCTAAACATCCCAGAGACCTTGCCGGCCTTCTCACACCTGTTCTGTGAACCCGGCCACAGTGCGCGGGGCGTCCTGTAAGCCTGGAATCAACCCCCCCTGGAGGCTTTACGAGGCTCTCTCCCCCTTCAACGAATGGGTCTAAGCGACCTTCCTGAGGCCCCACCCCGTCTCTGACGTGTCTTTTTCCTGGGACGCGTAGGGCACCCAGCTGCACTGGTCCCCAGCCACTGCTGGGGGAGCCTCGCCGAGGAACCTCTAGCATTATCTAAAAGGAAAGCTATTCGTGAGAGGAAAGTTTCCACTGAGTCAGCCTT
The DNA here is from genome assembly GCF_018350215.1 of Panthera leo. NCBI lineage: Eukaryota > Metazoa > Chordata > Mammalia > Carnivora > Felidae > Panthera > Panthera leo. The sequence goes on from NC_056684.1 coordinate 1,631,467, forward strand.
TTATCCTTCATCGCACCTGTTCTGATACTTTCCTCGTGACTTCTGTGCGGTATTTACGCTCAAGAGCACGTTTTTGGTTTCATAGGTGGTGATGATGCTTTAGTTCTCGTCTTTCCCTGTGAATTTGCCACCTGTCTCGTTTATATGTATGGCGACTAAAACCCCGTTGGTCCGGGGAAAAATCCGTGTGGCAGATGTGTCCTGCACAGACCTTCCCCGGCGGAAAAAGCGGAGGGCGGTTGGTTCCCAGAACCCTTTGCCTGCGCATCCTTGGAAAGCCGGGTAGTGTGTTCCCAGGTGGGAAGACACTCCATGCCCTCCTGACGCAGAGAGGGTGGCCAGGAAGGAGGAGGGGTTCCCCTCCACCTGCCGACCTGCTGCCCGGTGTGGGACACGTGCATTGGCCCCGGGAGCGCTCTTTACGGCAGGGAGATAGATGTCCAGCTGAGCCTTCCTGGCTCCAGAGCAAAGACCCAAGGTGGACGTTTCCAGACTCTCCCGACGCTCTACGCCTTGGCGTCCTTGGAGCTCACGACCCAGATAAGCGGGGCGGACCTCGGCAGGGCCACAGGGTGACCAGGGCGTTGAGTTGGGGGTTCTTGCAGACTCAGCAGTTTGGGGTTAGGATCTGGGTTAAAACGCTTCGGAATGAGATCCGTTTTCTGGGGAGCAGGGTCTCTAACATCAGGCCCACGTGGGCCGGTCTTCCCTTCGTATGAGATGTTTGGTGCCCACGTGATTGACGTGGTTTTGATGTCCTTCTTACCTTGTTCGGCTGCCCCCCTCCTCCGTTTCTGTCCTGCAGAGATGAATTAACCGTGACTTGTGGTGACAGTGCCCGGAGAACAGCGGGACTTTGTGGGGAGCGGGGAGGAAATCATTTCTGGGGTCACATGTAGTCCCGAGCTGTGTCCCTCGGAAGCCGCCGGGCATTTCCTCCCCCATGACGCCTGTCAAGGCAGGGGCGTTCCGGCTCTGGATCCGGGACCGGTGAGCGCGCTGGGGAGGCCTGGCTCAGGTCCTGCTAAGTCAGTACCTCTGAGCCGTTGGCCCCTCTGCCACAGAGGGTGTGGGGAGGGTCCGATGTGGCTGTCGAGGCCTTGGCGAGCCGGAAGGTGCTATGTACACGTGGAGGCTGTGTGTCCTGCCGGGGACAGGGATGACCAGAGGCTGGGCCTGGCCCCTTCTTGGGAGGGTCGGCCTTCTCAGTCCCCACCTCTCTGTGCTGCACGGGGACCTTATCTTCAGCCTGGACGTGTGGCTGCCTTTCGCCTGGCAGAATCTGCCTTGTATGGCTCCGGCGGGCAGGGCACCTGCCCGCTTCCCAGGGAAGGAGCGTCCCTTCCCCTTCTGGAGAAGCCTCAGACGCCAGGGAGGGTTCCCGGCTGGACGTGCCTCTGCGGATCCCCCAGAGGGCCTGGCCAGCCCCAGGCTCATTATGGGGCTGCACAGAGTGGCTTTTCTTAGGCTTCCTCGGCTCTCCAGACGTTCTGCCCTGCTGCCCAGGAAGGGCTGGCCGGGACAGGAAGGGTGTTCCCTGAACGCCCAGCAAGATACAGCCTCCCTTCCTGCTGTCAGGAGGAGGGTGCACGTCTGCCGTTAAGAGTGCCTTTGGGCAGGAGACGGGAGGGAAGCTCATCCAGGGTTCCCATCAAGAGTGCAGGCTTGGGTGGGGACAGGCTGCATCCTGCATCACAGCTGCTGTCCCTGAGCGGCCAGAGTTCATGCCCGATGTCGTACCCCCTTTGGCAGCCCCAGACAGCATTCTCTGCACACCATCTCCCCACCTGTCTGCTTTGACAAGGTGCAGGCTGGCCTGGGGGGATAGGGGGTGGGGCGAGGACACCACCCTGAGCAAGCTCACCCAGCCTTTCCCAGAGTCCCGGGGCCAGCAACCCCCCCCCCCATGCCGCCTCCCGTGACAGGTGCACAGTGCTGGGCACAGGTTGGGGGGGGGCCTGGGGCCAGGTGCGTCCCATCCTGCCTCCTGTGACAGGTGCACAGTGCCGGGTACAGGTTGGGGGGGGGGTCCCATCCCGCCTCCTGTGACAGGTGCATGGTGCCAGCACAGGTGGGGAGGGTCCCGGGGCCAGCGCCCCCCATCCTGCCTCCCATGACAGGTGCACGGTGCCGGGCCCAGGTGGGGGGGGGGGGGCGCCTGGGGCCAGGTGTGTCCCATCCTGCCTCCCGTGACAGGTGCATGGTGCCAGCACAGGTGGGGAGGGTCCCGGGGCCAGCGCCCCCCATCCTGCCTCCCGTGACAGGTGCATGGTGCCAGCACAGGTGGGGAGGGTCCCGGGGCCAGCGCCCCCCATCCTGCCTCCCATGACAGGTGCACGGTGCCGGGCCCAGGTGGGGGGGGGGGGGGCGCCTGGGGCCAGGTGTGTCCCATCCCGCCTCCCGTGACAGGTGCATGGTGCCAGCACAGGTGGGGAGGGTCCCGGGGCCAGCGCCCCCCATCCTGCCTCCCGTGACAGGTGCATGGTGCCGGGCCCAGGTCGGGGGGGGGGGTCCCAGGCCCAAATGGGGGGTCCCGGGCCCAGGTGGCGCTGGGCTGTTACTCTACTTCACCCTCAAGGTAATAATCCCGAGGTGGGAGCGCCCAACCATCCCTTCTGCTGGGTTTTCTCTGCACGCATCATGGAGACCGATTCCAGCAACCCCTCACGGTTCTTTTTAACCAATGGGCCATTCGCTGTTTAATAAGCCAGGAGCGCACCTGTCCTATCCTGGGCCGTAGAAACCCTGCCGGGCCTACAGGAGAGGTTTGTCCACGGTCTCGTCCGTCTGTGGCCCTGAGGATGGCGAGGCCACACGGTGCTTCTCACTGTAGGGCCGCAGGAGACACACATCCACGTGGAGCACAGCTCCGAGCAGCGGGCGGGCGCGCACCCACGTGCAGATTCAGGCGCGCACGCACGTTGCCTTTGCTTCCCGCGGCTGAGGGATCAGGTCTCCATTCTCTGTGCTTAGTGGAAACTAGTCGGGTGCGTGGGAACAATGACAAGGGCTCAGGACGCCCTTGGAGGTGAGACGGGGCCCTGCGGAAGCCTGTGCCCCACCCCCGGAAGGCCGCAAGGGGTCTGTGTTTGAAGCGGCAGCCGTTCCGGGTCGGTGTTAGCGGACGCGCCGCTCGGTCCCGTTAGACGGCGACCGCTGGTCTGACGCTTGTCTTTCCCCCGCCCTGTCGTTGCGCTCTCGGGAAGAGAGAACCACAGCGAGATCGAGCGGCGGCGGAGGAACAAGATGACCCAGTACATCACGGAGCTGTCGGACATGGTGCCCACGTGCAGCGCGCTGGCCCGGAAGCCGGACAAGCTGACCATCCTCCGCATGGCCGTGTCGCACATGAAGTCCATGAGGGGCACAGGGAACAAGTCCACAGACGGCGCCTACAAGCCGTCGTTCCTGACGGAGCAGGTACCGTCCGTGGCCCGTCCGTGGGCCCGCGCGTCCCCACGGAGTCACTGTGGGGAGGGGACGAAGTCACCGTCACCGGGGTGACACAAGCTACGCGGGGAAAGGGGTTAAAGGTTGAGGGGTGGGTGGAACCAGGAAGCTGTACTCCTTTCTTCGTGGCGGTGTTTGTCCATCTCTGTGTCCTTTGCTTTTGAGTTTCCCGTAAACCTCAGTGAGGCATCTCTCCGAGAACACCCCGGGCTTAGTGTGCGGACGTGGGACCGTGTCCGTGTAAGCCACGTGCCGCCGTGCCAGCGAGTGGTGGCTATACCATCAAGGTGGCAGCCCGGGAGCGGTCGTGGTGATAATTGTGGCGTCATCACCGCCGGCTGCCAGCTCTCTGCCCGTTTTCGTGCTTCCTCCTCACTCTAGCCGGGGGAGAGGCCGCTAGTGTTGGTCCCTGCTGTGTAGACGAGGGCGTCGTGGCTCACAAAGGGTCCGGCCACCGCTCAGAGGCAGAGCCGGGGCCTGGCACAGGTTGGCCGGGCCCCAAAGCCGTGCTTTCCATCCGTGACGAAGAGCTCACACGCGGAGTGGTTGGCGGGATAGTGTTTTACCAAGTTTACAAACCCCTGCGTCAACGGGAAGGCCCGTGTCCCACTCTCAGCCCTGGCCTGTGCGCCCGTCAGAGGCAGGTCCTCAAACGCTCCAAGCTTCACTTTGCTCGACTCTGGAATGAACGGAGGCTTTTTGCGTCCCTGACCCCGAACGCTTTTGCAGGACACATGGGCCGGTGGGTCTGGAAGGACTTGGTCCAGGGTGGTGGGCGTGGGACAGGCAAGGTGAGGTGGCCGTGGGAGAATGTGGGCGGGACTGAAGTAAGGGAGACTTTGAGGAACCCGCAGAGCATGGCCTGAATCCCTAGCAGTGCGGGGCCATGGGGGGGGGGGGGCCAGAGCGCGCCCGGAGAGCCGGGGACGGGGCACTTGACAGGAAGAGGTCGTGGGCGTGGGGCCGCGGGGGTGGGAGCGAAAGGCGTGACTAGAGACGGAGCCATCTGCTCTGGTGGGGCCGGGCTGTGTCAGGTCAGGGGAGCGAGGTTCCGAAAAAGGACGAGGAAAAGGGGCAGACGCGGGTGACTTCCGCTCTGTGGCCACAGGATCTCACCTGCCCTTTCCTGTCGTCCTGGCGCCTGACCTCGCACGTGTGAGGAGGCTGTGGCCTTGCCATGACCGTGACCCGGGGGACCCAGAGCCTGGCGGTAGGGGCCTGGCTGCCAGCCCCGTGTCCCCTCCATAGGGTAGCTCCACCCACCAAGGCTCTGCTTCCCACAGGGCCTGGCCGGTAACGGGAGGGGGGATCCCCTGGCAGGTGACGGGGCAGAAATGTGTTACGTGCCCACGAGCCGCCAGGGTAAGAACAACGCTTTCTCTACGGGTCCCTTTAACTCACCACAGTCTTGCCGGGTCCGCCTTTGAAGTTAATCCTCATCCTTAAGTGACTGAGGATGGGGAAGGTGAGGAGGGAGGCGGGTACTCTGCTTCCATGAGTCCGGCCCATTCCGTGGTCAATGGCGACAATAGCTGCATCTATGGGGCGCCGACTGTATGCCAAGCCCTTCCTGAGTGTCCACACGCAAGAGCTCATTCAGCGTCACAAAATCCCACCGGAAAAACCCGTGTGGAGAGACGGAGGCTGAGGACAGTACCGTGCCCGGAGGCACACAGCTGCGTGGGTTGAGAGGCACTTCTTTCCCTCCAGAACCCGTGCTCGCCGGCCTTCCTGTTGGTTTAACTGGAGCTCGGAAGCCCGTGACCTTGATTAGGAATCACGTGCTCCCGGAAGACAAAACTGCGGAGGGGTAGACAGAGGGGCCTTGACCAGCGTGAGGCTCCGACCCCTAGACCTTCCCGCAGCCTTCAGCCTCCGCCCCGTCCGCCGGCGCACGGGATCCGCTGTTATGCAGACATCCTGCTCCCTTCTTACGGTCCTACCGGTTGTGAGCTCTTGCGGTCCTGAGCGTGAAGGTGTCGACCCATCCTCTGAGCTCAGGAAGCGGCGGGGAGGCACAGATCAGCTGAAGGACGAAGCAAGGGAAGTGGACAAAACAAACTTTTTCTTAGAAAATCCTGTATAGTCTGCTTCCGCCCTAGGGTCCCAGGCCGAAGATGTTCAAGTTCTGACCCAGCCAAGAGCTCAGAGCTCCCCAGATTCTGCTCACCAGCAGACCCGCGTTTTCTTTGGGTCCTCGGAGCGCCCTGGGGCTGGGCCCCATGCGTCAGATTCCCGCGTGTGCTGTGGGCGCTTAATCGGTGTTACAGTGGGGCGACATCCGAACCGAGGATTCCCAGCAGAAAGTGGCCCTTTGTGGCGGGAGCCTGCTGAGTGCGTGGGGTGTTGGAGGCGCACGTGTGGGCGCGGGGCATGTGGGAGAGTTAGCTCCTCAACGCCCAGAGGGGCAGAGCACATTGCATCGGACTTGATGCGAAAATGACACGGGTAGGTAGGCTACACTTGGGCCGCCTTCAGGCAAAGAAGAGACATCTTAACAGAGTTGACTCTGCTCCGTTCACGCCCCTCTTGGGATGATGGTGGGGCTGCCCGCTGCCCGTTCACGGATTCCACGCAGCTTCCTTCCTGCCCTCGCTGACCGTCACAAGCCCCGTGAGTCAGCGCGGCCCCAGGGCTGGCGCAGCTAACCTTTCTTCTCGCCATAAAGCGATGTGGGCAATGCTGTGTGCCCTGCTGCCTCCCGACGCTGCCCGGAGAGTCTGTCGAGGAGTTCTGGAAGTTTGACGGGTGCCCGAATATGAGGAGATACTCCCGTATCCGCTGCCGGCATTGCGCTCAGAGCGCAGGAAGGGGAGGAAGTGCACGCCAGCCGTGCGGGAGCGGTGGCTGGGACACTGCCCTCCTCACTGTCCCCTTTCTCTTCCCCTCCCCTCCCTTCCAGCAGCAGCACCTTCTGTATTGAGCCCTGTGCCCCGGGCCCTTCTTGTGCCCCAGCAACAGGACTGCAGCTTGAATATGTAGGTGAGGCTATTCACACCTATGGCAGCCCAGCACATTCTGGTGATCACTCCCTTGCTTTCCAGCCCCTGCCCTGGGCAAGAATTTCCTTCTCTCCCTAAGAGAGGGCTGGTTTGGGCAGGGCCAGAAGTCTTTGGAGTAGCTGTATCTCAGAGCTAGGACAAGCTCTGTGCATTTTTTAGCTTATTTTTCAGTAAGAAAAAAGCAATCAAAGTTTCTAAAACTGTGTATCCCAGTGAGGGAGCAAAAGTCAAAGGTTGCTGATAGGACAACTTAATGAGGCTGCGTTTGTCAGTGTTCTGTCCTAACCTCGATCTTCTCTTCCCAGGAGCTGAAGCACCTCATCCTGGAAGCAGCCGATGGCTTTCTGTTTGTAGTGGCGGCAGAGACGGGACGGGTCATTTACGTGTCTGACTCCGTCACCCCTGTGCTGAACCAGCCCCAGTCAGAGTGGTTTGGGAGCACCCTGTACGAGCAGGTGCACCCCGACGATGTGGAGAAGCTGAGAGAGCAGCTGTGCACCTCCGAAAACTCCATGACAGGTCAGTGCTGCCCCCTCCTGGGGGCTGTTTGAGTCTGGAGAGGGATGTCTTTCAGTAAACAGATCAGGAAGCTGGAGGTCAGAAAAAGCTGCCTAAAGGTGAAGCTGGAGGTCAGAAAAAGCTGCCTAAAGGTGAGGGGGTCTATTTGACTTGGCTTGTGCAATGACTTCATTTACCTTGTAACATTTAAACAATTCGATTTTAATACATAAGGGTTTTTCCCCCCACTCTCTATATTCTACCTGCAATTAGGGGATGTTGTCACTAGGAGGCGATGTTGCTACATTAGCCAGAACCACATGTTCTGTGATGAGGTTTATGCCTCTCAGAGCTTAATTATGGTGGTCCTGATCGTAGGCAGTTATTACCTAGGCCTTACTTAGTTCCCTGCAACGAAGTTCCTTATTGTAACATCTAAATAAGGCAGTTCTGCTATAACACAACATACGCATTCCTGGAAGTCACCGCGGTACTCAGACTCTGGAGATAAAAGCTCCAGCAGGAAGAGACGGGTTAGGAGCACAACACTCAAGAACGAATCGCTGACAGATAAAAACAGGAATAGGAACCTGGTAAAAATGGGAGCATAATTTTGCACATTAAACGGTTAAGAAATTCATAAACGTGAACGTGGCACCAGGCCTTGAGACTGACGTGAAATTTACTCGTACAGGTGGGTCCTGGAAGGGTTGCCACTTGAGCGTTTTTGTGCGAGGACAGTCACGTGATGTTAGAAGTTGAAAGGTGGTCGTGACGGTGGATACAGGTGGCTTGTGACGCGTGACAGCCTGGGGGACCCGGCAGGTGTCTGAAACGCGTGCGTGTGTGAGCCGCGTGCTTCCGTTCAGCTGGGTGCGCTTCTCTGTGTTCACGCAGCGTTCCTTGTGGACAGAAGCACGCATAAGCGCACACAGAGCTCACATCGTACTCGATTGTTCCCCAGCAGCTCAATCGCGTTGGAACAAATTTGCATTTTCAGAACAAGCCACTGGGCCGCCGTGTTTGTCTTGCGCTGGGTGGTAGACACGTCTGTGCCTTCAGTTCCCTGCTGCACCGAGAGCCGCGGGGTCTCCATCTACATGTGTGTCCTCAGCAGGAGCCTGGTGAATGCGGGACGGGGGGGTGAACGCTTTGCCCGTTGTGTCCGTTTGCTAGGGCCGCCGTAAAAAATACCAGAGACTGGCGGCTGGCACAGCAGAAATTTATTTTCTCACGCTCTTGCACTCTGGAACACTCTGGAACACTCCGGAAGTCCAAGACCCAGGCCTTGGTAGACGTGCTTCCCCTGAAGCCTCTCTCACCGGCTTGTCCCTGGCACCTGCCCGCCGTGTCCTCACGTGGTCTGCTCTGTGCCCAGGCGCCCCCCATGTCTCCCTTCCTGGGAGGACATTGGTCAGATTAGGGCCCCACTCTCATGACTCTATTTAACATTATCTCCTTAAAGGTCCTGCCTCCACATATAGTCACATTCTGAGGTTCTGGGAGTTAGGGCTCCACCATACTCATTTTGGGGGGACACAGGCCGGCCCCTAACACTTAGATAAGACTGAGTCGGACGTGGTCAGAAATAATAGACGTACAGCTGTTTCTGGACGATACTGGTAATGGTCTCGGTGTTGGTGTCAGTGACGTGGGGGCAGAGGTGGGGAGTTATAGGGATGGGGCCTGTGCTGTGCTCACCTCCACGTGGCCTGTAACGGTGACGCCTGGCCGGTCAGGGAGCTCCACGCACAGGCTGAGAAATGATGCTAAAACGGACTCTGCTGTCGCAGCCTCGAGCCAGATCAGAGAGCCCCACGTAGCACTTCCAAGGGAGACACTTTATAAAGTTCGGCATTCCAGAGGGACTCGAGAAGGACAGTAAATCAACCAGGAAGTGTTGACAGCTGGAGTCACCTTTTCCGGAAAGAGCCGTCTGTCTTTCCCTACTTTGCCTAGGCTTCTGGGTCTGACCACAGGATGTGGCTTTTGGAAACCCAGTCAGGAGCCCCGCCTGGGGCAGATGGCAGAGGGGGTGATGGTCAGGGGGAGGTCAGGCTCTGGCCATGGGTCTAGCTGACTCACCAGACCTGGGTGGACACGTAATAAACCTCGGGGGTGATTTGGGGCCTTTGGCCACTGGGCTAGGGTCTCAAGCCCTCCCGTCCCTTCATTTCCGGCGTGGGGAGCAAGGTCGCGGCCCCCCTGGTGGGGGTCAGCGTGGGAGGGTGAGGGGCAGGGGGCCGGGCAGGTCACTGGGAGTGGCGAGGGGGGGTGGCGCTCAGCCTGGCCTCTGGGCCTCTCCGTTGCACAGTCCATGCCTCAGCCGTGGGACCCACAGGGTGGGCTTGTACCACACGGGGGGGGGCACTTGGGGGGCATTGAACGTGCACGGTAGGGGGGACATGTCGTCACTGGACGGTGGGCCCGCCTTCCTCCCAGAGACCTCTGCGCTTACAGAAAAGTGGCTGTGCAGCCAGCCCGGGTTCAAGTGACAGAAAACCAGCCCCGACTGGCTTGAGTGACACAGGGACTATCGCTGCCGGACGGCAAGGGCCTGTCGGCTTCAGGCGCAGTGATCAGACGCTGGAAACGGAACCACGCTCCTCCCTCGTCACTCGGGAGTCTGTACTTGCAAATCCGCCTCTTGGCAGAACTCAGTTGTAACCCCAAAATGCATTTGCAGGCAGACGCGGACGTGCACAGAGGGGAGAAAATCTGAGTCGCTGGGGCCCGCGTTTCTGGCTAAGGTCACACGGGATGATCGCTGCCCTTGCCTCCAGCCCTTCGTGCGCTGGGTGGTTTTGCTCTGTTTGGTTTTGCATGTTCGTGCTTTTTGTCGGAGATCTTGCCGTCGAAGATGACCCCGGAGCGAAGGCTGATGTGCCGGCCGGGGTCCGCGAGGGCGGGCCGCCATGTGCCTCACGGGGGAGACCCTCGTGTGTGGGTCAGCTTCTCGCGGGCGCGAGTCACGGGGCTGGTGGCCGGCAGTGCAGGGTTACCGAGTCGGCGACACCGAATGAGGGGTCTTGGAGCAGAAACGCACCTGAGACACGGTTCCGAATCCCGGATGACGACGGTGCTGCGCGCGGAGGCTTTCCGGGAGCTGTTGCCTCGGAGCAGCGGTCCAGTACCCGCTCGTTGGTGTTTGCAGTGACTTCGTAAAACGTAACTACGCTGGCTGGGCGTGGTTTTCTCCATCTCCCGGCTTCGCTTCTGTAGGTACGCCCTCACGCGAGCAGCCGAGCGTGTTTAATGCGTATGTTTTCGTGAGTCTGGTCGTACGCACACACCCGGGGATACCATTGCCACTGTCGGGGTACTAAGCACATCCGTCACCTCCAGAAATTTCCCGTGTCCCTTTGTGGCTTTTTCCTTTTCCTTCTCTCTCTCTTCCTTTCTCTCCTTTTTGTGCTAAGAACACTGGATACGAGCTCTCCCCTCTTAACGTGTTTCAAAGCGCCCACCCCTGGGGGCGACGGGGCGGCTCAGTCTTGAGCATCTGACTCTTGATTTCAGCTCACAGTTGTGGGATCAAGCCCCGCGTGGGGCTCTGCGTTGACGGCGCGGAACCTGCTTGGGATTCCGTCTCTCCCCCTCTCTCTCTGGTCCTCCCCGCCCCCCTATAAAATGAACAAATAAAATAGGTGTTTTTAAAGCACGCTCTCTGTATTAGCCGCAGGCACAGTGTTAGCCGGCTGACTCCAGAACTCATTCACCCCACGCGATTGAAACGTTGCGCCCGTTACGCCCCAGCTCTCCGTTTCAAGCCACCCTTGTGTTCTCTGCTTCTGAGTTGACTCTTGTAGATTTCTCACGGAAGGGGAACCATGCAGCGGTTGTCCTGTGACGGTCTCACGTCACTTAGCATGCTGGCCTCTCAATTCATCCATCGTGCTGCAAATGATAAGCTCCCCCCTCCCCCACCGCCTTTTTCAGGCCGAGTGATACTTCAGGGTGTGTGTACCACCTTTTCTGTGTCCATCTCTCCGTCGCTGGGCTTTGGGCTTCCTTCTGTGTCTTGGCTGCTGTGAATAACGCGGCAGCGAACGTGGTGTGCCGACGCCTCTTTGAGGTCCTGTTTTCAGTTCTTTGGGGTCTGCGTGCGACCCGGGACGGGGGTTGCTCCTGCGCAGGGTGCGTTCTCAGGCGGGCTCTCCTCACGTAATGGAGGTGTGTGTTAGCAGCCGCGGGCCCCGTGGACCGCTCGGCAGAACCAGCAGAATCCGCCTTCTCTGGGCGTCCCCGCAGAGAGCCCAGGACCTGCCCTGCCCACTTCGGGGGGGGGGGGGCCAAGGAGTCTGGGCCTGGGGGGTGAAGCCGGAAAGTCAGGGAGGGGTGATTCCCCGTGGAAATGGGGCGCAGTCGCCACAGGGAGGGAGGTTTGCACCGGCCGGCTGGGAGAGCTGGCCTCCGTGGTGTTAGCGGTGGTCCTTTCGGGGAAGGGCGGGGGCACATCTTGATTGCTGGGGGAATGCTGGCATATTTGCGTTCCGGGCTTGAGACGGAGGGGAAGCTTCTGGCAGGTGAGGACGGTGGTAGGGGTCAGATAAAAGTCGGCGGACGTGGGGGGCGTGCTTCAGAGACACGTACCGAGGACGTCTGAGTGACCTCAGCCGCAGCCCGCTGTGGGGAGGGAGGGAGCTGAGGACAGGCCCTGGGCTTCCCAGGAGATCCCAGAGCCTCTGAGGGTGACCGAGTCTGCCCCACGGGCCGGGGTTCGGAGGGCAGGCAGCACAGCGAGGGAGCACAGAGGGAGCGCGTCCTTCTCTGCGTCCGTGGCCTTTCCCAACTTCCCCTCCACCCCTGTCCGTGGCCGCTAAGCTCTGGCCGGCCTCGATCCCGGGAGCAGAAGCTGGAGGCGTCTCATCGGTGACCTCAGGCGCCGTGCCGCGTAGGAAGTGCCCAGCTGCCCCGCCTGGGACGCGGGTGTGGAAACGGGTAACCCGTGGCCCCGACAGAGAGAGGTTGGCGTGGCCCATCCCCTCCGTCTGACTCCTTCTTCCTTTGTCCGGAGAATCGGGCCAGCATTTTGGCTCAATACAGGGAAAAGTTGGCAGCGGTTGGGGCAGTGCGGTGGTGGAGACGGATGTGAGCCAAAGCAGAATTAATTCTCCCTCCCTGCCTCCACCCCTGCCCTCCCCACCCTCTCGCCCCTCCCTCCCCTCCCCCCCTTCTTTGTCCGTAAGCTCATGCATTCAGCAGGTACCTGTGTGCGTGGGGTTCCCAGCTGCTGGCGAATGAATGGACCCCGTTTCCTAGCTGTTGTGATAATCTGGGGAGAGCGCGGGCCGGGTCGGTCCCTGAGGGCTGTGGCCAGAAAGCCCCTCGTGCACGAGCACCACGAGTCACAATCAGCTGCGATTAAGCCCCCACCCCCACCCCCACCCCACGTCTCCTGGGAGCCCCGCTGCGGTCCAGAGATGCTTTCGGCCTTGGCTCAGAGGATTTGGCCGGCGCTGGTCAGGGCCCAGAGAGCAGCTCGGGAGAGCGGGCCTCCGGGGACCCCTGTTGGGTCATCGACCTCTCCTCGGGTTTGTGTGACATTCAAGACGGTGTGGGCCTGTCAGGGAGAGGAGACATCTGCGGCACGCTGGGCGCATTGTGCTTTCACGGCGAAATAGTAATGTTGCGGTGAGCTCTCTTACATTTTATAGCACCTCTTCTTTTCTTTGTTTTTTAACCCACTTAGTGGTTCTCAACCCGGGCCGAGAACTCATCACCTGGGCACATGTGACAGGCATGCCTGCCCGGGATTTGGGGGTGATGGGGGGTTTGGTATGGACCCCAGATGACAGGTGAGGAGAGAGACGCTTGGAGTCACGGAGAGGTTCTGGGGGCCACACGGCCGGGGCCGAACAGGTGCTGCAAAGCGGAGCTCGTCTGTGAGGGCGGAGCCTTTGTGCCTTTGGGGACATCTGGGTACAAAGAAGCCTCAGAAGGCTGGCCTCGTGTGGCCAGTCCAGACGAAGTGCTCAACACAGGGCTTTGGGGCCCCTGCCCCAGGGGCAGGCGGGCAGGAGTCAGTGGGGGCCCCTGCCCCAGGGGGCAGGCGGGCAGCGGTCAGTGGGGCCCCAGACACAGGGGCCTCCGGGGTCCTGCGTGATCTCATGTAGGCTCTCACGGTGTGGCCTCTGGTCCCGCTGCTTGAGCATCACTCGTGAACTTGTCGGGGAGGCAACTCCGCCGGAACCCAGACCTCCTGAGGCGGGAGCGTGGAGGGCCCGGGAACGTGCATTCCCAGTGGCGCTCCTCGCGGTTTGACAAGGCCTGGCTTGGTGCCCGCATCCGGGGACGCGACACCACGTCCCCTGGGTTGGGTCCACCTCTGTTTGACCTCGTCCGGTCGTCTCATCTCTGACTCGAACCTAAGGTGGGGACTGTCACGTTAGCTGTGACCCTCAAGGCAGACGTTGATTTGTGTTGGATGGTAAACCCCGGTGAGATCAGAACCTGTGCTCTGTGGCTTCGCACCACCTGCAGCCCCTGGGAACCTCCTAGAAATGCAGGTTCACAGGCCCCATCGTCCGGTGGGGGGGCGGGGGCAGGGGCTGACTCAGCACCTGCATTTTCATTTTTAATGTATATGCATATTGACGTTTGAGAAGCCGTGCATTAAAAACCAGCAGGGTGTGGCTGGGGGCCTCCTGCAGCTGCGGCCATGGCCAGGGGGTCTCGGGCAGGGCCGGGCCTTGGGGCAGAGCCGGGAGGAGAGCAGTGTCTGGGGTTTGTGTCCCCCCCCACCGCCCCCCGGGGCCTGGGGATGCAGCAGCGGCGGGGGGGGACATCACTCTGCAAGTCTGCCCTCCACACGGACAGCGGGGTCAGCAGGGGCTGCCGTATATTCAGCCGGCCGGCATCCACCGCGGCTCAGGGACACAGCGAGGAACCGAGGGCGTGCCCGCGCTGGCTCCCCGGGCGACCCGGGTCGGAGCAGAAAACGCCCCACCTCCGCATGATACACAGACACGTGTCACGGACCGTGGCTGGGAAAGTGGCCGGCAGCTGTCAGCACTGAGGCCCAGCCCCTCCAAGATGGCCGGGCCTTCTCGGGGACACTTTGCGAAGAGGGCGAGGGCAAAACCGCGTGGCCGCGGCCGTGCAGTCCTCCCGTGCAGGACCGTCAGGTCACGGCCCCACAGGGGCTCGGTGAGCTGTGGAGCCCTTCCCCCCACCGCTGTATCAGTTCTGGAAAAGGACGGCCTCTTCCCACGTGTCCGTCACGAAGGTAACTTCATTAAAACCACACTTGCAAATACGTGGCTTATTTTCTTTGCGATACCCAGGCTTCGCCCTCGGACTGGTGCCAGAACCCGAGATCCAAAACACGGCTCGGCAGCCTGGTTCTTGCCTTATGAGGGGAACAGATAAACATGGCCAAGAAAAGAAAAATTCCCGATTTTGTCTGAGTCAGCGATTAACAGTGTTCCTGGGTTTCTGTGTTTGAAATAGAAATAAAGTGTTTTGGTGGCGAGAGGAGCATGTTTATTTGACTTAGGCCCCAGTGATGTAGTCCACACGCCGGCCCCGGAGGAAGCATCTGCGGGCAGGTGCTCCGTGAGCCCACGAGAGAGTGCAGCTGAGAACCACGGGCTGGTTACTTCTCGTCCTTCTCAGCGACGTTCCCGCTGGAAACCGCAGCCCCCTCGGATCCGTGATCCCAGATGCACTTTGGTGCTGGCTCAGTTCTTTCCTCCCAAGGTTAAATATTGGTACGACCCGCCTCGGTCCCCTTCCCTCCGTGCCTAGCGTGCTAAAGCCGCTTGTGTTCCTCTGTTTTGTGTTGAAAGATGTTTCCTGAATCTGGATAGGTTTCCAACTCAGGCGGCTGGGTTCGTTATCGCTCTGGTGTCCCGGCAGATAAGGGAGTCAAGTGCAGGGTCTGTGTACCCATCAGGGACCCCGGCTGGAGGGCCGCGTCCCCGCCCGTGTGCGTGCTCTCCTGGGCGGCTACGGGTGAGGCTGGTGTGGGCTTGGGCTGTAGGGGAGGCAGCTGGGGGGCAGTGGAAGGAAGGATCCCCTGGTGCCAGTCACGGTTCACGGCCCTTTGCTTTGGGTGGCGGACTTCACCGCCCCAGGTCTCCGTGTCCTCGTCCATGAACGCACCACACCCAGTGAGACGCTGTGCTGACTGTGGAGGGTGTACTGAGAAACAACACTGATGGGGTCTGGCTCTCGGGGGGTCCGCGGGCTAGGGGTGGAGAGAGACATCAGCGGCATAATCACATGGAAAGGCCATCGCGCATCACGATGAGTGTTGAGCAGGAAAAGTCGGTGGGGCATTGAGAACCTGTCGATGTCACCTGTCACCAGGCCTGTCTGGTGGGTTGGGCAGGGCTCTCGGGAGCGCGTGAGGCCTGGGAAGGTCTGGGGAGGAGATGGTGGGGGGGGGAGGGGGTGGGTGCCCGTCCCCAGGGCAGGAGATGCCAGACCCCTACAGGTGTTTGCCCAGAGGAGTCCCGTGATCCAAGTGCAGAGCGGGGAGCGTGTCGGGGTGGGGGGCAGACCAGCCGGGGGACGAGCCGGCGAGGGTGCCGACGGGGCGCAGGGGAGACCGCGGGGCGGGGTTGGGTGCTGTCCGTCGCTGCCATCGGCACGCACCAGGCCGCCAAAAACCTCAGGGGTGTCCTCTCTCACGGCTCCGGGGCTGGGAGGTCCGAAATCAGGATGTCAGCACGGCGGTTCCTTCCGTGGGCTCCGTGGGAGAGACTGTTCCGCGCCTCCTTCCCGGCTTCTGCTGGCGGCCAGCGGTCCTGAGCCTCCCCGGCTGTAGGCGCCCCTCCCGTCTCTGCCCCGGTCACACACAGCGTTCTCCCCGTGTCTCTGTGCAGACTTTCCTCCTCCCGTCAGCGCCCATCCCTCACCCAGTTCGGCCTCATCTCGCCTGTCTCCGCGCGAGGCCACGCCCAGCAATTCCAGGCAGACCCGCTCGGCGCAGCGATGGTGGGGACGTGGGCTCTCAGGGAGCACAACGTGGGCGTGTTTCCACTCGCTCTAGTTCTTTCCTCCACCCAGATAACGTTAAGAGAGCTGATTATCGGGGGACCTTGGTGACCCTTTCTCGCGGCCCCGTGTTGTCACTGCCCCATCTCTTCGGCCGGAAGGACAGCAGGAGGCACCTCGTCGGTGGCCCCAGCTTGCCGTGTTGAGTCGGGCCACAAGACCCACGCCTTCCACGGACGCGTTTGTGTTAACCGCCGGGTCCCCGTGGGCCCATCGGTCCCTCTTCACCGACCGACGTGGCTCGGGTGCGGGAGGCGCTCCGCGTGCCCACGCTCGGGTTTGCTGTGTGCGCCGCGAGCCGCCAGGAGCCAGGAGCGGTCCTCCAGCCCCTCCCCGCCCTTGCACCTGCTCGTCCAGGTGTGAGCGTCCTGGAGGCGAACCACGCTGTGTCACTCTCCTGCCCCCGCTTCCCCACCTCCCCCCCCCCCCCAGCTGCACCTGCTGGCACTGTCTTCCTCCCTGGACGGTGGGGTAGGCCCGCCCGAGGGGGGACAGAGAGCACACTCTCTCCCTGCTTCTCCGCGTCTCTCGGATCTGCCGGGGCCTGGAGCGGTCACCCCCCCCCCCGGCCCCGTGGTGCCGTGCGATCTCTCGGCGGTGCCCCTCTCCTGGGATCTCCTCGCTCCAGCCCCTCGCCCGCCTTCCGACTCAACTCACTGCCTGGTGCCTGGGTCCTGCCTCGGGCCAGACCTGCCACTTGGCACTGCCTTCGTGGACAGAAGCGGGGCCGGGACCAAGGCCCTTTTCTCCAGAGACCAGTAGGAGGTCACCACGGCCGGAGGAGGGGGTCGGGGGGTGAGCCAGAGGGAGGCAGTGGTGCAGGGACGCCCGAGCCGGGGAGGTGGGGACAAGCAGTGGACAGCTGATGGGTGAGGGGCAGTTTGGCCTCCAGCCCGGGACGGGTTCTGCTGTGACAAGGACCCGGCCCGCTCAGGCCCGGCTCTGCCAGTCTTCAGGGTACAGAGTAGTTTCCGGAAGCAGCACTTACTAGTGGATGCAGGCCGGCTGGTGCCGGGCCCTGTGCCTAGGTTTCCCGAGGCGTCCTTTGTGGCGTGGCACCCTGTCCCCATCACCGGGCCCAGACTCCTTTTTCTTCCTGTCCTTGCCTCCCATGCCCCAGGCCCTAGCCGGTGTGGTCCAGAGTAACAGCTCCAGAGTAACAGCTTGTTTGGGAATGGGCCCTGAAACCAAAGCATGCTGGGCTTTGCAAGGCTGAGTACTGGTGGCACCGAATGACGGGCTTTTGCATCGGTCCCAGAGCCCACATCCGTAGGAGAAGTGACAGGTGTGCACAGCCTCCTTCACGAAGGGGCTTGCAGGGAGGCAGGAAGGCAGCCAGGGACGCAAGGGAGGCAGCCATGGCTGGGAGCCCTGTGTCCCCTGCGCCCCGCACCTGGGCGAGTCGAGAAAAAGTGGCGACGACGTTAGGTTCTCTCGAACGAGCCCATCTTCGTATCTCCCAGCCCCTTACAAATGCGTGTGCATGGCATTTGGGAACCCTCGATCTCGCTCTAAATCCACGGGGAGACGTCACCACCTCAGCGGAGCGTCGCTGCGTTCCTTTGTGATGCTACGAACCTCGAGATCTGTTCTCTGCGTTTCCATTTCTGTAGCCTGGCTTTTCCTGAAATGGAACATCCAAGTAATGCTTGCAGAACAGCAGCTTTGTTAGTAACTTTTGAAAATCCCCAGCCCCTAAAACAGTGGTCCTCAATGTCCGTGCACATCTGAATTTTACTGGCTCTTTTCAGGCTTCTGAGGCTGGCATTGCAACCCATTTCTCTGACCCTGTCGTGGTAAAGGCCAGGCGTCCAGACTCGCCCGGCGTGTCCCTCACCAAAAACAAACAAACCAACCAAAAAACACCCATAAAAATGAAAGAATACAGCCCGGATCTGTTTTTTAGCAGGACAAACATGTCAGCAGGATCAAAATAAAGAAACAAAATGTTAACAATGTCATCTGTCAGCAACATCATTGAAAGTAAGCAGCAGGAGCCCTGAAATCCTCTTTGCAAGCCTGGAATTCTTAACCAAGTATCTTTGGTCCTAGCTCTGAGGCTCAACCAGTAAATAGACAAAGACTTGATTTCTCCATCTATAATGGGAAACTGGAACAAAAATAACCTATGAGTCGTATTGTTTTTAGGCAGATAGAATTATTTCGAGTTACTTTAGGACAAGTGAAGAGACCAACGGCATCATTGCTTGCTCCTGTAGGATGCAGGTTTTAGTAAGAGCCTCACGTGGCGGCCGTATTTTGTAATGCTTTGGTTAAAAATAACTCGATTGCAAACGCTCCAGCAGGATCAAGAAAATTAAAATAGTTTCCTTTAGCTTCACTAAAAAAAGAGACACGTTTCCTTCTGAGATGTCATGACTCACACCAAACGGTTAAATAAAAATGCACGCACAGCAGTGATCTTTCCTGTTTATTGCTCTCCCGGTAGAAGCTAATTGAGACGAACATCTGCGTTCACTTTTCCTTTTATTTTTGTAGATTCTTTTCTTACGCACCAACGCAGAGCCTCGCCTGCCAGCCGTTTACTCAGGCAGTGATCCGACGACCGATGGGTTTCAGTTTTCCCCTTTCTGGTGATGACATAAATTAGTCTCAAATGAGCTATTTACAATGTCATTCTTTAACCTTGAATCAAGTGCACATATTCTGAGGGCCCAGAATCAGAAGAGCTCCGTGCCGTGGGGACCTCAGCGCTCATACAGGCCAGCTCTTGTCTGGGCCGCCTGGCTCCTTCTGGAATGCACCCTGCCCGGGAGCCCCTGGCCGTGTCAGGAGACTGCCCGGCCGCCGTGGAATGTACGTGCTTGTGCTCAGTTCGAAGCCCCCTTGGTCGCCCTGCCTCTGTGCTCAGCAGCCCGGCTGACACTGTGGGACGGGACCGGGAAAGTGCACGTGCCTCACAGTTTGTGCCCATGCACACTCACCTGTGCCCGGGGTGGGGGAGCTAAGAGTGTGGGCCTGGGAGCCATAGTCCGCCATGGGTTTGGGTCCCGGGTTTACCCCAGACCATTTAGGCAGTCGTGAACAAGGTATGGGTTCTCCCTAGGTGCCCAGGTCCCCACCGGCACGAGGACAGTGTGAGTGGCACCCAAGACAGTGCCCTGTGAGCTCGGTTGGTGCTTTCCTCGTGCAGGCAGGCTCTGTCTCGGGCCGAGTGCCTGGACAGCAAGCCTAGATGGGGATCTGTGCACACGCTCGGAGAGAGACACCCCTGGGCGGGCCGTAAAGGGGGAGCAGTGCAGGTGACAGGAGGGGCCAGGCCAAGACGCGGCTCAGGAAGGTCTCGCCTCAGCCTGATGGCCCAGGGGGCTCGGGAGGAAAGGATGCACTGGAGGCAAGAGGGCGGCTGTCGCCTGGAGGGGTGGGTGAGACTCCCAAGCATCCTCAAGCCGTGTGGCTTTATGAGAAGGTGCCCGAGTGAGCCGTCAGCTGAGGCGCCGTCAGCGGCTGGGGCAGGGCCGTGCCCGTCGGGTGGGTCTGAGCGCCGGGGGATGCGACTGGGGGTCAGCAGTGGCCCTGGCGGCCCTGGAAGGACCGAAGGCAGCCCATGGTGACCCCCAGGCTGGCCCCTGAGAGTAGCCGAGGCTCCGGGGCTGAGACAGGACCCACACGGGCCCTCCTCTCCAGGACTGCCGGCTCCCAGGGCTTGGCCAGCGGGTCTTTGCGGACGAGGGGAAGCACTTGACGGAGGCAGGTGGCGCGTCGTGAGGCCATCCCCTCGTTGCTCGTGCAGCACGCGTAACTGCGCCCGATACGGGAGGCACGTGGGTGGCCACGCAAAGCGGACGCGGTCCCCGTCCGTGGTGGAGCTGGGGGAGGGGTGTGGCTGGGGGAGATGGCCTCTACCGTGATGACAGCGTGGCATTTCCTTTCTAGTTCTTGCAGTGAAGTACATTGTTTGAGTTTTTCAAAGCGAAGCAGGTCTTTGGTTCCTGAGATGAACCGCACTTGGGGCAGGACGTGGTCGGGTTTGACTTGCTGACGTTCTGTGTCAGGGTTCTTCCGCGGTGCTGGTGACGGGCGTGGGCCTGTGGTTTCCTTTGCTGCTGTGAATCCAGCATCTTCTCGTTGGCGTTGGCTCCCGCGAGAAACTCCGTGCCGTTCTCAACCCTGCCCTCGGTACAAAATACCTCTTTTTATCCGGCTGGCTTTAAGGTTTTTCTCTTTGTAACTGGTGTTGAACATGGGATTATGGCTCGCCTGCGTATGGCTTCCTCGTGTTTATTGTACTTGGTGTTCATTTAGTGACTTTCATCTTTGGGCTTACGGTTTTCATCATATTTATAAGAAGCACCAGCTTTTCATTCCGCACATGTTTTTCCCTGTTCCCGTCTTTCCCTCCTGTTTCTGGGACACCAATTACACATATATTAGACGGCGAGAGTTCTCCCACGGTTCACGGATGCTCTTTTCATTTCCTTAAATCCTTTTGATCTCTGTGTATTTCATTTTGAATACTTTTTTCTGTGTGTTCAAGTTCACTAATCTCTTTTTCTGAAACATCTTGTCTGCCTTTAATCCCATCTTGTGTGTTTTCCATTGGAGACAGCGGTTTTCATGTCCAGAATTTCAGTTCTCAGCTCTTCCTTCTTTCTAACCTTCCCGCGGGCACTTTCTTTGGCCTCAGGTGGTTTCCTCACACGCACCAGCCGATCGGTAGCCTGGTACTGGCTCCAGGGGACCCCTGCAGAACTCTGGGGTCCCCTGTGTGTCCCCTCCCGCCCTGGTTCTCCGTCCTAGTCTCCCAGGTGCACATCCTCCACTAGCTGGCTCAGTCTGGGCCCTGTCCCCTGAGCTGCGGCCTGGGGGTGCTCTCCAGGCGGTCCCTGGGGGACCCGTGGCCTCGCCTCGCCTGTTCACTGTTGTCCTATGTATTTTGTCAGTTGTTTGATGGGTTCAGAGGGAAGGTGAAGCTGGGCCCCATTGCTCTGTCTAGACTGGAAGCAGAAGCCCCTGTAGTGTGTCCCCTGTCCCCCGTGTCCCCCGCTGTGGGCTCTGTTCTGTGGCTCCAGGACTATTTCTCGGAGGTTCTTGTAGTTTCCTGGTTGAGCTGCTCTCATTTGGGCTTTGATCCTGAAATCACGTTTTTCACCCAAAAGCAACCTTTCCCAGACTCAGGTCATTGCCTTTCTGTTTATGAAGGATCTTGTGCGTACCACCAAGATGGGTATTTCGGTGTGGCCCGCGTCCCTGGAATGCGTTTCGTGGGGTGGGGGTGGGGGGGTACTTGGTGTGATTTTGCAGTCACATCCTTCTTGCCGTGTTGAATCTTCCCATGCGTTACGCTCGCCTCCTTCACCTTTTCATTCATCCCTGGATCCTAAGGTGTACAAAGAGCTGAAATGGTTTGGGTCTGTGTGTATTTCTTTGAGAGTTAATTTTTCTAGACTGGGGCTGGGTTGTGGGGGGCGGGGCTGGGAGGCTGCCGCCAGCTGGGGTTGGCAGGGGCAGGGGGTGGCGTGTGTGCTGGAAGGTTCCCCCCCATCCCCCACCCCGTTCCCCAGCCCCCTCCCCCGACAGCCTGCCTCCTTCCTCCCCTTCACGGGGCGGGCTGGCTGCCAGAAGCCCGGGTGACACGAGAGCTCTGGCCGGGGCCCTCCGTCCAGGCCCTGGGACCCTCGTCTGCTTCCCGACTCCCTGGTCTTTCTGCTGCTTGTGCATTTGGAGGCTTCCCTTAGGGGAACCTGTTATTTGCTTCCCAGACAGTCCCTTCCTCTGTCTTTGTTGAACCACAGGCCGCACGTGCCCTGTTCCTGCAGAAATCCCTCCGTGTTTCGGATCTGTTCGAGGCCCTTTTCGCCGCGTTTCCGCATGGATACGGATTTCTGTGGCTATTTTTGTGTTTTCTTGATTGTCTTGTTAGCAGTGTGCAGGGGAGGCAAGGCATGGCCTGAAACTGCCTTCTGGAACACAGTGTGTCAGCCCGGGCTCCTTGTACGCGCCAGGCGGCCTTTCCGCAGCCAAGGATGGAGAGGGCGCTTCATCGTTTACCGTTACAATGAAAGCCTCAGGCCTGCATTTCTGGCATTTTTGTAGCATGATACCCCGAGAGGAATGTGTTTCTTTAAAGCACAGCCCAGCATGTTCTAAACAGGACGAAGCACTTGTACTGTTTCTGCAGATTAAATAGCAGAAGAGGCGCGGGGGGGGCCGGGGGGGGCCAGGGGTGGCCACGGCGGGGGAGGGACAGGGCGGGGGGTGGGGTGCGGGTTTGGAATGAACACTGGAGCCGCGGGTGGCGCTCGGGTGGTTGGCGTCAGGCCTGGAATGTGTCCGCCGGAGAAAGTTCCAAGCCGGGGGCTCTTGGGAGGCCGCGGGAGCCCGGTTGTCCACGGCAGAGGCAGCGTGGCCGTCCCCCACCGAGGGTCTCTGCCTACCCCCGTGTCCACCCTGCCCTTGTCAGCGTGCAGGACATCACCTCCGTGATGCTCTGCGCACGATGGCCCGGCCGCCGGCCCCTTGCCCGGCCAGAGGCTCCCCACCGCCTTCCCCGGGGGGCAGGGTGGGCTCGCGCACAAGTCACAGGGGCTCCTTGTGAGCGTCTGTGGGGCCTCGGCCCCTGTCACCAGCTCTAGTTGTGGGTCCCTTTGTGTTTCTTTTGCTATTCGAGGGCCATGGGCTAAGTCCTAACCCAGAGGAGGGATGGTTCCCTGCGAGCCTGTCCTGCTCCCTGGAAACGCTTCCCTCTCTGGGCTCTTCTGTTCGGTGACATGATCACCGCTGCCAGTGGTCACTTCTCCCAGCTTCCTTCCCCGCAGACTGACTAGGACGCTCAGTCCCCCAGGCCGGGCGTCTCTCTCTCGCTCTCTCAGAGATGGGCGGCATTAAGTATTAATGCTAGTCTTATAAGCATTTGCTTCTAAAATCTAAATTATTGATAGTCTTACATTTAAAATACAAATCATCTGAATTTCCCCAGACGGTTCTGCCTTTACAGTGTGGGGCGGCCCTCGCGAAGCACACTCAGAGTATTGCCCACTGACGACGTCAGGGGACCGCTGGACCTCAGAAGCGTCAGGAATCCCTGGCCGGCCTGCCTCTGGGGGAGTGACTGCTCTCCTAGTAACTTCTGGGACAGCGGGCAAAGCCAGGACCGCCCCGGCCAGCCCCGCCAGCCTGGTCACTGGCTGTGCCTGCCCCGGGGGTGCTGAGGCCCTGTCACTGCACCCACAGTGGGTGCAGACCCCTCAGGAGTGTCCCCGGGATGGCGTGACCTAAAGGCTCCTACCAAAATGCAGGCAAAACCGGAAAAGCAATAAACACACGAATTACAAAAGAGGGAAAAACCACCACCCTGGGATCCACCCCTGCAGCGGCTGTCCCCTGTCCCCCACCCACCCTGCTCGCCCACCCTGCTCTCCGCTGGTTGTGGGGGAGGGGTGGGCTACAAGTCCCCGAGCAGCGGCTGCCCTGGGAGCAAGGACCCTTCCTCAGATCCCCACGAGGAGGCCAGTCTTGGCTGAGTTTTCTGGTGTCTCTGGGCTTCAGTTTGCCTCGGGGACCACACGGCCGGGTCTCGCGAGCAGGGGGGTCGTGGGGTGTCTGTGCCCGGGCCGCCACAGTGAGGGGCTGCACTGCGCACGGAGAATTTAGGAACAACAGCGGAGCCTCCCCTAAGTCGGTCTGCGTCTTATTATCTCCATGTGCCCGTAGTTCCCGGACGTCTGGACGGCACAGACAGGGTTTCTCCCCGGGAGGCCGGCCCCTCCCAGTCAGTGCCCTTCTCCTCCTGCCTGTTGGCTTCACCGTGACCCCACTTCTGGGGTCGTGATGGGGTCTCACGGGGTCACGCGCACAAACTGTTGTGTCGTGCCCCGCCCTTAGGAAAAGCCTCAGTAGCCCTCGGTCCCTTGTCCTTCCTTCTGTCAAAGGCCGAAGAGGGTTGCATTCGTCTGGGCTGTTTGCTTGCAAGTGACAGAAGCGGGTGTTCAAGGGGGGGAGGGGTCTGGGGGTTGGTGGCACCAAGGATCTGAACACCGTGATGGCACTCTCACCAGGCAGCACCTTCACGGCTTTCTTAGAGTCCGTCTCGTTGCCGTCGGTCCGGTCCTCCCGTGAGGCTGAGCTCAGGTTCCTAAAGAAAAGGGTAGAGAGAGGACAGGTGGGAATGCTCACATTTGGCCCGTGGGGGACCCTGACTGGCCTGGCTGGATCCTTTCCGAGTTTGGGGACCGGTCACTATGGACAGAGGAGGAACGAGGTGCTGTGATTGGTGCAGCGTGTGCCAGGGGCCCAGCCCTCAACCAATCATCATGGCCGGGGAGGCGGGCTCAGACAAGAAGGTGGCAAATGCTGTGACAGTCACAATAAAGAAATAGCAGGAGAGCACTGTGCTGGGGGAGGCCCGGGTGCTTGGGGCGACGGGTGTCCTGCCCACCCAGAGCCCCTTCATCTGGTGCGAGAAGAAAACCGTTCTGGCCACCACTTGAGCGTTGGTGTGGCTGTGCCCTCGGTCGTGCCCAGACACCTGCCAGCCAGGACGAAATACGAGGGAAACGCACCCGAGCTCCCTCGCAGGAGGCTCCGTCGATGCGGCTTGCGCTCTGGAGCAGATCCCACGTGCCGGGGGGTGTTTGTTCCTGTGTGCACAGCTGCTAACGTGGCCGGGGTCAGCCTCTGAGAACAAGAACACGCTGTCACTGGAACAGCAACCAAAGTCCCGTCCAGCCTCTGGTCCCCATCCCGGGGGCCACACGTCTTTGGAACAGCATCAAATAGTGTCCATCACGGGGCCACCGCTTTGCCTTTGTTCCTAATAATTTTCCCATGTTTTCCTCCTTTGCTATCTTGGGGTTTCTTCTTTTTAAACCGAGATAAGATGTTTCCAGTTTTCTTAAGGATTCTTTTGATGAAATAATTCTCATTTATATTTGTATTTCTGCTGTAGCCTGGGGAGCTGTTTTATGAGCACAGAGCTTTCTTTTGTGATCTTATCCAACACAAACTTCTGATTCTTTTTCTTCTTCTTCTTCTTTTTTTTTTTTTTACAAAGTTACCGCTGATCTAAATAATACTTAAAAATCAGCTTAGTGAAAACAGTTACAGAAGGACCCTTTGCCCATAGAGGACCCACTCTGTGTTGGCATCTGTGATCATTCTTCTAAAAGTGGGAGCTGGCAAATGGTTTTTTGTTGAGGGCCAGGTAGTCGGTAGGTTTGGCTTTGTGAGTCTTACAGTGTCTTTCACACGCACTCAACTCTGCCATCGTAGCACGAGAGGAGCCGTGACGGCTGTGGCCGTGATCCAATAAATATTTAAATAACAGTGAGCCCCTTTGGGGTCAGATGTCACAGATGTCAACACGTAGATTGCCGAGTCCTGTTCTAAACCCTATACGCTTTAGACTTAGAAAAATTATCATCGAAAAGCCTGAGATGTGCCATAATTCTGTCCGTTTCATAGAGTGGAAACACTCTCCGTGCGGGACCGTCCGCGGTTCACTCGGAGCCTGGAGTAGACCGGGTGTTGGTACGGACAGCCTGTTGTCACCGGAGGCGGGATTTCCATTCTTGGGAACCTACCCTGACATGGTGTGGATGTATTTTTCTTCCCAGTTGCTCGCCACGGCATTATTTGCCGTGTGGAAGCCCTGGGAATAGCTTCATGTCCGAAAGTAAATTATCTACTCAAAGTGATGCTATAGAGCCTTTCAAATAATGTTTATGATTACATTTTATGAGTTTCTGTTGTGACATAAGGTGGAAAAGTAAAGACCATGAAGCCTCAATTAATGAAAAGAAAGAGCAGACATGCACACGAAAAGTTTGACGGGAAATAGGCCCAGATGTCGATAGTCTCTTTCTCTGGACAGGAAGATTGGGGTTTTTACTGTGTGTGTATATGTATGCGTGTATTTGATTTTTCCAAGAGATCACTTTGGATTTACAGTAAAAGCATTTTAAGAGGAAAACAAGTAGTTCTGCAACCCTTTAGCCTGAGATGGTGTTCTGGGCTGTATTCTAGAACCTTCCAGAATGCCCTCTTCCCTCAGAGAAAGCCAAGAGGCAGGGGCCGGGCCGACCAGGGGAGGCTCCCCGACCGTGGGGCTCCAGGCCAGGATGCTGTCATCTTGGGGCTCACGCAAGTGCCTCCTGGACCCGCCAGGCTCTTACGCTCTGGTTCCTGAAGGGGGTTGACTGACCTTGCACGTGTACGTCTTAGGTTGTTCACGTGACCTTCAGAGTAGGCATGTCTGGTCCCGTGTTCCCACAGAGAGGACACCAAGCAGGCCGCTCGTCCCCCACAACCCCCACGGGCGGGGGCCGAGCCTCCGGGCCCTGCTGCCCCTTCCTTCCGGAATGGGCCATGCCATTGGGTCCCAGATGGTTCCCCTCTG
The DNA here is from genome assembly GCF_018350215.1 of Panthera leo. Classification (NCBI taxonomy): domain Eukaryota; kingdom Metazoa; phylum Chordata; class Mammalia; order Carnivora; family Felidae; genus Panthera; species Panthera leo. The sequence continues at coordinate 1,657,777 of NC_056684.1, forward strand.
TGCGCCAAATCCAGAGAAGTGTATGCTTCCGCAGCTGCTGGTTGTGTGGAGGTGGCCGGGGCCTCTTTGGCACCCTGGCCACGGAGTCACATGGGCCCTGCCTGCTCTGAGAATGGACCCACGCCCCGGGGGGAGTCATCGCTTCTGTACGGTGCTGAGGATGTAGGGGTGCGCGTTCCAGAGGGCACCGTGGAGGAGAGAGGGCAGGAGGGGAGCAGGGGCATGGGGCGTGGGCGAGGGGTGCAGGGACGAGAGGTGGCCTCGTGTCTCTAGTTCAGCAGTGGCCACGGCGGGGCAGGCCGGGGTTCGTGGTGGGCCCGCCCCACAGTGGCTTTGCAGAGTGGGCCCTCCGACCCCCGGGGAGCAGGTTGGACCCTGGAAGGCGTCGGCCTCGGCCTGGATTCCGCTCCGAGGGGCCGCTTGCCTCCATACGTCCCCGCTGCTTTCAAATTTGTCAAAACTCCAGTTTTCCGGACAGCCTTTCAGGAACACCCACTGTACGAAGTTGAGCACGTTTTCCTCCCGAGGGGCCCGGGAAGGGGGCTCATCGTGCCCAAGGAAACCAGAGAAGCACACGGAGAAATAAACGTGGGAGTGGTTGCCTCTCGGGGTCACGACAGCAGATCATGGAAATGTGTTTTTTCATTTCCTCGTATTCCACGGCTCATGTGTTGCGCAGCTGTGATTTATTTTCAGAGCCCACTTTGGAATTTGACAGACTCTCACGCTGGCCCGCTTCAAAGCTGAAACCGTGTGCCATTTGGTCGATGATAAAGCAAGTGACAATTTACAACGAAAACAGCCGCAAAAAAGAAGCCGTCTGTGAGTGAGACAGACAGGTGTCAAACCGGGGCAGGGGCTCCCGGCAGCCTGGGGGGCGGGCCTCTCGCTGGGGCCGAATCCTGGTGGACACGTCCTGCCCGCAGGTGCAGGGCCGGCAGCGCCCGGAGTGCTGGTGTCCATAGGGGGCCGTTCACCCTGCAGGGCTGGTCCCCTGGGAAGCAGAGGCTGGAGCGTCCCTGCCGCTGAGGGTGCTGGGAGGGCCGGCCGGCGAGGCACCTGCTCCAGCCCTGAGTGCCAGCTGGCTCTGGTCCAGGGAGACGGGGTCCCCAGGTGCTGGGTGGGGGGGGACGGGAGGTGACCACCCTGTGCTGTACGTGCTCTCTACTCCCTCCTCTCTGTTGGGAGCGGTGAGCCCAGCCCTTTGGGTTTCAAGTGATAGAAATCCATTCAACTGTTTATCGCAAAGGGGCGGGTCTCTGGTCACGCGGTTACCCTTTCTCTGCTTTCTTTTTGTTTGTAGCATTTATCGCCACCTGACAACGGTCTCTTCCCTCCCTTGTTTTCTCTTCTTCGGCTTTTGCTGTCTGTTCACCCTCGAGATTATATAATGGCTTCTGCCTGTGTAACTCTTTGTGCTTTTATCGGTGCCTAGCATACTGGAGGCATTTAGTAAATATGTATTAAATGATGGCAAGGTGACGCCTGGGTAAGTTGTGACAAGAAATGGGAGGTCATCAGGCAAAGGGAAGGAGGAGCTGCTGGGGAGGCCAGGGCCTCAGGACCCGGAGTGGCGCATGGGGACGGACGGGGACAGCGAGTTGCTCTGAGCCGGGCGGGATTGGGGGGGGGGGGGGGTGGAGGGGCACGCAGGGGTGCAGCAGGTGCAGCCAGAGAGGCGAGCAGAGGCCAGATCTGGGGGCGCCTTCGCAGAGGGCTGCAGGTCTTGCAGTGTTTTGGGGATCCGTAGCGGGGAGCATGAAAGGAGCGGGACACGATCGTTTGTTTTGAGTTTCCCGGGAACCTCGCGCTTCGTGCGTTCCTTGTGTGTGTCCTGAGCGCCGGGTCTTAAGCCTCCGTTGGCGGAAAAGGGAAAGCAAACCAAGCGAGCATAGAGCAGCAAAGCTGAGCGCCAGGGTCACCCTAGTGATCGAGCCCGGCCGTTTCGTGTTGGAAGTGGAGACTTCTGAGGGATGCGGACGACGGGTGGAAGGGGGTGAGGCCGGGCGGGTCGGCTGCCCACGCGGACGAGCAGGGGGCTGAGGGCGTCGGGACGCGGACGCGGGAAGGTGTCGGGGGGGGGGGGGGGGGGGAGGGCAGGAGGGACAGAGTGTTGGCGGCTCCTCAGATGCGCCGTGAGCGCTCCGTGTTCCGTACTCAGTAAGCGTTTCTAGAGCACTTCCTGAGCCACACACGGTGTTGGTCCCTCTGTGGCGTCCGCGGGTTTCCTCGTCACGCCAGCGTCGGGGGGCGACACTCCTGCAACCCTCATTTTACAGGTCACACGCCCAGGGTCGCGCAGGAAGAGAAGGAGGCGCGATCGAAGCAGGTCTGTGCCCCTGGCACTGGACGTCTGGCTTGAGCGGCTGGGTAGGGGTGGGCTGGTGACCGCGACGGGGCCTGCGGGAGGCAGGGAAGGTCTGGGCGCCCTGGACAGGAACGCGGGTTTGGTCTTGGACCCGCAGAGCGCCAAGTGTCTGAGAGGCCCCGACGGCAGGTGGACGCGTACGAGCCTCCCAGAGAGGTCCTGCTGGGGAGGCCGCCTTGGTGTCATCGGCACGCAAGGCGTGGGGCAGCCGAAAGAGCCCCTGAAGGTCCTGCGGAGAGCGAGGGAGAAGGGTCCCGGCCCACAGGGGGAGGACTGGGGGGGGAGGAGCCCCCCAGGGCCGAGAACCAGCAAAGGAGAGGCAGGAGACAGAGGCGCCCTGGGGGAGAAACGTCCAAGAGGGACGTGCAGGTCGAGGACAGGGACCATTTCTGTTTGCCCCCTCCCCCGCCACCATGACGGAGATGTGAGGGTGTCTGAGTGCCGGACGGAGGAAGAGGAGGAAGAGGAGGAGGAGCGGCCGGGAGGCAGGTGCCTGGTCGCGAAACAGGGCCCGCTGAGGGCGGGGACGCGGCGTTTCTTCCGCGGAGGGAGCAAGGCAGGGGTGATGGATGCGTGCCTCTTCGTGAGTGCTCTGCTGTGGGATCAGGGAAACGGGTAGGTAGGAAGCCGTTCGTACTAGCTGGTTCCTTCGTGCCCACTTTGGGCAAAAGCCCTTTCCGGACACATACAAACGGTTTCAGTTCAACCGGCAAGTACGGTTTTCCAGGCACTCTCAGCCGTGTTGGGACGTTTCGCACTTGGTCCCGGCCCGCGAGGCACAGAGCTCAAGCGCAGGGCGGGTAAGTCCTCGCCGTCCAACGTGACGGGTGTCACAGACGGGTTTCCTCCACGGGACGTGCGGGGAGGGTGACCGTGCTCGCAGCCGCGTGGGTCCCGGAGCCTCACAAGATGCCGGGCGCGGCAAAGCCATCGGATACACACTGAGCAGGCGAGCAGGCGAATGAAGACGTGGACGGGGGGGGGGGGGGGGGGGGGGGGGCCCTGCCCGGGGGCCAGGGACAGACTCCCCGGGGTCGTGACCCCCGAGCTGGCCCTGGACAACGAGCAGCCGTTCACCAGGATGACAGTTCACGTGGAACGGGGCGTGAGCTGGCAGAAAGGCCTGCGCGTGCACACGTGTGGGGCGCAAGGCCCCGGGAGATGCGCACGCGGGGGCACCGTGTCTGGAGCCGCTCGCACACCCCGTCCAGGGGCCACCGACCACGTGTGCTCGCCACGCGCCCGGAACAGGCTCGTTGGAGTGGAGATGTGCCCCGTGTGTGAGAGACACATCCCTTGCAAAGACCCAGAGAGAAAGAATGAGGGGCGCCCGGGGGGCTCAGTCGGTTAAGCGTCTGACTCGATCTGGGCTCCGGTCACGATCCGAGCGTCGTGGGATCGAGCCCTGTGTCGGGATTCTCTGTCTCCCTCTCTCTGCCCCTCCCTCGGTCACGCACGTGCGCGTGTGCACTCTCTCTCTCTCAAAAAAAAAAAAAAGAAAAAAATGAGACATTGCCCATTAGTGTTCTACACGGTGAAATGGTAATACTCCAGATCTATTACTGAAAGCAACTTCGCCTATTTGTTAACTTTTTTAAGAAATGTGCCTTCTAGAACGTGTCAAACTAGACGGGTGGTTCCCACAACATCTCTCTCGGGCAGGGTGACGGGAAGTGTAGCGGAAACGAGGCGCCGTGGCTGGCAGGGCCGCGTGCCGAGACGCTCTGCCGGGGGCTCCTGTGAGCGATGTGCTTTGGAGCCCAGGCGGGCAGTCAGATGTGTGCTGTCTACACAGCTGGAGGCCGTGGGACAGGGGCACTGACAGAAAGGATGCTGGAGGTTGGGAGCCAGCGAGTGTCAGTTGAGGGAAGGCAGGCAGGGGGAGGAGGTGGAGAGACCGATGGGGGTGCAGGAGGGGAGGGCGGGAAGGACTCCCACATGGTGTCTGGAATTCTGACCTGGATTTCCGCGCTGACGGGGGTGCATTGGCTGATGTCGGGGAGGAGTGGGTGGTGCTGGGTGGTCTCGGGCTGGGGCGGAGGGGCTGCAGGGGCCGGTGCCGGAGGCGTGGGGTGCAGAGGCGGTGTCCCGGCCGTGGACGAAGCCGGTAGGGGGGCGCGGCGGGAGGAGAGAGGATGGCCCAGCTGGGGTCTCCTCGGAGAGGAGAGGAGACCACGGGCAGCGGCTGCTGGGGTTGGCATCTGGGGACCGCGGCGAACGTGTCTCCGTGAAATGATGGGGGAGAAACCGAGTCGGAATGACTCCAGGTGGTGTCCTAGGACAGAGCAGGGACAGCAGGTACAGACTGTCCTCGGAAGAAGACGAGGCATTTAGAATCGTACGGGTTTTGTGACCCCGCGGTGTTCCCAGCCCGAGAATGTTGGGGATCCAAGAAACGATCCGTGCAGCCCCGTGTGCCCTCATTTGCAGAGCGTTTGGAGAAAGCTCTCCCCGCCCTACGCCCTCGTCCGAGGCAGAGGCTCACACGTGTCCCTCTCTCGCTTAGGCCGGATCCTGGACCTGAAGACGGGGACGGTGAAGAAAGAGGGACAGCAGTCCTCCATGAGGATGTGCATGGGCTCGCGGAGGTCCTTCATTTGCAGGATGAGGTGTGTGCGGGGCGGAGGGCCGTGGGTGGCGGGTAGATGAGGTCTGTGCGGGGCGGCGGGCGGCGGGCAGTGGGCGGCCGCTCCCTCTGCTCCACCAGTAGGAGCCTTGACGGGCTCTGCTGAGGTGAAACCCCGTGGTCCCGGCTGCAGCACGTGAGCCTACACACCCCGTGGTCCACCTCGGACGCCGCGTCCCCCTTCCTCCCACCCACCTTGTCTGACTTCCTGCCCGTCCCTGCCCCCTCCTGGGTTGGCTTCCCCTGTCGGCTGGGTCCCAACTTTCTCCCGGTCCTTCAGGACCCTTCTGAACTCCAACCCCTCCAGGCACCATATTGTTCAACACGTTTTATGTAAGATGGGTCGATTTTGGACGCTTTTGTGTCTCCTGTGCCAAAGCACACGTTTTCATTAGCGTTTAATTATTAGATTGTCGCATGATGCTTCAGGTGGAAATGCCTGGGCTCTGTGAGTCAGCAACGGTTGCCCTGAGGACAGGGGCTTGGAGTTACCTTCTCTGAGCCGCCCGCGATCTACACCGAGTGTGTACGTGGTTAACGCGTGGTGTGGAGGAAATGCAGGAGTGACTGAACTGGGGGGTAATTAGAGAATTTTCTGTCCCCTTGGAAGAAAGAACAAGGCTTCAGAGTCCCTGTACCCTCAGCCCCAGGCCCTGTAGGGGTGGGGCGGGGGTGCCTGGTGAGTCGAATCTGCCGGGACGTGGAATTGCAGGGGCTGTAAGACGAGGCAGTGCCCCTCATTCATTCATTCATTCATTCATTCATTCATTCATTCAGACATCTATCGAGGGCCTGCCTGTGCCAGGCCGGGGTTCAGCCCTGAGTAAAGCAAACAAAATCCCTGAGCTTGTAGAATGTCACTTCAGTAAGGGAGATCTAGGATGGACAAAAGTACCAAGTAGAGACAGGGAATGTCAGATGGCAGTAAGTGCTCTTGAGGAAAATAAAACAAATTTAAGGAGGAGGAGGAGTGGTTAGTTCACATGTTACGTAGGTTGGGTGGGGGTGGGGGGTCTCAGTGATAAGGTGGCATTTTGGAGATGTCCCAGGAGACCTGGGACTACGTGGGGAAAGAAAATACCAAGTGGAGGGAACCGCAAGTGTAAAGGCCCTGGGGCAGGGATGTTCTTGTGTTTAACCAACAATAAGGTTACTATCCAAGGAACAGGGTGAGTGGCCGTGGTGGGCAGAATGGTCATCAGTAAGGTTGGGCTGGGGGCGCCTGGGTAGCTCAGTCGGTTAAGCATCCGACTTTGACTCAGGTCATGATCTTGTGGTTCGTGGGCTGGAGCCCCGTCTGTGCTGACAGCTCGGAGCCTGGAGCCTGCTTTGGATTCTGTGTTTCCCTCTCTCTCTGCCCTTCCCCAGCTTGCATTCTGTCTGTCTGTCTGTCTCTCTCTCTCTCAGAAATAAACATTAAAAAAATTAAAGTAAAGTAAGGTGGGGATGTTGGGTAACTTACAGCTTTTACTCTGAACGAGGCAGGAGACCACTGGCGTTTTCTCGTAAGAATGACACGTTCTGAATCACGTTAAATAACTCACTCTGCCTGTGTGGGGGGGACAAACCCGCAGGGGGGACGAACAAGGGTGCGAGTGAGGAGGCGGCTGGACGCAGGATTCTGGAATGCAAGGGAGAGGTTGGGCCGAAGGTACGGACTTGGGGACCGCCGTCACCGAGATGCTCCCCGAAGCCTGGAGACTGAATGAGGTCACCGGGAGGTGGGCGGGGCTGGAGGAGAGGTCGAGCCTCAGCCCCCGGGTCGCTCCTGTGGCAGGGGGGCGAGGAGGGGCCAACAAGCCCCAGATGGAGCTGCGGGCCGGTGGCAGGGAAGGGGGGTGAAGGACGTTCCTGCAGGGAAGGCGTGCTCCCCGCAGAGGCTCCTGAGGGGTCCTGAACACGAGGGCCGGGGCATCCCCGCCGCAGAAGGAGAAACCTCGGGAGCCCCAGCTGCAGGCAGGTGGCAGGGCGGCCTCCGCCCTCTCTTCCCTGGCACGGGAGCCTGTCCCCGCTGCCCGGCTCGTGGTCTCCCAGGCTGTCCTCGAGTCCCTGGGACCCCACACCGACCTTGATCGAGCCCGGCCGTCTCCTGCCCTTTCTGAGCTTCTGCCGAGCTGTGCGACAGCCCCAGGCTGGCTCAGGGGAGCTCAGCACAGATGTCGCTCTCCTCCCGTTTGCTGCCGGACCTGTGACTCGTCAGGGCCGTCCGTGCAGAGGGGAGACCCGCCCTCCAGCCTGGCGCTGGGCCCCAGGAGCCGACAGAGGGCTTGAGGAGGGCTGCCCTCTCCTCCGAGCCAGCGCCCCTCCGTTCTTGCGGAAGACGGGACGGAACTCCCTTCGACACCTGCCTCAGGTCACACGACGGCATTCGGGCGACGGAAAACACGATCACTGCATCTGAGTTCATATTAGCCTGTGTGGATGAGTGCTCTCAGTCCGCTGACAGGCACGGGGACGGCAGGGTGCCCGTGTGCTGGAGGCCACTGGGGACAGAACGCCGTCCCGGGGACAGAACCGCGGACAGCGCCCCATCAGCAGAGCACGCCCACCCCGGCGCGGGGGCAGCACCTGCCGGATTTTGAGTCCAGCACCACGCGGCCCCCTGCGGAACGCCTTCCCCGGGGACGTCACCACACCCGGTTCTGCGTCTCCGTGCCATCGTCACTCTGCCTGCAGGCCACGTCAGGCAGCCCCGCCCTGCCCCGGTGCCCTCTGGGGGACGTGACTGCCCCCTGAGGCAGGCAGTTCTGCCGTCTGCCGAGCGCCTGACCTCGTCCTCCCAATAAAGCGGGTTCGTTCTGGGAGGATGCCAGCCGGCCAGGCGGCGCGGTCCCGGGTCGTCCCTGCTGGGGGACACGCACCTGTGGGTGGCCGTCCCCGGTCTCAGAGCACAGCTGGCCTCTCCTCTGTGCCCTACGGAGCGTGAAGATGTCCAGAGCGTTACCTGCCCTGGAGTCGGGACACGGAAGCACATGGAAGGATGGGTACACACAGCACCGGCTGTACCCTGGTGGCAGGGCGACCCTCGATGTTCAGAGCCTGGGGGGGATTGAGAGGGGCGGTGCAGAAGGTCGCCTCCCGGCCCCCGCCTCCCGGAGAAGGGCCTCCGTCGCCCCCACTCTGCCCTTTGCCGTCAGCGGGCTGAGGCGGTTACGTCGCTGCCAGTGACGGGACACTGCAGGGGCAGGGAGGGTCCCCACGGCCGCAGCCGCAGCTGCAGCCTGGGAACATGCGTCCTTCCGTCAGCGGGCAACGTGCGTCTTGCGTTGATGGCTCTGCTGAGGCCCGAAGAGACCCCACCGCCCTGCTTGCGTGACCCCGAACGTGATCGGGAGCCCCTAGAGTCTTTCTTAGGGGTCCGGCCTGCGGCGGGGGGGTGGGGGAGATGAGGGAGGCTTTGCATCGCCAGGTGGGTCACGCTCCCCCGGCCGCGGTGACAGCCGGGGACCGGAGGTGCGCGAGCCCGCGTCAGAGCGCCAGCATCGATCAGAGCGGCTCTCTGACCGCAGGGCCATCCCGTACGCCTGCTTCGGGCTTTACTCATCCTCAGCCTTTACCGAATCCTAGGTGTGGGAACGCTCCTTTGGACCACCTGCCGCTGAACAGAATAACCACCATGAGGAAAAGGTTCAGGTCAGTGAGCCTTGGCGACGCGTGACGGGGGCCGCGCGGGGGGGAGGGCGTGATGAGCGCCCTGAGCTGGGGTGCCGGGGGGGGGGGCGTGGGACGCGTGCGGGGCTGAGGGGAGGGAGGGGGCTGGGTGCACCTGCCGGGGGAGGAGGGACATCAGGGTGCCGGGAGGGCGAAATTCAAGCCCCCGAGGCACGCATGACCCCGGCGTCCCTGCCTCCCGCCTCGTGCGGAAAGCCGTCTCACGGATGCTCTTTCTTCAGGAACGGCCTTGGCCCCGTGAAAGACGGGGAGGCCCAGTACGCCGTGGTGCACTGCACGGGTTACATCAAGGCGTGGCCCCCCGCAGGTAAGCCGTGCGTTCTTCCCGGGCGGCTGGGTGCCCTCACCCGACTGTGCCTTCCCGTCGGGAGCGTGTGCCGCAAAGAGGCAGAGAGATGCGCTCGTCGTTCTTTGTGCTTAGAACGTGATGATCTCTGTCACTGGGGCAAGTCCCGCTTCCGGGAGCAAAGGTTTCTGGAAAGAGCGATCCTGCGCGGGTGCTTAGAGCCTCCGCCGCTTCCTGCGGTCTGTCACCCGGAGCCCTGTGTGAGGTCGCGGTGGCCTCTGAAATGACAGCTGTCACTGTCACCGGGACGGTGCCACAGACGGCGGCAGGCGTCGGCGAGGAGCTGGAACCTTGGCAGCCCTCAGGTCGCGCAGGAGGCGCGGTAAACCAGTGCGGCTGCTTCTGGAAACCGGAGGGCCGGTCCTGGCCGCCGTGTGCCCGGGCCACCCCACTCCCAAGGGCACGCGGGAGAACCGAAAGCGTTCGTCCGCCAAGAAACTTCCAACAGGGGAAGCGGGCAAGTGATTCCTGCTGCAATATCCGTGCACCTTGAAAGCGTCACGCTAAGCGGGAGAAGCCACACACCCAAGGTGACCCGTGATAGGATTTCATTTATGTGCAATATCCAGAGAAGGTAGATCCCTCCAGGAAGAAAGTAGACGTGTGGTTTCCAGGTGCTGGGCGGCGGGACGAAGGGGGGCGTGGCTGTCCCGGGTACAGCGTTTCTTTTCTAGATGACACAAATCCTGAAATCAGATGGAGTGACGGTTGCACAAGTCTACAGATCTGAAAACCACTGCCTTGTGCCCTTGAAGATGGCGGGTTTTATGGCGTGTGAGTTATTAATCAATCTGTTATTAAGCAAAGGAATATACGTCTTGTCGACCATCTGCGTCCCCGCGATGGCTCCGAAAGTGGTCTGGCTCTGGGAACGTTCCCGGTCTGCTGGAGAACGTTGCGACTCTGCTGTTATCGGATGGAGTATTTAAGTGCCCGCGAGGTCAGGTTGATCGATAACGCTGTGAAGGACGACTGTGTCCTTATTGATTTTCACCTGCTCGATGGATTGATCGCTGAGGGAGGCGTGTTGAAGTCTCCAACTGTAACAGAGAGAGGGCTTGCCTGTTCCTTCCGGTTTTGCCCGTGTCTGCCTCTCATCTCTTGATGCTCTGTTGTATGGTCCATACACGCTACGGGTTTTTATGTCTTCTTGGAGAAGTGACCCCTTTGTCAGTGTGTGATGCCCTTCCTTCTTCCTCATAAGTTTCCCTGCTCCGAATTCTGCTTTGTCTGAAAATAATACAGCGACTCCAGCTTTCTTTGAATTGGTGTAAGCATGGGGTGTTTTTCTCCATTTTTTACTTTTAACCTGTGTCATAGTTTAAAAAAAATTTTTTTTAACGTTTATTCAGTTTTGAGAGACAGAAAGAGAGCGCAAGCAGGGAAGGGGCAGAGAGAGACACAGAATCCGAAGCAGGCTCCAGGCTCTGAGCTGTCAGCACAGAGCCCAGCACGGGGCTCAAACCCACAGACCGCAAGATCGTGACCTGAGCCAAAGTCGGAGGCTTAACTGCCTGAGCCACCCAGGCGCCCCTAACCTGTGTCATTATATTTAAAGTGAGCTTCTTATAGATGTGTTGCTGGGTCCAGTGTTTTTACCCACTCCGACCATACAACTTTTAATTGGTGTATTTAAACCATTCACGTTTAATGGGATTATTCATATAGTTTACTCAATACCTACCGTGTTTTCTATTCCGTGTATTTGTTCTTTCTTCTCCCCTCTCTGTGCATTCCCTGGTTTCCACTGAACGTTCTGTAGGATCTCATAGTCTCTCCTAGCATATCAGTAATATTTCCTTAAAAATATCTTTGTTGTTTGCCCTGAGTTGAAATGTATATTTACACCTAATGTAAATCCAGTTCCAAATAATACTGTACTGCTTTTGTGGGTAGTGCGAGGGTCCCTGGACTCAGCTTCCCTTCCTCCCTCCCTCTCCCACAACACCGCTCTCATGGGCTACACTTACCCATGAGCACATTGTTACTGTTGTTGCCGGGAACACACGGAAATATATTAGCTCAATTAAGAAGAAAAGCGCGCCTGGGTGGCTCAGTCGGTTAAGCATCCGACTCTCGATCCTGGCTCAGGTCATGATCTCACCCTTCGTGGGTTCGAGCCCCCAGTCGGGCTGTGCACTGATGGCATGGAACCCACTTGGAATTCTCTCTCCCTCTCTGTCTGCCCCTCCCCCATTCTCTCTCAAAAGAAATAAGTAAACTCAAAAATTAGGTTGAAATAAAAATAACAAAAATAAAAAAGTGTATTTCCCCTTAATTTTTTCCTTTATGTGTATCCGAGTTTCTAACCCATATTGTCTCCTCCTTCCTGAAGAACCTCTTTTAACATTTACCGCAGGACGGCTCTGCCGGGGGGTGAAGTCTCTATTTTTGTTTTTCCCAGGTTCATTATTTCTCCCTCACTCTCAAAGGATAATTCTGCTGGGTTTAAGGTTTTAGGTTGGCCTGATTTTCCCCCGGCACTTCAGATCTCCACGCCTTCCTTGTTCCTGTGGTTTCTGACGAGAAGTTCACGGAACTGGTACCTTTGTTTTCCTGTAGCCCGTGTGGGACTTTTTTTTTTTTTTTCTGGCTTCTTTCAAGGTTTTTTCTCTTTGTCTTTGCTTTTCTGCAGTTCTAATATTACATGCCTCAGAAGCTCGTTTTATTTTGGTTTTTGGTTATTTATACCGCTTGGTAATTTCCGAGCTTCCTGTGTCTGTGGTTTGGTGTCCTTACTTTTGAAAAATTCGTCGGGGCGTCTGGGTGGCGCAGCTGGCTAAACACCTGACTCTCAACTTCCGTTCAGATCGTGATCACAGTTCATGAGTTCAAGCCCCGTGACAGCATGGAGCCCACTTGGGATTCTCTCTCTCTCTCTCTCTCTCTCTCTCTCTCTCTTCCTCTCTCTCCCTCTCTCTCCCTCTCTGGCCCTCCCCCGCTCATGCTGTCTCTCAGAATGAATAAACTTTTTTAAAAAAAGGAGAAATTTTTGAACGCTGTGTCTTCACATATTTTCTTTGTTCCGTCTCCTTTCTCTTCCTCCTGGGATCGCGACTGCCCGCGTATTATGTCGCGTTCGAAATTGTGTTGCGACTCGGGCGTCTTCTGTTCTGGATCTTTTCACTCTTTTCTCCTCTTTGCATTCTAGTTTGGGGAGTGTCAGTCGACAGATCTTCATGCTCACCGATTCTTTCCTTCTCGACGTCCAGTCTGCTGATGAGTCTGTCGAAGGCACTGCTCGTTTCTCCAACAGTGTTTTTTGTTTGAATTTTTTAAAAAGTTTATTTATTTATTTTGTGAGAGAGCCGGGGAGGGACAGAGAGGGAGACAGAGACAATCCCAGGCAGGTTCCACGCTGTCAGTGCAGAGCCCGACGTGGGGCTCGAACTCAACGAACGGTGAGAACGTGACCTGAGCCGAAACCAAGAGTCTCCGACGGTGTTTTTTATTTCTAGAATCTCCTTTCGGTTTCCTCCTGGAGTTTCTGCCCCTCTACTCGTGTTACCCATCCGGTTTTGCTACTGTCTGCTTCTTCCATTAGAGCTCTTAGCATATTAATTATAGTTATTTTAAATTCCCTGTCCAGCAATTTCAGTCTGTGTCATAGTGCAGTCCGGTTAAGATGCTGACTTTGTCTCCTCAGGCTGTGCTTTTTCTTGCCATTTAGCACGCCTTGTAAATCTTTGTTGGAGTCCAGATGTGACGCGTCAGGTGATACCAACGGAGGTTAAATAGGTCATAGAAGTTTAATTGAATTATTCCAGGAGTCGGATGTGTTTAATTTTTTTTTTTAACGTTTATTTATTTTTGAGACAGAGAGAGACAGAGCATGAACGGGGAGGGTCAGAGAGAGGGAGACACAGAATCTGAAACAGGCTCCGGGCTCCGAGCTGTCAGCCCAGAGCCCGACGCGGGGCTCGAACTCACGGACCGCGAGATCATGACCTGAGCCGAAGTCGGACGCTTAACCGACCGAGCCACCCAGGCGCCCCAAGAGTCGGATGTGTTTAATGTTTGCCATATATATACATATATATCAGTTCGACATACAGACGTGCGTGTGTTATATACTTTTAAATTGTGTATTTTTTATTTATAGATTTTTCTTTCCTGTATAAATCATAACACACATAATTATCAGGGTGCTGCTTGCCTGAAGGGCCCCAGTTAGATTCAAGACTTTGAGCGAGCTGCCTTCACAGGTGTCCCGAGCCCAGACCTCAGCTCTGTAGATCTAGAAACAGTCCTGATGGGGCCCGAGAACGGACCAGCCCCGGCGAAGGTGGGAGTCCTTGCAGGCTGATGTCTTAACCGGGTGTGACCCATAATGCCGCGGGGCTTCCCCGTCTCTGATGGGGATGCTCACGCCCGTCGTCCGGGGATCCCGTGAGGTTCTGAGGCTGCCGTGAGGCCAGATTTGCATTGGAAGGTTGTTTGACGAGAGGCAAACCAGAGGAGAGGCGTGGACAGCCTGGAGAGAGACTTTGCGCAGCAGCGTGGCTCAGGGAGCACGCGCGATGGCCTGACCTGTGCCCGCTGCTGAGCACCAGACACGGGCCCGTCCCTCGGGGAGCATGGAGCCGTGTGGCTGGGGGGCCAGCACGCGCACAGGTGATGCAGGAGGGTGTGGGGAGACGGCCCGTCCCAGGGACGGTGGGGGGGCCTGATGCCCCCCGGGGACAGGAGAGCTTCCTGGAGGAGGCTCCTCGCAGTGTGGGTCGGTACCACCAAGTCCAGCCCTTGGGACCCCTGTTCCAGGAGACCATCTCGTTCCTGAGTTCCTCTCCTGAACTCGTCACTCTTACGATACCAGGCAAATTCCCCGTCCTGTTTCTGGCCTCAGAGTGCCCTCCTTCTGACCGCCGTATTTGGGCTCCACGCCTACAACATCACGAGAACTGCCACGGTCATGGTGAGTCTAACGCAGAGTCCTTGTGGGTGAGCAGGAGAGAGGAGTCTGAGGCCCGGGGTGCAGGCAGGTGACTGTACCCAGAGCCCACAGAGGTGACTCAGGGCAGGCCCTTCTGGAGCCGCGTGTGGGTGCGTGCCTGCGAGTGTTTGTGTGCCCGGGGTCACGGGGCCAGTAGGACTTGGCATGAAGCCTTCAGTGACCGCCCTTGAAACCGCACCATGTGCAAAGGCGTTGAAGGAGCCGGGGGTGTTTATCTTGGAGAAAGCGAGACATGATTTCTGTCTCTAAGTATTTGAGGGGGTGTCATATGAAGGAAGAATTAATCTTACGAAGGATAGTTCCAGAAGGCACAGTTTGGACCAAAAGAGGAAAATTACCAAAAGGCAGATTTTTAACTCAATAGGGAGAAATGAGCAAAGGACCGAGCAGGACAACAAAAATAGCTCTAAATACGAATACGTTCCACGCTCAACAAATGGGGAAAATTTAGTTTCTGGTCAGAGCTGCAAATGAAAATAATTTCATACTGTCTCCTCTTACCTATCGAGTGGCAAAAAAGTCAAAAAGACAAAAAAAAAATGTCGGGCTGTGCCGACAGCTCGGAGCCCGGAGCCTGCTTCCGATTCCGTGTCTCCCTCTCTCTCTGCCCCTGCCCCGCTCACTCTCTCTCTCTCTCTCAAAAATAAAAACATTAAAACAAAAAAGACAGAATACACCGCATTGGTAAAGTTCAGGAAAATGGACACTTGGATGTACCGCTGGTGGGGATATTATAAATCAGCGCCAACCTTCCGAGGGGGAAGTTGGCCGTATCACCAGATGCTTTAAAAAGCACATTCCTCAACATACAGGGCTCGCGCTTCTAGGGATTGACCCCAGGGAGTCAATCAGAGAGACGTGTGTGGCACGTTTAAGCATCGTCTGTAACCGTGGAAGCTTCGAATTGACCCAGATCTCAGTGGTAGAGAAGAGCTTAAAAAACAGCACGGAACATCCATTTGGTGGAGTACCGGACGGCCGCAGAGTAGGCCTGCTTTCGAAGGACGCTTAAGGACGCAGCGGCGAGCTGCGAAGGGTCAGGCCAGCAGCTTCTACAGAGTAAACGTCGTGACCCACGTGTATCTTTCAGGTGTGAATGAGTCGTGTCATCTGTGCGTTGACGAGGTGTGCATACGGCGTGAGCCATTGTTACTCCCGGGGAGCAAAGCGCTGGTTACTTTCTTCTTCCCTCTTCGCTCCTACGTTTGCCCAGTTACCACGTGACTTTCGTAATCAGAGACAATGACGTTTTAAAGAAGTCCCTGTGACTTTTCTAATGCACGCTGCGGACAGTCGGAGCGAGTGGTTCGTACTGAGTTCAGAAATGGTGCCTTTCTGTTTGCGTTTTGGTTTGGTCTCACGGTGTAGCATTCGACTGCTGGCCCCTAGGAACCTAGAACTTCTGGAAAACAAGCCTGCGTCAAACCAGCCTGAGGCTGTGCTGCTCGTTCCTTGGTGGATAACTACATTCTTAGCACCTGTCACACTTTGTGCCTCCCCCTGAGACTCGAGACCGAGCTCAGGCTGCATCCTTCTCCTGCCCCAGGACTTAGCCCAGACCGGGCTCGGAGGGTATATTTCAAGAAGACTGGACGGACGGATGGATGAAAAGAAAGAAGGAGTGAAAAGGATGAACGAGACGAGAGTAGTTGACCTAGGGAGTGGACGTGGGAAAGAATTTCTTGCCAGAATTTCCAAAGGCGTTTCTAGGACCTGCTTTTCCAGAAATCTTTTCAGATGGAAGAAGCAGTCATCTGCCCTGGATGAGGTGGCTGGAGTGAGGTCATTGGCACACTCACCCTAGAATCAGGTCACGGGGCCGGAGGCCGGGAGGAGGAGCTCCCTCTCCGCTTGCACGGAGCCTGGTGAACGTTCTCCAGGAGTCGTGTCCCCGCGGCCCCCAGCTCCTTAGTCGCAAACCACGACGTGCTTAGAAAGGATGAAGATTTCCCGAGCACCAAAGTTGCCGACCTTGACAGTCTCTCAAGGTGCAAAGACGCGGACCTCACGGAGCAGACGGGGGGCTCGGGAAGGACCCTGGGGAAGCCGCGTGCAGCACGTGCGCGTCCCCGCGAGCCTGCCGGGTGTGCGCTCAGAGCCCTGCCTGGGGCCGCCGACCCCACGCTGCACAGGAACAGCACAGCGCACTTCGGCGTGTCCAGAGGCCTTCGTGATTTGCCTCGCTGCGTTGTGTACCGCGTGGGTTTCACCTGAAGTGTTTGGGGTGCGACAGGGAGGAAAGACGGGGTTCCGAAGACCGTCCCCTTGCCAAATCCCGCAGCTGCTTCGTCTGAAGACGCGGGCTGTGCTCGACAGAATGAGCAGGTGAAGAAGCGCCCAGAACGGGTTGCGTTTTGTATCTCGTGAGGTGTGTCCAGAGCCCGAAGGAGACTTTGACCTTGGGAAGACGTTATTTGTGGCCCCCACCGGGCCGTCATCGCCCTGTGGCCTTGCATTTCAGACGGACGTCCAGAGTCGAGCCTCTGTTCCGGTGACCGTCCTCTAACCTGCCTGGGTCGTCACCTGGCAACCCGTGGGAGACCTCTGGTGAAGGGGCAGTGTGTCCGCACAGGGCAGCAGCGGTCAGGCCCGGGGGAGGGGGAGCCCGAGCAGGGCCCAGCTGCTCCCGCCCGGACCGCGAGGTCAGGACGGGGGTCGCTGTCGGTGCCCGCGTGCCTTTTCGGCGGTGAGGCCGGTTCCTGCCTTCACTTTGCTGCCGGCCGGTCAGGGAGCCTCGGCCACGGCGTGCCAGAGGCCGAGGTGTTTGGGGGTCTTGGCTAGAGTCCGCGGTGGCCAGGCTGGTGCTGTCCCTTCGCCAGACGGCTCCGCCCCTGCGCCCGCTCACCTCGAGCAGCCCCACGCTTCTTGTGCTTTGCTCGTTGAACACGATGTGCCTCCGGTTGAAAATCTCCAAAAGCTGCTTTGTCTGAATCGAGGCCACCGGCCCACGAGGCGGCGGCCGGCTCCCTGCTGTCTCTTACCCGCGGCCACCCTGTCCTGCGTCTGCACATCAAGCCTCGGTCTCCTGCTCGGCCCCTCGGTCTGAAGCCCCGGTCAGACGGCAGAGCCGTGACCTTTGCTTTGAGACCCAGAGCTGTGGTCCGCGAGGCCTTTCGGGGCAAAGCTGCCCTTCCGTTCCCACCATGGGCCGGGCACTTGGCTGGGCCCTGGGGACCCTCAGGCTGGTCGGGCCCAGTTCCTGCCCCTGTAGGTCCGGTCCACTGGAGGGTGCAGGTAGGCGTGCGGGTCATAGCAGAGCCCGGGGTCAAGGGTGGCAACGGAGGCACAGAGGGGAGAGCCCGTCTGCTGGGAGTGCCCTCCTGCTCCCTCTGGCGACCCTCCCCGAAAGCCTCGCCGGCAGGCAGAAAGTCACAGTCGAGCAGGAATGTCGACAGGAGGGAGACAGAGGGATTTCCTCATCGAGAAAAAGCCTGGCAGGTGTAGGGAAAGCATGGATGGGGGCTGCAGGTTGAACAGCGACCGCGGCTCCCTTGGTGAGTGCTCGCCATGAGCGAGGCTCTAGGAAAGGTCCCCTGTGTGCTTTAGGCTGCTGAGCTTTCACGACGCCCTCCGGAGGTGCTGGCCCCGTCGTCATCCCCGCGGCACAGACGGGACACCGGAGGGCACGCACGGTGCCGTTGCCAGCCGGCAAGTGGGAGCGCTGGGCTTGCGGATGCCCTTGCCGCGGCGCCCTGCTTTCTGCCGGTGGGAGGGGTGCTGGGCCGGCAGCCACGTGCGGTTCTCCGCGGCCGGAGGGGGAGACGCTGCGTGGGCAGGAGGGGTCCCGTCCGGGGACCAGGCCGGGGTTTGGAGCCTGCTCTACACTGAGCATCGCTGAGGCCGCTGCCGGTGTTTAAAGATCGTTCTGCGTGTTGAAGCCAAGCGGAGGGGGAGCGGGGATGGGCCCGGAGGCCCGGGGACCGGAGGAGACTCACCCAGGGAGCCACAGGGCTGCCTGAGTCGGAGCCAGGCCGTGCTGATGGCAAGGGGTCGGGGGTGCCGGGAAAGCAGGTGCGGGCTGGCCGCACGGCTGGTGGGGCCCGGGCTCCAGCCCAGGACCGACTCCAGAGTCCGCGGGTTCAAGGGTCACGCGAGATTGGTTCCCCTTACGCGTGCGCAGATCCATAGCACAGAGTTCAGGTATTCGGTCGTTGTCTTACGTCATCGTCTCTCAGGACGGTCGCCCACCCTTGCTCGGCCCCCCGTGACTGCTCTGCTCACCCTCGTCCCCCCCAGGCCGGGTTCCCTCCGTTATTGTATGTCCTGCCTCAGTGCCACGGTGACCCTTAACAGGCCTCTTCAAGAAGGGGGAGTGGGGGCACCATTCACAAGCCCTCGACGTGGCTGCTCCTGGGAACTCGCGGGTCGCGGGGCTCCCTGCCTGAAGGGGCCCGAGACGGGCTTCTGTTCTGGGCGGCCTGCTTCCCTTTTGTCCCGCTGTGACATTTGTAGTTATCCCCGGAATTCAAGACTTTCACTCGGGTGGCATCCAGTGTCAGTCTGTTTTCATTAATTGTAACTGGTCCTGGCTGACACCTCCCCCCCCCCTCCCCCGACTCTGTCTTCACCGTGGGGGGCTCGTCTAGATTTTCCAGGTCGCTGCTGCTTCCCGGCCTGCCCGGCTCACACCTGCGGCCACATCGATTTCCCGCGTCTGCCCCCTCCCACTTCCACTGGTTTCTTTATCCCCTTCTTCCACATTCTGGTGGAGTTTCTCAGTCCTAATCCCCTCTCTGTGGTTCCCATTTAACTTTGCAAAAACTCTGTTGTGGTACATTTCACGTGAGCTCAATGCTTGTTGAATTAAAGCTGTGTCTTTTTTGTAAATACGGTAAATTTAGGGGATCCCCCCCTTTTTTTTTAAACTAACTTTTTTTTTTAGTGGGAACATGCACTGTGATTCCTTCACTCAGTCTCCTCTTTTTCACATGGTTGTGATTTTCCCACGGGGCTCACCTTCCAGAGGCCGCTGGGCGGGCGTCCACTGTCGAGGCCAGAGGCCGGTTCCATCACTGACCGTGTGGGTTCTGGGATGACCTGTCAGGCCCGACCAGGGCAGACGAGCAGTGCTTCCCTTTACCAATACCTGACCGGGGGTCCGTTTGTCTGCACCCGACGACAGGGTGGGGACAGGAGGAGACTGAAGTCACAGACAGCCCAGATGGGGCGCCCTGATGCCTTCTGGGAGGTGTGGGTTCCAGGCTGGCTCTCCCTCATGACTTCCCCCCTTCCACACTTGTCTCCGGCCGCCATAGCTCGAAGCTTGTAGGTTGGCCGTATCGGGCACCCCAGGTGACCTTAACCTTCCTGTACGGGGACTTGTGTCTTGCTCAGCTCTCCCCTTGGTGGTCTTGCCCAAACCACCCCCACACAGGTCTGCTCACGCTTGCCCGTCTGCTTATGGGAACCCTGCTGGTTTCTGATGCTGACGCACACTTGTCCCGGCTCAGGTTCTGGTCCTTTCCACGGTGACTTGGGAGGCCGGGGTGGTTAGTCAAGTGGTCTCAGTTGCCTCTTTTCCGCTTTGCGAAGTGGAGGGTCCATTTCTTCAGAGTCACCAGCAGGAACGCTGAAATTCAGCATTTTCCCAAGTATCTTCCGAGACCATGTGTCCCCGGAGAGGCTCCGTGAAGAAAACGCTCTGTGGTCAGTGACTTGGGAAATTTCACGTCCTGTTTTTCCCTCGTAGGGAAGCATATCCCAGAGGTGCAAACCAAAGTCTCTGAGAAGCCCTAAGTGATGAAACGCCTTTATCTCTGTTTAAACTATGCTTCCCAAATGTGTTTGGCCAGAGAAACTTTTTTTTTTTTTTTTTTTTGCCTAAAACTTATTAGTATTCCTCGGGGAGTATTTGGGACGTGTGCTATGAACAAGTGGCCTGAATTCCTTGCAGCAGAAGGTGGTTGTTTTCTCCCCCTGCGTTTGGCAGGGTGCAAAACTGTGTCTTCATCCACATGTGAGGATGTGGGTCCCAGGACAGACTCCACCCAGCGTTACCGAAAAACAGGCCAACTTTCCATGAGCATCTGCGCGGGGTTAGTGCAACCCCGGGTAAGAAATGAACACACACTTCTGGCCGCTGCTGAGTTTTACCCCAAGCAGAAGTTTCCAGTTACACGTCATTCATGCTGTTGTTTGTATTAGTCGGGATTTATTTAGACCTGGCATCAGCGAAGCGGGTTTCCGAAAGAGAGGCGATCGAGCGTAAGGCAAGCTGAGTTTGTGAAACCGATTAGGGAACTACTGAAATCTGTTAAAATGGCTGCAGTTATCCTGTTCCTATTAAAACCCACTTTGCTCAGAGCTGCGGGTCCTGCCAGGAGGCGTCCCTTCCCGACACCCTTCCTCCAGGCCTGGCCTCTGGCCTCCTCGCAGCCCTGTGCCCCTCTCTGTGCGGTGCTCTGGCTCTCTGTGCCCCCCACCAGCCAGGCGGCTCCTTGAGGGCGGGAGCCGGGCCTCACGCGCCGCTAAACCCCCAGGGGAGTCCGGGCGCTGAGGACCAGCTCAGACGGTGCGTTGAACCTGGCTGACTGCGTGGCTGAACTGCGACCTGGCCTTTGGACCCCTGGAATGTCAGAGCCAAGGAGAACCTTGAGCTCACCTCGGGCCAGCCCTCTCTGCAGAGGAAGCCCCGCAAGGCCGTGTCTCCGCTGACCCCGGTGTCTCTCCCCTGCCCTTAACCGCAGCCCAGGCCCTCCAGAGGGACGCCTGCAGCCAGGCAGAGCCCAGCCACCGCATGAGGCCGCCTCTGTGACCAGTCTAGGGATGGCACTTTCTGTGTCACAGTGAGGGTGAGAGCCGGTTGTATCCAGTTGCCCATGCTGGGCACTGTGCCAGATGCTTAATACATACTGCGTTGCCCCATGCCCCCTTCACGCTTCGTCGCCCTGTGCCCCTGCACTTCCCATTGTACAGATCACAACTGTCATGGTCCCGTCTTCTGAGGCTCTGAGAGGCTGGGCGCTTTGCAGTCAGTACAGGGTGGACCTCAGATTCCCAGGTCAGGACTCCTGTCACCGCCGCTGGGGGGCCTTTGTCCCCAGCAAGACCACTCTGTTCCCAAAGACTTGTCTCCTGTCGAAGCTGGTGTCAGCCATGGTGACCACGCTCTCTTGAAGGCCTTCTTTCCCGGGGCCAGGTTTGCCGCTCGGTGCCCTCGCCGGGAGGCTGACATCCTTGTCACCAGCATTCTGGGTACAAAGACAGCGCGTGCCTCGCCGTGTCCAGGGGTGACCCCAGTGCTCAGCCGCCGCCCCCTGAAATATGCCCCCGGAAGGACACACGTGCCTTCTGCGCCACGGGCAGGCCACGGGCCGCCCTCCGAAGGGTGAGGAGAGACAGTGGAGCTCAGCCAGCCTGGGGCGGAAAGTTCTTCGTTCTTCTGTCTCGAGTATCTGCCCTTCGCATCGTCCCCCCCTTCCCACGGGCCAGGTTTTCCGGGTACGAGCCGCCGGAACCAGTTTGGAGATGCGCTCCCACAGGTGGAGCGAACGGCCCCCAAGTTGGGGGGCCTTGTAGGTGTTTTGAAGGGGGGCTTGACATCGGGTGGGGGCCGCACTTTCAGGGGGTACAGGGCGGAGCACGGCCAGGATGGGTGGCAGGGGAGGGGCGAGCGTGGATGTGGGCAGAGGGCTGCAGAGCTGCGGCAGGAGGACGGTTGTGGGGGGGCAGCTGGGTGGGGGGGGGGTGTCCACAGTTAGGGGCCATTGGAGGAAGGAGCAGCCCCTGCTGGGGCGGTGGTCACGGGGAGGAGGGTCCTGGAGGCGGCCAGGTCACAGAGCCTGCAAGAGGCAGGTGGCCACGGGCTTGGGTGGCAAAGAATCATTTCTAAGGACTGAGTGGAAGGAGCTCAGTTCGAGAAGGTGAGCGGAGGCAATGGGGGCCTGACGTTCGTGGGGGAAGAATACGGAGCAGGAAGTGGTGGGTGGAGGGTGACAGCCGGCCGGGGGGCAGGTCACGGCCGTGGCAGGGGGGGCCCTCGGGTGCCCAAGGCAGCAGTGCTTTGGGGAGGCAGTGAGAGCACAGCCCTAGGCAGGCACGGGGACGACAGACTGCTGGCCATAGTCCCCTTCTGCGCCACTGGGGGTTTCGATTCTAGAAGCCAGCTAGTGGGACGTGTGCCTTTATCTGTGAACTTGTCACAACTGAGAGCTGAAAATCGCAGTGAAGTCCCCCCTGCCCGGGCGTGCGGAGGACCGGGGGTTCAGTGTTCTTGTTCTTCCCTTGGAAAACAGCCCACTGCTGTCCATGGAAACCCCTCCCTGTCAGGGAAAGTGACAGCGACTCGGCCTCACATGGCCGGGGGCCTGGGAGGCCTATGGTGAGGTGGAGGCCTGGAGAGGGGTGGCCGATGTGCCCCCGACTCCTTCTTCCCAGTGTCCGCGCTGCACCTCCGTGGGGCGTTAGTGTCACAGCCCCTTACCGGCCAGTGCTTTGTTTACAGGTTATGATTTATTGGAAAGAACGCTCTCGGTCCAAGTTTATACAGAAAATACTCGTTTACAACTTGCCTTTTAGGCAAAAGAAGATGCATGTTAATTTGCATGATTTAGGGGCAGTTAATTTGGAAAAGGGGTGTTCCATTTCTGCCAGATGTTTTAGAACTAAACTCCTACCGTCTCGGGTGCATTTTCCCTCAATTTGGGGATCAAAGGGTAGAGTCCTTATTTTATTTTATTTTTTAGTGTTTTTTATATTTGAGAGACAGAGCATGAGCAGGGGAGGGTTAGAGAGAGAGGGAGACACAGAATTCGAAGCAGGCTCCGCTCTGTTCTATGTTATCAGCATAGCGCCCAACGCGGGGCTCGAACCCACGAACTATGAGATCACGACCTGAGCCAAAGTCGGATGTTTAACCAACTGAGCCCCTAGGCGCCCCACAGGGTAGAGTTCTGATGTCTGGATTTAAGCACACAGCACCCATGGTCCTGGCTCTTACGTACCACCTAAGAAAACTTCCCAAGTGTGTGAAGCCCACATTTTAAGTATTGGACACCATGTGCTTGCCTTATTTTTATCTTGTTGTCTTTAGTTTTTAAACAGCTATTGCAAAAACAGCCCATCTTCATTAAAGAAATTTAAAAAGTCTATAAAATCTTGAAAAATATGGTCAAATTCACCCACAAATCCATTTTTTTTTAATTTTTAAAAGGTTTTAAAAGCCTACAAATAAGTCTCCCTTCGTACCCTGGTCCTACGCCTGAGAACCAACTGGGAACACCCCCGTGCTTCATCTTCTAGGTCTTTTTCTATATAAGAAAACGGTCGGAGGTCATGTTATATATTTTACGACACAGCTCGTGTTTTAACGGGTCACGAATTTCATGAATATGTTACCAAGCTGGTACATACACCACTAGTCCATTCTTTTCATTCTTTTAAGTGGCTGCATCAGATTTCATCGGCCATTCCTCAAACGAGAGCACTGAGATCGTTTCTAGGTTAGGGCTCCGGCTGAGGGATGACCTTGTATGCGATTCTTTACCCTTGAGTGTGGGTTTCTGCAGGGAAGTCTCCGCGTTGGTAGAGTGATGACCCAAGCCCCTTTTCGTAGATACTACCAAGTTCACCTTACAAAGCTGGAGGCCAATGTGTCCGTTTTTCCACACTCTTACCAAGAATGTTTCCATGCTCTGGTAAGTTTTGCCAGTCTGATAGGTTTGGGGGGAAAGGACATATTTTAAATTGAGTTTTCTTCATTAGCAAAGTTGAGCATCTTTCCTTGGTGCATTGACTATCTATCTGCATTTCCCCGTGAGTTGCTTGTTCATGACGTACGCCCAGTTTCCTGTCGGGGGATGTGTTTTCCTCGTTCACTTAGAGAGGGTCTTTATAACATTATAAATATTAATCCTCTGTTTATTGTATGTTGCAGATATTTTCTTCTGGCCTGATGTTTAGCTTCTGATATTATTGTTTTTCACGCACAGAATGGATGAGGCACACGGAACATAGTCTCATCTCTCTCTGCTGATTCGGAGCTCTTATGACAGAGTTCTAGTGCTGGACAGGAATTCACGTGACAATTCAAAGATGTCCTCAGGACTTTTCAGCCCACTGCCGCCTCCCCTGTGGCTGTTGTTTTATTGGTGGTTTGTTTCGGTGGTTGTTTCCTTTTACGCTCCATAGGATCCACTGTCCTCAAATCCACCTGCTGGTGGCTGACGCTTGTTCCCTTGCATGTGCCTGTTTTCATCCTGTCCCCATCTGGGGACACAAATTGCTGTTTGTCATCCTTCATGGTCGAGACAATCAAACAGCCCAACTTGCTGGTATCCCGGGTGAGAGGAAATAAAATAGGCTGTGAGCTGGGGACTGGCAGCCTTTCCTGAGAGCAGAGCGTACGGACTATACCGAATGGTCTTGGGGACATCCGTGAGGGGAGCGGGGAAACGTCGTTCTGGTTGCCGAGATGATAACGGGTACTTCCCAGATGGATGAGGTGCTTTTGCAGGCTTCCGCCTTGCATGAGGGACCCCCTGTCGCCTGGGGGCACAGGGCCTGGACGTGTGTGTAACTGTGCCAGACTTCCGTGGCACCACGCCGCACCCTCCCCCCAGCGCCATTCCAGACCCTTCCGTCCGCAGTGCCCACCAGTCCCGCCACTGACCCACCCAATTCTCACAGACCCTTGTCCCTAAAGCCTCCCCCAGCGTTCCGCCAATAACTTCCAAGCCACTTTATTTGTGTCCTGTTGTCCTTGTTATGACAGCTTGTTCGCATCTGTTTTCCCCGCGTACGTGCTGCTCCTGGAGAGCAGGGGCCACATCACGCGCATTTCTGTGTTATTTAAGCTGCAGAGCACGGGGCTTCGGACACGGCGGGAAGCCTGGTGAATGTTTGGTGCCTGAATCTCTCTCTACATCTCCCAGTTACACACCCCACAGTTTCTATCCAGGAGGTACCCAGATTTACCGCTGTCACTATTTAAAATCTTTAATCAGTGCTACTGAAAGAATTTATGCAACTTTACAATAAAACACTAAGTACAAAAACAGCAACGGCAGATAGGTTTTATTTGAAAGCCCACTTTAAAAAAAAATTTTTTTAATGCTTATTATTTTTGAGACAGAGACAGAGCATGAGCGGGGGAGGGGTAGAGAGAGAGGGAGACACAGAATCCGAAGCAGCTCCAGGCTCTGAGCTGTCAGCACAGAGCCTGACACGGGGCTCGAACTCACGACCCGTGAGATCATGACCTGATCTGAAGTCAGACGCCCAACCGACTGAGCTACCCAGGTGCCCCATTAACACATGTGACTCTTGATCTCAGGGTTGTGGGTTCGAGCCCCACGTTGGGTGTAGAGATTACTTACAAATAAAATCTTAAAAAAAATAAAGCTGTGGCTTGAAATGCTTTTATTATTAAATTGGGGAAAACTAGGAATTTAACTTATGAAAATCGAACTTATTTAACCTGTGAACAAGGAAAAGATAACAAATTACCATGAGCTAAGTAAGAAGATGGAAGTAATGAAATAAAAATGAAAAAAATTAAATCTGAAAAGAGAACTATTGTCTTATTGATAAACAAGTCCTCGTGAAGATGTGTAGAAGAGACTCTGAAAGCCTAATTCTAGTTTTATAAAAAGAATGAAAATAAATTGATGTTAAGAATGAAGAAATTTATCAGAAAAAGTTTAAAACATATAAACATATAGCATGTGTAATTTAGATTGATGCATGTTAAAATCTTTAGGAAGAAAGCTAATTTCTGGGAAAATATATAACTAAATTTGAATTAAGAAGGGAGAAAAGATCAAAGCCAGGCAAGACATTGTAAAAACTGACAAAGAATTGCTCCCTAAATGGTACCAGGCCTGGAGGTTTTATGGGCAAATTATTAAACACTTCCAGAGTATAGGAAGAGATAGAAAGTGCACTGCTTTGTTTTTTAAAGTTAGCACGACTTTGATACAAAACTGGTAAGGGCATATTAAAAAAAAAAAAAAAGTATGAATGCAATTTCATTTGTAAATATAAGACACTAAGTACAAGGGTCAGCAAATCAAATGCACGATTGCAAGGTTGCTTGAGTGGTTTAACATTAGAAAATCTGTTCATGTCATTAATTATCCAAAAGACAAAAGCTATATGACAGAAATTCATTTCAGTCAGCAAATATTAAAAATAGATATCTTTAGAAACTAATGAAAGAACCATATTTCCTTAACATGGACGAAACGGTCGTCAACACCTTACGGGACGCGGAAGCATGGGAAGGGTCCGGGGCCTTCACTGCAGGGGCCAGTGCTCCCCGGCCCCCTCACACAGCATTGCTGTGAGACCCCCACCCACAGCAATCACATGAGAAGAGGAAAGAAGACACAATTACTGCTTGAAAGGAAGGAAAGAAAGAAAAGTAAGATGAAATTAACATTACTTGCAGAGGATGTGATGATCTCCCAGAAAAACCAAATCTAACCTACAGAAAATGTTTTAGGAGATTGAGTACAGAGCCATTTAGGAAATTCTAGAAAAACAAAAAATCAGTACCAGTTAGAAAAATACAATATGAAAAATACCCATTTATGAAGATAGCAACATTACAGCATACATGTTAAAAATATTGACATGTGTAAGAGTACTGAGACACCTGGGGGGCTCAGTCAGTTAAGTGTCTGACTTCAGCTGAGATCATGATCTCGCAGTTTGTGGGTTCAAGCCCCGCATTGGGCTCTGCACTGACAGAACAGGCCTTCTTGGGATTCTGTCTCTCCTTCTCTGTCCCTCCCCTGCTTTCTCTCTCAAAATAAATAAAAATAAACATTAAAAAAAGAAATGCGTAGAATTAAACTACCAAATAATACTGAGGGACACAAATGACCTAGCTAACTAGAGCATCCTGCATAGTCTTTGAGACAAAGGTTTAGCATTATAAAGATTTCAGTTAGTTCCAAACCAGTGTAGAGATTTGATACAGTTCCAATAGTTGCCCCATTGAGATTTCTTCTAAATGAAAATTAATTCTCAAATTCATACAGGCCAATAAATATTAAAATAGCTAATAAAATCTCAATACACTGCTGGGGAGTAATTTCTGTACCAAATATGAAAATACGTGTGTTAAAACCTGAATAGTTAAAATGTGCCACGAAAGTACAAATCAAGTTATTGAACAAAAAGACCCAAAAGAGACCCAAGTATTTTTAGAAATGGGCTATGTGATGAGGGGAAGCATTTCGGCTAGTGGAAAAAGGAAAAAATTGGTCAGTACATAGTTTGAGGACAACTGACTAATCATTTGGAAAAACATGATGTCAAGCATATCAAAAATAAGTTTCAGATTTATTAAAGACAAAATACGAAATTTGAAAGTACTCTATGAAAATATAGGTGAATATTTTCCATAACCTTAGGGTAGAGGTCATTTCAAAAATTTTGTTTTAATGTTTATTTATTTTTGGGAGAGAGAGCACGAGCAGGGGAGGAGCAGAGAGAGAGGGAGACACAGAATCCAAAGCAGGCCCCAGGCTCCCAGCTGTCAGCACAGAGCCCAACGAGGGGCTTGAACTCACAGACCGCGAGATCATGACCTGAGCCAAAGTCTGATGCTCAACCGACTGAGCCACCCAGGCGCCCCTGGTAGGGGTCATTTCAGAGAATGAACCCCAAAGGCCAAAATTACAGGGTAAAGACTGACCGTTCTGATCATCTATTCTTTAATAATATTCTGTTCAAACAGTAAGAAAATACTTTTGGGGTGCCTGGGTGGCTCAGTTGGTTAAGCATCTGACTTCATTTCAGGTCCTGATCTCACGGTTCGTGGGTTCGAGCCCTGCGTCAGGCTCTGTGCTGACAGGTCAGAGCCTGGAGCCCGCTTCGGATTCTGTGTCCCCCTCTCTCTCTGCCCCTCCCCCACTCATGCTCTGTCTCTCTCAAAAATAAATATAAACATTAAATTAAAAAAACAAAGCCAGAGGGGTCTAAAAAGTGACATTTTCAGGATGTCCAGAGGACAGTGTGCATTTCTCTAAACCCAAAATGAGATATTCCTTTTCCTTTAGAAATGACCCTGCAATTCTCAATTTAACTTCTTGATCTTCTGGGGCCATATACTGAATCAATCATTTCTGCAAGGCGTCAGATTTTTCCTAATTAGGGAAGAAGGATCGACACTATATGCTAAGAAGGAAGCAGGACCATTTTCTTCTGCAGAGAATCTCGAAAGCCTTCAGACCAACAACCTAACCAGACAAGTGGAGGCTCCAGGATCTGATTTGGAGCTATAGGTGGGATATTTCCCACGTGCATTTATTTAACAGAATGGACTTAATCATTAAAATAGAGTTAGTCAAGGAGCGCCTGGGTGGCTCAGTCAGTTCAGCGTCCAGCTTCAGCTCAGGTCATGATCTCACGGCTCGTGAGTTTGAGCCCTGAGTCGGTCCCTGTGCTAACAGCTCAGAGCCTGGAGCCTGCTTCAGATTCTGTGTCTCCCTCTCTCTCTGCCCCTCCCCTGCTCATGCTCTGTCTCTCTCTCTCTCTGAAAAGTAAGTAAACATTAACATTTAAAAGAAAAAGAAAAAAATATACTCTTTAGAAAACAAACTTAAAAAGTAACTTGTGTGAGCCCCGTGTATTCTTAGCATGTAATGAGAGTTTGGAAATCCATGAAAAAAAAATGATCCCCAAGAGCTCTTTGGTATCAAAGAGTCTGCACAGGCTGTCCCCTAAAGAACAAATGGAAAATAAATATATATTCAAATGAAATAAAAGAACAGCAAATATACCCAATAGCGAAGTACCGTTTATGTTCTCTGAGCCAGCAGTTTCGCTTCTAGGAACTTTTATAGGAAAGAAGTCCTCGATCTGCTGGAAGTCTTTGTCTGCAAGGGTGCGGGTGGGGGCATCACTCAGGTGAGCGAAAAGCTGGAACACCAAATGGCTCAGGACCGAAGGGTTCGGGTCCGACGCATCACCGTCCGGCCGTACAAAGGGAAAACGACAAACAGATGTTTCAACACATCGAGAGGTTTTCCCAGTAAGTTCTAAAGTTTCCGAAGCAGGTTACAAAACAGTTTGAGGGAAAAAGAAAAAAAAAAAAAAAAAAAAAGACCTTTTATTATATACACAGTAAAGGGCATAAACACTCTTCCCGTAATTACGGGTAATTTTTAACGTTTATCTTTTATTTTTCTATAGTTTCTAAATATGCTCCACAAAGACAAAAGTATACCAAATTGTCACCTTTGATATTTTTTGGCTTTGGTGGGACTGTTTTTTTTTTTTTTTTAATGTTTATTTATTTTTGAGAGAGAAAGAGAGACAGAGCACGAGCGGGGAAGGGGCAGAGAGAGAGGGAGACACAGAATCCGAAGCAGATTCCAGGCTCTGAGCTGTCAGCACAGAGCCCCACGTGGGGCTCGAACCCACGAACCGCGAGATCATGAGCTGAGCCCAAGTCGGACGCTTCACCGACTGAGCCACCCGGCGCCCCTGTTTTGGTGGGACTTTTGAGTGGCTGTTTATTCCCTTCAGCTCCACCTCTTTGTGTTTCAAAATCTTTTTTTTTTTAATACACCAGCTTGATTGAGATATCATGCAGATATCATAAAATTCACCCATTTAAAGCGTACAGTCTCTTGGATTTTGGTGCATTCGCGTAGTTTTGCAACCGTCCCCACCGCGAATTGGAGGATATTTTCGCCACCGCCACAAGACATTCCGTACGCGATGACAGCTAGCCCCCCTTTCCCCCCAGTTCTAGGCACCCGCTTTCTAGATCCACGGACTTCCCTATGCTGGACGCTCCCCACAGACCCGTGCCGTACGTGATGCCTGTGTCTGGCTTCTTTCCCTCGGCCCGACAGTTGGCGAGGTTCACGCTACAGCGCGAGTCACGGCTTCCTCTTTGTTGTGAGTAAGACTGCATTGTCCGTGTGTCCCCTCAGCAGGTGCTGGGTGTTAGGGCTGTTGACACTCGTGGGGGCCACGTGGTAGCTCGGTGCTGAGCCTCGTGAGGAAGCCGCCAGACTGTTTTCCGAGGCCCTGGCACCGATTCACGTTCCGGCCGGCGGCGTGGGAGGCTGCGATCTCCCCACAGCTTCACCAGCATTTGTCACTGCATTTTTCGAAGCTGTAGTCACCGTGCTAGGTGCGAGGTGGCTTTGACTCGCATTTCCCGAATGGCTCACGATGGGCAGCGTCGTGCCTTGTGCTCATTACTCACTCAGGCGTCTTCTCGTTTGGAGTAACGTTCAGACCCCTTGCTCGTTTTCAGTGGGGAATACGTGTCTCTCTATTGCTGGGAACTGAGTGAAAGCCGTGCTTCGAGATCCCGTGGGACCTGAGGACGGCGCAGAAGCAACACTGGGAAAACAGAGACCATCCAGATACGCGGAGGGTAACCCGAGGATGGCCCAGGACCGCCGTGTCCGAGGTGCGTCGGAACAGAGGGCCACCCTGAAGCCGCCCCGCCTCCCGCGGGCACCCGCAGCCGCTGGGCCCCAGTCACCGGAGGGGTGGCTGCAGGTGCACCGGCGGGCAGACCCGGGCTCGTGGGGGCTGTGGCAGGACAAGCGTCTGGCCCGCCGGCCTCGCTGCCGCCCCTTTCCTGGGGGAGCCGAGCCCAGGGTCCTGAGAGATCCTTCAGACCTAGGCCCCTAAAGAACCTGGTCCCTTCAGGAAGGTTGGCGTTACTGAAGACTTTCTGGAAACCTCACAGACGCACCGTTGGATCCCATTCCCTCCGTGACTTGCCCGCATTGAGACCCAACCCGTTCATGCAGCAGGTTGCGCCGCACTTCTGCAAAGCCAAGGAATTATTTCAGCGTGACTTTACCTGGTTGGCCAAAAGACATTCTCCCAGGCGCGCCTGTCCGCGTGCGTCCCGGACCGGTGTCTCGGGCCCCGTCCCACGTCCTCCTCTGCCCGTCCAGGCTGCCGCCCCTTCTGACCAGGACTCGTTTCCTTTCCTTGGTTGGCATAAAACCACCAGCATTTTCTCATGCTCGCGGAGCGTGTGGGGGAGGACCTTAGACGCGGTGCGGTAAGGACAGCCTTCCTCCGCCCCACCGAGCCTGGGGCCGCGGTCTGGCATCACTTGCACTGTGTTTTACTGGTCAGAGTCGTCACAAGGGAAGCCAACTTCAGCCCTCGGTGGAAGGGACGTGGAAGAGAATTTGTGGCTGTTTTTTTTCTCTGCGGAAGTTCTCCGTCAGCGCCTGTTAGACGAAGAACGGACTCTCGAACGAACCGCAGCGCGTCCGGTAGGCGGTGTCGGGTATCGGCCAGGGAGAGCCTGACCCTGCGGGGTCCCCCCAGAGGCTGGAACTGACGCCACTTCCCTTCACGCCGGCCACCCCACAGCGCCCTTCGCACAGGCCCCTCCGCTCCCCGCCCGGCCTGTGGCGCTGTGTCCTGATCCCACGTATGGCGGACACGCACCTGTGCCCGCTGCCTTCCTTGCCCACAAGCCCACCGATTCCCAGCAGCTGGAGAGCGAGGGCAGAGAAGAGAGAAGGCGGCCGGTACCCAGGCCCCGGGCTGGGAGCTCCACGCACATGGTCTCCTTCGGCCCTCGCCACGTCCCCGCAAGGGGGGCTCGTTCGCCCCTTTCGCATGTCGGGAACCGAGGGTCCTGTTGGGTCGCTCCCGCGGACACCTCGGGCGCCCGGCCCTGGTCTCAGCCCCAGCCGCGGCCGACGGGTCCTGGGGAGCTGAGACCCGGCCCGGGCTGACAGCGCCCGGCATCGCGGTGTGGCATCTTACTACTTTCCGCACCAGCGGCTTCCCTGAAGGGATGGCGCCTCGCACAGTCGCGAGCAGAGCCCGGAGCCTGGAGGCGCTAACCCTCGGCTGGGCTCCCCCTCTGTCACACCCCTCCCTTCCTCGCGCCCTCCTCCTTGGCCTGCCTCCCACAGGAACCGTCCGCACCGAGGTCCTGGCCTCAGGCGCCGATTTGGGACAAACCTCACTTGGCCAGTTGCGGGAAAAACTAGGGTTGGGACCGCGTTGAGTCCGTGACACCTGAAGAACGGCGTGCGTCACACGGCCCCGGAGCCTTCGCCACTGACGGCCGAAACCGATGGAAGACGATGGGGGTGCAGGAGAGCGGGGGCTAAAGGGCGCACGGGACAACCCCCACGGCCCCTCCACCTCTTTCTGCGCGCGCTCAAGTGAGGCTGTGGGTCAAGGCGTGCCTGAGCAATCGGCGAGTGAGGACGTGAATCCTTGCAAGTTTTGGAACTCGTCCTCGACAGTAGGCGCCGTGCCCCTCATGAGCACCGCGGCGTGCGGCAGAATCCGAAGCAGGCTCCAGACCCCGAGCTGTCAGCCCAGAGCCTGACGTGAGGCTCAAACCCATGAACCACAAGATCATGACCTGAGCCAAAGTCGGACGCTTAACCGACTGAGCCACCCAGGCGCCCTGAAAGACCTTTCCACTTGGTAAAGATTTCTAGGTAGGCAGGTTTTTGTTTCCCTCTCTCTCTCGATACTTTAAAATACACGCACTTGCATTGTTTCTGTCAAGAAATCGACTCTTCTAAAACGCATTTCGTTGTCTGTAGGTCAACGTGTCCCTTTCCCCTGGATGCTTGGAAGATTTTGTCACTGGTTTTCGACAAGTGATGCTGTGTGCTGCTGAAATTGTCATAGCTCCTGTGCTTGGGGTTCGCCAGGCTTCTAGCATCTGTAGATTCATACTTTGTAGTAAATTTGAAAAGTGTTCAGCCATTAGTTGTTCAAATATCCTTCCTGTCTCCCTTCTCCCTCTTTGGAGACCCCAGGTGCACATATCAGGCCACTTGAGGTTTCCATGGCTCACGCACTGGTGTGCACTTCTCTAAAAAATCGTTTTGTTTCTAATGTGGGATCGTTTCCAGTGCTGTGCCTTTGAAGCACATCCCTCCTTTGCCATTAATACATCCAGGACACGTTTCATCTCACACATTATAGTTT
This sequence comes from Panthera leo, assembly GCF_018350215.1. Taxonomy (NCBI): domain Eukaryota; kingdom Metazoa; phylum Chordata; class Mammalia; order Carnivora; family Felidae; genus Panthera; species Panthera leo. The sequence continues at coordinate 1,690,643 of NC_056684.1, forward strand.
CCATCTCCAGGAATTTGATTTTGGTCTTTTTAAAATATCTCCCTTGGCTCGACTTAACTATTTGAACATACGGAATGCAGTTATAAAAACAGTTTCAGTGTGTTTGCTAATTCTAAGATCCGTGTCAGTTCTGGGTCTGTTCTGCCTGGTTGATCTTTTCCCTTATTTATAGGTTATATTTTCGTGCTTCGTTCCATGCCTGGTAATTTTTTATCTGACGGTAGACATTGTGAAATTTAAGCTGCCGGCTTGGAGACTCTTAAGGCGAGAAGTTGGGGCGATCGTCGGGCACATTTGCTTTCCATACCTCACAGATGATTCTTATTTATTGTCTCATATACAGTGTCTTGAACACCATTGTTTCTTTTTTTTAATACTTATTTTTGAGAGAGAGTGAACAGGGGAGGGGCAGAGAGGGAGAGGGAGGAAGGGAGGGAGGGAGGGAGGGAGGGAGAGAGAGAGAGAGAGAGAGAGAGAGAGAGAGAGAGAGAGAGAAGCCGAAGCAGGCTCCATGCCGTCAGTGCAAAGTCCAACAGGGGCCCCAAACCCACAAACTGTGAGATCATGACCTGAGCTAAAATCAAGAGGCAGACGTTTAACCAACCAAGCCACCCACGTGCCCCCAAAACCGTTGTTTCTTAGATCTGTTTGTTTCCGGCTGTTTCGGGCAGGAAGGTAAATTGGCTGGAAGTGTAAGTCGTGGGCAAGCGTATTGTGGACGGCTGTCAGCGTGACTCACACCTTGCCTGCCCCGCCTTCCGTGCCAGGGACCCACGTTCCGTAGCGTCCAGAATAAACGAAGCGAGGTCATGGCAATGGTCATACCTAGAGCATCCTGGAAAACCGTTTCCAGGGGAATGCCCCGGCCAGAAGCATATTCAGAGGAGTGACAAGGAGAAAGGGACACTTGGGCCATTTTTGAAGGAAGAACGGTTAAACTGAAGCAAAAGGATGTTTGGCCGCCTTGGGGGACCGCGTACCCTTTATCTGTCGGAAGGGCGAGTGCAGACAGGTCGAGGGCCTGCAGGTGAAAAGTCAAGAGACCGTCATTAGGTACGCGGTGACCATCCCATCTCTGGAGGCCTTGTCGTGTGGCCGTGGCTTCCTGCCTTCAGGATGGCTGCAAGGGCTCCACCATCACGCTTGGGCTCCCCAAAAGGAGGCTCTTTCCTGAGAGCCTCGCGCAGGGACTTCCGCTCACGCCTCACAGGCCAGAGCTGCGTCCCTGACCACCGCCACCTCCAACGGGGTGGACACAGCCCCCTCTGAACAAACCTGCGTTCTGCCGGCATGGAAGGGGCAGAGGATGTACGCGTACGCGGGACGAAGGGGGCGGGAACGTACGCCGGAGGGGGAGGGGACGTACGCATACGAGGGAGGGGGAGGGGACTATGCATATGCAGGAGGAAGGGGGAGGGGACGTACGCGGGAGGGGGAGGGGACGTACGCCTGCGTGGAAGGGGGAGGGGACTATGCGTAAGCAGGAGGAAGGGGGAGGGGACAGACGCGGAAGGGGGAGACGTCACCAGCCGTCCTCTGCAGGAAGGGAGACCAGGGGAGCAGGCGTTGGCAGGACGATTTGGGCAGGGTTGAGTCTGACGGCGTGAGACAGGGGTGAATCTTCCCAGGAGGCAGGTGGAGTCAGGGCCCGGAGCTCCAGAGGCAGAGCGAGTCGGGGACGGTCTCGGGTCCGGTTACTGTGTGGCTAGAAGTGGAGGCAGGGGGAGAGGATCAGCGGAGACGAGGCCGGGAGGCCCAGGCTGGGGGGGGTGGGGGTGGTGACAGCACGTGCAGTGGCGGCTGTCAGGGCTGCTCCGTGGACCCCGGGCGTCCGGAGACCGTCTCAGAGGCGCGCAGAGTTGAGACGCTTTCCCCGGGGCCCTGAGACGTGGTTGGACCTTTAAACTGCGTCCGCTTTGCGCGGGTGGTGCGTAAGCAGTGGCGGGTAGACACTTGTGGAGCCTCAGCGTGCGTCAAGGCAGTGCCACCAACCTGCCGTCGTGGTCACCGCACGCTTGCAGTGAAAGACACTGTAACATTTTTTTAATGCTGGTTTCGCCTAAGCATGTCCTTGATGAGGCTGTAAAAAGCACTGACCGGATGGGACCCTGAAATGGGAAGGACGCACGCACACAGCCACTTGTGCTGCATATCCAAGCATAGTGGTTGTGTCCGGGAGAAGCACATGTGCAGTTGTTTGAGTTGTGAGCCCAACAAGTTGCTTTTTTTATGACACGCCATTTTTTACTTGAAAGAATGACTGACAAACTGTGGTTTATTTAAACTTGCATATTTGGGGGGCGCCTGGGGGGCTCAGTCAGTGAAGTGTCTGACTTCGGCTGGGGTCATGATCTCATGATTCGTGAGTTCAAGCCCCACATCAGGCTGCTTGGGATCCTCTGTCTCCCTCTTTCTGTCCACCCCCCTGCTTTCATGCATGCGCGCGCACACTCTCTCTCTCTCAAAAACAAACGTTAAAAGATAAGTAGATAAATTTGTGCATTTGGCAGATATTTTTGTAAAAAATGAAAATGAACCTGTCACCTCAAGGAAAATGATAGTATTTGCTGTCAGTGATACAATTAAAGCTTTCTAGTAAGAATGTGAATTTTGGGAAACTTGTGTCCACCACCATGGTCTTGACCAATACCTAGAAATGTTTCTGATGAAATACGCCATGGTATTAACTAGCAAGTCAGATTTTTAAAATATCACGTATTCTAACGTGGCGACATTTAGATCTGTGTGATTTCATGGACCAGTATTTCCCTAGCGATCAATACATTGTGTTCCACTCATATATCAGTGAAAGGCCCATTCAAGGCCCATTCAAAGTGTTAGACCAATCTGTTAGAATGTAACGTTCTGAAATACTCATTGATACCGTTTTTATTTTTACATTGCAGTTGACCTTAAAGAAGCAACCACTTGTCAGGGCGCCTGGGTGGCTCAGTCGGTTAAGTGTCCGACTTCGGCTCAGGTCACGATCGCACGGTTCGTGGGTTCGAGCCCCGTGTCGGGCTCTGTGCTGATGGCTCACAGCCTGGAGCCTGCTTCCGATTCTGTCTCCCTCTCTCTCTGCTCCCCCCTCCCTGCTCACACTCTATGTCTCAAAAATAAATAAACATTAAAAAAAAAAAAAAAAGGAGAAACAGCCACTTGTCAAGATTTAGGAAAGCATCAAAGATTAACATCCACAATGATCTGAGAAAAAACTTCTCCCTCCTCCAGCTACCTGTCTGTGTGAGGGCACATTTTCTTCATATACCTCAAGTAAAACAATATATTGTAATCGACTGTGTGCGTAACAGATGTTAGAATCCAGATGTCTCCTATGAAGGCATTAGATAGATTTTCAAGAATATACCAAAGTGATTCAGGGATAACTTGTCTTTTAAGAAGGTATCTTATGTGATCGAGAAATCTCCGGCATTTCCAGTAAGATCGGAAACAAGGCAGGACTTCCCAATCTCTCTACCACTCTTCAGCGTCGTAAGAGATACCAGCCCGTTCCCTTAGATGAATCAGAGGCAACTAAATGTGTGAAGAAGGAAAAATGACGTCTTTTCAATTCTGTGATAGTTCACCTGCAAAAGCCCAGTGGGCCAGTCACAAAGCTAACTGAAACAGTAGCACAATTCAGTGAAATGGCTCACCGCGGTGCGGACATACAAAATCAGTCGTCCCCGTATACGTAAATAATAAACGGAAGTCGTAACGGTAGAGCGAACCCCCTTTAAATAGCAACGGAAGACGATTAAAGACTTAGGAATAATTTTAGTAAGTGTACAGAGTACAAGTACATGCGAGGAAAATTTTAAACACCCCCCCAAAGACACAAAAGCAGGCTCAAACGAATCGGAAAATGCCCCCCGTTCTTGGGGAAGATGACTCCCCATCACAAAGATGTCCGTTCTCGTGAAGTTAATTGATACATTTAACGCAGGCCGGATAAGAAAACCAGAAAGCTATTTTGTGGAGTGAAGTAAGTTGGTACTAAGCTTCATGTAAATACCTGAGCATAGCCTAGAAAACACTGAAAAAGCGTAAGAGAGGAACAGCCTTACCAGATACTAAACCCTACGATAACGCCTCTATGATTAAAATTGCACAGGACTGATGCTTAATAGACCGCTGGCCAGTAGAATAGAAGAGAAAGCCCAGAGTTAGATCCAAAGGTGTATGGGAATTTATCGTAGGATAAAGGCAACATCTTAGATCACTGTGCTGTTAATAAATGTGGATGGACAAACAGCCATTCGGACAAAGATCAGATCCCGTAGCGCACGCCCCACACGAGAATAGTTTCCAGTAGGTTAGGGATCTAAATGTAGGAAGTGAAAGCATGAAAACATCAGGGGAAAACACGGGTGAGTTTTGGTGTAGGAAATGGCTTTCTGGAACTCCATAAAAGAGCTTGCTGGTATTTTAAGAACGATGGTGGTAAAAGAAAAGATTGATGAATCTGACTCCATAAAAACTAAAGTTCAGTCGCCATATGCAAAGCCAGAAGACGGCACCAACCAGGAGACCATATTCACGACAAGGACTTAATCCCTTAATATGTGACGAACTCTTGAGTATTGAGAGGCAGAAGGGCGCCTGGGAAGCTCAGTAGGTTAAGCGGCCGACTTCGGCTCAGGTCATGATCTCACAGTCTGTGAGTTCGAGCCTCGAATCGGGCTCTGTGCTGACAGCTCGGAGCCTGGAGCCTGCTTCGGATTCTGTGTCTCCCTCCCTCTCTGCCCCTCCCCTGCTTGGACTCTCTCTCCCCAAAATAAATAAACATTCAAGAGAAAATTGAGAGTCAAAGGACCAAAATCCCAGTAGGAAAATGGGGAAGGGACGGAACAGATAATTCACGGAAGGGCAGGATCCAAAACTGGTCCTCACACGTATGTGACGGCATGCTCCGCTGGCCGAGACTGGGGGGACGCGGGCCTCTCGGACACGTTGTGGGAACGCTCGTCGGCACGCCCCTCCCGGGGGAAATTTGGCAACACCCAAGCCTACGACGGCACCTGCCCTGCACCTGGCAGTCCCTGGGACGGGTGTCCTCTGGGCGAATTTGCAGGCGCACTTCCTCACAGTTGCCGGAAGACGCACGAGCACAAGGTGGTTCTTTGAGGCGTTGACATTGCCCAGCGTGAGAAACACCTGCACGTTCGCACGCGGGCAAGTGGTCGATGAGCCCCGGTACCTGCGACCTGGGAATAACGAGGGCGTGCGTTCCGGGACCTGCTGTCCGGTGAGGTGAGCGAAAGCCCGGGAGTGTCTGAGGTACGCTCCTCTTCCCGGTCCAAAGGAGAGGAGGTAAGAAAACGACGCGTGTACCTGCTCCTTTGGGTGGGAGAGAAATACAGCAGGGGTGAAGCAGAAACTTCAGAGACCGGCTACCTGCGGGAGCGGACGGGACGGAACGCTGGGAACGGAGCGACGCTTCTCTGGCTCTCAGAGCCGCGCTCGGCGGTGAGGGGCTGTCCCCGTACTTGTGGGGTCGCGTCCCCGGAAGCTTTGGGGTGACCAGTGTGGCGGTATTTATGATAAGCTGCGCGGCGTAAGAGACGCTCGCTTGCTTCACTAAGGCGGGAACCTTGCACCACGAGCGACGCGCGTTGCCAGACCCCCGCCGGACGGGGCAGAAGACTCTTTTCCGACCAGAGAACAACGAGGGTTGTTTGAACCAGGTCCTGCCTCTCCAGAGCACCGGGGTTTTGTTTGTTGTTTAAGGATTTTATTTTTAGGCGACCCCCGCGCCCAACGTGGGGCTCGAACTCGCAGCCCCGAGATCCGGAGTCTAATGATGCCCCGGCGACTGAGCCAGCCGGGCGCCCCAGAGAGCTCTGGTTCTCAGCGCTCGGTAACCATCCCCTTTTGTCCTTTCGAGTCCGTGCAAATGAAACGTTTACGGCACCAGAAATGCCCACTTGTGCTTCTTCCCGAGGTTTCTTTTATAGCTGGACGTCCTGGCCAAGTTTGCAAATGTCCAAATGGATACTTTGCACTTCATCTTCCTCACCATCTTGCGTGTCATCCACAGACGCAGGTGTGAGGCCCCGGGAGGCCACCGGAGACGCCGGCCGGGCGGGTCCCTCCACTGCCGCCTCCCCAGACCGTGGGTGGCCCACGCGTATCTGTACTTTTGGCTGCACTCGTACGTGCCTGGGCGCTTCTGCCCTTTTCCATCCGCCTTGGGCAGGCGTGGACGAGCCCGGCTTGTCTCGTTTCAGGGATGACTATACCTGAGGAGGACGCGGACGTGGGGCAGGGCAGCAAGTACTGCCTCGTGGCCATCGGAAGACTCCAGGTGAGGGAGGACAGCAGGAGCGGGTGGGTGACTGCCCCCAGCCCTGCGAGCCCAGCGTCCTCAGGGCTCCGGGCCCCTCGCCGGGCAGGGCGGAGGCTGGAGGTGGGAGAGAGCAGGGACGGCAGGACGCCAGCCCCTGCTGGCAACCGCGGGCCACAGTAGACGTGGCTCGGGGGACGCTAGCCTGTCGCGCTCCTGGCTCCCAGGTCTCACCGCCTTCAGACACGTGGTTGAGAGGCGTCATTCACGTATCCACGTGTGATAAGCATTGCTTATTCCTCACAGTGGTGGGGGGGGGGGGTGGAGAGTGAAGCCTTGCAAACATTCGCTCCACAAGCGTCTACTGTCCAAACGTCTGACCCGTCCCATACAGCCATTTGCCATCCTGAGTCAGGGGAAGGTGGGGAAGGGAAGAGTAGGAACACCTCTGAGCACCAGCTGCATACCCTGTGAGATCGCAGGGGGTTCGTTGTTCCCACTGGCCGGTGGGGAAACTGAGGCTCAGAATGTAAGGTGGCCCAAGCGTACAATTAGTCGAAGGCGAGGCCAGGACGCTTTGAATGTTAAATTTTTTTTTAATGTTTATTTATTTTTGAGAGAGAGAGACAGACAGAGCATGAGTGGGGGAGGGGCAGAGAGAGAGGGAGACCCAGAATCCGAAGCAGGCTCCAGGCTCTGAGCTGTCAGCACAGAGCCCGACGCGGGGCTCGAACTCACGAACTTCGAGATCATAACCTGAGCTGAAGCCAGACGCTCAACCGACTGAGCCACCCAGGAGCCCCTAGAATTTTCCTCTTTAGAGGAAGAGGCAAAGACATGAGATATAAAAAAAAATTTTTTTTTAACATTTATTTATTTTTGAGAGAGAAAGACAGAGTGTGAGTGGGGGAGGGGCAGAGAGAGAGAGAGACCCAGAATCCGAAGCAGGCTGCAGGCTCCAAGCTGTCAGCACAGAGCCCGACATGGGGCTCGAACCCACCGACCACGAGATCGTGACCTGAGCCAAAGTCGGGCGTTCAGCCAACTGAGCCACCCAGGCGCCCCTTTGAACATTTCAGACCCGCTGTACCGATGACACAGAAGCATCTGTGACATTAACTCCCCGTGGGTTGTTCCCAGTCTCTGCCTCTCCTGCCCCTGTCCCTGTCTCTGTCAAGACCACCTCAGTGCGGATCCCTCCTTGCAGGTGACCAGCTCTCCCGTGTGCATGGACATGAGCGGGGTGTCGGTGCCCACGGAGTTCTTATCCCGACACAGCTCTGATGGGGTCATCACGTTCGTGGACCCCCGGTGCATCAGCGTGGTTGGCTACCAACCCCAGGTACGTAGCTCGGGGCCCGTGGCGGGTGGCTAGAGATTCGCCTTTACTTGAAAAGCCCTTCTGTCCTTTGTTCGAGATTCAGCAGGACGACAGTGTAGGGAACACGGCATAGAAATCCATATTCCTGCCGGGAGAGAGGGATGTCCTTCCAAAGCAAGGAAGACGTTGCACATGGCCGGCTGCACGGCTTAAAATTAACCCTTCGCTTCTGGCCCTCGCCATCCCGTCCGTCTGGCTGAGTTTTCACAAACCAGAGTCAAGATGCTCTAGGGAAAAGGGGCTCTCGGATCCGTTACCTTGGATGATCACGAAACAGGACTTCTCCTTCTTGGGAACTTAACAAAAACATATTCTCAGTGTCAGGACTGAGAAGCCTTGAGGAAAGACATTCACCTAATTTTGCCTAATCCCTTGTTACTGAAACGTACTGGGGACCTTTTGTTACAGGAGCATATTGTCCGATCTTTGTCCCAGACCTTTTTTAAGAAATATCAGCGTCACGAGAGACACAGAAAGGCAGGAGAAGTTATTCTAGATTAAGAGAACCCAAATACAAAACGTCACAGTCTGCAGTGGGAGAGCCTTCCGTGGGGCCCCAGGCTGGAGACACGTAGCCAGAAAGACGTCTGGGAGATAACTGAAGAAATATCAATATGTGTGGAGTATCAGTGGGGTTTTTAGGTTTCATAGGGAATATTCATTTTCTCGTCAGATGCCATTTTTTGAGATACATACTTTAGGACAGGTGTCATTCTGTCTGCTGCTTCCAGATGATTTAATAAGAACTTTTTCAGGGTGTGTGTGTACGTACGAAAGATGTTTCGCTTCACATATTTTCATATTTCTCATTCGTGTACTTATGTTTCCATACGTGCAAGAGAAAGTGAAAACCGCAGACATGACAATCTAGGTAAAGGACTTTTCTATGGATTGTAATGTCTCCCGAAAGAAAAAGCATTTAAAAGAAGAAAGAAGAAGACCTCTGTTCTAGGAACGAAATCTGGGATACGCCGGTGTGGGTCTTTCGCTTACCTGTGATTTTAGAGCCACAAACCAAATTGAAATACTGGAACCATTCGGACCAACGTCCATCTCCAGATTCTTGCAAACTTGAGGTTCTTGGGTGGAATCCAGGGGGGAAATGAACTGGTCCCCAAATTCCCCGTAACCTCAGACGGCGGCATGTGCCTAGCCAGACCCGTGCACCCGCCGGCACCTTCCGGGAGCATCTAGATGCCTCTTGGCACGCAGAGCGGACTTCCTCCCCCCTGCCAGCTCCCGCTGAGGCCACTTGCTGGTTCGGGTTCCCATCAGTGGATTAGCTTCCGTCCTTTGCCGCCTACGACACGTCCCACGTCCAGCTGGACCACTTTCCCACAACACACAGGAGCTGCCTTGCGACGGCTCGTCTTCCACTGGCTGGTTTTGCGGCAAAACACGCTTTGGTCTCGGGTCGGTGCTGGGTCCTTTGGATACAAGGCAGACGGTGAAGGTAGACGGTAAACAGCCTTCACAAGTGCAGTTATCTCACACTCCAGCGTGCGTGCGGCCACGAGAGAGTGCCGCTGTCCACACCAAAACAGTTCCCGTTTCCGTAGGCAGCACATCCGTCCTTGCCCTGCCATTTGCTTTCTTTTCATGCTTTTTTTAAACATTTATTTTTGAGAGAGAGAGAGAGAGAGAGAGAGCACGAGCAGAGGAGGGGCAGAGAGAGAGGGAGGCACAGAATCGGAAGCAGGCTCCAGGCTCCGAGCCGTCAGCACACAGCCCGACAAGGGACTCGAACCCACGAACCTCGAGATCATGACCTGAGCCGAAGTCGGACGCTTCGCCGACTGAGCCACGCAGACGTCCCTCAAGTTTTTAAAACATTTTTAAATGTTTTAAAGCGTGTTTATTACCGTTTGCCTCTCCAAGGCGAACCAGTAACATCGCACTGGGGCTGCTGACGGAGGGCCTGAGCCAGATGCAGAAGGGGTGCCGAGCGAGCAGAGGGACAGAGGTGGGCACGGGGGGGGGGCCCCCCGCGTCCACTGTCCCCCTTACGACGCGGTGAGCGGAGGGACAGGGCGGAAGGGGATGCAGACGGATGCTTCTGCAGTCGTGCGTCAGTCGTGGGGGGCGCGGGGGTTCTTCACACTTGTCTCTTTATTCAGGATCTCCTCGGAAAGGACATTTTGGAATTCTGCCACTCAGAGGATCAGAGCCACCTGCGCGAGAGCTTCCAGCAGGTACCGCCGGAGCCGGCTGCTGACATGCGGCCCGGGTACCCGTTCGTCCCCGCACCTGCTGGGCAGGTCCAGTGGGGAGGGCGGACCCAGCCGGGAGCCGTGACTGGCAGAAGGGCAGAGGACAGAGAGGCTAATAATGTGCAGGGAGGCGGGGGGCCGGGGTGAAGGCTGCCGAGGCCACGTGAGGCGTTCAGGCCCCCACCCCCGCCCGAGTCCCCGACGAGAGTGCACGCGGGGCAGCATATTCGAGACGGTTTTGGCGGCCGGGGTGCAAGGAAGGCAAATGTGGGGGCACCTGCCTGGAGGGGGTGCCCTGGGAGCTGGACGTCCAGGTGAGGGGTGCCGGGTGGGGAGGGGCCTCAGGACACCCCTGTCGGCCTGCTGACGCCCCGGGAGGGGCAGGGCGGGGGAGACAGACTCAGGACGCTCCGGGAGCCTGGGAGGAAGGCGCCCCCTCGCGGGCCCGCCGTCCGCTGCCTGGGGCTGAGCACCTGCTCCGGTGGGGCCCGGGCTCCGCGGGAGACCTGCGCCCTCAACTTGCTGGCCGCTTCTGCACAGTCGCGGGCACATCTGGGGACAGGAGAGGGCCACTCGGGAGCAGGGGCTCCTGAGACCACAGGGTGGATGCGTGGGAGCCAGGTGTCCCAGCGCTCAGCCGTGGCGGCCGGGAAGAGGTTCCTCCTCCCAGGCCGCGGGCGTCCCAGCCCAGGAAGGGAAACCGCGGGTTTTCCAGGATGAGGGCCTTTGAGTTCCTTCTTTAGGGGGAATGGCCGCTCGCCGCGTCCACCGCCAAAACACCGCTCCATTCACGCCCCGTGTCGCCGTCGGGCAGGTCTCGGCTCCCCCTCCCCCCCCCCCACTCGTCTCAAACACCGCCAGATCCTGCTTCTCCAAGAGCTGGGCCCTTGCCTGCCTTCCCTCTTGCTGTCCCCATAGCATCTCCCCAGCGACTTTGTCCAGGTGACAGCACCGACTGTGGGCGCCCAGGCACCTCGCACGCCCCTGCACCGCGCCCACAGCCCTCGGGCTCTCCGAGCCCGCCCCCCTGCACCGCCGTGGCCCCGCCTGCACGGGCCAGGAACCCAGACAGCGTCCTCCCTGCTCTGGCTTTGCTGCCACACCCAGCACTCACGTCCTGTTCCCCCGGGACGTGTACACAGCTGTCCCCTCTCCCTCCGCTCCTTCCTGCCCGCCTCGACCAGCACCCCCCTCCCCACCCACTCTCACTCTCTCCATTGCGGCCGCAGCCTTGCCGGTCTCCCCGCTCTACTCCCGCCCGCTCCACACCGCTGAAGACGCAAATCAGGCTTTGCCGTGGCCTTATTTACCCGTGCCGGTGGTTTTCCAGCACAGCCAGAATCAGATCCGAGCTCCGTGCCACGGTCGCAGGCTCAGTGTGACCCTCGGGTCTTCGGGTGCTGTTCCCCACCTCAGGGCCTTTGCACATGCTCCCTCCGACTAGAATGCTGTTCCCGCACTCTTCCCAGGACCGAGGTCTTCTTACCGATTAGGCTTTAACTCCTGTCCTCTCAGAGGTGTGGTCAACGGCCACCATGCCACCCAAGAAAGCCCCCACCCTCCTTCTCTGCCCTCGTTTTTCCTCCACAACAGCTGACCCAGTTGGTAATTGTTTTATCTATTTGTCCCCTGATTGCCTTCCCCCCATTCCCTCTCTGAAACATAAGCTTCCTGTGGTCGGGCTCCACGTCTGTGCGTGTCACCATCACGTCCACCGTGGAGGTGGAGCTTCCTCCTGGGTGGGTGGCTCTTGATAAAGTCTGAATGGACCGCGGCCCGTGGCAAGTGACTTTCCTTCCGGGAACACGTGAGAGGAGAGGCTGAAGCGTGTTGCCCGAGTCGTCCTCATGAGACGTGTTCGCCGAATCCCTGGAGATCGTTCTACACCTCGCGCTGGGTCTGCTCCCCTTTTCCGGGTCTGTGGCCACAGAGCCTCCCTGCCCGGTTAGTGACAGAGCCCTTGTCGCACACGATCTAAGGTAATCGTCAGCCCACGGGGTGTGCAGGCAGCCCCACTTTTCAGGGCGGACGCCAGGACTCAGAGAGCTTTGGCCGCTGGCCCAAAGTCACACAGCACGGCGCTAACCGGGGGGTGAGGCCACCGTTGCCAGCCCGTCCTGCCTGTCACCACATCGCACCCAGGCCTCTCCGTCCGACAGCAGGCTGACATGACCCCGCGGATGCTGCCGGAAGCCGGTGGTTTGGGGGCAGAAACAGGAGGAATGTAACACCCGACCCCGCGCGGCACCTGCTTACGGACCCCTCGCCCCGGGAGCGACCAGCTCACCCTGCGGGCAGGAGGCGAAGCCCGAGCCACACCTGAGGGCCGGCGGCCCTGCGGTCACCGCTCGGCAGGCCACAGCCGGGCGGCCACGGGGACGTCCTGGAGCGCTGGCCTCGGCCCCTCGAATGTGTTCTTTGGGCTGTGGCCACTGGCGGCCGGGCTGGGGGACAGATGTTGATCAAAGGAAGCGGCTGGTTTTTCCAGAAGCGCAGAGGGGGCTGTGTCGGCCCACGGTCCGCCCTGGAACTCCGGATTTAAACCGAAGTGTGTGAGCGGCCCGGACGTGAGACCTCAGGGGGCCGCCAGGTTCCTGAGCGGTTTGGGTTTGGGGGGGGCCCGACGCAGGGGCCCCCAAGCTGCGTCTGCCCTTGGCTCTGCTCTCGGACCCTCGCCGGGTTACAGGTCCCCAGAGGTCAGGCGGAAGTGTGGGACCCCGAGGGACCTGCGGCCAGGACCCCGGCCCCCTCTGCTGTCCGCTTGCTCGCCATGCCCAGTGGAGCACCGAGTGCGGGGTGGCGGGGCTGTGGCCGGCCTGCGTGGTCCGTGCGAGCCTGGCAGCCGGACTCAGCGTGCACGTCGATGCTGTACGTCCGGGAGCCCAGCCCTGTCTCCGTCCAGGAACCCTCCGCGGACCCCACGGCGTCCTGGCGACCCCGTGCCTCCTGAGCCTACCGTTTTGAGACGCGACTCGGCCTGCTGGGTCTGGTTACCGCCGCTGACGTACCTGTCCCGGGACAGGGGCTCTGCCTCGGCCTCAGAGGGTCATGAAGACACAGCGGGCGGTGGGGGCCGGGGGATCCGGGACCCCCTCCTGCCTCCGCGCCGCTCCGTCAGGCCCTGGCGGGATGTTTAACTCCTTTGGGGCTCGCTGTCCAGATCCACGCGGTGCTGTCGTGAGGGCCACGCGAGGTGGCTGGTGTCACAGGCCGAGCCAGGAACTTGGCCCCGGGGAGGGCGGGGGCTGCCGGCGCCCTCCCTCCGCTCCTTCGGCTTTGCACCCGGGCGGTGCCTTGGCTGGTGTTTGTTCCGTGGAGCTAAAACCTCTCCCCCCATCTCGGGCATTCGGTTAGGAGACGCACAGCAGCTGCCTCAGGGAGCCACGACCCGGGGCTCAACACGTAGGAGGTGGCTGCCCTCTTCCCCGTGTTCTGTGCAGATTCAGAGAGTCTCCCACGGGACCCCCTCAGCGTGCCGGCCTCCGGGGCACGTGGCCTTGACCTGTGGTCCTGTGGGGAAAGAGCCAGCTTCCTGCTGGGACCTGCTGACGGGCAGTGACCCCTGAGGGTCGGGGTCTTGCCTGACCCCGCGTCCGCCTCCTCGAGCTCGGTGCCAGGAAGGGTCACCGCCCCCCTGGACATTGGTCTGGTTTCTGGATCACTCAGGGTTTCCCACCAGGGCGTCCAGCCCTCTCAGGTTTCATTCGTCTGGGTTCCCCAGGGGTGGTCGCTCAGGCGCATCAGCCCAGGGCGTGGGGCCAACAGACCCATCAAGGAAGTTCAGATGATGTGCCGGCTCTGTGCGAGGGCAGGGCTGGGGGTGGGGGGGGGGGGGGGACTCAGGTCACCAAGAGGTCCCTGTCCCCAGGCTGTGCACAGACATCCAACCAGGAATAAAGTACAAGTGAGGGCAGTTAAGGAAGAGGGGCCGGGCCCTCTGCGACCCTGGGACCAGGTCCCCGTTCTCACCTCTGATCACACTCTGGTCTCGTGGTCAAGCCAGCCCCGCTTCCCCGGGTCCAGAGCCTTCTCTGTCCCGACCAGCCCCAGGATCTGGGGACACAGGCCTGCGGAGAGGCATGCCCGTCCGCCTGGCTTTGTTCCTGGGCTTTCTCCTGTTTATGCCGTAGCCGTGGGAGCTGGTAGCAAGGGCCGTGTGAGCACGCTCACAGCCCTGTGTCTCTGCTTGTGCACACATTGTGCGTATACACGGAGCACAGGAGCGGGCACTCGTGGTTTGGCAGTAAGACCTTGCTTCCCGGCCGAGCTTCTCCCCCAGAGTCGTCTGATCTCCGGCAGCTTACTTAACTTGTCCGAGACTCGGTATTAAAGCCCTACCCAGAGTGAGACCCACCTTACCAGCCTCCTGTGAGGACGTGCGTTTGGAGGTAGTTTGGAAGCCGTGCCGCAGCGTAAAAGCAGTAACAGGTCCGCGCACGCACAGATAACGCACATGAATTTATCGTTTCGTTACCCTTCCTCCCGGAGGGTATACCTGACCCAATTAGCAGCGTTAAACGGAGCTTAAGGATTTTTGTAATGCGAGGTGGGAAGCAATGAATCCACTGCTACGATGTAACTCTACACCCGAGTGAGATCATTTCTTGGGGGGGGGGGGGGGGGGGGGGGGCGGGGACGGGGTACCAGTTGCAAACCCAGAGTACCCTAGCAGCCCAGGCGAAAAGGGAAACACTTGGCTCATAGAGTTTTATGGCCCGATTTGGAAGAGCTGAGAAGTCCTGGTAGAAGACAGGTGTTTCAGAGAACGTGACAGAGGACAGTGCCTGCTTCAGGGGGAGAGGCCCCCTCGGCCCAGCCTTGCTCTCTGGCCGTCCCCTCGGGCTGTCTTTGCCGCGGCGCCCCGTTCTGAGCCCTGCCTCCCCCTGACTTCCTTCCTCCTCCGAATGTTTCCTCAGGTGGTCAAACTGAAGGGCCAGGTGCTGTCGGTCATGTACCGGCTCCGCACCAAGAACCGGGAGTGGCTGTTGATCCGCACCAGCAGCTTCACATTCCAGAACCCCTACTCCGACGAGATAGAGTACGTCATCTGCACCAACACCAACGTCAAGTACGTGCTCGCCACGCCCCAGCCCTGCTGGGTCCGGGTGCCCTCCCCGAGTCGAGGGCTGGTGACCTTACCCCGGGCCCTTTCCCCCCCCATAGGCTCCCCGCCCCTGCAGCGGGCGGTCGGTCCCTGTGGGCCCCTCACTGCGTCCTCTGCCACCGCCATGCTTCCGTCCCCCTTCCCTCCAAGGCCGAGGGACGTTCCCTGCTCCTGGCAGCCCTGCTTCTCGGCCTCAATTCCGGTGCCCTGCTCCCCAGGCCTCCCTGGTTCCCTGCCTGGTGCGCCGGCCGCCTGTGCCTGGTTTCCGGGCCCTTCTGAAGCTGGGTGGGGGGAGCGAGGCTAAGGCCCTGGCAGCTCCAGGGCCCCGGGGCAGGGGGCTGGGGGTGGCGCTGCAGGGACACTCCTGCTCAAGGCTCCGCAGTCCCCGGACCACCCCCGGCTTCACCCTGTACCCCACGCGCCTTGGCACGCACACCTGGGCCCCGGTCTGGACACCCGGCTTCCTGTACCTCGAGTTGGGTGTCACGTTACTTCACAGCCCTCGCTTTCCCGTCTGTGCAATGGGGCGATAATGCCTCTCCACTGGGTTGCTGCGGGGAGTCAGTGGGGCCGGGCTCCCGGCCGGGACCAGGTCATGCCTCCTCCCTGTTATTCTCGAGGAAATGCAAGGTCAAAGAAGCAGTGTGAACAAAGGCCAGGGCGGTCCCAGCGTCTGCGGGCACTACAGCAGGGGAGCGGGGTGAGCTGGCAGTGGGGGGAACAGTCCCTGAGTGCCCGCGCTGGCCAGTGGCACCCCTGTCCCATTTTCCCCGGCTCCGCACTGAGCTGGTGGTGTCTGCTCCCCCCTCCAGCTCCCGACGGCCGTCCCGGTGATGCCGCCCCCAGGCAGTGGCCGTGGCCTCCTGTCTCGCTCACTCAGTGCTCTGGCCCCATTGTGTCCCCTGCCGGCTCCCTGGATTGGGGCGTTCCCCTCGGAGCCCCCCTCGGGGCGTCCTTCCGGGGAAGCCCCACCCCGTGCCTGTGCCTCAGCCTCAGCCCCGCTCCTCGCCCACAAGGCACGGAGCCGGCCGGGCCGGGCCACCCGCTCGAGGTCCCTCCGGGCGGCTGACCTGGGTTTCCGCGTGGCCCCCGCCCGGCACGTCTGTCAGGTGACCTCGGGTCCCGCGTGCAGCCGGCGTGTGTGAAGCAGGCGGGCGGGACAGCGAGCCGGAGCGGGCCCGGTCGGTGGGGTGGGGTCCGCCTCAGTTGCCGCAGACGGTGTTGGGGCCGCGGGATCCCCTCTGCCACCTGCCCGCCGTCCGCTCTGGGGCCCTGGCGTGAGCCGTCCTGCTGGCTCCTCCCGGCTGCTTCCTGCCTGGCGGTGAACCGAGAAGCAGGGCCCGGGCACGAACCTCCTCCCGTCGGAGGGACCGAGGGGCTCAGCGTCCCCTCCTCTCCTCCCGCTCCTTCCCCCTCCGGGGCCCTCCCAGCGCATCCTCTGTCTCCCGTGGGCCACACTCCTTGTCCACCCCTGCCACGGGCTCTTCCTGAGACTCTCGGACGGGCACCCGCTTCCTGAACATTGAAGACCCCGGGCTTTCTGGTCTTCCAGAACTTTCTCTGCCCAGCTCTCTGTCGGGAGCCCCCCTTGGCCGTCCATCCCGTCGTAACCCCTCACAGCCTGGCATTTGCTCCCACTTCTGTCTGGCTTTCTCTGCAGCCACGGGGACGGGGCGGGGGACGGGGGGGGGGGACTGGTGTCAGCAACTCGCTCTCAATGCCCTCTGTCCCCGGGCCGAGTGACCTCCTGCTCTCTGTCCCCAGGCCGTGTGGCCTCCTGCCCTCTGTCCCCGGGCCGTGTGGCCTCCTGCTCTCTGACCCCAGGCCATGTGACCTCCTGCTCTCTGCCCCCGGGCCGTGTGGCCTCCTGCTCTCTGTCCCCGGGCCGTGTGGCCTCCTGTTCTCTGTCCCCGGGCCGAGTGACCTCCTGCTCTCTGTCCCCAGGCCGTGTGGCCTCCTGCCCTCTGTCCCCGGGCCGTGTGACCTCCTGCCCTCTGTCCCCAGGCTGTGTGACCACCTGCTCTCTGTCCCCGGGCCGAGTGACCTCCTGCTCTCTGTCCCCGGGCCGTGTGGCCTCCTGTTCTCTGTCCCCAGGCCGTGTGGCCTCCTGCTCTCTGACCCCGGGCTGTGTGGCCTCCTGCCTTCTGTCCCCAGGCCGTGTGGCCTCCTGCTCTCTGACCCCGGGCCGTGTGGCCTCCTGCCTTCTGTCCCCAGGCCGAGTGACCTCCTGCTCTCTGCCCCCGGGCCGTGTGGCCTACTGTTCTCTGTCCCCGGGCCGAGTGACCTCCTGCTCTCTGTCCCCGGGCCAAGTGACCTCCTGCTCTCTGTCCCCGGGCCATGTGACCTCCTGTTCTCTGTCCCCGGGCCATGTGACCTCCTGCTCTCTGTCCCCGGGCCGAGTGACCTCCTGTTCTCTGTCCCTGGGCCGTGTGACCTCCTGCTCTCTGACCCCAGGCCGTGTGACCTCCTGCCCTCTGTCCCCAGGCCGTGTGGCCTCCTGCTGTCTGCCCCCGGGCCGTGTGACCTCCTGCCCTCTGTCCCCGGGCCGTGTGACCTCCTGCTCTCTGTCCCCGGGCCGAGTGACCTCCTGCTCTCTGACCTCAGGCCTTGTGGCCTCCTGCCCTCTGTCCCCAGGCCGTGTGACCTCCTGCCCTCTGTCCCCGGGCCGTGTGACCTCCTGCCCTCTGTCCCCAGGCTGTGTGACCACCTGCTCTCTGTCCCCGGGCCGAGTGACCTCCTGCTCTCTGTCCCCGGGCCGTGTGGCCTCCTGTTCTCTGTCCCCAGGCCGTGTGGCCTCCTGCTCTCTGACCCCGGGCTGTGTGGCCTCCTGCCTTCTGTCCCCAGGCCGAGTGACCTCCTGCTCTCTGCCCCTGGGCCGTGTGGCCTACTGTTCTCTGTCCCCGGGCCGAGTGACCTCCTGCTCTCTGTCCCCGGGCCAAGTGACCTCCTGCTCTCTGTCCCCGGGCCATGTGACCTCCTGTTCTCTGTCCCCGGGCCATGTGACCTCCTGCTCTCTGTCTCCGGGCCGAGTGACCTCCTGTTCTCTGTCCCCGGGCCGTGTGACCTCCTGCTCTCTGACCCCAGGCCGTGTGACCTCCTGCCCTCTGTCCCCAGGCCGTGTGGCCTCCTGCTGTCTGCCCCCGGGCCGTGTGACCTCCTGCCCTCTGTCCCCAGGCCGTGTGACCTCCTCTCTGTCCCCGGGCCGAGTGACCTCCTGCTCTCTGACCTCAGGCCTTGTGGCCTCCTGCTCTCTGTCCCCAGGCCGTGTGACCTCCTGCCCTGTGTACCCAGGCCGTGTGACCTACTGTTCTCTGTCCCCGGGCCGAGTGACGTCCTGCTCTCTTTTCCCGTGCCGTGTGACCTCCTGCTCTCTGTCCCCGGGCCAAGTGACCTCCTGCTCTCTGTCCCCGGGCCATGTGATCTCCTGCTCTCTGTCCCCGGGCCGTGTGACCTCCTGTTCTCTGTCCCTGGGCCGTGTGTCCTCCTGCCCTCTGTCCCCGGGCCATGTGGCCTCCTGCCCTCTGTCCCTGGGCCGTGTGACCTCCTGCTCTCTGTCCCCGGGCCGTGTGACCTCCTGCTCTCTGTCCCCGGGCCGTGTGACCGCCTGTTCTCTGTCCCCGGGCCGTGTGGCCTCCTGCCCTCTGTCCCCGGGCCGTGTGACCTCCTGCTCTCTGTCCCCGGGCCATGTGACTTCCTGCTGTCTGTCCCCGGGCCGTGTGACTGCCTGTTCTCTGTCCCCGGGCCAAGTGACCTCTTGCCCTCTGTCCCCGGGCCGTGTGGCCTTCTGCCCTCTGTCCCCAGGCCGTGTGACCTCCTCTCTGTCCCCGGGGCGTGTGACCTCCTGCTCTCTGTCCCCAGGCCAAGTGACCTCCTGCCCTCTCTCCCCCGGCCGTGTGGCCTCCTGCCCTCTGTCCCCAGGCCGTGTGACCTCCTGCTCTCTGTCCCCAGGCCAAGTGACCTCCTGCCCTCTGTCCCCGGGCCGTGTGGCCTTCTGCCCTCTGTCCCCAGGCCGTGTGACCTCCTCTCTGTCCCCGGGGCGTGTGACCTCCTGCTCTCTGCCCCCAGGCCGTGTGGCCTCCTGCCCTCTGTCCCCGGGCCGTGTGACCTCCTGCCCTCTGTCCCCGGGCCGTGTGACCTCCTGCTCTCTGTCCCCGGGCCGTGTGACCGCCTGTTCTCTGTCCCGGGCCGTGTGACCTCCTGCCCTCTGTCCCCGGGGCGTGTGACCTCCTGCTCTCTGTTCCCAGGCCAAGCGACCTCCTGCCCTCTGTCCCCGGGCCGTGTGGCCTCCTGCCCTCTGTCCCCGGGCCGTGTGATCTCCTGCTCTCTGTCCCCGGGCCGTGTGACCGCCTGTTCTCTGTCCCGGGCCGTGTGACCTCCTGCCCTCTGTCCCCGGGGCGTGTGACCTCCTGCTCTCTGTTCCCAGGCCAAGCGACCTCCTGCCCTCTGTCCCCGGGCCGTGTGGCCTCCTGCCCTCTGTCCCCGGGCCGTGTGACCTCCTGCTCTCTGTCCCCGGGCCGTGTGACCGCCTGTTCTCTGTCCCCGGGCCATGTGACCTCCTGCCCTCTGTCCCCGGGCCGTGTGACCTCCTGCTCTCTGTCCCCAGGCCAAGTGACCTCCTGCCCTCTGTCCCCGGGCCGTGTGACCTCCTCTCTGTCCCCAGGCCGTGTGACCTCCTCTCTGTCCCCGGGGTGTGTGACCTCCTGCTCTCTGTCCCCAGGCCAAGTGACCTCCTGCCCTCTGTCCCCGGGCCGTGTGGCCTCCTGCCCTCTGTCCCCAGGCCGTGTGACCTCCTGCTCTCTGTCCCCAGGCCAAGTGACCTCCTGCCCTCTGTCCCCGGGCCGTGTGACCTCCTGCCCTCTGTCCCCGGGCCGTGTGACCTCCTGCTCTCTGTCCCCGGGCCAAGTGACCTCCCGCCCTCTGTCCCCGGGCCGTGTGACCTCCTCTCTGTCCCTGGGCCGTGTGGCCTCCTGCTTGCAAACGGGAGTCGATCTGTGCTGCAGAAACAGCACGCTCCCTCATTCTCTCCCGTATCTGAGACGGTCTAGTTGCAATAGGGTAAACTTGGTCACGTTGAGGGCTTTTGACTCCCTCCCTCCCCCGCAGAGGTGTGATCTCTGGGTCTGAGTCCGGCTGCCCCGACACAACAGGACGCACGTCCCTGCGGGGTGCGGCCCCACGTGTTGCTCTTGACAGCCCTTTGGGGGCAGAGGGGAGGAGACCGCCGGCGGGAGGAGCTGACAGCCAAGGGGACAGAGCGGCCCTCCCTGGGCGGGGACGGCGGGAGCTGTTCGCCGTGGGCAGCAGAGGGCAGTGACGACCGCCAGCCCTCCGGCCCTCCCCGCGTTCCTGCCTCTGGCTGGACTCGGCCAGCAGCAGCAGACTCCGCGGAAAGGTCCTTAACCGCCCTGTGTCCCGGGGGCAGGAGTGGGGGCGGGAGCGGGGAGCGAGAGCAAGGGGCCGACCTCGCCTCTGCAGAGCTTAGGGCCCCGGCCCGGGGCTCGGCCTGCGTCCCGCCCTCCTGCGCACCTGCTGCAGACAGCCTGGTGGAGAAGAGGGCCCCACAGCGTCTCTCCTGGGACTCCTGTCCTCCCTCCCTGCCTCTTCCCCTGTGCCCTGATGAGGCCGCCGCCCTGTCTCAGGGGACGTCCCTCCTCTTTGCCGAGCAGCTCCCCCTGCCTTCTGTCCCGCCCCGAGGAGCCCTCTCCGTAGAACACGCCCCTGCTTCTGGACGGAGGCAGCCACGGACCCCGTGAGGGGCATTCGGAGTCCTTCCCCACGGGCGTGCAGACGGCACTCCGCCCGTGGGGGGCACTGGTAGCCCCACCCGGGTCGGCCGAGCCCGTGGAGCCCCCGTGCCTCCTCACCAGATCCCGGTTCTCCCAGACGTCCGACGGCCCCCCTCGTGGCTGCTCGCTTGCTCTGTCGGGGGAGTGTCACACGTGATCGACGGCATCCCGACGTCCCTGGCGCAGGGAGGCCACGCAGACCTTGAGGCTCTGTGTGCGTCTGTGAAATGGGGAGGCCGCAGGGGCACCGCAGGGCAGGCAGGGAGAGGCCCCGGCTGCCCAGGGGCCCGCAGGGTACACGTGAATTGGCAAAACCGTAAGAGACGAGTAGGGCGATACGGACAGTTAGGGTGTTTCTGCGGATTGTTAGATTGATTCTTTTTCCATGTTCTGAAATAGCAATTGTTTAAAAACCTGATTTTAGTGCTGCTGTTTCCTGGTGTTGTGGGTGCAGGTACAGACTCCTGGGGGGAAATCCCACGTTTTATGGCTCACCTTTCCCCTGGGCTCTCGCACCCGGGTCTGGAGACCAGCCGCGTGTTCTTTCTTCCCGCGTCCTGCCTCTGACGTCAGCACCCTGGGCTTGCGGACTCCTCTGTCCTCCCGTGGAGAATGTCCACACCGTGACCACCCAGACCCTGTGGGGCTGGCCCCGTCATTCCCCGGATCTAGCACGGAGCCTGGTGTAGACAGTCTAGGACGCTTCCTGGAACGGGGCCGGTCTGGGCTAGCTTCTAAATAAGCTGGTCGCTGGTCCCCCAACGGGGCTCTCTTCTACGTGGTCTTCCCTTGGCGGTTGGGGGGTGGGGACACACGCCCAGGCCCACGTGAAGGGCACGGCTGCAGGTGAGTGGGGTTCAGACGTGCATCTGTCTGGCTGCTGAGAAGAATTCAGTTTGTCCCGTTTCTTGGGCCGGAGGATGGGAACTCAAAATGGGACTTGGAAGGAAGTAGGTCTGGGCTGTTTCAGGGACAGACTTGTTGTGATTGCTTCCCTCCGCGATGGGGCAGGCTGCCTGGAGAAGCGGCGGGTCCCCAGCAGAGAGGGCGCCTGGCGGCTCAGTCGGCTGAGCGTCGACGCTTGATTTCGGCTCAGGTCATGATCCCAGAGTCACGGGCTTGAGCCCCGCATCAGGCTCTGCGCTGAGCCCAGAGCCCGCGTGGGATTCTCTCCCCTCCTCCCTCTGCCCCTCCCTTGCTTGCTCTCTCTCTCTCTCTCAAAAAGAGAAAAGGGGGAAACAGAGACCGGCAGCGACCTGTGCCGTCTCCGTCTCGGTGGGGGGCTGTGGACCACACCGCCTCTGCTGACTCTGCCCCCAGGAGCGGAAGTGGTCACTAAGCGGGGGGGAGGGGGGGCTCTTGGTCAGTGTGACCCAAACAGCCTGCACGTGGACCGAGGCAACCTAGTCGCGCTCCGTCTACACCGCCCGCCAGTCTGGTGGCCCGGCCTGTTTGCCGGGGTCGGGCCGACGTTCGCCTCCGTGGACAGGACAGCATGAGCTCCTTGCTCTCAAGCTTCCAGCTGGGGGGCCGGTAGAGGGACTGGTGGGGGGCCGTGGGGCAAGACTTTGGTGACACCCCCCTGCTCTGGGGTGGCAACTGGGCTCTGAGGCCGGGCTCCTGGCGGGCCTCGCCCACCGGGTCCGGTCACCGGCGCCCACAGTGGCCGGCCCAGGCCTTCCTGGACCTCCCAGGTGGGTGTCCCTTACGCTGTGAAATAGCCCCTGCCCCAAACCCTCTTTCGTCACCCGCTCCCCAGGGCACGGTCTCTCTCCTGCAGACGCCTGGCGTCTCGGGGCCTCGGCGCGCTCCGCCGTGAAGGGAGTTCAGAAACCACCCACTTGGAGCGGTGGCGGCTCCCTTCGTGAGCTCAGCGTAGGTCGCGGTGAGCGCAGGGCCCCGGGGCACGCGGAGGGCACCGGCGTCCTCCGTGTGGAGCTCTGCCGTGGGCATCTCCCCCGCGCCGGAACTTTCTGCGCAAGCCGCCGTGCTAACTGTGTTGTTACCCGCTTCGTAGTCGAAGAATTGATCGCCCTCCAGGTTCGTCCTAATTTGCACTCACTCTGTTTATTTAAGGCTGAAAGTGTTTCCCTGCTTACTGTGAACGTACACGTGCTGTGTGTGTCACATGTACGTTTGTGCCTGAATTGTCCGTGTCCCTTAAGCTGACTCCTGGGCGTGTGGTTCGGGTCAGCAGTCTAACCATGTTCGCCTGGCGTTCTTGGCCGTGTGTGGACTGGAAAAAGACGCTCTCATCCTGCCCCATCGTTAGGCTCTGAGCTGTGGGGCTCACTGTCCCGGGAACGTAACCAGTTTCCACCTTCTGAAACTTTGTAAAGCAGCCATTTCCTGTAACGAGTCCTTTTCTGTCCCGAACGGGGCAGTGGGGGGGCCTGCAGAGCACAGAGTGGGGACCGGGGGCATCAGGTCAGGTCCTGGCCGCGAGGCCACCACCTGGGGAAGCCTCTGTGTACTGGGCGTCAGGTCAGGTAACGCTGTGAGAGTCCAGTGTGAGGGCTGGAGGGGGGGACATGAGGTCACCCCCCCCCCATCAAGCTTACAGGTTGTCAGGCCAAGGGTTTCTTCTTTCCGTGTTGATCGGAACTTTGCCGTAACTGTTCGTTTTCACGTGGTGTCTTCTTACCCTGCGTGACATGAAATCATTAACCAAAACGCATTTCCTAAATGTTGGCAACCTAAACTTAAAACACAGGGCTTGGAGTCTTGATTTGGGGCATTTAAAAATAATCACAAGGGGCGCCTGGGAGGGTCAGTTGGTCAAGCGTCCGACTCTGGTTGTCGGCTCGGGTCACGATCTCACAGTTTTTGGGTTCCAGTCCCGCGTCAGCCTCTGTGCTGACCCCATGGAGCCTGCGTGGGACTCTCTCCTTCTCTCCCTCTCTCTCTCTCTCTCTCTGCCCCTCCCCTGCTCGCGCTCTCAAAATAAACTTTAAAAAGTCATAAACTAAAACAAGTAAAAATTGAAAACCACTTAGAGGCCCGTTGGGTGTCACCCGCCGTCCCTCTGGGTTGGGGGAAGGTTCTAGTTCGGCCCCGCGGCCACCACGTCATGACCTTGTCATGACTCTGTTGACCTCTCGTTCCACAGGCAGCTCCAGCAGCAGCAGGCAGAGTTGGAGGTGCACCAGAGAGATGGGCTGTCGTCATACGACCTGTCGCAGGTGAACTTCCGGAAGGTTCTTTCCCAGTTGGAGCTGTCTCCGGGCCAAGGGTCGGGGGCTAAGTTCAACCCTTAGCTTGACGCCCTCAGCCCAGCAGGTGCTGGTGCTCTGTCCTCCCACCGAGTGCAGAGACGCAGGTCCCACCCTGGGGGTGTCCTGGGACCCTCCTGCAGGGCTGGGCCATGGAAGGTAGAGGACACGTGAGGACTGGGCGGCCGAGTAGGGCCTGAGCTGCCCGTATGGGGAGTGTCCCGGGGCGATTGGGAGCTGCGGGGGCTCTAAGTGAGCCCAAGGACCGGACCAGCAGACGCGGAAGCCGACAGAGGCAGTTCTGAGCCGCGTCACCCGTGCCCTTCCCGGCCGTCTGTCCTGCCCTGCACCGGGTCCCCACTCTGTCCACGCAACCTCCCTCCCTCCTCCCTTCCCCTCTGTCCCTCCTCTTCCTTCTGCCTTTTCTCCCGCTGCTTCCGACGGCCGTGTAGAGAAATGACAAGGTGTGTTGGGGCTGGGCCTGTCACCCACCTTAGACTTCAAGTCCACGCTTCTGGTGTTTAGGGTGGTTGATTATCGGTTATCTCTCTGTAAGGGATCCGTGCCACTCTGCGGTCCCCGGCTCACACCGCACCTCCCGGTCTCCAGACGAGCCCCCCACCTCAGTAAAACCACACAGCCTGAACTGCCAGCGAGTGGGGGGGGGGGAGGGGACCCGACGGGGACCCGACGGGGCTGCAGACACGTGCTCTGTGTCTCACACTCTGGATGTGGTTGTGTTTTCACGTGCAAACAGGTTCCTGTCCCCAACCTCCCGGCCGGCGTTCACGAGGCGGGGAAGTCCGTGGAGAAGGCCGATGCCATCTTCTCCCAGGAGAGAGACCCCCGGTTTGCTGAGATGTTTGCGGGAATCAGTGCGTGTAAGTTCCCGAACAGCGCTAACGTGCCGAGGGTGTGGGGCGTGTGGCCGCCGTCGGGCCGTCAAGGGGCGGCCATCCCGAGGGAGCGGGTGTGGACGAGTGCCGAGTCCAGGAGTCCGAATGGAACCCCTCGACTTCTGGCCTTGCCTCTCGTTCGCCTGCCGCCTGGGGCCCTGGACCCCTCATCTGCTGAATTCGAGGGTTTGGAATAGACGTGCACACGGATGTCCACGGTTCACCCGGTGGCGGCCAGCGGGGGCCCCCCTGTGTCCGCCTCGCTCCCGGACGGAAGCGTGCCATTCTCGGCTTCCCACCCCCGCCCCCCAGGCAGATTTCCACTAAGATGAGCAGCCTGGAAACATCTCTGTCATTCCAAACCAGCTGACCCACCCAAAGGAAGCATGGGAACGCTGATCGGAAGGGACCCCACAGCGTCCTACGGGACTGAGGAGCCGGGGCCATTCGCGCAAATCCCAGTCCTCCTGACGTCGACACCTGTGGAGACCCCGCCGTCCTCCCGCTGGGCCGTGGACCAAAGGCGAAGGAGCAGGGAGGTGCCCGAGCCGCCTCCCTGGAGCGCCACCGTCGGGTGGGGCGTGGCCTCCGGTCTCCAGCACAGAACACGCCCGTTAGCACCACCAGGAGGCTCTCCGCTGTTGGCTCCCACGGGCCATCCAGACACGCCGGCTGCGTCCACCCCTGTCTCTCCACGTCCGCGGACGAGAGCAGAGACGGCACGTCTAAAAGGGCCTCTCTTCCTCTCCGAGGAGCCGGAATGTTTGACCGGATCCCCACGATATTCCCAGGGAATCCGTGTGAGGTTGTGATGTTACCCAAACACGGACACCTTCCCACAAGGATGACAGAACAGGGGACACGAACCCCCAGGAAAAAGGAAAGGGAAGGAAGGAAAGCAGGAGATGCAGTGCTGCCCCCACCAGGCTGCGCTCACAGCCGGAAGCCGCAGAAGGACTCCCCAGACACGGGCCGTCTGCCTAGGCTTCTGAGAAGACGGCCTGCAGACACGGTGCTTGTTCGCGACATGAATCGAAATGGAGAAGACCGGAATGGAAGTGGCAGGTTGAAAAAGCAGGAGTGTGAAGGACGAGGCACGCCGAGAGTCGGCGCGAAGATTGTCGGAAGGTACAAAAGAAAGGGTAAATAAAAACCCGAATCGAACCCATTCAGCAAAGATCTAGGTGCATCCTGGGTTGGGGGTCCTACACAGACGTTTCCCATCGGCACGTGCTGGTTTTTTTTCTCTGACGTTTATGGAGAAACCCAGCTTCCCGTGGGTCTAAAGATAGCCACTCTTGAAAGGAGAAAAGGAGAAGCAGGAAGGAAGTCTCACAAGAAAAGACGAGGACATTTTTAGCAAATTGCAGGATACTCAGAAAAAAAGCGAACGGGTAAGGAAGCGTGAACATCACGAACGATAAACTAAGCTGGTGTTCAGGGGCCCCTGACCAGCAACTCCCGATTGACATGCTGCCGAAATACGCCGTAGCCCAAACGACATGACGTGAAACCCTTTAACCCGGAGGAGTAGGGGTGTGGTGCCCTCGGAGGCAGCTAAGAGCCGTGGGCCAAGATGGTTGTCTTCTTTTTTTAAAGTTTATTTATTTTAAGAGAGAGAGAGAGAGAGACTGGGGGCGCGGGGGCAGAGAGAGGGAGACAGAGAATCCCAAGCAGGCTCCACGCTGTCCCCGCAGAGCCCCGCGCGGGGCTCGATCTCACGAACCGTGAGGTCATGACCTGAGTCGACACCAAGTCGGATGCCTAACCGACTGGGCCACCCGGGCGCCCCGCTGAGATGGCTAACTTCTACAGATACGATGCAGATACGGGCTGGACCCGAAGGTGAAGGTACATGTGTCATGAGCCTCGGAACACGGGAAAACCAAAATAAGCAGGAACACGAGAAAATCCTGACAGAGCCAGATTTTGCAGCGGTCAAGCAGGTCAAAGCCACAGAGCGAAAAAGGACGCAGAAGACTGAATGATAAAACCGAACATCTTTACATACCTGTGTCCACGTATGATCTCGTACCCTACAAACGTCTTAGAGCGCTTAGGAAAAAATGCGTTTCTCATTTACCCAAACCACCCAAACCCCTAAGTGCGTAAGAAAATAACAGCTTACGTTGAGTGGATGGTCACAAGTCCCTGGGGCACCTGTCTCCTGAAACCTTTAGCCCCTCTCCACCTGCGGACCAGTCAGAGGCACCCACGTAGGAGTCCAAGCCCCTCCGTGCTGTGGGGTTTTCGCTGCAGCAAAGGAAACGGACCCAGAGGCTGCCCAGTGCCTCAGTTTATCGGCCCGTCACAGAGGTAGTCGGCGCGTGGTCAAGGAAGCCCGCCCTCTCCGCCCCAGGTCCGCGAGCCCGCGTGTCCATCCCTGCTCATGTCCGCCCAGTGGGGGACCCCCCCCAACTCTGCGTGTCCCCCCCCCACCTCCCAGGCCACAGATGGGTACAGGCGAGGGGTCTGTCGAGGCACGAAATAATTGCCCTGTAACTAACTTTAACTTCCCTTATCCTGGTATCTCGTGGGTGGGCCAGCAGGTGTGTGGAAATAACACGTGTGGGAGTTTCGAGACTGCAGGGAAAGGAGCCCCTCGGTCACAGGTGCAAGGCCACGCCATGACAAGCAGGGCGGCGCTGGGGTCCACGCTCAGGGAGTTGGGGCCACTGCCCCGCGCTTCCTCCGTGGGCTTGGGAGGAAACTGTCCGAGGAGGAGCTTCCTTCCGTTGGTTCTTTCCATCGTCCCGACCCTCGGGAAGGGCCCGCCCTCCGGCAGCGTGTGGCCCAGCCCGGGTGTTGGAGGACGGCCCGTGCCCTCGTGCGCAGAGAAGGCGTGTGCGGCCGGACGGCCGGGATGCGTCCTGCTCGAGGACACCCGTCCTTCGCCTGCTCCCCGGCTGCCCCCCGCGTCCCATAGTCTGGAGGACAGGGAGCCCTTGACCGTGACCTTGCCCTGCCTTTCCTAGCGGAGAAGAAGATGATGACCTCAGCCTCTGCGGCGGGAACCCAGCAGATCTACTCCCAGGGAAGCCCGTTCCCCCCCGGACACTCGGGGAAGGCCTTCAGGTACGTACTGGGAGGGGGCCGGGGGCGGGGGATGCCCCTCACAGGGAAGCCCTGGATCTCAGAGCTCGGCCCCGTGCACGGCGAATGCTGCAAACACCAGTTAGGGGCTGCTGCCCTCTGGGCCCTGGGCCGGGCCGGGGTTCTGGTGGCTCTGGTCCTGCCCCGGGAGCGCCCAACGTGTTGCTATTAGATGCATTGCTATCGCCGGCTGGGGAAGGAGGGTCGGGGACTGGGAAGAACGGCCAGAAGAGAGACGGGCTGCCCGCAGGAGGGTGTGTGGGTCCTACGTGCACCCACCAAACATCCAGCTCTCGAGGAGAACGGTCCCAGGCCCAAGCCCAGGCGGGCAGAGGTCCCCATACAGCCTGGCCACCGGGTGACTTGGCCAGAGCCCAAGGGAGCGTCAGGTGCAGGCAGGGACCGGGACCGGGCAGGTGGCACTGACCGCCCCGGGGGAGGGGGCCCTGCCAGGAACCTGCCCTCACGAAGGAGGTGCAGGCTCACGCTTCCCCACTGGGCCGCGGACGGACCTGGAGAAGCAGCTCAGAGCCGACCCCAGGGTAGCAGGCTGAGATCCCACGGTGGCCGCGGCCTGCCCTTCAGCGGGGTGTTCTGGATGCAGCCTGCTCCGGGGCTCTGGGGAGCGGCTCCCCGGTCCGGACAAGAAGGCGGCCGAGCCAGCTGCTCCTGAGCCTTCGTCACCGCCGGCCGCCCCTCCCTGCGGCACAGTGCAGGAGGCTCCAGACTCCTCTCCTGCCGCGGGGTTACGTGCCCCCCCCCCGCTCTCGGCACACGGTGACGGCCACAGTTCCGTGCCAGGCTCTGCACCACTCCCAGCCCGGGCAGGCGCTCACCGAGTCCTGGCGACACTTGCCGCCTGTCCCTCTGTACAAGGGGCGGCGGGGAGGGAGCAGAGGCCAGAGGTGAGGAGCGGCCAGGCCTAGGTAGCACATCCGGCGAAGGCCTGGCCGGCTCCTGAGCCGAGCCTGGAAGCCAAGGTCAGCTTGTCACTCGATGGGGCGATGGGGCACGCAGGCCTCGGGAATGTGCCGAGCAAAGCCTGGGTGGCGGGAGAGGCTTCGAGTCTGGGGGAAACAGGAGGGGACCGCGGAGGCCTTGAACACCATGCTAGGGAGCTGGAGGGGAGAGACTTGGGGAAATGGGTCTGGGAGAAAGTCGGGGGCGGTGTGTCGGGGGAGAGTGGAAAGTGAGGCTGGAGATGGTTCTTAGGACAGATGGTCCAGCTTGGGATGCTGAGCTGGGCTGAGGCTGTTGTCATAGAAGCAGAAGTTGGAGGGCAGTTACGGAGGAGAGGCAGGCTGGCGGTGTGGGGAAGGAGTCAGGGGAAGGCGCCAGCCCCCTGACTGGGATCCCGAGCCTGGCATCGGGAGGCATTTACTCACTGCTCATCTATGGAGTGGATGGATGGGTGGATGAAGAAGGGATGGAGGGAGGGAGGGAAGGAGGGATGGAGGGATGATGGAGGGAGGGAGGGAGGAAGGGAAAGAAGGAGGGAGGGAGGGAGGGATGATGGAGGGAGGGAGGGAGAGAGGAAGGGAAGGAGGGAGGGAGGGAGAGATGGAGGGATGATGGATGGAGGGGGGGAGGGAAGAAGGGAGGGAAAGGAGGGAGGGAGGGGGGAAGGAGGGATGATGGATGGAGGGAGAGAGGGAGGGAGGGAAGGAGGGAGGGAGGGAGAGATGGAGGGATGATGGATGGAGGGGGGGAGGGAAAGACGGAGGGGTGGAGGGATGATGGATGGAGGGAGAGAGGGAGGAAGGGAAGGAGGGAGGGAGGGAAGGAGGGATGGAGGGATGATGGAGGGAGGGAGGGAGGGAGGAAGGGAAAGAAGGAGGGAGGGAGGGAGGGAGGGATGATGGATGGAGGGAGGGAGAGAGGAAGGGAAGGAGGGAGGGAGGGAGAGATGGAGGGATGATGGATAGAGGGAGGGAGGGAAGAAGGGAGGGAAAGGAGGGAGGGAGGGGGGAAGGAGGGATGATGGATGGAGGGAGAGAAGGAGGGAGGGAGGGGGGAAGGAGGGATGATGGATGGAGAGAGGGAGGAAGGGAGGGAAGGGAGGGAGGGAGGGGGCAAAGAGGGATGATGGATGGAGGGAGGGAGGGAGGGAGGAAAGGAGGGAGGGTTGGATGGATGCTCATGAGGCCTTAACCCTGTGGAATGGGCTGAATTTCCTGTAAATCTAAGGGGCCCGCGCTCGTTTGAGGGGGAAGAGTGTGGGGCGAATGGCAGAGGTGGCCCTGAGCCCTAGCACAGTGGCCTTGCTGCACATGCCCAAGCGTGTCCTCACCCGAGTCCTGCCGTGGTGCTGCCGGCCTTGGCCCCGGCCCGTGTGTTCCGAGACAGGGGCCTCTGGGGAGGGCCGGGCACGGGGCCGGCCCTCCTCTGCCAGCCCCCTCCCGGGGGTGGCGGGGTGGGGGAGAGGCCCCTGTAAAGAACCGGGATCAGAAAAGGCCTTCTGAGGCCGCCTGGGAAAGGGGCCTTGTGTGTGAAGTGACGAAGTGTTTTATGGGGGACGGGAACGATGTCCCCTCGTCACGGCCAGGACCGGAGGGCTCTGATGTTCTCCGGGGCTCCCTGGCTGGAGGGGAACCGGATGGCATAGAAGAAAGACTAACTCATGAGTAACGTTGTCCCCTCGCTTCTCTACTGGTCTGTAAACTGCCTTTCTTCAAAACCCACCAGAGCCTTCCGTGGTTAGCCCCGTCCCCCTCCCCCGACTCCCCCCTGGGCCCCCAGCGCTCTGGCCCGAGAGCGGAGCCAGGAGGAAGGGCCTGAAGGGAGACAGCAGTCTCTGGCCACCTTCCGGTCTTTAATGAGCTTATTGTATAATCGGAGTGGCTGGAAAAAGCTCTGGGCAGCAGCGTCTGCCTGCAGGGGCCATGGGGCCGTGGGGATGCGCCCCCTGTGACACACACACAGCAGGCGTGGGGGGTCGTGAGGAGTGAGGGGGGCGGCGGGGAAGTGTGCTCTGGGGGTTGGGGGAGGCCCCCCCCCCCCGTCCCCCCCAGCAAGCTTTCACTCACAGGCTCTCTGTTCACTGGGAACCAGCCGACAGCCTGCGGCCCGTTTGCTGAATCCTCGGCCCTGTGGGCGTCCCCTAAGGGACACATTAACCAGAGCACAGAGCAGCCATCCACTCCGGGCTGATTTTCCTTCTAAGGAGCCGCCCCCTCAGAATCTTCTGCGGGGAGCAAGAGACACACGGGTGGGGTCTGGGCCGCGGGGAAGAGAGAGCAGGGGGCTCTCTGCTGGGGCCAAAGAGGCAGAGTGCAGCGGTGACGGGCTGGGGGCCTTTTTGTCCCGTGACGTGCTGCCCTGGAGAGACAGACGGACGGACAGAGGCCGCACGTGGGATTGAACAGGAGGCCCAGGGACCCGCGTCGCGGGCGAGGGGTCTCCCGGGGACAAAAGCGATGTCGTCTCTCGTAGCTCTTCCGTGGTCCACGTGCCTGGTGTGAATGACATCCAGTCCTCCTCGTCAACGGGCCAGAACATGTCCCAAATCTCCCGACAGCTGAACCAGAGTCAGGTGGCGTGGACAGGGAGCCGGCCGCCCTTTCCCGGACAGGTACGGGCCTCAGTGAGGGCGTTGCCCTGGGTGCCAGGCTGCTGGGAGCCCCCGGCCCTGGGACACGCCCAGCCCCCTGGTAGTCGCCATGAGGCGGGTGTCCACTGTGGAGTCTGCCGAGCCCAGCGCCCCGAGAGCCCCGCTCACTGCGGGACCGGGGGCAGGTTCAACCAGACCCGCCCCAGAGACGCGGGGCCCAAGTCCTGCAGTTCCTGGGCCCACACACGCTGGCCCGATCCCAGGCTCGTGCCCAGTTGGCCAGGAGGGCCATGGGGAGTCACCGTCGGCCACTGGGGTGGCAGCGACCCACCTGGGGCCTGCTGGCGACACCGCCCTCCTCTCTGCTTTGTCCTGATTGTAGCAAATCCCTTCCCAGTCTGGCAAGACTCAGTCGTCTCCCTTTGGGATTGGAACGAGCCACACGTACCCAGCAGACCCCTCTTCCTACAGCCCTCTCTCCAGCCCAGCTACGTCCTCGCCCAGCGGGAACGCCTACTCCAGTCTCGCCAGCAGGACTCCGGGGTTCGGTAGGTGGGGCGTGAGGGCGGGAATTCCCGGGGGAGCCGGCAGAGTGCTTTCTGCACATCCCGAGTTCGGGGGACCGAGCCCCCAGCTCCCAGAGCCCTGGGACCAGGTCTGGAGGTTTCCAAGCGCCTCCTGTCCAGCTCTGGGGGTCCGGTGGTATTCCTAAGACACTGGCTGCTTGGGTCTTGGCTTTGTGGGGTGACTGGCATTTCCAAGGCCCTGGGACTATATTCCTGTGTGCCGCTGCGTTCTGAGAGCTGTTTCAGCCCTTTTCGGTCCTTGGCAAGGAGTTTCAGGTGCCCCACGTCAAAAACACCATAACCTTGGTTTCAAACAGTCAAGGAACAGTCGTGAGGATGGCCAATTGTATAAAGACATCGTGTGTGAATAAGAGGCACTGTGATGTTCTCTCTCTTGTTAATATGCAAAGAGGGGCCCCCTCCCACGTGAGAACACCTGTCCCAGCTCCTCAGGCCGTAAAGGGTTAAGTGGCCGTTCCTTCTGGTGCGAGTCCCGGGGGCCTTTGCTCCTGCTGTGTGGCTTGTGTGGCTGGCGTGGGCCGGGGCTCTGCTTCACATCAGGAGGGGCTGGGGAGGGGCCCGGGGCCCGGCCCAGCATCCTGAGCTGACGCCCGCCCGCCTTCTCACAGCGCGGTCGCCAGTGACAGCCAATGACATGGCCCTCGGGGCGGGCGCCTCACTGCTGATCGGGATTTCCATTCCAGGCCGGAAGCTCCCCTTTGCGTGTCTGTCGGCCTTACGGACGAGGCCGTGTCCCTCGCCCGCACGCGGGGTCGTCCGCCGCGCCCCACGTCTTCTCCCACCCCCGCCACTCGCGGCCCCGCAGCCCCTGCGGCATGAGGTCGTGGGCGTGGCGTTTCGCAACCTCTTGGGGTCACTGCCGCGTGGCTGCAGCTCAGCTCTGTGGCCGTCCGTTCACTTGGAGCAGGTGCTCGTGTGGGGCCTCAAGCTCCCCCTGCCAGCTGGTTCCGCGCCGTTTCAGGAAGGACAGGCCCTGAGCCGCTGCCTTCCAGGCCCCCGGGCACCCAGCTCGGAAGCCACCCTGGTCCCCTCACCCTCACCTCCCGGCGGTCTCTGCCTCCGGCTCCGGCCCCTGGGGAGCGGTCCACACGCCTCACCCTGAAGGGGCCGGGGCAGACCAGGCCTGCAGGCACCCGGTGCTTCCTGGGAGACGGGAGGCCTGGCCCTCGGTGCGGCATCGAGGCCGGGAGACGCACGGGCACCGGGAGACGGGCAGGGCAGCTCTCTGGGGACAGCAGCCTCGGTGTGACACAGGCCCGGGGGGCCGCCGCGTCTGGAGGGTCAGGGGAGAGTGGGTGCTCGTCCTGGCAAGGCCACAGCAAAAACAGCGGGGGCCCCTGCGCTGCCCTGGCGATCTGGGCTCTGATCTCCCCCTGGCAAATGCGGGCTCTGAGCTGTAGACGTAGATGAGACACGGGAGGGACACAGGCCCCGGGCTGAGGCCCCTGCACGACTCGACGGCCAAGAGCAGCCCCACACGGACGGGGCTCCGGGCTCAGCAGACGCCTCGGCATTGCGCTCACGCTCTGCTGCCCTCGGCGATCCCGGTGGGAGTCACGGCCGCGGCTGACTCTGGACGCTCTGTCTGCCCGGCACTCGGCACGCGAGAATCCTTCAGTGCTGCCGGTAGCCCTAAGGGGGAGAGGCCTGATCGCTCCCATTTCACAGAGAAGTACACTGAGGCGCGGTGAGGCCCCCTCGGGCTCTGCTCACCAGCGTCTTCCAATCCGCTGTTCAGGGCGCCTTAGAATCGGGTGGGGATCGGTGTCCCTGCAGAGGTCTCTTGGTCTGTGTTAACGAGAGGGCCGGGACCCCCTTGGCAGGGTGCGTGGAGAGCGGTTTCCCGTGGCCTTCCCTCTGTCCCTCCTTTGCTGACGGTGACCCAGCGAGGGGGCCGTGGCGGGCTTGGAAGCCAGGCCCTGGGGAGGGGGACAGGAAGCTGAGGGGGAGCTTGGGACGGGGGTTGGTCTTGATGGGGGGGTGCCAGCACCATCCAGACGAGGCGCTCGCGGGGGCCGGCCAGCGGCTGGTGTGGGCAGGAGGCCCCAGCACAGGTGTGGGGGGCTGGGGGGCAGGCGGGGTGGGGATGGGGGATGGGGGATGTGCAACGTGTCGGAGACCCATAGCTCTGCTCCAGGGGCTTCAGGGACACGGGGCCCGTGGGGACGGGCTTCGGGCAGGGTCAGAGAGAAGAGGGTGTTCAAGGGGCTGGTGAACAAGGATGGGTGGTCCCGAGCACGGTGGGAGGGGTGCAGGGAAGAGAGCGGGAGAAGGGACAGAGCAGCCCCCACTAAGGCCAGACTCAGCAGTCATCGAATGAACCCAGGACTACGAGCCAGCCGCATCTAGCCGTGCAGTGGACACTCCCCCAGGCCCCGTGTGCGACCTGAGTGGCTTCCGGGCCCCCTCTGAGGGCGCAGGCCGGACAGCCGTGCGTGGGGCCTGCTGGTTGGGCCCGGAGGGTTCGCAGGCCCGCAGCCCCCCTGCCCACAGTACCTGGCTCAGCTGGTTGCCCGGGGCCGGATACCGGGGTCCCGACTGCCCTGTGTCACCAGCCAGAGCAGGCGAACTGACGGCCGGCACCCATGGCAGCCGGCGTGACCAAGGTCTGGCACAAACAGGCCAGCGCTCCGGCGGGCTCCTCAGGATGGCCTGTGGACCGAGCTCCGACCTTGAACGGGAAAGCGGCCCTTCTGGGTTCTGGCACCTTCTACGAACCACACGCTCATTTGCTCCCCGGGTTTCCCGGCGTCTGCCCAAAACGCTCCCGCCCTCGCGGGCCTGGTGACGCGCCCTGAGCTGCGCTGCCGATGCGTTTCCATTTCCAGAACTGGTTTCAGCTTCTGCTCAGCCTGGGTCTCACCCCGCCCGACGAGGAGGTCCAGACGCGGAACCGGAGCCACGTCCTGGGGGCCGACAGGTGCGAGCGTCGCCTCCCTGTGGAGCTAAGCGGGAGGGGCGCGGTCCGGGTCCAGGCAGGACGCAGAAACCACACCAGCCACGGGAACCGGGACGCTCGGTATAAAGATCCTTAACTAAGAAGAGGCGGTGAAAGACGCGGCCTGAGGAAGACCGGTGCGGCAACATGGGCGCCAGCTTCCCGCTCAGAGAAGCGGGTTGCTCCTACGACCCAGGAATCCACGCGCTTCTCGAGGTTGTGAAGTTTGGTCTGGAAGCCCACCCGTTTGCCCGGATGGCAGCAGCCCGCAGCACGCTCTCCTTGGACCGCGGGGCTGGCGGGCTAGGAGCGGCCAGCCCCGCGTCACCCGGGAGGGGTCGCCTTGTAGTCACGGCGCATCGTGGAGTCTGCCCGTCACCCGCACGGCTCGGGAAGCGGTGTCTCAGTGGCAGAGGCTGGAAGAAAGAAGGTCCAACCCCCAGGCCTCCTGGCGGTGCCTGGGAGGGACCTCCCCCGGGAAGACCCCGCAACGGGAGGTCCGGCTTCCGCGTCCCCCCGACGCCGCCCGGCTCCCCTTGCAGCTGTCGGCGCTCCTGGTGGCCTGGTCGCTCATCTGTCCTCCCCAGGGCACTGGCCAGTCTTGGTCACCACCGTGGCCCCAGCACTCCGCTCAGCGGCAGGTGCACGGTGGGTGTTGGATACAAACGCTCGGTTTACCAAGCGAGTGCACGGGGCGTCCGCGTCAGAACGGGGCTCCGGCATTCACAAGCCGGACGAGTCGGGCCAGTTCTTTCCCTGGCGTCTTAGAGCCTCGGTTTCCTTGTGTGGCAAAGGCGGGTAACGGGCCCGTGTCTTAGGGTCAGAGGGAAGAGTAAGTGACACAGAGTGACTTTTCCCGTGGCGAACGTTTAAGAAGGAGCATTTTCCTTCCCGGCAGTTTAAGGATGTTTATTCTGAAATCCCGCGTCTGTCGTCAGCAGAACTACGCCGACCGTCCTGCAGCCTTCAGCCCCTGCCGCCTGGCCCGCCGCGGGGCGTCACGGGGCTGACGCAGGAACGTGCATGGGTTTCATCACAAGCTGACGGTGGCCGGGACGCTTCAAATGGGAGGAGGAGGAGAGGGTGACGGGAGGTTCGGCCCTCTTTCCGCTCCTTTCCGTTCTTCTTTCCCTCCGCAAATACGTCCGGAAGTCTCCAGTATCGAGAACTGGGGGGACCCTCGGTGACGCGTGACCTGGGGCTGGGTCAGCGTAGTGGCGGCCCCGCCAGGAGGTGACGTGAGGCCACAGGCAGGCTGGCACCCGACGGGGCGCTGCGTTCAGGGACGCGGTGCAGGGGAGTGGACGTGAGCCGGAGGAGAGAGCCCACAGCTGTGCCTTCCCCGCCTGGAAAGGGGGAGAGAAGCTGGATTGTCGCACAGGGAGCCCGAGGCACCCCTCGGAGACTTAGACGTGGCCCCCAGGCCGGGCAGGTGATCCCGCAGCCGAGAGAAGCAGGGCTGTGCGCGTCCACCCACCGGACGCAGGTGTGGTGTCCTGACCGCCCGCGGCCTCCACCTGCGCCCCCTCCGCCCCGCGTCCGCTGCCAGGCGCCCTCACGTCGTGCACCCGTTGCCACGGCGGCCGCCTCGTATCTGGGCTCCTTTGCTCTCTGTGCGCTCGCCCTGGGCGGTGGGGCTCCCGGATGCACGGGGCTGTGCGGCCGCTCCCCTGCCTGCGAACCCCTGCGGGTCCCTGCCACCTGCACAGCGGGGGACCCGAGCCTGGGCCTTCCCTCCGGCTGGTCACACTCAGGCCCTTATCCCCAGAGCCGCCACTGGGTCCCCGGGCAGAACACGCCCTCCTCACGCCCACGTCTTTGCACAGACGGATCCCTGCGTCGGGGACGCTCTTCACCGTGCCTCCGAGCTCTGTGCCGTCAGCTCCTGCCCCTGGGAGCTTTTCCTGCATGCGGGGACGGGTCAGGTGCCCTCCGAGAGCTGGCTTTGTCACTGTCGCACCCTGTCACGGCAGCCCCCGACTGCGTGGCCCTGCCTTTCTGTCCCCTCCCTGCCCTGCCGTGAGCTCCTCCAGGAGGGGCCGGCTTCCTGGCCTGGGTGCCTACTTGCAGGGAGCCGGGGTCAGGGCAGGAGCTCAGGACCAGCATATGGGGGGTGGGGGGGACAAGGTTAAGGCCGTAGCCGGAAGGAAAGATGGAAGGAATTGATTCACGGCGGGCAGAACCCCAGCAAGGACTCACTGTGGTGGCAAAGTCCTGGGGCCTCCCGAACCGCGGTCCCTCCCCCGAACACTTTGTGGGGTCGCCTGTGGTCAGTGTCGCCGCTGGAAAGGGCAGGATGGGGCCTGTCCTGCTACCCAGAGCCTGACGGAGAGCTCATTGCCTGCAACATGGCACCGAATGGTTTACAAGAGAGAACGTTCGAGGTGTTTCTTTTTTTTTTTTTTTTAGCGTGCTCCCGGATAAACTGATCCTCTTAGGTTGAATCTTCAAAATATTTTAGACCGACTTCTGCTCGTTTTTCCTGCTTGGTTTTTCCATTGGGTGTTTGTTGTAAAGTGTAGACGGAGACAAGCTGTTCTCCGCACAAATTAACGTGCCGATTCCTGCAAAGAGGCCCATCTCCGGGTCTGAGCCGCGCCCCAGTGCCTTTGCTCACACGCCACCTGGAAACACTCAGGGACGAGCCAGCGGGGCCGTGGCTCGGGGCCCCCGTGGAAGGCCCTCGCGGCTTCAGCGCAGTGAGGTTGGCGGAAGGCAGGGCACGCTGAGCCGAAACTCTTCCTCGGGCAGAACCAGACTTTTCAGAGGACAGCCCGGGGGCTGCAGCGGCAGAGATGGCTTCTCCCTTCTCGGGGCTGCAGGGGGGCGGCCCGGGGTGGGGGTGGGGGCTCCCGGAGCCCGCAGACAAGCCCCCCACCAAAGCTCCAGAGGGCACGGAGGGCTCCAGGACCGAGCCCCCGGTGCCCCTGCCGGTGCGCTCCGAGGGGACCCGCCCCCTGCACCGAGTGCTGGCGGTTGGCATCGACTTGCTACCCGTGGGTCGGTGCGAGCCAGAAGGGGACGGCGGCCGGCTCTGGACGGAGCGTGCCTTCCAGACGCGGGGGCCTCTGGGCCGTGGCAGGTCCGACGGAGCCGCGGCTCGGCCCTGAAGGCGGTGTCCTGTGCGTGGGCTCTTTCAGCTGAGAGCGGACAGAGCGGCGGGCAGTTCCAAGGGCGGCCCTCGGAGGTCTGGTCCCAGTGGCAGAGCCAGCACCACGGGCAGCAGAGCGGTGAGCAGCACCCCCACCAGCAGCCCGGTCAGACTGAAGTGTTCCAGGTAAATCGAGCGAGCACCGCCTTGTCGTAGGTACCGGCACCTTCTCTCTGCTTCCTTTCCCCTGCCCCCCGCCACAGCCCCGCCTGCTCCATAGAGACCTGAGTTCTGGCCCAGCCCCGGGGACGGGGGCCGGGAGCCCGGGCCTCCGCTGCCCTCTCTGGTCGGGGACACCCGGGCATCACGTAGCCGTCCGTCGTTGGAGACGCTCCCGGCCACGCCTCGTCCCCTAGCCCCGCGCGCCAGTGCTCTGCCCCCTTGGGCTTTTTCTGGGCCCATCTTCGGCCACAAGTTTCCCCGGGAGGAAGGTTCCAGATGGAGGCGTGAGCTGATTGGCTCCCCGAGCCCAGTGCTCGGCCCATCCCACGGGGCCCGCACGAGGAAGAAGCACCGAGGCGCCTTCCGTTGTGCCCGGAGCTTCCAGGTCTGCCCTGCAGAGCACGGATGCGCAGGAAGCACGTGGGGGGAGGGACTTGAGACCCCCCGGCCCGTAACCCCCCTCCCGAGGGGGCTCTCTCCTCGTCCCCAGCGCCTCTCCCACCCAGCCGAGCGACACCTTCGCAGACAGGGGTCTAGAACCCAGATGTCCCTCTAGGTCTCCAGAGGGGCAGCGTTCTGACCTCCTTCCTCCTTCCTTACGCCGCACAGCAGCCGCGTGGCGCAGAATTCCCCAACCCGGCTCTTCGTGGTCGCGAGGCTAAAAAGAATTCTTGGTCAAATAAGCGCGTGAAACGCTGGTTAAGCAAAGTTGTTCGGTTTCTTGACCGCAGGACTTATCAGAGGCTTTTATTATACTAATGAAGACTGAGGCTATTTTAGGCGGTAGGCGGAGTGCGTATGCCTTGTTCCCCACAACGGGCTCGTCCACACAGTCCTTTTCTCCCAGAGTGTCTCACGGGCCAAGAACTTGAGAGAACACGCCTTGGGAAATTTTCCACAGGGGATTGAAATACTGGCTATGCCCATTGTCTGGATGGGCACTCTGAGGCCGGCCGAACTCGAAGGGCCTGTTACAAGTGAAGCTTCAGGAGGCAGGCATTTGGCCCCGCCCCCGGAACACGCACAGCCTTGCTCCGGGCCCTGATAGGTTCACCCCACCGATGGGCTCCTGTGCGCCCTCCGTCCTGGCGTTACATACACGCGGGTTATGTCCTGAGGCTCGGTTTACCTGCTGGGATGACCCCGCCCCCCCAGGGGGTAGCGGCTTCCGGGTGTGGACATCTGAGGCCCCCCTGAGACCCCTGGGCTGCCCCAAGGAAGGTGAGCGTGAGGGGGAGCGGCAGGCTGGGCTCCTGGGACACGCAGGTGCCCAGGAGGGGGAGCTGACCGCCCTCGGCCTTCTCTTCTCCCCTCCCGCAGGACATGCTGCCCATGCCCGGAGACCCGACCCAGGGGACCGGCAACTATAACATCGAGGACTTCGCGGACCTGGGCATGTTCCCGCCCTTCTCCGAGTAGCGGCGGGCAGAGTGCGGCCGGCGCTGGGCGGCGTGGCTCCTGTCGTGACCGCGCCACCCACGCGGGCGGGGCCCCCCCCCGCACCCTGCTTGCCCCGCCCGCCCCGCCACGGTCCCCCCCAGCAGAAAGCGTCTCACCCCCGTGCTCCTCCCCTGCACAGCGCCTCTCCGCTCTGGCCCCCAGCCCGGGGCCACCGACCAGGAGCCCCGGTAGCCGTCGGGGGGCTGGTTGTATTTATTGTACTTTGTGTGTGCTTGGGAGGCGAGCCGACTGGGCGCCGGGAGTCTGGTTGTGAATAATCTCCTAGTAGACGGTTTTCGCCTATAAAACGTTCACCTGCAGTCCAGAGTGAGTGTCCGGGGCCTGCCCAGGCCTCAGTAATTGGGTCTCTTCCCGCCTTTAACCGCCGTGGGTGGGCGGGCTCGGGTGCGGGGAAGGGAGGCCAGCAGGACGCCTGGCCTGTGTTCTCCGCGCTGGGCCCGAGCAGGCGGGGACCCAGGGCCGGACGCCAGCTCCCCTGCCCCCCAGCTCAGCGGCGCCCCGACTGGAGCGAGCTTGGCCCGGGGTCCCGGTGCCCGGCTGCGGTTCCACAGCCTCGCCAGGAGTCCTGGCCGGGAGCCCGCTCGCTTTAATGCGCCGGGCTTCTGAGAGGAAGCGGCCGCCTCCTCTTCCAGGAGGCCCCGAGGACCTGGCTGCCTGGTGAGCGCACGCCCTCGTCCCCCCACCAGGCCAGCGCCTCTGGGGCTGCAGAGCCCTGGGCCTTATGTGGAGGAGCGAGCGGGGAGGCGGGACGCCCAGGCCCCCTCGTCCCGTGCCCTGCCGTGCGGGCCTGCTCCCCCAGGACCGGCCCTGGCGGCCACGTTGCATCAGTGACCTGGACGGGGCTCAGGTGCAGACCCGCACGGGGGCAGGAACGCAACCCACCAGGCCCCTGAGCCTTCTCTCCTCGGCCGGCTGGGGGGCCGTGGTGTCTGGGGAGGGACAGGGTGCAGGTCTGTGAGGCAGGAGCCTGGGGCTCCCGCTCTGATTCTGCCACACTCTCCCCGGGGCCCCGAATTCCTCAGGTGGTCTCAGGACGCGAAGAAGAGCCCACTTCTGGAAACTTCTGCTGGCTGACTGAGCCGTGGTCCCTGGCTGGCTGTGTTTCCCCGTCTTTGCTGACCTCGCCCCCTCCCACGCCCTGTGCGCACAGAGGCAGGCTCTCTGAGCCTCTCCTGTCCTCTTCGTGACAGCCACGCCTGGCCCCACCGTCCCGTGGGCCCCCTGCCTCCCACCCCCGGGAAAGCCCTGCGTCCCTCCCAGGGTCCCTCAGGCAGCCCTGCTCAGGCACCTGCCTCGGACACAACCCACGTGTCCCTCCCCTGGGATTCCGGAAGGCCAGGCCGAGTGGAGCAGGGTCTCAGCTGCCTGAGAGCAGAGTGGGCCCGGCGTGCAGGACGGGGCCGGGAGCAGTGTCTGCGCTGACCTCTGCGAGCTGGGCCTTAAACGCCAGCCCCGCCCGGTGTCCGTCAGGGATCCGCGTGGCCTGTCTTGCTTGGAGAGGTCCACCTGCAACAGTCCAATGTGGGTAGAATAGCTTTGGCGAGCAGCCAGCTCTGGGTGATCCTGGTTCCTAGACTCTGGGTTCACACTCACTCAGCAGTTTCTAGAGCAGCTTTAACCCCTTTGTGTATAGCGGTGATTGACGATTGAGTACCGGGTTTAGGCACACCGGGGTCATTTTACCCTCCACACACCCTCACCGTGCCAGACCCAGAGATGGGGACAGGTGCCAGACCGCCGGGGGGTGGTGAGGGGCAGGTGCCAGACCTGGGGGGGGACAGGTGCCAGACCCAGAGATGGGGACAGGTGCCAGACCGCCGGGGGGTGGTGAGGGGCAGGTGCCAGACCTGGGGGGGGGGGGGGGGGGACAGGTGCCAGACCCAGAGATGGGGACAGGTGCCAGACCTGGGGGTGGTGAGGGGCAGGTGCCAGACCTGGGGGGGGGCAGGTGCCAGACTGGAGTGGGGGGCTTCCCAGGGCTCACCCTGCCCGGGGCCGCCTCTGCCTCCAAGCCTGAGCCGACCCCGAGCCGTGCGTGTGTAATGTTTTCTGAGAAAGGCACAAAAAGGGCTTTTGGGTCCAAGAGCGGTTGCTCTGTGAAACGAAAACAGACTTTTTGTGGCCTTTAGCCTGTGAGTTTGGCAGAATCGGGAATTTCGTATTTGTTCCTTCTGTTTTCTGGAGGGAACTAGGGGATTCTCTGGGCTGCGCACGTCAGGGGGGGCACGCCAGCTGTGACCTGGGGCCATGCTGGACGCGGAGGGGACGCGGAGGGGACGCGGGAGAGGCAGAGCAGCCTTGCCCCGGCGGCCTTCCGTCCTCTTCTGTCCCCACACCAGGGCCTAGGGTGCAGGCTGCTGCGGTCCGGGTCCGGCAGGCGAGGCCAGAGGGGCCTGAAAGCCAGTGTCATGCAGAATGTCATGACTCAGGAGGCGTGGCCTCCCCTCCCCCGACCCCCCATCCCGCATCGTCCCAGGGGCGCCCACAGGGAGCCTGACCGCGGTCCGATGGGCCGGCCTGAGCTCTGCGTCCTCTCTCCTCCACCTCCCGCTTTCTGGTTGTGATTCTTGGAAGCCATCATGTGGCCAATGGGAAAACAGGACTGGAAGGATCTCGTGCCCCAGAGACTCTTCCCCCAAGGAATCTTGAGGCCGGCCAGGGTAAGAGTTGGAGCCCTACCGGGCCTCACTGTCCGGCTTGGGAACAGGCCCGTCCAGCCAGCAGGGGACCGAGCGAGGCCCCGGCCCAGACGCCTCTCCCGCGACAGACGCGGCCCAGCCTGGGCTGGGGCTTCGGCCGTGACTCGCTCTGCCGCTCGCACCTCCTCTCCCCTGTGAGACCTTCCCGGGCTCCCCCACGGAGCGGGCCGGGCCGTGGCTGCCTGCGTCTTGCGGGAGGACACGAAGCAGCCACGTCGAGGCTCAACCGGGACTTGGCTGGTGACTGTGGCCGTGGCTAGGGAGGTTCTAGAACACTACGGATGTGTCACTAGGGAGCTGGTTTTGTTTCTAGCTATGGCGTCAGGGAGTGACAGAGCCGTCACAAACGTCACGTTCTTCCTCTGCTCCCCGATGTATTCAATCCAGCCCCTTTGCTGTTTCGTGAATACCGTGCAGAGAGTTGGCGGGGATGGGGCGGGGGGCGGTTCTCTTAGTCGGAACTTACATCAGGGAGCATGGACTCCGGTAAAGAGACGGTGTCTCCCCCATTTAGCCACATGTGACACAAGGGATGGGGCAGGTCCCAGGAAAGTGAGTACCGGTCCCCGAGCGCATCAGCACCTGGGGGCAGGGACCGCGACAGCCACTCCCCTGGCCCGCCTGCTCCCTGATGGTTGTGACCCGTCTCCGAGCAAGACCGAGCCTGCTGCCTCACGGACGCTCTAGCGAGTCACGAGTCAGGACAGAAGTGCCAGAAACTACGAGTTTGGTCAGTACTTGCCAAGGGGGCCCGTTGTCTCCTCCCTCCGCCACATCCCCGCCCCGCCTCGTGTACGAGGGGGCCACGAGTCACCTGGCTGTCCACCTGTTATCGACGGCCGGGGGTCTGGGACAACGTGGAGAGGCAGCGCACCGCGGGGCAGGCACCTGTCCACTTCTAGAGTGCCTGGGTCTGGTGGCCAAGGCTGGTTCGGCGGTCCGGCCACCGGCCAGAGCCCGCGTGGGCGGCACCGACCGTGAAGACCAGGGCTCGCTGGGCCAGGCCTCTTCCTTCATAGACGAGGGCTTCTCAGACGGGCGTCCGTGGACAAGTCGAGCACTTAATCGTTTCTCTTGTAGCCTTTCTTCTTATGGATGTGAGCCGTGCTGTGGATAAATCATCGTTTGTATTTCTTGAATGTTCTCTATGACTAACGGTTATTGAGTTGGTTGTGTATATGTGTAACTAATGTAACTGCCTTTTAAAATTTCATTACAATAAAAATGACTTTGCTCTGAACCGTGAACAGCGCAGGCCAACTTTGTGATTGAGCAGTTCGCGGAACCTTCCCGTGGACGTTGGGACGTGCCCGGGGTCACGCCTCTTCCTTAGGGGTGTGTTTGTGTCACAGCCGGCACAGGGCCGGAGAGCTTTGGGCAACGGAGGGACCCTTCCTGGGGCCTTAGCTACCTAGGAGAGGAGGGGAAAAGAACCGCTCTCCTTGCCTGTTAGACGAGGCTTTCTAGAAGCCTGTCTGTAAGTGGTGTATTTGCTCCTCGTTACAAACCTGTGCTGTGTGATTATTACTCCCAGTTTGTGGATTGCAGAACTGGGCTGAGAGCAGTCACGTGGCGTACCTGAGAACCCGAGGGAAGAAATGACAAACCCAGGATTTCACAGGCCCCACTCCGAGCCCTGGACACGTTGTCCTCTCCACACACTCATTATTGCTTTTTAAAATTCTGCCAAACTTGGGGCGCCTGGGTGGCTCAGTCGGTTAAGCGTCCGACTTCAGCTCAGGTCACGATCTCACTGTCCGTGGGTTCGAGCCCCGCGTCGGGCTCTGTGCTGACCGCTCAGAGCCCGAAGCCTGTTTCGGATTCTGTGTCTCCCTCTCTCTCTGACCCTCCCCCGTTCATGCTCTGTCTCTCTCTGTCTCAAAAATAAATAAATATTAAAAAAAAAATTAAAAAAAATAAAATAAAATTCTCCCAAACTTTAGTATTTTAATATACCCAAGCCTCTAGTAAATACTTACACATTCTAACATTTCTCTGCTGAGAGACGACTGTGTGGGGTCTAGCAAAATGGCGGCCTGAAATCATTTAAAACTTTTCCATCAGACATCCAGCGTTCCCATTTTTTTTACAACTTTATTGAACGATTATGTGTTTACGGCCTAAATGGGAGAAGATTTGGTGATCTTGAGTTAGGCGTGGATTTCTTAGATACTGCACCTAAAAAGCATGATCTATAAAAGAATAAAATTATAAAGTGGACTTCATAAAAAATTCAAAACCTTTGCTTTTCAAGGACACTGTTAGGAGCGTGAAAAGATCCTCCATTGACGGGGAGGAAACAT
Source organism: Panthera leo (assembly GCF_018350215.1). NCBI lineage: Eukaryota > Metazoa > Chordata > Mammalia > Carnivora > Felidae > Panthera > Panthera leo. The sequence goes on from NC_056684.1 coordinate 1,735,462, forward strand.
GTGCAAGCCCTGTATCTGACAAAGGATTTGTATCCAAACTATGTAAAGAACCCTTATGACTAATTAAACAAGTCAGTGCAAAACAGGCAATAAATTTGAACAGACACGTCACCAAAGGAGATACATGGGGGGAAATGAAAACCTAAATAATGGCGAGGGTCATTAGTCATCCGGCAAATGCCATCCCAATCCCCCGGGCCGTTAGAATGGTTAAAATTTAAACAGATTGATGACAGCAAGCGTCCAGTGTGTGGAGCCCCGAGACACCCCCACATGCGTGCCGAGCGCCACGGCCCCTTTGCACAATAGTTTGGCAGTCTTGTATAAAGCTAACGCACACGCGCACCACATGGCCTGGTCTTGCCACATCTAGGTCCTTACTTGCCCAGGGGACGTGAAAACACGTTTCCGCACAGAGACGTCAGTAGGAATTTTCACCGCAGCCGTATGTGTACTAAGAACCAAAAACAACCCCGCTTGATGTCCAGTGGGGGTGACTATGTCCACACGGCAGCACGCTACCCAGCAACAAAACAGAGCGAAGTGTTGGTACGAGCAACCACGGAGACCCGCGTAAACAGCACGCAGAGTAAAAGAAGCCAGGTACAAATGTACCGCGTGATTCCATGTATATGAAATTCTGGGAGAGACTCCTCCACGGGACAGGAAGCAGGCTGGTGGTTCTGGGGCTGGGAGAGGGGCTGGGGAGGAAGAGAGGAGGCGACCGGGAAGCTCTAGATTGGACTGGTGGCCGCAAAGGTCTATGCAGCTCACGAAACCTTCACTCTTCACCGAAGGTGGGTGCTTTCATTACGTTGTGTATAGTTATGTCTAAGTTGGTATAAAAATAATCACGGGAGAGGTTTTTTGTGTAATCTGACAAGGTGGTCCCAGATTTCCTACGGAAGAAAAAAAGAAATAATAGCCAATAAATGTCATTGACATTTATAATTTTTTTAATGTTTTATTTATTCTTTAGAGAGACAGAGACAGAGCGTGAGCAGGGGACGGGCAGAGAGAGAGGGAGGCACAGAATCTGAAGCAGACTCCAGGCTCCGAGCCATCAGCACAGAGCCCGATGCAGGGCTCGAACTCACAGACTGTGAGATCATGACCTGAGCCGAAGTCGGGCGCTTAACCGACTGTGCCACCCAGGCACCCCCTTTTTTTTTCATTTTTTAAAATATTTTATTTGTTTTTGAGAGAGGAATGAGACATTTGAAGAAGGGCAGGAAAGGAGGAGGAGGAGGAGGAGGAAAACAGCATTCTGCCTTCCAGGCACCTGGAGGCTTCATAATGAAAAGTGTGGCTTTGGCGCGGATACAGAAGGCTAGATCAGGAAGAACGTTCAGAAGGGGGTTGTGGTTTGGGAGAGTCACGGGGGCCGGGCAGACTCCCAGGGAACACTGGCAGGAAACCCGCAGGAAGCAGACATTTTATCCTTGTGTTTCACTACGTACAAAATACGGTTCGCAGAGAACAAATCCCACGGGGATGACAATACCTGAATGGTGGAAGGCGATGTATGCAGGGGTGCTGGGGGACTCAGTCGGTTGGGCGTCCGACTTCTACTCAGGTCAGAATCTCGAGGTCCGCGGGTTCGAGCCCCACGTCAGGTTTTGTGCTGACGGCTCGGAGTCTGGAGCCTGCTTCTGATTCTGTGTCTCCCTCTGTCTCTGCCCCTCCCCTACTCATGCTCTGTCTCTCAAAAATAAATAAATAAATAAAAATAAATAAATAAGCATTTAAAGAAATGTAAAAGACAGCCAATAAACTTATAGAAAATGCGTGCCATTTATATTTTATATGCCCAATGGAGTGGTAATTGGGCAGAGTATTCAGAATATATGAAGGATTTATTAAAATCGATAAGAAAAACACAACGGGCACATGAGCAAAGGGTTTGAACTGTCCGTTCGTAAAACTCAAATGGCATTAAATACATCAGAAGAAGTTGAGCCTCCCTAGTAACTGAGGGAAACACGAGATTAAAGCAAGTTCGTTACGTCCTCAGATTTACGAAGTCTGATCAACACAGTTGTCATTGAGGACGTGGGGGGAGAGGGGGCCTTCCCTTGTTGGTGGGAGACGGGGCGGCTGCCCAGGAGACTGTTAGGCAGTGTCTCTGCAGGTCAAAGATGCAGGAGACCTCCGAGTCGGCGACCCCAACTCCAAGCCTTTGGCACCAGCGCCAGAGGACAGGGAAAAGGAGACCGTGGGGCTGTGTGTGACAGTGAAAAGTGAGGCAGTCTAACCGTATCTCAGAGGAGCAGGGGGGACACTCGGTCACACAAAGGAATACGCTTCAGACCATCACGTGGTCTCCTTGCAAACAGGGCACTGAATTCACATTTTTATAACTCAGGGCCATCGCGTATTTTACGCATAGAGAAGTAGTTAAAGAGTTAAAAAAAAAAAAAAAAAAAGTCTCATGGACCGACCGATGGGGGCAACTCTGGATGGAGAGGGCGAGGAGCTGGTGGGACTGTGGAGTTTGCACGGTTGAGTTCGTCTTCACACAGATTAAGAAAGAAAAGAGAGGGCGGCGTGGATCAGAAATAGAGGGAAGAAGGATCTGAAGGATTATGGCCAACTGTTCAACAGCTGGTGTCGTCTTGGCAGTGAGCATGGGGGACAATGTTACCCTTTTCTCAGAGTTGCTGTGTTATGGAAATATTTAATAATTGCAAATAAATCAGGAAGCGTGAAAACAGCTACTTCATCTCAGGAAAATGCAAATTAAAGTAACAACGTGACGGCATTTCTCAGCCCCAACTGCATCCACCAAAGCACAAAAGAACACTTAACACCCGTCCTTGTGGCAGGCACAGAGGCACGGAAAGAATCTTCTGACATGTTTTTGGTAGAAATGTACGTGTTTTTACAACTTACTGTGACAGTGTCTTTTATATTTTTGAATGTTTATTTACTTTTGAGGGAGAGAGAGAGGCAGAGACAGAGTGGGAGCAAGGAAGGGGCAGGGGGAGAGGGAGACACAGAATCCGAAGCAGGCTCCAGGCTCTGAGCCGTCAGCACAGAGCCCGACACAGGGCTCGAACCCATGAACCATGGGAGATCATGACCTGAGCGGAAGTCGGACGCTTAACCGACGGAGCCACCCGGGCACCCCGAGTGACAGTGTCTTTTACTTGAAAATAAACCCATCTCTGGCCCGGCTGTCTCCATTCTCGACATCCTTCCTGGTGAAATAAAAGCCTTGAAACACTCAAGTGTGTGCGTGAGAACGCTTGTGGCACAGTATTTCGCAGCGGGAGAAAAGCGGTAGATGGAGGCAGGGCCCCCGATAGACGAATGGATGGCCCAGCTGGGGAACGCTTTCCCATGACATACAAATGGCGTCACCTCCGTATGCAAACAGATATAAAACAACACCACTTTCGGCCCAACAGTTGTGACCCCGTTTTCCCGCAAACTCTCTCCAGCCTGTTCTCGGTAAACGCCTTTGTGACAACGGCCACCTGCGAGACACGGGGCTGGGGCTGCCCGGGGAAGACGCGCCCCGTCCGTAGAAAGCCCAGTCCTAGGGGAGAGAGACGAGCAAACAGATAGGACATTCCAGAACGTGCTAAGGGTTCAGGCAGAGGCCCCCATCCCACACCAACGCCCGACCGGGAGACTGAGCCAGCACGAAGGGCTGAACAGCATGGAAGGGTGTGCCTTGCTTGACCTTGACCTTGACCGAACCAACAGGGCCCAGACGGGGGACCCATCAGCCGGGGAGCCTCCCCGCTGGGATCGCAGCTTGTGGGCTCAGCCTTTTCAGGAAACAGTGGGTTCTCATCTCCAAGCCCAAGACCCTTAAAAGTCCTGAGCGGGTCTGCCGCCCTCAGAGGACACGGGCCGGGCTGGCGAGCAGGGACATGGCACTGCCCCGTGGCAGCGTGGAGGCGTGAGAGCTCCCGACAGCACGAGCCACGTCCACTCACTTGTCTCGGGGACCTCCACACGCCATGCGGCTGCCACGTCATCGCTGTGGCCGTGGCTGAGCGGAAGCTGGGCCGCAGAGCCACAAGCATGGGCCACAGCAGGCCAGGCAGCCCCGGAAACTGTCCCTGTCCCCGTGAGTTCACGGTGGCCGGTGGGGGCTCAGAAGAGGTTTCCGGGAGGGGTCAGCCCCGACTCCGCGGGCCGTGGTTCTGGGACACGGGGAGGGGGAAGTCCGCGGGAGTTGGGGTGTACACACGTGCCTGTGGCCGGGGAGGCCGGGGAGAGGCCGGGCTCTGGAGGTCGTGGGCACAAGCGCCCCCTCTCTGGGACCTCCGAGCTTTGCCCCCGTGTATCTGTTTTCCCTTGTCGTGTATGTGGGGAGGAGAAGGCGTCTACCAGAGCCAGATCCACAGTCTGTCCCAGGGAGGGACCTGCAGGGACGCCCAAGCGTGTAGGCCGTTCTTGTCACCGGACAAGACAGCTCCTCGGTGCCTGGGCCAGTGGCCGAGCGGTGGAGCACCTGGGACAGAAAACCTGAAGTTACAAGAGAAAGACAGGCGAGGAGGCTGTGTGGCCGGGGCCCCGATGGGAATGCTGGTCCCCGAGGACCCTGGGCCGGCCCGGCTCCCAGAGAACCGGGCCTCAGGATGACAGGAGAAGGCGACAAGGAGGTCACAGGACACGGGCTGGGTTGGGAGGGTGCTGCCCCTCCGAGGAGACCGCAGACGCCCCTGAGCTCCGTCCCGCTGGTGGACAAGCCACCGGGCGGCCCCCCTGCCCGCTCTCTCTCTCCGGCTCTCTCTGACTCCGTCTCTGTTAGGACTGTCCTCGGCCACCGGGCTCCGCCCTGCCGGCACTCGAGTCACTGTCACAGGAACGTTTTTCTTAGGTTCTGCTTCCAAAAAAGCCAACCTCAGCACCTCACACCCTGAATGGAGCAAAACAAAGAATTAAAAACATGTGAACACCTCATCGTTCTAGCAGAAACGACATACAAAGAAGATGCCTTTTATTTATTTATTTATTTATTTTTAAATTTTTTTTTTCAACGTTTTTTATTTATTTTTGGGACAGAGAGAGACAGAGCATGAACGGGGGAGGGGCGGAGAGAGAGGGAGACACAGAATCGGAAACAGGCTCCAGGCTCCGAGCCATCAGCCCAGAGCCTGACGCGGGGCTCGAACTCACGGACCGCGAGATCGTGACCTGAGCCGAAGTCGGACGCTTAACCGACTGAGCCACCCAGGTGCCCCAGAAGATGCCTTTTAAAGAGCTATGGGTACCGGGGACCTGGGGGGCTCAGGTCAGGATCTCGTGGTTCGTGGGTTCGAGCCGAGCTGTCGGCTCGGAGCCTGGAGTCTGCTTCGGATTCTGTGTCTCCCTCTCTCTGCCCCTCCCCTGCTCACGCTCTGTCTCTCTGTCTCTTAAAAATAAATTGAACATTACGAGAAAAAGAGCTACACATACAAAAAAAAATGAGCCTTTACCTGTCAATGAAAACAAGTGGATATTGTTAGTGATCTTTCGTACTGGAGACGGGACAGCGTGATGCCCTCAAGGATCCCAAATTTCCCCCAGGAAAGTAGCTCGTCCCAGTTTACCCGGGACTTTCCCCGTGGTAGCCGTGAAAGTCCCACATCCCGAAAGCAAACAAAACGAGGCCACATGCTCACCCACCCGGGACCCCAACATTTGCTGGCCGTGAAGGCGGAGCCCGTTGGCAGGAAGGAAGACATCGGCGGGATTTCGTAAGGCCGCAGACGGCTGGAGCCGGACGGGATTTCGGTGATAACCCGGAGCCCAGAGCTGCATTCTTAGGTAACAGACAGGGAAAGGGGGTCCAGAAGTTCACGTGGATCTTGCTTTGTTTCCCAGAAGCTTTAGCAACAGAAGAATGCTCTTCTGGGCCATGGCTGTGGGGATGACCGAGGTCAAGCACCGGACCCACACAGATCCCGCGAGGAGTTGGCGGGAGGGGTTCTCTATGCCCCCAGCAACTCAGCAGCAATCATTCCTTGAATGTCCAGACACACATTGTTTTGGTTTTTTAAGATTTTGCTTTTTTAGGTCATGTCTACATCCAACGTGGGGCTTCAACCCACAACCCTGAGATCAAGAGTCACATCCTGCCCCCACGGAGCTGGCCAGGTGCCCCCACATTGCATGTTAGTTGGTTTTTGGCTTTTGGGGTTTTTTTTGAGATAAATTCACATTCCATACAATGTGCCATGTTGAATTGTACAACTCACTTAAAAGGCTAAAAATAATACATCATACAGGTCAGTGGTTTTAGTCCATAAACAAGCTTGTGCGACCATTGGCACCATCAACTCCAGACCTCATCGCCCCACAAGCAAACCCGTCCCCCCTCTAGTCCCTCCTCCCCTCAACTCCTACGACCGCTCGCCTCCTTCGTGAGTCTGGGGTTTGCCTCTTCCGGGCAGCGCACACAGACGGCGTCATGTGGCGTGAGGCCATCACTCCGAGCCTCTCTCCGGCTCCCCCCATGCCGCGGCGTGTCCCTGCTTTAGCCCTCGTATTGCCACATAATATCCCTTGTGTGAACACGGCGCTGTGTATTTATCCGTTCATCAGTTGGTGGCCATTTGGGGTTGTTTCCACTTTTCGAACGTTACGGATAATGCGGTGACGAGCACGTGTTCATTTGCACGAACACGAAGAGCGGAGCTGCGGTTTCACGTGGGAAGTCCACGGTCAACCTTCTGAGGAACCGCCAGACCCGTTTCCAAACGGCTGCCCCACTTTACGGCCGTGTCCCCGTGTCTCCCTCATGCACACCTGTTATCATCTGTCTTCGTATTTATAACCACCCTAGCGGGCGTCAGGAGCTATCTCGCTGTGGGTTTTGTTTGCATTCTCTTGATGGCCCAGGATGTTAAATGTCTTCACCTGTATTTAACGTCCATTTGTCCGTCTACTTTGGAGACATGTCTATTCGGATCCTTTGCCCATTTTTAAATTGGATTACAGGAAAACCTTGGATCGCGAGGAACTTGTTCTAGGAGGGTTCCGCAAGAGGATCAAACGTTTCTAATAAATTTAACCCTGATAAACAAGCCATGTCTTGCGATACGAGGCGTACGTGATGTCACATGATCACAACGGAGCCAATGGTTCTTTCTCTCTCTCTCTCTCACTGTGGGATTGTGGGTGATTGTGTCCCATGCTCGGATGCTCGGTCTCAGGCCGTGGCGTTTGGCAGAAATCCGTGATTTTTCAGCACGTTGGAGGGTGCCCGTAACTGGCACTCGTGTATTTTTTGTCACTTCCAAGCACCTGTGGACAGTCCTTTGCTTTTGCGTCCAAGAGTGACCTTAGGAACGCTTTGCTCATTCCAGGTCAGGCTGCCTGCTGATACAGACCCTTTCCTCTGCTGCCTTATTGCCAGTTATATTCGATATAGTGTATGACAAGAGTTTAGTAATACTGTACTGTAGTCAACAGCCGTTAGTGACGGTGAAAGTCGTCCTCCACAGTGACCCTCCTCTCTCTCTTGTCTCCCTCACACCAGCCACGAAGGTTTTCGAAGGTAAGTGCTGGTTAATTTGTTTATTTTTCTTTATATTTTGTATTTTCTTTATTATTTTGTATTAGATGACAGTATTGTAATCGTTTTTAGATGGATATTTTTGGCTTGTGCAACGAATCATCCGAGTTTCCATTATTTCTTATGGGGAACTCCACTTTGATGTACGAGTGCTTTGGATTACAAGCGTGTTTCCGGAACGAATTGTGCTTGCAAACCGAGGTTTTACTGTAATTGTTTTTTTGTAATTGAGTTGTAAGACTTAGTGATGCCTTCTTAGCCATGAGTCCCTTATTAGATACATGCCTTGCAACCACCTTCTTCCATTCTGCGGGTTGACTTCTTACTTTCCTTATGGTGTATCCTTTGAGGCACAAAGGTTTTTAATTTTGACGACGTCCAATTTACTTTTTGTGGCTGTTATTTGTGCTTGTGGGGTTATAGCTAAGAAACTGGCATCTATTCCAAGGTCCCAGAGACTGACACCTGTTTGCTTCTAAGCGTAGCACTTGGGTCTTTGGTCCATTTTGAGTTAACTTTTGCATGTGAGGTAGGAGTCCAAATTTGTCCTTTTGCCTGTAGAAATCCAGACATCCCAGCGCTATTTGCTAAATAGGCCACTGTCCTCCCGGACAGTGGACCCCTGGCCAGTGGACCCTGCAGGAAAGAAATGGACCGGCGATGTGAGGACTCCTTTCTGGCCTCTCCATTTCATCCCGTCGGTCTCCGTGTGCGTACTTAGCCCAGTACCACAGTCTTGATTGCTATAGTTCTTGATTTCTATAGCTTTTGAAATCGGGAAGTGTGGATTCTCCAGGTCTGTTTCTCCTAAGGACAGCTTGGCTACTCGGGTCCCGTGCATTTCTAGACGAACGAATGAATTTATGAATAGGAATGTGAATGTCTAGGCACACGAATAGGGGTGAATTTTGGAATCGGCTTGTCCCGCTGCAAAAAGGGCAGACACTCATCTGTTGATCCACTTGGGGATTTATCCTTAACAGTAGTAGGTCTTACAATCCACGAACACGAGACTCTATTCATCCATGTCGGCTTTTAATTCTTTCAACAAGGTTTTACAGTTTCCAAGTATACAAGTCATATACTTCTCTCGTTACATGTATTCCGGGGCTTTGATCGTAGAAATGGAATTTTCTTCATTTGCCGAATGCCCGTAGCCGGTGTGTGTGACACAGCTGATGCGCGTATGATCTTGAACCAGGCAGGCTCGGTGAAGTCACTGATAGGCTCTAGTGTTTCTTGGTTTTGGGGGGGTTGTTTTGTTTTGTTTTGTTTGCCTTTTGCGGACGCTTTAGGATTTTCTCTATATGGGCTCATGTCACCCGCGAATAGAGATTGAGCTTCACTTCTCCTTTCCAATCGGGTGCCTCTTGCTTCCTTCCCTACTTATCCAGGCAAAACCTACGGTTCAGGGTCACACGGCTTCAGTGAGAGCAACCGACCTTGTCTTATCCGTGACCTTCAGGGAAAAGCTTTCAGTCTTTCACCAGTAAGTGACCCTTATCTGATGGAGGCATTTCCCTTCCAGTCCCGCTTTGGTAGGTGTTTTTGTGATAAAAGGGTGTTGGATTTTATTCAGTGTTCTTTTCTGCATCGATTACATCTGTTAAGATGCTCGTGTGGCTTTTGTCCTTTATTCTATTAATACGGTGTCTCCGTGACAGATGACCTTTTCTTCCGCCGTGTCCAGTAGTCAGTTAATCCCCTCCCCCATTATTTTTCATCGCAGACACTGTATTTTTCACCCAGAAGTTCAAGTGGGGTCTCTTTATATTTTTTGTTTCTACTTACCATCATCTTTAGTCTACCTCATTGTCGTATAAACTACATTCTCAAAACAGGTCTCACGTTCTTCTCTGCCCCTTTTATCATCTGTATCATTGCCGGATCTGTTTCTATGGGCTGAATTTTCTCCTCAACATGGATCACATTTCCCCGCGTCTTCAAATGCCTGGTAAGTTTTGCTCGGATGACGGACCTAAAGTTTACCCTCACGGATGCTGGATAGGTTTCTATTCGGAGGATAATCGGTCCCTTCTCATGGGGCAGTGCCTGCCCTCCGAGCACCCTCCCTGATGCCCCCCCAAATGATGGAGTTCCCGGTTCCAGCTTGGGGACACAGGAACGGGTCCCAGACCTGCGTGTGTACCGGGAACTGTTCTCTGCTCCTTCGGGCTGCACTTTCTCTGACCTTAAATGGTTCCTGATCCCGCTCAGCTGAAGACTCAGAAAAGCTTCTTTCAAGAGCTCCGTACCTACATCCAGGCCTGCACGTGTAGGTGCACAGCCGTGCCCCCGCCACTAGGCGCCTTGGCTTTCCCTGGTCCCCAAGCTCTTTTGCTTCAATCCGGAGGCTCTAGATGCTGCCTAGACCCCCTTTCTCTGCGCTGCATTCTGGAAACTCAGGCACTAACCCGGGGAGGTAACCGTAGCGCCCTCCTCACAGATCCCGGCTTCTCTTCTTACCGGATGAGCAGGGTCAGAAAACCACTATTTTATCTATTTTATCCGTGTTGCCTGACTCAGGTAGGAGCGTAAATCTGCCTAATGTGTTTGAGTCAGGCTGATACCTACTCCGAAGTCTGAACCTGGCCTTGGTCTCCGATTACAAGTCCCCCTCCTCCTGCTCCTGTCTGAGCCCCAGACTCCGCCAATCTGTCTCCTTGCACCTGCAGATCCCCCTGTTAGGGACACACGGGATTTCGGTCTCCCGCGTGCTGCCCTGGGGAGAACCGAACGCCTGTCCAGACCACCTCCACCTGCCTGCGTCCTTCTCCCGTCACCCCGCGGCTCCGTGGTGCTGGGCCCGGCCCGTGTGGCCTGCAGCAGAAAGAGAGCGGCACGGACCCTCAGGTGCTTCCTGCACAGAGAGCTGCTGCAGGCGGTGTGTGTCATTTCCGTGTTTGTGTCACTCGTCCTACATTTGGCTGAGGGCAGCATTCTAAGCTCCAGAAGGTCAGGGATCTTTGTGGTGTTGTCTGATGACTCCCAGCGGCCGAGGTTATTAGCGGGCAGACGGTGGCACACAGCATCCGCTGAGTATTTTCCGAATTTCCCTCTCTCAGAAACACTTCCTGTTTGGTAAGAACTTCCTGACCTCATCATTGACTTCTTCTTCTTATGTAAGGGACTAGATTGTTCTGGGTGGTAGCGCCCTCCTCCTTTTCCCAGGGGCTCTGGTTCCCAGGCTTTCTGCGAGATGGCAGAAAGGCCCACAGAGGAAGGAAAATATCCAGATTGCTAAGACAGAAAAGACGTGGGCAGGTAAATCAAAGATATTTTCTTTAAAAAATTTTTTAAATTCTTATTTATTTTAGAGAGGCGGGGGGAGTGGGGGAGGAACAGAGTGAGAGGAAGACAGAATCCAAAGCAGGCTCCAGGCTCCGAGCTGTCCGCGCAGAGCCCCACACGGGGCTCGAACCCACGAGCTGTGAGATCATGAGCTGAGCCGAAGTCGGACGCTCATCCGACTGAGCCCCCCCCCCCCAGGGGCACCCCTAATCAAAGATATTTTCCAGGCTACTTGAGGCACTGTGTTTTTGCAAAGGACAGACTTCTTTGCTGTAGGTTATTTCCAGGTTAAAAGCTAAGCCTTTCCTGTTAATGATATGGGGCCTTCAGCCACGATGGAAATAGGTAAATTACAAGTGTCATGAGACATCACAACGGCTACAGTGAACAGCAGTGACAGCGCCACGGGCTGGCGGGAACGCGAAGATGTTGCCCGTGGGAATAGAAAATGGGATTCGGAGAGGTCGCTGGCCTTGCGAAACTAAAAAAAAAAACCAATGTGGATTGATCCGGACCCAGCATCTGCAGTGTGGACATGTCTCCCAGGAAAACGAAGGCTTATTTTTCACCCAAGAATTTGAAAATAAATGCTCGGAACAGCTTTCTTCATAAATAATCAAAAAGTGGTCTTCAGTGGATAAAAAACCCAAAAACTCCTTTGCTACATCCTCACTGGGGAACACCACTCAGCGACCGACTGGTGATTCGTGTGACAACCGGGAGGGTCCTCAGGGAAATCAGGCCCATGTCAGGAGGACACGTGCCGCTTGATTCTAGCGATGTGACGTTCGGAGGATAACAGTCACCGAGATGGGGAAGGACAGGTGTTCCCGGGGCTCTGGGTGGGACGGGTGCGGTAGAGACGCGAACAGGAGCCAGTCCTGGGAGGGTGGAGCTGGGTATCCTCTTTGTGGTAGCGGGTAGGCAGGCCACACACGGGCGAAACCGCGCAGGGCTGCGCGCACACACACACACACACACACTCATTCACACATGCACACTCACACTCCCTTGCACACACACACATTCACACATGCACACTCACACTCATTCACACAACACTCGCACACACACACACTCATTCACACATGCACACTCACACTCATATTCACACAACACTCACACTCCCTCGCACACACACACACAGTCATTCACACATGCACACTCACACTCATTCACACAACACTCTCACACTCCCTTGCACACACACACATTCACACATGCACACTCACACTCATTCACACAACACTCGCACACACACACACACAGTCATTCACACATGCACACTCACACTCATATTCACACAACACTCGCACATACACACACACACTCACACACTCAGGCCACACACGGGCGAAACCGCGCAGGGCTGCACACACACACACACACACACACACACACACACAGTCATTCACACATGCACACTCACACTCATATTCACACAACACTCGCACATACACACACACACTCACACTCAGGCCACACACGGGCGAAACCGTGCAGGGCTGCACACACACACACTCATTCACTCACACATGCACACTCACACCCATATTCACACAACACTCTCACACTCCCTTGCACACACACATGCTTACACACTCAGACCACACACTGGCAAAACTGCAGGGCTACACACACACACACACTCTCTCACACATGCACACTCATTCACACAACACCGCACACTCCCTTGCACACACACACACGCTCACACACTCGGGCCACACACAGGCGAAACCGTGCAGGGCTGCACACACACACACACACACACTCATTCACTCACATGCACACTCACACTCATATTCACACAACACTCACACACTCACTTGCTCACACACTCAGGCCACACACGGGAAAAACTGCCCACGGCGACACACACACTCACACTCTTACACACAGGCATGCACACTCGCACACACTCACACACACTCATCCAGTCACAGTCTCACACCCACCCACACATTCACACTCATATTCACACCATACTCGCACACTCACTCACACACTTTCACACTCACGCTCACACTCACTCTTACACCCACACATTCACACAACACTCGCACACACTCACACACTCACGCTCACACACTCAGGCCACACACGGGCAAAACCACGCAGAGCTACTGACACACTCAGACTCTTACACTCACACATGCACACTCGCACACACTCACACACTCACACACGCACACTCATGCTCACATACTCATGCGGTCACACTCTCACACCCACCCACACACTCACACATATTCACAACATACTCGCACACTCACACACACTTTCACACTCACTCACGCTCACACACACGCGTGCATACAGAACAGCTGAACTCAGCAAGCTCTGGATTGCACCGGTTCAATCTCGGGGCTACGATGTCCGATGGCTGTGAAAACATATAAAATTTAACAAGGGTTCAGAGGAGAGAGAAGGGTGCACGGGACCTCCCTGCGCATTATTTTGCAACTCCTGTGAATGTAGAATCACTTCCAGGTAAAAAGTTTGTTTTTCGGGGCGCCTGGGTGGCGCAGTCGGTTAAGCGTCCGACTTCAGCCAGGTCACGATCTCGCGGTCCGTGAGTTCGAGCCCCGCGTCGGGCTCTGGGCTGATGGCTCGGAGCCTGGAGCCTGTTTCCGATTCTGTGTCTCCCTCTCTCTCTGCCCCTCCCCCGTTCATGTTCTGTCTCTCTCTGTCCCAAAAATAAATAAAAAAAAAAAAACGTTGAAAAAAAAAATTAAAAAAAAAAAAAAAAAGTTTGTTTTTCAATGAGGCTTCAGTACGGCACGAGTGCCGTGTATCTATCTGTTGTGAAATGCTTTTCCAGATCCCTTTCTGCCCTTTGTATCTTCCCGTCACTAACGCACACTTGCTCCCAACACTCAGGAAAGCCAAAAGGGAACCATCATTTTTTTTAAACAGACACGTATTAAGGAAGTAGCACAGCTGTCTAATGATATTTGGCCCGGAAAGTGTCCGCTGGCTCTGAGTTTAGGAGTCACCGGGGACCCAGCGAGTGAAAGTCCAGTGGCGAAGCAGAGATAGAAGTCAGGTGCCCTGTCTGTGAGGACTGGCCCCTGGAGGTTATTCGGAGGAAGACAGGGACGGCGGGGCAAAGCCCGGGTGCCAGGCTGTGATTCCGGAAGCACGGCTCAGCGAGTGGACCCACGGCTCCAGAGGCTGGGCGGAGCCCGCAGGGGGAGGGCACGGCAGTGGGGGAGAGCCACGACGATGCTTCCCGCCGCACGAGCGCGTGCTCAGGGATGCACAAGGCGGCCACGCAAACGCGCAAGGACCCCGAGTCACGTATCGCTCCGTGCTGTACTCGGCCTCGGCACGGCCGTCTACGGCTGTCTTAAGAATAAAAAATGGGACCTCCGTGCACTCTCCTTCCTGCGCTAAGTGGTCATTATTGATCTCGGGGATACGGCGCTGGTCCCGCGGGGCCCAGAACAGACCACTGCACGTTTCTGATGGCCATTTAGCGAGAGGTCATACGCCAGGCAGACCTATGAGCAAAGCCCCATCCATTCATCCAGAACCTGGGAATGTATTATTCAACAGAAGGAAGAGCTAAATCTGCAAAATGCTTCATTTCAGTTACGTTTATGCTGTCGGGTAACGACTTAATCCCGCGTCAGGAATATTCCACCGCCTTCGCCCTCTCCTTCCCTTCCCACTAGCCGCGCAGGGAGCCCGAACAGCCTCTGTGCATCCTGCCACCGGTGACAAACAGAAAGGGCCTTAGCAAAGGGACGGAGGGATTCCATAAAGACACAGAGCAGCCACAGTCAAGGCACTTCGCGAGATCCAGCCTTTCTGGAAAGTTTAAGAGGATTTTCTAGGTATTCTAGGGTCTGGGATTCAAACGCAAGAAGCCAAGGTCGGGGAGCCGAGTGGAGTTCTAACCTCCCGTAGAGTAAGGACGACTCGGGGTGACCTGACAGTCCCCCTTTGCCAACAGTGACTGACCTGAACCCGTGGGGGCTCGGGATACGTCACCCGAGATATGCCGCTTCGGTGCATCGATTATTTTGAAGTATGAGTACTTGAGAAACGACAGGTGCAGGAGGGACCCGCTGCCCCTCCTCTGCCCCGTGAAAGCAGGAGATAAATCTCCTGTGGGAAAGGGGGCCTCCCGGACCCGACACCTCTGTCACCAGAGACGGGATTGAGGACCGGGATGCCCGGAGGACAAGCCTTGTGACTTCTTCACCATTGGCCACCCACAGCCCAGACCCCTTGTCTTGTGCAGATCTTCACAAACTTGTTGTTTCTTTGTCTGAAAGGTATAAAAGCTGCGTGCTCTGGCCCCGTCTCTGAGTCTCCTGTCTTCGTGGGGCTTGTACGGACATAATTAATTTGCTTTTCTCCTGTCAATCTGGCTTCTTATTAAGGGGGGGAGGGGTCTCTCAGTCAAGGATCTAGAAAAGTAGAGGGAAAGTGATTTTTCCTCCCATGCACACCCAAAGGGCCGACCAGGGAGGACGGTCAGAGCAGACAGGCTGTGGTGTGGACGCTCTCGATCTCGCAGAACAGTGGCCCCGGTGTGGTGACGGTCCCGGGGGTTTGTGGGTGTCCCAGACCAGAAAGGCTGGTGCCTCCTTCATAGCACAGCAGCCCAGCGCCTCGGCAGAAGGCCGGCAACGGTGAGGCCGGCGCTGAGGAAGTGTGAGAGCCCCTCGGTCCCAAGGGGGCTGCAGAAATGCCGAGGACGCTGGTGGCTGTAAGAGGTGGGGGGTCAGAGCAAGGGTGACACGGGGAGCGTACGGCCCTTGTGACCAAAGCAGGGGACCGTGAACATCAGCTCCCGATGGTCCCGGGACCCAACGCCAGGTGCGCGAGCCTCGACACAGCGGAGAACAGCACGAATACGTCGCCCCTCGGACCCTGGAAATCAGACCACCTCGGCAGAGCTGAAACGGGGAGGGAAAACGGAGACAGTCCCGCACCGGACCCGAAAGGTGCTTGGAAAGCAAAACTGAGAGACGGATGGTTTCCTCCCATCTGTGAACTCGGCCGAGTCCAGGAAGGAGGCCCGAGTCCCAACAGCACAGCACTCCAGGCCCGGGGCCGACGGCAAAGGACATCCTCCTCAAGGTGTGTGTGGGGGTGTGGGGGTGCACATGTGTGTACGTGAGTGTGTAAGTGCACATGTATCTGTGTGTGCACGGTGTGTGTACGTGTGTGCACATGTGTGTGCACGCACATGCGTGTCTGTATGTGCACAGGTGTGTGCGTGCACGTGTTGTCGGTGTGTGCACGTCTGTGGGTGCGTGTGTGTGCATGCATGTACGTGTACGTGTGTGTTCATGCATGCATGTGTGTGTGCACAGGTGTGTCTGTGCACGAGTGTGTGCACAGGTGTGTGTGCACAGGTGTGTCTGTGTGTGCATGCACGCATGTGTGTGCGTGGTTGTGCACAGGTGTCTGTGTGCGTGTGTGAGTGTGGGGGGGTACAGGGGTCTGGAGGCGGGGAAGCACAGGACCCCCTCCCCGCTCTCCACACTGCCCCCCCCCAGGCCATCCCCCCCAGCCCCCCTCCAGAAGGAACAGCACCTTGCTTATCTGCTGCTCTTTTGCTGGAAGAAAAGAACCCTTCTGTTGTGTGCCAGAGACCTCAGACGGCGGCTCAGCCCGTTTTCCTCGACCCACCTTCGGAACAGGAGCACCCTAGCATTGACCCCAACTGCTCCCACCCGGGCCTCACGCGTGTCCTCCGCGAGGCTGACCTCCAAGGACTCGGGATTTTCTCCAAAGTTCCGGTCACATGCCTCGAGCCTCTGCGGCGCGCCCCCAAGCCCACCTGCCCAACCCGTCGCTCCTCCACGTGTTACCCCGTTTGCCACCCACGGTCTCCGTGCCCTCGGCTCTGGCTGCCGCAGGGGGACGCCACAGCCGGGCGGCCTCCACGGCAGAGATGGCTTTTCTCCCAGTCTGGGGGCTGGACGTCCACGGTCAATGTGCCGGCAGACCCCTGACCTCTGCCGGGCTTGCAGATGCCTTCTCATCGTGTCCTAGCGACGCCCTTGAGCCTCTCTCTGGGTTGTGCAGGGGAGGGAGCTCCCTGGCATCTCTTCCTTCTCTTGCAGGGACACCAGTCCCATCGGGTCAGGGCCCTACTCTTACGACCTCATTCAACCTTACTTACTTCCCCAGGGCTCTCTCTCCAAGTACAGTCACCCCGACGGTTAGGGCTTTGGCACAGGAATGGGTTGGGGGGGGGACAGAATTCAGTCCGTGGCACTAAATGCTCCTCCCAGGCACTCATCTGTTGGCGCCCTCGGCCCTGTGCCCAACCCTCCCGACCCAGGACACGTCTCGCATTTTATACCCTTCGCTGCACGGGGAGCCTCTACAAAAGTGCAATTTCTGGGCGATTCCGGGGATCCGTGGACTTACGTTTGCCCCCTTCCTGGGCCGGGAGCTTCCTGAGGGGAAGTACACGTTCCACTACACTTTCACCCGTCCCGGCGCCTGGCATCGGTTGCTGAGCTCAGTGACACACACGTGGAGTCACGCTGTCACCGAGGACATTTGTCCAGAAGAAGGAAAGAAGGAAAACCAGTTCCGTTGGCTCTTCCTGAGTAGGTTTTCCCAAGATGCTTTGGGTCAGCAGAGCCGGGCTGGAAAATGTCCCCAGGTGTGTGAGGTCCCGATGGCTCCTGTCACAAATCACCACAAATGCGGTGGCTTAAAACAACACCCATTTCTCTCTCATCTTTCCGGAGGTCGGAAGTCCAAAACCAGTGTCCCTGAGCTGAAATCAGGGTGCAACAAGCCGGTTCCTTGGGGAGGGTGCGGGGAGAATCTGTTCCTGGGCTTTTCAGCTTCTGCCGGCCGCCTGCCTTCCTCCGCTCCTGACCCCTTCCTCAGACAAGGCCAGTCTCCACCTGGTCCCCCTGACCCCCTTCTATGGACTTTGTGACTTCCGTGGACCCACCCGATGGCCAGGTCCCTCTTCCGTCTCAGGATCTCTAACCGTGTCAAGTCTGCAAAGTGTCTTTCGCCCGGGAAGGTAACGTATTCACGGGCTCCGGGGATTAGGACACGGGCATCTCCGGGGACCGTCGTCAGCTTACCACGCCTCTCAAGAGGACGGCCGCCTTATCCCTCGTCGTCGGAATTGCCGTAGTTATCAAACGACCGACCGGTTCTGCTACAGAAGGATCTGCTCGCTCCCTGAGTTTCCTCCCGTGGGCGGAGCGGGACAGGCTGGAACCCCAGATGCGCCCGGAGCACTGTTCTCGGGCCTCCGGTGTGTCCCCTACTCCACGATCTGGAACCCTGGTGCCTTCAGGGGCAGACGAGAAGCCACACGCTGCTACGGGGACACAGGGAGCCGGTGCCCGCGGGAAATGCTGCACGCACCCGGGAACCCGCTTCCTGCCATCCGCTGTCCCTGTCTTCCGTCAACCCTGGTGATGAAGGCATCTCTCGAGTTTGACCATGACTGAGCGTGTGGTGATGGAGGCGATGTCCCCTCCCCTGCAGACTTGAACGAGGGCCTCTTGAGCTCACGTGGGACTTCGTGGTGCAGCACCATTCGGGCAGGTCCCGTCTCCCTGCCATTGTCGAGGTCAGGGGCGCCCCGGTACACACGTGCACGCACACGCACATGTGCACGCCCAGCCTGCCTGCCGGCACTGTTCCAGGACGCGCTCTTCGATGACCGACTAAGTCGGCAAGAACGAGGGCATGACGCCCGGGGGACAGTGAGGCTGGGAGGGCGGGGGGGGGGGGGGAGCCCCCTTGGCCAACTCAGAGCCCGCACCCCGTCCCTCCTCGCCCCTCCTCCACGCCGTGGCTCCCACAGGGTCTGTTTGCACGTGCAAATCTGATCGACCCACATCTCTTCTCAGAGACTTTCCTGGCTCCCCCCGCCTCCCCCCACCCCGACCCGGGAGCCCCTGCTCCTCCGCGGACTCTGAAGCCTGCCCTTAAGGACCCGGTGCATCCCGGCAGCTCCTCTCCACCACCCCCTCCCTCAGCCACTGCACACCCACTCAGCTTCTTCTGCAGGTTCCCGCTGCCTCTGTTGTCACGCCTTTGACCGTGACCATGCAGCAGCCCTGCTCCTGATGCCCACCCCGTAATTAATGGCTTGGGAGTGACCCCTCTGGGAAGGCTCCTCTGCCCCGCACCCCCCACCCCCCGGCCGGCTCAGGGGACTCCATCCAGCTATACCCTCATCCGTGGCACAGTTGCTAACATGCGTGGACGTAGCTGTGGGTGTTTCCCACCGGATGGTCCCCTTCGGGGCAATGACCATGTGCCGCTCACCTCTGTGTCTCCCATGTGTCATTCTGTGCTTGGAACCCGGTAAAGGAAGTGAATTACAATGAGCTCAAGCAATCTGCGTCCCGGCAGAAGACGCCGATGCTGACCCGTCCGACGGGCTCATAAAGGCGGGCTCAGCTCATTTACCGGATGTCTGGAAAGCAGCCTAGAGATCCTGTGGTTCAAAAACAATCTCCCTAGGTGGTAGTTCAACCGTAAGCCCAGAACTTCAGAAACTACCAGAAAAGGGCAAATGTGACGGAAGCCGGTGCTCGTTACTCACCACTGACATTTGTTTCTCAGCCAAATGGGTTTCTTGATGAATGGTTTTGTAAAACATTTGGGAAAAATAGAAAAACAAATTAACGTGATGTTCTCTGATTCCCAGATCCCTGCCAACCATCGTCTGTAACATATTGCCAATCTGGCAACTGACGAGCGTCGTTCTCCTCGCCCAAGCCCTTTGAGTCCTGGGGAGAAATTCAACAGCCCAGTTTGAAGCAAAAGTCCTGATGAAGTGCACATTGATGTCACCGACCCCAGGAAGACACACACACACACGGGACAGTCACCTCCCCTGCCTGAAGGCTGATATGGAATCCCAGAGAATTCTTTTGTGGATTTCTTCATTTCCTCTGTTTCCTGCCCTCACATGGCTGCGAAATTGAGGAAGTTAAAAAAAAAAGAGAGAGAGAGAATTCTTCCTACCAAGTTTGGGACTCGCTTGGTACCAAGGCAATGAGGTTTCTCGCGGTGTTCGACAGCTAACTGTTGACGCTGTGCTGTAATGCATCCGTCCCTCGCCGTGTCCCAGTGAGGTCACGGTCGGAATCCACATTTTACGGAGGTAGAAGCTGAACCCCATCCCAGCTCTGCCAAATAACCACCGAGTGACGGAGCGGAGATTGGAGCTTAGTTCAGCTTGGACTTCAAAGCCCACGCTCTTGGCTACCTCGTGTGGTATCTGATCCCCTGACCCCGCTACCACTTGACCCACGAGTTCTCTGAGTCACCGAATTCTAGCATCCAGAGGTCTAGCATCACAGGCGCCTTCCTCACTACCAGCAGCATTCCTGCTAAAGCAGAAACCCCCCTTGCCTCCAAGGAAGCGTGTTTCAGCTTGGCTCAGAAAAAGCCGTGGGCAACGTCTTCCCCGTGTCGAGTCCAAAGCTACCATTGCTCTACCTAACAGTGCCATTTTTGAGCCCTGGGGCCCCACAGAACCGTCTTCTACAAGATGGCCTTCGAAGTGTCTGAAGACAATCCCCCCCACCCTGGGCTGCACCGGGACATGGGACGGAGCCCTGAGAAGAGACAGCAGGCCAGCCCGGGAGCTGAATGTAGACAGAGGACTGACCATGAGCACGTACGTGGCACCCATCACCTCTGCTTCTCCACGGAAGGTCCTCCTTGAACCAACATCCAAATTCTCCATCTGCTAAGCTTTTCTCAAATGGAGCTGAATCGAGATGGTTCTCTCCCCTCGAGACTAAGATAGGAATAACTACAGAGACACAGAGTGAGGAAGAAGGGCCCACACGGGGCGAGAAGTTACAGTGCAGGTCGGGTGGGGACGGTCACTGGGTCGGCCCCGTCCTGTCACTGCATCCAGAGCGTCCCTCGTGGAAACACAGTGGCCGGACCTAACCAGTGATTTCCAATCCCCACTCCTATCCGGCAAGGCTAGGCTCCCCATCTTGGAGGTGTGGTCATGGCTTGTTTCTTCCTTCATCTGCTACTTTCTCTTCTGCTGCTGCTGGGCTTTGTGAAAAAGAGCTCAAAACAGAGCTGACAAAGGCCAGAGAGTAAATATTTCAGGCTTTGGGGCCCGTACAGTTTCTGACACAACCCTACTCTTCCTCTGCGGCAAGAAAGCAGCCACAGACTTTTTGGGCCATCCAGAGTGTAAATCCTTGATGACTCAATCCTGTCTCTGCATGGTTTCTTCCTCAGACGCCCCACTCCTCTGCCCATGGCCACACCAAGGCCAACATTAATTGCTCGTCACATCCGTTTACGTCTCAATTCTGTGCTGTCACTCGTTGGAAGGCTTGGCTTGCACGAGAGGAATATTTGACAGTTGTCTTGAGCTTTGACTCGTGACTGCAAAAGGGAAAATGCCTGAAAATTAATTCCCTAGTGGAGGACACATGATTAAGGAAAGACGTGAAGGTTTAGGGACAATAGCAGTTTCGTGGGAAGCTGGGCACTTGGGGAAGCTGGTGTGAACCAGGAGTTGGAACAGGCCATTAAGCTGGATCGCTTGAGGACACAGTAGCTCGTCTTTGAGCTAAAAACAGGTATTTTCCAATCTTACAAGCATTTCTCAGACTCCGTCTAAGTAACTTTTGGTGTTATGATAGAGTTGTTATAAAAATCAGAGCTACTTTTAAATATTATTTTAAGTTGTTTGCAGCAAGTTGTTTTTCTTGATCTGGAAGTGGGAGTTTTGAGTTCTGCTAAATATTGTTATTTCTTTCAAATCCTTTGTTTGTCTTAGGAAAGTCCCAGGGCTCTCGTTCCAGCTTGTGTGTTGGTCTGTTTGTCAAAGCTCGGTGGAACTCATTTTTTCCCCACTTTTTGTGATGCTTGGGAAAAGGAAGACCACACAGTTGGGGTCACTAGCCAGCAGGTCAACAAACTCTCCTTCCCCGTTCCAGACCCAGGAATGGGTATAAATCTCCCGAGCGCTGCGGCACAAAGGTGGGTGAGGGGTGTAGAGTACGTGCGAGGCAAGTCTGACTGCTCAGACGAAAATCCCAGAGTACTTGTGTCAACCACGTTCTGACCCACAAGTCTGAGGAAGGAATGAGACGAGCTTCCAAGGTGTCGGCGAAGTGACTGCACGAACCATACATTGGTTCCACTGTAAATACTCATCAGTTCACAGATTATGGGAAACGTCGAAGGGCTTCCAGACAGATGTCCGTTTACAACACATAATTGGCTCTTAAAAATGTTTTATTGATTATATGATAAATATCAAAAGGCATGAAAGCAAATAGGATATAACAAGTTAAAACAATCCATTCCTCAAGCAATTACACACAGAACTACCATATGATCCAGAAATTCTGCTTCTAGGTATATATCCAGAAGAATCGAAACCAGGGACACAAACAGGTATTTGCACACCCATGCTCATAGCAGCATTATTCACAATAGTCCAAAAGTTAAAACAGGGGCGCCTGGGTGGCTGAGTTGGTTGAGCTTCTGACTCTTGATTTCAGCTCAGGTCATGACGAGGGTCGTGGGATCGAACCCCGTGTCAGGCTCTGCACTGAGCACGGAGCCTGCTTGGGACTCTCTCTCTCTCTTTCTCTCTCTGCCCTTCCCCTGCTCATGCTCTCTCATGGTCTCTCTCTCACTCAAGATAAATAAATAAACATCTTTTTTTTAAGTGAGAACAACCCAAGTGTCCACACACAGACGAATGGATACACATGCCGTATGCACGCAATGGGATATTATTCAACCTTAAAAAGGAATGCATTCTGACACCTGCTAGAACATGGATGAACTCTGAGGGCGTTATGCTAATGAAATAAGCTAAACGTAAGAAGAAAAATACTGTGCAGTTTCACTTCTATGAGGTAACAAGCCTACTGGAATGAATAGAGACAGAAAGCGGGATGGTTGTTATTGTTTAATGGGCACAGAGTTTCACTTTGGGAAAGTGAAGTTCTGGAGATGAATGAAAAGCCCGGGGAATGCATTTAATGCCCCTGAGCTGTGCTTAAAAATGGATAAAGTGGTAAGTTTTATGTTATGTGTATTTTATCACAAGAAAAATTATCCATTAACAAAAGAAGTACAAACTGATACCCCCAAAACCATAAAAAATTGTGGGAAGAAAGTATAGAAGACCTAAAGAAAGTACAGAAGGTCTAAATAAAGAAAGCACGGAAGACCTAAATAAAGTACAGAAGACCTAAATAAATCAAAAGCATTTCATGTTCACGAGCCAGAAGACTTACTAAGTGTTAGAATGGCAGTACAGATTGATCTCAAATTGATCTACAGATTCGATGCAATGCTTTTCAAAATCTCGGTCAAATTCTTTGCAGAAATTGACAAGCCAATTATAAAATTTTTTATGGAAATGTAATGACTCAGCATAGCCAAACATTTTTAAGTATTTGTTTATGTATTTATTTAAATGTTTATTTATTTTGGAGAGAGAGAGACAGAGCATGAGCAGGGGAGGAGCAGAGAGAGAGGGAGACACAGAATCAGAAGCAGGTTCCAGGCTCCGAGCTGTCAGCACAGGGCCCGACTCGGGGCTCAAACTCACCAGCTGTGAGATCATGACCTGAACGGAAACCAAAAGTTGGATGCTTCACTGATCGAGCCACCCAGGCACCCCAAACATTTTTAAGAAGAATAGAATTGGAAAACTCAGACTTTCCAGTTTTAAGCTTACTGTGAAACTGTATTCATGAAGGAACCAGTGTGGTACCGGTCTATGGATAGACACGTAGGTCAACAGGATAGAACTGAGAGTCTGGAAATAAGCCGTTGCACTTACAGTCAACTGGTTTTCCACAAGAGCTCCAAGAGCCAAGAACACCCAATGGGGAATGAATCGTCTTGCGACGAACGGTGCCGGGCATCCGGATAGCCACAGGCAAAAGGAAAAACTGGACCCCTACCTCACACCAGATCCAAAAGTTAGCACGGATCAAAGACCACATGTAAGAGCTAAAACCAAACCCCCATGCACTGCTGGTTGGTGTAGACACTGAGGAAAACAGTCTGGCAGTTTCTGAAAAGACACCGAGTTACCACACGGCCCAGCCTGGAATCCACCCAAGAGGGATGCATCATATATCCATACAAAGACTTGTACATGACTGTTCATAGCTGTATTATTCACTTTCAGCCGAAAGTGGAAGTAACCCAGATTTTCACCAACAGATGAATGAATAAACACAATTATGTGGTATGTTTATACAATGTAAAATTATTCAGTCATAAGAGGAATACAGAAGTCCTGACTCAAGCTACAACATCTCTGAACCTGGAGAGCATTACTCTAAGTGAAAGAAACCAGACAGAAAAGACCATATATTGTTTGATTCCGTGTTATGACGTGTCCAGCATAGACAGATCTGGAGAGACAAAGCTGACCTGATCGCCTAGGGCAGGGGGCGGAAAATGAGCAGGTGGAAAATGAAGACTGATTGCAAATTGGTACAGGGGTTCTTTTGGGGGTGATGAAAATATTCTAAAATTGATTGTATTACTCTCTGCCCCTTCCCTGCTCATTCTCTGTCTCTCTCTGTCTCAAAAATAAATAAACGTTAGAAAAAAATTAAGAAGAAATTGAGGTACAAATGGTTTCACAGCTGCAAATATACTAACATCATTGAATTGCATATTTTCAATAGATGAATTTTATGGTATATGATTTGTATCTCAAAAAAGCTGTTAACAACAGCAAAAAATTATCCATTTAGCCTTCTGGTATGCAACTTTATGGACTTTTTGCCGTGTATATATACATTTTTAAATTTTTTTTAACGTTTATTTATTTTTTGAGACAGAGAGAGACAGAGCATGAACAGGGGAGGGGCAGAAAGAGAGGGAGACACAGAATCTGAAACAGGCTCCAGGCTCTGAGCTGTCAGCACAGAGTCCGACACGGGGCTCGAACTCACGGGCCATGAGATCGTGACCTGAGCTGAAGTCGGATGCTTAACCGACCAAGCCACCCAGGCGCCCCATATACATTTTTAAATAAAATTAGGAATGTGATGTTGCATAGCCTATATATTTTTTCCAACTATATATTTTCATATCATTAGTCTTCCCCAGAATAATTTTTTTTAAATAAGCTCCACACCCAGTGTGGGGCTTGAACTCATGACCCTGAGATTAAGAGTCAGTCACATGCTTTCCCAACTGAGCCAGCCAGGCGCCCCTTAAATGATTTTATCGTATCCATTTTATGGATGGATTGCCAGTGATTTAATCAATACACTGCCATTGGAATTTGGATGGCTATGATCAAGAAGACAGATAGTAATAAGTGTTGGTAAACATGTGGAAAAATTGGAACTGTTATATGCTGCTGTGGGGATATAAACTGGTGCAGCCTGGGGCGCCTGGGTGGCTCGGTCGGTTAAACATTTGACTTCGGTTCAGGTCATGATCTCACAGCTCGTGAGTTCAAGCCCCGCGTCGGGCTCTGTGCTGACAGCTCGGAGCCTGGAGCCTGCTTCGGAGTCTGTGTCTCCCTCTCTCCCTGCCCTTTCTCCCACTCACGTTCTGTCTCTCTCTCTCTCTCTCTCTCTCTCCTTCAAAAATAAATCAACATTTAAAAAAATAATAAAATGGTGCAGCCACTTTAGAAAACAGGTAGACAGTTCCTCAAAGGGTGAAACACGGAGGTATCACGTGACTCAATAATATCACATGACTACGTATATACCCAAGAGAATGGAAAACATGTACTCGCACGAAACCTTGTTTTTAACACAAAAACTTGCACGTGAGCGTTCATAGCGGCATTACTCATAATAGCCAATTAGTAGACACAACCCAGATGCCCATCAACTAATAAATGAATAGACAAAAAGTGTTATATCCTTACAATGAAATACGGTTTGGCCCATGCACAGAAGGCTGCATGTTATTGGTTCCAAATATGCGGCGTCCAGGACATGCAAAGCCACAGGGACAGGAGGTAGATTTGTGGTTGTGCAGGTGGCGGGGGGAGGGCATGCCATGGAGGGGACCGATACTGGGCCTTGGCGGTGTTTCTGGAAGCACGCAGATGTTCTGGAATCTGGAATCGGATGGTAGTGATGGGCCGTGACTTTGTGAATATACTAAAACCTGCTGTACGGTATACTTTAAGGGGGTGAGTGTGGGGCTCTGTGAATTATATCTTAATTAAGGGGGAAAAAAGGCTGTACCTCTTTTTACTCCCGGTAGCATGAAGGGTCTATTTCCTGGGACCCTTTATGTCTCCCTGGCATATTTTTTTAAGTGTTTATTCATTTTTGAGAGATAGTGAGAGGGACACAGAGAGACAGAGAGACAGAGACAGAATGCGAGAAGGGGAGGAACAGAGAGAGAGAGGGAGACACAGAATCGGAAGCAGGTTCCAGGCTCTGAGCCGTCAGCACAGAGCCCGGCGTGGGGCTCGAACACACGAACCGTGAGATGATGACCTGAGCCGAAGTCGGACGCTCAACTGACTGAGCCCCCCGGGGGCCCCTCAAGTCCACCAATACTTTTTTTTTAAAAAGGAACAAAACATCAATATTGCAATGCCCATTTCTGTTCGTGCAGCAAAGTTATCAGACGATAACCGTGGATTCTCAGGAAATAATACTGGTAGACACACAATAGATTATGTAACGAGTTGTGTATGAGAGTGTCGTTTACGGTAGCGAAGAGAACAAAGTAACCCATCTATCTAACAGGAGAATGACGTTAAGGAAATTATTGTAAACCCACACCACGAAGTACTTTTTAGGCGTGTAGATGTCTAAATCGTACGTTTAAAATGTCTAAGTACTACATTAAAGTAATCCTGTCAATGAGCACCTACCGACATAAAAATGTCTGTGGAATAATGTTACTGGATAAGGAAAAAAATACAGACTTAAAAATAAATAGCATAGACACGTGGTATAAATGCATGTGTATTAAATATATGTAGGCGTATATGTGTGTGCACTCTGGGCGGAAATCAAGAATCAGAACCTTAACCGACTAAGCCACCCAGGGGCCCCAAAAAGATGTTTCTAAAGGGAAGCTTACAGTCCTGATGCCCAGGCTACAACCAATTAAATCATCGTGCTAATTTCTCGGGTGGGGACCAGGTCTCGGTAGAACCTCATGTGCTTCCGAGGTGCAGTCCTGCCCTGGTCTGTCCACTCTCCTTCTCACCTCCAAAGTTAAAGGGCCGTGTTGGTAAGTGGCTCCAATCTCTCTTCGTGCGTTTGGTCCTCAGGAAGTGAGGCCCCGTGTTGGGCTTATGGCAAAGGAGCCGGGGCAGTTTCTGGGCTCAGGACGTCCACACTGTCTCTGCGGCCAGCAGGACTGCACCTGCCTGAGCCTCCCCCAGGTTCTCAGAAGAGCGAAGGTTCTCTCTCTGTGGGTTCCGTCTTGCTTCGTGACAAGGTGGGTCATAGCCAGAGAGGGAGACCGAGCCACTATTGGACTCTAACTATGGGCAGGACAAGCGGGTCCAGACGTTTTCAGAGACCCTAATGGCACCGAGTACCTCGATGAGCCCAACGTGTAGGGAGACAGTGGGGTGGACAGCTGCCTGCCCCACCTCTGCAGCCCCCCTTCCCCCAGCTTTGCCCACCTGTCAGGTCCCAGGGGGAGGCGTGGGGCTGCGTCCTTCTAGGGCGGGAGGAGGAATCCCCCCTCTACCCTTTACGTTCTGTGGCTGAGATCCATGTTATAAAAGACAGATGAACCAGAGAAAAATCACAGAAATGTAATCGCATGTCTGCCTCATGTGCACGTGGGAGAAACCGGGGAAACGGAGGGAAACTCCCCGGGTGGCCCGAGCCACCACTACAAATGCCATCGTCAGCTGAAGGTGGGAGGGGGAGGGGCCGTTACAGGGGTCGCGGGGAGGGGCCCCGAGTTTGTCATGCAGATGGGGTCTGGGCCTCCTCCAGGTAAAGAATTACTGGAGATTCTGGGGCCCCTTCCTCTCCGAGGTACCAACCTACCGGAACGCCCTTACAAATGTAAATTTCTTCTCCTTTGTTTCCAGAGATTCTCCAGTGTCGCCTTGTTTCTTAAAAAAAAACCAGCTCACAGTAATCCTTTTGCCAAAAGAGCACACCACAGGCTGGCTTATTCACCTGCCCTTCACTGGCTCTCCTGCCACAGCCCCCACCGGTCACCACAGTTGCCTCCAGGTCTCAGGGCCACCCCCCCCCACCCTGAGTTGGCGGCCGTGAGGCTTGGGCTGTGTGCGGTGTGGAAGGAAAGACGTAGGACAAGCGGAAATCTGGATGCCAGCCTCAAGCCCCCCACGTCTGAGCCGCCGGACCCGAGTCTCTCTGACCCGCACCTGTCGCAGCAGCTATGACGCAGGAATGAGACTTCCCGCCTGCTCGCGTGTGAGCGTGTGTGTTCACAGCAGCGGATCTCAACCCGGCTGCCCTGGAATTCTACCTGTCCCACCTGCAGAGATGACCGGCTCATGGGCCTCGGGGCTGCTCCAGAGTGACTCCAGTGCACGGCCAGCCCTGTGTCACAGCGTGCCTCTCCAAGCGGGGTCCTGGGACTAGCCTTGGGAACTTTCTAGAATGTAAATTCTTTTTTTTTTTTTAAACAAACAGGTAGGGACTACCTTCAACCTAAAATTTTCTGCCAAGGAAGCAACCCACAAAATAAAAAATGTCTTTTGGAACAGGAGATCATATCTGTGAACCGTAGTTCTACAACAAAGGGTGAATATAAATATGGCAAGAAACTCACACTGCTCAAAGCAAAGAATAATAGTAACAACAAGCTAAATAAAAATGGATACAGCAACTAAATAGACATTTTTCTTATACACACACACACACACATATATATACAATGGCCAGAGATATGTGAAAAGATCGTCAACACCACTGGTCGTGAGGGAAATGCACATCAAAACCACTTTGGGGTATCACCTCGCCCCTGTAGATATGCCTATTGTCAATAATTCGGGACACAAAGTGTGTTGGAGAAAATGAGGGTAAAAAGGAAAACTTTCACTGTGAGTGAGGTACAAACAGCTACAGCCACTATGAAGAAAGTACAGAGTCTCCCCCCCCAAAACTTGGAAGAGAATCGTGTAATCCAGCCCGCACTTTTGGGTAGCCGTCCAAAGGTCTTGAAATCAGTATCTCAAAGCGACAGGTGGGTGTCCCCACTCTGCCCTGAAACGCCGTTCCCATCAGCCTCGGTAAAGAAACAAGCCAAGCGTTGTGTGTTGTTCGTTCTATGCGTGCTTAACGTAGTAACGGGATACGTGCATTTCAATCGCCACAATCGAAGCTAATATTAGCTGGCTTCTAACATCGTGTGGCACCCGGAAGAAACAGAGGAAAATATCCGCTTGTGGGCATGATGGCCTTCATTTCCGCTTTTTGTTTCTTTCGTGTGTACACGTGTGTGCATTTGTAGATAGAAGTATAGTCAACCTACAGTGTTGTGTTCGTTCCTGCTGTGCAACGTACTGGTTCAAAAATTCGACACATTCTACACATGACCCCACAGTGAGTGGAGTCACCACCTGTCGCCAAACAACGTTATTACAGTCTATGTTCCTCGTGTTGCCCTTTTCATCTCCCTGACTTACTTTGTAACTGGAAGTTTGTACCTCTTTTTTTAAAAATATTTTTTCAAGCTTATCTATTTATTTTGAGAGAGAACGTGAGCGGGGGTGGGGAGGGGCAGAGAGAGAGAGAGAGAGAGAGGGAGAGGGAGGGAGAGAGAGAATCCCAAGCAGGCTCCACGCTGTCAACACAGAGCCCCACGTGGGGCTTGAACCCACAAACCGTGAGATCACGACCTGAGCCGAAATCAAGAGCCAGACAACTTGACCGACTGAGCCCCCCTGTAACCTCTTAATCTTTTTTTTTTTTTTATCCATTTTACCACCCCTCTCACCTCTCCTCTGTCAACTACCAGTATGTTCTCTGTATTTAAGAGTTTGGCGTTGGTCTTTTTTTCCTTATGTTCATTTGTTTTGTCTCTTAAAACACCTACCCGTGAAATCATATCGTGTTTGTCTTTCTCTGACCTTTTCCACGTAGCATTATACAGTCTGGCTCCCTGCACATTGGTGCCAATGGCCAGATGCCATTTTTTTTTTGGCTAAATAATATTTTCTGTATGTATATACACACCACGTCTTCTTTATCCGTTCATCAGCTGACAGACACTTGGGCCGTCTCCACATCCCGGCCGTTGTAAACAGTGCTGCCCAAACATCGGGTGCATGTGTCTTCTTGAATTAGCGTCTCTCTTTGCTTTGGGCTAAATACCCAGTAGTGGAATTGTAAGATCCTATGATAATTCTTGTTTTAATTTTCTTGAGAACTCCACACCAACTCTTGCTCCCACCCACCCTGCGTGAGGGTTTCCTTCTCTCTACACCCCCCTCCCCCGTATTCATTATTTCTTGTCTTTGGATTCTAGTTATGGTCTCCACTCCTTAATGATAACATTCCAGGATTAGCAAAACAATATTTGGGCAGTAAGCACTGATCGTATGCCTATATATAAATCATTTTGTAACTATATCTCTGAATTATTTTATTAATACGTGTGTTGTTCTAAGTCGTGTAATACAAAGATGATACAATAATCACACGACTGGTGTGCAGGTAAGGATTTAGCTGCGTTTACAAGTGGAAACTCTTGGGCTCTACCCTGGCCCCGCAGAATCAGAGCCTAGCGCGCAATCTGTCTCCGCCACACTCTCCCGATGACGCTGAGTGCTGACACGTGGGGAGCACTGTTTCGGGACAATGGCCCTCCACTCATTCGAGCAGCGAGGGAAGCTTGTTTGAAAACGGTGCTCATGTCTGGACCTCAGAGCGCGAGCCCCATCCAATTGCCGGGAGCGAGGTCCAATCATTGTGGGTTTTTAAAGTTCTCCAGGGTGTGAGGTGCCTGGGCGGCTCAGGGGGTTACGCATCCAACTCTTGGTTTCGGCTCAGGTCGTGATCTCACATTCGTGAGTTCGAGCCCCACGTCGGGCTCCGTGCTGACACCCAGGAGCCTGGTTGGGATTCTCTCTCTCTGCCTCTCCCCTCCTCTCCTTCTCTCTCAGAGTGAACAAATAAACTCAAAGCCCTCCAGGGTATTCTAATGCATTCAGGTTTGAAAACCATAGTTTTAAAAAGAAAGACAGCTTCAGGCAGAAACCTGATGAAGAAAACACACGCACGCACAGGCAGATGCACACACACGTGCACACGCACGCAGGCACACGAACACACGTGCGTGCACACACACCTCCTGCACACTTACACGTGCACACAGCAGAAGCCCAGGCTGCCCCTCCAGCCTGCGGGGACGAGTTGCAGAATCTGTGATGTTTACGACACGATTGAGCTCCTCTCTTTCAATAGTGACCTTTGCTTAGTTTGAATCATTTCCTTTGGAAATAAAAGAAAATGCCTCCATTGTTTTGGACGAGTTTTCTTCATCATTGAAAAAATCTTGCAAAACAACTTTTCTCCCAGTGGGAAGCCTCAAGCTTCCTCTCAATTGGGTCTCCGCGGACCCAAGCAGACGACCGCATCATGCTGTGGGAGAACTCTTGATTTACTGGGGACGTTTTCACGGAGGAGCTGAGGGCACCCTTGGACCTCCCCCCACCCCCCCACCCCCCCACCCCCCATTTCGCAGCTGGGAGCTGAGATCCGGACGGCCTCCAAGTGCAGTGCTTGGGGCTGGGTGGAAGGTCAGTCGCCAAGCTGGGAAGGGGACCGGCCTCCCGCCACCTCCTCTAGTCCGACTTTGCCAGATAACGTGGCGTGGACAGTGAGCACCTCACCGGAACCGTCTCCGGTGCGGCCGGGGGGGCCGGCTGGTGCGCCCATGAAACGCCGGGCACCTTGGCATCAGCAGGTCCGGGGTCAGATCCTGCCTCGGCCGGCGTCAGCCGTGAGGATTCTCACACGTCCCTGAACCTCTCTGTGCCTCAGTTTCCTCCTCTGTAAAATGGGGGGCTCACAGTGAGGACTGAGCGGGTTAATTCACATAAGGCGCGTCAAGCAGCGGCTGAACGTGAGAGTGAGCGTCGTTCTTCTGGTCCCCGAGGGTTTTTGCACTGACCGCTCTGGGAGGCTGTGTGCTGTGCCCGAGGGACCGGACCCTCTCACCCGGGCGATGGTGCTGCTGTCCGGTCAACAAATGTGAGGACCGATGTTTGGGACCTGGGGGCAGAGGGAGGGCTCTCTAGATGGGCCATTTCTGAGCATTTTTGCTCAAAGGGCAGCCATTCATTTGGCCCCTCACCAAACCATGGTGACAGCTGCCAGGGGGTTACTTTGAGGCAGTGAGGGGCCAGCTGGGGACCCTGGTAGCCACCAGCAGACTCTGGGACTGGGGACAGGGTTGTAGCCCCAGCTCTGGCCCCGCCCAGCGTGCCCTGGGACATGGGGGCTGGCACCTCTGTCTTCCGGCCCCTCGCGGTGCTACGACCTGGCCTCATTTGACCCTCTCTGTTCCTGGCAGTGAGGGCTGGGGGCTGGGGACGCTGGCTCTCCGAGGGACCCGCCCAAGATCGAGGTGCGAGACACCTGGGGGGTGCCCCCCGTGGCACCCCGCTCCCTGCACCTGGCTCTCCCTGCCCTCCTCCCTCCCTCCACCAGCCAGCCGCTCTGGTTTCTCCTTTCTAGTAGAAATCCATCCCGGGCTCCCACCTCCCCCTGGACGCGGCTGAAGCCTAGGTCTTTGGACACAGTGACCCTTCCCGGACAGCGGTGGCCCACAGTGGCTCGTGAGTGACCACTCTCAGGAAACTGAACTGATACTCCGCACCACTTCTTGGGTGAAAATGCCCTGCCCGGGGGGGATGACCGGCTCAAATGACGGAAATTTCCGGCGCGCTGGCCGGCCGGCCCTCGGGGAAGTGGAGGCAGAGCCTGAGCGAGGGCCGGCCGGGCAGCCGGGCCCGACTCCGTCCCTCCACCGACGACGCGGGGCGGCAGGTTGGATTGAGTGCACTTGAGGCGCCCCAACCCGGGTGTTTCCTTCTCTCAGGTGGGGCCCGGGGATCTCCCCGGAGACACAGCTCTTGCCCTGCACTCTTCCTACCTCCCTGAGGGATCCCAAGGTACCTAGAAAGTTCCCTGCCGCACCGGCTCCCTCCCGACAGCTTTGAGACCTTGCAGGCCTCCCACCCTCACCTGGGCCTCCACCTTCCTGTTCAGGGAGCCGAGGCCACAGGTGCAGCACATGCTGCCCAACCGCAGGGTCTCCGCTCCCTCCCTGCAGGCCCCGGGCTGCAAGCCTGCAAGGCAGCCGGAAGAGGCCGGGGAGGAAGGGGACGCCGGAGGCCAGAGGACATCCGGGCGCAGAGGTAGGGGACCCCGGCTGGGTTAGGAGGAGGCCTTGGACACGGGATGTGGGGGACCCCGGCTGGGTTAGGAGGAGGCCGCGGGAGCTGGGGACGGGTACCCCGGCTGGGTTAGGAGGAGGCCTTGGGCATGGGGGGTGGGGGACCCTGGGTGGGTTAGAAGGAGGCCACAGGCGCTGGGGACAGGGACCCCGGCTGGGTTAGGAGGAGGCCTTGGGCATGGGGGGTGGGGGACCCCGGGTGGGTTAGCAGGAGGCCGCGGGAGCTGGGGACGGGTACCCTGGCTGGGTTAGGAGGAGGCCGTGGGCACGGGGGGTGGGAGATCCCGGCTCGGTTGGCAGGAGGCCGTGGGCGCGGGGCATGGGAACCCCGGCTGCATTAGGAGGAGGCCACAGGCGCGGGGGACGGGGACCCCGGCTGGGTTAGGAGGAGGCCTTGGGCATGGGGGGTCGCAGTACTTGGGACGAGGCCTGGGACACGGTGGTTCGTACTTTCGAGGGACGAGGGCATAGCCATAGCACACTGATGGAGACCGTACGGCTTGGAAGGAGATTGCGGGTTCCCGGTTCAAATCCCGGCTACTCTGTGTCCCCCTCAACTGGGCCAACGCACACACAATACGCGGGGCGGGACCTACCGGCAGTCGCCCGCGGAGCCAACTCGTGTAGTGTGGACCACGACTGCCATTACGGCTCGTCTGCTGAACACAGTCATGTCGGGCTGACTGGCCGTCCCCGTTTCCCCGTGGCTGTAGGACCTTATGTGCCGGGAATCCCTCGGACGGGGCAGACTGGTGGCCGGTCACCCAGGTACCGTGAGAACGTAAAATCGCCTCGTTTCCACCATCTCGACACCCCCTGCCTTACACAGACAGAAACGGGGATTCCGGGATGGTACGAAATTCGCCCGGATGACACGGTGGCCCCAGGACCTGAAGCCACCCCGCGTCCTGTCCGGCGTCTTTGCTGGGAAGCGGCTGGTTCCCGCCGGAAGGCTGACTCGTGGTCGCCTGAGCTCATCCCCTCCCCGTTTCCCAGTTGTGTTCTGTGCTCGCCGTGTGCACGTACACTAGCCTCACGACTAGCCCGTGGTGTCCGGACGGGGGAGGAGGCGGGGATTGCCTCCCGGGAGGGCCCGTGAGCCACCGTCACCCTGGGGACACCGGGGCCAGTCGTGTCGAGTGAGTGGCCGTGGCCACAGCGACGCCACCTACCCTCTTTCGCCTTCCTCTTCCGAGCGTGTGGACGGAGAGACGCAAAGCCTCCCGTCCCTCCACCCACGCATCCTCGGGCCGGTGCTGGGCACCCGGCCCCGTGACCCTGTGACTGGAGCCAAGCTGGGAGCATCGGGGCAGCTGGGTCCAGGCAGAGGCTCCCGGGAGCACAGCCCCCCAGGCCCACACGGCGGGCCGTCCTGGGGCCCGCGGCACCGCCGGGGGGCGGGGGGGCCGCCAGGAGAGACCGCTGCCCTCTCACCGGGTCCCTACCCCCTGCTTCCCCGGAACCGTCTTCAGACCCTCATCCTCTTCCCGCGGCAGGTGGGGGTGGCTGGAGGCTGGAGACGCCAGGCGGCCGGTGCCCGGTGCCGACTGCCATCTGGGTGATGCGCAAAGCGACGGCTCGGGGCTCTGGTCCGGTGCATGTCTGGCCGAGGCCCCCCGAGGCCCCTCCAAGGACTCAATAAAAACGATACTAACAATAGCAATACGATGACGGCGGTGGCGATGATGAATTGCATATTACACAGAGCTTCGTACTGTGCATTATGCTACGTACACGTGTGTGTGTAACCTTCGGCACGACCCTACCGCGAGGCCGCCGTGGGGGGACCCACCCGGGCTGTCGTCTCCTGTTGCGTTCCGTATTTCTACTCACGTGGAAACTACTGCAAAGTAAAATCACGTGGCTTTTTTTTTTTTTTTTTTTTAGCCATGAAAAAGCTGGAGTGAGTTCAGGGAAGAGTGATAAAGAAGGGAGTTCTGGAAGAAGCCAGAGGAAGGCTGCCTTGCTGAGCTGACCAGGTGAGAGGGACGGGAGCGGCCCCCAAGGTGAGGGCCGTGCAGTCAGGGCAGGACTCAAGGCACTTGAACTGGATTAAGAACACAGGCTGGCAGGGGCGCCTGGGGGGCTCAGTCGGTCGAGCGACCGACTTCGGCTCAGGTCACGATCTCGCGGTTTGTGGGTTTGAGCCCCGCGTCGGGCTCCGCGCTGGAGGTGTAGAGCCTGCTTGGGATTCTCACACGCTCTCTCTGTGTCCCTCTCCCACTCTCTCTCTCCCTCAAAATAAATAAACAAATAAATAAACTTAAAAACAAACCCCACAGGCTGGCGTGGGGGTCTGCACTCTGGGTAGAGCGCAGGGTGGCTGAGCCAGAGCCCCCGAGCTGCTGTTCCACGCTGTGATTCTGGACGTGGATGAGGGCACAGTCCAAGGACGCCGTAACCCGGAGGGGTCTCAAGGGCCAGCAAAGAAAGAGCAACTTCCAGAACATTCCCTCTGTTCCCTCGCTGGAGCACAGGCAGAAGGTGCCTGGAATAATTTGTAATCTACAGTTTTCTTACCCGTCCCCGGGTTTTCCCCTTTTTCGTTAATAACAGAACAGGGATGAGTAATTTTATGTGACTTCATAATGACATCAACTGGTCCTCCTCCTAAGAACCCTTGTCTGCCGACTGCCCTTCAGGGAAGTCTGTTTGTATTCATGTCTCATTTATTCTCCCCCCTGTGGCTTGTGGCTTTCCGGGACAGGAGTAAATTCTGCTTTAGGGGAAGATGGAAAATTCGGTTGTTCAATTGGCGATAAATCCCGTTTCCTCTCCTTTTTTCCAAGACGAGTTTTTCAATCACACGTTAGGGACGGTCGTCACGGGAGAAACACGAGGCCTGCGGTCTTTGTGCCTAGCCACATTCTGTGGGTAACTTTCTGAGTCGTTCTTACCTGGGTTTTATTTTAACGCCATCAATCTCCTCTGCCGTTAGGTTCGCCTCGCCAGAGCGTCCGCATTCGTGGGTCCCTCAGCTCTTCACAAACAGACCCCCACCGCTCCCTTTGTCACTTTGCATCACGCGCGGCTGCTTTGGGGATATCGACTGATTATCCTCGGCTGGGGTCGTGGGGCTCCCTCCCACCACCGGGCCTTTGCACGTGCCGCCGGCTTTGCCGAGAGTGCCTTTCCTTTCACTCTGGGCCTCGGCGGATTAAGCACAAGACCGGCCCTGCCCCTTTCTCCCGGAAACCTTCACAAGCCCCTCCTTGAGGTGGTGACGCGTCCCTCCTCTGGCTGTGGCAGTCTCTGTTCACCTCTGTCACACACTGTGGCGACCCGTGCTTGCGGGAACTGTACAGACGGGGACTCTGGCTTTGTCTTATTCGTCCTGGTAGCCCACGGCCTTTATGTTGTGCAGGGCAAGGAACCCAACAACCATGACTCAATAAATACCTATTAATGAAATACAAATATCCAAGGAATCAATTTGCTACGTCACCTTCTCCGGGAAGACTTCTGTGATCCTTCCAACCTGGGAGGCTTTTCCCCACACGGGCTTCCTTCCCATTCTGTCTGTGCCTCCTTTTTCCCCCCGACCCCTTTCTCCTTTTCTGTTCCACGGCGGGTAGCCGGGCACTTAGGAAGTGCTCGGTAAGCGGTCACCGAGTGACAGTTAGTGGAAAACTGAACTGATTTTGTTTACAGCAGCATGGAAAGAATCATTCTGGGATATTCCGGGTACTGGCATCTTTTTTTTTTTTTTTTTTTTTTGTCCTTACGTTGTCAAAACCGATATTCCAAATGTCCCCTAATATTCCACGGAACAGCATTAATTCTGAGACCCGATCACCTGTCTGGGTAATGTATTTACCTTTCACTGGTTGTACAGGCTCGTGGCATTTGCTAGTTATTGTTGTCTGTCGTTGTTGTCTTGAGGCCCGGAGAATTTTCGGGGCCTAGAAGGTGAGGGTCAGTGCAGCCCTGAAAGGTCGCCTGGTGTTTTTCAGGCCACCTCCTGTTATAGACCAGGAAACCAAGGACTAGAAAACCAGAATATTTCCTGAGGACAAGTCAGAGGCCAATGAAGCAGGTCTCATCTGTCCTCGCCTTCTACGCACAGACATGCGCTCTGCTCGAGCCTTAATCGAGGCCGCTGCATCTCATATGAAGGGACCCGGTGGCTTGGGAAGCCTTCACGAGTGGGTCCAGGAGGGAGACCTGGCCTCCCGTGGGGCCGCAAAGCCCACCCTCTCAGGGCTCTCAGCCAGCCCGGGATACTGGTCTGTGCTCCACGCGGGGCACCCAGGAGCCTTGGGAAACACTCGGCCCCGCTACACCCTTGATCTGATCCTAATACCCAACCCCCCCGCCCCGCTGTCGTGCCTGACTCGGTAGAAGAATCCTCCAGAGATGCGGGAACGATGCGTGTTAGGAAGGACCGTTCAGAAAACACGTATAGAATTCAGGAAGCTTCACTGCCACTGTTTTCGCCGGGTTGGAAGGTCCATGAGGATGGTGGCCTGACCCCATCGCGTCCCAGCACCGGTGATGGCACCTAGTAAAATAGCACCCAGTGCATATTTGTTGCGTTGGAATTAAGAATGTGCACTTCACCAACTTGTTGCTCCAAACTGGAATGATGCAGGGGCCCCCGGGGAGGCTCAGTCCGTTAAGGGCTGGCTCTTGATTTCGGCTCAGGTCATGATCTCATGGTTTGCGAGTTCGAGCCCCGCATTGGGCTCTCCACGGAGAGCACAGAGCCTGCTTGGGATTCTCCCTCTCTCTCTCTCTCTCTCTTTCTCTGTCTGGCCCTCCCTGGCTCACGATCTCCCCCTGCCCCACCCCCCACAAATAAATAAACATTAAAAAAATGATGATACAAAGACCCCCATGCTAGGGTGCTACATAACTCAGTAAAGGAAGATAAACATACGGGAGAAAAAATATAAAAACCTGAGAAGGAAGAATATAAAGCAGCCTGAGAGTAGGAACCAGCAGGGATGGGGGTACCGGGGAAACTGGAGTCGTATCTATTAGGTTTCTTTCTTTCTTTTTAAAAAAAATTTTTTTTAAGGTTTGTTTATTTTTGAGAGAGAGACAGAGACAGAGCATGAGCATGAGCAGCGGAGGGTCAGAGAGAGAGGGGAGACACAGAATCCGAAGCAGGCTCCAGGCTCCGAGCTGTGAGCACAGAGCCCGACGCGGGGCTCAAACCCATGAACTGTGAGATCGTGACCTGAGCGGAAGTCAGACACTCAACCGACTGAACCACCCAGCGGTCCCTATTAGACTTTACTCCTAATAAGAAAGAAAGAAAGAAAGAAAGAAAGAAAGAAAGAAAGAAAGAAAGAAAGAGGAAAGGAAAGGAAAGAAAAGAAAAGAAAAGAAAGGAAAATCAGAGAAGTAAAGCAAATATGACAAAATGTGTTTATTCTGTGCGGTGGGCACAGGGGTGCTATATTCACCTCTGTGGTTTTCTGGAGGGTTAAGACATGTTATAATACTGCAACTGTGTGATGAAAGCATGTTAGTTTTACTCTTGGCCCCGGGGTCGGGGTTTCCAAGACCGTTCTCAGGTTCAATGATTCAGAGGGACGCACGGAATGCAGAAAAGCGGCTTTCCCTACGGCGTGGGGAGGCAAAAGGACGGGGGAGGGAGGATCAACAAAAGACAGGAGTACGCGGGACAGCGTCCGGGAGATGAGGCATCAGTGTCCGGTCGTCCTCTCCGGGGGGCTCGTACAGGAGGCCCTCAACGCTCTCAGAGATGAGGCGTGACAGGTGACATCAGGCACCCCGGCCAGGGAAGTCCACCTGAGTCCTGCCGTCCGGGGTTTAGCAGGGGTCAGTGACAGGGCCATGGAGCCCCTCCACGGCTGACCTAGGCTATAGTCCCTGGGCCTCCAGGGCTCCAAGAGATACGGTGTGGCCAGAGGCCCTCCTCATAAATCACGTTGTCAACATTAAGCTATCTGGTGTGGTCCAAGGTCCCAGGTATGCAAAGATACTGTTATCAGGCAGAACATTCCAGGGACTCCTACATCAGGTCATGCCAGACCGAGAAGGGCCGGGCCCTTCTTTGGAATGTGCAAGATTGCACCTCGTAAGCCTGCGGAGTTAACCCTTTGTTGCACAGCCGAAGAGAGACGTGAGGCCTCCACCTGGATCTGGAAAGGATTCTGTGACCCTCAGGCCACCACCTGTCTCCAGGCTACAGAAAGTCTGGAGACACTGGGGTGTCTGGTGAACCTCCCCTCACCTCAAACCCAGGAAAATGGTCTCCGGAGGGACGGGTGGAGAGCTAGGCTTGTGTCTCCTCAAGGCCAGAAACCAAGGGACTGGTGCTGGATTCGCACCTGGGAGATCTAACGTGGGAACCCCTGGCGTGGCTGCTCTGGCCACAGAGCTTTGGGACCTCAGCGCGTGCCCGGGTTGTCCTGGGACCAAAACACAGGGGCGTGTTTCTGGCGGCCGGAGGGAGGGAGCCCACTGAGGACTTTCTTAGGTCCTGGCCAAGGTGAGTCCAACAGGGGGCTGGACCACAGGGTTCTCAGAGGCTCGGGAAGGTGCTGCAAGCAACAAGCCAGAAGAAAACACATCAACCCAGAAATGGCAAGTGGAAGGTTTGGGAAGGACCCTTTTACTTTTTTTAATTTATTTATTTTGAGAGACAGGGAGAGAGAGAGAGAGAGAGAGCAAGCGAGAGAGGGGCAGAGAGAGAGAGGGAGCGAGAGAATCCCAAGCAGTCTCTGTGCTGACGTGGGGCTCGAACTCACGGACCGTGAGATCGGGACCAGAGCTGAAACCAAGAGTTGGACGCACAACCGACTGAGCCCCCCGGGCGCCCCCGAGGAACCCTTTGAAATGCCACGGAAGGGGCAAGAGTAAACATCCCCCCCTGCCACGCCCAGGGAAAGAGGAGGCCAACCCACGAGTCATCGGTGGGGAGATGTCCCGTCTGTTTTCTGCCCTCTGGAGAGCCAGAGACCCGTGCGCAAGACGTGTGGGGAAAAGCAGGAGAACAGGGTCTGGGGAACCATCCCGTCTGGTTCAAAGCTGGGGAAGGAGGGACACCCTCAACCGCGAAAGAAGCAGAAGTTCTAACTGTTAAGGACACCGCGGATCGTAATTATGGCGCGGGGACTGTCCTGGAGGACACAGTGACAAGAGCAACTTTTGGGCTCCTTTTCCCCACTCTGTGCTTCGGTTCTAGTATGTTCTATTGATTTGTCTTCACCTGCACTTAATTCTGTTCCCTGCTGTGCCCTTCTCCTGTAAGCCATTCTATTAAGTACCTAACTTCAGATGTTAGGTTTCATATTTCTAGAATGTTCTTTTTTTTAATTGTTTAATATTTATTTTATTTTTGAAAGAGAGAGAGAGAGAGAGAGACAGAGCATGAGCAGGGGAGGGGCAGAGAGAGAGGGAGACAGAGAATCCGAAGCAGGTTCCAGGCCCCGGGCTGTCAGCACAGAGCCCGACGTGGGGCTCGAACCCATAACTGTGAGCTCATGACTTGAGCCGAGGTCAAACTTCACTGACTGAGCCACCCAGGCCCCCCGAGAATGTTCTTTAAAAATATATTTTAGGGGTGCCTGGGTGGCTCAGTTGGTTGAGCGTCTGACTCTTGATTTGGGCACAGGTCATGATCTCACAGTTTGTGGGAGTGAGCCCGGCATCGGGCTCTGTGCTGACATGTGGATGCTGCTTGGGATTCTCTCTCTCTCTCTCTCTCTCTCTCTCTCTCTCTCAAAATAAATAAATAAACATGAAACAAATTTAAATACGCATTTGAGTTTCCTATCGAAATGTCCGTTCTTTTCACCCATTTTCCCTCTATTTTCCCAAAAACACGAATCAAAAGAAGTCCCTGTCTCCTACCACGTCCCACATCGGGGTCGTCTCAGACTCCACAGCTACTGACCGTTTCATTTCTTGAGCACTGGCTTCCTTTGCGTGTCTAATATTGTATCATGTGCAAATATTGGACAGGGCAGATGACAGGGGCCCCGGATCCTCAGATTCCTCTAGAGAGTGTCTGGCTTTGGTCTTGCACGCCGCGCGGTCGCGGAGGGACTGCCTTGGTCGTGCTGAGACGCGAGCGTCGGCTTCGGCTGTGTGAGGACAGGTCTTTGCACTTGTACCCAGCTGCTGGGGCGCAGCCCTTCCTGCTACCGTGCGGTCCTTGCTGCCAGGGCGTGGGCTTTCTGAAGTCTCGGTCAGGGGCTCAGGGGCTACCCGAGCGTGTCCGCTCTGGCTGCTTCCGACCTCTTCAGGTCTGCACGGTCTCTGAGGTCTTTCTCAGCTCTGCAGCCCCCTGCCGACCCGGGGTCTCACCCTACCCCTGCACAGGGCAGGGTTCGGCCCAAGATGTGACGGGAACATGTTGGGGTTTTTTTGCAGATTTTTTTCACTCCTTATCTGAGGCTCTGTTCTCACAGGTGCGCTGACCCACAGCCCAGCAGCCCGGGCAGCCCCAGGCCCCGGTCTGCGAGGCAAGACTGCTCTCCGCGTGCGCCATGGTCTGGAGATAATTTGTGAGCCCCAGCTCAACCCTCCGATGTTCCCTGCTGCCCACCTCCGTGCGGAGCCCACAGAAGGGAGAGAGAGACTGGAGGGTGAATCACATCCCGGGATGCTCGGTTATCCCAGAGCGACGGCAAGCCGGGCTCAGGGAGGAAGTACGTGTGACGAGAGTGGTTTTCATGTTGCGGGCTATCAGGATACTGGACTCTGGCATCGGGAACGTAGGAAGATCTGAAAAGACAAAACAAAGCTGGAGAAACGTTCCCGTTGAATGCTTACTGGACTTCACAAATTAAGGTAGAAACTGTGCACTTAGATGTTACTTCCAGATTTAAATTTGCAGAGGGTAAGGTTCCAGCATTCAATTAACACACAGAGGGTGTAAGGATTGAACTTCTTCTCTACCCTCTGAAACAGAAGAGAGCTAAGGGTCTGAAAGGCAAATTTGACAACCAACTCAAGAGCACAAGGACAAAAAAAGAAAGGAAGGAAGGAGGGAAGGAAGGAAGGAAGGAACAAAGAAAGGAAGGAAGAAAGAAAGAAAAGAAAAAGAAAAGAAGAAAGAAAAAAGGAAGGAAGAAAGAAAGGAAGAAAGGAAGAAAGAAAGGAAGGAAGAAAAAAAGAAAGAAAGGAAGAAAGGAAGAAAAAATAAAGAAAGGAAGAAGAAATAAAAAGAAAGGAAGGAAGAAAAAATGAAAGAAAGGAAGAAAGGAAGAAAAAAGAAAGGAAGGAAGAAAGAAAGGAAAGAAGGAAGGAAGAAAGAAAGAAAGGAAGAAGGAAGGAAGAAAGGAAGGAAGGAAGAAAGGAAGGAAGGAAAAAGAAAGGAATAAAGAAAGAAAGGAAGGAAGAAAAAAAGAAAGAAAGGAAGAAAGGAAGGAAGGAAGAAAGAAAGGAAGGAAGGAAGAAAGGAAGAAAGAAAGGAAGGAAGAAAAAGGAAGAAAGGAAGGAAGAAAGAAAGGAAGAAAGGAAGGAAGGAAGAAAGAAAGGAAGGAAGGAAGGAAGGAAGAAAAAAGAAAGGAAGAAAGGAAGAAAGAGGAAGAAAGGAAGAAAAAAGAAAGAAAGGAAGAGAGAAAGGAAAGAAGGAAGGAAGGAAGAAAGGAAAGAAAGAAGGAAGGAAGAAAGGAAGAAAGAAAGGAAGGAATAAAGGAAGGAAGAAAAAAGAAAGGAAGAAAGGAAGGAAGAAAGGAAGAAAAAAGGAAGAAAGGAAGAAAGAAAGAAAGAAAAAGAAAGAAAGAAAGGAAGAAAAAAGGAAAGAAAGGAAGAAAGGAAGAAAAAAGAAAGAAAGGAAGGAAGGAAAGAAAGAAGAAAGAAAGAAAGAAAGGAAGAAAGGAAGGAAGAAAAAAGAAAGGAAGAAAGAAAGGAAGGAAGAAAGGAAGGAAGAAAGGAAAGGAAGAAAGGAAGGAAGGAAGGAAGAAAGAAAAGGAAGAAAAGAAGGAAGGAAGGAAGAAAGAAAAGGAAGAAAAGAAGGAAGGAAGGAAGAAAGAAAAGAAGGAAGAAAAAAGGAAGGGAGAAAGAAAGAAGGGAAGAAAGGAAGGAAGGAAGGAAGGGGAGAAAGGAAGGAAGAAAATCGTAGGCAACGGTTCAAAAAGGACACTGCTTGTTCACCACAAGCGTTGTAGTAATCTCTGACTTGTACGAGTACATAGATGAATTTTGATCGTTCCTAACAGAAATATGAGCAGAAGGGATGAACAGGATGCTTAAGTTTAAAAGAAATGCAAATGGCCAAAATCAGCAGAAAAACTGTTCAAAGAAAGGCGGAATAAAACAATCGGTTCAGCCGGAAAGCGTAGCATGGAAACGAAGCGCGGAATGCTTTCAATTAGCTGTCGACTCAATGTGCGCGTGTCCAAACGGGTGGATTGCTTAACTAAACGATGATGGCTCACAGAATGGTGTGAACAGGATCCTGTCCTGACAGAAATGTCACCAGTTGTGTGGGTAGATGCGCGTGTGCA
Source organism: Panthera leo (assembly GCF_018350215.1). NCBI lineage: Eukaryota > Metazoa > Chordata > Mammalia > Carnivora > Felidae > Panthera > Panthera leo. The sequence continues at coordinate 1,779,067 of NC_056684.1, forward strand.
TGTGCGCGGGCTGAACGGTACGTGTCGCCGAATCAGCGACCGTTGACCCCATAGTGCCCTCCTGCTGCCTGTGTTTACGTATGATAACAAATACGTATTGAGAAATCAAGGGTCAGACGCCTGGGGCGCCTGGGTGGCTCAGCCAGTTGAGTTTCTGACTCAGTTGGGGCTCAGGTCACGATCTCACGGTTCACGGGATCGAACCCCGCGTCGGGTTCCACGCCGTAGGGAGATCACGACCTGAGCCGAAGTCGGACGCTCAAGCCACTGAGCCGCCCAGGCGCCCGCCCCACCCCACCCCCCTTACACGTCCAATATCCCGTATTTATTTATTCACCTGCCGCCATTCCCATCAGCTCTTCAACTACCTTCACTCGCCTTGGCCCTTGCTCCCACCGTCCTGCTTGGCCGGCCAGGCGCCCACCCCGGCCGTGCCCACTCCTGGCGTCTAGCTCCCCACGACCTGGGTGTTTCTGCACGGGAGCACACGGCCTCCAGGTGACACGTTCAGAGGATCCCGGCCCTTCCAGAGGCTCTGTCGGCTCCTTTGCCGCTGAGCGGCGCTGTCCTGGCAGCAGCTGGTTTGGGGCCGAGAGGATACGCGGAGCCGGCTGATTGCATCCGGGCAACCCTCCTTCCTCCCCAGGAGGCCACGGCCGGGAGTTGCCGCACAGGTGGGGGGACTTCGTACGTGTCCCCTTGTGGAACTTACTTGTGCCTCCAGACCGTCCAGGCCCGGCAAAGGCACGGTTTCGGTCGCGGGCCACTGTCGTGCCCACACCACCTCACGGCTGGGGGCGTCGCCAGCACCCAGATCCTAATGGCAGTTTTGATCCTTCCGTGACTCACGCGTGACACACACTCTCACCCGGGAGCCCGCGGCACGCCAGGACCTGCCTTTCCAGCGGGAGCCGGGCCCGCTTCTGGAACGCGGGGGGCGGTGCCGGACTTGACCTCACACGAACTCCCTACTTCCATGAAGTCCTCGGGCACCGTGCCAGTAAGTCCCCGGGCACCGTGGAATTTGCCAGATCACGTGGCCCTAGTGGCAGGGCTGTTTGTATCACAGTCCGGAACCCAGGGCACAATCCTGTGTGCTCCGGGCTCTGGCCAGGAAGCCTGTTCCGTTCTGGCAGCTGAACTCAGGCTCTCTCATACGACCACGGAAAGGCCCAGAAGGCACGTGGACAAGGAAGGGGGGGAGCAGAGACGCCAGGTCGTGTCCGCCATGTTCCCCTCGCGATTACTACGCTTTTGTGACCATGTCTGTGTTAGCGCCAGCCCGTCTCTTTCCCCCTTTGAGGATACAATTTACCTTTTGAGCTCTGTCCCCGGGAATCTGATTTCATGTAGGCAGCACCTTGAAACTAAATATGCTTCCGTTTCCTGATTGCCAGGACACAGACGCGCTCATTCCTTCCAAGATATCTTTTAAATATTTATTTGCTTGCACGGAGGACTTTAGAAGTCCTCAGGAACGTCAGGTTAACGTTTTACCCACCATTGCTTTATTTTTTATTTTTTTTTAACGTTTATTTACTTTTGAGAGAGAGAGAGAGAGAGAGAGAGAGAGAGCATGAACAGGGAGGGTCAGAGAGAGAGGGAGACACAGAATCTGAAACAGGCTCCAGACTCTGAGCTGTCAGCACAGAGCCCGACGGGGGGCTCGAACCCACGGACCGCGAGATCGTGACCTGAGCCGAAGTCGGACGCTCAACCGACTGAGCCACCCAGGCACCCCCTACCCACCATTGCTTTTAAGCGTCCAGGCCAGTATTCTCCAATAGAAATACAATATGTTAGTGTAAACTTTCTAGCAGCCACCTTACAAAAGGACAGCAGGAACAGGTGAAATTGATCTTTAAAAAAAATTGTTTTTAATGTTTATTTACTTTCGAGAGACAGAGACAGAGCATGAGCAGGGAAGGGGCAGAGAGAGAGAGAGAGAGAGGGAGACACAGAATCCGAAGCAGGTTCCAGGCTCCGAGCTGTCCGCACGGAGCCCGACGCGGGGCTCGAACTCACGAACCGTGAGATCGTGACCTGAGCCGAAGTCGGACGCCCAACCGACTGACACACCCAGGTGCCCCGAAATTAATCTTAATAATATACTTTGTTTAATCCAAAATATCTGAAATATTTTCAGCATGTGGCACTAGCCGCGTGGCAGGTGTCAACAGTCCCCCGCAGTGAGCGGCCACGTTGGAAAGCTCTGATCCAGACACACCCCAGGAATTCCTCGTAATCGTACTAAACTCTAGAGGTTCCACATTTTCCCCCATGCCCTACCCAGTCACCAGAAACTAGCGGAGATGGGACTCACGTCCAGCTGTTTTGAATCTAATTCTGTCTTGCACAGAGCCGCGGTTCCAAACCTGTCTGCACATCCAAAGCCCTTCAGGATCTTTCAGAATTTCCAAAGTCCTGCCACCCCCCCGGGCACATTACATCGCAGCATCTGGAGGCGGGACGCGGGTATCAGTAGTCGTTAAAGCTCCCTGTGGTTTCAGCGGGTGGCCACGTGTGGAGACCACTGGTTCGCATCCTCGATACTCCAAGCGTGGCCTTGCAGCACGGGCATCGGGAGGTTGGGAGTGCATCGTCTCAGACGTTAGCCGGACCTGCTGAGGTTTGACAACTGTTTCCGGGGGCTCGCAGTTTGGGGCAGGGAGCTAACACACACATCGGAACGGCCGCAGAAGGACAGGTGATGAGTCAGGACGAGAAGGTGCTTGGGTACAGGGCCTCGGAGGCGGGGGAGGTCACCTCCCGCTCGGGGTTACGGAAGCTTCTCGGGAAGGAGGCACAGGAGGATCTGGACGTTCACGGGCGGGGGGAAGCTGCTTTCAAGGAAATACTCGCTGGGGTGTCTTTGTCAGGACGCTTGTTGGCAGGGACTGAGATCCCACTTGTCCTGGTTGAGGCGGGAGGAGAGGTGTTCGGCTCGTGGATCCACCACGAGCGGAGAAGCCTCTGGAACATCAGGAACCACGGACGCCCAAACGGCCGGCTGTCCTTCTCTCTGATTTTCCCTACGTCACTTCCATCGTCTTTTATGCTCAACTGGCTTCCTCGACACGACAGAGAAACAGGACCGCAAAAGTGCCTGTCTTGTATGTGCATCCCACACCGTCCAGCACCAGCGAGTGAAACCCCAGAGAGCTGGTCCTCAAGCCACAATAATATGCGAGGAGGAGAAGCAGGTGCACTTGGAAATGAAATGAAAAAAATCCCCAAGAAGTCACGTTCCTTTGTCCCGATCCGACTCCGGGTCAGGCAACAGCGACCAGGGCGTGTATGGGCGTGAGGCTCCGGGGAGACCCTCGTGTCCGGGACCGCGGGGCCGGAAGGCAGAGCTGCTCCCCAGACAACAGGGGGTTGTGTCTCCAGGGAAGAGGGAGGGAGGGATCCTGGGCAGAGGCGCCCCACTCCATGCTGACCTCTGACCTTGCATCACCTGCGTCTCTCTCCCGGGCTCGGTGCCGCCCGTCTGAGGGTCACCGCTGCCCCGGCGGGATGTCCCCCGTGCACCTGCGCCTCGGGTGCTCAGAATCTAACTCGACCACCTCCTCCAGTCTATCCGGTCTACTCCCCCCGCCCCCGCCGCCGGGTGCCCCGCCAGCATTTCTGAGTCGTGTTCAACTGACCCTGCTCCCCCCCACACCCCTCTCTCAGCGTTATCGAGTCTACCTCTGGAACATTATCTACTCCGTCTCGTCCTCCTTCTTCCCTGCTCCACGGCCCCGATTCAGAATTCTCCCAGCGTCCCTTGCTCTAGAGCCCACACTGGCTCACACAACAGCCCACAGCCGTCTACAGCACCCATCTAACGACTTCGTTCTGTGCTTTGTGAACCCGTGACAACCATAAGGCATTAAGGTCATTTATTTATCTTTTTGATGTTTATTTTTGAGAGAGAGAGAGAGAGTGCTAGTGGGGGAGGGAAGGGAGAGAGGGAAACATGGACTCCCAAGCAGGCTCCAGGCTCCGAGCTGTCAGCACAGAGCCCCATGTGGGGCTCGAACTCACAAACCGTGAGATCATGACGCAAACGTCACACGTTCCTTCAAGAATCCCTCGGAAGGCAGGGCGTGAGTCACTAAGCCTCTGCGCACGGGTCAGCCTGTCTCTGTCTCTCTGGACCTGTGGCTCTGGAGTTCACGCCCTACCCAGGTGTGGTTGGACTGGGAACCTCAGGAGGTCAACAAGGAGTGAGGACGAGGACTCGTGAGTGGCACTGAGGGCGCACTTGATGTTGCTAACGCGGCACAGGTTTTCGTGCTGATGCTTGGCGGCCCGCGATGAAAAGCCGAGGAGACAGGTGTTTGTGTTCCTCCGAGGCTGGGGACTGGCTGGTAAGGCGAAGGGTGGCCAAAAAGAGCCACTTCCTTGAAATCCACCCAACCGTAATGTCTTCTTCCCCCCCCTTAGCCCCCTTGTTCCTCGCGGACCGTGCGTCTGGCACAAATTTGTTCACACTTTCCACTCTACGTTCTCAGAATTTATTGATCTATTTTTTAAAAAAATCTATCCTCTTTCCTCGTTTGACAGAGCAAAGGGAAAGGCATTTTTCACAGTTTTCCAAATGCTATGTGCCTCAAAATCTGATGGATGAGTGATTCCTTTAATAAAGAATACATAAAAGGGGCACCTGGGTGGCTCAGTCAGTTAAGCGTCTGACTCTGGATTTCGGCTCAGCTCATGATGTCACGGTTCATGAGTTCGAGCCCCGGGTCGGGCTCTGCACTGACAACGTGGAACCTGCTTGGGATTCTCTCTTCTTCTCTCTCTTCCTCTCTCTCTCTCTCTCTGACCCGGTCCATCTCTCTCTCCAAATAAATAAATAAACATGAAAAAAAAATAGAGGTGATGTAAGAGAACAAAATAAACCTTATCTCGTTAGACTTTCCAAAATAAAGCGGGGTTTCTTAGTCACCCATGATTGTGATCCTTCTGCAAACATCAAGGTGCTGGGAGGGAAGGGACTGGGCTTCCTGGGTCTCTACTCTCAGCTTGGGGGTGGAGGTGGGGGTTGAGCGGGAGGGTGGGTGAAACTCTCCCTTCCTCCACGGACCGTCTCGAAGGGGAGGAATGGCTGGAAATTGAGCCGGAGTGATTCGGTAGCCGATAAAGAAGAAACTCTGACTATCAGAGTCTCCAAATAACCCTGCAACCAAGCCCAACAGCTGGTTGAAACAGCTGAAACAGCACCCCGACACCTGGCTGGGGAAGGAACGCCCTGGAGAGGGTCGGGGTGGATGTTTATGTCACGGCGGCCACGTGACCTGATCAGAAGGGCTTTAGCTTGAATTTAGAAGAAGAGCAAGACAGACGCCCAGATAAGCCTGTGGAGCCAGTTGCTGTGGAGGGAAGGTTTGACTCACACAGGAGGAGCCTCGTGATTCACAGAGAAAATTATTTGGAAGGGGCTGGAAACGGCGCATGCAGCCTGGGCTGCCGACGTCAGAACGCACAGTTCTCTGGTGATAACGTGCATTTGAGGTCGAGATAGAGGGTAGTAAATGCAGGCTTCCAGGATCGGGTGACTTGGTGTGATAAGAACTCAAGATAGGACAACGGGGAGTAAAAGGGGCAAACGTTTTTAAAGTTATTTTTTATTATTTTTTAGGGGTGCCTGGGTGGCTCAATTAAGCGTCCAACTTCAACTCAGGTCATGATCTCGCGGTTCGTGGGTTCGAGCCCCGTGTTGGGCTCTGGGGCTGACAGCTCGGAGCCTGGAGCCTGCTTCGGATTCTGTCTCTCCCTCTCTCTCTGCCCCTCCCCCTTTCATGCTCTCTCTCTCTCTCTCTCTCTCTCACTCGAGAAATGGGGGGGGGAGGGGCAGAGAGAGGGAGAACTGACTGGCGCCCCATCAAACTATTTTTAAATGACCAGTTAGAAGGGAAACTGGAACAGGCCTCCAGGTGCACAGAGCACAGCCACGGATTGAGGGCCATGGCACTGGGCCCCGGGGATGTGATGACAACGGAGACAAATATGCTTTCTGCCCTCACGGAGCCTACAGACTAGTGGGGAGGGCGTAGAAAGTAGGGCGTGTTTAAGCAGTTGAAGTGCCCGGGGTTCAACACCAATCCCGTCCAGACTCCCGCCTCAACAACGTCTCTCCAATAAACAGATCGACAAGCGTTTGGCGCCCTGGTGGTTTTAGTCGTCATATTAAGAGCACGACTGCCTTATTGGGGGGCATAGCAAACATCGAAATCTGGCCGGGGAGTTGGGGATACGTACCAACACTTCAACAAAAGGTAATGTTACTGTGAACACTAAAGTCCTAGTTCTTGACTTAGGGATTGTTGACCTTGAAAGTGTATATCCCTCACCCCTGATTTTTTTTTTTTTTTCGTTCTTATCTATTCAGGCTGAGGAAAACCTTGTCCTGGCATTTCACACTCGGATGGATTTCTAAAAGACCCAGTCTCTCTTAAAATTTTTAAAAAGTGTTTACTTATTTTTGAGAGAGAGAGACAGAGAGAGAGCATGAGCGGGGAAGGGGCAGAGAGAGGGGGAGACACAGAATGGGAAGCAGGCTCCGGGCTCCGAGCTGTCAGCACAGAGTCCGACGTGGGGCTCGAACCCATGAACCATGAGATCGTGACCTGAGCTGAAGTCAGACGCTTAACCTACCCGACCACCCAGGCATCCCCACCCCACCCCCCACCCCCCAGGTCTCTCTTAGAACTGCCAGTCGGTGGCTGAGGTCACGCACCATAAAGTCAGGCAGACAAACAGTGCGGAGGTCAAGAAATTCTCTTGACTTACCAAAACTCTTAAGAATGCCTCTTGCGGTCGCCTGGGTATCTCAGAAATTAGTGAGATGCAAATTATGTGACCTGCCTGTTTGCGTCAGGGGTCCTTGCCATGCTTCAGGGCTTATCTGACACAAGCATACCATAATTACAGGATAGCTCTGGGGACTGGCTTCAATTAGCCAACCGCTTCTCAGTTATCATTATATTATCCGTATTTATAGCATTTGACATTCTCACAGTGCTCTTTAATCATATTGCATGTGGGTTGCCTTCATCTAAATCTTTCCACATACTTGGGGTACCAGATGTTCCTGTTCTCTGCATCTTCCAGGTGGTAAAACAGAGCACGCAGCAGTGTCCGAGGACAGCCCCCGGCAGTTACAGTCTCGGGGCACTTGGGCAGGTGGGTGGCAGTTATTTTTTTTAATGTTTGTTTATTTTTGAGAGAGAGAGAGCGGGGCAGGGGCAGAGAGAGAGGGAGACACAGAATCCGAAGCGGGCTCCAGGCTCCGAGCCGTCAGCACAGAGCCCGACGCGGGGCTCGAACTCACGAACCGTGAGATCATAACCTGAGCCAAAGTCGGATGCTCAACCGGCTGAGCCGAGCCCCCCAGGCGCCCCTGGTTAGTGGCAGTTAAACATTCAAACCAAAGCAAAGGCCCGTGGGGTAAGGTTGTGCAAGTCGACGACACACCAAGGCACTAAAGGCAAAAACGTGTGTCTTTAGTTCAAAGACCTGAGGACCGGACTTGCCTACCCAGAGCAACGGAACGTCTGGAGCCCAGGGTCTTGGCAACCGCCAGGGCACAGAGCCAAGAGCCGTCACGGGGCCTCGCTGTCGTTTACGCCGGGCTAGCTCTGGAATCCTTGCTCCCCCCCTCCTCACCCCCAACCCCTTCCTCTCCGGGTCTGCGAGCTCTCTAGTCTGTTCTGGCCTTTGCTCATCTCCACGTTGGATGGCGAAGCTTGGGGCAGGGAAGGGAGGGTTGTCTGAATCTGAAATACGAACGTAGGATCCCCCCCCCCCCCGTCTGCTCCCTGCTGATTCTCCCTCCCACGCAGGTGGACCCCACGGCAGAGATTCTGACAGAATCTGTTTACGGATGGACACTATGACCGGTCTGATTTGCAGCGGCCCCGAGTTCTCCCGGGCACATCCAGTTCCAGGGGTGCAGCCACCTGCTGAGATGACTTTCTTTGCCCAGCCATCAGAAAGGATACCTCTCTGTCATTCCACATCGGCTTGGAGAACACAGCCACCCCACTCCGGCCTCCAAGGTCTCTTGGTTTCGCTGTAACTCGTAAAGCTCACCCCCAAGTCTGCAGATCTGGAAATGATTTGAATGCGGGGCTGGATTTGTTAGAAATGGGTTTTTGGCCCTAAATATAAAACCCACCAAATGTTAGATTGGTTGAATCGCTGAATGTGGTGCTTAGGTGTTGTTTTCTTTAATGAGACGAGTAGTTTCAAAGATGAATGACCTGTCCTGAGATTTCCTCGTCCAGGTCAGCGTTTGACCAAGCGGGGCAGGCTGGTTTTGTCAATGTCCTCACTCAGCCAAGTTCTTTTCAAGGAATGGCCTTCCGGAGCCTCAGCCAGACCCTCGCTGTTGCTCAACATGGGGTCACACATTGTCACTTACTCCCAGGCGGTGTCTCAAGCCTCAGCTTTACTTGTTAACCCGTCCAGCCCAAGGGTATCCCCGCATGATGTCTCAGCACACAGCTCACCGACCGGCTGAAGGATCCTCCAACCGGCCTTCTAACCCTCGTCGTGTCTTCCTTCACCTTTCTGCTCCCGTTTGCAGCTGAGCCTGCCAGTGGAATGTCGTCTTTGGTCAAGCCCGGTCCTCTCCTTGTGCTTTCGATCCTATACCGTCCTCTTTCTCCGCTCCCTCCGTCAGGCACCCCTCCTGCCTGCAAAAACACCATGTCTCTGTCTTATCAAAGAAACGCCCTTCCCTAAAAACAAGACGTAGCCCTATGGCTTGTCTACGACTCACCATCAGGTTCTCTACGCCACGCTCTACCCCCAGGTGGGAGTTGAACAGCGTCCGCCAGAGTTCACGTCCACTCGGATGCTCGGAATGTGACCTGATCTGGAAATAGAGCCTTTGAAGAATTAATTAGTTGAGAATCTCTAGGGGCACCCGGGTGGCTCAGTCGGTTGAGCATCTGATTTCGGCTCAGGTCATGATCTCGCGGTTCGTGGGTTCGAGCCCTGCGTCGGGCTCTGTGCTGACGGCTCGGAGCCTGGAGCCTGCTTCGGATTCTGTGTCTCCCTCTCTCTCTGCCCCTCCCCCGCTACACTCCGTCTCTCTCTCTCTCTCAAAAATAAATAAACATTAAAAAAAAAAAAAATCTCTGGGTGACATCATCACAGATTTGACGCTGGGTCAGCCACTGGGTCTCTCTTCACCTCCTACTTGGTTTATGGCTCTGCCTCCCTTGTCCCATCGTCTCCCACCATCCCTCACTCTGCCGCTCCTGGTACTTTGCTAAAGCATATGCTACTCTTCTGATGGAAAATGCCAGATGGTTCCCCACCGTCTGGAGAAGTTCAAGGTGCCGGCCCTGACATTTTGTAATTCCTCTGTAATTTAGTCCCAGTGCGTATAACCTGATTTTATGCTGTGCCTCTTAACCCCACTAAGTCTGCCCTGAAGAGTGTGTTCCAACCTTGGTGTCACTGCTGTCCCCTCCCCAAGCCTTTGTAGGCAGTGTTTCCTAATTACCCTCCACCCCCGCTGGAAATCTTAGTAGCACAAATAACAGTATATACTTGTCACGTTCTGTGCCCCTTTGGGGCGCCACAAATCATTGGGCCATCTAAGGGTGCTTTCACCGAAAGCCAATTTTGACGTCCTTGGAGGTGATATCACTCCACATCCAGATCGGAGAACGCACGAGCAGGGGTGAACGTGGACTTCGGAACCCGAATCAGATTCGGATTTCTTCTCCCAGATGTACGGGCCGTGTGACCATGGAGAAGCCGTTCACACTCTGGTCGCCAGAGACGCGCGTGCAGGCGGTGAGGCCTCCCTCGAGCCCACCCCACGGTCCACCTCCTTCCCTCCATTCCTACTTCCCTTTAACGGGAGCGGGGCCGAGAGCCTCCCGCACCCTTACGCTCTCGGAGTCAGCTTCCCCGGGGGCCACAACCTGACAGTTTCCGACCCACCGCCGGCACGCAGGGGGGCTCCACGCACCTGCCTTCCCGCCCCCCCCCCCCGATTCTGCCCAGCGACCTGGGCCGCCGCTTATGCTGCCCGTCTGTACGCGTTCTGGATACTTCCTCTTGTTTGGAAGCCACCTTCTCCGTGAAGCCTTTCCCGACCGCCTGCCTTCCCCCGGGGTGGAGGGTGAGCAGGCTGTGGGCGCCCACAGCATCTCCCGGCGTTTCCCCACGATGCCGGCACAGAACAGGAGCGGGCGGGATGCTCGGCCGACAGGCACGTTCCGGGGGGGCTCCCAGGAGGCTTTCCTGCTGTCCAGAGCCGGGTCCACCCATCCCACGTTAGAGAACGGGCCTCGCTTCCGGGGTCCGCGTCCTGCCCCCGCGCGGTCTCCCAAGTCCCACTGAACCCATTCATGGACACGGCACCAGGCTCCGACTTTGTTAGAGGTCACGCCGTGGAAGGGCCTCGAATGCTCGGCCCGTGTGCTTAGCTGGTGGACACCTACTCCAAACGCTTGGGGGAAGAAAGCAGGATAAAGAATACGAAGGTAGCGTTCGATTTAGCTATTAGAGAGTAATTTCATCGGTGGCCCTCGAGGAAGCAGCCTGCAAAACGTGACGGCAGGGACTCCCGCTGAAACCAGAATTTCCTGGGGAGTTTCCAACACCAGCTCTTGGGTCCTGCCACTGGACATTGTGACTTATTGATCTGGGGTGCGACCTGGGCTTGGGAAGTTTAAAAAAAATACTCAGATAATCTTTTTTTTTTTTTTTAATTTTTTTAACGTTTTTTTTATTTTATTTTATTTTTGAGACAGGGAGAGACAGAGCATGAACAGGCGAGGGGCAGAGAGAGGGAGACACGGAATCCGAAGCAGGTTCCAGGCTCCGAGCTGTCAGCACAGAGCCCAACGCGGGGCTCAAACTCATGGACCGCGAGATCATGACCTGAGCCGAAGTCGGCCACCCAACCAACTGAGCCACCCAGGCGCCCCAATACTCAGATAATCTTAGTAGGTAGACAAGTCTGGGAACCACCGGGTTACGGGGTTATTGAATGTCGACGAAGTGTAGACAGTGAGTATAGACCACTCTTTCCAAAAGCTTGGCAGTGAGGAGAGAAATGAGCATGGAAGCTTGAGACAGTGGGAGGCAGCCAGCAAGGGGGGGGGGGGTTGTTTGTTTGTTTGTTTCAGAGGTGGGGAAACTTGGAAATCCTTGCCAGCTAAAGGAAAGAATCCAGGAGGCAATACAGATTGAAGCTGATAGATGGCACAAGAAGTTTCTAGAATACTCCCGGAGGTGATGGGTCAGTGGTACTAGTGGAGGGACTTATCTCAGGAGGGGGAAAAGGTATCCTTTGCTTAGAATGACCCCCTGTTCCTTCAAAGCCCAGCTCGGGCATCATTCAACTTTGTGACCCCTTTGTAAGTCCCGTGCAGTTCTCAGAAAACACTATATTCACTTAGGTGAACTGCACCCTACCTTTTTACAAAAGTGATTTAAGAAAGCTTAGGAGGATATCAAAGTTTTAAGTCAGCATAAAAGTGGGGAGTTAAAAATAAAGGGGAAAAAACAGAGGCGACAAAATAGAATAAAAAGCCAACCATCATTGCAAAAGATCTCCTACTTGCTTTCTTCCAAAAGGGCAGCATTTGGGGCGCCCGGGGGGGCTCAGTCGGTGGAGCATCCGACTTCGGCTCAGGTCACGATCTCACATTTCATGAGGTCAAGCCCCGCGTCGGGTTCTGTGCCGACGGCTCGGAGCCTGGAGCCTGCTTGGGGCTGTGTCTCCCTCTCTGTCTGCCCCTCCCCTGTTCATGCTGTCTCTCTCTCTCTCTCTCAAAAATCAATAAGTAAACATTAAAAAAAAAAAAAGGCACCGTTTGGCTCTGAGCTTCCTGGCAACCCATGCAAAAGGACAGAATCTGGACCGTAAAATTCACAGTGTTCACTGCAAGTGAGTGGATGACAGAGGGACAATTTGCTACTCAAGAGTTCTCAGTGTCAAGCTTGAATTGCAAACTTCTTCCAGTGGGTCCTAACAAAGAGGATTTTACACGGCACGACAATAAAGCGTCGCGTTCCGGTTATCTGCGCTACGTGGCAAATGGCTCCACGGCTTGGTGGCCAAGGCCAGTTACTGTCTCCCATTGTTCTCGTGGGCTGAGGGGCCCAGCTGGTGGCTCTCGCCTTCATAAGGCTGTAAGCAGCTGGTGGCCGAGGCCGGGACCTCCCAAGGCTCCCTCCCTCAGGCATCATGTCTGGTACCTGGCCTGGGACGGTAGGCGGGGCTGGGGTTGGCCAGACATCTGTCTGTCGCCTGTCGGTCTGTCTGCAGGCCGTCCGTTTGGGTGGCGGGAGCCTCCCCACAGCCTGGCAGCTGGCCTTCCCCACGGGAAACAGATCAAGAGAGTCTGACGGAAGCTGGGAGGCTCCTTAGAATCTGCAGCAGGGGATCTCTCCCATGGGGAGTCGTGACGCTGAGGCTTTTCTTTCCAGGAAGCAACTTTATTCGTGCCGACACTGCCCAGCTGGGTTCGTCCCCGAAGAACTGAGCCCGGAACGTCCCGTGGCGTAGATTTTTCTGTAGGCTCTGTTCTGTTGTCTCCCATAGATGGTAACACGCAAACGTGCAGGCTGATTAAGCGGTCTCATGTTACGAGGTCGCGAGGGATGTTGTCGGGCACACATACGCCTTGAGGTTTTTTGGGTTTTTGGTGCTTTCTTTGCTCAGGGAGGGGCCCTACCACAAACCTAGCCTTGGAAGCCTCACGGAATCCCGCTTCCCAAGCTCTGCTACTCAGAGCAATCGCAGGCAAACCCAAATTCAAGAGGGCAGAGGGGCAGAACGCATCTCTGTGCCGGCCCGCAGGAGCTGGCAGCTGGTGTAGTAAATGAAGCAGGGGCAGATTGTGACGTGCGGAAGGAGGCACGGGTCACCCGCACGGGGCCGGCGAGTGGCTCCCTCCGCATCTGGGCTCCCCACTTTGGCGACGTGGAAACCAGGGTCTTTTTGACCGACACCCACACGAAGGACGTCGAGCCACGAGACGTTTCACTCACAAAGCCCGGGAGTGGGGGAGGCTGCTGCGAGTGGTTTCCAGGGGCTGGAATTCAGGCATGTGCTGTTCCAGCATCTGCATTCATAACCTTTGAGCTCTCGTCCGGGTCTATCCCCCTCCTGGGCGACGCCACTGAATCAAGCTGCCTCCCATCTCATCACGTGTAAGGATAGAAAAGCAGTTATTAAACAACGACGAGGTCTGGATACCCCAGCTCTGTACTGATTTGAATGAGTGCTCAGTCACAGTTGGTTAAATACCTGACCTAACCAGGGAAGGGACACAGCAAAGTGGGCACAGCACAGGGACAGCAAGTGAGGTGGGGGGTGCATACGAAGGTGACGGGATTTGCCGTCCGTTGGGCCAAGGTCAGGACGGGCATTCTGGGCTGTCTGATCAAGGCAGGAGTGCGACACAAGGGAGTGTGGAAGGGGTTCAGAGGGAGGGAAGGAAAGGGCGGGGAGGAAGAGGAACTTGCATGTTGGGAAGGGGGCCGCACCCTCCAGGAACGACAGACTGCCACGGGATGACAGGGTCCAGGGGATGACAGCGTTTACGAGCAGTTCAGCGGAGAAGCAGGAGGACAGGAGGCAAAGGAGAGCTGCGCACAGGCTCACAGTCCTGAGTGCTGTCCCCCCCCCATCCCGGAGCACCACCCCCATTGCCAGGACAGGGAGTCAGAGGACAGGGGGAGAGGCAGAGAGGGAACCGCTGCAAGAAACAGCACAGAAGAGAAAGCACATTCCAGGGCTGGGCAGGAACCAGCCTGAGAACGTGCCTACCATCAGATAATAGAGACTCCGAAGGAGAGAGAGGAAAAACAGGTCCTCCGGGATCTGGCCGGTCTTCTGTTTCCTGCAGGAACACCACATTCCTGGCACATAGTAGGTCTCAGCAGAGCCTTGCTGGTCTCAGCTGCCATAACATTATTTTCTTCCCACGTGAGTGGAGTCTGACTTCATCTTTGGGACGTTCAGTTTTGAAACATGTTCATTACTCTAAGGTACTTGCTTTCCTCTCCTTCCCCCCCCCCCACCCCCCGTTTGGCTTAAAATAACCGTTATGAGTCCCTCGTGATTATAAAAATAGTACATGTCCAGAACCTATAATGAGTATACCCAGACTCCAGAAATGAAGGACCAACCAAATCAAAGTCTCCAGAATCTCGCTGGCCCGGGACTGTTTTTTCGTGTTGCAGCACCTATTTTGGACTGGTTTCATTCAACCACTATAGATATTTTCCCACCATATGAAATGTGCTTCGATTCTGGTCTCACGTGTCGGTCTATTGTCTGAGACACTATCCCTGACTTCAGGCTTCGATGTTATCAATTTTTTCCCTTTGCTATAATAAACTATGCATCATAAACATCCTAGTATTTAAAATCCACATGCAAAGCAAGTTATTTCCTTAGGCTACGATCCAACCGGGATTACTTGGCTACAGAGGGGGCGTGCTTTCAAGTCTCCTGATACACATCGTCGAGTTTCCTTCTAGAAAGGGATACGCGTGAGCAGTCCCACCAGGAGGTTGTGGACCAGGTCTTACTTTTCCACATTATGTCCAACAGAGTACTAGGGCTCTTTAATCCTTTAAAAAAACTTTTGGATCAATTAAAGAACGTTAAAAATAGTTGGTTGAGCGTCTGACTTCGGCTCAGGTCATGATCTCGCGGTCCGTGAGTTCGAGCCCCGTGTCGGGTTCGGTGCTGACAGCTCGGAGCCTGGAGCCTGCTTCGGATTCTGTGTCTCCTTCACTCTCTGCCCCTCCCCCACTCATGCTCGCTCTCTCTCTCTCTCTCTCTCTCTCTCAAAAATAAATAATACAAATAAATAAAATTTAAAAAATAATTCCAATATAGTTAACATACAGTATGCTATTACTTTCAAGTGTACAAGATAGTGATTTAAGAATTCTATACATCGGGGCTCCGTCGGACAAGCATCTGACTCTTGATTTTGGCTCAGGTCATGATCTCACGGGTTCATGAGATCAAGCCCCGCATAGGACTCTGTGCTGACAGTGTGGAGCCTGCTTGGGATTCTGTCTCCCTCTCTCTCTGCCCCTCCCCCACTCACTCTCTGTCTCTCTCTCTCTCTCTCTCAGAATAAATAAATAAATAAACTTTAAAAAAAATCCTTGATTTCTTTTTTACCCATCAGAATTGAACTTTATCTCTTTGCAAACATTTAACCAATTATTGAGTGAATTAATATACCCTCACTCATCTGAAACATCAACTTTATCAGACGTGAGAGATGTATAAACAATTAGGCCATGCTAGTTTTTTCTGTCTGGTCTTTTGCTGCAACCTACCATTTTTTGAAGTACGTGTTTAGCATTTGTTATTATAAATTCCCTGGAATAACGCTACAGATTAATCATTCATGTACACGGTTTTAAGGTGCAACTATACACTATTCTGGAAAAAAAACCCCTTAAAATTAATACCAAGATATTATTCACTATCACCTCAAAATTAGATTTTCAAGGTCGGCATATAAAAGGCCGTTCCCACTTTCCACTTTAAAACATTACTCATGGGGCACCTGGGTGGCTCAGTCGGTTGGGTGGCCGACTCTGGCTCAGGTCATGATCTCGCGGTTCGTGGGTTCGAGCCCCACGTCAGGCTCTGTGCTGACAGTTCAGAGCTTGGAGCCTGCTTCGGATTCTCTGTCTCCCTCTCTCTCTCTGCCCCTCCTCTGCTCATACTCTGTCTGTGTCTCTCTCTCTCAAAAATAAACATTAAAAAAAAATTTTTTTGAAACACTATTTCACATAGGCCTTTGCATCTCTGCACATTTGAGAAAAGTGGTTAGAAATTCCCAGCAACTGAATTCCAACCAAGTGACAAATGTGCTTTGAGCTGGTGCTGATCACACAGGGCGAAACCAGGGGGACAAGTCCCTACCTTAAGAGGTCTACGAGGCTGTGATCAATTTCAGGGATGCTGGGCCTCCCATCAACAATCCACACGGAGGGGGGACTCATGCAAAAGGCAGGTCTGAAGACACAGTCACCCTTGCAGCGGATGGAACTGTGAAAACACGCATCCGTGGGCGGTTGGCGTTTTCTTTCTTTCAATCTTCGTCTCTTGCGACGCTTTCTCAGCATGTCGTGGGTCTCTGAGATCTCCCCAGCTGGATTCCAGCCCATTTAGAAGATTTGTGAGAAGCACCCTCAGGCTGAAAAAGGTTCTGGGAAAAGACAGTTTGCCTCCAAGAGCCCTTAGCTGAGTGGAAGGCCCCTTCCCCTAATGAACACTGGTGCGGGGTCCCCGGAACAGCCTCCGTCAGCTATGCTGTTTTTTCCAAAATTGTAAGCTTTCATTCTTTTTTTCCCACATTTCAGATGTGTTAGTTTAACGGATCTCTCTTCAAAAAAAAAAAAAAAATCTATCCCACCTTTAGCCACACTTTAAAATTTTTCTCTGGTGAAAAAGCAGGATCCAGACGTAACTGTGCCACGGTCAATCAACGAAATACTCTTTGTCCTTGTTGAGAAAGCAGGTAAGAACGACGTAAGACCTTTTGCTTTTAATTTCTGAAGCGGCTTCCTCATCACTGCATTAGGCTCTAGGGAACACAGAATCCAACGGCAGCGATAAAGTGGTTTCTTTTTCTCGCCCAACAAGAAGCCCAGACAAAGGCGGGCCGGGCAGCTGCTCACCACCGCCAGGAAGCATCTGGATCCTTGCCTCTTGTGTCCACCGTCTTCTACGTGACATTCACTCTTCACGGCTGCAAGGTGGCTGCTGTGGCTCCAGTAACGCCCGCAGCCCAAGCGGGAAGAAAGGGACAGGGTCTGGCTCTGCTCAGTCTCTCCCCACCTGAGTTCCCCACTTACAGACCATTGGCCAGAACCCAGTCACATGGCCATGGTCGCAGCAGGGGAGGGCCACTGTCACCGGAACAAAACCCAAGCTCTGTGCGTAAGCAAGATGGGGGGATGTCGCCGGTCCCCGGCCAGAGGACAGGCGTAGGCTACCCCGGGACACTGGTGTTGGCTACAGGTTTCTCTGTATCTTCCTCAAAGCCTGTACTCGTCTCATAGTACTGCCTGAACCAGAGAAACGGGCTTGTCTCTTGGTGCCCTCATCAAATCACTCATTCAGTCTTTAATTTACCAATTTAATGTTTCCTGAGGATTTTCTCTCAGCCAGGCATAGGGTGAGGGGGGGAAACAGTGGTGCCCACAATAAACCCCATCCTTGCCTTCACAGGACATCCACTCCCAAATTAAGAGAAACGCAATGGGGCGCCTGGGCGGCTCAGGCGGTTAAGCGTCCCACTCCGGCTCAGGTCATGATCTCACGGTCTGTGAGTTCGAGCCCCGCGTCGGGCTCCGTGCTGACAGCTCAGAGCCTGGAGCCTGCTTCGGATTCTGTCTCCCTCTCTCTCTGCCCCTCCCCTGCTCACGCTCTGTCCCTCAAAAATAAATAAACATTTAAAAACAAATTTATAAAGAAAAAAAAGAAAGAAACGCAAAGCAGGGCAACGTCCTTTAGATTTCTCTTTTACCGCCCATCTAAACAACCAGATTCCTTTTTAAAGAACAAATATCCTTCCCTTATGGTCAATTAAAGATGGCCATTCTGCTCTATTCTGCTGATAACCAAGTTAGATCTCGAGAAACTCGACATCAGGCAGAGTAATATGGAAGGAGAGTTTGGCGTGTAAAAGGCCGATTAAATAATAGAGGCCGGTGCATTGAGCTACTTGGGATATTGTTTGGGGGACCGGCTGGCTCAGCAGAATATGTAGGCAGGCCCACCTGCAGCCCATACTTGGAGCTTTTCTGAATGTTTTATTTTATTTTTTATTATTTTTTAATGTTTATTTTTGAGAGAGAGAGAGAGAGAGAGAGAGTAGGGGAGGGGCAGAGAGAGAGGAAAACACAGAATCCAAAGCAGGCTCCGGGCTCTGAGCCATCAGCACAGAGCCCGACGTGGGGCTCGAACCCCCAAACCACGAGATCGTGACCTGAGCCGAAGTCGGACGCTTAACCGTCCGAGCCCCCCAGGCGCCCTTCCCTTGGAGCTTCTGGAGGGGAGGAGGGGCTGTGTCTCAGCCGCCTTCGCGTTCCCCAGATCAACCCTGTGACTGGCTCATGGGGAATACCTCGTAAACAGGTTCGCTGACCCAAGTTCAAAGTCAGACCTTCCTCTGCTAGATGGTGAGGAGCCACAGAGAAATTCTTCAAGCTCAAAGTGAACAGCTGGTCATCTCTGCCCTTTGCATTTATGGGGAAGATTTATTCTTTCTGGGTTGCCTGTTAAAGTCCCCCAATCAACATGCCTTTAAGACACACTGACGGCCGTGGACGCGCCGAGGTGCTGAACAGACCCTCCCACGATCATACGTCGCACGGGGCGACAAAGCTTTGGTCGCTCTGCTCTATGGCATCCAACTTTCGGGTCTCAAGCCAACGTTCACACAAACCTGCGACAGCTCAGCTCCCGGGGGATGTATGTACTTGTTCGTGCACCGGTATTACACCGCAGGGCCCTCCACAGGCCCTTTGTGGAGTGACATGACGTTCGCAGACGTGTCTGGCTTTTTTAATTTTCCCGGCGACGTGAGCACGGCTACGGGCCACGGAGGACAGAGACCCCGTCTGCTCCACCAGCCTCCCAGAGGACACCTCCTCGAGACTCGCGTCGCGGTGCCCTTCTGTGGCCCGCCCGCTGCTCGACTCCTGCCCAAATGAGCGGTAACGGTGGAATCTGAGAAAGACCGAGGGGCAAACTAGACATCTTCACCCCGGTCCTCAAAGTTCTCTTCCTATTCTGAGTTAGACGCGGCGATCACCTGAGCTCCCCACAGAAACCCCACTGCAGAGCCGGGATTCAAGATGCTCTCCTTAGCCTGCGTGGGGAGTTGCTCTCTCTCTCTCTTTCTTTTTCTTCTCCAAAGGCACGTGAAAAACTGCTGTGAATTTTCTCCTGAGGCTGTAATTAGATTCTAAGGCACTCCAGAGAAGGAACTGTCTTTGTAGAACTGCTGTACAAAAAACACCTTGGGTGCTGTGAGCATGAAAACATTACGAAAATATACACAAGCGCTGAATACAGGAAACCGAGTACGTATGCAAGCAAAGCACCCAGAAGTGTACCAAGTCATAAACGTTTTTAAAGAAGGGAAGCCAATCCGGTGAAGCGAAGAACCTGGTTGGAGGTAAAACTCCGCCAAGTGTGAATAATTTAAAAACAGGCCATGAAATGTTTTGACCACAGGCTGTGCCAACCAGGTTTTCTCTCGGGTTTTGGATGGTTCCAAAGCGTCTAAAATTATTTTACTGAAGAAAGAGTCTTTCGGGTGCCGGTACACAAACAAATACTACATACCCCCGGAAGCTGAGCTGTCTCAGGTTTGTGTGAACGTTGGCTTGAGACCCTAAGAAGCAGTCTTTGGCTCAATCGGTTAAGCGACCGACTCCTGATGTCGGCTTAGGTTATGATCTCACGGTTGGTGAGTTCGAGCCCCAGATGGGGATCTGCGCTGACGGCTCGGAGCCTGCTTGAGATTCTCTCTCCCCCTCTCTCCCTGCCTCTCCTTCACTTACTCTCTTGCTCTCTCTCTCAAAACAAATAAACATTAAAACAACCTATATATATTTAAATAAAGAAACAAAAAGACGTAGTCTTTTAAAAGCAGATCCCGAAGGTTATCGCAATGTGAACTGGCTAATTCGTGCAGAAGAAGGTGCTCAAAATACTCCTTTAAAAGCCACAGCTAAACTTAAATTCCGCAGGGCATCTGTTAGTTAAAACAACAGGTCCAGGCCGGCCCGTGCTAGCTGCCGTGCTGGCAGTCCAGGAGGGGGATCTCCTGTTCATTCCTGAAAGACAGCTCAGCCGCCAAATCGGGAGGGAGAAGGGAGAGTGGAAGGTTCTGGGAAATTGGCACCAGGGCCCGCCCGGTTTCAGGCACCGAGAGTTACAATTCAAAAAAATCACTTAAAGGCGAACTCCAAGATGACAGTGGACTTAAGTCATTACAAGCAATCCTTCATGATTCAGACCACTTAGCCACCTGGGACCCTTGGACTTCTCACTAGCCCTGTGGAGGACACCTGGAAATCCGCCGCCCGTGGGACCAGAAGTGACCACCTGGGGAAGGTGCCCTGCTCAGTGCAGAGCGGCCCGGATACTCTCACCCATACAGGAACAGCCTGCAGGCCCAATCATGCCCCTACGAAGGCGACATCGTTGCTACTTATGCGGAAACAGTCCTGTAACGGGGACACGCGGCGCCGACCGCTGTGTCCCTCAAGAGCAGCACCCCTTAAGGTGCCGAGACCTGAGGGCGAGGCAGTTGAGCACAGACACCAAGGGCCGAATATCTCAGGGACATGCCCGTTCTCGTCCACCCATTAAGGTTCTTTTCAGTAGATTCCCAAGAACCTCCATCCACGCCCGAACTTGGATTTGGAGCAGGGAGAGAGGAGTGAGGGGAACAGTCCAATGCGGGAGGGTGCCCGCGCCACCTGCACGATCCCTTCTGGGGATCCGCCCAGCTGCCCGGGTGCAGACACGGGAACAGGGGCGTCCCGGGGAAGGGCGCGCGCTCCCCGGGCCGGGCAGGTGCCCGCGCCCCCTCCGGGCTCCCCGTGTGGGATCGGCCCAGCCGCCCTCGGGCAGACCACCGAGCCGGGCGCGCGCTCCCGCGCCCCCTCAGGGCTCCCCGAGTGGGATCGGCCGGAGCAGGGGCGTCCCGGAGACGCGCGCGCGCGCTCCCCGGGCCGGGCAGGTGCCCACCGCCCCTTCCGGGCTCCACACGTGGCAGCGGCCCAGCCGCCCGCGAGCAGAGACCCGGGGCCCGGGCATCCCGGAGACGCGCGCGCGCTCCCCGGGCCCGGCAGGTGCCCGCGCCCGCGCCCGCGTAGGGAGGGGTCGCGGGGAGCCCCGCCCAGGTGCCGAGCCCCGCGGTGGGGGGTGGGGGGTGGGGCGGCGCGCGGTAACCCGGAAGTGGCGGCGGCGGCGGGCGCGCGGGGGCGGGGGCGGCGCGCTGGAGCCATGGCCGCCGCCGCCGCCGCCGCCGCCGGCTTTGTGTGCCGCGCGCGGGCCCCGGCCGCCCGCCCCTCGCCCCGGCCGCGGGGCCGCCGCTGACCCGCCCCGGCTCCGAGCGCCGCGCCCCGCCCCCTCCCGCCCCCGCCTCCTGCCGCCGGGCGGGCGGGCCGCAGCCGCCCTCCGCGCTCGCTCGCCCGCGCCCTCGCCCGCGCCCGCCCGCCTGCCCGGCCGCCGCCGCCGCCGCCGGCGGGCTCCCGGCCGCCCCGATGCCCGAGCCCGGCCCCAGGATGAACGGCTTCTCGCTGGGCGAGCTGTGCTGGCTCTTCTGCTGCCCGCCCTGCCCGAGCCGCATCGCCGCCAAGCTGGCCTTCCTGCCGCCCGAGCCCACCTACACGGTGCTGGCGCCCGAGCAGCGCGGCCCCGGCGCCCCGGCCCCGGCCTCCTCCTCCGCCGCCTCCTCCGCCGCCGCCGCCGCCGCCGGGGCCCAGCCCGCGCCGCCGCCGCCCGAGGACGGCGCGGGCCCCGGCGCCTGCAGCCTGCACCTGAGCGAGCGCGCCGACTGGCAGTACTCGCAGCGCGAGCTGGACGCCGTCGAGGTCTTCTTCTCGCGCACCGCCCGGGACAACCGGCTGGGCTGCATGTTCGTGCGCTGCGCGCCCTCCAGCCGCTACACGCTGCTGTTCTCGCACGGCAACGCCGTGGACCTGGGCCAGATGTGCAGCTTCTACATCGGCCTGGGCTCGCGCATCAACTGCAACATCTTCTCCTACGACTACTCGGGCTACGGCGTCAGCTCGGGCAAGCCCTCCGAGAAGAACCTGTACGCCGACATCGACGCCGCCTGGCAGGCGCTGCGCACCCGGTGAGCCCGCGGGGGGAGGGGTCCCCCGGCCCCCCACCCCCCCCGCACCTCTCCGGGGTCCCCACCCTCGCCGGCCGCGCGCGGGGTGGGCGGTGGGGCCGGGTGGGTTCGCCTGCCCCCTCCGCCCCTGGCCTTCCCGCTCCCCAGACGCCGCCGGGAGCGCGGGCCCCGGGGCTTTGCCCCCTCAGGCACGCCTGGGTGCCGCCGGCCCGGGGCCCTCGTGGCTCCGGTCACCGCCCGCGGCGGCCTGGGGGCGCCGCGGGGCCCGGGCAGGAACAACTTGGTTGTGCGAGCAACTTGGTTTGTGCGAGCTGGCGGCCGGGGACCGAAGGTCGTCACACTGCAGTGACCTTGGGCCAGGCGCGGGGGTCGCGGAACCATCCGGGGGCGACACGGGATGGCTTCCACAGATTTTCCCCGCGTCAGGTGCTCCGAGGGGCCACGTGTGGGCAGCCCTGGAGGTGGCCAGCCCTGGAGGTGGCCGGAGGGGCGGAGTGGGAAGTTAGTGGGAAGTTAGCCTCCCGGCCAGGAGCTTAGCCGGCGGCCTGTGGGGCCTCGCACCTCACAGAGCCTCAGGAACAAGCCCAAGATGAGCTTGAATCTTCTGGGATGGGGCTTGGGAATCACTTGACCTTGAGTTAGCATTCACAGAAGGACTGGGAAGTAGGTATGGAGGCGGGGCCTTTGGTGGACCAGGCCCAAACCCGGGTCGTGGTGCTCTGGTGAGACAGCACTCAGAGAACTTGAGGTCTGTTCTCCGCGTGGGCACGTGTCTGGCAGGTGGGCCAGTCACGTCACCCGCTGTGCTCTAGCTGTGGTGTGTGTGACTTTTCCCCCACCCACCCCGGAGCCATGATGGTGACAATACTTGGGATCATGTTTATCATGTCACCTGGTTTCCTCCCCCGGAAAGAGTCCCCAGGGTACATGCAGTTGGCCCTGTTATGGCGATGGGCACTTGATCTAAAATGTCTTTGCTTGGCTTATGCAGGTGGCCGACAGGAATGAGTTCTGTCTCCTTTCCTGTTCCTGCCATGCTCATAAATTACCCTCTGCCTTTCTGGGAAAATAGCTTGTCCAACAGAAGAACATTTCAGATGCTAATTTGTGTTCCCCTGGAGTCTTGAAGGACTTCTCTTGGCTGATAGTTTTTCGAAAATGACTTGGGCGGAGGAGAATGTATCGTACGTAGATACAGTGAGAGCCACCTGTTCCCGGAAGGGGTTTCAAAACAGCGTGTCCTACACAGTCAATACCTTGCTACAGTGTGCCGTTGGTAAAGGTAGTAAGCATAAGGGTTGGCCTGAAGTCCGTAACAAACGAACCATTAAAGTCCTCCCTTGGGTATCAAGATGTTAGGAGCCCCTGTCCCTGCTTGTGCCAAACTGCGTTAGAACTAAAGCCCGTCAGATTCAAGGCTAGCCCTTTGCCCTGAGTATACAGGTGTGGCCGTGTTACCACATAGGCGACGTGTAGTTATTTCCTGGAGACTTTTGCTACATTTAGTTTAATTAAAGGCACGGCTTCTGGATAAACAGTCCGATGCAGTTTTGGATTATCTGGTGATGGATCTACATTTTTCCCATGACTTATGTAATTTCATGCCACAATTCACGTCTGGATCGATTCACACTCCTGTAAAACGGGTTAGAATTTATTTTATTTTTTTAATGTTTATTTATAGAGAAAGAGAGCAAGAGAGGGACAGAGAGAGAGGAGAGAGAGGATCCCAAGCAGGCTCCGCACTGTCAGCACAGAGCCTGATGTGGGGCTTGATCTCACAACCCTGTGATCATGACCAAGAGTCGGACGCTTAACCGACCGAGCCCCCCAGGCGTCCCCAAAGTGGGTTAGAATTTAAAGGCTACGATGAGCGTCTTAGAGGTTGAAGAAACTTACAAATGATCTTGCCCTGGGCTTTTCAAGCCTTTTCGACAGTGGCCCCCCAGTAACAAATACTACACGTCAGGTCTCTATCAAGCGCACGCAGGTAACGTCGGTACCTGTCTGTATCCGTTTACACCCGAAGTGTTTCACAAACCCCTGTTTTTTTCTATGGGCGACGTACTCGGTATAATGTCTTCCATTTGGTTTCATAGTGAAACAACAGCGACAAACAAACAAGGAAAAGAGTGCAGGTTGCTGGCCCCTGAATTTGTTTCCTAACTTCTGGACATTGATCTTGTGCCCACCTCGTCTGACGGAGGCCAGGGAAGGCCGTCGGACAGGGGACCAGTCTCTTGGCTGCTGGTTTAGTGCTCTTCCCACGATGCCATGCGGGCCTACTTATCAGGTTTCTCAAGAGGGGCGTGTATGTGTCTCACTCTGACAACTTAGGAGTCGCCCGATGCGGAAGCTGTTCGGTCCCTTCACGGCCTCCCGTCGGCGGCTCTCTCGTCCTCTGTGCTTCTTCTTCGGCCCCAGGTGGGTTCCCGCAGGAGGACTGTAAGCCTGTAAGTCAGTTGTGCGCGTCCCGCTTGCTTCCCCTCAGTACCCGGCCCGGTGCTGGCCTCCCTTCTCCCTCCTAATGCTCGCCCCCGGCCTCTTGAGCGTGCCCTCCTCCTGTGCCGGGAACGCTCCATCCTGACCGGGTCCTGATTGGATCCGGAGACCCTTTGTGTCCCTGGGCACCTGGTACCCCGCCCTGCCCTTCCCGTACTTTCTTACCACATCCTGTCATTTAACTGTATTCCCACCAAATTGGAAGTCTCTTGAGGGCAGGAGCTCTGTGTCCTCCTTATGCCCCACAATGCCTTAAAATAATGGCATACATTAAATATTTGTTTAACGACGGGGCGGGCGCCTGGGTGGCTCAGTTGGTTGAGCGACTTCAGCTCAGGTCACGATCTCATGGTTTATGAGTTCACGCCCTGCGTCGGGCTCTGTGCTGACGGCTCAGAGCCTGGAGCTTGCTTCAGGTTCTGTCTGTCTGTCTGTCTGTCTCTCTTTCTCTGCCCCTCCCCGACTCACACTGTCTCTCCCCCTCTCTCAAAAAGATGAATAAATGTTAAAAAAAAAAAATTTTTTTTAAATATTTGGTTAGTGAATGGCACATATGGGTGCCCCGTAAATAGATAAATGGGGTGAATTCAGTTTTTCCTAGGTTGGACTCTTAGGAGAAGGAGTTGGGTTTAATTTTCCCTCCAAAGTTTTCACATCCAAGGGTACCACCGTAGGGGGTCGTACGACGTACACGCGCTGTGTCCGTGACGTGGATGTCCTCGGGATGGCGAAGCGTCTGTGTGTTTTCTTCACCTGTATCCGCCCCCCGTGTGCGCTGTCCCGGGCTGCCCAGTGCTGGGCTGGGGACTTCCCGCGTAGACACTACCGAGGGCGCACGTGCCTGGGGTAGGTTAGCGGGGCCTCTAAGTGAGGAGCCGTGCGGCGGGCGGGCGAGTCTTCCAGAATAAAGGCTTCCGGAGGAAGGAAACTTGAAGCGAGCAGGGTGTTCGTTGCTGTTGGGCCAGCAGACGATTATTTTAAGCATTTGAACGTCGCTAGCAAAGGTGTGGAAGAGAAGCAGGTTCGCAGGATCCAGGAAGGGTGTGGACACAGCGTGAAGGAAGTCACGTGGCGTCCCGGTCCGTGGGCTGCTCTGAGGAGATGCCACAGCCTGGGTGGTCCTCGGGACCTCACGGTTTGTTCCTCACGCTTCTAGGGGCTGCGATCAGGGTGCCAGCGTGGTCGGGGTCCGGTGAGGACCCTCTTCCTGGTTGCAGGCTGCTGGCTTACGTATTTTCACTCGGCTCAAGGGACAAGGGACCGTTCGCGGCACAACCTCGCCAGAGGGCTCCACGCTCGTGACCCGACCGCCTTCCGGAGGACCCACCTCCTGACAGCGTCACTTTGGGGGTGCGGTTTCAACTTAGGAGTTTTGGGGAGGGGACTCGTGACTGTCTAGCCCCCCCCCCCCCCCCCCCCCCCGGCAGCCGGTGTGGGAACAGGGAGGGAAGGTGAGAACCTTCTACGAGTGAGGACCTGAGCGTGATCGACGGCTTGACGGTTAGGACGCGCGTGACGTTTGTGTTTTGAGGACGCGCCGTTGGGGAAACGCGTCGGGACCCCCTGGGGATACTCGCAGACGGGACACTGGAAGCCGGTGGCCTCCTTGGAAGGCGGTGTGTAACGAGCTGGGGGGTGGCTCCTCCATTGGCTCAGGTGGGCGGAGACAGAGGAGCCCCCTCGACACACGTCCCCGGGGCGGGGGTGGGGGGGTGGTCCTCGCGGACGTCGGCGTCGTAGGCTGTGCAGAAGTGGGACCCAGGGCTCAGGAAGGTGAGTCAAGCAGATAAGCCAGGGGATGGGGTGTGAGGCAGCCGGGAGCGTCTTCATCCGGAAGAACAGGAGGGGCACCTGCGCTCACCGTCGTCATTCACAGAAGTTGTGGGAACATTCGTCCGACGCGGAGCCTGTGGCGGAGCGAGGCATTTGGTGACAGAAACACCGACCCAATCAGAGAAAGCCAGTGCAGACAGAGACAGATGACGTCCGGTGACTGCGTGCAAATGGCTAATTAGGAAAGATAACGTTGCAGCCACACTCACTTCCTCTGCCGGCACACCATTAGCCGTTAAACGCACGTGTCGATGCGGGGCTCCGTAGGGTTCGCTCCCCTTGAGCATCCCTAACCGCAGACGCGTTCTTGCTTGCTTTTTTCTCCTTCTTTTTTTGGTGAAAGGTGGGGTAGAGTTTAGAGGCATTTCTAAAAAATTTTGTGAATGTTTTATTTTTGAGACAGAGAGAGACAGCGTGAGCAGGGGAGGGGGAGAGAGAGAGAGAGGGAGACACAGAATCCGAAGCAGGCTCCAGGCTCCGAGCCGTCAGCCCAGAGCCCGACGCGGGGCTCGAACCCACGGACCGCGAGATGGTGACCTGAGCCGAAGTCGGACTCAACCCACTGAGCCACCCAGGCGCCCCTAGAGGCGTTTTGAATATGTAACCAAGGGTTGCTGTTTTGTAACTTCTGTGTCTCTGATTCATAGGATCCGTAATTAGGAAATTGGTAGGTCCCGGGAAGGCTGTAGTGAGTGCCCTCGGGTGGTGGGGCCCTTGGAGAGCCCTGGCGGCTGGTTGTGAATGCTGTGTATCGTTTCGCCTCTCCGGGTGGGTCTCCCCTGGGAGCAGCAAAGCAGGCCCTTCCCCGGGCTGGGGAAATTGCGGACCTGACTTCTTTGTTCTTAAGCTTTGTCAGAGGGGATACTACGGTGCCGTTCGGGAAGGATGCTTCGGGTTTCTAGCTGGGCTTGACCGGGGACGAGGGGAACAGAATGTGTTACGGACGGTGTGTGACCTAAGGGGAAAGTGTAGTGGTATTTCTAGAAAGGGAGCAGAGCGTTGAAGGCAGCTAGTGTGGGAATATCCCTCTCAGAAGACCGTGACTCTTCAGAATAGATGCGTTGAAAAGTGCGTTTTGGGGTTTGCACAGCGCCTCTCACCTTGCTGTCTCGTCCCCTCTCCCTCCAAGTACACCTGCTCCACGCCCGGCCGTCCACGCCACCTTCCCACGCATCCGGCAGGGACGGTTTCTCTCCAGCCCAACCGGATTCGGAGCTTTGGGTCCGTGATTCACGATTATTCTCCACGGTTCTGTTTCACGGGCCTCACTTCCCTCTGGTGATCCCCTTGTGGAAGTCGTGACCAGCGACCGAACAGGCAGTCAGTCCTGGGCGTGTTCTCTCGGCCAGATGTGTTGGTTTGTACGTAGGGTGCCCTTGGAGGCTCGGGCCGGAAACCGTGATTTGTGTCTTTCCGTAAGGGCGGAGAAGGCCTTTCTGGAGAAGTCATTTGCAGGATACCACCCCGAGGTCACTTACGGTGCAGCCTTGGGGCGCCTGGGTGGCTCAGTTGGTTCAACATCTGACTCTTGATTTCAGCTCAGGTCATGACCTCACGGTTCGTGGGATCGAGTCCCGCGTCAGGCTCTGCGTCGGGTGTGGAGCCTGCTTGGGACTCTCTCCCTCCCTGTCCCGTCACTGCCTCCTCTCTGTCTCTCTCAGAATAAATGAAAATAAACTTGGAAGAAGCCTTCCCCTCCCGCTGCTCTCCTCCTCCCTGGATGCAGGACCTCTCCACCCTGTTCCGTGTCTGTAATCCCGCGTAAGACTCGGAGTCTGGCGTTCGGAACGGCGGCGAGAATTCTGGCTGCGTTCTGCTTGCGCCGCGCGGACGCTGTAAATCTCCAGGTGAAGAGGAAGCCTGGCGGGCAGGATCCAGAGTCTCAGCACAGATCCACGTAGGGCGTCACTAATCGGCTGTTCGAAGACTGCTTTCTTTTTCCGCATTGTTCTGAATAGCAGGCTTCCCGGTTTGTCTAAGAGATTTAATTTACAAAAGTTAGATAAGCGCAGAACCTTTTGAGCCGGGGAGATTCGTCCTGATCCCAGCTGTCCTTCTGGCCCATCATGTCACCTTGAACAAGGCGCCACACGCTTGGGTTTCCTGTTCCAAGAGAGAAAGAGAGAGAGAGGGAGAGAGAGCGGGCCCTGGGACTCTGCCAGCCAAGCTCCCGCCCCCTCTGGTTGTGGGGCTGGTGAGGCCCAGTCTCCACAGAGCCCCGGCCTCCACAGGGCTCACTCTCACAAAAGAGCACAGGCCTTGAAAAATAGCCCACAATTCACTTCTTAAAGCGGGTCAGTAGATCAGCGACGTCTTTGCCTTTCTGTGACCACGCGTGTGGGCTCCCACGGCAGGTGACAGGCGGTAGGAAGAGGGCCTCCCCTCCCTCCTGCCCTGCAGCTGCTGCCCCCCCCCCCCCCCCCCCCCCCGGGCTGCTGGGGACAAGTGGCCTGTGGCATGGACTAGGTTCTGAGCAGCCCCCGGGGCAGAGGAGAGTGGGCGGGCGCGGGTAGAGGAGGCAGGAGACACGGGCGAGCCTGTGTCGGCGTGGCTTGTGGGCGGCTCCTGTCAGAGGCCCCCGGCTTGAGGTGACTTCGTGATTCGTGTCTTCATTGAGGCGATTTACAGCCGCACCGATCCCTGGCTCCTTCCGTCATAGTAACGCAGCAAGGTTGTCTCAAGGGTGACCTGGAAAGGAATGTTCTCGCGAGTCTGAGCTCTCCCTGGGGCTTTTATGGTTAAGGGCAGAGGCTTTGGAGTCCGGCAGACCTGAGTCTGGATCCCGCTTGTGCCACCCTTAGCCGCGTGGCCTCGGGCAGGTTTCCCAAGCAGCGCGAGCCTCCGTGACAGGTGCAGTGGTAACAGTAACAGTAATAGCAAAGTAACAGCATGAACAGCGAGTGTTCTAGCACGGCGCCTTCCACGAGGGGAGGGCGCCACACGTGGGCCATTTTTATCGTTTACGCTCATCAATACAGTTATTAGAGCCGTACCGACCGAACGTTCAGATCTTGCTGAAGGCCAGGCACTCAGATCAGAAAGACCATTAAAGAAATTGCTTCCTTCCCCGCTCTCCGTAGACCTAAGGGCAACCCTGGCCGGGCCGGTGTGGACGCAGAGAAGGGCAGAGATGTTTCAGTTTGACGCTTTTCCACCCTTGTCCGTGGGAGACCGCGGGCACGGTGCAAACCCCCAGAGCACCAGACGCCCTCCCCCCCCCCCCCATTCCCCGTGTGCGGTGCTCTTTTGTCTGCACGCGTACCCGCGATCGAGGTCGCGTATGCACTCGGCACACGAAGACGTGAGCAACACGAGAGCAGCGCGGTTACGTGCACGTGGCCTGTCGGCATCTGTCATTGTGCTGCACCCCCCTTTTCTCGCGCCGACGGGAGACGACGCGCGCCCACGCGAGGAGACCCGGTGAGGCGGGTGATGTGGCGTCAGGCCGCTGGTGACCTCCTGGCGATGCGTCGTGGGAGGGAGGGTCGTCTGCCTCCGGATCGTGGTTGCCTGCCGGGATCCGGGGGCATTACTGGGCTCGGTGCCCAGGAGGAGGGCTCTTCGAACGCGCTCGTCTGGGCTCCGGGTGTCCTGTCGTAGCTCTGGGGGGGGGGGGTGCGTTGGGGTTCCGAATCCGACAGCGCCCCCCACCCCCCACCCCGGGGCGTCTGGGTGCCCGCAGGAGGACCGAACAGGAGAGGCAACTTTGCCTGTAACCCGGCACCCTGCGGTCCCTTGGCAAACCCTTCCTCTTCTCCCTCCCCCGGGCCGTTGGCAGGCCGCACTCGCGGGGTGTATGTTCCGGCTGGAACCGGAGACTTCTTGGGGCTTAGAGTCAGGGGTGGGGAGGAGGAGGAGAAGGTGAAAGCCGGCCCCCCGCCACCACCCAGGGCGGTCCGGTGGCTCTACACGAACGGGACGACCTCAGCGGGCAGTTGGCCTTCCCTTTCCCTCGAGCTTCCGCGGGACCCGAATCGCACACTTCCTTCGAAAATCCGAGCCCTCCCACGGGGCCTCGTCGCTCTGATTCCTGTCGAGTCTTCGAGGCTCTGTCTTGGAGCTCACACCATTGGCTCGCTTGAGAGCGCTCGAGGACCCTGGCACCGTGGTGAACCTGTTTCCAGAAAGTCCAGGTCGTGGCGCTTCGGCCCCCGGCCTGCTAGTCGACTGTCGCGTATCAGTGATTTGCCGAGTCACCGGGAAGAGCCAAGAGCGTGGCCGCAAGGTTACTTTTTAACGCAGTGCTGCTTCGGTTGTCCTGGGGGGAAAAAAGGAGCACAGAGAATCCCGTGGTGATTGTTAGTTTGTTTCTTTCGGCTCCGTTTCTCAGTGGTTAAAAATGAAGTCGGGGCGCCTGGGTGGCTCGGTCGGTTGAGCTGAGCTGAGCTGAGCGTCTGACTTCGGCTCAGGTCACGATCTCGCGGTTCGTGAGTTCGAGCTCCGCGTCGGGCTCTGTGCTGACAGCTCGGAGCCTGGAGCCTGCTTCCGATTCTGTACCTCTCTCTCTCTGCCCCTCCCCTGCTCACATTCTGTCTCTCTCTCTCTCTCTCTCTCTCTCTCAAAAATAAGTAAAGATTTAAAAAATTAAAAAAAAAAAAAGAAATCTGGGCAGTTCGGTTGGGGGAGGAGTGCGAAGGGAGCCTGTGTTCAGTGGGTTTCCAGACGTTAATTATAACTGCGAGCTAAGCCCTCTGCTAGTACGGTTAGTAATCAAGTGAGAGTTCCAACTTACCCAACACTATTTCTGGCGATTGTCGCGGACAGAACCAGACCGTGTGTCGTGAGGATTATAGTGCCTGCAAAGGTCTGTGTACAGGAGTTGTATATGCCGGTTTAACTTCAGTATTTTGATTTATCCCTCTTGTCATAAATAACCCAGAGATATTTCAAATTCCCTGTTTCTGGTTGCTGGGTTTTTTTTCAGTTTTTGAGTTTTATTTATTTTGGGGGGAGGGTGCAGAGAGAGAGAGAGAGGGAGAGAGAGAACCCCAAGCAGGCTCCACGCTGTCGGCACTGAGCCTGACTTGGGGCTTGATCTCGTGAACCTCAAGCTCATGACCTGAGCCGAAATCCAGAGTCAGATGCTTAACCGACTGAGCCACCTGGGCGCCCCTGAAGTAGTTTTTTGAGTGAACGTGCTGTCATGTATTTAATTGGATGAAATTAGTTTTTTGCACTCAAACTTCGAGAAAACCCCAGAAAGGACGTCATGACGAGAGGGCCGAAGATGGCAGGACTGTCACCATGAAGGCTTTCCCCGTGTCTGCCTCTGTCCCTGACGCCCAGCGGGAGCTGGCTGGCCTGGGGTCCCACCGCCCCTGGGCTGCACCCACGGGGGGCCCCGCCACCCCTCAGAGTCAGCGTACTGTAAACACAGCTCGTCACCACTCCGACCTCGTGTCACCCTGTGTTTTCCGGGTCCCCTTGGGTGCCTCGCTGTCCGTCGCACGTCTGGCCAGCCACACCTTGCTGCTGAGTCATCAGAGCTTGCTCGCCTGATCACGGTTGTCTGGGTCCCACCCATGGGGACGTCCCCGGAGCCTGCTCTCAGCACCCCCGCTTCCTCGTCGCTGGGCCCGTCCCTCACCCTCCCTGCCCTTCGCCACCGGCTGGGCTCCACAGCCCCCGCCGCGGCCACACCTTCTCTTGCATATGCTTTTCCTTGCAAGGGGCAGAAACCAAGGAAAAGCAGCCAACCCCATGATTCTGTAAACAGTATTTGATGAGAACACAGTACGTGTTTGGGAAAAGGGCAGAGAATGTAGAACGGAGCAGGGTGATGGGCGTCCCGGAGAGTGGGCGCCCACGGTGCGGTTTTCAAAGGTGAGAATGTGCTTCATCCGGAGAGCGACCTCTGGCCCCAAGCGCCAAGGGGTCAGCCCCGTGGCTCCGTGCAGGTGCAGGAAAGGCCAGGGGACGGAGGCCCTAAGGTTCGTGGAACATCAGGGAAGCCGGTGTGGCCGGAGCAGGGCCACGAGGCGTGCACAGTGGGGCCGTGAGGAGGGGGACACAGTGAAGGGGGGCGGTGGGGGTCCTACGGCGTGTAACGGGGGCCTCGGGGACAGAAGGGACCGGATTTGACGGGTGTCAGTGGTTCCGGGTGATTGTGTTGGTGATGAACAGAGGGCCCGGGTACCGGGGAGGGAGGAAGACGGGTTGGGACTCCCCTGGGGGATCGCGGGTTAGAGGCGATGGTGGCAGCAGACGTGGTGAGAAGGGCTCGGACCCGGGGTGCTCTTGTGCAGACAGACCACCGGCATTGGCTGAGCGCAGTGGGGACGGGAGGGGCGTGGACGAGTCCGAGGGTCTTGGCTGAGCAGCGGGAGGCCGGAGTCGCTCCTCACTGAGGTGGCCGGGGGCTGGCGTGGCTCCCAAGTGCCAAGGCTGGGCCGGGACTCCGGCTGTGGCATTGTCGCCTTTGAGATGCCCGTCAGACGTCCAGGGGGTCAAGTGGAGGGGCGACAGGGTGCGAGCCTGGACTTCGGGATGAATTTGGGAGTTGTCCCTTCCAAGGAGGAAAAGCCACGAAGCCAAAAGCAAATCGGAGAGAACGGGCATTTGTCTGGAAGAACCCTGCCTGTGCCCCTTGGCCTCCGAGGGAGCCCCACGTGGCAGGGTCAGAGGCTCCCCCGAGTGACCGGTGTCTCCTTGGGGGACAGCACCATGCCGTCCGGGGATGTGTGCTCTGCTTGGTGGCTGGTGGCTCCCAGGTCACGCTCTGTGCCTGGAGGCTGGACCCCCTTGGTGTCTTCCCAGCGCCCGTGTGGTTCCCCGCGGAAGGCGCTGCCCCCTCCTGGGTCCGGCCATCACCCCAGGGTGCCTTTGGTGCTGCAAGCCTCCTGGCTTCCCCAACTAGCTTCTGGAAAGCCTGACGCTGCTCCCCGGGACCAGCGTTTCACGGCGTGTAGGGCGTGAGAGCATCTTCGCTACCATCGCACGATCAGGTGTGGCAAAGACTGTGGTTTTGATTGCCGTGACGCCTGCTGCCTGCCTGTTGTCCCCACGTGTCCCCTCTGAGCTGAACGGGGGACGAGAGCTCCTTGGGGGCCTCCGTAGCACCCGCTCGCTCTGTGGCCCCTGCTTCCGTTGTCTGCGTTTTCCTCTTGTGTCCACGTTTACCAGGAGCTGCAAAGGTGACTCCTTAACACCCGGGACGGTTGGAACCTGAGGGTGTCGGGAGTGGCCTCTTCCACCCACAGTGTTTTCTGGCCAGGCTCGTTGAAAGGGCCGCCGCCTGTGTGCCTATGGAGATTGGACAGCTGGGCTCCCCGAGCTCTTTGCCCGGACCGCCCTTCTCCAGCCCGCACACCCCGCTGACCATCCCCCCTGCACCTGCGGACCGGACCCGTCGTCCCCACAAAGCCCGGGTCCCTTTCTCTGCTCCCACAGCTCTGACCATAGCTCGCTGGGTCTCATCACTGCTACCGAGAGCTCCTGGTTGGTTCTGACCACAGCTGACTCGTCTGCAGGAGCACGGTGTCCCTGGGGCGTCCGGGTGGCTCAGTCGGTTAAGCATCCGACTTCGGCTCGGGTGATGATCTCACGGTTTGTGGGTTCGAGCCCCGCGTCGGGCTCTGTGCTGACAGCTCGGAGCCCGGGACCTGCTTTGGATTCTGTGTCTCCCTCTCCCGCTGCCGCTCCCCCACTCAGGCTCTGTCTCTCTCTCTCTCTCTCTCAAACATAAATATTTAAAAAAAACCCACGTCCTTATCCCCCACCTTCGATGGTTATCAATATTCTGCCGTACCCGTGACACGCTTCTGTCCACACCCCTCCCCCACGTGATTATCACCTTCCTGTAGCTCTTCTTTATTGCGAGGAAAACTCCACACCATCGACATGCACAAATCCTATCCTCGCTGTCTGATTTCCCGGCAACCTCTTGCTGTCTGTATCAGCACTCAGACGTGGTGATGAGCCAGCCGCAGAACCGGGCTTACCTTGGTGCGTCGTGGGAGGCGTCCTGGCATTATTGGAGTATGGGTTGCAATACGAGAGTGGATCTCGGGGGGATATTAAATAGATTTAATACCAAATACGTATCAAAGGAAAGGTGCCGGAGTCTCGGCTACTGGTTTTCAACATCAGCGTCGTAAAGATTAGATAGAGAGACAGACAGACAGGCAGGCAGGCAGGAGGTACGGCCCATCTATTTGTAACGAGTGGGGTGCAGTGAAAAGATCACTGGTGGTCCGGAGCTAGGAGACGTGGCCCTGCTTAGGCACTGAGATGCACAGGCACGCGGTGCCTGGTCCTGTCCTGTCTTCGGGCCCCATTTTCTCTCTTCATAAACCAGAGGTTTGCTTGGATGTCAGTTTGGGTTTCGCCACGACTCCCCGAACCTCTTCTTTGTGTGGAGCAAATGTCATACGTTACGTAGTTCTAATCATCGCATCTGTAGGGCAGGGACTGTTGTTGTCTCCAGTTTAGAGATCGGAAAACCGAGGACCAGGAAAAGAGGGGCGACTTGACCAGGGTCACACGGAGTCGAGAGGTGAGCCGGGATTTGGACCCAGGCAGCCTGCCCCTGGAGCTCACGTTCTAAAATCAGACGGTGTTCTCTCCATCAGTGGGCTCCCAGGGTGATGGGCACTGAGCGTCTTGGAAGGTACTCAAGGCTGCACACTGCACACGTGGAAACAGCAGAACTTCTGTTTCTGTTCGTTATTATTTTTCAGTGTCTGCTTTTTTGCTTTAAATGTTCATAAGGTTTCATACAATGTTTTAAAAAATTTTTAATGTTTATTCTTTTTTTTTTAATTTTTTTTCTAATCTTTATTTATTTTTGAGACAGAGGGAGACATAGCATGAATGGGGGAGGGTCAGAGAGAGGGAGACACAGAATCTGAAACAGGCTCTAGGCTCTGAGCTGTCAGCTCAGAGCCCGACGCGGGGCTCGAACTCACGGACTGCGAGATCACGACCTGAGCCGAAGTCGGAGGCTTAACTGACTGAGCCACCCAGGCGCCCCATATTTATTTTTGACAGAGAGAGAGAGAGGGAGAGGGAGAGAGGGAGTATGGGTGGGGGAGGGGCAGAGAGAGAGGGAGACACAGAATCGGAAGCAGCCTCTAGGCTCTGAGTTGTCAGCCCAGAGCCCGGCGTGGGGCTCGAACTCGTGGACCGTGAGATCATGACCCGAGCTGAAGTCAGATGCCCAACCGACCGAGCCACCCAGGCACCCCAGGTTTCATACGATGCTTTAAAACACTCATATGTATAAATCTGTATTTGTACATGCATCGGATACATGTGATCATTTTTATTAAAAGACATTTTTTTATTTTTTTATTTTTGAGAGAGAGACAGCAAGGGAGAGAGAGAGAATCCCCAGCAGGCTCCACACTCTCAGCACGGAGCCTGATGTGGGGCTCAAACCCACAAACTGAGATCACGACCTGAGCTGAAACCAAGAGTCGGGCGCATAACCGACTGAGCCATCCAGGCGCCCCCATATGTGCTCATTTTTAGGAAGGAGAAAGCGTGGTGAAAAGTTTGGACACCGGTGGTCTAGACGCATACTGCTACGTAGTGTTTCTTGGACTTCTTCTCTTAGAATCACAGGATCTGAGCAGGCTGAGAAATTTAAATTTTTAGAATTTTCAACCTTACAATTTCCCTGACGTGTGTCAGGTGCTGGGCCAGATGCTTGGTACAATCTTTCATTGTTGTTAGGTCTTTTCTAGTACAGAAAAAAAAAACCCTTCCATTTGCATTTAAAAGATGACTTTGAATACCCTTGGAGAGACTTCCCCCCGTGGAATTCTGTACTTGTGTCTAGCAGTATTCTGAAGACACAAAATGTCTCCTGAACCTTTGGAAATCAGCTGAAAGGAAGAAAAGAAAAAAGGATTTGAAAAAGAGGGGCGCGTGGGGGGCTCAGTCGGTCAAGCGTTCAACTTCGGCTCAGGTCACGATCTCGCGGTTGGTGAGTTCGAGCCCCGGGTCGGGCTCTGTGCCGACAGCTCGGAGCCTGGAGCCTGCTTCGGATCCTGTGTCTGCCCCTCTCTCTGCCCCTCCCCGGCTCCTGCTCTGTCTCTCCCCTTCTCTCAAAAATAAACAAACGTGAGAAAATTTTATTAGAAAAAGATTTTCAGAATAGCACCCTGCCTTTCTGAAGGGTGTTGTACCCTCCTGGGCGCTTTTCTGTGTGCCCTCTCTGGTCCCGAGAAGCGTTTTGGGAGAAAGGGACTGTCATTTGCACTCGGGGCGCTAGTACAAGGAGGTTTAGGGAGAGTGAGTGGTCTGCAGTAGCCCGGGGGCTGCGAAGCGGCCGAGGGCCAGGTGTCAGTGTCTTTGTCGGGATGGTCAGATTCCTTCCAGCGCGGCCTCTCTGAATGTGCCGCGGCCTGGGCACTCTTACAGCTTGCTCTCCGGCGATGATGTCCGTCGTCCTGTACGGATGGTCCAGCAACGCGGGCTTTCCACATTTTACGTTTTTTTTTTTTTTTTTTTTTTTAGCACATTGGCTTCTATCTCTCGTTCCTGTGTTCCTGTGTTTATTGTCCTTCCTGAGACTGGCTCTAAAGAGCCATCATGACCTATTTTAATAACACGGAACAGGGTTTTATTCCTGAGCCTTTCAAGTCGGACCCGTTTCCCCTACTGAGCTGCAGGGTTTGTGTTTGCGGACGGGGAGTGAAAAGTCCTTGCGAATCCACCTTGCGAAGCACCTTGGCGTGCTTTGGGCTCGACAGAGAACCTCAGAAAGGCGTCCGGATGGAGCCCACCCCGAGGATACAGGGTGGTCCTCGTCCCCGGCTGCCCGAAGCCTAGTGCTAGGCAGGTCTCAGCAAGGGCTCTTCCGCCTAATCCCAGACGAGCCTCTTGACATGTTCCTGTCTCAACGGGCAGGGGACAGCAAGTGACGTAAGTCCTTGGAAACCTCTCCACTTTGCGGGTTCTTACCAAGGCGCGAAAGCGACAGGGTCTTTGCAAGCCGACAGCGAGAGGGGCGCAGGCAGCAGAAGACTGAAGTTTGGAACGTGTGCAGGTGTCTTGCCAGAGTGGACCCCGATGTCAGGTGCCATTCGTAAGGGAAATCGTCTTTCCCCCCCTCCCCCAGCCCCCCACCCCACAGGAGTTTAGTTTTCCGGAATTATAGCCGGAGACGTTAGGGGGCAAGATTGTTCATCTAGTTAGCTGTGCTGTGCCCGGTAAAGCCCGTGATGTCTATCAGTGGATTTGAAGGCTTCGGCCCCTCCCTTGCCAGGGAAGCCATTCGAGTGTGTGGTCGCACGATCCTTGGGAGGGACGTGAGGATTGGGGGACTCCGGCGGGTCCCCGTGTCAGTCCACGGTGCCGGGAGACACATTTATTCATCCACAGCAAGAGAAGAACAATAAGGACAGCGGTGGTGTCTCAGAGCCAGGCGTGTTTAATGGGTCCAATATTGCTGAGATTTGTGCCGCTCCCACATTTCGTTGTCAAAATCACCTTCCACGCCATTTTATTTGGCAGACTAAATCGTCTCCCTGTCTCGTTGGAGGAGGGAAGGAAGGGGCAGCCTGGCCGGTGTGTGGAAGCTAGAAAAGTCCAGATCTAGTCAGTTAGTCTAGGTCATGCTTGATTCAAGAATTTCTTTATTCTTAAAAAAAAAAAAACTTTGCTACCTTCAAGTGCAAAATTTGCTCACCGTCGTAGGTTCTTGGTATATTTTCACGACTCGCTGCTAATTATTTAGCTTTTGTGTTTGCTTTAGTAATATAAAGTAAACATCCCAAAGCTTTCCCTCAGAGAAGAGCTGGGGAAGTGATAGGACTTCCTATCATAGGACTGGGGAAACCTCGGACCGTGTGGTCCTCTCTGTCTCCCCCTTAACTCCCGCCAACCCCCTCCAATCCCCAGGTAGCCGGCCGCCTGAATCCTGGATTTATCTTTGCCGGTGGTTCCTTGACTACTGGCAGCCATTCAGGCTCAAATGTTGTCTGGATGAATAACTGAATTCATACCTGGAAATCACCGGTTGAATCCTTCTAAGGACAACTTTTTTCTGTGGTTAAGCTCAACTCTTAACTTTTTCTCTTCCCTGTCCTAATTCTTGGTTCGCCGTTGCGTTGAACAACCGTGCACTTGGAAACCACTAGTCAGGTACGCTCCCTCGGGGCAAAGCTCGTCTCGGACTTCCCTCCAGAATGGAACGCCAGGTACAGCCTCAGCGAGTGCTGGTGCCTAATCATCTCTTTTTGCAGGCTCAGTACCCCCGGTTCTTTCGACCCTTCACGGTTGTGGTGGTCCTCCCTGAATGTGTTCTGGTTTAGCGACATCTCTGAGACTTGACCGCAGGGCAGGGTGATGGCCCTGTCGCTCCCGTGGCCTGGACTCCCCAGTTAATGCGGCTCGCTGCTGCGTATGCATGCGTTTCTGAAAGTAGGAGATAGAGTGGAGTGGTAAGACTTTCATGTTATAGGGAAGCTTTGATTCACTGAGAGTTCATTAAAAAAATAACGTCCTAGTCGTATCTCAGTTTTCAAGGAGTCTTTTTTTTTTTTTTTTTGGTCCATTGAGGCATTTTATTTGTATGTACGTGTTACCTCCCTAGAGGAGGAATCCCAGGATTTTCCCTCCTGCGTGTTTTCGTCCGGCTTCTTCATGGTCCGTGATGCCAGCTGAGGCTGTCAGTTCAACGAAACCAGACTGGTGGCACGGGACCAGACGATTACGCGGTTTTTCTAGATCCTGGAGTCGTACGGCAGACCGGGGGCGGCTCGCCCCATACGTGTTTCACCTGCTGCCTTGTGGGGTTCCCAGCGGTTTTCCCAGCTCTGTGAGCATCGGTGACCCCAAGCTCCCCAGTGTAACCGTGCTCCATCACCAGGGCCGGAAACCGGACGCTGACTTCGGAGCACGACCTGGTGAGAACCTGGCGTCTGCCTCTCTTTTCGGCGTTGGTGATGCTCCTGAGAGCGTCTGCCAGGACCCTCATGCGCACCCTTACGGGGGCCCCGAAGGATGGCGGGAAGAGCAAACAGTCTTTAAAACACATTTATTTGTGGCTTTTCATACACGTTCTTGAAGTGCTCTCTTTCTTCCTTCGTGATGGAACATAGCCTCTGTCGGCCGGAGGCCGGTGAGCATTTGATGGTGGGAAACACCAAAAACAAAACCAAGAGCCCTCCCAAAGCCCTGGTACCTCTGATACTTTTCATCTTTGCCTTGACCACGGGGCTAAGTTTTAGTAGTTCTGTTTTTCCCGTCGTCCATTCGCTTGGTAAACTAAGAGCGAGACGCACTTAAACAGTGATTTTTAAAATCTTTGTCGTCCCGAAGAACTTAGGATGCCCTCGAGCCGAGTTCCCACACGGTTGCAGTAACACAGTCGGGGGGTTTCACGAGTCTGCAGAGCCGGTGGCCCGACGGGGCGCTCCGGTGGCACATCACCGTCGTGTGGTGCGTGCACTGTGACGCCGGCTCGTCCGGAAGGTGGGCTGGGCTGGGAGAGCAGGGGTTTCTGGGGTCGGCCGATGCTACCGTCCCGACAGCCCCCTCAGAATTGCGCCTCGCTCGAAGCTTTGGATCGCTTCCAACGCCCTCCCCTCAAGTCAGCTGGTTTGCTGTGCATGTGGACTCTTTCACATGAGGCCTCAGGCCTGCGCTGCGGCTGTCTTTGAGACCAGCTTTGAAGATTCTAAACGTCGTCTTGTAATTTCAGGCCCCGCGCTTGGCCCGCCAGTATCTCCTTGCCGCTGACCTTATTAATATTCAGTCTTGGTTTTGAGATCAGATTCTTAAATGTAATTACCGTAGATTAGCAGCTGGTGACTTGGAGGACGGTGGCTTCGTTCCAGGGCGATGGTGTCACCCTGCGTCTGCCGGAGGCGCGGCCGGTTTGTGAAGGGCGCGGTGAGGGCAGAGAAACTTCGCTGGTCAGTCCCGGGCGTGCCTGTGTTTCGTCCCGCTGACGGCTGTGACCTGTGCGGTGTGTAGGACCAGCCCCCCTCCTCGTCTTTGTGAAGGAAGGGTGTGTTTGGGGAAGTCCCGGAGAACGTGTCCCGGTAACAAATACGGCGAGGGTCACTGCCGGCACCGGGTCCTGCCGACGCGCCAGCGAGAAACGTAGACAGGACGACGTGAGACGTGAGTGACATCCTCACGACGGAACTTAACGTTTTGACTCAAGCGATACGTGTGCCTAGAGTGGTAATAAACAGGGGAGATTATGACAAAAGCCACCGACTCCCCAGCACCCAGGAACGACCTTGGACAGCACTTTGATTTTCTGCCGTGAAACACAAGGATTCTTCTCCATTATCCACTCCTGCTGACTTCCTTTTGCCGTTTCCAGCGTTTGCTGGTTCTTTGGCCTCCGTTGGCCGTGTTTGTGATCGTGGGTAAGAAGCTTCCGCTCCAGCCCAGCCCCGTCCGCTCAGTGAGCCCGTGAGCCGGCCCGTCTCCACATGCCCCCTGCCAGCCAGGCTCTCACCGAGGGCCAGGGTCTGCTTGCGTAGCGCCCTCCTGCCATGGCCCCTGGTACCCTGGCCTGCAGGCCCCCCTCTGCCTCTCGAGGTCCCCGTCTCTTTGTCTAGTTCGTTTGACATCCCGGGACATCTCTTTGGCTTGGTGCTGTAGCCTCTGAGTTAGATTTTCTGTGTTAGCATTATGTGTCTTTTGTCTCTTGGTTCACGGTTAGCCTTTGACTTTCCTTTTTCAGAGCACCCTGTTCTTGTTTTATGGATGTGTGTTCTCAGATCCATCAGTATCCCTGCTCTTTTGGTATCCCTTTTTTTTTTCTTTTAAGTCCTAAAAGCTGGCCCCTCACTTGTCTGTTCGTGTGAGGCTCGCACTTGGGGCTCCAGTGCCCCCCG
Organism: Panthera leo; assembly: GCF_018350215.1. Lineage (NCBI taxonomy): Eukaryota > Metazoa > Chordata > Mammalia > Carnivora > Felidae > Panthera > Panthera leo. The sequence goes on from NC_056684.1 coordinate 1,820,093, forward strand.
TTTTCCTGGTGTGTTGGGTAGTGTCTCTCAGCAATTAGGAGCTTGGTCTCTGCCTCAGACTCAGGTTGAATCCTCGCCATACCTTTTCCTGCATGGAAAGCACTTTCGTCATGACGACGGCAGCTGCCAGCCAGACGTGTTGAGGTTAGATGAGTCTGTAGCCGCCAAGGTGTTAGAATTGTGCCGGCTCAGCAGCGAATGCTCAGCACGTGTCTGCTGCCCTGACCGCTGTGTCTGGTGCTCTGTGAGAACTGGGTCGTCGGGTTGGGTGTCCTCGTGTGGCATGAGCAGATCTGTCCCTCCCTCCCGTGGCCTCTCCCCGAGAGGGAAGGCAGCCTGGGCATGTTCCCTGAGATGCACATTCTGTTCGCAGGTGGAAGGAGGCCCCGGGGTCAGGACGGGGATGAGTTCACTCAAGGGCAGGACCCAGAAGTCTCGCTCACCCCAGGGGGCCTTAGGGTCTGGCGGGGGGGAGGGGCGGATCTGTGCGATTCCCTATTTTTAGCTCTGTGCCAGTTTTGAGCCTGAAGCCGTCCGGTGATCCCCGCGGCTCCCAGTTTCCCCGCAGTGTCCTCTCTCCCGGACAACTTTATCCACTCGCTTTCATCCGTCAACAATCGCCACTCCCCTTCTGTGCCCTGGAAAGGCGCCGAAATCTCTTGTCCTCTGATTCTGCCCCATCCTCCCGTCCTCTCTGCCCTGGTGGGCTTGGTCCTTTCTGGACTCACGTGTTTCTTCTTCAGTGGGGTTTGAGGGCAGGCGGCTGGGAAGCAAGTATCAAATGGGCTGGGCCCTCGTTTTGACCTAGTGGTCAGACGGATCTTAAATTACTGCTTCATAAACCAGTATTTCTTCTTCTTTTTTTAAAATTTATTTTCTAATGTTTATTTTCTATTTTTGAGAGAGAGACAGAGCACAAGCAGGGGAGGTCAGAGAGAGAGGGAGGCACAGAATCCGAAGCAAGCTCCAGGCTCTGAGCTGTCAGCACAGAGCCTGACACGGGGGCTTGAACTCACGAACCATAAAATCATGACCTGAGCCAAAGTCGGACGCTCAACCGAGTGAGCCTCCCCAGTCGCCCCGCGAACCAATATTTTGCTGTGAACTGTCGAGGTCATCATGTGTGCTGGTGACCAGGGCCGCCCTGGGCACGGCCTGCACTCCGTACGGGGAGACCTTCCTGGGTTTCGTAGGGTGGAATCCCTTGCAGTCTGACTTGCTGTCCAATGATGCAGGGACGGGCAGGATCCTGCCGTTAGGGCTTCTGCTCCTCGTGTCTTTAGGAATGCCGCAATCCAGCGAGAATTCACCACGGGTCGCCTTGGGGACCCCACATCCCCCTCTTGATGGGGGTCCAGAGTGGAGCACACAGAGCCAGACGCACCAAATGACTGTCAAGAGACACTTCGTTAACGTTCAGTGAGAAATCTTAGGGGAGGTGGGTATTTGCACGGTCTCTGTAGGCAAAACCCCAGAGAAGCCGTGTCGCCGAGGGTTCCTCAGGGCGTCGGGAGCCCCCACAGAGGAGATGCTGTTACTTCGAGTGGTGGATAACACGAGTTCCTTCTGATCCCAAAAGCGGGCCAGCTGGAGAGTCACCGGTCGGGGAGGCCCGTCCCCTCGGTGCTGCTCGGGCCTTCGAGCAAAGTTCGTTTTACGTGATTTTTAAAATAAGGCGTTGGAAAGTATTCTGCGTATCGTGCTCTAAGGGAGTTTAAACTATAACAAAAGTCAAGGGCTTAAAATAGGGTGACGCTGGGGGCTTTTGGGAAACCGAGGGGCCCAGGGAGGTGGGCATCTGGCATTTGTGGGGCGCTCACGGTGCCGTGCGGGGCACCTGGTCTCCTGTCCCTCAGCCTCTCTGAGCTCAGGTGGGCCAGGGGGCCGGGGGGCCAGACCGCCCACGGGCAGTGAGCCCAGCCGCCGAGTGTGGGCCCCGCGTTGGGCTCCCGGGCTGGCCCTCCCAGCCACAGCCGTGGATGCTGGTTCTGGAGGACATCGCTCGTGGGGACCGTCAGCTGGCAGGGCCCCTCCTCCAGCCCAGACTGCAGGGGCAGGTCCCGAGCCGAGGAAGACAAGCCAGCAGCCCACGGGACAGACGGCAGGCCACGCGAGCTTGACCCACGTCGGGGTTCAAGGCAGGAGGTTGGTGGACATTGACCTGCGGCAGGTGGTTCTGAGAAGCAGTTCTTGTTCCACAGTTATTGGGAGTTTTCCCAGCCAGGTGGACATTTGGGATAAGTTTGACTTGTCACAGAGTCAAGCGATAGCCCTGAAGTGAGGTCAGGTTTCGATTATCTGGGACTCTCGGGGCCTCCATTCACTCGGAAGGCCTTTGGTTGGCGCGTAAGGCGCTGTTCAGACAGGAGCCCGGCAGGAAGCCACGGCCCGGGGCCAGCGCGGCCTGGCGTGTGTTGCTTAAAGTACCAAAGCCGATAGCCATTTGCGACGAAGTCTTTCTCAACGTTTTACGTAATCCTTTTCTGTCCTAGGCGGAAAATACATTGAGGAGCCGGGGTCATCACTGTGGAAGTTGGGTTTCGGACCACGTAGTGATTTTTGACCGATTTGTGTCTCGCCGTGAATCATCCGTGAAGCATAAAGGGAGATACGTTACAGTAAGGGAAAAATAAAAACATGGCCGGAAACATAAAACGGAGCCGGAAGCGGGGTTTAGAAGTGCCTTCCACAGGGACGGCGTGGCCCCCGCTCCGTGGGTCTGTGGGGGTCATGGACACCCTGCCCTAGGCTCGCTGGAGTGCTTGCTTTATTATTCCTTATTATTATTCCTTCACATCGTTTTCTTCACATTATTATTATTATTATTCCTTCACGTTATTATTCCTTCACATCGTTTTCTTCTTGTTTTGAGTAGAATTTGAGGGGGAGAATAGAGACACATGCCTTTCCTTTCCCCATTTGTGTTATAAGTGCCGTTATTGGTCTTTTAAATCTCGTGCCGAGCAGTCTTCCCTTGTTAGCTGAGTTATGCAACCCCCCATGATGATGTTTTTGTCCTCCGGTTTCTTGGAGGATGACCAGAGTCAGCCTCGGCACCGGCAGGAGGAGGCGCCCCCGCTACAAAGGGCACGTGTCTCGGCCGCGCCTGGAGTGCGTGGGGGTTTCGCTCGGAGGTGTGGGTGCCCGCTGGGTGCCGGGCTCTGTCCGGCGGGGGACACAAGAAGGAACACAGCGTAGCCGACCGAAACCTGCCCCCGGTACTCACCGTATCTGCCCAGGAAGTCTTCTCTGCAGTTTCCGAGAATTAACAGACCCTCGGAAGAGAGGGGGTCTGCGGGCTTTTGTCCCTTGGACGCTGAGAGTGTGGGGCTCTGGCCGACGTGGCAGGTGGAGAATTCCGCTGCCCGCTGTTAGCAGGTGGGGGCGTCCGCCTGTGCGTTAGGCTCTGGCGCCTTGTATTCTAGGTTAACGTCGGTGTCGACTTGGATATTTTGACGGCCGTGATGATGCTGATGGTGATGGTGATGATTTTATTATCGTTTTGCCTTTGAACACCCACACACTTGTCTCTTTTACCTGGCCTGTCGTTGGGGTTTTGACTTCTCCTTGATTTAGGAGTTGTGTGGAAAGTTTTTTCTGTTTTTCTTTTTGTTTTTAATTTTAAGATTGTCCCTCCTCTCTTGGTTAATTGCAGAATTTGTAGGATCTTTCTATATGTCTTGTGATTTTTCTCTGATCACCTGTTCTGGTGCTTTGCTGTTTATAGACGTTGAGTGTGGAGTGAGGGGTGGGGTCGGCAGGCCTCCCGTGCTCTGGACTCACCCTGGCCGCCAAGGGACAGAGGGGCTGTTGGGGGAGGCGTGGAGACGGGGGGCTCAGGGCCGAGGGGCTCAGCTTTGGAGTCAGGCATCTGATGTGGCCTCAGAGCCGGGCTGTGGCCCCTGCCGGATCGGTGGCCTCGTGTAATTCACCTAGCTGCCGGCAACTTTAAAGAAATGGCTAGTAGCTCCTGGCAGGTTGTTAGAATCAGAGACAAGGTAGGTGGAGTGGAAGTGTGTCCTCCTCTTCGGGAGCTGCCCCCCCCCCCCCCAGTGGTTCCTTGCTGTTGTGCATAAGCAGGGGAGACCCAGCCTTCCCCAGAGGGAACACCTCTGGTCTGGCCTGATGGGTGTGATTTCTGACCTGGGAGGGTTGAGCCTGTGGGAGCAAGTGCCCGGGACGAGGGGGGGGGGCCAGCAGAGGCAGGTGTGGGCCTCATCCCCTTGGAAAGTGAGTTCACGGGCCCTGAGCCCACGAATCACAAATCCTGGCTCCTATGCCCCATGAACGTGGCTAGAGGCATTGAACACGACGGGACGTCGGCACTGGGGTGATTTACTGGTCTCCAGATTTCCGGTCCGTTGAGTGAGGGGAGCGTGTTAGGCCCGGGTCTGCCTCTGCCAGACTCACAGTCAGGCATTCCTATTTTAGCATAAAACCAGTCTATATAACCAGACCACGAGCGTGTAACCCCACGAGGACAAAACCCAAACCCTCCTTGTTCATTCTTGCACTCTGGGAAATATGTGATTCCTTTCTCTCTCTCTCTGATGCCCGGGAAGCCCCCAGAGAGAAAGCGGTCAGCGTGTGTGTGTGCAACCAGCAGGGCAAAAAAAGAAAAAAAAAGAAAGAAAAAAAAAGCTCAGCTGAGATACTTCCTCTGTAATACTTGGTTCCGATACTCAGAGTTATGGAAACATGTAACCTTGCTCATCAATTTTGCTTTATGCCAAAGAAGTGAGGTTTAGATTATAATGAGTATTCATGTTTTCCTAAACATTTTGGCCATATTGTTTCACTTTTTTTTTAATTTGAAGAATTCTAATACATTGTAGAGGAAGGTGACAATAGGCTTTTTTTCCAAGGTAGAAATACAAATAGACCTTTCGTATTGAAGACATTTAACGTTAGTACTTTATAGAAGATTTTGTATCGTTTTGATTTCTTTCAAGTTTTGATGAAAAACACAATTCTTTTTTTTTTTTAATTTTTTTTTTTGACAGAGAGAGAGAGAGAGACAAAGCATGAGCGGGGGAGGGGCAGAGAGAGAGGGGGACACAGAATCCGAAACAGGCTCCAGGCCCCGAGCCATCAGCACAGAGCCCGAAGTGGGGCTCGAAACCACGAACCGTGAGATCATGACCTGAGCCGAAGTCTGACGCTCAACCGACTGAGCCACCCAGGCGCCCCTTTTTTAAATTTTTTTTTTTTTTGAAAAACACCATTCTTGACTAACTTTGAAAATCTGCAGTAAAAATCCCCCTTTTCTGAATTGACTTGCTTTGAGGGAAATTCACAAACCGTGGGTCAATTGTGAGCAGGCAGTCGGATGAATTAGGAATATTCAGGCAGGAACATCCTAGGGCAGAAGAAAGGGATTAGGAAGTTCAGCAGGTTCTGGTGCCGGTTGGCGTCCTGGAGCGAATCTGCGAGGCGGGGACTGAGGTCCGGGGGGCTCCGGAGGAAGGGCGAGCCAGCAGGCCAGCCGGCCGCAGCGCTGGTAACAGCTGGGGTGGGGGAGAGTCAGGTGAGCACCCTCAGCCGACGCGGGAGGTTCTAGACCAGCCTCGGGCCGACGCGGGAGGTTCTAGACCGGCCTCGGGCCGACGCGGCAGGTTCTAGACCGGCCTCGCGCCGGCGCGGCAGGTTCTAGACCGGCCTCGCGCCGGCGCGGCAGGTTCTAGACCGGCCTCGGGCCGACGCGGGCAGGTTCTAGACCGGCCTCGCGCCGACGCGGGCAGGTTCTAGACCGGCCTCGCGCCGACGCGGGCAGGTTCTAGACCGGCCTCGCGCCGACGCGGGCAGGTTCTAGACCGGCCTCGCGCCGACGCGGGCAGGTTCTAGACCGGCCTCGCGCCGACGCGGCAGGTTCTAGATCGGCCTCGGGCCGGCGCGGCAGGTTCTAGATCGGCCTCGCGCCGGCGCGGCAGGTTCTAGACCGGCCTCGCGCCGGCGCGGCAGGTTCTAGATCGGCCTCGCCCAGCAGAGCGGAATCCACCTGCGCTCAGAACAAAGAAGAGAGCTCAGTCCAGCAGCGAAGTCCCGGGAGCGTGGCCCGAGTTAGCGGGACCCCCAGTGCGTCTGACCCACTACTGTGCTTGGCAAAGCCTTCCTGTCTCTCAGCATCTCGACCCCAGCCTCCGCAGTGGCCCCGAAGTCCCCCGTGCCACAGAACGCGTGGGCTCCCCCGCCGCGGCCTGGCCTGCCCCCCGAGTGCCCGCTGGGCGGATGGAGAGGGAGGTGTCCACCGCAGGCCCCGGGGTGCGCGTGATACACGCGTCTGGGGGTGTCGCCGTCTGACGTGTCGGCAGCGGCACGGCGGTTTCATTCCAGAGCGAGCACCTGCTCCCTGTCCGTCCCCGTTGGGAGCGTCACCGGCGTTGCACCTTGCACGAGACCCCTCTCTGTCCGAAAGGACCAGCGTGGCGCGTCCTGCCGGAGAAGAGCCACGGCCACGGCAGGGAACACGTGAGGCGCCCACGGGCCGAGAGCAGGGACGCAAACCCGGGCCTGAGGGCTCGCGGGCTCCTCCTCTCAGCTCAGGGCACACGTCTCCGGCCGGTGTTGTCTGCAGGAGGTGCCGGGTCCCCTGTGTCTCCGACCGCGTCTCTGGTGCCTGTGGGACACGCCGGGGACGGGGCCGTGGCGATACGGAGACACGGCCCGCGAAGCGTGTGGGTGGGACGCGGCGAGCCGGGCGCTTCTGAATTACTCGTGTCCTGGCACACAGTGTTCTTAGCGGCCAGATAAAGGCTTCCGGCTTACGATAAACAGGACGGAGCTTTTGCTTCCTTGTGTTTGTGTGCTGCATAGTATTTTAATTAAAATATCCCGTGGAAGTTACCTCGAGGCCTCATTTTAGCCTGACTTGGGTAGGAAGTGAGGGCCCCACGTGGGCGACGCCTCGGAGTCACGCAGCTGGGGGTGCTGCCGGCAGTCTGGGTGGCTGGGCCCGGCTCCAGGGTCCCCAGGCCCCCGTCCTCGACGGCCCGGGGCGCGTTTCGGAGTGCGGCCAACCTCTTTCACAAGTGCCCTTGAGTGGCCAGATACAGAAATTGGAATTCCGTCACGGTTTTAGTCGCATGATGGGTGCTGCAGAAGCAAGCCGTCTCTGCCTTTCCACGCTCTGCTCTGCCTTCTGTGATGACCCTGGGGGACTCCTTTTATCTCCAGAAGAACAAGAGGACAGTGGAGTCCTTGGACTGTACTAGGGAGTGGTTTTCCTTTGTTTTTGCTCAGAAAAAAAAAATCCAGGCAAAGTGGAGAGCTGGTGGGAAGGAGAACACGTTCTTGGGGGGGCAATGAGGTCAAAGTTATGTTTAAATGAAATAGAGGTGTCACGTAGATCACCCCTGGACTTCCCTGAAGTCTGTACCTCCCCTCTGAGAAAGATCGCGGGTAGAAGACGTTGCTAGATCTGTAGAACACCGCGTTGGTGAGGTGCCTGTGAAGCATCGCTGGCACATTTTAAGGCATTTTAATGCCTTTGGGTTTTAGACATTTTGCAGGTAAAAAAACAAGTTTTAGGGGCGCCTGGGTGGCTTGGTCATTTGGGCATCCGACTTCGGCTCAGGTCGTGATCTCACGGTCCGTGAGTTCGAGCCCCACGTCGGGCTCTGTGCTGACGGCTCGGAGCCTGGAGCCTGCTTCGGATTCTGGGTCTCCCTCTCTCTCTCTGCCCTTCTTCTACTCGTGCTCTGTCTCCCTCTCTCTCAAAAATAAATAAACACGAAAAATTTGTTTTAATTTTAAGGGGCTCCTAGGTGGCTCAGTTGATTAAACGTCCGACATTGGCTCAGGTCATGATCTATGGTTCGTGAGTTCGAGCCCCGCATCGGGCTCTGTGGTGATGGCTCGGAGCCTGGAGCTGCTTCGGATTCTGTGCCTCCCCCTCTGTCTGCCCCTCCCCCGCTCACGCTCTGTTTCTCTCCATCAAAAAAAGAATAAGCGTTAAAAAAAAAATAAAAAAACAAGTTTTACCCTTTATTACTCTGTTATTTACTATTTATTGTTTCTACTCTTACAGTAAAAAGTCACTTGGAATCCCAGGAGGGCCGGAGTATTCCTTTGTGCTCTTTCAAAAGGGAATAATTGGTCAGATTTAAGAAGAATGTTCCCCCCTTTTTTCTTCCTTTTATTATGATTAAACATACCTGAATTAAATTTACCATTTCAGCCACTTACAAGTGTACGTTTTTGTGGCTTTGAGAACATTCACACGGTTGTGCACTTGTCCCCACCATCCGTCTCCAGAACTGTTCGTGATCCCCGACGGAAACTGTTCCCATGAAACAGAATGTTCGCTCTGTTTTAAGTTTATTTATTTTGAGAGTGAGAGAAAACGCATGTGGGGGGGGGAGGGGGCAGAGAGAAAGAGGGTGAATTCTAAGCAGGCTCCTCACTGTCCGCACAGAGCCCGACGCGGTGCTCGAACCCACGAGGTGATCGTGGCCTGAGCCAAGTCAAGAGGCGGACACTTAACCAGCTGAGCCACCCAGGTGCCCCAGAATGTCCACTTCTAAAGCACCATTTGCTGGGCCGTCTGGGTGGCCCCGTCGGTTAGGCACTCGACCCTTGGTTTCAGCTCAGCTCATGATCTCACTGTGAGTTCAAGCCCCACGTGTGGCTCTGTGCTGACAGCACAGAGCCTGCGTGGGATTCTCTGTCTCCCTCTCTCCCTCTCTCTGCCTCTTCCCCACTCATGCTCTCTCTCTCTCTATCTCAAAATAAATAAACTTAAAATAACATAAGACAAAGCGCCACTCGCTGCAACTGAAACGCCCAGGTCAGTGCTGTGGACGTCCTGATTCCAGCCCGCATTACCTCTGCGCTGAAGGCGGTGGTAACTAACACCACGGGGCGGCCGTGTCCCAGCCCCGTCGGGCAGACGCCCCGTCACACATGGGGGGGCGGGGGGCAGGCGATCCCTGAACAGGTTGGCAGACACGGAGCAGACTGACCCGTCACACGGGCCTGCCCCCTCCAAACCCATGCCACACCCACGAAGGGATGATTCTGCCAGCCTGGGTGCGGTTCCCGGGCATCCTCCTCCTTCCTTCACCTGCGCCCATGTTCCGGAGCCGTAAGGTGGCCGCTGCCTTGATAATTACAACTGGGGGTTAAGTCGGTAACCACTCAAAGCTTTAGTCCCATGATCTGTAAAATAAAGTGATCCGTCTGTACCACCTCCGGGGGCCTTTCCGTCCCTGTCCTGTGGCTTGCGATATTTCCATAATTGACGCTATGAGTTTTCTGTGTTCTTAAGAGGGATGAAGGGGCAGGTGGAAGGTTCTGGAAGAAGAGTAGGGACACAAAGAGGAAGGACACAAGACGGGGTTAGACCCGAGAGAGAGGAAGCAGAGATGCCATCGAGGAGGGACGGGGGGCTTCCTCACTGGGTCTGCCCCAGCAGTGTTGACTTAACAGACCCGCGTTTTTTCTTGTTGTTTTCTTTAGTTTTTTTTTTTAATGTTTACTTACTTTTGAGAGAGAGGCAGAGCATGAACAGGGGAGGGGCAGAGAGAGAGGGAGACGCAGAATCCGAAGCAGGCTCCAGGCTCCGAGCTGTCAGCAGAGCCCGACGCGGGGCTCGAGCTCACGGACCGCGGGATCGTGACCTGAGCCGAAGTCGGACGCTCAACCGACTGAGCCACCCAGGCGCCTCTACAGACCCACGTTTTGAGTGGACACAAAGTGCCCTGAAGGGCATCCCCAGTGTGAGTCGGGGGTACCTAGGCGGAGGCGGCCGAGCGATCACAGCAGGTGCAGGGGCCACGTTAGATCCCCGCTTCAGCCATGTCTGGCCGAGGAAACTGGAGAGCCGCCTGGAGAGGGCAGGGAGGAACCTCTGTGGGGTTTCTCTCATCACCTCGTTTAATTCCTGGCTCAGACCTGGGAGGGGGACTGAGGAAGGGGGGCGCAGAGAGGTCGGGCAGTTGGTGCAGGGCAGGGCCAGGATTTCAAGTCCGTTCTTCCCCCTAGCCTGCTGTGCACGTGCTCACCCCCACACCTTCCCGTGGCCATGACCTTGTACTGAGCTGCTCACGAAAGTCTGGTTTGAGCCCAGCGTCCAGAGACAGGAACGAACCCCAGGTCTACCCGGGTCAAACCTCCGGGACACCCAGGACTGGGCGCCGGCTTGAACCGCTCGCCGACCCCTCCCTCAGCTTTGCTTTCGTCCCTGTGATTAAGGAGGGCCTTTCTGTGTGGTGACGCAGGTGACCCAGGAGAGGGCACGGATGTCCAGGAGGATGCCGATTGACCATCCGGTTCGAGCTCTGCCCGTCCCTGCGGGAGTGACCCTGGGCGTGGGTTCACACCGCCAGCCGCAGGGCGGGGAGGTGGGGGGGTGGCGCCCTGAAAAGACACAGCGGGTCGGGAACGCCCCGGCCCCGGGATGTGACCGTCCGGCTATACCTGGTGGACACCAGCCTGTGGGGTGCCGCACCCCAGATCCGGCCCTCACAGCCCGTGTCGGGCAGGGCAGACTCACCGACTGGGTCCGGTGTGTGGACCGCAGCCAGTGTGAGCGCTCGCCTTACACCTCCCCCTGCAGTGACGTTGAATAATCGGGACTTGGATTCTGGAGAGTCTCGTTTTAAGAAACCACATTCAGCCTTGGCGACCGGTAGATAATGGAAGGAGAGGTTTTAGGTTTCTCCCCACCGCGGGGATTTCACGAGACGCGCACGTCCCCCTTGGCTGTGCTTCTTGGGCAGGGAACGCGGAACCTGTCAGGCTGTACGTGGCCGAGCGTGCGTCTCTGTATTTGGTGGGACGGGAGTGCTGTTTATTAAATGGCTTTTTTGGTCAGATGCCTGTGCAGGATGTTTTACATAAGCCCGCTCTGTAATCCTCTCGGAAAAGTAGGGTAGGTGGGAGTGCAACCATTTCACGGGTACTTGTGCAGCGGTGGAGGGGCGGGGGGTGGCGGGGACAGCCTCTCCTGGCCTTTCTAGCGCATCAGGTGGTCAGAGAGCACCAGAAGAGTCTATTATGAGAGCAGTTTCATGCACAATTATACTCAAACGCGTCCAAGCAAATTATTCCATTTTCATTGTAGCACATCTAAAAAAGTTCATTTTGCGTTCTTTAGGACTCTACCTTTTCCTCTGAAAAATGATTTTTTTCAAAAATTAAAATGAAGTCATGCTAGGTCTTATTATTTACTTATTTATTTAAGTGTAGTTTTATTTATTTTGAGAGAGAGAGAGAGAGAGAGCGCGTGCACACAGAGGAGGGGCAGAGGGCGAGAATCCACACTGTCAGTGCAGAGCCCCATCTGGGGCTCGATCTCACGAACCGATCGTGACCTGAGCCAAAACTGAGTGTCGGACCCTCAAGCAACTGAGCCGCCCTGGTGCTCCGGGTCTTAACTTACTTTTGCTTTGACCCAGAGTCAAGGACAAAGTTGTTCCGAACGTGGGCCTAGGCCTGACGCCCTTTCCTGCACCGCCCTCTGGAAGGAAATGTCGTACCCCCACGTGGGTGCACCTTACAGGCTCCAGGCTCTGAGCTGTCAGCACACAGCCTGATGTGGGGCTCGAACCCATGAGCCGTGAGGTCATGACCGGAGCCGAAGTCGGACACTCAACCGACCGAGCCCCCCAGCTGCCCTGTGTGTTGTTCTTCATTTCCCCAAAGACTCATAACCGGGGAGCAGGGGTTCACCCCCAGCTCACTGTGCCGTCCAGTGAATGAGGCTGCTTCTGATGTTGCGTTTGGCACATTTTATTTTGCAGCCAGTGTTGGGAGAATACCCTGAGTGAGCATGCCCCAATTATCAACACTTCCAGAGGCTGTAATTATCTCGTGTATCAATGTCCCTTTTCACCAAATTCCCTTGATCGGATGAAAAGAAACAGATACACAGCTGACCTCACTGACCTCTAAACTTAACTAATTTTTTCAAGCAGCGTTAACGCAGCAGCCACTTTAAAACGCGTTTCCTTGCTTTTCACCGCTGGAGTGAACGTACGAATGTGTTCGCGAAACATCGTGTGAACGTTAAAGAAAAAGTCTAAACCGACACTGTACTTTTAAAGAAGAAAAGAAACGTGTTTCAGGTGATCGTGCTTTTTTCATCTTTATGACAATTAAACGATGAGGCCTGTGGTTCAGCTTTGGCCACAGAGCGTGAGAGACGGGCTTACCGTTTCCGTGCCTGTGGACGGAGGGTGCCGTGAGCGGCGGTGGTTTTCGGCGGGTCCTGGTGATGCACTCGCTTTCCCCGGACACTCCTTTTACTCCGAGGCTTTGCCCTGAAGTTTGTTAGGGTTTCTCGGCATCCCCGACCTCGCCTTCCGTTCACATTCGTGTTACCTTGTGTATTTAGCTTTGTCCTATGTCCGAAGGTATTTCCACCAGGAATCCTGGCTCTGAAATATTTAAAAGACTGACTTCAAAGTCAGTGGCACCGTGCCAAGCATGCTTCTTGAGGAGATAAGTGGACACGCTCTTGACACAGGGCGAAGTCAAGGTCCCTTAACTTAAACAGGACGCAGGTGTCGTGGGGAGGCTCGGCTTGTCGGTGTTTGTAGACGGATGAGAAAGCCCCACGTTAGAACGAAAACAAACGGCCTTTACGTTCTCGGCGGAGTGATGGTTCCCACAGGACAACCTGCCCGGCCGACCCTGGGTGCGGGGGCTCCTGGGGGCTGACGGGAGCAGACAAGTGGGCACCCCAAACCCGGCATCGCTCGTGATGCAGGGAAGGTGGTAGACATTTGGGGAGGTCGGAGGGGGGAGCCTTGTAGGTTTCTGGGGGGCTGCTGTGCACATGGCGTTGCCTGCTTCAGGGTGCCGTCATTTGGGGCCGAGGCTCGCCCCTGGCAAAACGCGGGGGACTTGAGTTCCCTGGGTCGTGTCCGAAGTAACTCTTACCTAACGCCTAGGAAACGATGCTTACTCTCAGCCTTGACAGATGGACGCCTCTTTGCTAGTTTGCAGACAGGAGACTCCAGAAGCTCGTACCCAGATCCCCAAGAAGATGCTGAACTTTGAGGGCGTGATCTATCCATTGGCATGATAACCACGTATGGAATTGACTTGTGATTTGTCTGAAAACGGTCTTTGGCTAGAACCGCGTTCCCTTCCCGGGAAGAAACGCCTCCAGGATATGATCCCCCCCCTCCCCCCCACTGCCCTGAGTGTGGGTATCGTTTCCCTTCCCTTGTGGGACTTCAAGTCTCATTGCCGGTGTGGGACCTGCCACAGAGCGGTCGATCACTCACACCATCGTGCTGGTGCGCGCTCAGTGAGTGGCTCAGGAAGGAAAAGACCCCATGCAGACCTGTGTTTGGGAGACGTGTGTGAAGGAGGTGGGACCAGAGTGGACCTGAGGGACCCTGAGTTTTCTTGTCGGAGGGAAGGCATGAGCACGTTCCAGGCAGAAGGTGTTTATGAGACAGGGAGGAGTCTGACTGCCGGAGAAGGTTCCTTTGGAGAGAAAATAAAAGGTTGGTGTGGTAAGGTGGGGCCAGATTATAGAGGTTAATCTGAAGACGTGTTTTACCCGAAGGCTAGTGATTTGCTGAAGGGGTGTGATTAGCAAAGGAACATAATACAGGTTTCTTCTTGTCTCTCTGTCTCTCTTTCATGATTGTTGGGTGTTTTTTTAAGATTTTATTTTTAAGTCCTCTCTGCACCCAACGTAGGGCTTGAGCCCACAACCCTGAGATCGAGAGTCGCACGCCCCACCGACTGAGCCGGCCAGGTGCCCTGCTCTGTCTCTCTTTTATTTAGTTAGTTAGTTAATTAACCTATTTATTTATTTTAAAGTTTATTTATTATTGAGAGACAGAGCATGAGCAGGGGAGGGGCAGAGAGAGGAGGAGACACAGAATCCGAAGCAGGCTCCGGGCTCCGAGCCGTCAGCACAGAGCCCGACGCGGGGCTCGAACTCATGAACCGCAAGAGATCATGACCTGAGCCGAAGTGGGACGCTCAACCGACTGAGCCACCCAGGCCCCCCTCTCTGTCTCTCTTTTAAAGGAGGGGGTCTGTGGTAGTGGGATGGATGGGGGAGGGGTGGAGTGGAAGTCGTGGTGTGGTGGCTCATGTGCTGCATCGGGGCGAGGGCGGATCTGAGAGGGGAGAGGCGAGGGCAGAAATGGAGGGGGGCCCGGCCTGGGGATTCCCAGGCTCCGTGATGTGCAAGTGTGTGCAGTTAGCACGAGTCCGAGTAAGGCCGTGGATGGAAACCAGGTCAGCAGTCAGGAACTAGGACACCTGCCCCTTCACCGGCCCTAGAAGGAGACGCGCAAACCAGAAAGATGGGGCAGACCGGGTGGGTGGTTTGAGTGGTCAGGGGCCCTCTGGACAGCGTGAGCCTCGCGGGGGAGGGCAGAGGCGATGATGGCGAGCCTTCCAGAAAGACCTCTGAGTGGCAGACCCACGGCAGGGCGCCTGTGCTGATGTCCCCGCTCGCTCACGCGCCGAATGGACAGGCGGGTCCTGTTAGATCGGCCGCAGGATGCAACCACAGAGCAGGAGTGGGGTCGGGAAAGCGGCCGTCGGGCAAGCGTCTCCACGCAGACACGGCGGGACTCAGCGGCTGACGGTGTGTGAGAGGCAGAGGGGAGACCGGAGAGAGACATGCATCGTCCTTCTCCGGCGCGTGCGGTCAAGGCTCTGGTGATGAGCGAGGGAAAGACTGGGGGAGGGGCTGCACGGAGTCCATCTGGGAGCGTGAAGTTCAGGGGGAAGTGCCACGGAAGGGGGAGGGGCGGGGCTGAGCCGCGATGTCGGGAGTGCACCAACGCGGCCGCGCGTCTCTCCGTTAACGGACGCTCGTGTGCGGTGACCGCGTGTCGGGTGCCGTGCAAGGCTGTGGCGCCTCACGGGGTCCACAGGGACAGACGCGAAGAGAAGAGGCTCCAGGAGAGGGAGCTCTGAGGGAGGCCCCGCTCAAGGGTGGGACGCGAGGAGGAGCGGAAGGAAGGAGGCGACAGCGGACGTGGCTCCGGGGAGGCCAGGGAGGCGCACGCCCCAGCGAACGGACGCTCAGCCAGCACCTGTCGCTCACGCCCACGTCCTGCCCTCCTCGTACCTGTGGAGGTGGGGAAGCCCGGGGAGCTGTCTCTCGTCCTGACCCCAGGGTCCCCGCGTGACAGCGCGGTGTCCGATCTCAGCGAGCACACGCGGTGGACTTTCCCGGGTGTCAGAGCGCCCTCCGCTCCGCCCCATCCGCGTTCCGGGGCTTGGCCGGTGAGCAGGTGCCCACTTCTCCCCATGTCACGTCTTCTCCTCCGTGGGCGTGTTCTTCTCCCCCTCCTGGTCGTTGCCCTTTACCTGTCTGTGCTGAAGCCGGGGCTGGGGCTTGATGACTGTAGAATGGTGAAGAAGTCCAAGGATTCTGGGGTTTGTAACCCTGGGGATCGAAGAAGGTGAGCTGTGGTTGGTAGGGGACCCAGGGGATCAGAATTCCGGCCTCAGGAGAACGATGGGGTCAAAGAGGGATTCGTGGGGCCGTGGGAGAACAGGAGAATCGGGAGGGGGCGCTCAGAGATGGAAAGCTTAGTTGGGTGTGGTGCTCATACTTAAGATGGGGTGACACTAAGCCCTCTTGATGGTTCCTTGACGGTCCTGGGGTTCATCACGAATATCAGGGCCTCCTGGCCGCCTTCCAGTCTTTGTACAAACGTAACTCTGAGCTGTTCGGTATATCCACCGGCCGGGCTCAGATTTCAGTGACCTGCTGGGGGTCGTGGGACCCCCGGGTCTGTCCCAGACTCCCCCATCAAGGAATGGTGGTGCTCCAGCGTGAGGCTGTCCTGTCACGAGTGCATTTCCTCTCGCCTCTCCCTGGAGATCAGTGTGCAGGAAATACCAGCTTATGTCTTTGACTCAGGGCCACAGATTTTATGAGGACGCCCGGGGGGGAGTCGAGAAAAATGTGTCTCAGTTTGACATGCAGAGGGGCACGCGGTTGACCAAGAGCTCAAGAGGCCCTTGGCCCTCCTAGCTGTCACCTGGGCCGATCTTGAATTTCTTGCCTCATCGACTATGATGTCCCGAGTCCTAACTACTTGTCTTACGTCTACACCTCATCCGCTTGGCCCCCCCATACTTCTGTGTGCATCTGTGACTCACCAGCAGGCTGCACACTCCTCGAGACCACTCATATCCATTTTTCTATCCCCAGACCAAAGGAGGTGCTCAGAAACTATTTTTTGAACCCGTTAAAAAAAAAATAGGCAGTATTTTCCAGGCATAGCAGCAAATCCGCGGATTAATCGCCGTGTAACCAGGTCAGTGTCAGAACCGGGTTCAGACCTTTAGCTGAGTGCGTGACTTCACGACCCACTACTCTTCATAACGTACTCGCCTCTGCCTTCATCCTGACTTGGGATCCTGGACTGGCAACAAAGGGGAATATGACCTGATGACCGAGCCACTGACAAGGTTTCAAGGACAGAAAGTGATGAGTGTGGCTACGGACACGTTGAGTTCGAAATTACGCGTAACCGACAACCCATGCGTTCAGAGCCCCGCCGGTCACTGGCTGTAGGGCCTCGGACAAGTCACTGCGCTGTCGAGTTCCTCCTGGATCCAAGGAGGCCGAGGAGGACCCCTTGCAAGGTCATGTGACAATTCCGCTCCCTGGGGCCGGGGACCTCCTGCTCCCGGGGACTCAGGAGAAAGACCAGGGCTGCAAGTGAGAACTGGTTGTCAAAGTCACGGGGGTCAGTGAAGTCATCCCAAGAGAAGATGTAGGAGTGTAGGCAGACCACAGCAGGGGACACGAGGGAAGGGGACCGGGCTGGTTTGTGGTGGGGCTGGGCGAGGAACCTCCGTGTCCCCGAGGCCCAGGAGTGGATTCCAAGAAGGACGTTCTTGGTAGCGCAGACTGCCAAGGAGACACGGAATGGATAGCGTCCTCGGATAGCAGCCTGCAGGACGTTGTGGGAGCAGAGGTTCCGCTCAGGGGCCCCCCGGGTCAGGACGGGCTGGGGAGTGGCGGTGGGCATCGGGACTGCGGCCTGGAGGCGTAGGCACCGGGGAGGCTGGCCCGGTCTTAGATTCAGAGACCAGTTCTGTGTGGGTGGGGCCGAGGCTCCTGAGTCCCCAGAGGCTGTGGATCCCCACGCCCCCCCCCCCCGCCCCCGCCCGGGGTGGCAGGTGGGCCTGGTGTGCAGACAGGCACCTTCCAAAATGCTCGGGAGCACAGCCCAGCAGGTGGGGGAGGACCGTGTCCGGTGCAGACGCCTGGCCTCCCCGGCCTCCCGACTTGGGAGTCCCCCACCCAGAGCCTGTGTCTGTGTCTGTGTCTGTGCCCGGGCAGCAGGGGGTGGGAGGTCTCCTTGTGAAAGACCTCCCGGCATGGGGGGGCCCGGAGATCGCGCTCCTGTCCCCACACCTGCCTGCGGAGGAGGGGTGCTCGCTGAAAGACGGCACGTCTCATGTTTTGCAAGTGAAGCCGGTGGACGGACGTTTCTTCTGTTTTGCATGTGCTGTTTCCGCCTGCCGCCTGGTCCTCGGCCGGCAGGGCGTGACTTCTGGTTTATTTTGCGGTGAAGGTTTAGGACTTGGTGATTATTGATGTTTTTGAATGCTTTTCGCTCGATCCTGCCGTGTTTTCTTTTTCAAGTTATGAACTTAAAATGTCCCATATCTCACACAGGCTTCGTAAGCGGATTGCATTTACTGGCTCTGTTTTCCCTCTGTCTTTTTATTTAATTTGAGAGCTGAAAGGGATTTAGGATCTGGGCTGACCCTTGGTACTTAGTATCAGTGAGCATTTAGTCTGAGGAATCCACAAGCCCATTGGAATTTCTGAGTATGGAAAATTTCTAAGGAAGGGGATTTACATTTTTTTTTTTTTTTGTTAAATTCTCAAGAAAATCAGGGGCGCCTGGGTGGCTCAGTCAGTTAAGTGGCCGACTTCAGCTCAGGTCATGATCTCACGGTTTGTGAATTCGCATCCCATGTTGGGCTCTGTGCTGACAGCTCAGAGCCTGGAGCCTGCTTCAGATTCTGTGTCTCCTTCTCTCTCTCTGCCCCTACCCCTGCTCACTCTCTCTCTCTCTCTCTCTCTCTCTCTCAAAAAGAAATAAACATAAAAAAAATTCGCAAAAAATTCAGATGCGTCTCAGTTTGGAACCATTGGTAGTATAGAGGTTATCCATTTGTACCTTTTTTTCCCACCGAAAACAAAACCCCGGTGGTACGGTGAAAAACACACACTTCAGTAGCCTCATCGGCACAGGGGAGCGTGGGCACCGAGGCCCCTTACGAGTCCCTCCGAATATCTTTGATCCCTTCAAAGAATTACTTGCCCCCCTGCCCCACCCGTTCTCCAGCTCATCCTTTGTCATCAGGCGGTATAGGAAAGACCGGACAAAGCGGTGGGAAAGTCCTGAACGTGACACAAATCAGAGCGTTGGCCCAGCGCTTCACGGTTGGCAAAGCCCTTCCCGCACAGGAGCATCGGCGTTGGACACAGTGCTCCCCGAGTCCTTGCAGAAAGACCTCACAGCATTGCTTCCGTTATTCATTTTCTTAAACAAGTCAGTACCTAATAACGAAAGGAAACGAGAAGAGAGGGGCGCCCAGCTGGCTCAGTCGGTAGAGCACGCAACTCTCGATCTCGGGGTTGTGAGTTCACGCCCTCAAGCCCCACACTGGGCATAGAGATCACTTTAAAAAAAGAAAGAGAGAAATGGAAGTTCTGACTACCTGAAGATTAGCATCATGCCTTCTTTAATATGTTGATTTCAAGTCCCTTTTCCATTTATTGTTTTTGTTCTATGGAACATAATTGTGACCTCGTGTCTGTAGGGTGCTTTTTTCTGAACACGGTAGCTTAATTTCTCCCCACACTAAGTCTTTACGAGACGTAATTTTTAACGGTCTCGCGTTTCCTCATGGGCTTTATTTTTAGCGCAAAGTCTACCGTGAGTCGTAACGGTTTTTCGGGGCGGGGGGGCTGTCTCCATATCAGAACTATCTGGTGAACTTTTAAATCATAGTTTTGGTTGCAAAATGTAGCAGCCAGATAGAAATGTCCCTAACACGTAAGCGTCCAGCCTCGTGGACGGTAGAAGGTGCACAGTGACCAGACGTATCGTGTAAGCCGCATCCCACCAGGGTCACGGGCAACTTCAGGCACGTCTCTTCCCAGTCTGAGCGCCTCCCTTCCCCGTCCGCAGCCACTGCCCTCACTCGTAAGGCTTCTGGTCCCTGCTTTGCCTTATGAGCTTTCTGCCCTGTTACGTATCCCCAACCAGTGAAGCTGAATCTGGGCGGGAGGGCGTCTCTGTAAATGGTGCCACGTAGTGCGTGCTCTGTGTCTGCCCCTTTTCCTTACCAGTGTGTCCTTGGCTGCACAGGCATGATGTGCACTCTGGCGTGGCCGCACCCCGGTTTCTGCACCGACCCAGCTGCTGACGCTCAGGGTTGTCTCCAGCCGTGCAGACACATGCCCGCACACCGTCTCGTGTGTGTTTCTTGGCGCACTTGCGCACGTCTGGCCATGGCCCGTGTGCCGGGGAGTAGTTACCAGGTCGCAGGTGCGTGTCAGTACATCTCTTAGCGAGTATCGCCAGCGTCTCCAAAGCGGTTCTGTGCACCTGTACGTTTGGTCAGTATCACATGCTGGTTTTGAATTTTTTTCACGTTTATTCATTTATCTTGAGAGGGAGAGACAGAGCACGAGCAGGGGAGAGGCAGAGAGAGGGAGAGAGAGGGGATCCCAAGCAGGCCCCACGCCGTCAGCACAGAGCCGGACGCAGGGCTCGAACCCACGAAACTTGAGATCGTAACCAGAGGCGAAGTCAAGAGTCTGTCCCTCCCTGCCGTTTAGATTTCTTCTTTTATTCTAGAAAATGCTGTATTTTTTTGTTGGGTTGTCTTTTGCTCGCCGCCCTGTAGTAATTCTCTATACGTCCCGGGTACGAGCCCTCTGGTGGTCACGTGCTGAGGCAGGGGGCTTTTCCCCTTTGGTGGCTTTGCCTTTTCACTTGCTCACCGGTGAGTTCTGATGACCGGATGTTCTTGACTTTGATTTAATGTAATCGTCAGTGTTTCCCCGTTACAGCGAGTGCTTTGTGTTTTACCTGGTGACGTTTTCGAGTGGAAGCTCTGGGTCCGAAGCGTCGGTGGTCAGCGGGGATGTGAGTCCGGATGTGGCAGGTGAAACTTGCAGGGACCATCCTGGGCGTCGGATGCTGGCCGAAGGGAAGCCAGGAGCTAATGGGTCTCGCGGGGAAGTGCCTCCAGCCTCTGTGCAGCGCTTGGGGGAGGTCACCGTGGAGGTCCCGTTCCCTGACGTTGGACGGGTTCTGTCCCCCACCCCTCAGCAGCGGGCCGTGCCCCTTGAGGCTCGGCCCATTTCTGCCGTGTTTGTTCAGGGTGGCCCCGAGGTCCGGGGGGCACCGTGTGCGGGACGAGACCCCGAAAACACAGGTGGGGCCATGACGATAGAAAGCGGCGTTGACACGCACTCGTTGCGGCGGAAGGCTGCCCTGCGTCACCCCCGCCTTTCTGCGCACCTGCCGGGGCCGGCGCCCTGCTGTGGTGCCCCGCCGACCTGCGGGCTCTCGCTTTCCGTTTCCAGCCCTGCTGGTCTGAGTCCTCAGCCCTGCGTTCGCTGCCTTCAGTTTGCATTTTCCTCCTCCTCTTCTCTTTTTCTGTGATTTAGGGCTCGTTGGTTTGTAATCCACAGCAGAGGGAGGGGCCCACGCTCTAAATGTGGGACTTCTTCTCTCTCCGGGCGTCTGCGGACCCCCCACCTCCCCATCCCGTGAAGTGTCCCCTGGCCTCTATGCTTGGGGGAGGGGTCACAGACAGTTCTGGAATCTGATGACATTGTGCAGGGCGGAGGGGGCCCCAGCCTTATGTCTGCTCCCCTCATGGGTCCCTGAGCCCCCGGTTAAACGCTCCTGCTGCGGTGGAAGGACCCTGCGGTGGCTTCCCTCAGTAGAGCGTTTCCCCACGAGGTGGTCTGCTGGAACACTGCGACGGGTTCCTCTCTGGCACCCCCGTCCTTTGGGCCTCATCGAGGGGCTCTGTGTTCTAGAATCCTTGGTCTCTGCCTTAGATTCGGGACAGGATGCCGCGGCCATCAGTTCCTTCCTCAAACCTCTCCATAAAACTCCTCCTGCTGACCGTTTTCTACTACCCTGTCCTTCCCAATGACGTGAAGCCCCAGGCACGACCCCCCAAGACCTTTATCCCGGGACCCTCTTCTGCAGGCACAGGTGCCCTGGGTGGTGTTAGGTGCCAGGGGCTGGGGCCGCACGGGCTCTTCGCTTTAGTGACAGAGGGCGGATCGGGTTCGGGCACGTGTTTTTCTGCGGGAGGACAGAGCAGCTCCTACGTTGTGGTTTTTAAATTTGTCGTACTCTTCTCCGCACCCCCGCACGTGATTCTGAGTAGCCCCGTAACTGTCTCCCTGTCCCCTTGCACACATCTGTCACCGTCCTGCACACCCCCAAAGGGTGAGTCTTCCCAGAACATTCACTCTGTCCCCATCACCTTGCCCTTGGACAGCTCCCCCTCCCCTCACCGTCTGCAGGACAGGCGCTAACCCTTTAGCCGGCCCGCCCGCCTCTGGCTCTGCCCTCAGCCACCCTGAGCCGTGCACCTGCCCCGCGCCTGCCCTTCGCTTTCCCACGAGGCACTGTGTTTCCCGGTGCTGCTCACGGAGAAAGTCCTTTTTATCCCCGCGTGTGCAAGTCCCGTCTGTCCCCGCGACGCAGCTCAGGTGCCGGCTGTTCACAGACCACGTCCCTGCGCACACCCGCGGAAATGTGGCCATTCCCTCCCCGAAGACCTTCTCGAGAACCCCCGTTTTCCCATGGAGTTCGGGGGAGCTTGAGGGGGAGCAGGCCAGCCTGAAGTCCCGACCGTCCGTGTCACCGAAGGCCATTATCAGAAAGCGTCGCGCTCTGCGTGAGCCGCAGGAGGAGGGAGACTGTTGGGTCGCGGGCTTCCGCTCCACCGGCCGATGCCAGAGTATCTCCCAGGTGCCTGTGCCGATCGGCACTCGCACAGCGGTGTGTCGGAGCCCCGTCCTCGTCCTTGCTCGCCCTTGACGTTGGACGTTGTCTCCCATCCCAGCCTTCGCGGCATGCTCCCGCCAGGCCGGGGCCTCGCCAGGACGTCCGCCTGCTTCCCACCGGGACGGGCACGGCGCACCCTTCTCTCTAGAGCCGCGACCCGCAGGCTGCACCTGGGATTCTTCTCGGTTCTGCCGGCCGGAGCCGAGTCCCCTGGGGGACCGGGGAGTGTGGCCGCGTGCCCCGTGCCCCTTCTCCCAACGAAACGCCGGGAAGGAGTGGCTCGGGAGACCATTGGCGGGTGGAGAAGCTGAGATTAGCCTGCAGGAGACACTGAAGAAAATATAGGCGTCTTCAAATTAATCATCTCTCTGTACCTTCCTCTGATAGACATTAATTCCTTTCATGTTTTATTAAAACCTCACTTGAAGGGTTCTTAATAACAATAGTATAATTTGCCAAACGTGCGTTCGCTTCTCTTTCAGAAATACGTTTGCGATTATCGGAGAAACCGTAGAGAGGGAGGAATAAGAAACGAGATGCCCGTGAATACCAAAATGGAATTTATAACGCGTTCGTTTCGTTCGTCCCTCCCGCTCCCAAAAATGTCACGTCCGTCATTTTTGCGAAACGTTATAGAAGGGGGAATCCCAGTCCCTTAGGACAGAGATAGCCCCTAACATCTGTCTCTGCGACGTTCACGTTCGTTTTAAGCTAAAGTGTGTAAGTCAGATGATGTCATTTTAAACCGGTAGCCGTGGGGGTTTCGCGAGTTTAAGCGAGCAAGGGTTTGCCTCTCTGTCCTCCCCCGTACGTGAGCTAACGGCGTGCGCCCTCTGGTCTCTGCAGGTACGGCGTGAGTCCTGAGAACATCATCCTGTACGGCCAGAGCATCGGGACCGTCCCCACGGTGGACCTGGCCTCGCGTTACGAGTGTGCCGCCGTCATCCTCCACTCGCCTCTGATGTCAGGCTTGCGCGTGGCTTTTCCGGATACCAGGAAAACGTACTGCTTCGATGCGTTCCCCAGGTAAGCTCGCACCTGTGCCAGTGCTGGGGCGTCCGACGACCCGAGTTCAGCCTCCACCATTAGCTGTGGGCACCGATAAATATTTCCTGAATGTGCCCAGGACTCAGACCCTGCTCTGGGCACGTTGGGGGTGTGGCGGCCACTGGGACGCGTCCGTCCACCAGAGACTTCGTCCTCTGGGCCTCGCTCATCTGTAGAACTCTCCCAGATGATGTGCAGGGACCTTGCTGGGACTGACGTCCAGGATTAGCTGGCTCGGCTGTGAATGCAAGATAAAAAGAGCCGTGCCCACGTATCCTATAAACACCTCCCGTTCGGTATTCGCTCGTTCACGGAGACGGGCGCGTATGGTTGGACTGCAAAGAGCTCGATGCAAAATGTACGATGAGGCCATTCGTGGTCTCCATGCTGACATGCAAACCGCGAGCACCGTCGGGTTTGAAATCTCTTCCTCTTTCAGACAGACGGGACGGGCGAGGGAACATGTGAGGCGAGCCGCTGGCGGGCCAGTGACTTCCGTGCTGGGCTGACAGGCCGCTGTGCTGCCATAAGTGAGCAAACCCAGCCCGGCCCCAGACCCCTGCGAGCTGTCCAATGTTGTCCTGCTGTTCGGTCCCCACCCCCTTGCCCGAGCGCATGGACGAGAGCCCTGGGCCGGGTCCTCCCCGGCCGGCTTGCGGGAGGCGGCGCATTTGCCACCTGCCCGTCCTTGCTGTTTCCTCGTCCCGCTAATGGAAGGAGCAGGAATGGCCGACCACCCCGCTCCAAATGCAGAAACCGCGAGCCGGTGGCTTCTTGAATACCTCTGTTGGAAAATTTCACTTTTTTTTTTTTTTACAATCCGAGTTGAGAAGGAGCGCCCGGCTGGCTCGGTCGCTGGAGCGTGCGACTCATGGTCTTGGGGTTGTGAGTTCGAGCCCCACGTTGGGCAGAGATTACTTAAAAAAAAAAAAATCTTAAAAAAAAAAAAAAAAGAAAAAGAAAAATCTGGGCTTGAGGAAAGTACTGTTCCTAAAAACGATTTGCCCGCTCAGCTTGTCCCGTCGCACGTTGCTGAAGCGGTCTGGGATTGTCACGGCGGGACCGGCCGGCTCCTACTGCCGTTTTGCAGGAGAAGCCTCGGCAGAAATAAAGCCCAGTTTTAGGGTGTTGATCGACCCACTCGTGGCTGTCATTCTGCTCTTGCCGGAGGGGAAAGAACACCATTTGGTTACATAAACATCCGCCCAGACTGTCTCCTCTTACAGAACGAGGCCTTCTGGTAACACCTTGGGTGAACTTGAGTTCTGTGCGGTTTGTACCAGGGTTTAATGAGATGCAGCTTCATGGGAAGCCTGACCCAGCTGCAGATTCCTAGCGGCGTGGCTGGGAATGCTAAGTGGGGCGAGTGCCCCTCAGACGTGGCCTTATTTGTGCCGAATTGGTAATGAGAGGCCAGTTTGTTGAAAGGGAGATGTTTGGCGTGTTTTGTGGGAAGCGATGTTAGGAGTTACCGGGGCAACAAAATGAATAGGTTGCTTCCTGACTCAAATTAGCATATACCTTAAAATATAGCCATGGCAACTAATTGCAGCTTATTAATTAACAGTGAACCCAGCAACTAATCCTTGCTGGCTGTGTCTGGTCCGCCAGGCACCGGGCTGAACATTCCATCGCGAGCCTTCCTCACTTAACTCTTCGCCACGGCCTTAAGTTGGTCAAGTTACAAAGGACTCATTTTACAGATTAGGAAACTGAGGCTGAGCCAGGTGAGCTGTTTGCCGAATTAAAGTAGGGGCGTGGGGACTGCCAGAAAGTGCCCTGGACAATTAATATGATGGATTCCAAACCACAGGCAGTCATGCAGATGTTCTCTTAGAGCTCTGTTGGTGCTTCTGTCTTTAAAAAAAGGTATTTCCTGTTTCCTTTTTCTATTACAAAAAAAGAAAGAAAGAAGGAGGGAAGGGAGAGAGAAAGAGAGAGAGAGAGAAAGAAAACAAAAGAAGGAAGAAAGAAAAAGAAAGAAAGAAAGAAAAAGAAAGAAAGAAAAAGAAAGGAAGAAAGAAAAAGAAAGGAAGAAGAGAAAGAAAGGAAAAGAAAGAGAGAAAGGAAGGAAGGAAGAGAGAGAGAGAGAAAGAAAGAAAGAAAAAAAGAAAGAGAAAGAAAGAAAGAAAGGAAGGAAAGGAAGGAAGGAAGGAAGGAAGGAAGAAGGAAGAAAAGAAACAGGGCGCCGGGGTGGCTCAGTCGGTTGAGGGTCCAACTCTTGATTTCGACTCAGGTCGTGATCTCACGGTTCGTGGGCTGGAGGCCCGTGTTGGGCTCTGCACTGACAGTGTGGATGGAACCTGCTTGGGATTCTCGCTCTCTCTCCCTCCTGCTTGCACTGTCTCTTTCTCAAAATAAATAAGAAAACTTAAAAAAAAAAGAAAAGAAAAGAAAGCTTCAAGTTAAAAAAAAAAGGAGTCGTGATCATTATTTGGTTTGTAGCTTATTTTCCTTTACATTTAGACTCAGACATCTAACTGGAGACACTGTCCAGGCTGTAGAGATTCTCTTGAATTGTGCGGAACAGCCCCAAGTCTGTTCCGTCAGTAAATATCTTTCTAAGTGAAGATAACTGGACTCCCAGATTCTCAGAAGAAGGAGTCTCGTTAAAATTAAACAGGAGAAATGGGGCGCCTGGGGGGCTCAGTCGGTTCAGCGTCCGACTTCGGCTCGAGTCATAATATCACGGTTCGTGGGTTCGAGCCCCGCGTCGGGCTCTGTGCTGACCGCTCGGAGCCTGGAGCCTGCTTCGGATTCTATGTCTCCCTCCCTCTCTCTGCCCTTCCCCCGCTCGCGCTCTGTTTTTTCTCAAAAATAAATAAACGTTAAAAAAAAATTAAACAGGAGAAAAGCGGGTTGGGGATCTGCGAGATTGCATGCTGGCACCCCTGGCTCTGGTCTTGGCAAATCCCTGGCACGTCCTGAAACCATCGGAGACGTCACGAGTCACTCGTAAAGGTTGTGTGCAGTTGTCTCGAGAGCTCTGTTACCCGCACAGGCTCAGGCCTGCGGTAGTGATGCCTCCCTGGGGTTAGCGCCCTCCGTGGTTACCGGGAGGTGGGCTTTCCTGTCTCCTCCTTTCTCGTTGGAGAGTGAGGCAGGTGTTGTACGGAAAGGGCAAAGCGCCTGGCCGTGGAAGACGTTTACTCTTTCGGCAGCGGGGTCCCCGAAGACGGTAACACTTTGTCTCCTCGGTAGCCGTGGCTGGGACCAAACACAGAAAGAAGTCACGGGCGGGGGACTCTGGGGGGGACAGCCGGCCAGATCCGCCTCTCTTGCCGCGTCCACAGGTTAAGTGGGGGTCCGTCCGTGGGCGAAGTCGCCTGCCCAGCCGGCCAACGAGGCTTAAGGTCTTGAGTTTCTCTTTGGGAAATGTCTTCGGACCCTGCAGCACATTCCTTTGGAGGTCCTCAAATATCCATCCTTTGAGGGTAGATTTGATTCTTGTCAACCGTCCGAAATCATTCGGACTCAAAGCTAGGCCTGCATCGTGTTTACAATGCTAAGTAGCACAGTGTTTATGGAAAGCGAGGCATCAGCACTTAGAAAATGAGTTTTGTGGGGATCTTGTCCATCGATTCTGAAGCCGTCTCGCCAAGAAGACGGAGACCCTGGGCCGTGTGGATTAGGTGTTCGGCTTTCCGAAGAGACGCTCTGGCAGACATGCTAAGTTCTGGCCTATTTATTTTTTTAAAGAAATCCTCTCTCCAAAACATGAATATGTCCGAAATATTAGTTACTGGATGGTTAGTCCGGAGGCTTTTAGCCGTTCTGTCTTTAATGAAATACTGTAAGGAAAACACAGTGACCAAATGCGGTATGGTGTTCTTGACCGGATCCTGGAACAGAAAGAGGGCATCAGTGGAAAAACTAACAAAAACCCAAGCAAGGTCTGGAGTTTAGGTTACGGTGACATGCTGACATTGGTTTCTTGGTTCCGACAGTCGTGCCGTGGCAACGTATGGTGTGAGCCTTACGGGAGACGGGCTGGGGCGCACAGGAACTCTGTTATCTTTGCACCTTTTCTGGAAATCCAAGATTATCGCAAAATGAGAAGGCTTTTTTTTTTTTTTTGTTAGTTTATTTATTTATTTTGAGAGAGAGCAGGGGAGGGGCGGAGAGGGAGAGGAGAGAGAGGATCCCAAGCAGGCTCCATGCTGTCAGCACAGAGCACAGCGCGGGGCTCAGACTCACCTACCGCGAGATCACGACCTGAGCTGAAACCAAGAATCGGACGCCCACCCAACCGAGCCACCCGGGCACCCCCGAAAAGTTTACTTAAAAAACAAAATGAGTTACTAGGGAGGTATTACCCTTCCTCACCTGTGATTGCTGATCCGGTTACATTAGGTGCAACGTATCTTCCCCGGGGCGTCACTAATGGAGCCCTTTTTCTCCCCGCCCCGTTCTCTTTTGCAGCATTGACAAGATCTCTAAAGTCACCTCTCCTGTGTTGGTCATCCACGGTACAGAGGACGAGGTCATCGACTTCTCCCACGGCCTGGCCATGTACGAGCGCTGTCCCCGAGCCGTGGAGCCCCTCTGGGTGGAAGGGGCCGGACACAATGACATAGAACTTTACGCACAATACCTGGACAGACTAAAACAGTTCATATCTCACGAACTGCCTAATTCCTGAAGAAGGCGCCTTGATCGTACCTCATTTACTGTGAACACACGAGTCCTCTGTTTCGCACGTGCTTGAACTGGGCAGCGGTGACGGTGTGACAGCCACGGGGGACGCGCCCGCCTTTCGGTGTTCCAGTCAAATTGCTGAGGAAGTCCCCGCCTTCTGTATCTGGAGGCGGCTCTCCTCGTTCACACAGCACGCTAAACCGAACATTTGTGGCAGCCAGCGTCCCCCGCCTGGCGGGAAGGGGGGAGTGGGAGCTGGGTGCCCGACGGTCGGTTTTCCCGTGCTGTGTGGGGAACGCTCACATCTGTCACCCCGCTGTCCCCACCGGTCACGGTTCCCTTAACGCAGGACTCAGCCCTCTCCCCACCAGTGTTCTCAGTATTTGACACGCAGCTCTTTTTCCGGCCACTGGATTCATGGGTTCGATCCATTTGTGAAGCTGTGATTAGAATACAACCGGAAAACTCGGGTGATGAGAATTCATTCCTTTGCTAAGTTTCGTTCACAGGCTGATCTCTTACCCCAAACAAACCAGCCCAAGGGTGATTTACTGGAACGATCACGAACAGGTTCATCCACTGGAACCCTCTAAACGTAACTGGAATATTCTTAATCAAAAGGAAACTGGGGTTTTTTTAAGCATAAATTTATTACTAGTCCACAGAGTTTTAATATTTTGATGGTCCGGTTGGTCTAACACAGAGCCTAGCCGACTTTCCTTCTGTGAAGCCCTCCTGGTAGGACTTTTTTAAAGTACTGTACATATTTGCAATTGCATTGTGCATATAGATTCTTAATGGGTAATTTCCTTTTGTCGGGCTACAAGGCAAACTGCAGATCCCTCGTTTGTAATGTAAATGATTGAATACATTTTGTTAATATGTTTTTATTCCTATGTTTTGCTATTAAAAAAATTTTATAACATTTCCAAGACAAAAAACAAAAAAATTACAAGTTGATGCTTTGAACAACTTATGTAATGGAAAGTTCACTAAACTAATCGTTTTAGTTTAGGAGCTACTTGGGTTTTGACACCGGAGCTGCACCGAGTAAGCATCAGAAACGGAAGATGCTTAAAAATTGCCACATTGCTCATCTTGGTTGGGGGTTCGGGTTGGGGGGGTTCCTCGGTCTTGATTTCGTTTTTCTTTTCAAATTTAAAAGCCTTAAATGTACTGTAAGCCTCAGATTGTTGTACAGCTGGATCGCGAACGATTGCCAGTCTGTGTACTATGGCGTGGAGAGAGCACGGCGGTCGGCCACGGAATAAAGAATGCATGGATCAGAGCGTGACTCCCGCCGTCCTTTCCTTCCTCCCCGCGTCAGAGACAGTCACGAGTGAGAAAACGCGATGTTGTTCAAGAAGAGACCCTCGGGGCTTTCCGATTTCACTGCCTCCCGCAGGGCGTGCGCCTCTGTCCTGCCAGAGACCCGAGCGGACTCTGGAAGAAGCCGGGGCGTCCGGCGAGTGGTAGTAGAGTGCAGCCGGGACCCCGGCAGAGTCTGCGGTGGGTCCCGGGCACGAAACGGGTGGTGAAGGCACCACGGCCGGGGGGGCGGGGGGGGGGGGGGCGGGGGGGGGGACGGTGCCTGCTTTTTGGAAAACCCGAATCAACTGTGGTCCATAGTCGTTTCAGCCCTTTGACCGCTGACCAGAAAAAGAGCAAGTGACAGAGGCTTGTCTTCAGCTCTGGGGACAGACCGCCTGAGCGTGCGGGAAGAGGAAGCGTTGGCAAGATGGAGGTGGAAGGGGACAGGGCGAGCTCGCGTGAATGTGTGTTCCGGCACAGGGCGGGCCACTTCCTGGTCTTAGGTGGGTACCTGTAAGGGGGCGCCTTGAGACGGCTGGTGTTAGGTCAGTACCTATAAGGGGGAGCCTTGAGACTTCTAGTATTAGGTGGTGCCTGTAAGGGGGAGCCTTGATGTGACTTGTTTGTATCCACTCAAAGTAGCTTATGTTTTCTGCCTCCTGACTCCTTTCCCAAAACCAAGGGGACAGTTTTGCCGGAGTTCCACATGGGGACAGCCTTCCCCTGAGATTGGTGTGCGTGGTTACCGTGGGGACCCCGAGAGAGACCCCATTCACGAGAGTAACACGTGCAAGTAATGAACCTAGGAGGTGTGGTCCCTTGTGTTTTCTGCCGTAAGACGGACTTGGGATGCGGACCAAGTCTCCCAGTAGAAAAAAGCGAACGTTACTGACTAACATGGAAGAAATCTCCGCAAGCAGATGCGTGAACTGGTAAGGAGATAAAGACCATGCGGGTGATTTGCCGGGTGCAAAGGAGAACAGACAGGGAAGAGGGCATTGACCCCAGTGTTGTCTTGGGTGGAATTTGCTGGACTGGGTTCGCCCGAGCCTTGCCTGCCCAGTCAGGTAGAGCTCGAGGGACAGGAAGCAGAACTCTTACCAACCCAAGAATAGAAGGGAACATACACAGAGATTCTCTCAAAACAAAACAGCAGGTATTTTACTGAGCAGTAAGACAACAGAAGCATTATTTTGCTTTAGATTGGGAATTAGCCATAGTAGCCATGACCCTCACTGCTGAAAATTACACAAAACACTGTAGCGAAAGGTGGGGGGGAGAGACAGAGAAAGAAAAGAGAACAGAAGAGAAGGAAGGAAGGAAGGAGGGAGGGAGGGAGGGAAGGAAGGAAGGAGGGAGGGAGGGAGGGAGGGAAAGAAGGATGGAAGGAAGGAGGGAAGGAAGGAAGGAAAGAAAAAAGAAAGAAAAGAAAGAAAAAAGGACAGGAGAAAGAGAAAGCAAAAGGAAGGAAGGAGAAAGAAAAGGAAGAAAAAGGAAAAGAAACAAAAAAGATGAAAGAATGAAAAAGATACAAAACACGGCAAAAACAGCTGAATATGTTCTAAAGCCAGACTATTGTGGGGTGTGTGTGTGTGTGTGTGTGTGTGCGTGTGTGCGTGCGTGTGTGTGTGTGTGCGTGCATGTGTGTGTGTGTGCGTGTGTGTGTGTGCGTGCGTGTGTGCGTGTGTGTGTGCGTGCGTGTGTGTGCGTGTGTGTGTGCGTGTGTGTGTGTGTGTTTGCTGGCTTTATCAGTACTTTTGTCAGTAGACTCAAAATACATCAAAACATTGTTTCTCTAAAGCACAAGAAGAAATCGATAAATACGTTAATTCCGATAGCAGCAAATACCCAGGCGGTCTCCGTATCATGCTCTTTACACAGAAATCACTCTGCCTGCACCCCTCACCCGGGAGAGCTTTCAGTCCGGCAGTAGTGGGACAGCGGTATAACGCGCCCACAAATGTATAACAAGCCAAGTAGTAGCAGGTGCCGCGAAGCAAAATCCAGCAGGACAAGGGTCATCAGTCTGCCGTCCGGCCAGAAGCCAAGTCCCCCACCTCCAACTAACGCACGCCCCGTCAGATACGCGAGCAGACGTTGCGTTCCTGGAAAGGATAGGGAAGGGTGGTTTTGTTTTGGAGCCGGAGTTGCTTTATGGTTCCCGCGTATGCTCGGAACAGAGCCTGGAAGCTGCTGGACCCGCTAACAAGACAGCAGGTGGGTGCCCCCCTCGTGGGCACAAAGAGCCTGGTTCTGGGAACTGCTTCACTGCGCCTCGTTTCTGTCGGGGGACACCTGTAAGAAATGTGTACTAAACGGCTTTATTTTTTTTTCATGTTTGTTTATTTCTGAGAGAGAGACAGACCCAGAGAGAGCCTGAGGCAGGGCGGGGGGTTGCGGACAGAGGGAGAGGGAGACACGGAACCCAAAGCAGGCTCCAGGCTCTGAGCTGGACCGGCCTCCATCTGGGAAGGAACCTCGGGCCTCCCACCTACGTCCATGCCCGTGCCATCAAGTTCTCAGAGTCATTTAAGGAAAGGCAGACAAACAAAAGGGCAGACTGACCGGGCTGGGGAATGCTGCTCCTCAGACACCGCTGGCTGGCTCCTTAATGACGGACCCTCGTCCCTCCCAGGGCAAGACGCAGGGGGGCTTCTCCTTAAAAACAAGACCACTCGGTGCATAATTAGTGGCCACTAGAAAAAACAAAACGTAATATTCTTTCAATCGGAGCTCGTCTATCAAGCCGAACGACGCGCGGAATTCATTCATTCATTCATTCGTTCGTTCTTCCTCCAACCATATTTATGACCCCAAACTCTACTTTGCTCGGTTCGGGGGATGAGGCAG
Source organism: Panthera leo (assembly GCF_018350215.1). Lineage (NCBI taxonomy): Eukaryota > Metazoa > Chordata > Mammalia > Carnivora > Felidae > Panthera > Panthera leo. The sequence goes on from NC_056684.1 coordinate 1,851,943, forward strand.
TAATGAAGTCAAAGCCCCCGTCCTCTGGGAGGGGAAACAGACAAGACACAGGGAAACAAAATAAGCCAATCATGGTGTGCGTCATAAAGGAAACGATAAACACGGGGAGGAGGTGAGAAAGCATGTAGCCTTCTGAGAGGGTTGAGGTGTCGTGGTTCAGCATTCCACCTGTGGAATCCACCTGTCGACCTGAGCTTGAACTTGAGTGCCACCGGCTATTAGCTGCCTATCTCGGGGACACCGCTGCACCTCTCCGTGCCTCGGTTTCCTCGCCCGTAAAATAAGGACGGTCGAGTCCTTCTCTCATAACATTAACGTGAGGATCGCATGAGCCTAGAATGCACTGGGCTCCCCGAGACCGCTAGCGATCAGCGTCTGGAGAAACAGAACATTAGCGAGGGGCCTCTTGGGAGCGTGTGGGTAGAGGACACGCTTTCCTGCCCCGTGTCCTCGAACTCACCCTTTCTCACTATGATCTGTGGAAGGAGTAACTGCTATGTTTCTCTTCTCTACTCACCGTCCGCTTCGCACATGGCTGTGACTGACAGCCATTTTACAAATCTACGCACGTAGTTCTCAGACTTCCTGGTATTTTATTGCGAAGCATTTTTTATAACCGGCCAATAATTTACACTCAAGTCCTGTCGCGGTAGGCCGGGGGTTCTCAAAGTGGGGGTCCCTGGACCAGCAGCCTCAGCATCGCCTGAGAGCTCACTCCCAGGGCAGATTCTCGGGGCCACACGAGCCGCGCTCAATCAGAACCCCCGGTGGGGACCGGGGCTGGTGGGGGGCTCAGGGGTCCGTTTGAACGAGCCCCGTGGGCGATCGGATTCGGTTCGTGTTAACGTTTGAAAATCTCTGAGCCAGGTTATTTGACGTTGAAACGAAAAAGGGGTCCTACCGAGAACAGCTCCTGTGCTCCCCTGCTCAAGGCAACACTACGGTTTGTGGCCATAGTAACAGGTGACCCAGAGAACAGGATTTAAAGCTGTCCATCAGTGACGCCTTCCTTCAGTGGGTTCCCAGCTCCTGAAGGCCGGCCAGTCGGCCACAGCCTGGCTCCAGGGACCAAGCCTCCTTGGCAAAGGGTCACTCGGTCCCTAAAATCTCCCGCTGGTGAGAGTCCACGAGTCCCTGAGCCCCGCCCTGCCCGCTCGGTACGAGACCATCATGTACGAGACTCACTGCTTGGCCAGGGACACATCCAACTTTTCGCTCCAGATGCCCTGTGGTGATGTCTTCCTTCGACACCCCAGGCAAGCCGGTGGCTTTAGCCCACGGGCACCCATGCCCCTTGACAGGTACGGGGTAGACAGCATCGTGAGTGCCTGGGGTGGGGCGCCGTGAGGAGCCAGGAAGTGGCGTCCTGGAGAGGCACTCACATTGTTTTTTAGTGCTTATTCATTGATTTTGAGAGAGAGGGAGAGAGAGCAGCACAGGGGCAGAGGGAGAGGGAGGGAGATTCCCAAGTAGGCTCCGCACCACCAGCACGGAGCCCAATGCGGGGCTTGAGCTCACAAACCGTGAGATCATGACCTGAGCCGAAATCAAGAGTCGGACGCTTAATTGACTGAGCCACCCAGGTGCCCCCTCCCCCCCTTTAAAAATGTTTATTTATTTATTTTGAGAGAGAGAGAGAGAGAGAGAATGAGCAGGGTAGGGGCAGAGAGAGAGGGAGAAAGAGTACACTTTTATCACACACACACACACACACACACACACACACACACACACACACACCTGCGGGCAGGTGGGGCTCGCCTGGGGTCTTCGGGCTTTCCGTCTGCACGTCCAGGTTAGTCCCGCCCCTTCGCTGTTGTACAAGAGGTGACACAAGGGGGGAGAATTGCCTCAGAGGGGAGACTGATTTGGCGACAGTTTAAGCACAGTCCGTGCCTACGGGGTGCACTGGTACACTTCTGGAAAGAAGGCGGAAGGTTTCGGGGCATCACAGGAAAAGATCAATGCCTGTGTCATGTGGCCGCCGAAGCCACGGAGGACACTTGGGAGCTGAGAGCATCCGCTAATGTGCTCCTTGGTTGTCTGGGAATTACTTAGAGTATTTAACCAGCGTGGTTCGCATTTATTGTTCGTGCTGGGAAATTTCTCTTCGGGCGTATCGTGTAAATCTCAGTGGAGAGGTGGTTATTTGCTGGCTTCCGCGTCTGCTGAGCATTCGTTCGCTCCGTCTGTGGTCGTGCCAGCCCGGGGTCGGGGACACGGGGGAGACGCATCTCTGCCACGGAGCTCGCGGCTGGAGGTGGGGGGCAGGACGGGGGTGCACGCGCTGCTGGGGTTCCAACACAGAATCCCCTGCGAGCTTGCATGAGAGCTCAGGGTGGGGAGAGGCCAGAAAAGATACCCTCTCCCCCCCCCCCACCCGGACAGCAACGTCTGGTGTCCTGAAGGGTGGCCTGGGGCTTTCCGTTAGGAAATCGGTGCGGAGGCCTCTTTGGAGCAGGGCCCCGATTTTCCTCAAATACGGTCACGGGGGCTTCCAAGGAAACACACTGTCTCCCAACGACGTTATGGAGTTGAAAGTGAGTTAGTCGATCTTTGGAGAAAGATCAAAGACTAATCGTGTTTACTGGATCCACCTTCTGCCGTGGGCGCTGTACGACTGATGCTGTAATTCAGTAATCCAAATGTATTCAGTCAGTGCACACATACGCACGCAGTGTCTGGTCTCCTGTGCAGACACTGTTCCAGGCGTGGGGGGCGGAGGGGGCACGGCGGTTAATAAAACGACTCTATTCCTGATCCTTTGGCATTCACACTGCCCCAGTGGTAGTGGGACAATTAAGAAAGGAAAAAGAGTGGCGCCTGGGGGGCGGGGCTCAGTCGGTTAAACGTCCGACTTGGGCTCAGGTCACGATCTCGCGGTTTGTGAGTTCGAGCCCCGCGTGGGGCTCTGTGCTGATGGCTCAGGCCTGGATCCCGCTTCGGATTCTGTGTCTCCCTCTCTCTCTCTCTGCCCCTCCCCTGCTTGCATTTTCTCTCTCTCTCTCTCCCTCTCTCTCTCTCTCTTTCTCTCAAAAGTAGACATAAAAAATTTTTTAAAAAAAGGAAAAAGAAAAGGAAAATAAATCGGGGTAAGGGGATGGGCTGGGGGTGATGGTGTTGGAGACTCGGTGTGCAGGAGGATGGAAAAGAACTGTCTTACACGTGATTTTGGAGTAGACGCCTGAATGAAGTCGGGGAAGGGGTCGCGCAGAATTCCAGAGAGGGGCAGGGTGTGGGAAGGGCGTTTCCGGCAGAAGGAACAGCCAGGACAAAGGGCCTCAGGCTGGAGCGTGTCTGGTGTGCTGAAGAAACAGGGGGGGGCAGGAGAGCCGGGGAGCGGGGTGCTGACGGACGACGGTCGCAGTAGACTTTGTTGCAAGTGAGAAGTAAACTGGAGGGTTTTGGAGAAGCATCGTCCATTCTGGAAGGAAACGTCCAGCCATAATTTCTTTGTAATTCCTTTCTTTTTCCTTTTGAAATTGTGGTAAAATCCAGATAGCACAAAAATTTTCACCTTAACCGTTTTAAAGGGTACAGTTGATAGCGTTGCGTATATTCTGAGCAAACCGTCTCCAGAAGTTTTTAATCTTGCAGAACGGGAACTCTATTAAACACCAGCTCCCACTGCCGTCCCCCGGCCCCTGGCCGCCGCATTCGGCCTCCCACCCTTGAACTCACTCTGGGAGCCTCGTAAAAGAGGAGGCGTAAAGTTTTTGTCTTTCTGTGACTGGCTCATGTCACTGAGAATAATGTCCTCAAGGTTCATCCACACGGTGGCCTGAGTCAGGATTTCCTTCCTTTTAAGGCTGAATAACATTCCATCGTAGGTATAGACCGCATCTCGTTTATCCGTTCTTCCGTCGACGGGCCCTTGTTGTTTCCGGCTTTGGGCTACTGTGGATAATGCGACGACAAAGACCAGAGTACAGATCTCTCCTCGATACCCTGCTTTCAGTTCATTTGGATATGTCCCCACTTGCGGGATTGCTGGATGGCGTGGTAGTTTGGGTTTTCATTTTTTTAAGGGTGCCGTATTATTTTCCATGGTACCTGCATCGTTTTCTTTTCTCACCGGTAGTGCCCGGTCCCTCCACATCCCCGTCCACACTTGCTATTTTCTGTGTTTGTTAAAATGGCAGCATCCTGGCGAGTATGATGTGGCCTATTTATATTTATATTTATATTTATATTTATATTTATATTTATAAATATATATATTTATTGCCATGTTGGCAATGAGTCAAAAAACAGCAATTCTGGGCATTGGGACTCAGGGAAACAGGCCCTCTCCTGTGTGGATCGGGGGAGTGGAGGTTGGTCTGACTTTCCTAGCGGGTAACTTGGCTGCGAGCTGCTACAAACGTAAATTTCTCCCAACGAAATAATGAAAGAGAAGTGCAAATATATTCAAAATCCCAGCCTTATTTAGAATGCTGGAGTCAGGGGTATCTGGCTGGCTCAGGCAGTAGACCACATGACTCTCGATCTTGGGGTCATGAGTTGGAGCCCCAAATTGGGTGTAGAGGCTACTTAAAAGTAAAATTAAAAAAAAAATGAAACAAAAAATACAATACTGGAATCAGGAACAGGGGCTTGATTATATAAATTATGTCCATATTAGGAAATGGTATATACCACCTAAAATTAATGTTGAAAGAGACTTAGGACTTAGAGACGTGGGGGCACCTGGATGGCTCCGTCTGTAGGGCATGTGAGTCTTGATCTTAGAGTCATGAGTTCGAGCCCCATGTCGGGGATAGAGATTACTTAAAAAAAAAAAAAAGACTTGGGGAAGTGTTTATGGTATATTATTACGTGAAAAGAGGCTTAGGACTATATATGACATGATTGTTTTTCCCATTTCAAAGATTATTTGCTTTTTTTCCCCTCTGGGGCGCCTGGGGGTGCTCAGTCGGGTAAGCGTCCGACTTCGGCTCAGGTCACGATCTCACGGCTTGTGAGTTCGAGCCCCGCATCGGGCTCTGTGCTGACAGCTCAGAGCCTGGAGCCTGCTTCGGATTCTGTGTCCCTCTCTCGCTCTGCCCCTCCTCTGCTCATGCTCTAAGAATAAATGAAACATTAAAAAAAAAAAATTAAACAAATTTTAAGGTTATCTGTTTATTTAAGTGATCTCTACACCCAATGTGGGGCTTGAACTCATGACCCCGAGATCAAGAGTCACATGCCCTTCTGATTGAGCCAGCCAGGCACCCCTAATTTTTTATTTTAGTACATAAAATTTATCCTCTTTATTTTTTTTAAGGTATTCTAATTTTTTTTTTTTTAAAGCAGTGAACTTGAGGGGCTCGGGCTCTTCTTCCGCAGGACGTGCAGGCTGGTGAAGAAAGGCTTTGAGCTACACAGTGAACTACGCACGGAAAATTTACGTGTGTGCTCGCATACGTGTCTGCGTATGTAACTTGCACGCGAAAGGAGGCTGTCTACTCTAAGTTCACAGTGATGATCTCTGAGCCGCAGTGATATTTTCCCTTCGTGCTCTTGTACGTTCTGCAAAGTTCTTGTAATATACGCCCCTTAGGTTTGCAATTAGGTGGTCTCTCCTTGGTCCATTTTCTGAACTTCCCAAGTTTTTTTTTTCCCCCCTGCAAGAAACACACATCATCTTTGCAGTTAGGGAAAAGAACTACGTGATGTGAACACATCACATGCACACAGGAGTCTGTGCAAAATACCAGATATTAAAAAACCACAGGGGAGGATGTTCTTTCTCTCTGGCGGTGATGAGTTTGAAGAGGGAGATGTGGACATCCGCTCCCAGACCTTGCAAGCGCTTGGCCAGCGTTCTAAGATTTCCCGTCCCGAATTCCAGCACAGACCTCCACTCACCAGAAAAATTAAGTATTTGTCTCTTCTTGGCCCGGCCACCTCATCCGCATCCAACAAAACAGGAACTGAGCAGCTATTAGTCCTGGAAATCTGGCTCCAGGGAACGGGGCCGGGAGTCTCCCTTTTTCAGAAGCCAGCTTCAGGCTTGGTGTGCAAGGGCGACCCCTGTCGGTAGAATTTAAGTACGCCCGTGGATCGGGAGACCTGATGTCTCCGTTTTATTCTTTGTGGGGTCTCCTGGCAGCCTGGCAGCCAACAGCCCACTCTCTCCTTCCCCCAGCTGCATTCTGCCTCCCATCCCCCCCACGCCCCGCCCCCCTCCTCGGGTGTGCCTGCTGTGTTCCTGGGAAAACCTCATCTGGAGGCTTGGGCGTGGGAGCCACAGGTGTGGTCAGCCTTTCGGACATGGCACAGGTGGGCTGCTGCGGGGCCGGGGCCGGGCTCTGCCCGTCGGCAGATGGGCTGCGGTGGCCCCCGCTCTGGGGGGACAGACTTGCACCCGTCCAGCTGACTGAAAACGCCAGACCCGGGCAGGGTGTGGGAGCGGTGAGCGGACAGGCCGTTGGATACAGAGGACGTGGCCGGCGGGTTCCATCTCCCCCGTGGGGGAGGCAAAAGGACAGGCTTTCTGGGCGGAGTCCCACCGTTGAAGAGCATCTCCCCTCTCCCTGCAGACTCTCGGGGGGGGGGGGTGGATTCCGATAAGAAGCAAAAAACTGACGCAGCCCTCTTAACCAGCTGCTCTCTGCACTCGAAAGGGCAAGCGGGTGGCTTGAGGGAGGGGTGGCTAGCCGTTCCTCCGGGCAACCCTGCTGACAGTGGGCCACAAAGGGTCGCCCGGCACACCCTGTCCATCGCGCGCCGGGTGGCAATGCCCCGGGGAGCTCTGGTTTCAGACACGTGGAGCCTGCATACGATCCATCAGCCCGACCCTCTCGCCCGGGGCCCTGGTCTGTGATAAAGTAAAGCTGGACACCAGAGGAATGTGCTGGGCGTTTCTGTGCTTCGAGCAAACGTGACTAAGTAATTCTCAGGGCCCATCACCAGACAGGAGTCTGCCTGCACTGTTTTGTGTCTCGGTGCCTGGGGAGCAGACCTCTCAGCCAAGAGCATATGCCCTGCAGGCCTCAGGTCTGCTCTCTGCTGATGGGAGAGAAGCAAAGTCTCCCCCGTAGCTCTCTGCTTGCTCCCAGCGAGACTGGTTGGAAGCCGACCTTTCTCTGCTTAGGCCAGATGCTCGGCATCGTTCAAATGTTTGTGGGTCCTGACATCCAGGGCGGGGGGGGGGGGGTCCCCCTTGGGAAAGGAAAGCAACCAGAGATTATGATATGAGGAAGAGGGGACATGGGTGGGTTCCGTCTACATTCGCTGGAAAGGAGAGGTGGGGGACAGGTGCCCACCATAAGACCCAGCTCCCTACCTTTCAAGAAGTCAAGGAAGGGCTGAGAATTGGTTAGGGGCCCCGGTGAGGGTCAAGACCAGCTTTGTGGGAAAGGCCCGGAGAGGAGTGCAGGACTTCCCTGCTTTGGCCAGGGAACCGGCGTTTCTGCCCCAGCCCAGCGGGCGGACGCCGGCAGCTTCTGCCTACAGCTCGGCCTCAGAGCCCGGCGGCAGATTCACGGGGCTGGCGACTGCTGCCTTAGCACGAGGACCTTCCCAGCACAGCTGTGGCCCTCACAGGGCAGGTGCATCTTCTAGGAGGAGGCCGGGCAGCCGGGTGGAAGGGGCGAGTTGTAAGCGCCAGAAAAGTGGAAGGGACGGAGGACTGGCGCCAAGGCCCCCGTTTTACAAACAACAAACACGCAGAGACCCGGAGAGGGGGGGCAGGTGACCCCGGGTCACACGGCAAGTAAGTTGGTGGCAGAATTGAGAGATGACTCCAGGTGCCCCGGGGGGGCGGCCCGGGCTCTTTCTACTTGTAGTGCTCCCTCGGGCAGGGGAGAAGCTGCAGCAGCCCTCCCTGCCGGCTTTGACCCTGGAGGGCCTTGGTCTGGACACCGGAAGGATTCGAACTCGCTGAGCACCTACTACGTGCGGGGTACCCGCGCTCCCGGTGAAACCCCAGGAGGGCCGCGAGGAAGCCCCACGGAACCCATTTGCTGGCGAGGAAACTGATCCCCAGCTGTGCGCGCAGCCACACGGCCTGGCGCGTCTGACTCCGCTTGCAAACACCGGGTCCCAATCCCAGGATCCCTCTCCAAGGCCACGCTTTTAGAAGTTAAACCCGCAGAAGAGCCAGCGACTCACCAGCCCCGCCCCCACCCCGCGGCCGCTCGGGCGCACGCAGGACGTGCTCGCCCGCCGCCTCGCGGGGTCGGTGGTCGCCCGCCCGCCCGCCCCGACCCCCACGCCCCCACCCCCCGAGCGGCCGGTCCTCGGCGCCCCGGGCTCTGGCGCCCTCCCCCGGCGGCGGCGGCGGCAGCGGCGGGCTCGGGTCTGCGCCTCCCGGAGCGGCCGCCAGAGCCCGCCCGGGGTCCCCGCCCCACCTCGCCGAGGGGCGGTCGGCCGGGGGCGGGCGCCTGGGGCCCCGGGGCGGAGCCAGCCCGGCCGGCGCGGCGCAGGGAAGCCGCCGCGCGCTATAAAAGCCGCCGCTCTGGCCGGGGCGCCGGGGAGTGGAGCGCGGCGCGGCCGGTGGGGCCGGACTGGCGGGCGCGGGAAGCGCGGGGCGTCCGGGACAGAGCGCGGCCGGCCGGGCGCGGAGCCCTTCGCTTCTCCGGCGCAGCCGCCCCTCCGCCGGCGCACGTCCCCGGAGCGCGCGGGGGCCCTGGGCTGGGGCCGCCGCACCGCCCCTGCCGCCGCGCTCCCGGCCCGGGAGGCGTGCCGCCGCCGCCGTCGCCGCCGCGGACCCGGAGGTAAGAGGGCCGGGAGCGCGGGCGCCCCGAGCTCGGAGCGGGGGCAGGGTCGCGGGAAAACGTCGCCCGTCTGTGGCTTCGGTCGGCCCGCCCGCTCGCTGCTCTGCGGTGCGCCTCTGTCTGTCTGTCTGTGTGTCCGTCCGTCCGAGCGTCCGTTGATGGGCACGCGCCCCTGTCACTGTCCTGTGTGAGATTTCACCGAGACCGTGTGATCTGTGCAAGCAGCAGGTGCCGGGGGCGCCGGTGTCCACGGAGCGCACCCAGCGCGGGGCGGGGGGGGGGGGTGCTCTTGCTTTCCGTAGCGTTCCCTCCTTCTCAGTGGCTGAGTCTTGCGCCCGGGACGGTGGCTGGCGGGCGACGGACCGGTCCGAGGGTCGGGTCGCCGGTCCGGCCGCTCTAGCGCGTGTGCGCCTGGCCACGTTGCGCCCTGCGGCTCGGCCCCGCGCGCTCTTCCTCCTGGGCCCCCCTCCGCCTCCCGCCGCCTCTGGCTCCCGCACCCCCGGATCGCGCTGGGCTCCCCGCGTCGCGCTGGCGCGGGAGGCGACTGGATGTGAAAAGAAGTTGACGGCCCCTGTTGATGTTTAGACTGAGACTCCAAACCCGGCGTTGCCGGGAGAGGGTTTGGTGGTGCCTGGCACGGGACGTCGGCTCCAGAAAAGGTTACCTTAGGTTGGGAGGAAAGGCAGGGACCTGGCAGAGCGCAAGCCAGGGCTGCGGCCACGTCTCCGGCTCGCCGCTCCGGGAACCAGGGCCAGAGACCTTCTGGAGTGGACCCGGCGGCACGCATGTGCCCTGGAGAAAGGCGCCCGGTGCGCCCGAGGTCGTCAGCCGCAGACTCTCAGCTCTCAGAGACCGCCGCCGCCGGTCCCCAAGCGTCCAGCACGGCGGCCGTCCAGGCGCGCCTCCAGCAGCCGGCTTTGAGGTCCTGAGTCTCGCTCCGCGCAGCCAGCGTTGCCCACAGGTGAGAACTCTGTTTTGAAGCTAATCTTTTGATGTGTGAGCCAGCGCCTGGCTGCAGCCCCATCCCGGAGATGGTGAGCCTGGGAGCGAGTCTCCATTCCAGCGGTCTGGAGAGGGATGCCGGGCGCGCCCCGGGGCTGGAGACCCGCGGCTTTGCGTGCCCAGGCGCGGCGCCACCATGGACAGCTCCCAGCCACTTCCTCCACTCCGGGTGTGCGGCCCTGGGTCTCGGGAAGGTGCGTCCTCCCAGACTCCAGGCGTTGGGGCGACAGGAGGGAGGAGAGGGACAGCTAGGTTTTGAGAGCCCTCTGTATCCTGTCCCGAGGCGGCAGGAGCCACTCGGGAGGGAGCCAGGGCTTGTGACTGGGACCTAGATCAGCCTGCAGGTGAACTCTGTCCGGGACCTCTGGTATGGTGTTGGGGGACACGGCGTCCCTGGCTCTTTTTGCGGCACTCACAAAGGACCTCTTGAGGTCCCTCAGAGGTGTCATAAATGTGTGACGCCCGAGCATCCGACTGAGGCAGTGAGATAATGCCAGACCTAATTAGGAACCGCCCAGCCCGCTTTCTGTGCACGGCATAGGGTCTTGCTACATCCCATTAAGTTATTTAGTAAATTTGATCTTGGGAAGATACATTAGTTTCAGAGTCACAGGGACGGAATGCAGGAGACTCCGGCCAGAGCAAGTTCTAGAGAATGTGTCCAGATGCATTTGGGAACGCAACTGTACTCACTTCTGATCCTAATGGTTTTCTGCAGGGTGCATGGCACTCGTAAGGAAGCTTCTAAAGGTTCCTCTGGAGCCCAGTTGATGATTTTTCGAGTTGGTTGCTTGGAAACAGGGAGGAGAGAACCTGTAGGGGTTCATATCTGTGCAAATTAAACATCTCCTTTCTCTGATGAGAAACGGCACTGGCTCTGTGTGTTCCTTTTGTATATGTGCACCTGTGCAGAAGTGTGTGTCTGCCTTTACTTGAAAATCGTAAGAAATTTCCAAGGTCGGCTACCGGTTGTGACCGATGGAGGTCCGTGGGGAGGAAAAAGAATCAGGCACCTTTTTTTTTTTTTTTTTTTTTTTGAGGCAGCGTGTGTAATTTTGTGACAGTCACTTAAGCTCTGTGCCTGTTTCCTCGTCTGTCACATGGGACCACACAGTCTCTCTTGCAGAATTGCTGATGAGAACTAAGTGTAAAAGCATTTAGCCCCTAGCTGAGCACAGAGAAAGCTCTTAAGTTGGTGGTGGTTACAGGTGCATTTTAAAGGCAGTTGTGCATTTGTTTTGAATCACCAGCCCTCTGCCCTCTGCTGTCTCTCTCTCTCTCTCTCTCTGCTAACCTGCCATCGTTTGACACAGACTCCAAACCCTGCTTAATGTTCCTGTTGGAGAACTGGTTGACAAAAGTCATGCCCGTATCGAAGCTGATCCCAGTGCCAACAAAAATCTCACTGAAAGCTAAATGGAAGAATTTTTGTGAGACGAGTCAGCCGCCTGTGTTTCTCACCTGTACGCTTGGAAGAAAGACAAAGTGAGTCGTTTTCAAAATACTGTCATAGCTCCCTGGGTTGAAGGATTATTTCTCCCTGATCCTTCTCTCGAAGAAGTCGGGACCTCCAGGGGGCCTCCTTGTCCTGCTGGTGGGGGGCAGGGAGTTCTCTTGGGTCTTGCCGGGGGAGTGGCTTCCACGGCCCCCACTTCTGGATTGTGCAGGATGGAGCGAGGGTCGCTTCCCCGGGGCAGCGCCTGGTCTAGGAAGCCCGCGAGCGCTCGCGACCTGGCAGGAAGCACACCCCTTCCTGGTGGAGCCCTGCCGGGGGCTGTGACATACCGCCCAGGACACAGCGCTGCACGTGGGGGTTCTGCCTGGTATATGTCACTGAGAGCGGGAAGTTTGGATAATGGAATTATAACGGGCCCAATCTCACAGTTAGAGTTTTTCCCCCAGAATGTGTGTGTGTGTGCATGTGTGTGCATGTGTGTTTCTGCCAGTTTCACATTCTAGTCCTCCTAGATTTCCTGTCTATTAGTTTTATTTATTTATTTATTTATTTATTTATTTATTTATTTATTTATTTTCCTCAGCAGATCAGAAGACTCTTTAGCTCCCTGCCTCTAAGCTCAAGGATGCAGTCCACAGATGCTGGGAGTCTCTCGGTCATTGTCGCCTGCCCGGCGATGCGGCGATGTGAATGGAGCAGGAGGCTGAACCCCAGTTGACCTCGAAGGGCTGGCTGTCTTCTCTGGACTCCCCTGCAGGTTCCAGTCCCCAGCGCGCAGCTTTCTGGTAGGAAGACGACTGAACTACAGAACATTCTTGGAATGCGGGGCCAACGAGGGGAGGAACAGGTGTAGGAGGGAGAGGGGGTCTCCGCGGGCCCCGTGGCACTCTGTGCGCAACAGCAGGGGCTGAGTCTCCGGGACAGACCGGTCTGATGGCAAGAGCGGCATTCGGGGGGCGGGGGGGAAGCAGGCTGAGAGGGGCACCTATGGCCCTTGAACCCCGCTGCTTGAGTGGCCCCCTTCTGTGGTGTCTGCAGGGCGGCACTGTCTGTAGAGCGGGTGCATCCTGCGTTTGTAGCTGTGGCTCAAGAGAGCGTTAGGAGGGGTAGTGGGCACAGAGGGGCCCTTCTCAGTGCTGAGTGCCTTTTTCACAGTGTTCACCTGGGCCCTGAGCCTCCTTCCCCAAGAGCCCGACACACGGAAACTGTGTTAGAGGGGGTAGGACTGCGGTGGCTCTCACGGGATTCGTCTCTGTGCCTCTGCCCCCGCCCCCCGGCCCCTCTCGCTCCCTCCAGGGGCCATCCTAGCCCCTCTGGTGGGTCTCCCGCTCCTTCCCTGTCCTCCTGTCCTCCGTCTGCTCTGGTGCCAGGCTTTGTTCAAACCTGGCCCTTCAGAAGGGAGACTGCCTGCAGAGAAATGTCATCAAATATACATTTGCTCTCCGCTCGGCTCCCTCAGGGCCAGGAAACACCCTTCCCCACCCTGCTGCTTTTCCAGGGCCCCTCTCCAGGCTCGTGGGCTCAGCGAGCCCACCCCCTGCGGGTGAGGGAGCCCTGGCGAGCACAGCCGTCCCCCGGCCCCGTACTCACTCCGAGCAGGTCGCCAGCTCTGGACAGTCTGGCTCCTCGTGGCACCGGCAGATGGCTGGGGTGTTATCTTCGAGTCTTCTGCTTCTGAGGCAGGAAGGATGCAGGACTGAGACTTGGATAGGCCAACGAGTCTCGGGACCGGGTTCGGAAGCTCGCTCCCATTGGCCAGTCTGGGTGGGTGGGGGGCTGAGAGTCTGCGCTGGTCCACGGAGCCCCCTGTGGGGTGCCAGTGGGGACACCCGCACCTTCCTGTCCTCGACCTCGGCCCTTACGGCTGTGCCTTGTGGGTTTCTGGTGTCTGAGCACCTGCGGTCCAGCTGGCCTGTGTCCCCCTGGTGACCTTATACCGACCCCTCACATTCTTGGAGGTGGTTATCGTTGCTTCTAAACTGTCTTATCGGTCGACTAAATATCTTGAATCCCTTGTCCCTCGTCATAATAAATTTTCCAGCGCTCTGAGCCGAGTCACTTTTAAGTGCGGGACCGTTGTGCAAATGGCAATCCGTCTTTGCTTGGTGTAATTTTGCTGAGTGTAATTTTGCTGGAATTAAGAGATCACTCGGGGGGTCTCCTCTCCCTCTGGTTCCAGACACAGAGAAGGCGTGTTTACATTTAGATGACTTCCCTTGACTCTAAATCACAACTGCGTTTTGAACCTAAAAATGACATTTAAGCCTCAATTATCTTCCTCAGGCCCCCTCCCTGTGGGGATGAGCGGCTCCTCCCAGGGATGCGGGTCAGCCCAAGGCGCTTTTGATCGTCTCTACACGCGAGCCCTGTGTTAGCCACCGGGGAGGCAGAGGTCATCCGTGGGCCCTGCCCTCCAAGCTGCCCGCCTCGCTGGGGGAGCGGACACCTAAGCCAGAAGTCTCCAGGCGGGTGTGATGGGGGCTGGGACACACGGGTCAGGAGGGGTGGTGGGCGGGGGGCCTGCTGAGGGCAGGTGAAGCTGGGAGACATTCTAGAAGCTTCCCTGAGAAGGGGCCATACCGTGCATCTGGAAGGACTAGCAGAAATTTATAGGAATTTTCCCAAGAGGCGAAGGTGAGGTTTGGGGAGGGGAGTTCAGGAGGCGTTCCACATAGAGAAAAGGCCGCGGGGAAAGATCCAGAAGCACAGGCAGGCTTGGGCCTCCGACTGCCTTCAGCCTCTCACAGGCACAGCGCCCCTTACCTGCCCAGACCTGGGGCTGTACCCGGCAGAAGAGAGAGTCGTTCGGTGCCTTTAGTCTCGTAGACTAGTGACTGTAAATGACTTTAACCGTACGTTTTTTCCCCAACAAAATCTTACTAACTCTGATTTACAAATCAGATAAAAAGGGGCTGTGGCTGGGAGTGGGCTTTTATCTTGAGGCCCCCGAGGGGTTCCACAGGGCTCTGTGGGTTCCAAGGAGCACAGTTTGAACACCTCTGTCCTGGATCATTGCATTTTGCTTTTGGCCATCCTATTTAATAATGTCATCTTGCTATGATTGTGGTTTGTCTGGCTACATCTTAATATTCTGGATGTCTCGCGGGGTTCTGTGTCAACAATTTTTAATGAAACGAAGCCAGAATTTTCCTGCATGTGACTATCTAACAACTATGGGGTGTGTGGGTTGCCAGGGGTAAGGATCTGTGACAGGGGCTGGCTCAGAAAACTCAAGCTGTGGGGCGCCTGGGGGGCTCAGTCACTTAAGCGTCCGACTTCAGCTCAGGTCATGATCTCACAGTCCGTGAGTTCGAGCCCCGCGTCCGGCTCTGTGCTGACAGCTCGGAGCCTGGAGCCTGCTTCCGATTCTGTGTCTCCCTCTCTCTCTGCCCCTCCCTGCTCATGCTCTGTCTCTCTCTCTCAAAAATAAATAAACATTAAAGAAAAAAAGAAAACTCAAGCTGTAGCGGGCACAGGAGGTGAAGACAGGGCTTCTCACAGAAAATGGACTTCTTATTTTCAACCTTGTCCGTCAATCTTGTCCATTCTTCGGATTCTAGAAAAGCTGGCAAGAAGGAAAACATAGCTTATTTCCAGGGTATACGACCTGGAACATCCAGGATCTTGCGCCCTTTCTCACCGAGGTAGCCACATCTGAATGTGGGACGTTTTTGAAAATGGGGTTTGAACGGGACTGTAAGTCAGAAGTATAGAAATGGGTAAGTTCTGCTGGCCTGGGGTGAGGTGGAAGGTTCCAGGTCAAGCTGCGGCCCCTGCGTGCTTCTTACAGAGCTGCCCCAAAGGAGGAAGTTCACGCTCTGAATGGGGGGTGGGGGGGACCCAGAGAGAACCCCGCCCTCGCCGATGGGATCCGAAGAACCCCTTCCAGCTCTAAAGCCGGAATCATATGACTGATGCCAGGTGATCAGGGTGAGGCATGGTCAGTGCCGAGAGTTTAAAGGGTACCTCCAGCTCCGGAAAGCCCCGCTGGCTATGTGATGAGCCCGCAGAGGAAAGTGGCAGGGGACGTTTCCCTCTGGGTGGACATCCGCACTTGCCCCGGGCTTGCCTGCCAGACCAGCAACCCGCCGAACCGGGCAGTGTCGGGGAGGGCTGCGGTGCCCGTGGGCGACCAGCATCTGGGGCATCTGGCCTCACGTCCACGTCCAGACCTGGAACACCCTGAACTTTGGCCTTGACTCCCAAACCGTGGGGTTTTAGCCTGTCCCCGCTTGCTAGGGGCAGGATGTCGGCTGGCTCCTATGTCACCCTGACCTCTTGGCATCAGTGACCAAAGACCCTGGTTCCCTAGATCCCATGGGACCATCTGGGGGCGGCCCGCGGGGATCCTGAGCTGTCCACCAGATGCAGAGGCCATGCCTGGCTCTGTCCTCTCCCCTGGGGGGAGGGGGTGGGCAGTGGTGCCTGCTGGTGTGTGATGAGGGCACAGGTGCCCGAGGGTACAGAGCTGGTAGAGGATGGGATCTGGGCATCTGTCCAGCTCTGGTCGAGTACGTCAGCCGCCTGCCTTCTTCCCAGGCTCTTGTCCCTGCTGTGTGGTGGGAGCAGTTATTCCCAGCTCAGCCCCATCGAGTCTCCCAGTTCCTGGGTCTCCAGAACCCCCCAGGCTGACAGCGGGTGTGCAAAGCTTTCTCCTTCCCCTAAAGAATAACAGGAAGGAGCCTCAAGAGGAGTGAGGAGGGGAGCAGATTTGGGCAAACCGTTTAAAAAAAGAAAACGTTATTAAGCAAACTGGTGGTTTTATGACAAGCCTGTTTCAAAGCTGTGTTGCCCTGAGTAATTTGGTCATATGCTAATTTTCCAAAGGTTTGGGCTCAGGAAAACCTCAAACATAGTGGCTAAGTACTTTTTCCTTTCCTTTCCTTTCAAAATCGTGTTTATTTTCGGAGGAACTTAATCCATATGTTTCAGATCCATTTCCGTGTTACTCAGCAAAAGGTTGTGCCCCCCCCCCCCCCCCCCACCGATGTTGCTGAGCCACGAGCGCGGTTTGGTTCTTTCTCTTCCCGGCTGTGGCCGCCCCACACTTCACCGACCCGTGCGCCCGCCTGAGCACCGCTACAGCCTAAGTCAATACAGGCCCTGGAGGCAAAAGGGAAAACTCAGTCGCGCTGACCCTGTCTTTATTTAAAATCGTGATAGTTGGTTCGCTATGGATTTGCTGCAGGAATTTCGATTTGTGAAATGGGGCATTTGCAATGTTGTCTGGATTAAAGTCTGAGTTTTTCGGCGCTCTTTTAAATCTTGCACGCTGGCCTCGGCCTCAGGGTCACCCCGGTCAGCGCTCCCCCGGGCTCATCCTGGTTGGGGCGCGCTGGTGACCTTGCCGTTGGAGCTGGCTCTGCCGTTATCCCCGCCTGGGTAGGTAGGGGTCGGCGCCCGGGACCAGGCACACAAGGTTTTGGGGACGCTGACGGTGCCTCCCCTCAGGCTGTTAACCCAACTGTTGATGTGGTTTGGGGCGGAGCCCTGCCAGGGGAAAGGGGCGGAGCGCTGCCAGGGGAAAGGGGCGGAGCGCTGCCAGGGGAAAGGGGCGGAGCGCTGCTAGGGGAGAGGGGAGAGGGGGCGGAGCCCTGCCAGGGGAAAGGGGCGGAGCGCTGCCAGGGGAGAGGGGGCGGAGCCCTGCCAGGGGAGAGGGGGCGGAGCCCTGCCAGGGGGAAGTGGGGAGGAGGGTGAGTTCTTGTCAGCTTTCCCCGTGACCCGAACCCGGCTTCCCTTCGTTTTCAGAGCAGGGAACGAATTTGCAGTGGTCGATGCCAGAATATTTTACAGCTTCTTCTGGGCCGACGTGTCCCTGCATCCATGACTTCTTCAGAAGGGACCGAGTTCATGAGATTTCTCAATTCAGTTCCCGGTAGCAAAAGAGAAAGCAGCTGTCGGGTTTTGGCTTTGGAACTTCCCTATGCAAGAATTTGTCCTCATTTAAATGATTTTTAAAAAATAAGAAGGCACAGCCCTCTCCACGGTGTCTGTCTGGTTCACCCCTTTGGAGAGGCTCAGAGATTCCTCTGACCACAAAATTGTGGGCTGTGTCTATGCATGCGCCAGGTGGCGGAGAAAGAGCTGGAGTCTGTTTTGAATTTTAAGATCGTTGGGTAATGTTGTTACAAATGGTAACACATAAACATTTCCTGGGATTTTCTGAGAATGACCATGTAGTGAAGTTCATTTTTACTTTGAACATCCCCATATACAGTTACTTTAAATAAGAGACTATTTTTAACATATTAAAAAAAAAAAGGATGATGCTTTGATTGAATCTTGCTTAATAAGCACAAACGTGAGCCTCTGCTCTGCTGGGTTGCGTGAGGACATCACCTCCCCAAGGTCGGGGGAACAGAGACGGGAGAGTCCACCCTGAGTGGTGAGCGTCAGATTTGCACACGGCCTGCTGGAGGCCATTCTGGGCAGGAGGCTGGGATCTGCCTCCCACGATGCACAAAGGGCCTCATCTCAGCCCAAGAAAGAGGCATTTCTTCATTCGGGACAGGCCCCCCTCCCCCCCAGGCTCGGACATAGAGACTGTCGTGTTCTGTTTATTCCCAAGGCCTAGCACATAGTAGGCACAAAACATTTATTAAATACACAAAGGCATGAGTTCTGCATCTGAGCCCCAGCCCCCAATGGCACACATTTCCGGGCGGAATAGATCTGATGCGAATTCAACGAAACCAGAGCCCGACCAGCCGGGGTAGGGTCTGCACTGGGGTGGCCCTGTGGTCATTCTCGTCATTATTATGGATAACCCGGCCTTACGGAGCATTTACCGGTTTCAGGCAGCATGCAATCACTTGATCGTCCGACAGCCCCGAGCAAGGCGTCGGATGGAGAGGACTCCGTGAGGCCCCCCCCGCGGTCACTCAGGAGCCTTGAACCACGGTGCCACACCGCAGGGACATTGGCAGCTGATGGAGTTGGAACTGGGGCCCGCGTCTGTGTGAGTCCAGACGCCCTCTCTCTGAGTGGTGACCGATGTTGCTTGAGTTTTTGAATTTTGAGAGAGCATGTTTCTGGGGATAGATGGTGTAACTCACACGAAAGCAGCTGGAGAGTTAATTTCAACTCCACAGCACTCACGGTGGATGCCCCGATTCTTGATGGCCAGCTGGGATTCAGACATGGCTCCGTCGTACCTCCCTGTGCTGGAGGTGGTCTAGCCGGGGAGACAGACGGACAGACATTCAGCGACCTGTGGTCTGTGCTGGAAGCGAGGCGTGAACGACACGGTACAGATTGATGATGCGTAACCCGCGGGGGAAACCGACCAGCAGGCGAGAGGCCGGGGCGAAGGAAGTGTGTGGTTGGCTCTTGAAGGGGAGTACGGTCTCCTGGGCAGAGGAAGAAGGTTTCGGAAGGAAGGAATAGTCTGAGCTAAGTTCAGAGAATCCAGGAAACAGGAGTCTGGGGGAAGGTCTAGGAGTTCCTGGAAACGAGATCGTAAGGGTGGGGGCAGGGGGGTTGGTCCTTCACAGCTGAGTCGGGGAGTCTGGCCTCCAACCGTGGTGACTTGGACGAGGGGGACGTTAGACCCTTGTTCCTGGTGGCAGGTGGTTTGGGTTGGGTTTGCGTCCGTCAGTCCTGAGGGTGGTATTCTTGGCAGGAGGTGCACTCCAGGACGCCCGCTCTCCCTGGGGAGTGTGGCTGGCAGGGCCCAGCAAGGGCAAGAAGGAGGCCTCGGCCGCCCAAGGGGAACTATTGGAACCCGGCCAATGGGGCGGGGGGGGGAGGGCAGGAGGGAGAGCATCACGTTGGAGACGTTTCGGGGATTGGCGGCCCGAGTCTCTGACAACACGAGGCCCGGTCCCTCTGCAGGCAGAGCTCCGAGCCTCTGAGGGAAAATTTCGGAGGCTCGTGACCCCGAGCCCTTCTAGACTGATGTATCCCCTGCTCCCTGTGCGGCCTCAGTGTGGGGTCAGGAGGGTACGGGCCTCTGTCCTTTGGCCTTCGTGCTGATCTCCGGAAGCGCCTTCCTAATTCTTCACAGATTCTGGGGCAAATCCCTAACTGCCTTGAGGGCTGGCCTGCAGCAGGTGGGGCACGGGAACAGAGCATCTGTGAGGGGCTCACCTTGGGAAGGGACAGAGTGGGCAGCGTGGAAATGCTTCTCCGGTTCTGCCCTGCATGAAGCAGATCCTCTGCTGTGTGGCCTGCAGAGGCCCAGGGGCCACCTTCCCGTGGCTTCCTCTCCTCTCCGCCCGGCGTTTGTAATTAGGCGTTCAGGGAATTTCAGGGAACGACATCCACCCACAAATGTCCCCTGAGGGTCGCCCGGGTGCCCAGAGCTGTACTGAGTTCTGCCCACTCAACAGACACATAAGTTGAGGTCCAGATCACCAGCATCTCCAAGAGGAGCCTAACCAGATGACCAGAGAGAAATATGGACAAGTGCTTTAGGGAAAACTCCCCTCCACAGAATAAACTGTTTGCCGTGTTCCTTCCTCGCCATTTTACAAGGCTCCTTAGTTTGTATTTTCTTGCGTTTCTACAACATTAGAGCTGATGTAAAAAACTGGAAAAGGGGCATGGGAACCCCACACACCTGGCCGCAAATCCGCCTCCCTTGCTGACTTGCTGTGTGACTTTGGACAAGTTACCGCACCTCTCTGTGCCCTAGTTGGCGATCCATCCCCCAAAGCGGGATGACTGTGTTTTTTCTGAGAATAACATAAAGGAGCTAGTGGTCACGTAGCACCGGCAAGGCTCTCGGGGCTGCGGCCCGGGACAGAGCAGGCGTTCAAATGGCGAATCTCCCCATTTGTCAGCAACTCAGTTGAATCAGCAGTCATTTCGAGCAAAGAAGGCAAACCTGTGACTTCCGGGCGAGTTTGCAAACTTGAAAAACTTTGTTGGAGGTTAGCGGCCCCCCTCTGACGGCCCGGGGCGCCCCCGAGGCCGCTGCGGAGGGACAGGCCACGTCGTGGGGGACCCCCGGCCCTGTGGCCTATGGGACCTATGGGACCTATGGGACCAGTTCCTCACGTGGCTTCTCCAGAACCGAGCCGGTGCTTAGCACGCGTGGACGGGTGAGCACTGTTGGCGAGGACAGGCTCTCGCTCGCACCTGCCCTCTGCCCGCCACACGGTCCCTCCCTCACGTCGTGCAGCAGGGCCCCGAGGGTGAGCGTTGACTTGGTTTCTTCTCCCGCTTACGGGTGAGGAAACCGGGGGATCGGGCGACTTCTCGGGGTCGCACGGCGAGCCCTGCACGACCCGGCTTCCCGACGAGGCCGTCTCGCCTGGCCCCGGGCCTGAACCAGCCTCACGGGAAGCAGAACAGGGAAACGGGTTAGCAGTTTTCCCACTTCTGACGACAATGCAAAGTTTCAAAGGTGCCCAGAGCAGACTTCCCAGGGTCTCCGTGCCCTGGCTCGGGGTGTCCCGCGAGCAGGCGTGTGGGGCCGCGGTTTTGACGGCCGCCTGGGTTGACGCAGTCGCTGTGACCGTATGACCTGGCAGGCCATCGTGTCTTCGTGGGGGACGGCTTTCCACCTCTGTTCTCCAGACCGCGGAGCCATCAGTGGCGTGACAGCGGGTTGGGTATGTAAAGCCGACATCCTGAAAGCTCCTTACTCACCTGTCACCAGGGGGAAGGGCCTTTGCCAGCCTTTGCCGACGGCCCCTTGCCGGGCGTTAGCCTTGGGGTTTGTCTGCGACCCAAAGGAAAGGGTAGCTGTCGTGGCTCACCAGTGGAGCTCTGGACCTCAGAGCTGGCTCTCCCACGGGTAGGACACCCGCGAGATTAGAACAACTTATCACCGGGCGCCGGGGTGACTCAGTCCGTTAAGCATCTTCGGCTCAGGTTACCATCTCACCATTCATGAGATCGAGCCCCGTGTCCAGCTCTGTGCCTGCTTTGGATTCTGTGTCTCCCTCTCTCTCTGCCCCTCCCTCACTCGTGCTCTGTCCGTCTCTCCTAAAAATAAATAAACGTTGGGGCACCTGGGTGGCTCAGTCGCTTAAGCGTCCGACTTCGGCTCAGGTCATGATCTCGTGGTTTGTGAGTTCAAGCCCCGTCAGGCTCTGTGCTGACAGCTCAGAGCCTGGAGCCTGCTTCAGATTCTGTGTCTCCTCTCTCTGCCCGTCCCCCGCTTGTGTTCTGTCTTTGAATGAATGAATGAATGAATGAATCTTGGGCGCCTGGGTGGCTCAGTCAGTTAAGCGTCCGACTTCGGCTCAGGTCATGATCTCGTGGTTTGTGAGTTCGAACCTGCTTCGGATTCTGTGTCTCCCTCTCTCTCTGCTCCTCCCCTGCTCTCTCTCTCTCTCTCTCAAAAAGAAATAAACATTAAAAAATATTTAAAAATATAGTTAAAAGAAAGGAATAACTTATCACCGATTACGGTTTGGAAACCCAAGCCTAGAGGAGCCTTTCCTAATGTGCATTCCTCAGGAGCATGACTTCCTTGGCCGTTAACAGGCAGGCTGAAGTCAAATAAGTTTGGCACAGATAAGCTGCGTTAAACAAAGTCGATGTGTTTTTATTCCCGAAATTCTTCTCAATGCACTGATAAGCGGCGTGTGGCACGGACTGTGAAAGGGGAGCAGAGTCCGTAGCACGGCCCAGGTGCCTCTGGGGGACACTGTCGCATTTCCGTCTTTGTTCTTCTGAGCTGGGATGCGTCTTGGGTTTGAGCAGAGGGCCCAGTGGCCCTCCTTCGCTCCTGACCGAGGGCCGCGGCTCGCCGTCCCGCACAGACCTCAGCCAGAAGCGTGTCCCTTACAACCTCGCACGAGGTAAGAGTGAGCTTCCAAATTGGTGGTTTCTATGCCTGCTGCTTCCTAAAAGTCAATTCCTTTTCGACGCGCAGGGGTATTTAGCGGTTCTCTCTCGCCGGGGATAAGGTACAGAATTGTTTCCGTCCCATTTTGCAATTTGCTATCGCAACCCTACACAGTTTGTACCAGCAAGTATTTCCATAAAGAGATCAGCAAGGATTTGAAACGGAGATTCGGGTTAGCTTCTCTCCGCTAACGGCACTTAGTCCCGAGGAGCGCTTTGTAAGCGGATAGGACCGTGGTGGAATTGAGTACCGCTGATGCGTCCGTCAGCGGGTCCGTTTCTCCCCCTGGATGGCTCTGATTGAGAACTTGAAACCCCAGATGGAGGCAAAAGGAGGCCGCCAGGAAATGAATGAGCAGACTGAAGGCATTCTGGATGAAATGCTCTTGTCACAAGATTTTCGGTGAGTGCTCTGTGTCCCACTTAAGTGCGTGATAAGCCACCGAAGCATTTATCAGCGTGACCTATTTACCGACAAAGATACCGGGGCCTGAAGCTTTGAGCGAGGGCCAGGTGAGTCAGTAAAAACATGAGCAGCTGCATTTGCTGGGCCACTTTATCCAGCAACCGCTCTGCCCCAGACACGAAGCATCCGCGACCCAGTCCTTCATTCTCCCACCTTATAATTTGAGGTTGGGGGAGCCACGGGAGTAAGTGGGCGTAGTACGCCCGTTCTGTGTCTGTACGAGGCACGGAGGGGGCACAGAAGCCAGAACTCCGGGATCCCCAAGGGGACTTCACGCTTCCTCCGAGCCCTAGGAATCACAGCGAGAACTTGTGTGTTGGCGGAGAAGGGCCCTTGGGACAAAGCGAGACGGGGCGATATTGTCCGTTAGAAGAGCTCTATACACGGCCCGCGTGTATAGACGAAGACAAGCGTGGGGACAGAGAAAACTTTAGGATGGGGGACGCCCTTACAGGGGAGCAGCCTGTGGCTGTCATCGCTGAGCAGGGCAGGCGATGACGGGCCCGGGTTACTGAATGGAGGGTATGAAACCTGTCCGAGTACAGCCTGAGATCACCGCATGTGCTCTGTGTGCTGGGGACACACACCGTCACTCTCCAGTGCTCCCCAACACCGCCTGTGATGCCTACAGCGTCCCGGGGGCCCTGCCAGGCGTGGGCAGTGTGCGTGTGACGGAAGTAACGTAACCATGGAACTCTATCCCCTTACCCCTTGGAAAGTAGAGAAAAGACAAAAAAAAAAAAAGCCCCAGTTCCCCCACGTAAGACAGTCACGGTAAGAATTTTGGTGACTGTTGTTTCTAGTTTTTTTTGTGTGTTTTGTGTTGTCATTGCCGTGTGTATGTTTACGTACTGAGGACAGAATTTTACCCCGCACGCAAGCAAGTTAAACGTCCTCGCCTCTGATTTTACAACCCTCATTTGGATGCCTGTAAAAGGACATCCGATTCATTTCTAAGTTTTCACTCTTTGAAAAAAAGTCGATGGTTTTCGTGTCGAGGTTTCTACCAACTTCTGAGTGATGTCTGGGAGAGACCTTCCTGAGGCCGAAATTAAGGGGGTCAAGGTATGTGGACACTTTTGTGGTTCTTCATCCACGTGGCCTCTAGAGATTTATCCAGATTAATAGGGCCCCCCGCACTTTTCACCAGCAAGAGATAAATATTAAAACTTCAAAGGTCATTTTAAAGTTTGTTTATTTTATTTTTTTTTTTTAATTTTTTTTTTTAACATGTATTTATTTTTGAGACAGAGACAGAGCATGAACGGGGCGGGGGGGGGTGCGAGGAGGGTCAGAGAGAGAGGGAGACACAGAATCTGAAACAGGCTCCAGGCTCCGAGCGGTCAGCACAGAGCCCGACGCAGGGCTTGAACTCATGGACCGTGAGATCATGACCTGAGCCGAAGTCGGCCGCTCAACCGACTGAGCCACCCAGGCGCCCCTACAGTTTGTTTATTTTAGAGAGAGAGCAAGTGGGGGAGGGGCAGAGAGAGAAGGAGAGAGAGAATCCCACGCAGGCTCCAGGCTGTTGGCATGGAACTCGGTGTGGGGCTCCTTCTCACAAACCGTGAGATCCTGACCTGAGCTGAAATCCAGAGTCAGATGCTTAACCAGCTGAGCCCCCCAGGCGCCCCAAAGATCATTTTAACAGGTAAAAATCACACCTGATGATTTTTTTGTATTTCTCAGATTTTAGTGAAGTCTGAGACCATCCGTATGTCTGTCTAACTAGTTACTTGTCTCTTTTAGGAACCTCCTGTTGGTGTTATGCCTATCCGGTGGGGTGTTTCTATCTTTCTGTCTTTTTTTTGTTTTTAAATTTTTTTTTTAAGTTTATTGATTTTTGAGACAGAGCACAAGCAGGGGAGGGGCAGAGAGAGAGGGAGACACAGAATCCACAGCAGGTTCCAGGCTCCGAGCCGTCGGCACGGAGCCCGA
Organism: Panthera leo; assembly: GCF_018350215.1. NCBI lineage: Eukaryota > Metazoa > Chordata > Mammalia > Carnivora > Felidae > Panthera > Panthera leo. Next base: position 1,876,307 of record NC_056684.1, read on the forward strand.
CGCGGGGCTCGAACTCACGGACCGTGAGATCGTGACCTGAGCCGAAGTCGGACGCCCAACCGACTGGGCCCCCCACGCGCCCCGATCTTTCTTATCAGCGTACCCGACCTCTTTGTACACCTGTGAAGCTCTCGCTGCCTGTCTTCCCTTTGGGTTATTTTGTGAAGTATGTGAAATACCCCCGTGTAGTCCAACCCTACGTTTGGTCTGTTTACCTCCCGGTTTCGTCTCTCCGTGTGCAGTTCCAGGGCTTTCTGGTGGTCCTGTGGACGGACCCGTACACTCCTCGACCTGTCTGGAATTTATTTCAGTTCACGCTGCAAAGAAACACTCTCCCTTGGGTGCCCCCCCCCCCCCCCATTTACGAACCTGTGGCCCAGACAGCAGGTATGGAGCCAGCTTCCCTTTCTTTATCTGTCGGTCTGTGCTGCCGGCAGAAGTTCTCCCGGGGTCCAGTCGGCAGTGTGGAAGACGCGGGAAGGCAACGGGGCTGGCGTGGTAGGAATTGAGCCACACGTTTGATCTGGCCATCTGGGCGCACCTCAGAGACCCCTCCTCTGTGGACCGGGCCTGGCTGTGTCCCCAAGGCCCCGTGGAGACCGAGAGCTTGGCCAAACAGGATCGATCCGGTGGCACGCTGGGCCGCCAGCCGCCGTGCCCTCTCCGGCCAGCCTCCTCGGGTAGCCCTGGATGGGGAGAGGGGCTTCCTGGCTCCTCCCTCCAGAGACCACGAGTCCAGGCCTCAGGGAGACCACCTCTGGGGGCTCCCACTCGTGGGCCGGACTAAGGAGTCCCGGTCCCGGGGACGTCGTAATTCTGGGCGCCGTGTGCGGGCTCTCCTGGGAGACGGGAGTTTATGCCAAGTTTTGTTCACGAAGAAGGGGCAGCCAAAATCACGTCACCACCCCTGGGTTCCCAGAGGCCTTCATCACTGCAGACCGCGGGAGTTACACGGTGCGGTGAGGCTGGATGTCTGGGGGCGCCGGCTGGGAGTGCCGGAGGGGGTCCCCAGGGGGGACTCCTGTCTTCTTATTCACAGAGCCCCAGGACGTATTGTGGGATCCGACAGGGTCAGTGTCTGCTACCTTTCTGGAATGAATGAGTGAGTGAATGAATGAATGAATAACAATCGACTGCGGTTGGCTTGTCCATGTTTTCTCACAGGTCAGATACTCCCCACTGCTTGGGGCAACTCTTTTTATTTCTGAGAGAGAGAGAGAGAGAGAGACAGACAGACAGCGTGTGAGCGGGGGAGGGGCAGAGAGAGAGGGAGACCCAGCATCGGAAGCAGGCTCCAGGCTCCGGGCTGTCGGCACAGAGCCCGACGCAGGGCTCGAACCCACGACCCGTGAGATCATGACCTGAGCCGAAGTCGGATGCTTAACCTCCTGAGCCACCCAGGCGCCCTGAAAAAAATTTTAGATTATAAATAGTTTTTTTTTTTCTTTTTTTTAAAGTAGGCTCCACACCCAACTTGTGGCTCAAACTCACGAGCCTGAGATCAGGAGTCACAAGCCCCGCCGACTCAGCCAGCCGGGCGCCCCGTTGGGGCAGCTCCTTTTAAGCCGCTGGCATTTCTCTTTACTAAAATCCTGGGGAAACCTTGACTTTCATATCATCGTGCTTTAGGGCTTCTTCCTAATTCCAGGCTTTATTTTTCATCAAATACGTGTTATAGTCACACTCTTGAGGCTTCACAAACCGTACGTTCGGAAACCTCACCGGTCACATTTGAAACATCTCGGTGCGCGGTGTACTTGACCCCTTCTTTGAACTTTCCGGAAACCGGTCGTAAAGTAAAACTGCTGGCCGAGAGGCTTGGGGACCCCCCGGGGCCTGGGCCACACCTGTCTCTCCGGCTTCTCGTCCACCTGTTTTTCCCCTTCATTTTAGACGTTAAGAACATTCCAGAGCTTGTCTGGGTCCTGCTGATACAATGCTGCTTTTCACCACCTTCCGGTTGCAAATGCTCTTTTCTCTGCCCAAACATCTGTCAGACTACTGTTCGCCCTTCCTGACCCTGCCCAGGCGCCCGCCCCTTCCCTGGGAAGAGTTCCTTGACCCTCTTTCCCCAGTGTATCAGTAAGCTAGTGCTGTGTAACACAGTACCCCCAGCCAGTGCTTTAGGACAGGAACCACGTACTGTTGTTCGATGGGCGGGCCCGCTGGCTCGGCCGGTCTGGACAGGCTCGGCTGGTGCCGGATTGCTCCTGTGTCTGTTCAGTTTCAGACTCATCGGAGGCTGGCTGGTCGAGGATGTCCCCACCCGCATTTTTGGCTCGGGCTGACTTTCTACTGAGGGGACGAGGGTGACCGGAGCATGTGTTTCATCATCCAGCAGATTAACCTGGGTGTGTTCTCGAGGTGACTGATGAGACGGGGGAGGGCGCGCACAGATCTGCTCCGTCCTTCCGGCAAAGAGAGGCCGGGGGAGACGAGGGCAGGGTGAGGGGCGCGGGGCCATGTCGGGGGTCCATCCGGCACGCCCACCTTTGAGAGAATTGCTTACTCGGGAGCGTTGCCGCACTTGAACGTACTTGCATGGCGGTGACACATCGCATTGGTTGGTGGTCACAATCCAAGTCTGCGGGCCCCTGGTGCTCGGGTGAATCTCAGCGGGCATCCCAGCCATCAGTTAACTTCCTTGGCATGCGTTGCCCATGCGAGTGCAGAAACGGGACAGGGAGGCCCCCAAGAACGGGGGGACCCGGGAGGCAGGGGCCACGCCGCACAGAATTTGGGCTGCCTGTCCTGAAGGCTGGCTCGGGCCTTCAGCTGCTGTAGGGCGGGTTCCAGAGCCTGAAGGAAGCCCTGTGGCCCCTTTCTGGCTTCCCGGTGCTCTTGTCCTCGGCCAGGCGTGGGCAGGCAGGTCCCAGTGGCCCGGGCCCCAGCCCTCACCCACAATGCCAGCAATGCAGCCCCCAGAGGCTGGGCCCTGGGCCCTGCCCACGCACCCGGATGTTGACAGGGGCATGGCTCCAGCGCCAGCTTTAATGGATGGTCTCATCGCTTTTAAAATAATGACCGTCGGGCGTGGGCTGGCGGGAGCGGTGACATCACTTTCCTGCAATTCGGGGTCGGTTCCTGCTGCTTTTCTCTGCATCTTTGAACGGCCGACATAAATCTGTGGGTTGGGTACCTGTCCCGGAAGGTTTCTAGCACGTTCACACGCCCGGGTCGGGACGCGCTCGGGAGAGCAATAGCTCTGTAGTCAGAGGCCCTGGGTTGCGTCCGCCCCGGAGAGATGCCCTTTCTGGGTACCCACGGAGCAGTCGGTGAGGCCGCCCACCGCCTCCTGTGTTCTCTCTGGGTGTTTTGTGACCGTGCACCTGGGCCCATCAGGTAAAGGTTCGTCCCCTTGGGATGATAGGACTTCGACTTTGTCACCATGTTAGCAGACCTTGAAATCCTAAGGAGGTCAGTGGTAAGACAGGGCCGTTCGTGGGTCGCAGATCAGGGTGATGGAGAGGAGAGGTGAGGTGCGTCCTCCCTTCCCACCTGAAGAGTGCCTCGTGGGCAGGGGTTGCATCTTCTCGGGTAGGGACCGCTGTTGGGCTCTCCCTCCTTCCACGAGGGCCAAGCTTCCGGCCGGGTCGGAGCCCCTCGTGGTCACGGCAGGAAGGAGAAAGCCACTGGTGACTGTGCAGGGTACACGCCTCTTGTGGAACAGCTTCCAGACGCCGTCACTCTCCACGGATGTTTCCAGAGCCCCGGGTCAGGGGGTGAGTCCTGCGTTGGGGCCTGAGCTGTCCCTGTGGCCCTGCGTCCACTCCTCTCCCGTCTCCCCTCACAGGGGGTCCGCGGTTCCGGCCTCGCCGCCCTGGCCCGGTGCAGGCGGCCTGGCTGTGAAAGGTGGGGGGGCGAGCCCCAGACCCGCCCCTGGGTGAGTTCTTGTCCTCATACCCGGGCCAGGTGACAAGCAAAGGGGCCACGGGGGATAGATAGAGGTTGGTTGCTTTCATTGTTTTTGGAAAGGTTTTAACTCCCGTCCAACGTGGGAGGTGGGCCAGGCCTGAATTTGCGGAACCAGGGTGAGGGGCCCGTCGTGCGGGGGCCGAGGGTCGCGGTGCCTAGAATGGCACGTTTGCTGTTGGTGTGCGTGGGCAGCTCGAGGACCCCAATTTCTGCGCGGACACCACCCTGCTTTCCGGCTCCCCAAGCTCAGGAAGGCGGGAGAGGCGGGCCAAACAACAGCTCTGTGCGCTGGCGACATCAGCAGCTTGGAGACCACATCAGCCAGGGAGGACCTGTCCTGCCTCATTGCCCAACAGGGCTGCCAAAGCAGGCTAATTCTGTGAGTCAGGTCCCGAGCAAGAGCTACACACAGAGGAAGAGGGTTATGGGTGTTTCTGAAACCTGCCTCTTCCTGCCCGGCCCGGGACAATATTTACAAAGACTTGCAAACAAGCAGACCTTCTTTTCAAGTTTCAGTGGCCTCGTGAGCCAGGCTCTCCCCGTGCGGTCCTGGCCCAGCCCCAACTTTGGTGTTTGAAGAGCCCGTTTGCCAGCGAGCTGGGCCTGCCTCTCCTCTGGCGGTTACGGTGCGGTCAGTGCGTGTGGAGCCGTGTCGCCCTGGTCCGAATGAGCTGCAGGCCGCTTTCAAGGGGAAACATTCTCAGGGATGTCCAGTGTTGACTTAAGTTACCTTTATTATTATGTTATTTCAATATGTACAAACGTAAAGCCAGGCAAAAATTCCTGCAGCTTAGAGTTCTGGTACAGCTACAACCCTAAAACAAATTTACAAGGGCTACGCAAACAAATCTCGACCGTGGGCCGGGAGCGAAATTCAAATGGTCGGCCTTCATTCAACGTACCGCCTCGAAATCTCCAAAGTTGGACTTCCTGGGGAAAAGCTTGATCTCCGTGTCTCGTATTTCATTTGTTAGTGTCTTGATTGCTTTGATTTGGGGTACAAAGGGCCGTTGTTTGAGCTATCAGAGGTCTTTTCTCCCCCACTTTTTATCACAGAACCAATTTTGAGCCACGAACCCATACTTTTCGTAAGCCAGTTGCTATAAAAGGAAATCTCCCAATATTGAATTTCTTGAAAAAAAAAAAAAGTCAAATGCTGGTTAACAGAACATTCTTCATTGTATATGCACTTAACTGCTAATTGACCATGACCATGCCCTAGAGAGCAGTTTTCTTCCAGGAACCAGGAAGGGCAAACGGGAGTGAAAGTCTCTGTTGGATCATGTATTTACGGCGTCTCCACGAAAGCCCGTGTTCTCTCTGCCTCCCGTGGGGGTGGGGACGGGACGGGGGTGACATTAACTGTGCTCATAGACAGCTGCTTGGGACACTTTGAAAAGCTCTTTAGAGCTGCCTTCTAGGCCCCAGAAGAGAGTTACTGTGTAAGCTGTAGGGTCACACCGCTCCCTGTCCCTCCACGTTGTACTGTCGGACCGTCTTTTCACGTGACCGCCGGCATTTCCGGGAATCACCCCTAAGAAGGATAAAAATTTGCCACCTTTAAGAATAGTCTTGAGAATGTGCTTCGGGCTTTAATGGGCACTCCCTCAAGAATGACATTAGTCCCCACTCCCTTCAGGCTGAGATCATAGCCACGTGGAGGCCTAAGCTCCGGGGTGTCCGTTTGAAATGGAAGGGCCTCAGCTTATAACACGAAAGTAGCCTGTAGAGGTGGGTTGATGATGGACACCAAGTGATCATCAGAAACGCGAGCCCCGGGGGTTCTGGGGAGAGGGTTAGGTCGCTGGCTGCCTTGCTTGGAACGGGCGTAGAGGTGCGAAGAGCCTTGGCGAGGGACGAGTGAGATGCAGACCAGGGACGAGAAGTCTGATGGCCGTGAGGGTCCTGCCCCAACGCCGGGGGCCTTCGCTTAACACATTCTGTCAGTTCAGCTTCTGTCGGTGTCTTGCTGTTGTGCTAATGTTGCGGAGATCCGCCAGGGATGGTCTTACTTCTGTGATGGTTGCCATGTCACTGAGATTGTGTCTCTGTGTGTCATGGGCAGGTGAACTCTGGGGGGGGCCTCTGCGGGGTGCCTCTGGACCTCAGGTGCCTGCTGTAATAACATGGTGTGACGATTGAGGGTGATCAGGGCAGTATCCAGCTGACCATCCCTCTTTCTTCATATCTCCGTTCTCGACGTACCGCAGCCCGTTGCCAAGTCGGGCCTATCATCGTCTGTCTAGTACCTCGTGGGCGATTTGTAAAACCCTTCGATACCCACCTTCTGTCACTCTGATTAGCTCCTTGAGGTCCGTAGACCGGGGCGAGGCATTTTTCTCCTGGTTTTACAGATGGGCAAAGGAAGGCTCAGTGGGGAGACCTACGATCACGCCGTGGCCGGTGGCTACGTGGCTTACGAGGGTGGTGGCTGACGCTCCGAGGCAGATGGACGCAGGAGGCAGGCTGGCGGCCGGGATCCCCGAGACCCTCCTGGCGAGACCCTGTTCCCTGAGCTCCACATAGGAGAAGACGACCCCGGGGAAGCCTCTAACTGCCCTAGTTTGAATCACATGCTCATTTCAGGTCAATCACTGTGACCAGAAACATGGGTAGTTTAGTTCACCACATGGTGATGAAGAAGGAGGCCCCCCGGCATTGCAGGTTTGGGGCGGGGAGGGGGTTCCCCGGGCAACAGGCAATGTATCAGCTGCCTATCATCTCTGTGCCCAAATGGTATCATCCATTTATCATCTACGTCAAGATGTTCTACTGAAAATAGTATACGTGGACCCAAATGCTAAGGTGTCACCAAGGACTAGATGGTGACTCCTTCCTGAGAAAGCGGTGTGGGTTTGGGGAAGTCAGTACAGTCTATCAAAGCCCATAAGTCCCTCCTCAGACCAAAGGGGAAACACCTGGAAAAGGCAGACTCTGCTGGAGTCCCCTGAGCCCCGAGGATGAGTGGCATTTGGTGGCATTAATGGCACCCACGTGGGAAGGTGGCCAGCACACGCATGGACCCTCCGTGCCCGGAGCCTCCGCTTCAGGCCGACCGAAGACCGAGTGTGGAGCAGTCTCTAGGCCAGATGCTTCGGTCAACAGCAACTGTCGGTCAGAGCCCAGCTGCCTCTCACTGTCCCACCAGGGGGCTGGGGACACCAGCCCGCCTGTGTCCCAACTCAGGTCCACGAGCAGCCTAGAGACGGTGGTGGGGTCCCAGGCGTCTACCTGGGCCACGTGGTGACGATTAGCGAGCCGGGATGGCGTGGCATCATCAAAGAGGAATACGCCGGAAAACAGAGCAAAACAAACCCAGGCCTGTGGAAATGTCACGCGGCAGGAAAGAAGGAAGGAGCCGTGGCCCTGAAGAGCTGGAAAAGGAACGACGCAGGACGTGGCTACCGGAAACGGAAGGGAAGGTAGTTGGAGCTCCCTTCGAGAGAAGACCAACTCCGCGACCTAAGAGGCGTCGGGCTGAAGTGAAGGGACACGGGGGGAGGCTGGAGGGTCCGTGTGAGGAAACCAGTAAAGCGCTCGGAGGCCTTCAAGTAGAAAGAATTAGAGTTTGCTGAAAATTGCCCCCGATGTTGATCGCGCTACAGCACGCACTGCTGTCCCGGAATGCAAGGAGACATGAAGAAGTGCCCGGTGATGAGGGGACCGGATGACAGGTAGGAGCGCTGGGGATTGCCAGTGCACGAGTGAGTGAGTCGCTGACGCCTCTTCGATGCAGGGCTGCAGCCGCGTGCGGGCCTGAGCGGCCTCCTGTAACGCTGGAGGGAGAATCCGGTGCGGCAGAAGCCTGAGAAACGGGCACCGCATTAAAGGCGAGGATTTCACTCCTGGGACCTTATCTTAAAGAACGTATCAGGGAAGAGTGCGAGCACGCGTTTATAAGAATCTTTGTAAACGATGGTTATAACCATGAAAAATTGGAAACTTCCCAAATGCTCGGCAGTAGGGGAGAAGTTAAGTCAGTGTCTGTGTCTCCATTTAACGCCCGGCTCTGTAGCTGTTTAAAATCTCGTAAAAGAATATTTCTTTACCCGGGAAAAGTTCATACGGTGAGGCCAGCCTCTGAAGCGATCGGGGGAAGCGTGTGGCTGGTTAAATACTTCCTACCCAACTTGCCTTCCGCTCATTCGCCTGTCTCTCCATCAGTCTGCCCGTCACCTTGACACTGTCTTTCTTATTGATTTAGTAAACGTGTTTGAATGCTGACCGCATGCCAGACCCCGCGCTGGGCACTCGGATTCTAGGATACGGCCTCTTCCCCTAACCTGCCTGAGCTCTAGTGGGGAGGGGGACAGAAAAGTCAGCGGCCGTTGCAATTCAACGCGAGAAATCCTCGAATAGAAGACAGTGTCAGGAAGGGACAGGGGCTAGCCAAGTCTGGGGAAGGCGGGAAAGAGAGGGTGGGTAGGCTGTGTCATTCTCAGGGACAGCCTGCTGCACGTGTCCCTGCATCACCGAGGAGGCAAGTGCCGTGGCTGTCCGTGTGTGTGTGTGACCTTCCGGCCGGTGTGACTGAGGGACCGCAGGAACCCAGAGCACAGTTCTACAGGGAGCGATCGATGGCACTGGTTTTACTCTCTCCCGGACGTGGTCAAGTATAGACGTGCCAGAGGCGACCTTGCTGAATGGACCGTGTCTCCTCTCCTGTCACGCTTTCTGTGATTCCGATTTATTTATTTTTAACAACTTTTTTTTAGTTTATTTATTTTTTGAGAGAAAGAGGAAGGAAGGAAGGAAAGAAAAGAAAGAAAGGAAGGAAGGAAGGAAGGAAGAAAGAAGAAAGAAAGGAAGAAAGAAAAGAAAGGAAGGAAGAAAGGAAGAAAGAAAAAAGAAAGGAAGAAAGAAAGAAAGAAAGAAGAAAGAAAGGAAGAAAGAAAAGAAAGGAAGGAAGGAAGGAAGGAAGGAAGGAAGGAAGAAAGAAAGAAAGAAAGGAAGGAAGGAAAAGAAAGGAAGGAAGGAAGAAAAGAAAAAGAAAGAAAGAACGAATGAGTGAGCAGGGGAGGGGCAGAGAGAAAGGGAGAGAGAGAATCCCAAGCCGGCTCTGCACCATCAGCACAGAGCCCAATGTGGAGCTCGAACCCAAACCGTGAGATCATGACCTGAGCTGCATCAGGAGTTGGACGCTGAACCCACTGAGCCACCCAGGTGCCCCTCCGTGAACCCGATTTAAACACGGTCCACAAACGCCTTGGTTTCTCGGGCATAATCTGACCAGCTGCTTTGAGCACCAGAGAACTTCTGTCATGGCCCCTGGCAGTTCACAGTCAGCGAGAACGTTGTTCGTGTCTGTGGCTGACTTCGGTGAGCCCTGGGAGTGGCTGTTCGGCAGGGTGATGATTTCCTGGGTGGCCAGTGTCCGAGGGACCACTGGAACGCTTTTCTCTTCGTGTCCTTCTGAGGCTAGTTTTGATCAGAGGCTTCGGGTCATCCCTGTAGACCCCCGTTACCCTCCGGTTAGTACTACGGGCTGGTCTAAAAGAGCGTGGATTTCGGAGACAGACTTAGATTCAGATCCTCCATTGGGTGCGTGGCCTCGTGTGAGTTCCCTGCCCTTGCCGAGGCTCGCGTTTGGCCCCTGTATAACGGACCCCATCGGGCCTGCTTGTGGGACTGTTCTGCGGGTTGCCTGAGTCAAGGCATATCAAGTGCAAAGCGCAGAGCATCGTAGAACTCAGGAAACGGGAATCGCTTTCTTCCTCGCCACTGTTCCGGCCTCTCCCAGGGACGTTTGATGTTTCAAGTTGTGCCGAGAGAAACCTCATGCTTTTCTACAGGCGGGCTTGGCTCCCTGATCAGACTAGCCAAATTTACGGTTAGAGATGATCATAAAAGGAGTCTGGTCAAGTCTTGTTTCATGCGCAGGAGAACAGATGGCGAGGTCTCGTTTATCAGGCTAAGAAACCCCACGGGACGAATCGCACTGTTACCAAATGCCTAGCTTAGGCCTGGCAGTGATCACCCTTCACGATGCACGATTGATTGTACTTTTACTAAGGCGTTTGCCTCTTGGCGATAAAGGGAGAAGGTGAAGACTAAAAATAATCGGAACTATCCCCCCCTTGACCTTGAGCGAGCTAATGAGCCCCTCTGTGACCAGAAGCAGGTCACTGTTCCAGAGAGGTTAATAGAATGGTCACCATCATTTGTGATAGGAGCAGAGGGGCTGTTTTAAGAGGTAAGAACCAGAAAGGTGAAGTCACTTGCCCAAGGTCACACAGCAGGGTGGGACGGTTCAGATTTGGACGCAGGCAGATCATTTCAGAGCCGGCGTCTCCATCATGCTGCCCGGAATAACTTTGATGCTGTGAAAGTATGAATTAAGTTTATATCCGTTACAAGGGTCTTTCTGAAAGGCCAAGTTGAGAGTTTTTTCTCCCCTACAGAAAACCCAGTGGCCTATGGCCTTCTAAAGGATGCGGGGGGGGCATATTTCGCTCGCTGGGGTGTCTCCAGCACCTGGCTGCGTATTTTGCAGCACCGAAGGTATACCGATCTAAGCCGAGAGGCCACCTCCCATCCATAGCAGCCCAAAGGTCACGCTCTGGCTTGTGGCCAGCGCTTCCTGGCTTCCCGCGGTTGTGTCTGTGCTCCAGCCTGGTCCTCCCCCATCGCTCCCGCCTTCCTCCAGACCAAGCTCCTTGTCACCACCCGATGGAGTCCTTCTCTTCTTCCGCACCCCCCAAGGCCTCGAGGCCGAGCATTGCCCGCCCCCCGAGGGCCTTCAGGGGGCCCGGAGGGTCTGCTCTGGGCCCGGGGTGGGGGCGGGCACAGCAAAGGTGCAGGACTAGAGACGGGAGCCGCCCAGGGCTTCCTCCAAAAGGCTCTTTTCTCCAGTGTTAGTTCTATTATTTCCTCCTCCCGCTGCAGATTTCAGTCCCCCGGCCGCCTTTCGGTGTCCCCGCGAACTCCCAGTGTCCCCTTACCTGTTCTCCAGCAGCTACCTTTTGTGTCCTGTTGTCTCATCGCCTCGTCTTTGGGCTTTTGTTCCGTAAGCCCGGGTGTCCTTGGAGTTTCCTGAGATGGTAAATTAGATATCTTGTCAAATTCACTCGTTTCTGGCCTCTGGTGGGATAGTTGTCTTCTGCGTCGGCAGAATGTTTCATAGGCCCCTTTTTACCTTATTTTTCTTCTCTTTTCTTTCTTTTCATTTTTCTCTTCCTTTCCTTTCCTTTCCTCTTTTCCTCCCTCCCTCCTTCCTTCTTTTTCCCTCTTTCTCATTAATTTTTAAATTGAACTATAGGGGCGCCTGGGTGGCTCAGTCGGTTAAGCGACTGACTTCGGCTCAGGTCACGATCTCGCGGTCCGTGAGTTCAAGCCCCGCGTCGGGCTCTGGGCTGATGGCTCAGAGCCTGGAGCCTGCTTCCGATTCTGTGTCTCCCTCTCTCTGACCCTCCCCCGTTCATGCTCTGTCTCTCTCTGTCTCAAAAATAAATAAACGTTAAAAAAAAAAATTTAAAAAAAAATAAATTGAACTATAGTTGACCTATAATATCCTATTTATTTCAGGTGCACATTATGGTGATTTGATATTTTTTTCACATTAGAAAATGATCCCTACGCCAAGCCCTTTTTATTTTTCAGTCAGTCAGTTATTTATTGATTGATTGAGAGAGAGAGAACGTGAGCAGGGGGAGGGACAGAGAGAAAGTGAAAGGGAGAGAATCCCAAGCAGGCTCCACGCTGCCAGTGCGGACAGAACCTGATGCGGGCCTCAAACCCAGGAACCCCGAGATCATGACCCAAGCTGAAATCAAGAGTCGGATGCTCAACCCACTGAGCTACCCAAGCGCCCCTATTTTCAGCCCTTTTTCAGCGACAGGAGGCTTACCTGGGCCGGAGCAAAGCAGCGAGTGGCACCCCGTGGCCCCCGCTGAGCGTGCGTGTGCTTGTGGCCCGGGGCCGCAGGGGCCGGGGGACGGCCCGGGCCCCAGCAGGGAGCCTTCTCCCCGCGGGATCCCACCCAGCGGGCCTGACTCCCGAGCCGCCTGTGGCTTGGCCCGGCCTCCTCAGCAGGTGCCTCCCCCCGGTCTCCATCCCCTTCCTTTCTGGTGCTGGAACCGCACGTCCGTCTTCGATTTGCCGTGCGGCATCCCTGCGTCTGTCCTTGGGGGCGCCCCGCCCCCCTCGTCTGCCCCCTGAGCGCATCGGTGCGGTTCTCCGGGAACCGCTTCACCGTCCTCCCCCGGGGTCCTCTCGCCCAGCTCCTCATGCACCGTGTTGAGCAGAAGCTCCCTGGCGCGTCCAGCACGTGCCGGGTCCCCTCCCCTCGTGTCCCGTACCTGTTTGCAGGGGAAATGTGGGTGAGGAGAGGGGTGCTACCAGGGGGTGAGGGATGCCACGGAGCCCGTGGCACCAACCCGACGCCTCCTTCCCCACGCGTGCACACTCGTGGGCCTCACCCGAGGGCCGTGGACCTCGCACGGCAGCGACATCTGGCTGCGTGTGCTGTCTCCCCTCCCCCCAGGACGGGCAGGGGCGGTGCAGGTGGACAGCCCCCAGTCCGGTCCCCGAGCGCCGACCGGTCGCACCGATGAGAGTACGGTAGGAATTCGCTTGTCTGGGGAGGCTGTCCCCTCCCCCACCATGTCAGGGAAAGCCCGCCATCTGTAGTCTGTGTGTGGTTCCGTGGAAAACACACCGGACGAACATGGGAAGGACCAGGTTCTTCTCTGTGACTGTGGGAACCCCCTTGTCCTATCTGCAGTTCTCTTTCCTCCTTGACCCAGTGGACATTGTGTGGCTGCCTGGCCCAGCCACCAGGGCCGTGGGGAAGACCAGACGGGCTGAGGGATGGGACGGGGCGAGTCTGTCGGTCCCGGACTCCTCGGCCGGCTCTGCAGCCCTGAGCTGGGACTCGGGGCGAAGGCAAAACCGTGAAGCCCACCAGGACCGCGGTTTGCCCAACTTGGCCTTGGAGAAGTCACCGACGCGCCAGACTGTGCGATGTAGGCTACGTGTCACAGACGTTACTTCTGGTTGTTGCTCTGGCCCGGGCTGTGTGTGTCACGTGCGGAGTCATTTAGCGACTGTACCTCTGATTTGCCGATCGTGAAAATGAGGCCAAGAATCCCTCCAGGTAGCGTGGCCATGGGGATCCCACAACGGAACACACGGAAAACCACGGCACCGTGCCTGGAACCAAGTGGGTGCTCAGTGGGCCTTTTTCTCCCCCTTCCTTCCTCTGCCTTTGCTTCCCAGTTATAAAAATGAAGGGCCAGAATAAACATCCTCTAATTAAAAAGACCGGGCCTGTGCCTTTAAAAAAAAAAGAGAGAGAGAGAGAGAGAGACCACGTTTTATTAGTGGGATACTCCTTGGAAGCCTTAAGAAATACAATTTTCTTCCAAGCAGGAGGGAAAAGCTCCAGAACGCTAGGAGTTAAAGGGAAAATGATAAACATGTCAGAATTACTTCTTTATTTCTATTTTTAATCTTTGCCATACAGCTCGGTGGACGGTGAGGTGCTTTTTCCAGCAGAGAAACTTTCCTTGGCCGAGGCAAGGCAAGAATAAATACTTTTCCTGGGATGAGTCCATTACTGGTGCCCTCTTTCCAATATTCTTCCACATTGAAATTTATGCTTAACACTCCCAAGCGGGGAAAGAGAGACCACGACTTTCTAAAGCAAACCCTTTGCAGTGCCATTTTGCAGTGAAAGCTGATGCTGTTCTGTTTTAAAAGGTGTGGAAGGTCTCAGGACAAAGTGTGCGCGGTGGCCTGGAAGGTTCACCTGGTGCAGGGAGCAGGAGGGAGGGTGAGAGGCCCCGCGTGCTCCATCCACAGCAGCGGGGCCCTGGGCCCCAGGCCTCCCTTCTCCGTGCTCCCGTCGGTGGAGGAGAGGCAGGTTGGACCGGCTCCCACCGGCCCCTCTCCAGGGAGGGGAAGCTCCAAAGCACAGAATCGGGGCTTTGGGGGAGGCAGAAACTCTGTTCCCATGTTGCCTCTGGCCCCTTCCTGCCTCCTTCTCTGTGAATGCCTTCAGGCTGACACGTATGCCTACCTTCACGGTCTCGCCCTCCCCCCTCCTCCCCACCTGGTATTGGCTTCACTCAGGCCAGCCCTCCCGCTGCCCCGCAAACAAGCCAGGCCCCCCCAGCCCAGCTCAAGCCTGCTCCTCCTCCAGGAAGCCTTCCCCCATCACTCTGGTGTCAGAATTCCTTTGCTAGAGTCCCTCACCACCTCCACCCAAACTGAGTCTGTCTCCCCCTCCGGTGTTCCAACCTGGGCCGGTCGGCTGGATTTGAACTCTGCTCACTTTGTGTGAGGAGGGGTGGGACGGGAGCTCGGGAGAGAGAGACAGGCATGACATGGGGGCGGGAGAATATGGCGTCCACACAGCCCCAGGCACAGCGCTGGGCACAGACCAGCTGACCAACGAACCCTGAGCTGCACACCCTGCCTCTAGGAGAAGAGGTACAAACAGAGCTGAGGAGATGGCTCCTTCCCCCCATGACTTCGTGACTTCACCGGAGAGGTGTTATTTACATGCCTGAAGACAGTAGGGGAAATCTATTATTATATTTCGATGTTTGTAATATATATTCTATTTGCAGAAAAAAAATGTTGTTGGCTGACAGTAAAAGGTTTACAATAAGGCTATTATCGTAGAAATACTAACCGAAAGCCGTTAGTAGAAAGAAGGAGCTAAAATTATGGCACATTAGCTGATATAATTATTATGATTATATATAGCTGGGAGCTGGGGGTGTGGAAGGCCGGGGGCAGGCTTTCCCGAAACCTTAGTGTATCTGTCATTGCAGAGAAAAGAAGTGGGGAGGTCGTATTTTAAATAACTGGATATTGCTTCCGAGAGAACAGGATCTCCACAAATAATGGCGAGCAAAGGCAGAGAGCATCGTGGGGACATTTAAGGCTGGGGTGTGGCCGGTTCTGAGGATTCGGGTGACCGTTGCATAGATGAGCAAGGCCCTTCACGTAGGAGGCCGTGGTGGTAAACTCTGGCTTTATTTTTAAATGGTTGTGTTCGGTCATCTTGGAAATAATTTTGGTGTTTCTGGGTCAATTTCCAAGTACTATTTCATTTTTCAGCGAGATCTCTGACTTGCTAACATGCCCCACCTCTTGTGAAAATGGTCTGATCGGGGAACATAAATTTCAGCAAGGAGGCACTGCCCACCGTGGCCGCTCAGGGCCCCACACCGGTGGGAGCTCCGTCTCAGCGGGTACTTCTGCGACCACCGGGGTGCGGGGAGGGGCACGCGGCCAGCCATACGCTGGCTCTTAAAACTTCACGTGTGTGGGGCGCCTGGGTGGCTCAGTCGGTTGAGTGTCCGACTTCGGCTTGGGTCATGATCTCGCGGTTCGTGGGTTCGAGCCCCGCGTCGGGCTCTGTGCTGACGGCTCGGAGCCTGGAGCCCGCTTCCGGATTCCGTGTCTCCCTCTCTCTCTGACCCTTGCCTGCTCGCACTCTGTCTCTGTCTCTCTCAAAAACAAATAACATTAAAAAACAAAACCTTGGGGCGCCTGTGTGGCGCAGTCGGTTAAGCGTCCGACTTCAGCCAGGTCACGATCTCGCGGTCCGTGAGTTCGAGCCCTGCGTCAGGCTCTGGGCTGATGGCTCGGAGTCTGGAGCCTGTTTCCAATTCTGTGTCTCCCTCTCTCTCTGCCCCTCCCCCGTTCATGCTCTGTCTCTCTCTGTCCCGAAAATAAATAAAAAACATTGAAAAAAAAATTAAAAAAAAAACAACAACAACAACAAAAAAAACCGATGTGTGTGACATATGTCACTTCTGCCCAAGTCAAGTCACATGATCATGCGACTTCAGAGGGGGTAGGGAGGTGCCGACTTACCAGGGGCCCACAGGAGGGGCGAACCTGAGTATTTGTGGGTGGCTTCAATTTTGGCAAGGTGCCACGTACTCGAAAGCACTTGCTATTTGCCCCCAGACAAATGGGAAGGTTTCCCCTCATCCAGCAGCTTGTCCGTATCCTAACGTGACACACCGGGGACCCAAACTGACGCCCGCGTGCGGCTTGCTAGTTACTGCCGACGGAATCAAGAAGTGTCAGCTTGTTCCCGCCGGTTCCCAGTGACTGTGGGTGGCTTCGGGAATTGTGGGAAGGGTTGGGTCTGGGGCTCATGGAGGAGGAGAGCTGTGCTTGATTAGTCATGTCTGGCTCGGGAGCAGCAAGTGGGGTATGGAAGTGGTCGCCAGGCCTTTGTCACCCTTGACCAGCTGGGGCCCCCAGGGGGCTTGGCAGGAGCCGCCGCAGGGGTCGGCCCGTAGACTCCCGCGGGAGGACGGCTCCCGACTCCCCTCCGCCCAGGGTGCGTTGCGGAGCCGGCCCAGGCTTCTACAGGCTCCCGCTATGTCTGCGAAGTCCCAGAGCCAAGCGCCTGTCTCCAGCGGCTCAAGCCAGCGTGGCCTCTTGGTCCTTCTTCGGCTGTACCGGGAGCACATTTTTCTAGAGCCCCAGAGAGAGAGCCGTTTTCTGAGTCTCCGCAGGCCATCCAGAGAGGCTATTAAGCAGCTTGCCCTGCCAGTTCTTTCCAAAAATACCCAGTCCTGTTTTTGAAAATGGAGGATTATATAATTCTCAAACTGGCCTCACCCATTTCCCCTCTTGCATAGATGCCCTGGCCGTCCCCGTGCGGTTAGGAGCAGCGGTGGAGAGACGCAAGGTTTGACGTTGGCCGCCTCACACGCCGGGGAGCGGATTCCGTCTGCGCGAGGCTTGGGCCGCGTTTGGACCGATGGTCACTCTCGGGGGTGATCCCGGATGCCTTGCTGGGTCCAGCTCGCTTGTTGCTTTGTTCAGGAGGCCGGTGGCTGTGCTGCAAAAATCGCTTTTCCTCGGGTTTCTCTGCCACCCCTGTTTGTGTGTTGGTCACGACAGTCTGTGCCCTGGAGCGAGGGCGAGGGCGCGGGCACGAGGGCCCCCGGGGCACGTCCTGTACTCCCCTCCTCACCCTCTGTAGCACTCAGGACGAGAAGGTGGGGGCGTTGATCACTTAAATGGCGGGCAAGGACTTTTCCGTCTATTTTACCATTTTGAGGGGAGAGAAGGATGTTCTCTTACACGGGGGAGGGGAGGGGAGCGGGGCCGCGTTTATTGAGCGCTTACTGTGTATCAGGCCCGCACGCCACACTGTGCATTATTTCATGGGTCCTCGCAGCAAACCTCAAGATGTGGGTTTTGATAACCCGATTTTGTGGTTGGGGAAACGGAGGCTCCATCAAGTGGAAAGACTTGCTCACTCGGCCCCATTAGGTCAGGGTCGGGACTCAGAGGCACGTGTGCAAGCTCTGGGCCTCTGCGGGGGGCCCGAGGATGGGAGTGGGGGTGCCCGGACTGCCCAGCGTGACGGGGCGGTGTTCGCCCTTCCCCCTGTGCAAAGTCACAGCTCCCGCTCCGGACCTTCCGGGATCCTGAGGAGCTGTGTGAAACCATGCCACCGTTTGTTCTGTGTGTGTGTGTGCGTGTGTGTGTGTCTCTTCTCCCTGATTGATTTTCCTTTGTTTAATCTGGAATTCTCTCGGGCGCTGGTATTCCGTGGTAGCCTTGCTACCCAGGCAGGTCAGAGGAACGTGGGCAGCCTGTTCTGTATAAATACCGTGAGTCACATGTATCCCCAGCTGCCAAGAACATCCAGGCAGGACCCAAGTCTTCCTTCCTTTGGCCGGCATACGTTTCCCGAGGACTGGGGACAGTGCGTCCTCTGTCCTCGCAGCTTCTCCTGCTCTTCTGGGGTCTTGGGGACCTGGTTGTCGACACATCCAGTCCTTTCTTCTCAGCCTCCCGAACCACGGGGCTGATCACCAGATGCGGGGAGGGTGGTGGCTCTCAGCAAGGGGGTTGCAAGCTGTGTGGCCCTGAACACCTCCCTGAACTTTCTGAGCCTCCGTCTCCTCGTCTGTGAAATGGGGTGATAAGAGTTGCTAAAGGTGCAGGGTATAGAAGCCGGTGGGTCTGGATTTGACCCCGGGGCGTGAAGACCGGGTAACTTGGGGCAAATCTTTCCCGCTGGTTTGCAAACCCAGTGTTCTCCCCCATAAAATGGAGATTATAATAGCACCTAAAGCTGCTATTATATGACTGGGTTGCTGCGCACAGTCAACGAACTAAGACGTGGCCACGCTTAGGGCAACTGTAGGCACCGAATAAGCCCATCTGACAATGGGGTTCAGGATGCAGTAGGGTGCTTCAAAAGTAGCTGACTTTGGGCTTCGTGGCAACAATGGAAAACCTTCCAGAAGGCAGCAGTTAGAAAGGGACTGCCCAAACCAGCGTTCCATTCGGCCAACGTGTACTGACCGTCTCCCGCGCCCCAGGCTCCGTGCTCGTTGCTCAGACTTTAGGGGTGGACTTCGCCCCTCCCTGGCCCCTTGGAATGCGCCACCCCACGGGGAGACCGCCACCGACTGCGTGGTGGAGGGCGGAACGGAGGCGGCTTGGAGTCTCGCGGGGCGTGGAGCGTGGGAGGACATATTCTCCCCGGCTTGTTGTATTCAGAAAGTTTAATTTCTACGTTGTTCGCGATGGTTTCGTCTAGTGGTGCTGGGAGCGACCGGGCAGGTGAGCAGAGGCCGGGCTGTAAAGGGTCACCCTCAGGAGTTCCGGCCCAGAGGCGACTGAGAGCCATGGAGAGAGCGTGAGCAGGAGGCAGACGTGGGTACATTTGGATTTGGGCAAGATGGCTCTGGCAGCCACGCGGGTTGGGTGGGAGAAGGCAGATCAGGGCCGGGAGACCAGCTCGGAGGCTTTTTCCCTCAACCAGAAGAAAAGAACGGTGACCCAGTGACGGGGACAGATTCTAGAGGTCTGTAAGAGGTGGTGGACAGGGCTACTGGGAGAGGACAGGGCTGCTGCTCAATCAGGGTGTGAGATGGGGAAGTGAGCAGGGGTGAGGGTGGGGGCTTTGGTAGGGGAGAGGACCACTTACTTCCTCCCGGGTCTCCTTCCTTGCCAGGGCACTCCCTCTCAGGGGCTACCTTCGACGTGCCCAGCGTCACGGAACAGACCTGGGGCCGAGGGAGGGGGAGCGAACTCAAGGTTCCGCTCTGGGCACATCCCAGAAGGGGGTCTCTGAAGTCCCCCTGTGGGCCTTTCTGCCTCACCTTGGGGCTGGAAGGCAGGCAAGGCAGGGGCTCTGGGAAGCTCTCGGGTTTCCGAGAGCCACCGTGTGGGAAGACGGCCATTGGCCATCGGGCACAAGGAGGGTGGTGTGGACGGTTTCCTTTTCCTCCTGGTTGGGCAGCTGGAGGCTCTGGTCCGCCGGCTGGATTGTGTTTCATCCCCAAGTTGAGAATAAATGAAGGCGTGCCGACTCGTGCAAACCTTACCTGTGTCTGACAGCTGGTGGATCTGGTCGAGCCTAAAGAAGCATCCTGTTGCTCTGACAGATGCCCCCAGACAAGGCCGAGAAGCCGACCCTCCTTGTGCACAGCTGCCCTCGCTGGTGTCGTGTTCCCCACCAGCCTCGGGGCTGAGCCCGGGGCCTGGCTCCCCACAGGCGCTCAAAGCACGGTCCTGGCCGAGTGCGCCGTCGTCCTTGGGGCCGCCACGTCTGAGACCTTGCAGGAAGTTGAGGGAGGTTGATGTTTGCAATGACCTCACGGTGTTTTGACGGCCCGCTCTAGCGTGTGGTCACGGCCCCGTCCCTTTCCAAGCCAAACCCAGCCTGTGCCAGGCATCAGGTCTCCGAAACCGGGGCCAAGGTCCCCTGGGTGTGGCATCACAAGGCTCCCTGTCGGTGCCCGTCGACTGGTTCTCGCGGGGACTCTGTTTGCGCGAGCCCTTGTCCCCACCTTGATCGTCCACGGGAAGGACGCAAGAGATTGTGGCCAAGCCCGGAGCCGAGAGCTCCAACCTGACGTTAGCAGGGTCGGCGCGGTGCTTAAAGCAGCCACTTGCCCCGTAATGACGGCCGGTGCGGGGGCTCGGTCCTTGCAGAAGCAGGCAGTGCCACTTGGCTAATGGTCTGGGTTTATTTCCTCCCGTCTTGTTGTTTGTGGCATAAAATGAGGACATTTCCAGTTGGAGAGGATCCCTCCCCCTGACAGGATGCCGTGTGGTTTCTGCGCCTTCGTCGGCTTCCATCAGCTTCCACCCAGGGCACCTTGCTGGCGGGGCGGCCTCCACACAGATGGTCGGGCATCAGAGCCAAGTTCGGGAAACTGTCGCACCCGGGGGGGGGGGGCGGACCATGGCACCGGGAGTCAGGGGGCCAGCATCCGTGTTGGCTGTGCTACTGAGTAACGGTGTGATCCCAAGAAAATCGCTTGCTCTCTGGGCTCCTCGCACGGAGGCCTCCCGCTGTGGCCGCTTCGGGACTTCTCGGGCCAAGAGGCCTCTCCCTGTCACGGGCCCTAGAGATTCCGTGCCCTCTGCTCTCCGTGACCTCACACACCCACGCCACCGCCGGGGGTCCCCTGGACGCAGACGTGGGGAGGCTCCACTCTGCCAGCTGAGTTCTTACCGGCTGAGCCCCGTCCAGCAAATCTTAGCTTCATCATTTCTGAGAGAGACGGGGGGAGGGGTCAGAATGTTCCGTGAGCGGTCTATTTGGGCTGAGGTCCAGATGAGGGGGCCTCCCAGGGGCGAAACGGGGGCAATGAACGGACCCTTCTTCGGCGTCCGCCGTGTGCACGCCCGGCCGGCCAGGTGTGGGAATTCCCACACGTGCCCCCCGCCACCAGACGCGTCCCGATCTCACAGGCGGGACCTGCGCCGCTGGTGAGGGCCAGGGCTGGGACGCGGCCCCCGGTGTGCAGGCCCCGGGACTTCGAGGCGGCTCGCCACCAGGGAGGGGCCCGGCGGACGTGACGGGGACATGGCGGGCCCGAAGCTCCCTGGGGCCGGAGGCCTTTCTCGAGGCCTGGGACGGCGGTTAGGTCTTATTCATCACTAGGGGGAGCAGGGCGGTGACGGCACACGCGGGGTCCCTGGGAGAGGACGCGGTGTTTGCTTAGTGATACCTGCCAGGCGCTGGAGACGGGGAGCCAGCGGTGTTTGCCTCGCCTTTGGCTCACCCGCCCTGTTCCCAGCTCTGGCTCACCCCCCACCGCCCCCCCCGCCGGAACCTTCTTCCTCTGCTGTCGGTTCCCCCACCCCTGGCCTCTGCAGGCACCCGGCCTTCTCTTGTCCGCGCCTCAGGCTCTCACCTTCTAGGCTCGCGGTTGGAACTGCCACCGGGTGAGTCGCCCCTGTCAGAGTCTCAGCTGGCATTCCTGCAGTCCTCAGGTCTCCTCCTGGGACCCGAGCGGACATCCCCCAGCATCCTCTGCTGCAGACAGACCCGCAGCCTCCCTCCCCGCGGGCGCTGGAGCTTTTGCGTCCCCAGCCACCGCTCCGCGACCTGGCACCGCGGGGAACTTCTGGCCTCTGTTTCCGTGGGGGGTAGGGGGGCTATCTGCACCAGCCTCCCCCCACCCCCGCCACCCTGTTCCGACGTCAGCCGCCTCACCTAGACTGGCAGGCCCCCCCCATCCTGCCTCGTCCTCCTGGCTTGTGGTTCACCGAGACCTTGACAGACCATTTCTACGTGGGACGGACTCACTGCCTTTGACCTTCCCTTCTTCTGGGGGAAGGCGGGACCTCACGTGCCCCCTTCCTGTGTGGGAAGCAGACCATTAGGGCGTAGATCCGGTCAGCCCGCTTTCTCCGGCTCGAAAGGTGAAAAGTGACCTCCCTGGGCCAGTAGAAGAAGGTCGGTCCTACCTGTAGGCCCAGGTTTCATCACTTCGAGTTGGGATGAATGACGTTCTAGAGCATTCTCCAACTAGCTGTTACCAGAGAGCCTGAGTAAAGTGGATCCTTTGAGCTCCATTAGGGTTTGTGTGTTTTCCCCACCAGCCAGAGGAGGAGGCAGGAGGGGGAAGCAGCACCCCCACATCACCCACGTAGCTCCTCTTACGGGCCGTGGTCGCAAACCCGCGGTACAGGTTTCGGCGGCCTCGGGGTCCCCACGTAGCCATGAAGACAGTTCCGGAGTGCCTCCCGCGTGCCAGGGGGGCGCCGTGTCCCTGTGCCGTGCGTGTGCACGAGTGTGGACCCGTGCGCACACGTGTGTGCATCTGTGCGCGCGTGTGTGGTCTCGTTGGCTAACGCTCACAACAAACCTGTGGCGGCATCGAGGGAACCGAGGCTCGGGGGGGGGGGGCGGGGGTGACCGGTGTGAGTGACGACACACGCCGGGAACTACCGGGCTGAATGCGTGAAAAGCCTCACCCCGAGGCCCCAGCCTCCCCCCCACCCTCCGCGGAGCACGCATTATTTTCTCCTCTTATTCTTGGACACGTTCATAAGAATTTCCAGGACAGGGCTGGGCCGGGACGGCCTCTGTCTGACCCGCTATTTCAGCCCCAAGTATTGAGAGCCAGCCAAGCCTCAGCACAAATGGCCGGGGTTCGGACAAGCCAGCGGGGCCGGTGCGCCTTCTCGTCAGCCTCTGCGAAGAGAACGGGAACGAGACAATCCAAGTCTCCATCGGTCAGCTCATCTGGAGCCAAGCCACCGGCCTCCTGGGCCCTCCGGGTCGGAGGCGGTGTGGCAGGACGGACGGGAGACCCCTGGGCTTTCAGGACGCTTCCCTTTTCCCCAGTTAGGGGCCTGCGGGCGGCCCCCCACCCACGAAGCCGCTCTCCCGCCGTCCCGACCACGGCAGGCTGCCTGACGTACGTGTGGGCCCCTCAGGGTCCCGGCAGCTGGAACCTTCCGCGACGAAAGGAAAGACCGCCGCCCGGCCTTCCTCCCGCGTGCACGACGCGCACAGACCCGCCTTCCAGGCTCCCTCCTGCAACTGTGTGAGCCACTGCGTGGGAGCCTCACCGTCCTTCCTTGTCCCCAGGGCACCTGCCCACCGCCGTCATTCACCTGTAGTGGCCCCGGTGCCTTCTGGGAGTCGGGCTGCCGCGGGCACAGGAAGGGAATTTTAAAGAACGTCTGTTCCTGCCTGCAAGACCGTGGGTTTTACAGGATAGTACGTTTTCTCCAGATGCTGCACGTTGGCATCATCCACAGAACGCATTTGCTGGCCACTTACCGGTGGGGCACTCGGCCTCTCTCTGGGGCTGCGTCATCCTGAGTGGGCCTGGATGCTGCCTTTTTTAGCAGAGGGACACTTGAGTGTGACCCGCGACTACCGCGAATGTCCCCTCACACTTGATGGTGAAAGTGATACCATCACCGGGCCGCCCCAGTGGTGATGCTGTCCCCTGACCTGAGGCAGTGATGAGCTCAATTCTCTGTAGCTGGGGTGAGAGAGAGAGAGAGAGAGAGAGAGGGAGAGAGAGAGAGAGGGAGAGGGAGAGAGAGGGAGAGAGGCGGAGACACAGAGAACGTGGCCATCACCACGGGCGCGAGGTGGAAGAAAAAAAACCCGGGCCTATAAACACAGACCACACTACAGCCAGACAAGTTTCAGCCCAAAGACCGTGATCCGAGAACTTCAAAAAAACAGTCCCCAGAAAAATGCCACGGAGATAGTCAAACGTAGCATGATGGGAGCTGAGACTTGGAGGAATTCTGGCAGGACACGGCGGAGGGGAGGCTCGTGGGAACTCTGCCTCCGTCCCCCCCGGCACGGCTGAACCTCTCAGCTGGCAAGTTAATTTGCTGTCCGTTTACCGTGTGGCATTCCCACAATAAATCTGAATCGTCCCCTTCCCTTCTTCCCCGTCTCCAGAAGGCTGCAACAGAGATCTGCAACTAGATGGAATATATATAGAGAGATATAAATCTGTCAGAATCGCGAATAGATAGGCCCCGATGGGATGCTGTTTGTCAGGTGCACAGGAAACAGGCATTTCCTGAGGATTTTTTTGAAAAAGAATTTCACGCGGTGCCGGGGTGGCTCAGTCGGTTACATGTCCGACTTCGGCTCAGGTCGTGATCTCACGGTCCGTGGGTTCGAGCCCCGCGTCGGGCTCTGTGCTGACAGCTGGGAGCCCGGAACCTGCTTCGGATTCTGTGTCTCCCTCTCTCTCTCTGCCTCTCCCCTGTTCGCGCTCTGCCTCTGTCTCTCAAAAATAAATAAACATTAAAAAAAAAAAGGGGCGCCTGGGTGGCGCAGTCGGTTAAGCGTCCGACTTCAGCCAGGTCACGATCTCGCGGTCTGTGAGTTTGAGCCCCGCGTCAGGCTCTGGGCTGATGGCTCGGAGCCTGGAGCCTGTTTCCGATTCTGTGTCTCCCTCTCTCTCTGCCCCTCCCCCGTTCATGCTCTGTCTCTCTCTGTCCCAAAAATAAATAAAAAACGTTGAAAAATCTGCAAAAACACATTAAAAAAAAAAAAAAAAAAAAAAAAAGAATGTCATGCAAAGGAAAGCACGTCGGTTTGCCCCAAGACTTCTTCAGAACACCAAGTACCGGAATCCGGAAGGAAGAGGTCTGGTCCAACTATCGAATTGTCCAGACTAAGCAAGGCTGTAAACGATTTGAATAATTTGATCACTGCGCTTGATACGAACGGCGTGTGTCGGACCCTGGACCTTGCTTGCCCTTTAATGGACTCCTGTGACCAGCCACCTGTAGCGTGACTGTCCTCTCGTGGGGGTGAACGTTTCTCCGGAAATGGGAACATCGTCTCCGTCGCCTATTTATGGATTTCGCGCGTGGGGTGTTCTGGAGCAAAGCCTAGTAGAATGAGACCCGCTCAGAAAAGCAGAAGTAGCTGTGGGATGACTCTTCACCTCCTGTGCCACAGGTCCCGTAATTACAGGGGGGTCTCCGGAGGGGTCTCCCCTGGCATGGTCTTTGGGGGAGCTGCACGGCACAGCAGAAGGGCGGGGTGTGTGCGTGCACACGCGTGTGCGATCGCACGCGTCCTCCCCGTGGGTACCCAGGCTCCGGAGGTTCTGGCTGCTTCTGCACAGCAGACCCGTTGCGTCACAGCCCTGCGTGGGCCCGGGGTCCTGGTCTGGGCTGGCGGCCGCTCACTCTAACGGCCGCCTGTGGCTCGCGTTGGTCACCACTCCTGTTTGTCATTCATCCAACACTCGGTGACTCAGTTTCCTTCACACCCATCTGTCGGTAACAGATCGCAGCCCGGCTTTCTGCAGCCGTTACTGCGCCCGCTGGCCAGCGCCAGCCCATAACGCACGGTTGTGCCTGTACCTGGGGCTTTTCAGGCTTTTTGTCAGACTGAGCCCAGGAGGGAGTAAGAGGACGTCCTGATGAGGACGTCCCAGAGGTGTCCCTCTGGCTCTGGAGCTGTGATTTCTCTGACTCCCCGTTCTGCCGGTGGCTAAGGCCAGTCCTGGGGGCCCTGGAACCTGCTGGGGCCAGTCACTGTGCCCTCCCTCCCACCCAGGGCGGTGTGGGCAGGGACGGGGTGCTGCAGAGTGGCCTTAGGGATGGATATCTTTATTTTATTTTATGTTTAGTCCTCTCTACACCCAACGCCCGCGGGGCTCGAACTCACGACCCGGAGATCGAGAGCCTCACGCTCTACCGAGGGAGCCCGCCAGGCGCCCCGGGGACGAGTGCCTTCCGTTTCTCGCAGGAGAGTCCCTGCATTTGATTTCTTCCCTCCCGTGAGCCCTTTGGAAGCTGCGTTGACTGGCAACAAAATCGCCTTTACGTTTGGGCCGTCACGTAACTGGGACCCTCTGGGCTGGGCGATGTCACGGGACGGCGAGCTGTGTGGCGGTGGGTGACGTGGCTCCCGCCCTGGTTCCGCTGCCTGCCGGCGGTGTGGCTGGGCGTGTCTGTAGGCCTCCCTGAGGCTCAGTTTCCCCTTCTGTAGAATGGGGCACTAGCCACGAGGTGGACCCAGACCTGGCCCCTCCCGGCGTTCGTGTCTAGGCGGAAGTCCATCCAGAAGCAGTTACAACACGGGGGTCGCGGAGATGACGCAGGGTGAGGTTTGAGGACCCCTGGTCTAGGGGACGGCGGCCCCCCGGCTCCCAGCCCAGGCGAATGGGAGATGTGGGGAGCGGCTGGCCTGGGGAGGGCTCTGTGTGTTTGGCCCGGGAGGAGGAGGAAGGAGCCTTGTGTGAGGGTTGCAGCTTCAGGCAAGGTCGTGAAGGACACGATGGAGCTCGAGGAGGGCGTGCGGAGAGGTTCAGAAGGAGCACGGGGGCAGCGGGGGACAGAACGGGGGCAGCGGGGGGCAGGAGGGGCCAGAACGGGGACAGTGGGGGGGCAGGAGGGGACAGAACGGGGGCAGCGGGGGGCAGGAGGGGACAGAACGGGGGCAGTGGGGGGCAGGAGAGGACAGAACGGGGACAGTGGGGGGGCAGGAGGGGACAGAACGGGGGCAGTGGGGGGCAGGAGGGGCCAGAACGGGGACAGTGGGGGGGCAGGAGGGGACAGAACGGGGGCAGTGGGGGGCAGGAGGGGCCAGAACGGGGACAGTGGGGGGGCAGGAGGGGACAGAACGGGGGCAGTGGGGGGCAGGAGAGGACAGAACGGGGGCAGCGGGGGACAGGAGAGGACAGAACAGGGGGCAGCGGGGGACAGGAGAGGACAGAACGGGGGGCAGCGGGGGGCAGGAGAGGACAGAACGGGGGCAGCGGGGGACAGGAGAGGACAGAACGGGGGGCAGCGGGGGGCAGGAGGGGACAGAACGGGGGCAGTGGGGGGCAGGAGAGGACAGAACAGGGGGCAGCGGAGGGCAGGAGGGGACAGAACGGGGGCAGCGGGGGGCAGGAGGGGACAGAACGGGGGCAGCGGGGGGCAGGAGGGGACAGAATGGGGGGCAGCGGGGGGCAGGAGGGGACAGAACGGGGGCAGCGGGGGGCAGGAGGGGACAGAACGGGGGCAGGAGGGGACAGAACGGGGGCAGCGGGGGGCAGGAGGGGACAGAACGGGGGCAGCAGGGGACAGAACGGGGGCAGCGGGGGGCAGGAGGGGACAGAACGGGGGCAGCGGGGGACAGAACGGGGGCAGCAGGGGGCAGGAGGGGACAGAACGGGGGCAGCGGGGGACAGGAGAGGACAGAACGGGGCAGCGGGGGGCAGGAGGGGACAGAAAGCCTGCGAGGCCGCCCTTTGGGAACTGTCCCCAGGTGGCGCGGAATGAAGCGTGGCGGGCCCGGCGGGCCGTGCCGTTTCCCAGCGCTCCAGCCCCCGCTGTCCTGCGAGGCACAGGGGCCTGGGTTCGGGCTTGGCTGGGGGGGGGGTGGGGTGGGGGTGGCAGGCCCGTGGGGTGTGTGGACTCAGGATCTCGGGGGCGAGGCAGCGGTGGCCCGGACAGCGTGTGCCTCCTCCAGGGCCGAGCGGCAGGCAGCGGGAGGCAGAGACGGGCCTCTCTGAGCCGGGGGCCCAGGTGGAGACCAGGGTGGAGAACACCCGCGACTCCGAAGCCCAGCGGGGGTGTCTGGGCTCCCCGAGCCCCCTGGTTCTCTGTCTCTTTACAGAGACCCGCAGCTCTGGACGCAAGAGGGCTCCGCGGTAGGAACGCATGACGGTGGGGGCCGGGTGGCCCCGGGCCGACCCCGGGTTGCGGCCTGTCGTCCCTCCTGTCGGAGGGGCTCAGGTGCAGCTGTGGCCACGGGGCTCTGTGAAGCGTGGGGGGGGCCACATTCCTTCCCCCGCCTCTCCCGGCCCCTCGGAAAGGTGGATTTGGAAGTGGGGTGACGGCGAGGGCCAGACAGGGATAGAAAGAACCTGTCGCCAACACTTCCCATCCGTGGCCGTCCACACGGCTCCTGTTTCGAGCGTCACCTGCTCTGGCCCGAAGGCCAGGAATGTGTTTGCCGAGGCGGGTGCACATGCCTGGCATATACCGTGTGCCGTGAGCTCGGCCAGGGGGCCTGCTTCTGTTTGGCAAAACCGGGTTCAGAAACCTTGCCCTTCCCGTTTTTAGCAACGATTTCCACGGGCGTGAAGTTATATTATTACAGTCATGGTCATGAGTAATTCACTCTTTGATCTACGCTGCCCGTAAGTTACCGTGTCAGACCCTACGGGTTTCTGAAGCATCAGTTTAAAATAAACCGTGTGTGTGTGTGTGTGTGTGTGTGTGTGTGTGTGTGTGTGTGTGTGTGTCTTCTTACGGTCATGAAGTGTTATTTTTCAAAATAGGGATCTGTTTCCATTTTCGAAGATTATATGTCTTGGACCAAAAAATGTTTTGAATCTTTATTGGAGAGAGAGAGAGAGAGAGAGAGATCGTCCGAAGGGGAGGGGCTGAGAGAGGAAGAGAGAGAGAGAGAGATTGTGAGCAGAGGAGGGGCTGAGAGAGAGAGACAGGTGTAGCAAGCTTTGCTGACCAGGCATTCAGTGGGGTTAGCAATTCAGCTCCACCCCTGCCCCGGCCCTCCCTTCCCCAACTAAGTCTCTTCCTGTGCTCTTGTGAAGCTACCCTAAGTCACCCCGAGTCGCCATGCCTTCCCTCCTGCTGTCCCTCTGCCTGGAATGTCCCTGCCACAGGTGACTCCCTAGTAAAATTCTATCCATAAGTAGGGCCCAGACCAAGCAATTCCTTGAGCACCTGCAGCTTTTGGGGGACGCATCACATTTTCCTCTGGGTCCCTCCATGTTCTTGTCACACCATCCATCCTTTTTTTTCTGGTAATGTTCCAGCCGGCCCCCTCCAGTAGAGCATGGGGTGGGTCCATGTTGGCCAACATTCACCCATTCATTCATTCATTCATTCATTCACCAGTCCCATCCTGAGGTCCTCCTAGATGCCAGCCCCGTGCTGGGCTCCCGGACTACAGACACGCTGCCCTCCAAGGGCTCATAAAGACACAAAGACGACCCTAGTCCCTGGGGCACGCCTGGTGATACGGTGGGCACAGAAGAGCCACAGTGACCGCTGGACCGGGGTGGGCAGCGTCGGGGAAGTCTTCGTGGAGCACCCGTGCAGAGCCTCGAAGAACAGGCAGGAATTTCTAGGCAGAGAAGGGGGTCGCTGCCTCCACCGGAGCCTCGCCCACACACAGACGGGGTGGGAGCTCGATCGCTACTTGCTCAGTCGTGACATCATAATGTCCCGCGCCCGAGTGATAGTCAGTGCCCTTCGCGGCCACCTCACCCTCCAGGGGCAGCCGGTCCGTGCTTCTCTGGCCCTTAGATGCGTCCGGTTTGTCTCAAGCATGTGAAATCCACCAGCCTGTCTTCGGGTGGTCTGAATCTGCAAGGTGTCTACACGGCCTGGGAACAGATGATATTATTTTATTGTTTATAGATTGGAGACGTCCATGAAGCGTATGCTCACCGGTGTCTCCAGGACTGTGGACACCCTGGATCTCTTTAGGGTCTCCCATCCTTCCTCAGGGACCTTGAGACGTGTGCTACACCCGTCACGATCTTTCTCGTGTCACCGTCTCTTCTTCTCTGCCTCCCTGTTGGCCACGGCTTGTCTAGACAGATCAGAGCCTTGCCCCATCTAGAACTATGGAGCTGTTTTAAGATAAATACATAAATAAATAATAATAATAATAAATTTAGGCGAAAATGGAAATATCTACATTTTTTTTAAGTGTCCTTTTAAAATGTTAACTCCCTTTGTTGCTTGGGAAACGTCAAAACAGGTCACGTGTAACTTGGTTTGCTCGTAAAAAGAGGCTCGGGCTTGATATATTTAGAGGGGAGGGGGGAAGTGATTTTTTGTATTAAGCGTTTCTCTATTTTTCTTTTTCAACCAAAAAGAGCTTGGAAAATGTCTCCGCTCTCTCCGCTGCCGGTGTATTTTCCTGGCCCCACAGCGCCCGACAGCTTCTGTCTCCCAAACCGAAGGGTTAAATACGCTGAGCTTTGCTCGGCTTCAACTTCTGCTTCTCTGAGAGAGCAAGGGCCTCTTTTGGGGGCTGGTGTCGGTGGTGGGGAGCCCAGGCCGTGCTCCGTGTTCCAGGTGGGGAGCAGGGAAAGGCCTTTCTCCGGGGGAAATTGAGGCAGCGACTTCAAAAACAGTTGCCTCTGACAACCGCTCGCCATCTCGCAGATTCTGTCCCTTTTTCGTCCACGTCTCGCCATCTCGCAGATTCTGTCCCTTTTTCGTCCACGTCTCGCCATCTCGTAGATTCTGTCCCTTTTTCGTCCACGTCCACCAAGAGCATGAGCGAACGTGGCAGAATTTTCTGGCAGCTTTCTGAAGGGAGATTTGATGGCACAGTCCATAAAAAAATAGCGCAAAAACCGTCCTCAAACGTGTCCGTGCGCCAGCCCTGCCAGACCCTCTCTCTTTCCTTCCCCCTCCCCCAGATATTCTCCCAGCCACGCTCCTTCCCGTCTCCCCGTCAAACCCAAAGGCCTCCCCGCCGTGTTAGGCAGAGAAATCCGGTCTGGTGTCGGCTTCCATGCCCAGATTTTCATTTTCCAGCCAACAGGGTTTTCAGCAAAGGGCTGTTGCCATGACCATGGCAGTAGAAAGTTCTAAGTAGTATTTTTATAACAAGCCAGACTAACGGGATGCCGTGGCCCGGGGGAGAGTATGGCTTCACCAGATTCCGAACGCGACAGGCAGACGGACGGATGTGCAGATGGAACGCACGGAGAGGGGCGGGAGGGGTGTAGACGGCGAGTCGTACGGTGCAGAATCAGGTAAACAGGGGTCCCCCGGGCGGCTGCGGAAGAGGCGTTGAGAATGGCAAGACCCACAGCACAGCAGCCTGGGACGGAACACCTCGCGGACACCAGCCTCGCGGTGCCCCTGGGAGGCGGCCGGAGCCAAGGACGCTAAGCGTTGCCGGGGGTCACGCAGCCAGAACCCGGATCGCAGGCCAGCGCTCCCGTCACGGTGGGGGCCGCTGCACCCGCCACTGGCTTCCCGCGACTCTCGTGCCAGATACTTTCCGATCACGTTTTTCTCCTTCCCCATCTGCCTTCCACCGGGAGGAAATGCCTAGATATTTCAGAGCATCTAAACCAAGCATTCTTGCATTTATTTTGGGACCTCGTTTCAGCGTCCGGTTCGTTTCACTCAAGATGCCGGCGGGCGGGAGCGAAGTCGCCCCAGCTGAGCTCGCGGTCCAGACGCAGGGCTGTCGGCGGGACCCCACTGCCCCGGGGTCCACCTGGCACCCAGAACACTTGCCCCGTGCAGACCGCGGTCTCTCCAGCCGGATCCGGGCGTGGCTGCCACCCTGCCCCCTCCTGCTGGCCCAGCGAGTCGAGTCTCTGTGCGGAGGCAGCCCCAGCTTTCTGCTCGGCTGGCCTCGCCCCAGACGGTCTGCCGTAGGCAGGGGCTGGGTGATGTGGGTCCTGGGCCTGGTGCCTTTGCCTCCCGGGTCCTCACTGTTACCCTGCCGGGGTCACGCCGTGAGCACTATCCTACGGCTCAGGAAACAGAGCCGCAAAAGGAGGGAAGCGACGGGGCCCGGGTTCACACAGCCGGGAAGGGCGGGGTCCATCCGAGTCGTGAATCTCTCTCCTCCTTCCAGGGGCCCCCCCAGGCCATCGGGGAAGAGGAGATCGTAAACACCCAATTCTGGTAGAAGGTGGACGGTGGAGAGGGGCATCCCAAGCTCAGAGGCCGGCTCCCAGAGGGCCTCAGTGACGGACGTTCCCGAGGGGCCCAGAAGGGCGCCCGCGTGGGCTCTGGGAATGTGACCGAGGGGAGGGCAGGGCGGCCGCGTAGGAGCGGAGACGGCCCATCCGCTTACGCTCCACTGAGTCGGGGGGTCGGGAGGGTGCCTCGCAGGGGCTGCAGAGCTGGGGGCGCCGGGGTCCGGGCCGGACGCTGCCCGGCCCGACGTCCGCGTCCTCCCCAGGCCGCCTCCGGGACCGCGGCAGGGCAGTCTGTTTCAAATAACTGAGTTTTCTGGAAGCTCCCAGAAGCTGGAATGAAGGATTGAAGCTGGAATGAAGGATTGCCAGGTGGTTCTGACATGGCCTGCCTCCGGCAACGTGCCCTGGGCAGGGGCGGGGGGAGGGGGGTGAACAGGCCGCAGCATCGGGGAGCCGCGCGGGCCACACTGCTGGGATTGTTGGGGGCGCCGGCGGGGGCGCAGGAGGCGGCCGGGCCCTGTTTGCCCAGGTGCCCCGGGCCGGGCCAGGCCGCGGTGTGGGGGCCGGAGAGGGAGCCCTGGGGGGCCAGGCCGGGAAGCCAGAGGTGTTTCATGTTACATCAGAAACAGCAGCAGGCTTCCCGGAGGGGACTGAGTCTGGTGGTCAAGAGCCAGGCAGGCGTGAGTCCGCCCGGGTCCCCGCTGTGTGGCCACCACGCTGACAAAGCAGCTCTCTGTCCTTGCCGGCCACGAGGGGAGGAAGACAGCTTCTGGAAACATTCCGGCAGCTCTCCCAGAGCGTGGGGCCGGGACCGGGGGCCGGGGGGGGGGGGGGGGACTTAAGAGTCCCCTTCCTTCTCCTCCTGCCCCGGGGAGACGGCACCCAGCGCAAGGGGCAGCCGCGTCTCAGCTGACGGGTGCCATGTGGGAATTGTGACCTGGCCGGGGGGGGGCAGGGGGAGGGTAGACGATTTTCCAGTGACGCTGGAATCCCAGATATTCGTGGGAAATTTCTCAACTTTTGAAATACTTAAAACTGCTTTGTAGGCCAGACGTGGTTTCTAGGCTGCAGATTTGCAACCTCTGCTCTCGGCCTTCAGAATCCGAGCGACCCCCAAGCAAAGGGCCCCCGTGCCAGTGGTGGGGTGGAGTGGGGTGGAAAGAAGGTTCCAGGAGGGGCCCCGACGTTCACAGGCAAGAAGGGCATGACCCTCCTCCTGTTCCCCAAAAAGGGCAGGAACCGCCTCTCGTCCCCTTGCTTCTCATCTACCACCTTGGCACGGATGTACCGGCAGGAGGAGCGGGTCTGATTTCCAGAACCGGACCCCATTTCTCTCTCAGGCACGTCTGTCCCCCTGCACCTGGCCTGGCCTTACTCTGCTCTTTGAGCTCGGGAGGTCTGCCCTTCCCCGCCCCTTCCCTTCCCCATCCTCCGCTTGCTCCCTCACAGGCCCTGGGGGATCACCAGAGCCCTCTTTCTGGAAGGTTCTGGCCAGTGTTGGGCAGGGAGGCTGGTGGCTGGCCAATCAGAGCAGCTGACCATATTGGTGGGAATTAAACACAAGCCTTAGGATCGGACAGACCTTGGCTCAACTCACAGCTCCCTCCCTCAGGAGCTACATGACCTTGAGACAGCTCGGCAGTCTTCCCAAGACTGTCCTCATCTGTAAAACGGGGACAGCCGTTCCTTCCCGGAGGAGATTAAATCCTGGGCTGCCTAGTGACACAGTACCTGGTGTAGAGTACAGCTAATCAATAGCTCTCACTGAGCCCTGATTCACTTTTTTTTTTTTTTAATGTTCATTTATTTTGGAGAGAAAGAGATAGACCCTGAGCGAAGAGGGGTAGAGAGAGAGAGAGAGGGAGACCCAGAATCCGAAGCAGCTCCAGGCTCCGAGCTGTCAGCCCAGAGCCCGACGCGGGGCTCGGACCCACGGACCGCGAGATCACGACCCGAGCTGAGGCCGGACGCTCGGCCGACTGAGCCCCCCAGGCGCCCCCCGACTCCTCTTGATTTGCATTTCTCACAGAAGATGTCATGCCAGGGTCTCAACAGCCAACTTAGCAGCACCCGCTTGGAACAGAAGCGAGCTGGGCTCCATCCGTACCTGCTTTAAAGATGCATTTGTGTTTCCCTTTTAACAAAACCATTCCATGGGCCTCTCACGCCCTGTCCTTCTACTCGGCCTCCCTCCTGCTACCAGGACCTTTACTCTGGTCTCCTGCGTTCGCTGATTCATCAGTCAGCAAACATTGACCGAGCAGCAAGGCTCGCTCTGCGCTCTCGAGGTGCTGACGGCTGGCGAGGGTGGCAGATAGCGGCCAGGGGTAGGGGTGAAGGGAAGCCTGTGGTGCTGGGGGGGGGGGGGGGGCGGGGCAGGTGAGCCCGGGGTGAGGCCTGAGAGAGGCCGGGGGTGTGGAGACAGGAACCCGTGGACCCACGAGAACTGCAGGGCGAGGGCGGGAAGAACTGTCAGGGATGCGGGACTGGGAGGGGCCAGGAGGAGCCCCCAGGTCCCGTGTGGGCGATGGGGTGGACGCCACGAGCTGGGAGTGAGCACCGAGAAGCCTCGCTGGCGACGAGAGGCAAGTTAGACTGCGCGAAACGACCTTGGAGACGTTGGCCGGGCATTGGGTGGAGCTGTCCCGTGAGCGAGAACCGCGAGCCTACCGTGTGCCCGCCACGCGTGAAACGTCCTTACTGAGTGTCACGACGGCCCTGTGAGCGTAGGGGCCGCAGCGTCCCCACTGTGCAGGTGAATCTGTCAGAAGTCAGAAGAGTTAGGTAACTGAGTGGTCCCAGGCCAGTCCGACCCCAGGGCCCGCTTCCCACCCGTTTGCGCGTGGGCCCGTTCAGACGCCATTTACCGGGCGTCTCCGATGTGGCTGGCACTTCGGATTTACCGGTCGAGAGCATCCACCCTCGCGTGGGTCCTGTTCCACCGCACACACTCTCCTGGCTCGAGGCAGCTGGGTGGGTGGGACGCCGGCTCTGGGTGCGAGTACAGGCGGACCCCGTGGAAACCCTCCCCTTGGGTGCGCTCTCAGCCAGCGGTGCGGCCTGGGGGCAGGAGCGAGGCGGCCACTCACTAAGGAGTTAACTGGGGTCATGGTGGTGCGGCACCTGGGAAGGTAGGAGACCTCTCCTTAGTTTTTCAGATGGGGAAACTGAGGCAGCGAGGGGCCATTGCCCAAGGCTTCGCGGTGAACTGGGGACAGAGCAGGCGAGAACACAGCCCGGTGTTTGTCTGGCTTCTCCTCGGTCCCAGGTCGCTGACTCTCCACGGGGCGTGCCCTTGGGGAGACTGGCCACGCACACCCACCTTGCAGGAAGGCAGGACGCCCAGGCTCCCCGCCCCCAACCACTCACGCGGGTCCCCGTGGCCCGGAGTGGCCTCCCTGGCGCTCACGGCCAGCCCCGGAGCAGCTGGTCAGTAGGCGTGGGCTTCCTGCCGGGTGCCCCCACCGCTGTCTGCCCCTTCCCGCAGCTGCCTGCGCCCCTTGCCTGACAGCTCTGTGTATCCCGGAGAAGAGAGCCGGCCAAGCTCCGGCCAGAAGCAGGGGCTGTCAAAATAAGCCGAATGCCAGGACGGAGGGGCAGGAGGGGGCGGGAACAGCTGTGGACCCTCCTGCACAGCCAGCCAGGTGACCGCTCTGCCCTCCCCGTCCTCTCTGGCCTTTCTGGGTGGCCGCTGCCTCTGCGGTTGGGGGCGTGATCCCGACAGCCACCCCCCCTCCCCCTGGATGACTCAGGGCTGAGGCACGTCTGCTCATTTCACTCCTGGCCCCGTAAGCCGGTCGGACCCGACCAGCTGCTCCCTGCGTGGGGCTGTCCCTCACTTCCTGTGCCCCCACCCACTTCGGGGCCCACCACCCCCGGGACGCGTGCCTGGGGACAGCGGGCAGCTTGGAATGACGGAGATGGTCCGGGAGCACAGAGAGGCTGGCCGAGGAGCTCGAGCCAAGAGGGGCCGGGCAGGTCTGGGCGGGAGTAGAGGTGGCCCCGGACCCAGCTGTCCCCGGGGGGCGGGCCACACGCCCGATACTTGTCCGTCTTTAAGCGCCAGAAGAACCTCCAAGTCCGCTGGTCTAGAGCGCCCCTAAATACGATTTGTGGAATGCCTTTGAAGTAATAGACGGATAAACTTAAGTAACTTTCAGTAGTGGTCAGTGATTTGATAATCACGTACGGGAGGAGGAAGCTAATGTTTGAAGAGGTAACATCAGGTAGATATTGTGCTACATGGCAGTGTAGAAAAACCCAGACAGTGATTCGTAAGAAGGAAAATGGGGACTCTTACCATCACCCCCCTTTGTTCTGGTTTTCTGTGTCCTCCTCTTCCCTCGTCCCCTGGTCACTGTCCAGGAAAGACAGGTGTTTGCGTGTGACATTCCCACGAACGGGCTGTGGTTCGTGGGTCCAGGACTCATTCCAGCCGTCATCCGTGCCATGGTGACCCTGGCCGTGGCCTGGGACGGGGCAGGCGGCCCATGACGGAGCTGGAAAGTCCTGTCTGAGGCAGATCAAGTCACCAGGTGGCTGGATTAGACCCGGGAAATTGGGACGCGGCAGGCTGGGATCCCGGACCCTCACGCAGAGGCAGCCGACAGCTGGGGCGCCCAGGGCGCGCCCCCTCCTGCCTCCCCCATGCAGATCTGGGGGAGCTCGCCAACACACCCTGTCCCGCCCAGTCAGGTTGCACCTCCGCGTGACTCCGTCCTCCGTGGGCGTGCCCCCCGCCCCGCCCACTCCGCCCCGAAATTTGTCCTGGAGGGGCGAGGGACAGGTGCTTCCTTGCCCGCCCACATCAGCCTGTATCCCCGTACAAACCGTGTGCTTCGGTCCCGGCGAGTTTCTGGAGTTTCCGGCTGGACACCTTCCCCTACGCTCGTACACTCACGCGCACAGTGGGCGTGGGCCCCACACTCAAGCGCTCACCCAGTCACTCCGCCAGCCAGGAGCTCTCTGCCCTCGTGCCCTGGACACGTCACTCGCGTCTTGCAGCAATCTGGATACCTGAGGCTTTCCCTGCCCACCCCGTCCGGCCTGCCTTTACTTCCCCTGTCACACTCTCATGGCATCCCACGTTCTCACGTAACATAACTCGTCATGTCGCTTGTAATGACGCACTTGGGTTATGACCCGAGTTGGTACCCGTTGACGCCCCAGTAGATGGTCAACTTCGAGAGGGTGCGGACCACCGCTGATTTGTTGACTATCGATATTCCCAGCGCCTGGCTTAGTGCTGGACTGTTGAATGAATGAACGAGTAAGTGCATGCTAGACGTTGGAGGGAGACGAGAACCTCTGAATCTTGAACCAGCTACTTCGTAGGTGTGAGGCCGTGTGCATACCTTCCGACCGACCCCTCCCTCTGTGCCGGTAAACAGAACCATGGTCCTTCCCTGGGCTGTGCTGTTGACAGATCCCGGCTCGGGACCATTACGCGTGAGATAATGATAACTGACGACGATAATGGGAATGATGGTTTATGGAGGGCTCGCAGGTGCCACGTGACTCATAGGCGCTCTCTGATTCAGGGTCTTTTACCTTTTATATCGGCTGAGTAACTTGTCCGACGGCCCATGGGGAGCAAGTGACAGGGCTCAGGGTTTTGGGTTTTTTTTCCTAACAGCTTGAGCTTTAATTTGCATACCGTGAAACCTATTCTTTAACGTGCTCGTTAGCGTATTGACAGAACGCAACCGTCATCGCCCCTACTCTGTATTCTCAGATCATGTCGTCAACCCCAGTCGGCAGGCACCCTCTCCCTCCCCCGGGGCCCCGACAGCCACCAATCTGCTTTGTGTCTGCATGGACTTGTTGCGTGACCTGTGCATTCCGTGCGATGTCGTATCGTACAAAAAGCCGCCTTTGGCGTCTGGCTTCTTTCCCGGAGCGTCACGTCTTCCAGCTTCGTCCATGATGTAGTGGGGGCCAAAGCTTTCTTCTTTTTTCATGGCTGAATAATACTCCGTGGTACGGGTGTGCCATTTTGTTCATGCACCCTTCTGTGGATGCACCTCTGGATCGTTTCTCTTCTGGGCGGTCCTGGATAGTGTTTCTGTGAACACCCGTGTAGGTTTCTGTTTGCGGAGGTATGTTTTCGCTTCCCTTGGGCACGCGCATCCCTGGGGGTGGCATTGCTTGGTCGTATGGTAACTCTGTGGTTTCCCAAAGCCACTGCGCCATTTCGCGTTCCCAACAGCAGTGCGTGAGGGAGCGCCTCACTTCAGGTTAGCTGTGCCTTGACTGTGGGGTAGGCGACTCTGTGTAGAGCCCGCCCTACCCGGGACGCTGTTGTAGGTCACAGGCCTCTGGAGCTGCTGTTCGTGTGCTTGGCCGTCTGGGCCGATGGAACCGATGTGCAAACGGGATGTGTCCAAACTCCTCTTCTCGGAGTGGCAGTGTGCATGGATTCTGAGACCAGCGGTGTTGGCACATGCACCGTGGCGACAACCAACAG
Organism: Panthera leo; assembly: GCF_018350215.1. NCBI lineage: Eukaryota > Metazoa > Chordata > Mammalia > Carnivora > Felidae > Panthera > Panthera leo. The sequence continues at coordinate 1,914,062 of NC_056684.1, forward strand.
GCAAGGTGACATTTAGTGAGCACGTACTATGCTCCAGGCAGTGAGCTTCCTGACGCTGGCCTGGCTGGACTTGAGCAGACCGCCGAGTGGGGTCACTGCTTGGCAACAAGCAGCAGCCTGGAGACCAGCTCAGTTCTTTTTGAGAGGGAGAGAGAGACAGAGAGAGCGTGCGTGCGTGCAAGTCGGGGAGGGGCAGAGAGAGAGGGAGAAAGAGAATCCCAAGCCGGCCCCACACCTTCAGCGTGGAGCCCAGCACGGGGCTTGAACTCACGAACCATGAGATCATGACCTGAGCCAAAACCAAGAGTCGGACGCTCAACCGACTGAGCCCCCCAGGCGCCCCTCGGCCACAAGTATCTAAGCCTGGTGAGCCTTGAGGTTCTGGGCGCAGACTTGGGGGGCTGCAGGTGGCTCCCTTTTGCTGGCTGTGGATCAGGAGCCCCAAGGGCATTTTTACAAAGGTGCAATCCCGGGTCCCATGCCAGACGTACGGAATCAAGATCTCCAGGGAAGGGCTTGAGAGTTCGTGTATTTCAATGCTCTGGGCGTCCCTAGGTGGCTTTGTGGAGCTGGTGGCTAGTGAACTTCAGGCTCCATGGAAGAGAGGCTATGGATAAAGCCAGTGTGAGCCACCAGGAGGCTGGCAGGGGTGTCCAGCAGTCACCATGGGGTGCCGATTAGGCCCTTCAGGCCGTGCGCCCCGGGAGCGGGACCCTCGGCATCAGATAGGTCTTCCCACTCCTGGGCAGCAAGATGCCCTTGACTGGCAGCTGCCATCTGTGGCCGTGGGACGATCCCGGTCACCAGAGGCGGCGGCAAGCGATGCCACCAAGAAGACAGGTCCTCCCTCCAGGTGCTCGGAGGCCCATTCCGAGGCCCCCTCTTCCAGCCTGGCGAAGCCGTGGCCTTGATCAGAGCTATGCGGTGCTGGGGCGGACGACGGCCCGCCTGGTTCCGGATGCCGACCGGCCTGCCCACCTCGCCTACGGGGGCCGGGGACAGCAGGTGTGGACAGTGCGCTGGGGACGTGCACGCGCTTCCAGGGACTCCCCCGTGGTTTTCGGCGAGGCCGTGATGCCGTGATGCATGGCTGTCGAGCCTGTGCGTGCCCCCCTCCCCCGCCCCGCACCGATACCTCCTATAGGACAGGGGGGACCTTAGCCTGGAGGCCACAGGGCTCTGCACATAAACATGGCTGTTCGAACAAGGAAGAGGAGGGCCCAGACAAAACAGAAAGTGAATTATTTACTGGAAAGTCAGAAAAGGAAAGGGAAGGGAGGGGAGGGGAAGGGAGGGGAGGGGAGGGGAAGGGAAAGAAAGGGAAAGAAAGGAAAAGAAAGGAAAAGGAACCCTGAGAGAGAGCCGTGCAGGACGCTGCATGGTCTGGGCGGGCCGAGGGAGACCCTCTCACTCTGGCCCCCGCCAGCCCATGGTCTGGGAAAGGGCCGATGAGGGATTTGGGTCCCGGACGGCGCCCGCGGCAGCTCCTGCCTCCCACTCTGACGTCTGGGGTTGGCCCCACACAGCCCGCTCCCCACCTTGTAGTGCATCTGCAGGCCTGTTGTCTCAGGAACAGCTGGTGGCGAAGGCACAGCCTCGTCCCTCCGAGACCTGAGCCCGCGGGGCCGTTGGCTTTGGCCCGCGCACGGGCCGCGCCTGGCATTTCTGGGGAGACAGACGGAGTTCGGGGCGCAGCGCCCTGTTCGTGGAGAACCTCTCCAGGGGTTGGGTGATCTTCTGGCAAGTACCGGCAGGACGGGAAGTGTCCCCGGAGGGAGAACCTCTAAGAGCCCGAGCGTCCTGGAGCCTGTGGGAGCAGAGGCCGCGCTGGCCCCCGCTGGAGGCAGGGAAAGGCGGGGTGCCTGGCCCAGCAGGTGGGGGCCTGGCCGGCAGCCCCACACATGTCAGGCGGGGGCTCCACAGGCCCCGGCAGCTTTGCTGGCTGGGAGGGGGCAGGTGCTCATGGCCAGGAAGGAGAGCCTCGGTGGAAGGAAGCTGTGCCCAGAAGCCTTCGAAGGCGGGGCCAGCCCTACACTGCCGGGGTGGGGGGGGCAGCCCCCCGAGAAGGGCCCACGTGGACTTGGCAGGATCACCCCAGCTGTATCAGTTCTGTGCCCCCAGGGCTCTGGCCTCGGCCTCCGCCCGGCCGCTGGGGCCCCTGATGGGTCCGCACCCTCCCCCATGGCCTCGGGGCCTCTTTGAAGCGTGTCTGCAACCCACATCTCTCTCCCCATCTTCCAACCCACCCACACGACTGCCTACTGCACATCTACCCGTGGCTGCCACAGCGTCTCAGATGTAGCCGGGAAGTCAGCCAGCTGGGAAATCTGCTCACCATTCCCTTCGCCGGGGCCCCTCCACCCCGGCCACAGACCCCTGAGTCATCCTGGCCGCCTCCTCCCTACTCACCCTGTCATACGCCCAGCTCTGCCAGGACCTAGGAGACCGTGGGCCAGTCCTGGCTTGAGACACGGGCCGCATGAATGGGGTGGAGGGGAGGATTCCAAAGGACACAGAGAGTTTCTCTTAATCTGAAAGTCATGTTGGGGTGAGTGGAGTGGGCAACGGGGAGAGGGAGAGAGCAAGAAAACTTATCAAGAAGCAAGGGGGTCGATTAGGGTAACTGGGGGAAGTTCTCAGAAGTAAGGCAGAATGGAAATATGGAGAAGTAAGCAAAATACATGAATAGGTGCGAGAGGCTTCTGGGCGGGGCGCCGAGTGAGGGAAGACCCAGAGGCGGAAACCTCCGGCGATCGCCTGGGAGACCGTGTGTGGCCCATGACTCTGCAGGTTGACCAGCACAACGTGTGGTGAGTTATGGAGGGACCACAGTGTCCCAAGCCATCAAAAGTGGACGGGCCACCATTGGGGGGGAAGGGGCAGCCTGGATGTTTCTGAGCAAGACTGAATGCAGTGGATATGTGTTCGAGGAAGATTCCTTTGGCAAGGTGGGCCTGAGAGAGAGGGTGAGCTCTGTAAGGTCGTCCAGTCAGGGGGTGGGAGAGGGAAAGCCGTGTGAGGGCCGGGGGGCCCGCCAGGCGGGGCTGAAAGTGCAGGGGAAGCTTTGGTAGGAGTTGGCCAAGAGACTGGTTCAAGGAGACAGTGGGTGGGTGACAGCTTCCTTATTGGTGTCCCCTTTTCACTCCTCCCAGAAGACACGTCCTGAGGGTGGAGTGAGGAGGGGCCACCATGTTGTAAGGGACTTTGTGGACCATGTCTGTGCAGGGTGCAGGGGCGGGGAGCCACAGCACGGGACCCCAGCCAGCACCAGCCCGGTTTTCGTCCAGGTTTCTCTGCATGTCAGGGTTCTGGGGTTGTGAGCGACAGAAACCCAACCCAAAGTAACTTCAGCCAAAAGGAGAAGGTGAGGGCTCCGCAAACCCTCGGCTCACTGGATTTGAAAGACCAGATTGTAAAATGAGTAGTGGGGGGTCTGACCTCAGGGCAACTGGAAGCCAGACTCGAAGGTAGTCAAGACTCTCCTTCCCTGACTCTGTTTCCCCTGCTCCTCTCTCTGCATTGGATCTTGTGGACCGATGGGGGACAGGGAAGCTGACAGGACTGCTGCCTTGTTGGAAAGCATCTACTGTCCTCAAGCCCCATCTCTGGCCCCAAGTCGGAAAGCCCGGGGGAGGGACTCTCTGGTGTGGCTGGAGCAGGTGTTCCATGGTCGCACCGAGGGGTGCTGACCCACGTGGGAGGCCCCGTAGTGACCGCGTGTGAGTGGGAAGGCCTGGTCTCAGGAGAGAGGAGGTGGGCAGACCATTGGGAGGCCCTCCACAGCAGGGCCAGACAGGGAGAGGGCAGGGTCAAGGAGACAGCGGGGTGGGCTTGTGACCAGCGGACTGATGAATCTCTCTTTGGCACCTTGATTCTGTTATTCACGCAACAAGCGTTCCCTGAGTCCCTCTTCTGTGCCAGTCCCTGGACCAGGGGCACAGAGGTGAAAGAAGTAAGGTCCCCTGCCCTCTTGTAGCTTGTGTTTTAGCATGGGAGAGATGTAACAAATTGTTTGACAGTAATAATAGTAAAGAACAAGGACAAGTGTTCAACAGGGAAGGGAAATGAGAAGGAAAGCAGTGACTAATTCCTCTCGGGAATCTAATACAGGGTCCAGGAAGAGGTAACTTGTAAGTCGTCCTGGACGGGTGGTAGGGTTTCTCGAGGCGGTCATGCTGGAAAAGAACCTTCTAGGCAGAAAGATCAGTGCAAGGAAGAGGAGGTGTATGGGGCTTGGGGGGGGGGGGCGGTCTTCTGGTGGCCCGGGGTGGCCTGAACACAGCAGGTAGGGTCAGGATGGAGATTGGCAAGAGGTGAGGTTGGGTAGGCAGGTGGGGGCCACTTGGCAAAGGACCTCACAAGACCTCAAGGGTCTTGGAAGGACGCAAAGCACAAGAGATGAGAGCCAACCTATTTCGGCAGCGGTGTAGGGGACGAGTCAGAAGGAGAGAGAGACTGGGGACAGAAGACTGGTCAGGAGGCCACCGTGAATGTCCAGCAAGGCAGTATAGTGGTTGTGCTGGGGCCCACAGCCGGGAGAGGACGAGGAGGTGGACGTTTCTGGTAGAACTTCCATGTGGGTGGACGGGTTCATGAGCAAGAGAGGGAGGGGACCGAGTATGCTGGGCAAGAGGGGACACTTGTCTGACAGTTCACTGTGATCCAGCCGAGGGACTGTTAGTTTCTGAGAATAGCAAAGCAGCTAGAAAAAAAAAATGCAGTGGCTTCAGAGTCTGACAGTTTGGACCCTAGAAGAGACGCCTCACTTCCTAAGTATGTGAATCGGGACAAATCACTTAACCTCTGGGATAAGGTGAGGACGAACCGGGTAGTAAGTGAATAACCCAGTGCCTGGCGCATAGAAGGCACTCAATGTGTGTCATTTGAATCAGAATCTGTTGGGAATCAATGGCTACTTTCGATGCTTTGGTTTTGTTTTGTTTTGTTTTGTTTTGTTTTGTTTTGTTTTTGGAAATTGGAGAGGTCTCAACGGTAACTAAGAGTAGCAATGGTGTTAGTTTGGTCCTGAGGACAGCAGTCTGTTTTTATGGCTTGGGAACTGTCCTGACCCAGTTTGCAAACATTTCCTCTGGCATATAATCTTCCTTTATACAGAAACATGTTAAAAAAAAAAACAACACAAACCCTTCTGTCCCCATTCAAAGAAGGCTTTACCCCTCTGCTGTCATGTCCCAACCCACTCAGGGCTGTTCTCTCGCCCCTCCCTTTCAGCCCGCCATGCCAGGACCCTGGAGAGCAGCCAGACAAGGTGGCGCTTGTCTTAATGTCAATACCAAAGGGGAAGACAGAGTGCGTGCAGTGCTCAATGCCTGGAAGCTGTTTATTTGATCTCGGGCATGTCTTTGTTCCAACACGAATTGAATTGTAGACACACGAGAGCAGCTGCTAACGGGTGCCTAAATAGTCGAGTGGCAAAATGCCCCCGACGACCCGCCCTCGTGGTGCCATGTTTCCGAGCCCTTCATGAGCCCGCCCCGCTCACTCCTGTCCAGCCCTGGCATATGGGGTGAGTCGGGGGCATCACATCCTCTGTCCTGACAGAGTCGTGGCCGTGATAGATGGGATCGTGGCCACGTGAGAGAGTCACTGAGGATAGGGTAGAAAGCCACACAGGAAATGCGTTGTCTCTGAACCCATTTAGGCCCATTTAGGACCTTCAGAGAGAAAGGCGTGGTTACTCCTTTATGGGCTGAAAAACCAAGACTCCTTTGGTTGCAAATGATAGAAACCAAGTTGACTTAAACTTAGCGAGATTTAAAAAAAGTGGATAAAAAGAGCATGGGGTTGGATTTGTTATAAGGACCCAGGGAGTGTCTCCTAGAATCAAAGACAGGTATAAAGCCCGGCCGTAAGAAAGGGCTGGAACCAGCAGAGAAAGAACCAGCTTAGCTTTGGCCAGTTGTACCCACCGGTCCAGTCAGTTGGCCTGGGAGTCCCAAGTTCTACTGAACAACGATGGCCCAAGAAGACCCGTCCTGAGAAAGGGCAGGTCACAGACGGTCTGGAGCACAGACTCAAGCCTTGGCTCATAGCAGACCTTTGGGAAACCTCAGAAGAGGGGCGTCTCTGAAGCCCTGAGAAAGTAATTGACCACATCGAGTGGTGTGGATCTCATAGCAAGAGGTAGGACTATTGGGGCACCTGGGTGGCTCAGTCGGTTGAGCGTCCAACTCTTGATTTCGGCTCAGGTCATGATCCCAGTGTCATGGGATCGAGCCCTGAGTTGGGCTCAGTGGTGGGTGTGGAGCCTGCTTGAGATTCTCTCTCTCTCTCTCTCTCTCTCTCTCTCCCTCTGTTCTTCCTCAACTTGTTCTCCCTCTGTCTCAAAAAATAAAAGATGTAGGACTATTTAGGAAGAGATTGCCACATGGAACATGGATTATATACCCCAGGATAACTGTAAGGTCAAGCACGGATCCCTGGCCTCTGTGCCCCCCACCCCACTTGCCCAGACTCCAGGATGACGAACAACGTACACCTAAGAGGGCCTGGGTAGATTGAATGACATGAACCTGCCATTTTTTTTGTAGATGAAAATGGCTCAATATTGACAGTTTCATATTTTCAACCCAATACATGATACATGTATGTTGAGTTGAACTGGGACCCAGCTTTGGATCTTCAATATGACCCTGGCCAAGCCATGGACTCAGTGGTCCTCAAGGCCCATCCTTGCTGCAAGGTGCTGGAAATACAACACTAGGAGCAAACTCACCATCAGGGGCCGGAAGAGGCTGGATTCAGGTAGTGCTGGAATCTGGTCTCAGCCAGGCGCCATCATGGCCCCTGCAGACCCTCGGGATGCCCGCAGGACCTGCCCCGAGCTGACAGTCCCACCTCCTCCCTTACCCATGGCCGCTCTCTCCCATTTTATGGGGAAAAGCAAGGACTAACTTTTTCCAGCTGAAGCTTCTGGAAGATCTCAGGCAACACGGCCAAGTTCGGCTGAATGTGGGCCAGCGTCCCGGGCTGCAGCTCAGCTCGGCAAAGGAGGCCAGAGCCCGAGGCGGGGGGTCTGTGTGCGGCGGGCAACTCCCCTGGCCATGACCCACACAAGGGCCGCAGCCCCGGGCACCGGCTGAGGACCCCGGGGACACTTCAGGCCCCTGCAGGGTCTCCTCTGGGATCCCCCTTCCGGTACCTTCTGCAGGTGGGGGCCCAAGGCTCTTGACTTCTCAGGGCAACAACACTTCGGGGCCATTCCTTGAGCAAGCGCTGTCGCCAGCACCTAGGATTTAGTCGCTGTTCTGCTGATGGTAGGAGGTCACTTTTATAGAGGGCCTACTGCATACTGCTGCCTTCCTAAGCACTTTGTGTACATCATCTTTTAAAATGATCTCATCAGGCAGAAGAAAGGAACAGCCTTATGTGCTGGAGAGAAGTCTTTGCCTGGAACGTTGAAGGGGGTCAGTCTACAAAGTTGAGTGGAAAGAGGAAAGAATTGGAAGAGGGAAAATAAATCCACGAGATAATATCATAAATATGATGAAGCCACTCCTATTTTATTTTATTTTTAAAAAAATGGTTACTTATTTGTTTTGAGAGAGAGAGAGCAAGCAGGGCAGAGAGAGATATTTTTGTTATTCTTTTTTACATTTATTTATTTTTAAGAGACAGAGCAGGAGCGGGGGAGGGGCAGAGAGAGAGGGAGACACAGAATCAGGAACAGGCTCCAGGCTCTGAGCTGTCAGCGCAGAGCCCGACGCGGGGCTCGAACCCACGAACAGATCATGGTCAGCTCATGACCGGAACCGGAATCAAGAGTCGGACGCGTCCTCAGTTGAGTCACCCAGGGGCCCCGTAGCCGCTCATATTTTAATAACCTACGGAAATGTCCCAGAATCGCAGGGTCGCTTAGTGGCACGTGTGAGGTTCAAGTTCACCTCTTCTAAAGTCAAAGCCTGCCCTCACGACGTATGGGAACATTTAGGGCACCTACTGACGGGGCCCACTGCTCGGCCAGTCACTTTGCACATCTGATTACGTCACTGCTCACGGCAGCCGCTTGAGGAAGGCCCCGCCATCACCAGCATCCTGCAGCCGGGGAAGCTGGAGAACGGAAAGCTACCCGGATTCTCCCCGTGTCACGTGAGGACTAAGTGGCAGGGCTGGCCTTCGACCCCAGGGAACCTGCACCCCGAGCGCAGTTGGGTTCGAGGACAGCGGCGCACACGGCTTTGGCTGTGTTCTGGTAGCAAAGTTGGGCCTCTTCTGTCCCCTAAACTCCGTCCTGTGTGGCTCCCCGGAGCACAACACGAAAGCAAGTGTGTAGGACGGCACGTTCGTGCGATTGGGGGTACCGCCCCGCCGTTGTGAGAAGTGCACTGCTGATGTGCACAATCACATGCATGAACCTCAAAAACATGCTGACGGAGGGGCGCCTCGGGGGCTCAGTCAGTTAAACGTCCACTTCGGCTCAGGTCATGATCTCGCGGTTCGTGGGTTCGAACCCCCCGTCGGGCTCTGTGCTGATGGCTCACAGCCTGGAGCCTGCTTCGGATTCTGTGTCTCCCTCTCTCCCTGCCCCTCCCCTGCAACCGCGCTGTCTCTCTCTGTCTCTCAAAAATAAGTAAACATAGGGGCGCCTGGGTGGCGCAGTCGGTTAAGCGTCCGACTTCAGCCAGGTCACGATCTCGCGGTCTGTGAGTTCGAGCCCCGCGTCAGGCTCTGGGCTGATGGCTCGGAGCCTGGAGCCTGTTTCCGATTCTGTGTCTCCCTCTCTCTCTGCCCCTCCCCCGTTCATGCTCTGTCTCTCTCTGTCCCAAAAATAAATAAAAAATGTTAAAAAAAAAAAAAAAAAAAAAATAAGTAAACATAAAAAAAAAAACCCGAAGTGCTGAGTGAGAGAAGCCTCGCGCAAAAGACTGCACTCCGGGCAATTCCATTTCTCCAGAGTTCCAGAACAGGTGACCTGGTTCTGAGAGAACCTGGTTGTGTCTCACAAGAGGGGAGTTGGTGGGGAGGGGCATGAGGGGACCCTTCTGGATGATGATAACGTTCTGTGCCGGATCGCTCAGGTAGAGACATTTCTCAAAACTCAGAAAATGCACGGTTAGGGTTTGTGTGTTTCACGACACGTAGATTTTACCTACAAAGAGTTTTAAAAATTTAAATGAATATTGAACTCTAGTTAATACTGAAGTATTTGGGGTGGGGGGGGAGTATATTGCTGCTTGCAATTTACTTTGAAATGCATCCAAAAAATAAGGCTGCTTTCTGGATGGATGGGTGGGTGGGTGGATGGATGGGTGGGTGGGTGGATGGATGGATGGCTGATGGATGGATGGATGGCTGATGGATGGATGGATGGCTGATGGATGGATGGATGGATGGCGGATGGATGGATGGATGGCTGATGGATGGATGGATGGCTGATGGATGGATGGATGGATGGCTGATGGATGGATGGATGGATGGCTGATGGATGGATGGATGGCTGATGGATGGATGGATGGATGGCTGATGGATGGATGGATGGATGGCTGATGGATGGATGGATGGCTGATGGATGGATGGATGGCTGATGGATGGATGGATGGCTGATGGATGGATGGATGGCTGATGGATGGATGGATGGATGGCTGATGGATGGATGGATGGATGGCTGATGGATGGATGGATGGCTGATGGATGGCTGGATGGCTGATGGATGGATGGATGGCTGATGGATGGATGGATGCCTGATGGATGGATGGATGGCTGATGGATGGATGGATGGCTGATGGATGGATGGATGGATGGCTGATGGATGGATGGATGGCTGATGGATGGATGGATGGCTGATGGATGGATGGATGGCTGATGGATGGATGGATGGCTGATGGATGGATGGATGGCTGATGGATGGATGGATGGATAGCTGATGGATGGATGGATGGATGGCTGATGGATGGATGGATGGCTGATGGATGGATGGATGGCTGATGGATGGATGGATGGCTGATGGATGGATGGATGGCTGATGGATGGATGGATGGATAGCTGATGGATGGATGGATGGATGGCTGATGGATGGATGGATGGCTGATGGATGGATGGATGGCTGATGGATGGATGGATGGCTGATGGATGGATGGATGGCTGATGGATGGCTGATGGATGGATGGATGCCTGATGGATGGATGGATGCCTGATGGATGGATGGATGGCTGGTGGATGGATGGATGGCTGATGGATGGATGGATGCCTGATGGATGGATGGATGGCTGATGGATGGATGGATGCATAGCAACGTGAGAAAGCAAATGTAGTGAAATGTTACTGGTAGCCTCTAGGTCATGAGTAGGTTGGTCACCGTGAAACTCTTTCACCTTGGTCTAGTGTGTGAAAATTTTCCTGGGAAAAGGTTGTTGGGAGTGTGAGGGGAGGGCGGTGGAGAAACAACTGTGTGGAGCCCTGGGGCCCCCTAGTGCTGAAGCAGGGTCCCCAGAGCTCAGGGCTGGTGGGTGAGCTTCTCCAAGCAGGAACTGCCACCTGTGTCCCAGCCCCCGTGGGGTGTCTCAGCCACCTGTGTCCCAGCCCCTGTGGGGGACCTAGTTCTGAGTAAGCACCAAAGTACCATTGCCCTGGGTCTCCCCTCCCAGTGAGAAAGCAGAGGCCAGACGACCGTGGCCCAGGGTCTCCCAGGACCCCGGGTTTCTAGGTGCTCCTGCCCGGTGGGTTTACCAGAGCCCGTTTGCTTCCAAAGACCGCAGACTTGTGTTTAGAGCCCAAGGCTGCAAATCACACCTGCCTGCGGGACCACGGGTACCTGATGGCAGGCCCCGTGGGGCCGTCCGCCCGGCCTCGGCTGGGACCCCACCTCGAGTCGCTTCCTGGAGGTGTGTTTGAAGCAGTAGGGAGCCACAGTGGTTTCTGCAAATAAATAACCCAGGAGAAGACCAGCCCCTCCGCTCAAAGGAGGGCTCTGGCCCAAACCTGAACCAGAATCAGGCGTTGTCTTCTGACCCCGACCCGGCCGGGCAGAGGGAGGAGTGGGGAGAGTCTGGCCGCTGTGCAGACACTCCCCTCTCTGCCCTTCCGGGGTTTGTGTGAGCCTGAGAACGGGGCCGGGAGGAAGGCGGTCCGTCTGAACGGCCGCCAGCCCCAGCCCGCCGCCTTCCAGCCCCGCTCCCAGACACGGCAGGTGCCACGAGCCCGCCTCCCGCATCCGAACCTCGCCCGGCCCAGGCTCTCCTGTAAGCGCTCTGGGCCCCGGCTCCTGGCGGAGCTTTTCGGGGCCTACGCGTCAGTGGTGGGTGTGGTGGCCCTCCTGGGTCACGGCAGTGGCTCTGCTGGACGAAGGAGGTAGGAGATGCGCGGAAGCCAGCAGGTGTGGCTCGGGAGCAGCGGGGAAAGAGCACCTCTGAAGGGGTCTTAGGGCACAGGAACATCTGTGTGCGCCAGAGTCACCGCGTTGGCCCGTCAGCGGCTGCGGCTAGGGCTCCAAACGGCTTACGAGCAACTAACCTTCCTCTTGCCTTCCCCCCTGGGATCTGCTTCAGTCGGGATTGGTTCCACGGTAAATGTCCGCAGCACAACTCGCATTGGCTCAAACATAAAAGGACGTTGATGGGCCCAGGGAATTGCAAGTTCGGCGTTAGCACTGGCTTCAGGCAGAGCTGGATCTGGGTGTTCAGAGATGGCGGTTCTCCATCTCCAGGCTCCGCCCTCCTCCGTGTACGCCTCGGGCTCAGAGAGGCGCTCTCAGTACAGGGCAAAGGTGGTCCCGGCAGCTTCACGCTGACCACCCTCAGTGGGTGACAAGCGGCAGTTCCCTGGGCCCTTTCTTTGTCTCGGGTCGTGTGACCACCCCGAAGCAATCCCGGCAGCAGGCGGGAGGGTGTATTCGTGGGCCAGCCTGGGTCACGTGTCTACGTGGGGAGCCAAAGTGGGCGGGTCAGCCCCCGCTTGAAGCCCACGGCTGGAGGGCACAGGAGAGAGGGCTGCTGGAGGAAGGGACGGGTGCCGCAGGTCCGTGCGGGCTCCAGAACCCACGGCCTGGTTTTGTCCCTTCTGGAATTCTCCTTGTCCTGGCCCCGTCCAGTTCTCCCTGTGTCTCACTGCGTTCAAGTGCAGCACGTCCCGCCCTGTGGGTTCTTAAGACTCATTCTTCCATCGGGCAAAACTCAGATTCATCACCTCCTGTTCTAAATTTTTTTAATGTTTTACTATTTATTTTTGAGAGAGACAGAGAGAGCGAGTGGGGGAGGGGCAGAGAGAGAGGGAGACACAGAATCCGAAGCAGATTCCAGGCTCTGAGCTGTCAGCACGGAGCCCAACGCGAGGCTCGAACCCACGAACCGCGAGATCGTGACCTGAGCCGAAGTCGGACATTTAACCGACTGAGCCACCGAGGTGCCCCCATCACCTCCTGTTCTAAATTCGTGTCTGGACCTTGCACCTCCTACAAAGGGCTGGTCCCGGGCGCGGGAGCATTTTTCTGCCCCCGCAGGTCCTTGTTTCCGGTCTGGAGGAAGGCCCTGGTTTGTACTGTGTGGTGACCAGATCGTCAGTCCAGGCACGGGTCTCGACTGGCGCCTCTCGAAGGGCACTGCCTGCCTCAGTCACCCAAGGCGTCAGGGTGTGTGTGCAAGCCGGGTGACTGGGTCCTGCCCCAGACCCGTAGCTCCTTCCTTCCTGGCTGCCTGCCTGCCTGCCTGCCTGCCTTCCTCCTTTCCATTCCCTCCTTCTTCCTTCCTTCCTTCCTTCCTCCCTTCCTCCCTTCCTCCCTTCCTCCCTTCCTCCCTCCCTCCCTTCCTTCCCTCCCTCCCTCCCTCCCGTCTGGAACTAGGTGCTTTGGAGCTAAGCTCCACGGCGCGAAAATGCCTGGGACCCACGGCCCAGAACTGCACGGAACACCGCTCTGTCGGCAGTTAACGTTTTCCGGGGTTCCGCGGTTTCGAGAACACCTTCCCTTCCCCGGCGCGCACTTAGCTGCAAGCCAGCCCCTGCAGACCCTGCCACGTCACCCCCCTTCCCCCTGGGCGCCGGCGTCGCGGTGACAGTCGTCCGTGGGGCGCACGCGGTCCGCGTAGGGCGCCTGGCGTGTGGCTCCAGGAGGCTGCGCTGTCGGTGTCTAAGGCCTTGTGCGGAGCGCGAACGGTACGGGACGCGCTGGCTGTTCGTTTAACCCGGGCCCCTCCGCTGCGGGACTTTGAGCTCGAGCTGAACCCGCGACGAGCTCTTTTCCCGAGTCGTCATGCGACGGGCACTCCCGAAACGCGTGTGGGATTCATTCGACTCTGGCGGTGGAGGCCTCGGCTGCTGCTGGAGGCCCCACCCAGCCCAGCCGGGCCCACCCCTGCCGACAGCGTCTTTGTGAACCACACGTGGGCTCCTTCTGTCCCCCGCTCCTCCCGTCCGCCAGGGCCGAAGTGGCAGGGCCAAGTCCCAACTCCTGCCCCGGGGGTGCTTCAGGATCCGGACCCCGCACCCCTCCCCTCTGCTGCCCCTGACCTCCCGCACCTTCGGTCTCTTTGGCACTGATTTCGTGCTCCTGGAAATAAAGCGGCTTGTGGGAATGAGCCTTCCTGCCCCCTTCCAGGCGGGAGCCCCCCTCGGCGTGGAGGACGGGCCGGCAGGGGCTGTCACGATGCCCTTGGGGCCGGGGGGAGGGGTTCAGCAGGTCCCACTCTGGCGGGACGTGATGAGAAGGTAGGGGCCGTTTTGCAAAGATCTTTCTGGAGCCCCAGAAATAAGTAGGCACACATGATATGACCCGAGGCCGGGAGAAATGCCCAGCCAGCTGCTGATGCTAGAAGTTTCGGTTAAAAAACACAATTGATGAAGTGTTTATTGCCCTAGCCACTCAGCCAGCCGGGAAGGTGTGCAGCTTGGTGGTCTGAGTTGGAAAGCTCCGGGTTCTGACTCAGAGCCCTGGGAGAAGCTTCCCTCTGAGGTCACTGTGCTTTGCGATCAGGCTGTTCTGGGCATCGTCTGACCTTTCAGCCGCCCGCCTGGAGGGGCGAGGGGCTCTGACGTCTAGGGGGGGCACGCCGGGTACGAGAGCCTTCCCGCCGCCCCCCGCTCAGGCTCGCCCGGCCCCGGGGGTGGGGGTGGGTAGAGCCACGTGATGAGCTTTGCAGACCAGACAGACGCTCCGATGGGGGTGGGGGGAGCAAGGAGGTGCTGGGAGAGGAGCCCCACAGTGGGAGAAGCCATCACCCGGCTGGGCGCGTGTGACAGAGCGCGGGCCCTCCATCTCAGCCGGGCGGTTGTCTGTGCTGGGGACCCCCGTGTGCCAGCCACCGAGGCACAGTGACAGGCTCTTCTCCCGGGGGAAGGCCCAGCCTGCGAGGGCAGACTTGGAGCTCAGCAGGGCTGACCCGGGGTTGTAGCCGTGACGTCCCAGGGCACTGGCTGCATGGACAGCGACAGGGCTGGCTCGTGGACGCGTGCAGGTGCCCTCGAGGAGTCCCAGACAGACCCGGAGGGAGAGAGGAGCCGTGCGAGGGGCCAGACTTCCCACGTGAGTAAGTGAGCTGGGAGGTGCTGGGCACCTGGTGCCTGGGGACTGGAGGTAGGGACCCGGGGACACTTGGGTCACCTTTCATTGCTTTAATGTTTTGTTTATTTTTTGAAAGAAAGAGAAACAGACAGACAGAGCATGAGTGGGGGAGGGGCAGAGGGAGAGGGAGACACAGAATCCGAAACAGGCTCCAGGCTCCGAGCTGTCAGCACAGAGCCCGACGTGGGGGTCGAACCCACGAACCGTGAGATCATGACCTGAGCCAAAGTCGGACGCTCTACCGACTGAGCCACCCAGGCGCCTCTGGAGGTCCCCTTTTAGAGCGTGCAATCCCTCCGTCCCCGCAAGTGCCGGGCTTAGCAGGAGAGGACGGGCCAGGACGCTCACCACAGCCAGCGCTGCTCTGACCGTAGCAGAGGCACGCCGGCCTTGGACTCTGAGTCTGGGGAGAAGGCACCTGCAGCAGGGACATGACGTCCCCTCTTCCTTCAAGACCCCGGGGGGAGAGAAACATCCTCAAGAGGGAAGATCATCTCCTTTCCTCCACTGAGGGTATGACTTAAGAGACTTCAAAAGAGAGTTATAATTTTGAAAAGTGGTAGCTTGTGTAAACGTCTCCGGTTGCTGCTTTCGGACTCCCACGCGGTGTTCTCGAGAGCACTGGACAAAGAGCCCAACGATGCCGCGCGGTCAGATAGCCAAGTTGTTTGCTCCTTCGGCAGCCACGCGGCACACACAGGCACCCGCCACCCAGGGGTCGCCGGGCGGCCGCTGTGTGCCCAGCTGCACTCTGTGGGAAAAGAAAAACGGGCTTACCCTCAAGGAGCCCGCAGCCCGAGTTAACAGTGGGAACCGTTCAGTCAGTCCCAAGCACGGGGTGAGAGAAGTTTAAAGAAAGGCTGGGTCAGGGGCGCCTGGGTGGCTCAGTGGGTTGGGCGTCCGACTTCGACTCAGGTCATGATCTCACGGTCCGTGAGTTCGAGCCCCGCGTCGGGCTCTGTGCGGACAGCTCAGAGCCTGGAGCCCGTTTCGGATTCTGTGTCTCCCTCCGTCTCTGCCCCTCCCCTGTTCATGCTCTGTCTCTCTCTGTCTCAAAAATAAATAAACGTTTAAAAAAAAAAAACTAAAGAAAGGCTGGGTCAGTAAGCTGAGGGTGCCGAGGAAGAAGCAGCTGATAGGGACTTGAGGTCGGGGGAGGAGGGGGAGAGACGGCCTTGGAGTCAAGGTGGCAGAACGTGTGCAAGCCCGTGGGGGCCCGGGAGGGAGTTAGCGGGAAGCCGGCTGGGGACGGAGACGGGACCCGCTCCCCGAGCACGGGCCTCCTGGCATCCCCCCTCCCCGGCCCCACGTGGAAGCTGCTAGAAGCATAAGTGAATCCCGGGTGGTGTGGTTAAGCCCTGTCTCGGCTCATCCTTTCGTCTGGCTCCTGTCCTCTCCCGGGCGCTGCGCTCGGCCCCAGTGTGAGGGCCGCCGGGCCTCCCGGAGCAAAGCAGGAGCCGAGCTGTTGCCAGAGCACCTCCTCCGCCTGCCCCGGGGCCCCCGGGGCCGACGGGACCCCCCACCCACCGCCTGCGCCTCCCGCTGAGAGGGCCTACTGGTCCGGGGCCCTGTCCAGGCACGACCTCTGCCCGGGGCCCAGCGTGGGGCCCCCCTGTGTCACGTGTGTTCCCTCCCCCACCGTAACCACCGCTGAGTGGGGCGGGGGGGGGACTTCCCTGTGCGGTCCCCCACATCAAGCTTTTGAGAAAGTCTCTGGTGTAGTGGTGCCTCTGAACGGATGACCCAGTGCGGCCCATTAACCAGTAGA
Source organism: Panthera leo (assembly GCF_018350215.1). Taxonomy (NCBI): domain Eukaryota; kingdom Metazoa; phylum Chordata; class Mammalia; order Carnivora; family Felidae; genus Panthera; species Panthera leo. The sequence continues at coordinate 1,930,339 of NC_056684.1, forward strand.
AGAGGCCCCTAAGGGCCCCACTTGGTACGTGAGGCAGCCCCACGCAGCCGGCGGGAGCCGGGCCCCGAGGGTGGGGACAGACTCCCAGTGGCGGACCATCGTGGCTCAGTCACCGTGGGGTGCGTCACTCCACCCCCTCCGGTGGCTTCCCCGACCTCACAGCCGTGGGGCTGAGGCTTAGACCCTTAAGTGAACGGCCAAGCCCGGCTCTTAAGCAGCCGACCTGAGACCCGAATTTGGATACGTCTGGTGACACAGGCCGAACGGTTAGCGCTCAGCCAACACACTGTCAAACACTCACGAGGTTCACGGGGGTCAGACGTGAGCGCACATGAGCCCCGCTGGGAGGGCTCACACACAGATGGCTGGGCCACCCGGAGCTTCTGATTCAGGGTGGGCGGCGGGTGGGGGCGGGGAGGGCGAGGCTGCCGCGATCCCCAGATGGGGGGGCCGACGCTCCTGGTCGGGGGACCCGGCTCACTCAGATGGTCTGCGAATCCTGGGGCTCTGAACCGGGGCTGACCGACGGGGTTCGGCGGTGACGGGAGGGTTCCGCTCTGCGCTCCCACTGGCAGCCAGGGGCTTCCGGGCACTTCACGTGTGCCTGGGAGGGCGGAGGATGTGCGGGTTTCGTTTTGCCTGGTTTTCTAAATTATTTTTCTTACTAAAAAAAATTTTTTTAAGTTTATTTTGAGAGAGAGGCAGTGTGAGCCGCGGGGGGGGGGGGGGGGTGGCGCAGAGAGAGGGAGGGAGAGAGAGAGAGAATCCCAAGCAGACTCTGCGCGGTCAGCACAGAGCCCGACGCGGGGCTCGAACTCATGAACCACGAGATCGTGACCTGAGCCGAAACCGAGAGTCGGATGCCTGACCGACTGGGCCACCCAGGCGGCCCTACCTGATTTTAAATTCAGGTTTCCATAGCCACATGTGCCTAGCGGCCGGGAGTCGGGCAGAGGAGCTGGAAACGAAGAGGAGAGGTAGATCTATCCTTGTAGCTAATGGTTCACTCCAGGGGTTAAGCTGCCGCAAGTCGTTAGGAGCCACTTCTTCGTTAGGAAACGTCGTGTCTGCGTCTGGTTTGCTGCGAGGGCCGTGCTCCTGGTTCCGATTTCGGTGCCTGTCGCACATGTGATGGGACCGGGGATCACGGGCGCTGCTTCGGCGGCGTGATGAGGGACTTGGGTTCGGTGGCACGGCAGGACCCCGAGCGCTCGGGGCTGGGGGAGCCTTGGTGCGAATCTCTCTGATCCGTGGAACCCCCCCCCCATCTCTCCTGCTTGGCTCCCCAGAGGGGATTTCCCGCATCAAAGGAGGTGTTTTGTCTGGGGAAGATCATTTAAGAGTCTGTGGGCGTGTCAAGGGCGTCGGAAAAGGCACGTGTCTACTCCCCAAACTGTGACATAAAGTGATGCCGGGTTGGAACAGGGGCAGGACCGGATGGGCCCCCCTCCCTTCTGTGTCCCTCCCCACCCCCACCCTGCCCGGCCAAGGAAGGGACAGGCAGGCGTCCCATGAGTTAGAGTCGGGCAGAAATTCCCCTCTCAGATGCTGGTTCAGATTTCCATTCGCTTCTCCTGAGCAACGCGGGCAACCGTCTCTGGCTCGACGGGCCTCGGTTTGCCCATCTGTGAATGAGGAGATCCTGGTGGCTCAGGGCGCGGCCCAGCTCGGCGGTCCAGGCTCCCCCGGGAGCCGCTTGGAAGCGCAGACTCACGCCCCACCCCAGACCTGCCGGGTCAGAACCCGTGTTTTAACAAGTCCCCCGTGACTCACGCGCGCACGCACGGGCCGGCCGGAGCGGGTCTCGTGCCGTGTCTGCTCCTACGTGGTGCGAGCCCGACGCGACGTGGCCGGTCGGAAGGACGCGGGAGCCCGGTTTCCGGAGAGGAGGCCGGGCTTTGTGAGGTCGCGGGTCTCCTTGGAATGTTTTCGGTCTTTGCGGCGGTGAGAACCGTCTGGGCGGGTGTGCTTCCTGGGGGAGGGGCTGGTCCTCGAAGCAGCCCCGGGAGACGCTGGTGGGCAGGAGCGAGGGGTCTTGTGAGCGCCTCTCTCTGAGGAGGCCAGGCGGGGCTCCCTGTCCCCGGGGTCCTTCGCACAGCATTCGAGAAAGGGCCCGGGCTGCCGGGGCGGGGGCAGGGGCGGGGGCTCCTCCCGTGTTCCCCTGTGGTCCGGAAGGTGCGTGGGCTGCCCTGTCCCCTGCCCCTTCCTTCTCCCTTGGGGGCGGGGGGCGTTGGGCGCCGTGATTTCCGGATCGCTGACGCATAGCGAGAGGCAGAGAGGTGGCTTGAATCCGACCTTTGCTGCTCGTGGGAGGCCCGGCTGGGGGACAGGGGTGCGGTCCTGCGTTACAGGGCATGTCCTTGGGGCCAGACCTGCCAGGTTCAGACCTGACTGTGTCACCGCCTGCTGCCTCTGTAGCCCTCAGAGGACCCCCCCCACCCCGCCCTGCTCCAATGAGTCGGGGTCTGCCTTTGAGTCAGCTCCCCGGGGGGGTTCATGTGTGCACGGAGTTTGAGAAGCGCTGACTTTCCCTCCGGCTTCTACGTTCTCGCAGTTTGAGACGAGACCGCAAACCGTTGAATCTTTGGGAACTAGAAACGCCCTTTCTGGAGGAGGGAGCAGGCTTTGGGCTTTGCTACCTGCTGGCTGCGTGCCTCGGGCAAGTTGCGTGCTCTGTACCTCAGTTTCCCCATCCGTGTCGAGGGCTGACCGTGGCCCCCAGCTACAGAAGAGCAGATGGGTCGACGTGTGGCCGGGGCCTAAAGCGGTGCCCGGAGCCTCGCAAAAGCTACGCTGGCGTTTGCCGGGACTCTTGGTGTCATCGCTGCGGACGGGAGGCCGAAGGCCTGGGAAGATGAGCTCGCTCGGGGACACGGCGTCGTTTGCTGGGGCCACAGACGGGGCGGCTTCACTGTTCACGGTTCCGGGGGCTGTAGGTCAGCACGGTTGCTGTCCTCCGAGGCCGCTCTCTTTAGTGTGTCGACAGCCGTCTTCCTCCCGTGTCCGCACCTGCTCTCCCCTCCTTCCGTGTCTGTGATCCTAACACCCTCTTCTTACACGGACACCAGTCATGCCGACTCAGGACCCACCCTGGGGACCTCATTGTACCTTAATCCCCTCTTGAAAGGCTCCCTCTCCAAATGCGGTCGCGTTCCGAGGTCCGGAGGGGTAAGACGTCACCACAGGACTCTCGGGGGGGCACAGCTCAGCCCAGCTGAGACTCGTGAACACTGTGGGGCGTAAAAGAGGAAGTCAAAGCACCCACGAGAATCCAGGGGGTGGGGCTGGTTCCAGAGAACCCCCGCCCCGCCTCAGCAGGGACTAGAGTGGCCTGTCTACACGCGTGTCACTGTAAGGGAAGTGTCCAGACCCACGGGGCCCACGTCACCTATTTGCCCTGAACTCTGCGAAGCGAGGCCAAGAGGGAGCGCCGTGTTCTTCTGGACTCCGGGGCCGTCTCCTTACCTCCCTTTGTGCGGAAGACCCCGGCGCTCACGGTGGTAAGCCGCCACCTTTAGAGCCAGCCTGTCCCGCTGACCCTCACGGAAATAACTCCTGCTCGTGGGTAGCAGGAGCCTGTTCGACAATCGGGAAGAGTAAGGCACAGAGAGGTTGAGTGGCTTGTCTGGGGCCACACAGCCGGTGGCAGGTTCTCAGACCCTTCTCCCTGGTTCTAGCACCTGTGCAACCGCGTGTCCTGATGCCCGGGGCTCGCACAACCGGGGAGGGGGGCGGGGCTGGCCGCGGGTCAGGCAGGCACAGGGCTAAGAGCTCGGGCCTGGCAGCGTCTCGATCCCACAGTGACCTTGGCATTTGGGATGCGTCATTTCAGGTTTTACAGACAAAAATTCAAAATTCAAAAAAAAAGGGAGCCCCAGGCGGTCAGATGCTTCCCCCGAGGTCAGCTGCGTGGCCGGGACCGAGGACTCCGGACCACGCTGTCCTGCTGGTTGCTGGGCCGAGCCTTGTCTGGGTTCGTGTGGGTTTGACAGGGGGAGACGGCTGAGCCTGGCAGGTCCCATCTCACCCCTGCCGCAGAGCTTCAAGTGACCCTCTCCCCCTCCTCCGGGCCCGCATCCGGTACTCTTGGAGAATTCCGGCCTGCGCGGCCCCACGGGGCGGTGGGTCTCTCGGCCCGTGGGGCCAGGCTGTTCTGGGGAGGGCTGAGCAACTGTCCGGGGGCTTCTCTGGACACTCGAACAACACTCTGCCCCCTGTCTCTGCAGGTGACAAGCGCTGGGCCCCGGGGCCGCTGTGGCCCAGGCCTCCCGGAGGAGGAGCCAAATCGCAGGCCGCCGGTGCGTGAGGCAGCGAGGCCAGGCGGACGGAGGCCACGTCTCTCGTTCCCGGTTAGGTGCCGCTTCTTCTCGACCCCGAGAGGCCTGGGCGGCGGCACGATGGCAGAAACGCTCCTGTTCTGGAAAACGGAGTAGGATGTCGCCGGCTCGGGGCCATCGGGCAGCGGTCGGCCAGCTCTGGCCAGCGGCCTCCTGTGGAAACCCCCAGCGCCATCGGCCAACGCGCTCTCCCCGGGTCTTTGGCAGCTGGGAGCCGGGTCGAGACCGAGTCTGGCCAGCCGGAGAGGCCGAATCTCAGCTCTCGTCGCCAGAAAGCTTCTAGTGGCCCACGGAGAAAGCTGTCCCCCTTGATGAATTCCCCAGTGAGATCAGAGAAAGTCTGGGGCTTTGCTTCAACAGAATGCTTCTCGGGGTCTCTGTTCGCGGCCACTGCGGAGAGAGAAAGTGCAGAGGCCCCTTGGACCCCAGCAATGTGGGGTTCCCCTCTCCGGGCACGAAGTCTGTGCCTCCGGGGGTCAGACAGAGACACGGCACAGGTCTCCTTAATGTTGGGGAAAAGAGGTTTTGAGCACGATTCCCCCCCCCCGCCCCCACCGCCAAGTGGAATTGTTTTCACGCCCATCCAGAAAGCGATTCTGTTTTGTTTCTTTGGTCTTTGAAATGAACTATGATGCGATCAGAAGACCTCAGAGCTACAGCTGGACGCAAACTTGCACTCTGCCCACGGGAAATCTGAGGCCACCGAAGGAGATGCTTTCCTGAGGGGCCCCTGGCAGTGGGCCAGAAGGGGTACCCGCACCCAGACTGCCTCCCATACCCGTCACAACCAGCCTTGGTGCCTGTCCCCTCCCTTCACCCGGCTGATGGCCCCAAAGTCCAGGCCCCTTCAGAGGAGCCCACGACGACCTGGGCCTTCTCAGCAACAGATGGCACGCTTCCTCTGGGTTTTCTAAACCGATGAAGAGTTGGAACGGGGCTGTGGCCGTCCCCTGAGGGCCATGCAGCCCTCCCGTCCCGGGGGCCCCCTCCTTTCTAGCGCAGACACTCCTCCTCTGGGACCATGGGAAAGGCGCCATTCCCAGATGCCGAGATGCGTCCCTCCAGCAGCCGGCTGAGGCACTAGAATGAGCCCGTTGTTCTCGAAGACCAGGCCTGGGCCGGGCCGGGAGGAAATCGCGGGCATTGAATCTCAGAGTATCGGTTTCTCCTCCCCCCACCTCAGCTCCCCACACGCCTGCGAGGGACGGCCAGGCAGAGGGCAGGGGGCTCCGCCTCGGACCCTCCTGCCTGCCCGACTCCCCGAGCTCCCCCAAAGCGCTTTACCTGGAGCCCACAGGCCAGGGTCGGTCAGACTTGTCCCTGAGCGAGTTCAAGGGGAGGAGCCTGTGTTGGGTGAGCGAGATTCGGGCCCCTCCGTCAGTGAGTGCCTGGGCACAGCCTCCGTCTCGCTCAGGACAGGACCTGGGGCCCCGGGCAGGGAAGCCGGCGCTGGTCGCCCCCCAGGCCCAGTGTGAGCCCTCGGTGTGGGCCGCATGGGGCCTGAGGACAAGCAAGCATCCTCTAACAGGTGTATTCTAGTCTGCAGGGGGAATCTGGCATCTTCTTTTTAAAGTTCCTATCTTGAGGCTTTTCTAGACAGAGTCCCATATTCACCGTCCGTATGAGTAAAAAGGAAAAACATGAAGCAGCTTTAATGAAACGGAAGTTTAACAACATAGAAATTTAATTCTCTCTCCCATAAAAATAAACCCATGGCCTAGGGCTGTCGAGGCCTCCACAGGGGCAGGGCCTAGATGTTCCTCTGGATTTGCTTTGCCACCTTCCGCATGGCTGGCACTATGTAGCCGGAAGGTCCAGCCATCATATCCACCTTCCAGTTAGCAGGAAGGAAGGAGGGAGGCGGGAGGAAGGTCCTCTTATCTTCCCTCAAGGGCATTTCCTGGAATTCGCATACCGCGCTGGGGCTGTGTTGGCCATAACTCCATTCCAAGGCCACGACTAAATGTAAGAGAGTCTGGAAGAGGTAGCCTTTAGACTAGCTGGCCATACGCCCAGGTCAAAGTCAGGGGTTTGTTTACCAGGTAAGGAGGGAACCGCCAGGGGACGATTGTCTCTGTCTGCCTCACCTTCCTTCGGGCAGGTACCATACAGAGGGTTTATAACGCACAGGCATCATAGTCAGGGTTTCAATATCACCAAGACTTGCTTTAGAAGCACGGACTGATAAAAAAAGGAGTGAAGCTTAGAAATCGGCCAGCCCACACCCTCATTTTCCAGGTTAGGAATCTGAGGCCCAGAGAGGTCAATCAAAAACACTGAGATCGCACAGCACGTTCATGGCATCTGATTCCCAGCTCACATTCCGTGGTGGTGGGGGTGGGGGGTATTTTTTGTTTTCTCTGCTTCTGAACTTAAGAAAAAAAAGCTTCATTCTGGAGGAGAGGGAGCTCGAGCTCCGAGGATGAAATTCCATCCATCACCGGGTCTCTGAGCTGCAGGACACGGGCGGGACAGTGACAGGGCTCGCGTGCCCTGGTCTGCCCGGCCCCGGGTCGGGGCGGCTGAGGCCTGTGCGCTGGCTGGGGCGCTGTGCTGTGTGTGCAGGTGGCCCCGTGTGTGTGTGTGTGTGTGTGTGTGTGTGTGTGTGTGTGCGTGTGTGTGCGCGCGCGCATCTGCCGCCTCTCTGACTCCGGCCCGCCCAGCTCCCGGGTCTCATTCGCTCGCTTCAGTTTCAGGGAGCGCGCGGCCAGGATGGGAGCCACCAGCGGGCAGGACGGCACCTTCCGGGCGATGCTGACACTCAGCTGGCTCACCCTGGCCGCGTCCGCAGGTGAGTCGCCACAAAGCCGTGGGACTGCCGCGCGCCTCGGTGGGAGGCAGGCGGGGGGCGGGGTGGCTGGGCTCCGGCCCGTCCCTGCTGACCCGCCCCTTCCCAGGCGAGTCTCATCCCGGGCCCCGGTTTTGTCGTCCACACAATCAAGGGGCTGAATCGGCCCCAGGGGCTCCAAACCCAGCATCTGCGGGAGCCAAGGACGAGACGCGGAGCAGTGTGGGGGGCCGCGTGGGCACCGTGGCCGCCTGGGCCGTTCACACTCCTCGAGAGGGACCCCCGCGTCTCAGATCTGGCCAATCTGCTGTCACGCGTGAAGGCGGGAGCTCGCGGGTTGCTCAGAGAAGCCAGAAGCATAGATTTTTCCGTAAAATTCTTCGTGTCAAGCGTCGATGACTAATTCAAACTTGGCAAAGCACCTCGGGGGCCGGAGGAAGGCCACACCTCTGGGAGCCAGCTCGCCACCCCTCACCTGAGCTCTTCGTCCCCTTCTCCCTTCGCCATCCCAGGCTCGGGGAAGCTTCGGGCACCTTGCGCCGCTCTACGCAGGGTGGCTGCTCCGATCTCGATGTCACCTTGCTGTTTGGATGATTTTCTAAGAACCACCCGAAGCTCCAGGCCAGTTTGCAGGGCCGGCAGGAAGCAGCCACCGCGTGAGCCGGACTCGGGGTCGAAGGAGGCAGAAGATGGGAGACAAGGTCGAGCCCGGGGCTGGCGGTCATAACGCTAACCGTCAGCCGCCCTGGTTTTTAAAATGCTGCTGTCGCTAATAGCCGGGTGCTTTCCTACGAGAAGAATAAAGGAACTTAGGTTATGTTTTGTTTTCCTCGACCCGCGGAGGGAAGGAGGGCCTCTGTATCCATCACGAGCGACATTCCTTCCACGCGGCCCCTCGCGCAGCCTTTCAGACGTTTTCGCTCTCGACGAAACAGTTGTCAGCATTGCTGGAATATCGTTCCTCCTTCTTCCGTCGTGTTCGCCCCTCATAAACACCGAGGGGCAGCAGCTCCAGGCCAGGAAGGGGGTTCCGGTTCGCTCGTAGGAGGGCCCGCCTCGGGGCCCTGGGGCGGCCCTACGGGGTGCTGTCCTCCCGCACCCTGGGTGTCTCCTCTCCTCCTCACTCTGGGTGCGGGTCTAAACCCCCGGACAGGCGGCCGTGCCTCTGGTTGCCCCTGGTCCACGCTTCTCCTTCTCCCTGACGTCTTGCTGTTCGTGCCCCGAGCGGGTGGGCCTTGCGTTCACGTCCCTCCACCCTCTACCCTCCTTCCTGCTCCCGCGGCCCCTCCCGGGGAGGGTGCTTGCTGCGGAGACAGTCCAGCCAAGGCGCCGACCGTTTCCAGCCACTGGTGAGCTCACACAGACGAAAACCCACCGAGACGGGCCGTCCCCGGGTGCAAGCATCCAGCTGTAAGGAAAGAGCCCGTCTGGTGACCGCCGAGCTTCTGCGGTGGGGCCGGAGCCGCGGGTGCCCTGGGGCCTGCACTCCCCTGAGGGCCCGTGGGTTCAGGCTGACCACTTCCAGATCCAGACGTGACGTCTGGTGCCCCGCGTGTGTCTGGGGAGTAAAGGGGCCGTCGGGCTCGTCCTGGGAGATGCGGGTGGCGAGGCCCTGAGGCTGTGTCCCGTGCGGTCGAAGGGACTCCTCCTCAGCAAGCTCTTGGTGCCAGGCCTCCACCGCGTGGCTCGCCACGGGCCACACGTGTCCTCTGCGCGCTGCGGGGACGCCTCCTTGGAATTGGATACTCCGGGTCCGGAACTGGGTGGAGGGCGGCCCGGGGCCTCTGGCCTCTGCTGGAGGCCAGCCAGGCACGTGACCCAGTCAAAGACAAGCCCAGGCGTGAGCACTGACCCACGGGGGCTCTCGTCTGGGCCCCCGGGACCCTCGGCTGCTAAATGCTGAGGCAGAGCAGTGCCTGCTGGAGGCTCCGGAAAGTCCAGCGATGAGCAAGCGTCCTAGTGTTCAGTTTGTCACCACTGCTGGAGCCCGTGGGGGTTTCCAGCAGCCGGGAGAGGTGCTTTCCAAACAGCGTGGAATTCTGTGCTCGGCAGAGGAGATCCGGAGACTGGATTCGCGCTGACGACGGAGTGGATGGCGGGCGGAAGGGGGGTGCTGGTGGGCTGGGGCCGGGCGGGTGGGGACACGGCTCGGCCAGCCCGCATCGGGCTGCCTGGCAGAGGACAGAGGGCCGGTTACTGCCTTCAGATGCACAAAGAGGAGGAGGTGATGTGGGTTCGGGGGTCCGTATCCGGCACCCCCCTCCCAGCTCTCTGGGGACGCGTAAATGCGGGGCATACACTCTCATCCCAGAGATAACGGGAAGGAAGTAAAGCGACACTTTGAACCGACGTGCTGGGGATCCTACTGAATCCCTCCTGGGGTCACGGCCCCCCGTCGTGGACTTCGTTCCCTGCACGCGCTTTGCTCAAGAGACACAACCGTCCTCCTCGAAGCCTGAGCCGGGAGCTCCCGTCCGTCCCTTCCGACCTCCTCCTGGCACCTGCACCCCGCCCTCCTGCCTCTCCAGCCCCCACATCCCCCAACCCTCGTACGTAGCAACCTCTGGGCACGGAGGAGAGGAAGGCATCGGGGCTTTTTCTCGGACGCAAGCCCTTCTCGTTTGGTCTTCCTACCAGTTTCCTTCTGGATTTTTCCTCGCTGCGGGGAGATTCTTCCAGATGGCCAGGGGACTGCTCCCGGTGCTCCCGCTGGGGCGGGGGACACGCGCCTCCCCAGCGCCCCCCACGGGGCCCTCGTTCAGCTAAACATGCCGACCCCGAGGCCGCCACAGGCCACGCTCGGCGTCAGGTCCCTGAGGAGGGTGCAGGGTGGAAACACAGGCCGCCGTTGGCGCGGGCGCGAGGCGTGTGTTTCTCTTGCCCGGGGACGTCCTGGCTGCGTGCCACGTGGCTTTCCAGAAGCCACCCTGTGTGGTTCCCCAGGTGGCAGCTGGGGCCAGGTGTGGGAGCTGCCCTGGCTGGGGGCCTCGGGCCCGCAGAGCCGCTCTGTCTCTCTCTCTCTCTCTCTCTCTTTCTCAACTCTGCCAATAACATCTGTTCCACAGAACATACTAGTATGTAAACAACGTGTTGTTAAATATTGGCACCTTTTTTTCCAAATTGCTCTCTTTTAAAAAGGACCGTGGCGATCCGTCACGACAACTGCATAGACGTGACTTGCTGGGTCCCCGCAGGAGACGTGCCGGGCTCCAGGAGTCACCGCGCCCAGGGGGGACCCTGCAGGGAGACGACTCCGCCAGGGAGAGAGAACAAATTATGCACAGTTCTGACCCATTTAGATGCCGCTCACTGATAAGGGGTCGCTTTTGTTCGAAGCAACGTTGCTTGGTGACCCGGTTTACGATATAACACCATCCCCTCTTGGGTTTCCAGGGGAGCAGAGCTAGAAAATTAACTAAAGTCAGAGTCTCGCGCGGAAAGGGAGGGGGCTTCCTTAACTCTCAGAGCGCCGCTTTCCAGAGGGAGGACTCTCTGGGATTGCAAGAACTCTGGGCAGATCGTTACCTAGCTTCGGGTCCGGGAATGTCTTAAAGAATCATCTGCCACGCCCTCCGTTTTGTAAACGGAGAGACTGACCCCGGAGAAAGGAAGTGACCTGTGGACAGATGGGACGGACTGTAGTAAAGACGTGGGGCCGGACCCCAGGGCTCCTGCGCCTACACGGCTCGGGCCACGAGAGCCGTGAAGGTGGGGGAGGCTCCCGCGTGGCAGAGCCTTTGCTTGGTGAGGGGGGTGGGTGGAAGCAGTGACGCCCCTCTGTCCTTAGCAGTGGCGGCCGAGTGCCCCGACCAGAGCCCTGAGCTGCAGCCCTGGAGCCCTGGCCACGACCCGGGCCACCGCGTGCACATCGGCCGGGGCAGGACACTGCTGCTCACGTCTTCTGCCACGGTGAACTCCATCCACGTCTCAGAGGGAGGTAAGCCGGCCTCCCCCCAACCTCCCTCCCGGCCGCGGCCTCGGAGCCCAGCAGGCGGCCGGGGGTCCGGACGGACAGAATGACGGTCACGGGCCCCGGGTTCGGGTCAGAGCGTCTGGTGGGTCGTGACGCCATCCGCTCTGGGCGCTTAGGAGCAGCCCGTCAGCGGTCCAAGTCTTGGCGAAGGAAGCGTAGAGGGAGGCTCTCGCTGGTGCTCGGAACGTGCCGGCCGGTCACGCCGCCAGACGCTCGCCCGTTGAGCACGGCGTGCACGGCGGCGGGTGCAAGCCGGCAGGCGGTGTCCCCGCATCGCAGGGTGAGAGGAGAGAGGAGAAGCCGGTAGTGAGCGCGGGAAGGGTAGGAGTCCCGGGACAGACCCGCCTTCTTGCCCGTCTGGCCGAGGCGGGGGCTTCGCGGGTCCGCCCGCGGCTCCCCGTACGGCCTCCCCGCTAACACGCGTCTTCGTCAACCCCACCCCTGCCCGCCTCCTCAGGAAAGCTGGTCATTAAGGACCAAGACGAGGCGATCGTCCTGCGTACCCGGCACATCCTGGTTGACAACGGAGGGGAGCTGCACGCGGGGAGCGCCCTCTGCCCTTACCAGGGCAACTTCAGCATCGTTCTGTACGGCAGGTGGGCGGTCGGCTTCCGCGGGTCGAATGCTCCTCTTGGATCTGACGGGAAGGAGGCCTTCCAAAGGCGGGAGGGAGGCGGGATGGCAGGACGGGGACCATGGTCGCAGCCCGCCGGGCGGAACCACGAGCAACACAGACGTGGGCCGCTGGGGCGAGCTGGAGGCGGTGTTGTGTTTCTTGTGGGTCCACGCCGAGGGGACGCACGTCCCTGCCAGACTTCCGGCTGCCTTTCCATCACGTCGAGGCTCAGGGGGCCTCTGGGGGTGTTTATTCAACGGGTTAGGATGGACACGATAAAGCAAATTTGCACACGGTGCCGGCCTGTGGCCAACTGAGAGTTCTCAGAAGTGGTGGCCAGAAATACACAGAGGTCCGTGTGCACCGTGCAGGGCCTCTGACGTGGACCGGAGTGTAGCACAGTCAGGCCCGGAAAGAAGCAGCAGCGTACAAACTCATGATAAGGGCTTTGGCTTGGCCTTTTGGCCTCATTTCCGTCTGGCTTAGGAAGATCTGGTCGGTGACGCCCTTGCTGCCGGCCTCCCAAGTCCCCGCGTGTGACCGGTTCTCCGGCGGTCAGGGAGGGAGCGGCGAGGTCCCCTCTGGGTTCCGCGTCCCGTGGAGTGTCGGCTGACTTTGGGCAGCTGTTTTCTCTCGCAGGGCCGACGAAGGCATCCAGCCGGACCCCTACTTTGGCCTCAAGTACATCGGGGTCGGCAGAGGAGGCGTCCTTGAGCTACACGGACAGAAGAAGCTCTCCTGGACGTTTCTGAACAAGACCCTTCACCCAGGCGGCATGCAGGAGGGGGGCTACTTTTTCGAAAGGAGCTGGGGTCACCGTGGAGTCATTGTGCATATCATCGACCCCAAATCGGCGACTGTCATCCACTCCGACCGGTAAGGTCTGCCTTCACGTGAACACACAGCCCTTCGTTCCACAGACGTTCACCGAGCCTGGGCCGTAGCCAGATGCTGGTCCAGGCGCTGAGATACGGCAGGGAGCCGGCCAGCCAGAAGCCCTCACCTCCAGGAGTTTCGTCCCTCCCTCCCCGGGCATTTGCCTACAGAAGAGAATTAGCGGGAACAGGCAGACGCACACGCACGTACACACATCATTCCAGATCGCGATCGTTGGTGATTAGGGAGAAAAGACACAGTGAAGAGGCAGAAAGTGACCGGGGAAGCCCACGTGGCATCAGCCAGGGAAGGCCAGCCTCAAGGAGCAACATTTGAGTGGAGAACTGCAGGGTGAACATGAGTCGGGGAGAGAGTGTTCGAGACGGCGGCAAGTGCAAAGGGCCAGTGGTGAGGGCGTCGTGATGGAAACCCGGAAGGGCCAGCAGAGAGGCAGGGGGGTGCAGAGCAATGGCACTGGGACACAGTAATGTCCGGGTTTGGGGCAGGGGCAGGTGCGGGACCTCGCGGGGCACCGTAAGGAGTCGGGTTTTATTCTAAGTGGGACGTGAAGCCCCTGGAGGGTTTTAAGAAGGGCCTGATCTGATGAAAAGAACGTTCTGGCTGCCGAGTAGAGAATGCATGGATGGTGGAGACAGAAGGGAAGAGAGCAGAGGTGGCCGGGAGGCTTCTGCCTGGCCTGAGAGGGGCCGCCGGCCGGGACTCGGGCAGAAGCTACGGCAGTGCAAACGGAAGCACTCGAGAGATGCCTAAGAGGCAGGGAGGGCAAGTCTCCGCTCCCTCCGCCCTACCCCTTCCCCGCTCGGGTGTGAGCAGAGGCTGTCCCAGGGCACTCGGAGGGGAGGACCCCCCAGGAAGGACTCGGCTGGGGCAGGCGGGCAGACCCCGAGCCGTCCTGCTGCTGCTGGATGCGGGGGGCGCGGGCTCCGCAAGAACCAGGGCGCGAGGAGCAGGGAGCCGGGAGCAGGGGTCACGGGGACACAGGGAGCAGGGGGCCGCGGGGACACAGGGCACGTTAGGCAGGAATATGCGGCACGACCCCCCTTGCCCTGCGGTGAACACCAGTGACGTTCATTGGGCTTTGTGCAAAACGACGAGTTAACCGCGTTGACCGGCCATCTGTATCATCAACCCCCCGAGTAGGTTCTGTGATTATCCACGTCGCACAGAGGGAAACACTGAGGCCCTGTGGGCTCCGTGTGCTGCGTCACAAGGCCAGCGAGTGTCGGAGCCGGGATTCAAACCCGGATCTGCCCAGACCCTTGACCCTGGGCGACTTCCGCGGGTGCCCCGGGGCTGGGCGGTCCGTGGGAAGCCACCCTGGCAGCTGGGGTTCAGGTTCCCAAGACGGAACGGCTGCTCGGCCGAATCTCCTTTGGTTAAAGTATGTGTGTGTGTGGCTTCGAGAACCCAGCAGCCGGAGGTGTGTGAGTGAAGAGGGTCGCCAACACGACACACGCCCGCACACAGGAGCTACTAGCTGCCATCTGAGAAGGTTCCGGGAGGGAGAAGAATGTAGGTCAGCCCTTGACAGGCAGTAAGTGTGTGATCAGCAGGGGGAGGTGAGGAAGGGCGTGTGAAGACGTGCGGTGTGGTTGTGGCACTGAGGTTGGCCCGGCTCGAAGCCAGGGGGGCGGGGGGCGCAGAATGAACGGCCCCGGCCCAGACCCGCCAGCTGCATAGACACTTGCTCTCCAGTCTGAGGGCTCAGGAGCACCTAGCCAGCCGGCCCCACCCTCGTGACCACCACCATTTTTCTTTCCCCAAATCTTGGTCTTCATGCCAGTTCATTTTTTCTAGATCCGTTAAAAAAAACACCTTTTTTTATGTTTTTATTTATTTTTGAGAGAGAGAGCATGGGCCGGGGAGGGGCAGAGAGAGAGGGAGACCCAGAATCCAAAACAGGCTCCAGGCTCCGAGCTGTCAGCGCAGAGCCCGACGCGGGGCTCGATCCCACGAACCGCGAGATCATGACCTGAGCCGAAGTCAGACGCTCAACCGACTGAGCCCCCCAGGCGCCCCTAGATCCGCTTTAGAGCAGTTTCGCCTGTTAATTCCCAAGACGCATTCTCTGGGCATTTCTGTTGTCATTGCACCAAATCTTTAGAGTTCCATGGGGGTTGTTGCGAAGTTGTGTCTTTTCCCCGTAAATGCGCACCCCTGGTGGTACAGACGTTTGTTTGAAGTCATACTTCGTGGGTATTTTCTGTGCGGGACCGGGTGACCTTTGTCAAGTTCGGGAAGATTGGCGTTTGCTGGCACAGAAGCAACTTTCTTGAAAGCTCACAGCCCGCGGGGGGCTCTGGACGGCGTGTGGGTGGTTCTAACACAACCGTGAGCTCGGACATCTCTTTGCAGGGGCTGCTGTCAGGACTATTAACCCCCCACCTCCGACCTTTTTAGGTTTGACACCTACAGATCCAAGAAGGAGAGTGAACGCCTGGTCCAGTACTTGAACGCGGTGCCCGCGGGCAGGATCCTTTCGGTGGCAGTGAACGACGAGGGGTCCCGGAACCTGGATGATGCGGCCAGGAAGGCCATGACGAAGCTGGGCAGCAAACACTTCCTACATCTTGGATTCAGGTACCGCGGTCAGGGCCGTCGCCTCTGCCAGGACACCAGAGCCGCCCCGCGCCCCGCAGCTTACCTTAGCCTCTGTCCCTTCCCCATGGCACGCCACCCCCCCAGTGCCGGCCTGGGTTGTGGCGGGCAATCGCCCGTCTGCACCGGGCAAGTCTGGGCACCTAGGTTTTCTTGCAAAAGCTTCTTCCCTTCTTAAAACGCAGCGGTCTTTCCTTGCACGGGCTCGTCCATTTCATTCAGCCACTTACAAAATACGAGCTGGACGTCCGCAAAGCTCGCTGCGCCTTCCCTTTCTTTGGCCAAGGGGTCATCGCGTGCCTCGGGGACTGGCAGACATCTGTGTAGAGACCACATAAAGTGTCCCTGCCCGGCCGCGCACCCGGGGAGGAGGCCCCTGGGTTGTGCTCCAACGTGGTCTGCTTTGTCTCGGGTTATAAGCTTCATGCCTGACGTTGGGGCACACGCATTGGCCCCGAGAGGAAGCCGTTTGCCCCACAGTAGCCACACCTTTTTATCACGTTGGATCCGACCTCAGCGCGGTGGGACGTTGGGGTTGAGGTTATCCATCCTGTGGCTGCTGGAAGATGGGGGGGGGCCCTCCCTTCAGCTCTGCAGATCCGGGAGCAGGATCGGGGACAGCAGAGCACTTCCCCCCACCCCCACCCCCAGCCCCGTTTTATGGGCTGGACAGAGATTCCCGGGCAAGGCAGGGGTGGGGGCTCGGGGGATGCTCCGGGCTCCGGGGTGATTCCCTGACAGCCCAGGGGCTGTTTCTTCTAGAAGGGCCTGGACAGGAGCTCAAGTAGTCCGAGATGATGAGCACACCTTGGTTTCTCCAGGTTCCTTTGTTAGCAGAAGCCGAGGGGGCTCCCATCCCCTTGTTAATAAGCCAGAAGGCCAGTTTCTTGATTTATCACGTGAGAGCTGTCCACCAGGGGACTGGGCTCTTAGGGCCTCGGCAGAAGAAGGTAACAGCTGAGGGCCCACCATCGGGCCTCTGATTTGGCCTGAATTTGCACCTCCTGGTAGGTGTGGCTGCAGGAAGTGACTCGTTCTTTGCACGGTTCCTGCCTCCGTACAGTGGGATACGTTGGGAGCCGTCTCAAAGGACCGTTGGGAGGGATTAGATGTGACAACAAGAGTGAGATATTTGCCATCGCCTCTGGCACAGAATAAGGATTCAAATAACGTGTCTCCTGATGAACAAAGCCACCGGAAGGGGGGGATGCTTGGTCACGTTCTGTCACGGCCGATCCCCCGGGCCTGGGACACAGGCAGGCGGGATTCTGTTCTCCCGCCTCGTTTGCACAGACGCACTGTGAGGGGCAAACTCAAAACCTCTAAGAGCAGTAGAACTGGGAAGTGGCAGGGACGCGTGAGCGAGAGGCTGGGCCGAGCTGCAGGTGAGGGTGAGGACAAGCAGATTCCCCACGAGAGACTGCAGGTGCAGAGGCCGGGGGCGGGGGGAGCGCACAGGCGGCAGAAGAGGGTTAGGGCGGGAGGGGACAGAGGGGAGGCTGAGGAGGTGGGCAGGGGACGAGCTTTCGCGCTGTGCCAAGGAGTGTGGATTTCACCTAAAGGGCAACGGGGAGCCACTGAAGGATCTCAAGCAAGAGAGTGACCCAGTCAAATCCCCGGCGTGAATGAAGGCTCCCTGCCCGAAATGAAAGCTCAAAACAAAAATAAGAAAAGCTCTCGAGTGCCGTAATCTATCGGCATCTCAGGCTGTAGCAGGCATCGGGGCGGGAGGGAGACAGAAATGGGTAAGAAAACCTTCCTGCCTTACAGCACGCTTCGGGGGAGGAAATCTCTTCCTCCTCCGTCCCCCATGGGGAGCGAGACGCGTCTCCTCCTTCCCCGAAGCCAGTGCGGCTCCCGGGGCAGCCGGGGCACAGGCCCTCCGGGGTCTCCCTCGTGCTGACCTCCTGGGCAGCCTGGAAAGAACCTTTCTCCCTTGGAACCTGTGTCCCTGTTTTCCCAATGGAACCGGAGCGCTTGCTTCAGGACCTAACTGAGCCTGGCGGGTGGCATGTGGGTCCGCGGGCTTGTTTGTTTGTGATTCATACCTGGGCTCCTGCCAGAGCGGGGTTGACGACGCTCGGGGCGAGCCCAACAGCGGGCGAGCCAGGTGGCGAGGAAGCCCAGCGCTGGCAGAGAACGGCCCCTGTTCTCCGGAGCCGGGAAGCCCCGCCAGGGGGCCGATCGCCCCTGAACGGCGGGGAGGGCTGCCCGCTGGTGGCAGTCTGTCTGGGCTGTGCCTCCGCTACAGGTTGAGACGTGCGAAGAACTTGACTTTTGCTTGTTGGTTTTTGCAGACACCCTTGGAGTTTCCTAACTGTGAAAGGAAATCCCTCTTCTTCCGTCGAAGACCACATTGAATATCACGGTAATAAATAGTTGGCAAGAGGCCGTATCCCCGCCGGCGTCCCCCTGAACATGGGGCCCTTTCCGAACCCCCCTCTTCCCTCCGAGCATCGCGGAGCCCCCTTCAACACCCATCGTCCCGAACGTGTCACGCCAAAGCGGCAAAAGCCGATCACGGAGATAATATTTAACATATTTGCAAAGAGGTGGTCGCTGACTTAATTCGAAACGAGTGACCTGGGACAGGCGGGAGCTGGGACAATCCAGCAGAGATAGTCTTTGGAGCTAAAAAGAGTCTATGGATGGGCCTTTACCACCCAGGGGGGGCCTCCTCTGCCCGGAGAAGTCTGCAGAAGGCACTGTTCTAATCTTAGACGGGAATTCACGTGAGAAATTACGAGCCTCCGAGATACAGATTTGCCGGAACACTGGAATCAAGCTTTTATTTGTGTTTTTTTTTTTATTTAAAAAAAAAAATTTTTTTAATGTTTATTTATTTTTGAGACAGAGAGAGACAGAGCATGAGCAGGGGAGGGGCAGAGAGAAAGGAAGACACAGAATCTGAAACAGGCTCCAGGCTCCGAGCCGTCAGCACAGAGCCATCAGCACAGAGCCATCAGCACAGAGCCCAACGCGGGGCTCAAACTCACGAACTGTGAGATCATGACCTGAGCCTAAGTCGGACGCTTAACCGACTGAGCCACCCAGGCGCCCCAAGCTTTTATCTGTTTTAATGCTTATTTACTTGTGAGCGAGAGCTCACGCGCAAAACAGGCTCAGCGCTGGCAGCAGAGAGCCTAACGCGGGGCTCGAGCTCACGAACCGCGAGGTCATCCCCTGGAGATGAAAACCCTGGGCCGACTGAGCCACCCAGGCGCCCCTCCAAAAGTCGACTCTTAAAACAGAATCACGAGAAGGGACAGTAGACATAATCCGCTGTCTGCTTCCCAAGTAGAAACACTGGCCTGAAACTTTTTTTTTTTTTTTTTAAAGAAATAGCTCAGGATCCGTGGGCGTAGGGGGCTTTCTCTGCTTCGGAATCACAGCGCTCAGAATCCAGGGGGGGGTCTGGTCTCTCCCGCAGGGCACCGCGGCTCCGCTGCTGCCCGGGTGTTCAAAGTATTCCGGACGGAGCACGGCGAGCATTTCAACGTTTCTTCATCCAGCGAGTGGGTTCAAGGTGAGGACTTTGGGGCCCCCAGGACAAAACCCAACAGTGGCCAGGACTTCCTGTCTTGGCAAAGCAAGCGTGCTTCTCTTGCGGCCGCAAGGGCACTGGATGGCCGTAAATTAAATTTGCAACGGATGGAAAGCTGTCACTAATGAATCGGTCCAGGGCGGCCGGTAGCCCAGAGGGACGCCCTCCCTCTTGAATTCTCTCTGTGCCAAGCGGTAGCACTGGACGGGAGACAGCCGGGGCGGGACAGGGGTGCAGAGAGCACCCCTCGGTGCCCCAGGTAGTGGGCTGATGACAGAGCCCGTCTTCGTCCTCGGGGCGCCTGGGGCCACGCCGAGCGGGACGTGCCCTGGCCGGCCCTTCCTGCCCGACCCTGCCCTTTGCTTTCTGTCTAGACGTGGAATGGACGGGGTGGTTCGACCACGACAAAGTGCCGCAGACTAAAGGCGGGGAGAAAATTTCAGACCTCCGGGCGGCTCACCCGGGAAAAATCTGCAACCGCCCCATCGATATACAGGTACCGAGCTCAAAATGATGGGACGGTTTTGAAGAGGAGGCTGCAGCTGACAGACTTTCTTGCCATTTGAGTTGGCGGGGGGGGGGGGGGGATCCTCAGGGCTGTCCCAGGACACTGGTAAGCCAGAGAGCCCTGTTCCCGTTAGAGAGGCTCCTGTCTGCTTCGGGCCGGCTGGCCGGGGAGCTCCCACGCGAGCACCCCGGATTCTCTCCTGGATTCTAGTCTCCCCTTCCCTTGCCTCCTCCTGAGCCTGCGCCCGCAGCCGTGGCTGAGAGCGCCCGGCGTGGGGCTGGGGCCTCTCCTTCAGTCTTCCCGCAGAGTTGACCTCCTTTGGGCCCTGGGGTGCACAGGATCCAGTGGGATCTGGGGTGCAGGCTGAACCCAGCCCGGGTGGAGAGCACACCCAGCGCCCTGGGCTCCACTGAGCTGAATACAAGCCCGCGATGGGAGAACGGACAGCGTTTGCTCAGCAGTTTCACTTGGAGTTCCTCCACCCCGAGGGGACCCTGAGCTGCTCCTTCCCCACGGCAGGTGCCCGTCAAGTGACGTAGGGCCCCCGTTGCCTCCCAGGCAACAGTGCAGATGATCGTCGTTCCCCCGCGCGATCATTCTGTCGATTTAATGCAACGATACGTGAAGTGCCCGTAAATTGTATTATTTCACAATTATTTTATTTCATTATCGTAGTAATACTGTTAATTATTTTACAATCGCTAATTACCGGCCTTAGCTTTTTGCAAGGAGCAGGCAAGTCTGCGACTCCTGCTTCTGTGGGGGAGCTGGACGCCCCCCCCACCCCGCCCCCCAAGATCATGGGCGTGAGTATGTCACTGGCAGGAAAGGGCTGAGTTAAATGACGCCTGAGCTCACTGCTACGTGGCTCTTTGAAGCCAAGGAGGACAGATACCTGCTGTGTTCAAACTAGTGTTTCCTGAAAAGCCCCCCCCCCTCCCCCGCCACCCTATTATTAAGTAGGCTGACTATACTTCGCCTCCCCTGTTTCCCCAGCCCTGGTCCCTTTGGTCTCTGTGCCAAAGAGGACAACGGCTGTGGCCTTGCTCTAAATTGCCTGCCCCTGATGACGGCCACAGTCCTGATGCAGACACACCCGGGCTCCGGGACGAGCCCCAGCTGGCAGGGATCACGACCTCCTCTGAGCCCGCTCCCTGAACCCTCCACCTGGCCTTGAAGCCGCCCGCCCGTCCGTGCCCATCCCCGAGACCCCACTGTGTGCCAAGCCCTGGGCCGGGAGGCGGGCAGAGCCCGGCTCCTTGCCCTCCCCGGAGCCCGGGGTCCAGCGGGAGGAGACGGTCGCAGGGCGGCTCGCCCGAGGGCAGCAGCGGGAGGTGGGGGGCAGCACGGGCTCGGTGTGGGTTCGAATTTCGGCTCTGCCGCGCGCTGGCTTGGCTCGCCCCGGGGAGGTCACACAGCCTCTCTGGGTGTCTGCCTTGGTGCCCGTAAAGCCAGAGCCCTCCTGGCTTGCCCGGGAGGAGGAAGGAGGTCGTGCGTGCCAGATTTTCCCGGCCCCCCCCCTTCCATGATGCGGAACCACGTGGGGCGCCAAGAGTTTGGACAGAGCCCGTCCTCCGGAGCGCACAGCTGCAGGGCTGGCGTGCAGGTCGTGAGGGGCTCCGGAGAAAGTGCCGTGTCACCGTGGAGAGGCCGTAACGGCTCAGCCAGCGGCCGGCGGGGCCGTCAGTGCTTTGGACCCCGAGGACCCGAGGACCCCGGGCGGGGCGCCCGTCCATCCTGCGAGTTCGCGCCGTTCTCCTTGTCACAAGACCGTTTTCTTGCCACCGAAGTGACACTCGGTCCCTGGAAGAAAAGTCTCGGGCCGCAGCAAACAGCATCTGCAGCAGGGGCACTCTGAGGCTTGGGGCAATACGTGTATAGCATGAATCATCACCCTCCTTTGTACGAAAAGAAAGATGATTTTGCCCTGTAATTTCCGTGCCGTTTCCAGGCCACTACGCTGGACGGCGCTAACCTCACCGCCGAGGTTGTCCACAAAAAGGGCCAGGATTACAGGTTTGCGTGCTACGACCGGGGCCGCCCCTGCCACGGCTACCGCGTGCGGTTCCTCTGCGGGAAGCCTGGTAAGCAGCTTGCCGGGGACCGGGGTGTGGCTGGGTCGGCCGCCTCTGCGCGTGGCGGTGACACGGGGCCACTGCCGAGCTCGCCGTGGGGAGCGCGTCTGTGACATGGGAGCCGGGGGACGGTCCTGGGAGCTGGCAGCAGCCGGCAGAGCCCCGCCCTGCCCGAATGCCTTTCAGGAAGGGGAAGGGCCTGGTCCAAGAAAGCCAGGGCGCGGGGGACAGAGCCGACCTCCCTGCACACCCCCCCCCCCCCTGCAGAGGCGCGAGCTCGCGGCCTCTGGGTGCTGTTATTTTAAACCCGGATCCCGAGGTGCCCGTTAGGAGGGCCTGGAAATGGTCGGCCGGTCCTTGGCCCCGTCCAGAAGGCAGTCGTTAGGGACGAGAGAGTTCTCCTGGGGGGTGGGGCGGAGGGCTTACGGCTACTGTAAATACTAGTTGAGGGGAACTATATTTGTGGTGCAGCTTGAGCAGAGTGGGTGTGGTGAGGGACCGCATTTAACTCTAGCGAAGGAGCCGGTGGAAAATTCCCCTGGCAGGGCTAATGAACGGCTCTTTTCTGGTAAGGTTTTGTTGACTTCAAAAACCTGTACCAAGCCTGGGATGGGCTGAGCCTGGCGATTTGGGTTTGGATAGGCAAACCTAGCATTTATTTAGGGAGGGGAAGGGGGGAGGCGGGCGGTCAAAAGTTCGCCAAGGACCGAGGGCCGTTTCTCAGTCCCTCCTGCTTGGGGTTCCAGTGAGACCCAGACTCACCGTCACCATCGACACCAACGTGAACAGCACCATCCTGAACCTGGAGGACGACGTACGGTCGTGGAAGCCCGGAGACACGCTGGTCGTCGCCAGCACCGATTACTCCATGTACCAGGCAGAAGAGTTCCAGGTGCTTCCCTGCAGAGCCTGTGCCTCCAACCAGGTCAAGGTGGCAGGTAAGACCCTCGCTAGCCACCCCCCCAGGCCGAGCGGACCTATTAGGCTTAAAGTTGTCGGAAAGCAGGGGAAATCTGTATCAGTCAGCCACCGCCATGATAATGCCGCGTAACAAAACAGACCCGAACCTCTGTGGCGAGCGCTTATCTCTTACTCCCGCATCTGCAGCTTGTCGAGGGTTCAGCTTCCCTGGACCGAGCGTGGCTCCAGGGGGCCAGCGGGGTTCAGGTCGGCTCTCACCTGACTGACTGAGAGTCACCCGCGACTCTCACTCTTCCCAGGACATTGTCTTCCCGTTGGGGAGGGGACAGACACACAAGGGGACTCAGGGCCTGGGCTCAGGACTGGCCTGTTCTCACAGCCACATTCCACCGGACAAAGCAAGTAACACAGTCAAGCTCAACACGGAAGGGCGGGTCGGCCTGCGTCTCCCGCCAAGGATGAGGGAAGGGGGTGAATACTTGTTAGGCCATGATGCGACCTACCGCAGTTTTAAATCCTTTCCGTCTGTAGCTTCTGGGTCTTCCTTATTCTTCTCCTAAACGTAGATTTAGTGGTGCTGCAATGTATATCATGTGAGGTTCCTGGAGTCTCAGACGGTTGGGGTTAAAGGGATAGTCCAGGTCAATCGTTATTAGTGGAGAGAGTTCCGTATCCATCCACGAGGGTGCTTTGGTCACAAGCAACGGAATCCAACTTGACTGTCGCGAGCAAAAAAGGAATTTTCCGGGAGGCCGTTGAGCTTAGACAAGCGAGGGAGGAGCTGGAGAGCCCAGGTGCACAAGGACGAGGGGCAGGGGCCGCTTCGGGGGTCTGGGTAGCGGGAGCGAGCGGGAAGCGTCCTCGGGGCATCGCTGTCCGAGAGCGCCGTGCACGGTCCCTGGACACGGTGCTCAGGCCGCCTTCCGGGGAGAGAGCAGACGGGCTGGGGGCTTGTGTGCCGCACCCCCCCCCCGCCCCCCGTGATGCACCCTCACCGGCCCCCCTCTGGGACTACTGAATGGAGAGCGGCTCCCTCCCTGAAGGAAAGGCCCCCCTGAGCGTTAGGCCCTGGTCTTTGCCGGGCGACTCCTGTGTCCCCAGGGCCAGTACACGTGCACGGGTCCCCTGGGACGTCAGGTGTCCTCCTGGACTGTCGGTGACAGTGGCACTGAGACGGTTTGAGCTGATGTCAACTGCTCAATGTGCGGTGACGTGTGCCTCCGGGGTGGCACTTGTGGTTCTAAGAGGGTGAAAAGCCCGTGACGCCCGTGCCTGCACGGAGGTCGACGGAGGAGCGCCCGGCAGAGACCAGCCCACGTCTGCACCCCTGTGTCGCGCACCCCGAGGCTCGGGGGCAGAGGTCCCGATGGGGGAGCTGTGAGCGCCGAGAGGCCCAGAGAGCCGAGGGCCACGCGGTGTCAGGGCACGCGGGCCTCGCCCGACGGTGCGGCTTGGGCACGGGTGCCGGAGAGCGGCCCCGCTGGGCAGCGTTTGGCCAACAGGCCCGGCTGCTTCCTGAGGCTTCTTAGGGCTGGACACAGAGTGGGATGGGGCTGCCCTGGGCCCCGAGCACCCAGGGAGGACAGAAGAGGCTGGAGCCCCTGCGGACCCTCCTCACTTCCTCGACATAGCACGGCCTTGCCTGTATTTCCACCAGGCCCCCACCCCTCCCCCCCTTCCCAGCCCCCACCCCCTTAAAGTTATTAGGCTCCCGTGAACCCTGCACTTGGCTCAGGAGCATTGGGCGCTTACCTGAGGACAGCGCCCCCTGGTGGGCAGCGTCAGAAAAGCCCCAGGTAGTTGGGGGCAGGGGGCTTGTCCGTCCGTCTGTCTGTGTTGTGGAGGCCCACGTTTCTCCGGTTCAGCCCCGAGCCCGTTCTCTGCCTCCCCGTCCCCCACTGGCATGAAGCAAAGGCCCACCCGCCCCGTCTTTTCCAAAACCGTGCCCCCAACAGTGACGTCTCAGGGTCCCCCCAGGGCTGGTTGCAGGGAGGGACACAGCCTTCCTGGGCCCTCTGTCCTCGCTGCCCCCAGATTCCAAGAAACAGGCTTCTGTGCACACGAAGGGCTTTCTGACAGGAAACAGATGGGCATCACAGAGTCACGAAACTGTGACTCATCTGCAAACGCTGTTTCAGTCCTGCCGTCCGCCGCGTGGATGCCCACACCTCCTGACACGGCGGCTGGAAACCTGAGACCTTCTCCACCTCCGTTCCCACACCCCGGCTTTTCCTTGCACCCCCTCCCCACCCCGCACGCGCACCTCTAAACGGTACCGCTGTCCGCTGGCGTCGCCCCCTCTTGTGTCCCGTGATTGCCGAGCACGCGACGAGAGCCATCTTGTTCACTCCTCGCGGTGACCCCACAGGGTGGCGGCCACCGTCTCTCCGGGACAGAGGACACTCAGGTTCAGGGAAATCGAACGGCCGGCCTCCTGCTTTCCATCGCAGGCACCAGCCACACGAAGCTGTTCACATCTCATTAAAATTAAAGTGGAAAATTGTACCGCTCCGTCACCCCAGCCAGATCCCGCCTGTCCAGTAGCCGCGGGCGGCCGGTGGCTGGCCTACTGGATGCGTGCAACGGAGCATGTCCGTCACCTCGGGGGGCTCTAGCGGGCGAGCTGGTGTCTGTGCGGGCGGCCGGAGCCGGGACTCAAACCCCGAGCTCTCTGGCTCCAAAGGCTCCCTGTTCTACTCCGTCCCCCTCCTCGGAGGCCCCCGTCCCCAGGGCCTCCACTCGATGACTGGCCCGTAGGAGGGACCTGGGGACTCCGGGGCTTAGATCTCCTCCAGCCCGAGCCCCTCCCCCAGACGCACCGGGCCCTGCTGGGTCTGAGCCTCAAGTGCACCTGCCTGTCTCTGCCACTGGAAGGGCCTCGATGCCTTTCCTCTCTGGACCCCCGAGTGTCCAGGTGGGAGCCCAGCCTGCAGAGAGAGCTCGGGCTGTGGAGCCAGGGCACCTGCAGAGCCCCCCCCACCCCTCACCTGTGCCCGTGGCCCTCCTGGGTTATTTGGGACAATCTGGCTCAGCCATATCTGCTTTCTCTGGTTGGCCCTCACACATCAGCGGTGGGAGGAGCAAAGGAGGGGTGAGGCTGGGTGGGAGGGTCTGCAGACAGGACGGGGGGTGGGGGTGGGTGGGAAAGCAGGGCCTGGGAGTGGCCTGTGAACACAGCAGCAGGACAGATAAACTGTGCGGTTCTGTAAAGGCCCTGATGGGTTCCACAAAGGTCCTGACGGGTCCTGTAAAGGTCCTGATGAGCTCTGTAAAGGTCCTGATGGGCTCTGTAAAGGTCCTGACGGGTCCTGTAAAGGTCCTGATGGGCTCTGTAAAGGTCCTGACGGGTCCTGTAAAGGTCCTGATGGGCTCTGTAAAGGTCCTGACGGGTCCTGTAAAGGTCCTGATGGGCTCTGTAAAGGTCCTGACGGGTCCTGTAAAGGTCCTGATGGGCTCTGTAAAGGTCCTGACGGGTCCTGTAAAGGTCCTGATGGGCTCTGTAAAGGTCCTGACGGGTCCTGTAAAGATCCTGATGGGCTCTGTAAAGGTCCTGACAGGTTCCACAAAGGTCCTGACGGGTCCTGTAAAGGTCCTGATGGGCTCTGTAAAGGTCCTGACGGGTCCTGTAAAGGTCCTGGTGGGCTCTGTAAAGGTCCTGACAGGTCCTGTAAAGGTCCTGATGGGCTCTGTAAAGGTCCTGACAGGTTCCACAAAGGTCCTGACAGGTCCTGTAAAGGTCTTGTAAAGGTCCTGATGGGCTCTGTAAAGGTCCTGACGGGTCCTGTAAAGGTCCTGGTGGGCTCTGTAAAGGTCCTGACAGTTCCTGTAAAGGTCCTGATGGGCTCTGTAAAGGTCCTGACAGGTTCCACAAAGGTCCTGACAGGTCCTGTAAAGGTCTTGTAAAGGTCCTGATGGGCTCTGTAAAGGTCCTGACAGGTCCTGTAAAGGTCCTGATGGGCTCTGTAAAGGTCCTGACAGGTTCCACAAAGGTCCTGATGGGTCCTATAAAGGTCCTGACAGGTCCTGTAAAGGTCCTGATGGGCTCTGTAAAGGTCCTGACAGGTTCCACAAAGGTCCTGATGGGTCCTGTAAAGGTCCTGACAGGTCCTCCAAAGGTCCTGATGGATTCTTTAAAGGTCCTGACAGGTCCTGTAAAGGGCCCACGGTGCAGAAGGGGCAGCCGAAGTGAAGCGTTCCCGCCCTGTGCCCCCCTGGCCCCCGCTGCAGGTGTTGGGTAGACACAGGCCCTCCGCATCCCTCGAGGCCATTCCCTCACCCTGCGATCCCCCCCATGGAACAAAGAAAAATGCCCCACCTGGAGGTGAGGCAGTGGCGGGAGCCCCAGACTCCAGTCTTCCCTGAGGATGACGCGGGCCACAGCCACACGTGCCACTTGGGCCACACCAGCCCCTGCCACGTGCCAGGCACTGTGTTGAGCTCACTCCATGGATTAACTCAGTTAACAAGCACGGTTACCTTGGAGACGCGTGCGGTTCGTATCTTCTGGAAGGAGAGCCCGAGGTCCCGGGAGCGAAAGTGCTGTGCTCGGGGACTCACAGCTATCACCTGAGTCCCCATCTGACACGGGCAGCCTGGCTGCATCGCCACCAGCCGTGTTGGAGAGGAGGGCGGATCCCTGGGGAGGCCCTCTGAGCCCCCCACCAGAGCGGACGCACCTGGTCAGCACACACGGGTTCCGCTGGTCCCCGCCCGTAGTTGAGGGGGACACTGGGCCCCCAGATGCACACGCTGTGAGGGGTGGCTGGGCGTCCGGGGATGTGTGTCTGCAGGGGGAGGCCTGGTGTCCTGGCCCGGCCGGCATGGCGGGAACCCCGGGGAGCGAAGGCGCGTGTGGGGGATGGTGGGAGGGCTGGGCAGAGAAGGAGCCGTCGGGGCGGGATCGGGAAGCACGGAGCCCCCGTGACTGGCTGGCAGGACCCAGCCTGCACGCTCCCTTCGACCTCTCCCGTCACGCGTTCCGCCCCGGGAAGGGAGTGCCACGAGTGCTCCCGGGACCCGGCCCGTCGGGCGGGCACTCGTGTGGGCAGGTTCCTGGGCGCCTCTGAGCCGCCTCCAGTGCCCCGGCGGGCCAGCCTTCCTTCTGTCCTCCGGGGACAGGCCGAGGTGTGGCCTCGCGTGGTGGAGGGGACCCATGAAGCTTCCGTGGGTGCTGCTGGCGAAGCCGCCCACGGGGGTGGCCGCTGGTAGAGAAAAGAAGGTCCGCGTCCAGCGTGCTCAGAGACACGAGCCAGACAGACCAGGGGCCTTGGCATCAATTCTTGTAGCGGCCGCTGGCCTTCGGGCGTTTAAAGCTGGCGGGCACGTGAGGCCCCTTCCTCGCTGGCCGGGAGCAGCTTCCTGCCCAGCGCCCCCGGCGGGTCACCCAGAACCCCGCGCAAAGCTCTTTGCGCAGGAGACTCTTCCCCGCCACCTGCCCGGAAGGCCCCGCCCCTGGCATGCTTGTGAAGGTCACGGGCCGACCGGCAGGAGACCGGACCAGCCAGGGACGAAGGAGAGGCTTCCAGTCAGCACAGAGCCCGAAACGGGGCTCGACCCCACGAACTGTGAGGTCACGACCCGAGCCGAAGTCGGATCCATCACAGCCCCAGCCTTTGCGCGCGGGGGTCAGCCGTGTCGTGGGCCGATATGTGTGCCCGTCGCTCGAGCCGGGGCCGCAGGGACGGCGTGTGCCCTGCGGTGCGGGCCGGGAATCCCCACGAGAGGTTGTGCCCCGTAACCGTGTCCCCGAATGGAGGAGACACCTGCTGGCCGGGTCAGCCGTCCCAGTGACGAGCCACGTTTAGAGGCAGGCCAAGATGTCTTTATGCCACGGAAGAATCTGGGACTGGGTGGGGGCAGATTTGGGGCCGGAAGACAGTTCCAAGGTTCCGGGGTCCTGTCGCTCCGCACCTTCCTGGGGTGCACCTGCCCCACCCCCGGGGGAGCAGGAGGAGGAGGAGGCTGGAGGGGAGTAAGTGAGTCGGACTGGACCAGTGGAGTGGTGCTGGGAGCTGGCACCCTCGCCCAGGGACTCGCGGCGGCATGAGGGGACCGACCTTAGCTACAGGGGCATCCGAGTGGTGCAGAAAGGTCTTTTGATAGTATTTTTAAGGGTAGGAGGCCTGGATGAGTTTGGA
Source organism: Panthera leo (assembly GCF_018350215.1). Lineage (NCBI taxonomy): Eukaryota > Metazoa > Chordata > Mammalia > Carnivora > Felidae > Panthera > Panthera leo. Next base: position 1,958,733 of record NC_056684.1, read on the forward strand.
GACAGAACCTAAGGCACCCACACTAGGCAAGAGAAGAAGTTACTGGAATCCAGGCCCCTGAGACTGTGGGAGGGGTGGGGCTGGGGTCGGCATACAGGGGAGAGAGTACTGTCCTTCCTTCCTTCCTTCCTTCCTTCCTTCCTTCGGGCGGCCAGGACACGCCCACATTCCAGGGCTGGGGGCGGAGCCAGAGCCGGGGCTGGTATGACAGCCGCCCTCAGGGAGGCTGGGACACGTGGGTCTCCCGGGGAGCACATGGGGAGCTACAACCGACAGACCCCAGGAGGGACGGATGCCGGGAGACAAATGCCATCTCTGCGTGGCCTTCGTTCTTCCATAAAATGGGACCGGGTTGGGGGACCACAGGGACCTCCGAGCACACGGGGCGCGGTGATACATGAGCGGCAGCCGTGGGGCCTGAAGCACAGGCCTCTGATCCCCCGCCCCCCTCTCCGCCCTAGGGAAGCCCCTGTACCTGCACATCGGGGAGGAGATCGACGGTGTGGACATGCGGGCGGAGGTCGGGCTCCTGAGCCGGAACATCGTGGTGATGGGGGAGATGGAGGACGGGTGTTACCCCTACAGCAACCACATCTGCAGCTTCTTTGACTTCGATACCTTTGGGGGCCACATCAAGGTAAGGGTCCTCGCGGCCGGCAGCATTAGCACGATGCCAGCCTGGCCGGGACCCTGGCCGGGCCGGGCCGGGGAGCAGAAGGCAGGACCGGCGGGGGAGAGACCAGAGCTGTGCTGTCCCAGCCGTCAACACTCGGCCACAAGACAGATGAGCCCGCCCCCCGGTCACACGGCACACCGCGCTCCCTGCCTTCACGGCTTCCGACCCTCAGCCACTGTGCTCGTTCTCTTTCTTCGGTGTCCCCCCCACCCCAAGGGCTCCCCGGAAGAACGGGCATTTGACTCACACAGCCCCACTTGCCACAGATCCATGCAAGTTCAGATAAAACAGGAAGTGGGGGGGAAGTGCAGGGTCTGGCGCGAAGCTTGCCCGCGAGCATTCCGGGCAGAGACGGAGATCCCGGCTGCCGAGTCCTCCCCCGGCAATAAGTCGAAACGGCTGTCGGTTCTCGGAGCTCGTGCTTGCCTGGCGTTGAGCCCAAAGAGGACGTTCGTCGGCATCCCTGTGTACGGGGCCCTTACCCGGCACCTTGGGTACCGTTGGACGCCCAGAAGCTCCGTGTGTGGCCGCTGCTGTCAGTGACTTAGGGTCACTGACGTAGAGCTTCGCGAAGCTACGATCGCGTGTCATCGGGATAAGGTTTTTCGGTGACCCCACTGCGCGCCAGAGGGAAGCTTCCAGACCTCCCCACCGGAGCCCCACCGGCTCCAACGTGGCAGCGTCATGCTGTGAAGCCACGTGTTCCCCCAGGGGCTCCCAGCGTCCCCGGGCCCTGCTCGTTCAACGCGAGGTCACAGTAAACCTCCAGAAGCAGGTGCACCTACGCCGTCGGGTTCTGGGGAGGAAGGGGGCAGGGGTTGCGGGAACGTCCTCAGCCAAGAACTGTTTCCAGCTCCCTGCCACGTGGCCCAAACCAGACCTCGGAGGCATTGCCAACAGAGCCCTCCAGGGCGGCCCTACCAGAGCCGCGTTGCGGGTGACGCCTGCCTTGGGGACAGTGGTTGGCGAGTCCCGAAGGTCACCCTACTCTAGTGGCAGAGGGCTGGGCCCCACTGTTGACAGGAGGCGTTTCTGGAGCGTGCTTTCGCGGACGTGCACGGTGTAGCCAGCCCGTGGGGCACCCCGAGCCCCGCACACGCTCCCGGAGTCACGGGCTGATGGGGACTTGGGCTCAGCGTCCCCTTCCTCTCACCTGGAGACCGTGGGCCAGGCCACAGGCTCCTTCTGCCCCATGGCCCGCCCTACCCCGGATTCCCATCCTCCTGGCGGGGGGAGGGCTCATGCCAGCCTCCCCCCGCCCCCGGTTATCTCGGGGATCCCCGTTCCTCGTGACCCTCAGGGACCTAGGAGTGACCTAGGGGGACCTAGGTCCTTCCCCCGGGGAAGTTCACTGCCTGGTAACATCCCTGTGTTCCTCGCGGAGCCTCGGCCCCCCGGGGGATGAGAAGGGCCATTCGCAGACCGGATCTTTGATTTGCTTCGTGGCCGAGGCAGGGCTTGGCCCGGCCCTTTGCGTGTGCGGGACGTGGCGGCAGCGAGGAGCCGGGGGCGCCTCCCAGACCGTTCCGACCCTCGGCTCCCCTCTTCCAGTTCGCGCTGGGCTTCAAGGCGGCCCACCTGGAGGGCGTGGAGCTGAAGCACATGGGGCAGCAGCTGGTGGGGCAGTACCCCATTCACTTCCACCTGGCGGGCGACGTGGACGGACGGGGAGGCTACGACCCGCCCACCTACGTCCGGGAGCTCTCCATCCACCACACGTTCTCGCGCTGCGTCACCGTGCACGGCTCCAACGGCCTGCTGGTAAGTACCTCCTTCCCGGGGAAGAGGAGGCTCCGTCACCTCCCCGCCCTCGAGTCCCCTTCCCCCGGGCCGTCGGCACTGGAGGGACGTCCGGATCTGGTCGTTTCTCCTGGGGATTGAACCATCCTTGCCTCACAGTTGAGCATGGTGCCAGTTGAGAGCAGGTCTCCAGCCAAAACGGAAAGAGGGAACGGGGCTGTGCCTTTGCCAAAGGGCGCCAGGCTGCAGGGGGGGCGAGTTGGCAGCGGTCCCGGGGAATCCCGGCCCCTCGGTGCCGCGTTAGAGCGGCGGGCCATCCGAGGACCTTTCCGCGGCACGACGGGTCTGCCAGGGCCGGCAAGGGGGTCATGCCAGACTCCACGCCGTGGCCTCTGCCCCCCACGCTCGTGGCGGCCGCAACAGACCTTTCCCCTGTGGCACCGGGCGTCCTTCAGCGCGAGCTCCGCCGGGAGGCACGGCTTCGTGAGCAGAGTGTGCATCAGGCTTGTCCCGATTCGCACAGCCGATTTTTACACTAAGTTGTTCTTCTTTAAATGAACTACACTTGGGGGGCGCCCGGGGGGGCTCGGCTCAGTCAAAATCGGACTCTTCATTTTGTCTCAAGTCACATTCTAATGGTTTGTGGGGTCGAGCCCCCAGTCAGGCTCTGTGCTGAGTGTGGAGCCTGCTTGGGATTCTCTCTCTCTCTGCCTCTGCCTCTCTCTCTGTGCTTCTCAAAAAAACGAAAGAAAGAAAGAAAGAAAGAAAGAAAGAAAGAAAGAAAGAAAGAAAGAAAGAAAGAAAGAAAAGAAAAGAAAAAGAGAAAAAGGAAGGAAGGGAGGAAGAGAAGGAAGGAAAGGAAGGAAGGAAGAAAGAGAAGGAAGAAAGAAAAGAAAGGAAAGGAAGGAAGGAAGGAAGGGAAAAAAGAAAAAAGAAAAAGGAAGGGAGGAAGAGAAGGAAGGAAAGGAAGGAAGGAAGAAAGAGAAGGAAGAAAGAAAAGAAAAGAAAAGAAAGAAAGAGAAAGAAAAGATGAAGAACTCAACTTTTATCCTCTAGAAATTCTAAGACCTGGACGTTACAAGCTGGCATTCTGCAAGCTGAATCCAGATTGTGTTTTGTTTGGCTTAAATAGTGTTTAAAGAAACATTGGGATTAGTTTCCATCATTTAAAAATTAAGAGGTTTCACAGAGAAATCTGGATTCTTGGCTTCTCTTGAAAAGTGGTCTTGGGGGGCGCCTGCGTGGCTGGGTCGGTTAAGCGTCCGACGTCGGCTCGGGTCGTGGTCTCGCGGTTCGTGGGTTCGAGCCCCGCGTCGGGCTCTGTGCTGATGGCTCAGAGCCTGGAGCCTGCTTCGGATTCTGTGTGTGTGTCTCTCTCTCTCTCTCTCTCTCTCTGCCCCTCCCCTGCATGCTTTTGTTTCTCTCTCCAAAAATAAAACGTTCAAAAATTTTTAGTTTCAAAAAGCAATTGCATTTGAAAAGAGAAAAAAAAAAAAAGAAAAGTGGTCTGGGTAGGCAGGTGGGACCCACACTCCAGCACGGCACAAGGGCCTGGGGCAGGGCCACAGCTGAGCCGGGCCTGCATCCGAGGGCTCCCCTGTGTCCCCCACTCCCTAGCACATTACAGCAAACGCCCCAGGCCGGTGCCACTCGACCCATGGCCCGTTGGCCCCCAAAGCCCCCCGAGTTTGCAGCCCTGCTCGAAGCCCCACGTGATGGACCTCCGCACCGGGCAGGGGAGGGGTGAGGCCGTCCGCGTGCTGCTGGTGAAGCCGCTGCCAGTCTGCTCGGTGCGCTCCTATGTTCTGAGCGGTGCCTGCTGCCTCAGGTGCTCGGATTTGAAAACCCACTGAGAAACGGGGGGACGGCATGGGCCGCGGGGCCCGGTCTGGAAGCCTCGGGTTCTAGGGCTTAGTCCCCAGGGTATGAGCCGTGGCACCCCGTTCCCTCCTCAGCCGGGTGGGGAAGTCGCAGCAAACACAGGCACGGGTGCCACAGGGGACCCCCCGGCCGGGGCTCCCGTGGAAGCTGCCCGGGGGCCGGGGCTGATCCTCCCCGGCGGGAGGGGAGGGGTTGTGCTGAACGTGAACTTTTTTCCGGCTCAAGGAAGAGGGAAGGGGGGCGTCTTCTGGCTGAAGCAGAAAGACCGTAGGATTTACAAGGGGAAACCATCAGGGAAGCAGCACGAGGCACCGGACAAGCTCGGGCTCTTGCGAGTCGTGCGGCCCGGGCCAGTCACCGTGCCTCTGTTTCCTCCTCTGGAAAACGGGGAGGCGGGCAGGACCCGTCCCACGCGGTGGTTGTAAGGAGGGAGCCAAGGACGCGGGGCGCGGGGCACACACTTGGCCCCGGAGCAGCGTCTGGTCCGTGCCGTCCGCCCGCGCGGTTTGCCGACCGGACCCCACGCGGCCCGTCGGAGACGGTCCCTCGCGGGTGGTGACTGAGCTCAGAAGCTGTGGGAACCGGGACGGCGCAGAATTAGTTGAGAAGGGGAACGGGCCCGAGTGTGAGGCCCTTTGCTTGACTGGAGCGTGTGTTCTGAAGTCTCGTCCTTAAACTCAGCGTAAATTCACCCCTGCTTCCCGTTCCTGGACAGAAAGGTACTAAGATTCCCAGAGGCCCTGTAACTACAGATCTGAGCTGAGTGGGAGCTGTTCTCAAGCTCGGGGCAGTCACACGCACACGCGTAGCGTGGACATTTCACACATACACACGCACACGCCATGTAGCGTGGACGTGCGGCTGTGCAGGGCCTGACAAACCCCCCTCGTGGTTTCTCAGTTAGAAAATAAGAACGCAGGGGGCGCCTGGTGGCTCAGTTAAGCGTCGGACTCTCGGTTTTGGCTCAGGTCACGATCTCACGGCTCATGAGTTCAGGCTCTGTGCTGACAGCGCGGGGCCTGCTTGGGACTCTCTCTCTCTCCCTCTCTCTCTCCCTCCCTCTCTGCCCCTCCCCTGCTCGCTATCTCTCTCTCTCTCTCTCTCTCTCAAAAAATACATACATAAACACAAACAATTTTTTTAAAAAGACGACAAGAATGAGAGGATGTGGCCATCTTGGTCACGGTAGGCTTCCGAGAGCCCGGAGCCCGGGTCTCGGCCGACACAGGCAGTGGTGGGGGACGCAGGGCCAGCAGCGGTGAGGGGGGCGGAGGCCTCGGCAGGCAGCCGCGGGGCGAGGGGCCGAGCAGGGATGCAGGCGGGGAGCTGCCCCCGCGGCAGAGAAGGCTTTCTGGAGCCAGAGCCGCGGACAGCCCCTCGGAGGCAGGAGACCCTGCGGTCCTGCCCCGCGGCCGTCCTTCCGTCTGCCCCCCGGGGACGCCGGCCACCAGACTGGGAGGCAGCAGCCGTCAGCCCCCCGGGTGCCATCCGGAGCCACGGACCCGTGTGGCCCTTCCACGGTGAAACCGAATCGCCGTGGCTCAAACCCGGACGAAGCGCAGGCCTCTGACTCCCTGAGCCCTTCCCGTTCCTCCCCCAAAGGGGAGCTGGGGTTTGGGAGCCGCACCGCGTCGTCGGAAGGGGGCCGGACCCTCTCCGTCGGCATTTTACGTTCGCTCGCTTCGTCTCGGCGTGAGCGGTTTACCGTGTGGGCGAGGCCGGTGCTCAGGGGAAGGCCGTCCTGCAAGGTGTCCGCACGCGGGGTACCTGGGGGCCTGCGGGGGGCTCCCACCGCGTCCTCGTGTGTGTTTCTGAGCTCCGGGGCAGGACACGGGGGACCCCCCACCTTTCCTTCGTGGAAACAATGAATGTCTTCCAGTAGTTTTGAGGAAGGTAGAAAAGACGCCCATATGGATTCTGTTCGTCCCCCCACCGCCCCCCGACTCCCCTGTTTTTGGGGCGAAGAGTGGGGTGGGGAAGAAAACGTGTCCTTCCCCGCTTCCCCACCTCGTCCCCTGCTCGCAATGTGTCGTCGTTGGTATAAATGCCTCCAGGAGCAGCCGGGACGCCCCCGGCTTGGGTCTGCTGGCCGTGCCCCGTGCCGCCCCCCCCCAAGCCCTCCAGCCTTAGGGACACGCCATCCCGTGTCCTTCTGCCGATGGCCGGGGCACCCCTGGACGCCCCTGGCACGAGCCCCCTGCCCTGTGTCCCCACCTCAGCTCTGGGACTCACGGGCGAGCGTGCGTGTCTCCTGGTTTCCCCTCTCCCCGGTTTCTCGAGTTCATAGTCTCAGTCGCTTCTTGAACTTGGCTGCTCCTGAGCCCACGTGAGGAACCCTTGCTTGCTTCCCCCACGAGTTTCCTGGCCGGGGCTTCTGCTGACGGGTCGGGGACGAGGGAGGGCCGCCCCACCCACCGGTCAGCGCAGGAAGCAACCGGAAGCGGGCCACGGCCGCTGTCCTTGCCTCCCGCTCCGGGCCTCGGTCCTTTCCTGGCGAGGCGGACGGAGGGCGACGGGGCTCTGCCTCCTTCCCGGCTTCGTGCGCGTGTCCCGACGCTCCTTACGACACTGCAAAGCAAGTTACCGCCGACACCGGGCCTCTTTTCTCCGGTGGCTCAAAAACACACACGATTAGCGGTGGAAGCCTGGGAATCCCGGTCTTTCTTTTAATATGATCGTATTTGCCGCAAGTTTCTCACTACGACGAGAACTGTGTCACACGTACCCGGGACGGCGGCATCAGCAGGGCCGGTTTCCACTCGCGTCTCCTTGTCTCCGACGGCCGTTTCTTTCTCTTGCTGTAGGCGGGCGGCTTTGCCCGGGGACGCGCCTCCTTGTACCCGTTTTCCCAGCTTCCTTCCCGGCGCCTCCCTCTGCTGTAACGCCAGACGGCAGATTAAATGGTCATTTTTACTGAAGCCGCCCCTGAGGGCTGAGAAATTTTGGTGAAGCCCCACCTAATGATGGTTGAAGACTTTAAAAAGGGCTTTCAGGAATCCCTCTCAGGACTGGCAACCGTCAACAGGGGTGATGTCCAGGAGAAGGAAGGAATGGGTGTAGTTGGTGGAAGAGAATACTGCGGAAGGGGGCGCCCGGGGGGCTCGGTTTGTTGAGCGTCCGGCTCCGGCTCAGGTCACGATCTCGCGGTTCGTGAGTTCGAGCCCCGCGTCGGGCTCTGGGCTGACGGCTCAGAGCCTGGAGCCTGTTTCCGATTCTGTGTCTCCCTCTCTCTCCGCCCCTCCCCCCACTCACGCTCTGTCCCTCTCTGTCTCAGAAATACGTAAACGTTATTGGATTAGCGTGCGCAGGGACGTGGCGCCCTCCTGCAAATCTGAACGCGTGTGTTTGCACGTGTGGCTCCAGCCTCCCGATTTTTCTACCTGTCTGCCCGTCTTCTGTCTCCAGTTCTGTGTATGTCACGGTGTAAATATCTAATCCTGGGAAATGCTCTAAGGCAGACTGATCGTAGACCCAGGAGCCAGAAGGCTCCGGGAGGCACCTGTCACACCAGGGGCTCCCGGGCCGGGCGCAGCAAGTCTGTGGCGGAAACTTGTGCCTTCTACTCCCCACCCAGCACCTGCTTCCCCCGTCCCGTGCTGTCGCCTGGACCACCCACGCCACCCTCACCGCCCTCCCCCTGCCACCCCGATAAGGAGAAAGAAACGCGACACGGGATGAGGGGGGTTTTTTTCTGCCTGGGGTGCAGACAGCCGATTAGCACACAGGTTATAGGATCAGGCAGATGGAGAATCGGGTCTCAGTTCTGTCCCTGAAGGGAAAGTGGCTTTGGGCAACTCTCTGCCTCAGTGTCATTGGGTGAGAGGGAATGATGTTGTCGTAAGAATTAAGTGAGATACTGTCTGTAAGATACCTGACACCCAAAAAATAGTCCTTGTTCCTCCTTTCGACGGTGGGGCAGGCGGGGGCTTACGATTTTGGAAGAGCCTCGGGTGGGAGGCAGGGGGCCTGTGTCCAAGCGGGGCTCCAGCCCGAGGTTCATGAGCCCCTGGGAGCCGCCGCCCCCCCCACCCCCCGCCCCTTCCCTGGGCATCTTGCCCTCCTTGCCAACTTGAGGCCCGGAACTTGCTCTGAGATGCCTCCCAGCTCCTTGCCTCTTCCTCCCGTCCTTGTCTTTCCAGGCTATTTATAACACGCTTTCAGAGCTCACTGGGAGGAGAGGAAGCGGTCCCACTGGATGACTTTGGTGTTTACAAAATGCTCATTGAGGGACCGAATGGGATTCAAGACCACGCCCTTGCCGGTGGCCAGAGTTTAGGGACGGACGCTTGAGGGAACAGAGCTCGCCTGGAACAGGGCGGATCCTCCCCTTTGGGCTGAATGGACACAATTAGAAAACTGGGGTTCCAGCCCTGACCTTGAGCACGTGGGTCTTGTGACCTTGGGCAAATCACTTGACTTCCCAGAGCCTCACTTTCCCTACCTCTAAAAACACAACAAAGCGAAGAACCCAAAACAGTGATCATAGAATCGTGCCAGGTTTCAGCAAGACTAAAAGGACACAAAGGGTCCCCGTTCCGGAAGCTTCTAGAGCATGTTTGCCTAAAAATGGGAATGGGCAGGCTTTGTCAATGACTTGGGAGGGAGTTGGGGTATTTAGCCTCGATCTGTGCATCCCAGTCAGGCCAGTTTTGTCACACACACACACACACACACACACACACACACACACACACCAGTGCAATATTGGCAATCAGCCTGGAGACATTTAAAACAAATTTTGTTAATGTTTATTTATTTTTGAGAGACAGAGACAGAGTGTGAGCAGGGGAGAGGCAGAGAGAGAGGGAGACACAGAATCCGAAGCAGGCTCCAGGCTCCGCGCTGTCAGCACAGAGCCCGACGCGGGGCTCGAACCCACAGACTGAGAGATTGTGACCCGAGCCGAAGTCGGAGGCTCAACCGACCGGGCCGCCCAGGTGCCCCTGTTGTCACTCTGAGGAGGTGCTGTCGGCTTCGGGGGCGGAGGCCAGGGTTGCCGCTAAACATCCGACCAAGTACGGGCCGGCCCCTCGAACTGTGCCCGGTACTGCGGGGGGAGCTGTGTCTGGACGGTGTGTGGATGTTCCGGGCCGGGCCTGGCGGTAGGTACTTAACAGGTGTGAGTGGAACGGTCCTAGGGAGGCAGGAGCGTCCTCGTCGGGTGACGCCACTGGGCAGTCAGGCCCCAGGGTGGGGGTGAGGACGGCAGGTCTCGGTTAAAAAGAACGAGGTGCTTCTCGCCGTCCTGGGGGTCCCACCGTGGACAGGCTGCCTCGTGAGGTGGTGAGCGTCCCGTCTCTGGGGCATTCAAGGGGGAGCACAGAGCCCGTCTGCCAGAGATGCTTGTGAGCGACTGGCGCCGGGCAGGGAGCTGGGGCTCAGGCCCACCTGAGGATCTCTTGGTTCCAAGGCTGATATGTTAGCGGGTTCAGGCCCAGAAGGGGCCTCTGAGATGGCAGAGCTGGAATGGCTCATCTGCGGCGGGCAAGGGGGCCGGGGGCCGGGGGCCTGTGTGACAGATGCCCTGGGACCATCCCGGCTCTCTCGGGGCCTGAGAACGGCCTTCCCGCTCCTCCTCCCCCCTGCGCCCCTCGCCCCCCGCTGACTCCGGGATTCCAAGATGGGTTCTGACGAGCTGGGGTTTGCACGCTTTTCTGGTTCTTGGCCCTCGAGTCTGCAGATGTCGCGGGCTGTGCCTCCTGGGCTGTGAGGCTGGCTCGGGCCCCCGGGTGAGGGCACGGCCTGGCCTGGCTCTCGGGCTGCCTCCCGGGGACGCTCCCCCTACCTTCCTGTGCCGGACCTCGCCTGCTGTCCTTGTGGGCCGCCGCGTTCTCGCCAGGGCGGGTTCACGTGACCTGTCCCTGCGTCCTCCTGGACGCACTTCTGACACCCTGTCCCCTCCCGCCCCGCGGAGCCTCGGCCGCAGCACCTCCAGCGGGAAGGGGCTTCGAAGTCGCCGTTCGTCCCTCCCCCTCCCCACGCCTCCCCTGCTCCCAGCGGGACCGGCCGTACGGCTGGCGGCGTCTCACGTGTGCCTGATGAGCAGCTGGACGCTGGGCGACGTGTCCCCTCCTGTCTTGGCCCCTGCAGGTCAAGGACGTGGTGGGCTATAACTCCCTGGGCCACTGCTTCTTCACGGAGGATGGGCCGGAGGAACGCAACACCTTTGACCACTGTCTGGGCCTCCTGGTCAAGTCTGGAACCCTCCTCCCCTCCGACCGGGACAGCAAGATGTGCAGGATGATCACGGAAGACTCGTACCCGGGCTATGTCCCCAAGCCCCGGCAGGACTGCAAGTGAGTGGCTTCGTCTCCAGGCCACACGCATCCCCCCCCACCTCTGCCCCGCCCCAGGCGGCCTCTGACCTCTGCACCCTGGGGCTTCTGGGAAGCTTGCACCTGCCAGCCCTTCACCACCTGGTGTCTTCAGCCTCGCGGCCAGAGGGCGCAGGGGTGCAGAGGGCAGGGCGTGCTGTACTTCCCCAGCTCACCTCACGTCCATCAGAGAACCTCTGTTCTTATCCTCCGGCTTCTGCCGACGTCACACGGCGCTCCCGTGAGAGGGCGTGTGGCCGTGGGCACCGGCAGACGGGGGTTCCCGTGTGACCCGCCCGCCGGTGCGGGGTCTCCCCCTTAGTAACGGCCCCTCTCCCGGGCACTCGTGACCTCTGATCTGCCTCCGCCCCACGGGGCCATGGCCCCCTGGAAATTCTGAGCACGTGAGGCGCTTAGATGTACCGCACTCGAACGAGAAAACCGAGTCTCATCGTAAATTAAGGATTCCTCGAGTGTCTGACGAGGGGCGCAGGAGCTGGCTGCCCGTCACGTGACCCCGCGCGATCTCTGTCCCCCCCCCCCCCTGCAGCGCAGTGTCCACCTTCTGGATGGCCAACCCCAACAACAACCTCATCAACTGTGCGGCCGCGGGCTCCGAGGTGAGCGCAAGGGGTCCCGGGCCGGGCAGAAGGGAAGGTGGGGGGCTGAGAGGCGGCGGCGGCCGGGGATGAGCCCGGAGTGTGGGTTCGGGGCCCCAGCTCAGGCTCCGCTGGGGCGGAGACGTAAAAACCAGACTGGCGGCGGACGGACTTGCTTTTGACGGATGGCTCCGTCGCTGCGTCATATTGGCTATCAAAGCCCTTTATCGAAACGACTCCTCGTGGGATCCAATGGGTGCAGCCTGGGCGGTGCCTGGCACACCAGCGCTCCAAGCCGAAGTAGTTTAATTCTCGCGTCAGCCCTCCGAGGCCGGCGCCACTACCCTCCATGTGGCGGGTGGGGAAACCGAGGCAGGGAGCGCTGCCGTGCCCAGGGGCGTGTGTGGGACCCAAACACGGCACTCCGTCTACACGGCCATTCCTCCCTGCGTCTCGCCGTCCGGGGGACCCCGAGCGGGCCAGGTGCCGTCTCTGGGCCTCGGCTTCCCCAGCTGCCAGATGAGAGGGGCCAAGCACATCACGGGACGTTCCCCACGGGGACTCTGCAATCCAGCCGCTTGGAGGCCACGGCCGATCGAGCGGGACCCTGTGAAGGGTCGGCACAGCCCGGGTGGGCCCCACGAAACGCATCTGCCAGAGTTTGGACCGTCTCCCGGAGATGTGTTTGGGGGAGGGCGGCGGGGGGCCCGTGGGGGGCTGGCGCCAGCCCGCGGCCCCGACCAGGGGTGTGCTGGGCTGATTTCGGCGGCTCTCCCCCCCGGTGCCCTCCTCCCACAGGAAACCGGATTCTGGTTCATTTTTCACCACGTTCCGACGGGCCCGTCGGTGGGAACGTACTCGCCAGGTTACTCCGAGCACATCCCGCTGGGAAGGTTCCACAATAACCGAGCACACTCCAACTACCGCGTAAGTCCTTCCAGACCGCGCGCCCCCGGCCTCCCGCCGGTCCCCCTCCTCCGGCCTGCACATCGCCAGGGCCGGACGGCCGCCGGGCTCCGGCCGGGCACCAGCCGCCTTCCTGACGCGGGTCTGGAAGGAAACAAAGCGGCCTTCTTAGCGACAATGTCCCGTGGCCACTCCTGCCACACGACGCGGCCCCCGGTCAGAGCCGGGAAGAGAGGCGGGATGCGCCTTCCTGCAGGCTGACGGCGGGGGGACACCCGAGCGCAGGCCCGCCGCCCCCCTGGAGGCCGGGCGCGATGCCGGCTGTGACAGGCTGGCCCGGCCTGGGCGCCGGACGCAGTCAGGACACGCTTCTGAAGGAACGGAGACGTGGCACGGGCCCCTCTCCTCCGTCCCCTTGGCTTTTGCTCCAGGAAGCGGGCTGGTCCTTCCGCACAGAGCCCGGGGGGTGCGGGGGGCGGGGGGGAAACCAGACGCTGCTGAGTGAGGCGCAAGGAAGGGGCCGGGGCCCCGAGGGTGTGGAGGACGCCCACCCAGGACGGCACGGAGACCAGAGCCGTGGGACGCAGAGCTGGGGAGCCAGGCTGGGACCGGGGAGCCGCCCTGGGGACACAGGTGGTGCTGGGGGCGCTGGCACGGTGCGTGGACAGAGTCCCGTGTCCGGATCTTCTGTCCAGTCCCTGATAGTGCAGATGAGGAAACTGAGGCCCCTGGGGGGGGGGGGCGGGGAACGGACACGGTAGGGTTTAAAAAAGGTCAACCGGGGAGAAGACTGTGAGAAGAGAAACCTTCTCACACTCGGCTTGTGGTTATACGGGCGGTGGGGCCAGAGAGGGGCCTGTAGGGGTGCGGGGGGCACGGGCAGAGGGCACACCCCAGGGAGCTGAGAAGGAAGAGTTGCCGGTCATCGGTGTCCCCCTGACAGAGCAGGCGTTTCTGAGGCCGTCGTGGGCCACACAGGAGCGGCCAGGGGTGCCGTGTGGGCAGCCGAGAGGACACAGCGCGTGTGGGCCGTTTGTCAGGACCTCGTCCTCCAGAAGCCGTCCCCTGAGCTGGGCGGTGGGCCTGGAGAGGTCAGAGCAGGGAGGTCTGTGAGGGACAGTGGTTTCCTACAAGGAAGTAGGCAAGGACTCAGGGGCACAGGAGGAGGGGCGGGCCTTGGGGAAGGTGGCAGGGTGAGGTACCCGCCCCCAGTGAGCCCTGACTTTGGGCCCAGTGGATGAGGGTCTCTGGGCACAGTGCCCTGTCCAGTGAGCCCGGACTTTGTGCCCAGCAGGCGAGGGTCCCCGGGCACAGTGCCCCTCCAGTGAGCCCTAACTTTGTGCCCAGTGGGCGAGGGTCCCCAGGCACAGTGCCCTGTCCAGTGAACCCTGACTTTGTGCCCAGTGGGCGAGGGTCCCCGGGCACAGTGCCCTGTCCAGTGAGCCCTAACTTTGTGCCCAGTGGGCGAGGGTCCCCGGGCACAGTGCCCCTCCAGTGAACCCTGACTTTGTGCCCAGTGGGCGAGGGTCCCCGGGCACAGTGCCCTGTCCAGTGAACCCTGACTTTGTGCCCAGTGGGCGAGGGTCCCCGGGCACAGTGCCCTGTCCAGTGAGCCCTAACTTTGTGCCCAGTGGGCGAGGGTCCCCGGGCACAGTGCCCCTCCAGTGAACCCTGACTTTGTGCCCAGTGGGCGAGGGTCCCCGGGCACAGTGCCCTGTCCAGTGAACCCTGACTTTGTGCCCAGTGGGCGAGGGTCCCCGGGCACAGTGCCCTGTCCAGTGAGCCCTAACTTTGTGCCCAGTGGGCGAGGGTCCCCGGGCACAGTGCCCCTCCAGTGAACCCTGACTTTGTGCCCAGTGGGCGAGGGTCCCCGGGCACAGTGCCCTGTCCAGTGAACCCTGACTTTGTGCCCAGTGGGCGAGGGTCCCCGGGCACAGTGCCCTGTCCAGTGAGCCCTAACTTTGTGCCCAGTGGGCGAGGGTCCCCGGGCACAGTGCCCCTCCAGTGAACCCTGACTTTGTGCCCAGTGGGCGAGGGTCCCCGGGCACAGTGCCCTGTCCAGTGAACCCTGACTTTGTGCCCAGTGGGCGAGGGTCCCCGGGCACAGTGCCCTGTCCAGTGAGCCCTAACTTTGTGCCCAGTGGGCGAGGGTCCCCGGGCACAGTGCCCCTCCAGTGAACCCTGACTTTGTGCCCAGTGGGCGAGGGTCCCCGGGCACAGTGCCCTGTCCAGTGAGCCCTAACTTTGTGCCCAGTGGGCGAGGGTCCCCAGGCACAGTGCCCCTCCAGTGAACCCTGACTTTGTGCCCAGTGGGCGAGGGTCCCCGGGCACAGTGCCCTGTCCAGTGAACCCTGACTTTGTGCCCAGTGGGCGAGGGTCCCCGGGCACAGTGCCCTGTCCAGTGAGCCCTAACTTTGTGCCCAGTGGGCGAGGGTCCCCAGGCACAGTGCCCCTCCAGTGAACCCTGACCCTGTGCCCAGTGAGCGAGGGTCCTGGTATGGGGCGTCCACCGGGGCCAACACCGAGCCTCCCGCCATATTCTCTGAAATCAGTGTTCGTAGCCCGGCTTGTGGAGGCCACAGCTGAGGCTTGCAGGGTGAAGGTCACGGCCCATGAGCGAGCAGCGGGGATCCAGCCCCTCGTGTTCTACTCACGCCACCACTGCCTCACTGTCAGTCCCTTGAAGAATGTTCTAGCCAGAGTGGCCTCAGCTACTCAAGAAGGGAACCTGGGAACCTGCCTTCGGGCCTTCCCTGGAGGCCGAGAGTCCAGTGGGAGGAACCGAGACCCCTGCCCCAGGGGAGGGGTCTCAAGTGCAGTGTTTCCTTTAAATCACCAGACACACTTCCCGTAGCCCCTGACGTTGGGCCTGGGCTTGTAACCGCCCAAAGCAAGGTGACTTCTGGTCACGGACTTAGCTCCGTGGCCCTGGACAAGACACTTAGCCCCCAGACCTCTTGGTTCCTTCGTGAACACCTCAGATTCGCCCTGAGCAGAGCAGAAGCGTGGGCTCCTCCCCTCCCTCACTGCAGACCCCTTGCCTCCACTAATGCGTCCTGAGAGCAGAGCCGGCGTTACTGGAACGTTTAAGAGTGTGCGTGGCGTGACGAGGTGCCTGCCACCTGCCGTGGCCGTGGATGCGTCCCTGACCGTCTCCTCCCCCGCAGGCGGGCATGATCATTGACAACGGGGTCAAAACTACGGAGGCCTCTGCCAAGGACAAGCGGCCCTTCCTGTCCATCATCTCTGCCAGGTAGATGACCCGTGGGGACGCACACCCTCCCTGCTGACCTCTTGACCCAGCCCCGTCCTCTCCACTCATTCGTTCGTTCGTCCGCTCGTTCGCTCACTCACTCGTCAGTGTCTGGTGAGCACTTTCTACGTCCTGGACCGTGAGCTAGCTGCTGGCGGTCCGATGCGGAAAGCCCGAGCGGGGCAAAGACTGAATTAGGGTTTATGCTACAGCAGCCGAAGGGAAACAGAAATCTCTAGAGGTTCCCGGATCCCTCAGCAAAGCCAGTACCTGCACGGTCGGTAGGACTGGGTTGGGCCGAGGTCTAAAGGGACGTGCGGGTTGTGCCCACAAAGCAATCCAGAACAATCCAGAGCTCAGCCGAAGGCCAGCGGCTGCTTTCCACGGGTGCCATCGACACCTCGAGGGTATTAGAAACACCAGCGCCCTTTAGAGACCGAGGCGTCGGTCTACGTCGGAAGTGGGTGGCACTAGGGTCCGTGATAACGCCGACGGGTGGCTTTTGCTGGTCCGGACACACTGAGCAGCTGGGCTCCGTGCCCCGTTTTGTAGCCAACGAGCTGGATTCCGGAAGAGGCTTTAGGCCAAGGTTCCCCCAGGTTACCAGGCCGCTGGGCAGCTCACTCTCCTTCCAGGGGCCATACCGCACGCCGGGGTGGGGCCCGGCCAGTTAGGGCTGTGCCTTGACCCCGCCCCCCGGGCGGGGTGGGGTGGGGGCTCCTCGGTGCCCACGGACGAGAGCAGTGGCCTGTCTGTAGCCTGCGTGGGGCTGGGGCCCTGGAGGAAGGACTCCTTGCTTCTGTGTGTGCGGAGAGAAGCTCTCGGCCCAGAGGGGGGTCGGCTGAGGCGTCCCCCCGACACGGCCACCTGTGCCCTCCCCGTGGCGTGCTCCAGGTACAGCCCTCATCAGGATGCCGACCCGCTGAAGCCCCGGGAGCCGGCCATCATCAAACACTTCACCGCCTACAAGAACCAGGACCACGGGGCCTGGCTGCGCGGCGGGGACGTGTGGCTGGACAGCTGCCGGTGAGGACCGGGCACGGGGTCCTGACACGAGGACGGGGTGGGGGGTGCCTCCCCCGCATGGGGGAGGGGAGAGCGGGGCAGGGAGGAAACAGGCACACGGACGTCGGCCTTCTGGTCAGTCCCCGGCCAGGCAGAGGCAGCGACCCGCCCCCACCCCCGAGCCCCCTGAAAACAGCACATGCCGGGTACTGGGGGTCGTACCTGCCACGGGGTGAGGCTCTCTCGGGCCACGGAGCCAGTCGTCGGAAGGAGGGAAGGAAGAGAAGGCCAGCATGTCCCAGGCACCTGCTGCGTGCAGCATCCTCATTTGCCTTCCTTCCTCACTGTGCTTCTCAAAGATGCAAATTATCTCCATTTTTAGAGATGGTCAACTGAGGCTGAGCTCAGTGACTTTCCCGGGAGGTCACACAACTAGGAAACAGTTGGACCGGGGCTTGAAATTTCAACTCCTGGGACGCCAAAGCAGGGCCACAGCACAATTGTGACACCGGGTCCCGCCCTTCCCGGGCCCCCGGGGCCCCGGGGCCGGCACCTGCCTGCCTCCCCGGGAGACGTGGCACCAGCTGTCCGTCTGTTCTTCCCGCTGTGGCTGAAATGGGAGTGGGCGTGGCTAAGGGGAGTGCAACCCGCCCGCACGTACCCCGCCGTCACCCGGGGCCGGCCCCGAGAGTGGCGAGGTCCTTCACGTCCCCCTGATCCAACCTCCCACGAGCCCTGGAGTCAGCAGCGTGGGGGCAATGCTGGAGGCCACTGTCCGCGAGCGGACGTCGAGCGGGAGGCGAGCTTGCCGCGCAGGGTGGGAGAGCCCGCAGCCCCTTCCCCACACGGTATCCACATGTGACGCCAGGGACAGGGAAGCGTCCCGCCCTCGGCCACGTCCCTGGCCTTGGCGCGAGGGCAGGCTCTGACCGTCCGCTCTCGTCCCCAGGTTCGCTGATAACGGCATCGGCCTGACCCTGGCCAGGTAAGAGCAGCTGTCCTCGTGCCGAGCCCTGTGCGGGAAGCCGGCTGCAGACGGCTCATTCCAGACGCCTCCTCCCCACAGCGGCGGGACCTTCCCGTATGATGATGGCTCCAAGCAGGAGATCAAGAACAGCCTGTTCGTCGGCGAGAGTGGCAACGTGGGGACGGAGATGATGGACAACAGGATCTGGGGCCCCGGCGGCCTGGACCACAGCGGGAGGACCCTCCCTATAGGCCAGTAGGTTTGCAGCCGCGGAGGCTTCCTCGTCCTGCGTGCCTTAAGCCGAGTGGCAGCCACAGACGGAATGATGCTCGTGGGAGATCTCCGCCTGTCAACTGTGAACCCCCCTGTCAGTTACCAGTCAGAGGAGTCACTGAAACAAGGGAGGTTGGCCGGCGGTGGGCTGAGGTCTAGAGCGGGAGAGAGAAATCAAGCGTTCAGTGTCGAATGGCAGTCGGCAGGGGGACCTGATGGTCCAGATGCACGGGGTGGTTCTAGGGCTACGGTGTCTGGGGTCCGCGGCCGGGGGTTCCTCTGATAGCACCCTACTCGGAGCATCGCACCCACTTCTGGGGTCGGGGGAGAGAGAGATGGGCCAAAGCACGCTTGGAGGACGATACCCAGGAAGGTGACAGAGCCCAGCGCTGTGCCACACGCAGACTGGGAACTCCGGTCAGGAGTTCAGGGGTCAGACGAGGGGGACCAGCACGGGAGGCGACGTCACACGTGGTCGGGGCTTCCAGACGCTTACAAGACGGAACTCATTCCCCATGGGCCCCACGGTTAGAAGGAGTTTAGTGCGGGAAGAACTGTCTGACGGCCAGGCCTGTTCATCAGCAGAACCGTAGGGCTGTCCTGAGGGGTCCCGGGCTCTCTGTTGCAGAAGGTGTTTCAGGCAAAGCGGGGGGAGGCTGGCCAGGCGGCTGGAGGAGGGGGGACTGGGAGAGCTGACCAGCTCACAGAGCAGAGGGGCTCGGTCAGTTCCCGAGGGAGCCTCAGCTGGGTCGGTGTGAGGACGTCTGTCCCCCGTCTGAGACGTCTGTCCCCCGTCTGATGGTGATTCTGCTCAGACGTGAACCCAAACCCGACGGCCAGGCTCTGAGCCAGGCAGACGCACAGGGGTCTGCTCCCCGAGGGCCGAGAGCCCTCCTGCCCCCAGAGCTTCCCCCCAGCCTTTCTCCGGGGAAATATAATCCCTGCCTCTGTGGGCAGGACACGGGCCCGGAGCTCCCAACCCCAGTGGACGTGCGCCTTTGCAAAGATTCTGCGGACAGAACCACGGCCTCCTTTGGCGCAAGTGGTCTGGGAGCCCTGGTCTCTGGTCGCAGCGATAGACCAGCCCCTTTGGATGGTGTTTATGAGTAACTCTGGATCTGCGTACTTGGGCCTTTTTTTGCTGAGAGTTACCAGGCCTCCGGGGCCGGAATGTTCTGATGACTTTCAGGGCTGAGTTTGTTTATGGAGGCCCGACAGTTCTGCTGAACCAGGCAAGTCCCTCACGCGGCATTTGTGAGCAGGGACCGTGTCCTCCTGGTCACAAGGGATTCGTCCGCAATGGTCCTGGGTTGGGCTTAGATGAAAAGTAAGCATACGCTTTGCATACACAGCCAGTAAGAGTGGCTGGTTCCCAAGATAGCTTAACTTGAACAGTGCCCAGAGGCACCCCCTGAGAACCAGGATTCAAGGCGCCAACGCGAATCGACTGCTTTTAAAGATGCGGAAACGCGGGAAGTCCTTGGTGTCGACTGAAGGCACACACCAAGGCTGGTGTGATCCGGGCTTTCGCGGGGGACCTGCATGTGGGGAGGGGAGCCCCAGTTAGAGGACGGGGGGCTGCGGTGTATCCTCCCAGGGACAGACCCTTCTCTATGCTTCTTTCCCTCTTTCTGCCCTCCCTCCTTCATGCCAGCTGTGGAAGGAGGGGACCTGGCCCAGAAGCACAGATACCAGCAGAACCATGCACATTGGGCTTCCAGAACAAACCGGCCTAGATTCAGGGTCACCGAGAAGCCCAGCTGGCCCTTGCCAGGCCCCGTGCAGGAGTCCGAGGGCAGAGGAGAGGAGTCTCTGAGTCCCCGCCCTCTGCTGAGCCAAGTTGCCCGTTCTCCGGTCCTTTCTACCTCCGCCTCCCATCCTCTCCCTGACTCCTGGAGATCGGAGCCTTCTTGGGGTCCTTTGACAGCCCACAGTCTTGCCTTCCCAGTGGGGCCTGCCGCTCCTGTAGGGTTACATGCTCTGAAAGGTCACACGCGTTATCTCGCTACAGCATCATCCCCTTCCGTTCGGTCTTCCCCCTCGCCTGTTTTCCAGACCCAACGGATTCACAATTGAAAGGCTTACTCAGAGGAAACCCATTTGGGTCTTAATCTGATTAAATGGTTATGGCAACTGAGACTAAATAATGACTAATGGCTCTAGTCTCCCAAGGGACACAATACTGGCATTCTACAGAGTATTTATGGTATTTACCCAATGACTCTTAACAGGATGGAAAAACTGGGGCAAGTGTTTGAATAGAGGACGATTCCCCAACCCCCAAGCCAGCAACTAAACACATTTCCATCCATCCATCCATTCCTCCATCTATCCTTCCATCCATCCACCCACCCACCCTTCCTTCCTTCCTACCATCCACCCACCCACCCATCCATTCTTCCTTCCTTCCTTCCATCCATCCACCCATCCATCCTTCCTTCTCTTTCATCTATCCATCCACCCACCCACCCTTCCTTCCTTCCTACCATCCACCCACCCACCCATTCTTCCTTCTTTCCTTCCTTTTCTTTCCTTCCTTCCATCCATCCATCCACCCATCCATCCTTCCTTCTCTTTCCTTTCATCTATCCATCCATCCACCCACCCTTCCTTCCTTCCGTCCATCCATCCACCCACCCATCCATTCTTCCTTCTTTCCTTCCTTTCATCCATCTACCCATCCATCCAACCTTCCTTCCTTCCATCCATCCAACCTTCCTTCCATCCATCCATCCATCAAGTCATCTAGCATTTATTGACATTTACCGTGTCTATAAATACTTTCTCATGAACTGATGAATGAATCAATAATGCCCTGCAGCGAGGAGTGGCAGGAGGTGGGGATCAGGACGGTTTACCCAGGAAGTCTCTGTTTCCATCGCCTTGAAGGGTGCAAACAACTCGGTGGCGTAACGTGGCCAACAGGCTGACCTCTCACTTCCTTAACTCTGTAGGAATTTTCCGATCCGAGGAATTCAGTTCTATGACGGCCCCATCAACATCCAGAACTGCACCTTCCGCAAGTTTGTGGCCCTGGAGGGCCGGCACACCAGTGCCCTGGCCTTCCGGCTGAACAACGCCTGGCAGAGCTGCCCCCATAACAATGTGACCAACATTGCCTTTGAGGATGTCCCGGTGAGTGAGGTGCTGGGGCAGGCTCTGGGCAAATCCAGACTTCGGGCGGTGATTCACAAGTCCCCCGGGGCTGGAGTTTGAGCCGTTGCCACCACCGCAGGGAGCGAACGACTTCCTCCAAGCAGGCTGGGCCGCGCCCCAGCCCGTCTGCATCCAAGCTGGAAAAGTACAAGTGTAGGTTGCCCTACAGGTCGGGTCTGGCTGCGTCCCACTTGCCCTCACCCTGCCCCGAACCCCCCCAGAGACTCAGCACAGCCTCCCTCCAGACGCAAGGTCCTGGGGCTGTTTCTCCACAGGCCTCGGTTTTGAACATGGAGCCTTCTGACAGGGCCACCTGGGTTGGTCAGTTAATCTCCAATCCCAGGGTGTCCAAGGTGCTCATGTCTCTCTGAGAGGGCACCACAAATGGGGTCTTCCTGCGCACAGACAGGTGCCAATGAAGAGCTGGGGGTGAGGAGGGCGGGACGGAGGGTGGCACTTTGAGGCTGGGAGGGACCTGGGCTGCTTTGTCTGGGCTCTGGATCCCCCAGAACTTTCTTCCTTCTCCTCCCCTCTGGTCTTGCCCTTTGCCCGTCTGCCTCGCGCCGGCGGGCTGAAGGGAAAGGCGTGAGAACTTGTGACTTCATTTCTTTACTCGGGCCACCGAGGCCTGGGGGAGGTCAGTCACAGAGCCCGCCACGGGCTCGTGTCGACAGACTGTCCTCCTCAAACAGGTGCACACACCCCCCTCTTAGACACACAGCACACGGTCCCCTCTCACACGTCGCCCCACGTGTGTGTGCTTTCTCATGCACACGCCTCTCTCCCCCTCTCACACTCGTGCACGCGCGCGCACACACACACTCCTGTGCCCCCTCCTCTCTGCAGGCTTTGAGCCCGCGCCTCAGAGCACTCTCCAGGGTCACCCACAGCAGCCAGGCCTCGTGTGAGCAGAGGCCAAACGAATGCGTTGGGTCTGGAGTGGAGGCCGGTGAGCGGGCTGCAGTCTCCCTTCGCCTCCGGCCCAGCCTCGCTTCCCGGCGCTCTGTTTAGATTACTTCCAGAGTGTTCTTCGGAGAGCCGGGGCCCTGGTTCAACCAGCTGGACATGGATGGGGATAAGACGTCCGTGTTCCATGATGTCGACGGCTCTGTGTCCGAGTACCCGGGGTCCTACCTCACCAAGGACGACAACTGGCTGGTCCGGCACCCGGACTGCATCAACGTCCCCGACTGGAGAGGGGCCATCTGCAGCGGGCGCTACGCACAGGTGGGGAAGCAAGGGCACCCCTGGTGTCACCAGCCCCTCAGCAGGAGCGAGCGCCTGCCGTATGCCCGGCTCCATGCCGATCAGAGAGAGAGAGTCAGGTTTCCTCCTCCTCTTTTCCTTTTTCTTTCTCCTCCCCACCTGGTAGCATTTTCAAAAAATCAAAGTGAAAACCACGTTGCAGCCAGAAAGCAGAATGCCTAGGAGGAGGGCACTGGGAGGTCGCTCGGATTCAAGTCAGGCCCCAGTGCCTGGAGTCAGTGCAAAGACGCGGACACATGTGGAACCAGACCCGTGGGTGACTGTTGGAGCCTCAGTGTCCTCATCCGTGAAATCAGGATAATAGTCGAACCTCCTTCTGAGATTGCGGGCCTAAGGTTCATATGACGGATGCAAAGTGCGTCGCCGGCCCCACCCGCCGGAAACGTAACGCAAACCAGCCCCGTGGTCCTAAATTTTCCAGAGGCCCTGTGAAAAAGGAAAAAGAAACAGGGGAAATTAATCGTAATGATATATTTTAACTTAGCGTACTCAAAATCCTATCATCTCAACACGCAATCGATTTATAAAAATCGTTAGAGGAGGAAAAATTACATCCAGGAAAAGTACCTAAGTCTTTGAAATCCACGACACGGTTTCCACTTCGAGCCCGCTCAGTTTGGATGCAGATTTTCGACGAAGTGAAAGCTAGTCCTACCTCCCCAAAAGGATAAAGTCACGTGCAGTGGGAAAATCTCTTACACTGCTTTGGGTTTGGGGTTTAAATGAATCAAAATTTAAAACCCAGGTGGGTCCTCAGCCACACCGGTCACGTTTCCGGGGCTTGGGGGCCACATGTGGCCAATGGCCATCGTGGGGAACACCACCTGGGACACGACAGAGCCGAAAATACCAGCTAGCTATTACGATGCTGGCATTAGCTATTATTTGGCTGATGGTGAATAGACGAGCAAGAGGGAAGATAGCCAGGAAAACGGCAGCATTAAAGTAGGAGGGGAGTCCCGGGGCCGGCAGGGGACGTGTATGAAGAAGCTGTCCTCAAGACCACCATACAGGCAGACACTGTGGACGTCAGGACTGGAGGGTGGGTGAGAAAGGAGCCGGAAGGTGGCCTGGGGTCCGGGAGAGGCGGGAGAGAGAGCTGGTGCCAGAGAGGGGAAGGGGCCACAGGGCCAGGTGGGCACAGGGAGGCGAGGGTGCTGGCGAAACCAGGCCTGGATCTTCCCCCGCACCCTGTCTCTCCCACACGGGGCTTGTCTTCTGTGCAAAAGCTTTGTCAGCACCTGCCCGGTTCTCCTGACCGGCTACTGCTTCATTATTACTCATAATCTCCCCCCTTCCCTTTACAGCTTTCGCCGTGCTGTAACATACCCTTAAAGCTTTGGTTCTCGGGACAGCCCCGTGCCACGGGCAGCCAAAGCTCCTCTTTCCGTCCCGTAGGCAGTACTGGGGAGACCACCCCTCCCTCCCACGTGCCCAGTTTTGTGCTACTGTGCTGGCCACGGCCATGGTGGTGTCACCTGCACAGGGGCCGTGCCACAGGGCAGGACGCCAAGATTTCCACCGAGGCGGGCCCAAAACAACGCAGCTCTTGGGTCCCTGGGACCCGAGAGCTCATAGTCTTGCTTTCAGGGACTTCTCTGAAGCAAGACGGCACTCCTTCGTGCAGGGCGTAGTGACACGGGGCCTGGCCACGGGGGCCAGACCTCGGGAGGCAGACAGAGAAGGAGCATGCCCAAAGCTGCCTCCCAGACGCAGGCAGGACAGCAGCGGGGGCGAGGGGGCTGCGCGCACAAGATTAGCCAGTTCGCTCTCCTCCCCCCTGCACGTCCCCTCCCTTCCCTTCCCCGGAGTCTGCCATCTGACTGTTAAGGAGACTCCTCCCGTGTTTCCACCGCTGTGTCCCAGACGGAGCCCTCTGTTGAGAAGGTGTCCGCGGGATCGCGCAGAACGGCGATGGCCGCACCCCCAGCCGTCCATTCACGCATCCTTAAAAGGGCTCCTCGAGAACGTTCCTTTGAAAGCGGGGCCCGTTGTCAGATGTTAACCAGACGCTCTGGAATAATCCCTTGTAACTGTCCTGTCGTGTTTCCTTTTCGGGTCCTAAAAGATGTACATTCAGGCCTACAAGACCAGCAACCTACGGATGAAGATCATCAAGAACGACTTCCCCAGCCGCCCCCTCCACCTGGAGGGGGCCCTGGCCCGGAGCACCCATTACCAGCAGTACCAGCCGGTGGTCGCCCTGCAGAAGGGCTACACCGTGCACTGGGACCAGCCGGCGCCCGCCGAGCTGGCCATCTGGCTCATCAACTTCAACAAGTAAGTGGGCTCAGCCGCTCCGACGGAGCCCCAGGCAGCGGTGACGCCTCGGGACCGCAGGCCGGCCCACGTCACCCCTGCAGAGGGGCCGAGGGCACCCAGTAGTCCAGAATCTGAGCCCCGGGGCGGAGCCCCCCTGCCCCGGGCGCGGCCGGGCTCGGGCAGAAAGCCTGGCTCCGCGGGCCTCCCTACGCCCCACGTGGGAGCGGGGGCCAGCGTCCCCTCGAGGTGCAGCACGACAGCATTCCAGCCCGGATCTGGCCTCCGGCGTCGATGTTCGGGCGCTGTCTGTGCCTGTCACTTGTCACGTGCTCCTGGGACACGGACGCCAAGCAGATGTAGAAAATGACACCGAAAGAGATGAAATGAGCCCTGAGACCGGGCTGGACCAGGAGGGGCTGAGCTGCAGGGCAGCACCCCGGCCTAGGCCCGGGCGGCGCCCAGGGAGCCCCTCGCCCCGCCAGCCACGCTCCCCGCCCCCAACACTTGGCAGCCGGATGGTTACGCCCCGCCCCCCCCCCCCAGCAGAAACGGAGGTGCCGTCTGGGGGAGAATTCTCTGGTCTCTCTCCAGGCGGGCCCCAGACTCTCTGTGGCCCGGATGCCCTTGCTTGTGGCCTGACCCCTCCCCCCGCCTCTAGGGGCGACTGGATCCGAGTGGGGTTCTGCTACCCCCGCGGCACGTCCTTCTCCATTCTGTCCGACGTCCACAACCGCCTGCTGAAGCAGACATCCAAGACGGGCACCTTCGTGCGGACCCTCCAGATGGACAAGGTGGAACAGAGCTTTACGGGCAGAGGCCACTACTACTGGGACGAGGACTCAGGGTGAGGACCCCCGCCGTGGCCGCGGGAGGGCGGCTCGGCCCCGGGCCGCGTCCCTGGCCCTCCCAGCAGGCCAACCCCCACCGGGTTACCTGCCGTTGACGGAGAACGCTTTCCCAGGGGCTTCGACTCAGGGGCCGAACTCAGGTTCCATCCGCCAGTGACATTTTCCAAGCTGCTAAGCTGGGGGTAAACATTCCGTACACGGGGATGGGAGGAAATAGGCCCATTTCAGGCAAAAGGCAAAAGCAGCTTTTCCTTAAACGGAGGAGACACAGTCCGTTCCCTCGGATCCTCCCGAGCCAGGGGGAGCAGATGACATCATCCCTCGTCCAGAAGGGGACAAAGAAGGGACAGAGGAAATAGCGGGGTCCTGCCCCGAGGCCACGGCACAACCTTGGCACGGCTCGTTTCGAACCCGGGTCCACCTGTCCCCAGAGCCGTCACTCACCCTTTGCTGGACGGCACTAGGCGCTGCTCAGTGGAGGGATGACAGGGATGGAGTGTCTGTGGAGAATAGGGAGCTGTCCGGTCCCCTCCCTGAAAAAGAGAGTAAGTCCAACGCCTCTGGAATGCCAACAATGTCCGAGCGGTGAGGCCGCTTACAGCCATCCCCCTAGGGAGTGGCCGTAAAGGATCCCTTGATGGCCGTGTTCCCTCTCTTGATTGCAATCAGCGATAAGGAAATACCTGGCAGGGGCACTCTCTCTCTCTCTCAGACATGGTCTTATCAATTTGATGAGAGAAAAATTAGAATTTGAAAATCAGAGGCATTAGTAAAATGCTAGGTTTGGGGGGGAAATAAATAGCACCCGGTTTTCACATAAATTCTAAACCACTCGTGGGCCAGACAAGGCCACAGGTGAAGAGGGAACAGAGACTTAGGCTGATGGAACCGTTGGAGGACAGCGCCAACCGACAAAGTCCCCAGGCGTGCCTGCCGGCCCCAGGAGGCACCGCGTAATCACGGACGCCCCCCAGCGTGCCCCCCTTGAGTACCCCCAAGACTCAGGGTACGGAGGGGCGGACCGGGGAGCCCAGCCTCTGCAGGCCGACCTCCACACCCACCGTCAGTGCCTGGTGGTGATTAGGCTGTGCTTTAATTCGGTGACACCCTTGGGGGCTGTGAGCCGGGTTACAGGACCCAAAGCACTGGGCTTTCCCGATACCTGGGGCCCGTCTGAAGTCTCGATCGGCCCCTCTGCGCGTCCAGGTGCTTCCCTGGCACGACCGGCTGTGCGACGGTGGGTGGAGGTCATGGCATCATGGCGCGAACCCAGCTCGCCGGGCCGTCCGGGCGCAGGCGGCTCCCAGAGAGGGGTCGGCACGGGAACAGCCTTTCGAATGCTGCAGGCATGGGAGTCAGCCTGGAAGGTCGTTTCTCAGCAGGAGGAACGGTGACAAGTCCTAAGTTAGTGCCTCGGTTTCCTCATCGGCCGACCCCCTGCACCACCCCCGCGGCGTCTAGTCCTGTCCAACAATCGGGGAAAAGATGCAGTTTCGAGAAAAGTATAGTGAGGAAGGCTCGCCTCACCAGGCACAGTGACGGGGTGGCCCGGCTCTGTGACCGTCCTCCCGTGTGGTCCCGAGTCAGTCAGCCGCTCGGAGTCCGAGAAAGCGGGGCGGTGACGGCACCTACTGGACGGGACCGTCTGAGGGTTAAGCGAGATGGCGTGTCCACTCCCGGCCTGCGTGGAGCACGTGCCCAGAAAACGGTCCCCGTTGGCGTTGCGAGCTTTGACGCCCGGGTGCTCGTTTCTCTCTCGGACCACACGTGACCCCGTGGCAGACACAGCCTGGTGGCCATCTTGTAAGGCCCGTGGGTCTCACCGCGGGGGCCAGCGTGGGGCTTGGGAGGTGACGTGAAGACAGAGGGGGAGGAGGGTGGCGAACGCATGAGCGAGCCCGGCCGCGGTCCCCGCACGCAGGCTGTTGTTCCTGAAGCTGAGAGCCCAGAACGAGAGGGAGAGGTTCGCCTTCTGCTCCGTGAAAGGCTGCGAGCGAATCAGGATCAAGGCCCTGATCCCCAAGAACGCGGGCGTCAGCGACTGCACGGCCACCGCCTACCCCAGGTTCGCCGAGAGAGCGGTGGTGGACGTGCCGATGCCCAGGAAGCTCCGTGGCGCCCAGCTGGTGAGCGGCCGTCACGTTAGGGCCCCTTCCGGACACCCGCTCGGCCCCCCCGTCCGGTCCCGGGGTGGCCGGGGGTGCGGGGAGGCGAGGGGGGCGGCTGCCCCCGTCAGGCCGTGCCCATGCCGCCCCCAACCCAGCCAGGGCAGCCGGTCTTACTTGCTTTCCAGAAGACAAAGGACCGCTTCCTGGAGGTGAAGATGCAGAGTTCCAGGGAGCGTTTCTTCCACCTCCTGAGCGACGTGGCTTACATTGAGGTGAGTGGTTCCGGCCCCTGCAGGGGCGCTGCTTGGACGCAGGGGGAGGCGGTGTTATGTCCCGGGGCTGTTGTCACCGACGACCACAAGCCAGGGTTGCCCGCCACAAAAGAAACTTGTTCTCTGGCCATCCTGGAGGACGGAAGCCTCAAAGCGGGGGCTCGGCAGGGCCGGGTCCCCCCGGAGGCTCTGAGACCGTCTGCCCGAGGCCTCTGCTGACGTCCCCCGGGTTGTGGACGTGCCCCCCCACCCGCCCCCGCATCGGCCTCTGTCCTCGCACGGCCTTCACCCTGGGTGTCTGGGCCCCACACCGCCCCTTCCTTCCTCCTACGAGGACACCCATCGCCGGATTTAGGACGGGCCCTAAATCCAGGATGACCTCATCTCAAGATCCTTAACTTAATCACATCCGCGCAGACCTTGCAGCCAAGTAAGGTCCCTTTCCCAGCGCCCACCCACACAGAGGGCCCCGGAGAGCCGCTCGGAGAGGGTTTTGTGCCCTGAGCGGCTGCACGGACCGCCCGGCTTCAGGGTCCACGTGGGCGCCCCGAGCCCGCTCCCAGCTGTGCTGCTTTGGGCCTGCAGGTGGACGGGACGAGGTACCCCAGCTCCGAGGACGGCATCCAGATGGTGGCGATCGACGGCAGCCGCGGGCACGTGGTGAGCCACACGAGCTTCGGCAGCACCATGCTTCAGGGCGTCCCGTGGCAGCTGTTCAGTCACGTGGCGGCCATCCCCGACAAGTGAGTCTGCGCGCGTCCCCCCCCCCCCCCACCCCATCGCGTCCGGTCTGGGGGCGCCGAGGGCGCGTTCGAGGTCTGCCCGCGCCTCTGACGACCTAACGGGCGCGGGGCGGCGAATGTAGGTCAGGCCGAGGCGGCCGGGCTGCCCGCTTACAAGTGGGAAGCCTGGCCCTGGCCTCGTTCCCCGGCCACGACACGCTTTCCCAGCATGACCTCACCCCGCCCACGCTTTCGATGCGATCCAAGTGCCGGTGGCTCTTAAATTCTCTGGCCCACACCTCTCCCGGCACCGCCACGTCTGACGGGCTACAAGTCTCCCGTGGAACCCAACCTCGCCCTTGGCCGTCGCCTCCCAGCCCGGCCCCTCCTCCCGTTCACCGTGTTTCGGTTCGTGGGCCTGAACCTTGCAGACGGCTGGACCACGGTCTGGGCTTCCTGCGTGACTCCCCTGTTCCTTCCTCCTCTGTGACCGGGTCCCGCACCCCCACCTGCCCGCTCACCCTCCGGCCCGGCCCGCCTGTGGCTGCGAAGCAGGCCCTCCGGCTCAACCTCCTGACGGGCCAGGCCTCTGCCGCCCCAGCCTGACCTGGCCTCCCTGCCAGCTGCTGGCTTGAATTCCCCCCAGCACCTCCTGTGCCCTTTCCTAGAAATCCCTGGCAACTCCCGGCACCTTCCCAATCTAACGCGCACCTCTTTGGTGAGGTCTCTTCCAACGCAACCACAAAGTTCTGCCTCTACTAACACACGAGTCTCAGCAGCCCCGGGGACGCGGCCGCTCCCGGGCGAGGGCCCGCGCTTCCTCGCGTCGGGGCCACGTCTAACTCGGTTTTGCGTTTCTCGCTAAACGGGGGGTACAACTCGCTCTCAGGGGCCACGACCTGGCACGGTGGGAAGTCCGGGTGGCTTGTCGGAGCGGCCTCTGCCCTGCCACCATACCCCGTGCTGACGAGTGTAGGCATTCACAGGCCGTGACAGTCCCATACGGGGCAGACAGGGACACCTCTGAGCGTGCAGGCTTCTGGCCCCATCAGGATGCTGTGACGCACGAGGAGCCCCGTCTGCGTCCCGCTCCTGGGAGCTAACCCAGAGCCCAGTCTAGAGGGCACGACCTTTGTCTGGGTTCTCCCGAGCAGCGAGGCCTAGCTGTGCCAAAGGGACGTGAGCTTTTCCTCTGAACTGGAACGATGACGAAATGGCCTCCTGGGAACGGCGCCCGAGCCCGGTGCCGAGAACAAGTGTGCGATGCTCCCTCTCTCTGCTGGCTTCACCTTGCCGTCCCCTGGGGCCTCGTCCCCAGGCAGCCCCAGCTCCCCTCCCTGTAACCTAGGGCTGACGAGCCCGGTGCATCTGAAGGGTGTTCCTTCTGCTCCCGAAGGGACACAAACGGGGGTGACTGCGGCTTCCAGAACCCTGTCTGGTTTTCCCGCGTCTGGACTGTGGTCTGTGGTTATGGGATTCCTGTGAGATGTGAGCCGGGAGCCCGTTGGGCTGCTATTCCTGGGGGGGAGGTGCTCACCTCGCCTGTCTGTCCCGGCCCCGCGGAGTCTGCCACCGTGAGGCTGTGTTCCCAACATGTGGGCCTGAACACGACCAAGGCCGGGAGCAGAGAGTCTCGCCGGGCCCCCAAGCTGGGCTTCTGCAAGTCGGGGCCCGTCCGGCTGGGCACACGCCTCGCTCCAGGCCCCTGCCCCCCGCCTCCGAGCACGACTCCCCTTGGGCCTAGTAAACTCGCCCCAATCTCCCATGTGCAAACCGAGCAGAAAGTGACGTGAACGTGGAGGTTAACGCTCCCCAAGCACGCGGTGACCCCAGCTTCTGGCTTGCTCTCCCGCCATGTTTCTATCTGGTCCCAACCCAATGGGCTGAGGGCATTCGCGTTAATAAACGCAAGCCGAAGTCCCTCCTCTGTGCACCTACCCCGTCCTCTCCGGGGACAGACACACGTGCAGGCAGCGAGCGAGCTGAGAGCAGGTGTGGGGAGGTCCCCGGGTGCCGACTGCGGCCAGATGTGTGGGAGGGAGGCCGGGATGTGGGTCAAGCATGGAAAGAGCTGGTCCGCTCGGCACGAGGGACGGGTGGCCTTTCCCCAAACCCGCAGCCGGGCCTCTGGGCGCCGCTGACTGCCCCCACCTTACCTGCTCTCCCCTCCTGGCCTCTGGGCGCCGCTGACTGCCCCCACCTTACCTGCTCTCCCCTCCTGGCCTCTGGGCTGACTGCCCCCACCTTACCTGCTCTCCCCTCCTGGCCTCTGGGCGCCGCTGACTGCCCCCACCTTACCTGCTCTCCCCTCCTGGCCTCTGGGCTGACTGCCCCCACCTTACCTGCTCTCCCCTCCTGGCCTCTGACACCTCCTCTCGTGCAGCTCCATTGTGCTCGTGGTGTCGAAGGGACGATACACTTCCAGGGGCCTGTGGACCCGAGTGTTAGAAAAGCTCGGCGCAGATAAGAACCTCAGGTTGAAAGGTAAGCGCTCCATACCAGGGGTCTACACGGAAGTCCAGATGCCTGGTGTGCGGGCTGCTGCTACCTCTTGCCGAGACCACAGTGCTCCCCACCAGACCCCAGGGTCCTCGACACTAGGTGGCCTTCCGGAATGTGCAGGCCGGATGCCGCCCGTTCACCATCCCTACACGCCAGCAGCCTCCTCCCAACGTGTGACCAGACACGGGAAGCCACTTCCTGAGTTGTTCACCCGTCCGCTCAGCACGGGCCCCCTCCCCTTGTTAAACCAAAGCATCAGCAGGAAAGTGGCTTGATCTGCCCCCGTCCCGGCTCCCGCTACAGGGACAGGCGGGGCTCTGCCTTGTCCTCCATGTTCTGGTGGGCTGGACGCTCGTACGCCCAGGTAGGGAGGGACGGAGAAACGAAAGCCCGAGGCATCGCTGCGGCTTGTCCGAGGTCCCTCGGTGCTTTTGCGGTGAAGCCCAGCGCAGACCCCACAGGGAAGCCCGCCCAGCAAGACCCTCGTCACCGTCACCGCGGAGCCCAGGGGAGGCTGGGAGGGAGGCGGAACAAGCCCGCAGACGCTAACGTCCGCTGGGGTCCACGCGTGGTGCTCGGCCGTGCACCTGCTGAGCTCGCTGCGATTGCCGCGCGTTCACGGGTCACGGTGCCGTTGCTTCCGTCTGGGGTGGAACCAGACGCTTAAGTAACTTGCCCAAGATTAGAATTTGGATCCGAACGCTTCTAACCCGGAGCTCAGCTGCCACGCCATCCTGTGAGGAGCATCAAAGCTCGTGGCCCGTCATGTGGGACGTCAATTCCTGGCAGCTCCCACGGGAAAGCCCGGAGGCCCTGAAGGCCCTTCCCTCGAGCCAAAAGAGAGCCCCAAGAACAGAGAAGTATCTTCTCGGGCTCAATCCTGGACTCATCTTGGGGCCTCTGCCTTTTTAACTAAGACCCTCTTGCCAAAAGCTGACGTAGGTGAGGTGATCTAAGTGGCGTCTTCCCAGAGGTGGCACGTGTGTGCCGCCCGCCAGGCCGGGCCGATCCCGAGTGTGGACAGAGAGCCCCACGCCCCTCCCTCGGTTAAGCTCCGAATGCAACGCAGGGCTCGCTGCGTGGGGCCGGGGGCCTATTCGTCTAGTCTGGCTGCACCACTTACTCTGAACCCTCGGACGGAGTCCTTCCAAAGCCACGGCATGTTGGAGCTGGGAGAGGTCCTGTAGCTGAGCATCATCCCTCATGTGACTGGCTGGCTGACAGGGGACGCTGGGCTTCAGAGAGGCGCAGGGACTCGCTGGCTGACGGGGGACGCTGGGCTTCAGAGAGGCGCAGGGACTCGCTGGCTGACGGGGGACGCTGGGCTTCAGAGAGGCGCAGGGACTCGCTGGCTGACGGGGGACGCTGGGCTTCAGAGAGGCGCAGGGACTCGCTGGCTGACGGGGGACGCTGGGCTTCAGAGAGGCGCAGGGACTCGCTGGCTGACGGGGGACGCTGGGCTTCAGAGAGGCGCAGGGACTCGCTGGTGATCAGAGGCTCAGCCCGAAGGCGGCCGGGGCCCCGGGGGGGCCTCCTGTGCAAAGCGGGGCCACCACCCCGCACGGCCGACCGGAGGCTCGGGTGAGACCCTGTGTGCCCCTCGCAAATGACGTCATCGGGCGCAAAGCTGCTCCCGGGGGGGCAGAGCCCGGGGCGGCTGGGAGAGGGCGCCTGGAAATGCCTGCAGGGAAGGGCGATGGGAGCCCTGGCGGGAGCCACTCTCTTGGGATTTCTGTTCATGTGACTCACCCCTGCTTTCCAGAGAAAATGGCGTTCGTTGGCTTCAAAGGGAGCTTCCGGCCCACCTGGGTGACTCTGGACACTGAGGACCACGGTGCCAAAATCTTCCAAGTGGTGCCCATCCCCGTGGTGAGGAAGAAGAAACTGTGAGGACGCCAGCCACCTCGTGTCACTCCACAGTGGACTCGGACGGTGGACTCTTGGCCGCGGGCCAGGCGGGACGGCTGGCTCCCCCTGGGAAGGGCCGGGGGCAGCCCCGACGGGCGGGGGGCAGGGTGTCAGAGACCCCGGCGCGGCCACCCGCCCCCACTGCAGCGTCTCCCGAAGGCCCCCGGGGGGGCAGCCGACCGTGCTGGAAACCTTCGTTCCTGCAGCCTCTTGGGTGCTTCTCTCCTACCTGTGCCTCTTCAGTGGGGGGGGCGCGGGGGCCACGCAAGGAGACCCGAGCTGCACTGGCGGCAGGAGCCCCGACCCAGCCGTTCACAGACCCCGCGCTCTCCGGCGCGCACAGCAGGCTGGTCGATTCGGGGGACAGGGAGCCGTGAGCAGACACCAACCTTCAAGGGGTCGGGAGCCGGTGTGTAGATGGAGCCGGCCAGGACGGGACCAGCTCCCCTCGGGGGACGGGCGAGCCCTGCCTCTGGAGGGTTCACCCGACCGTTCAGGAGGCCTCGGGTCCTGGAATGGGGGGGGGGGGGGGGGGGGGACGAGGTGACTTTTAGAGGCCCTCTGCGTTCTGAGACCACACTGCAGGGGGAAGCCAGCGGCAGACACGAGGGTGCCGTGTGGCTGGGCGCCCTGGGCCGCGAGGGCAGAGCTGCGGGAGGTCCGGCCTGGGGTCCGGGCTCCTAGGCTGCAGGATGGGCGGGGTCAGAAGAAGACCGGGCCAGGATCCCACGTGCTCGGGTGGGTCAGGACGCGGCCTGCAGGAGGAGGAAGGGGGTGGGTACCTTGCAGGGCAGGCTCGGGCACCCCCCCCCCCCCCCCCCGCCCGCCAGTAGCTCGGAGGTGCTCCCACCTGCTGAAGCTGCTGACCGCTGGGTCACCCTGTGCCTGCAGCTTGCTGGCCCACCCAGCGAGGCCGCATGTGCCGGGGCGGGGGGGGCCGGGCCGAGGTGCCCAGAGCACTGAGCACCTCCTGGCCCCAGGGCGGGCTGGACCAAGTCAAGGGAAGTGAGCTCCTACCTGGGGCCTCATTTGTTCTTTATCCCGAGACCTGGGAGCGTGCTCTCACCTCAGGAGCCCGAGGTTTCAGAGTCGGAGAGGACCTTAGGGTACGTCCAGTCCAAGACCCTCCTTTCACGGAGGGGGCGTGTGAGACCCCGAGATGGGGAAGAACCACGCGGCCAGGCCGGGGCCGGGCCGAGAGGCCCCCGCCCAGCACCTGCCGCCACACCACGTTGCCTCAACAACCGGCCCCTGGCGCTCCCGCCGGAGCTCCCCAAACGGGGACGAGTCCCCTGAAAAAGGCATAAGAATAGAGAGAATTGGCCGATGGCTGTTTCCCTCCAGGCCCGCTGCCCGCCCCGCAGGTTGGGGTGGCCCTGCGGCCCCCGCTTGTCCTGGTGGCCACGGCCGTCCCGCTGGTGCTACCCGAGTGCAGGTGCACAGGTACGGCCCAGGGCACAGTAGCGGGCTTGCGTCAACGCTTTGGGTGAGCCGGCTCGGCTGCCGGGGTCGGGGGCTCACAGCTACCACTGACCCCTGAGCTGTCTGCCTCGCCCACCCTCTGCCCTGCAGGGAGCTCAGAGAGCTCCTGAGGGAGGGGACCCCTTCTGGGGTTCACACTCTCCCGGGGGGCCCCAGGGTCACGCCGAGCTGCATGTCCCCCTTTCCTGTGCCAACCACACACTCTTGGCACCTCTTCCTTCGAAGACGGCCTTCTCTGCCCCCTCTGCAGCCGCGGCCCTCGGGTGGGGTCCCCTCCCCAGGCTGAGCCGACTGCCAGAGCGGTTTCCCGGAGCACGGTCCGTCCAGCTGCTGGGAGGCGAAGGTGGGACACGGCAGGGGCCATGCCCCCGGGAGAAACCTCTTCCACGCAGATTCCCGGCGATGGGTGGGGAGGGGAGTCGTGACCTCATGTCCCCGTCTGCAGTTCTGTTGAGTTTTTCAAACTCTGTCGACGCGAGGGTCTCACACTGTGAACCAGCTAGGGTGGGGTCGCTTCCGGTGGCCGGGAGTGTGGACAGTCTTTGGTTCGGTTGGTTTCAGAGAGTGTATCTGTTTGAAAATGCTCAGAGTTATACACACGCCCAGCAGCTCAGGGTCCGTGCGCGCACTCTCCCTCCGACGCCGGCCAGCAAGAGCCAGGGGCCCGGCGTGCTCTTGGTGGCACACGTTTTCTCACCGCCTGGAAAATCGCTCCCACGGTTCTGTCCGTCGGCGTCCAAATGAGTTAGGCCCTCTGGGGCGAGCCACACTCCCCTGAAATGCTGGGCTCTTTCCTGTTGCCGAAACGGCTGGTCCTTTTTCGGGAATTAGATGTTTTGTTCGTAAACATTTCTCATAGGTGTTGCCACGAACAAAGATGTGTTTTCTATTTATTTATTATGTATGCACTTGGAGAAGTCGTCGTTGGAGAAATGGATCGTCCTAAATGTCACGTTCGGGGATGTCCTTTGGACCACGTACCCGGAACCTTCTGCTGGTGGCAGAGGGCACTGGCTGTGGTTTGGAAAACCTTGTACCATAGTAAACATACAAAGGATCTCAGCCTCCCGCCTGCTGCTTTTGTTTTCCATTAAAGGGGGCCTCGTTTTAAGCCAGATATCTAAGCAAAAATGAGACCGATGAAATCCCACCACCCCCCCAGTCTGCCTCTCTGTCACTTCCAAGAATTATTCATATGTTAATGTCCTACCTTGTCCTGCTCTCCGGGGCGCCCACAAGAGGGGCGCCCACAAGAGCCGGTGCAGCTGGTCCTGTGGGAGAAGAGGCATTCGTTCATGTGACGCGCCCTGCCCTCCTCACTCCCAAGCCATCAGTAAGCCCTCAGGGCAGCACTGTCCCCCTGGGGGAAAGCCAGGACGGGCCAACAGGGCCTTGGCTGGAAGCAGGACTGTCTCCTCCTTCTGGAGGCCACGCACAGTGTCTGAGAACAGCGTAGGAGTGGGGGTGGGGAGGTAGGTCCAAACCAAGCTGTCAGGCAAGAGTGGCAGAGGCAGGCCAGAGCGGTCCCCTCGGCCACACTGGGAGGGGCCCACAGGATCGGGGTGGGGAGAAGGTGAGACGCAGAGCCTAGAACGGGGAGACTGGGAAGTGTTCTAGAACTGCACTGCCCGGCTGGCAGCCACTAGCCACGCGTGGCTAAAGTCGAGTTAATTACAAGTTAAATACAATCAAAAGTTCAGTTCCTCCAGCCCACGTGGCTAGTGGTGGCCGTCCCGGATGGGGCAGGTCTAGCACACGCTCCCATCAGCGGGCGCCTGGCGGCTCAGGCGGTGAGCGTCCGACTCTTGACTCCTGATTTCAGCTCAGGTCACGATCTCACGGGTCGCGGGTTCGAGCCCAGCGTTGAACTCCGCGATACAGCATGGAGCCTGCTTGGGATCCTCTCTCCCCCTCTCTACCCCTCCCCATTTGTCCTCTGTGTCTCTCAAAATAAATTAAAACGTAAAAAATAAATAAAACATTTCCATCACCACAGAGAACTCTTCTCTTGGTGGTTTCTAGAGGGCTCCCAGGGCTCAGTGTGTGCGTGTGCGTGCCTGTGCGTGCGTGCTCAGTCCACCGAAAGGGGTTGGCATCAGGCTGTGGTATCGAGGTGCCAAGGAACAAGTCCGGCGGACCGGCTCGGACACCCGTGTCGGTGGGCCAGGGACAAATCTGACACCCCGCCCTGGAGGGACATCGCCTGGAGGCATCACATTTGAACATTCATCCAGTAAATGTCTGAGCACCTGCTGGGTGCCAGGCACAGCACACAGGGGACACAAAAGACCCCCATGGAGGACAGGTGTCAGGGCTCCGGGGACAGGGACGAACCGTCCTCACCTGCGGCGGTCGGTCGGGGATCAGTAGGGGCTGGAGGCGCCCGGAAGTCAGGGGCGGGCGAGGCACAAGGGAAGTGAGCAGAGGTGCGGGCTTCAGAACGGAACAGCGTGTGGGGGGCAACGTCGGGCAGCCGGTTCACCACTCGGACGCCCGCACACATGCTGCTTCGGCGACGCGGGAACGGCCCCAGTGGGAGGGCTGGGACGGAGACCCCGGGCGGCTAAGGAGCGGGAGTGAGGACTCGGGGACCCTTCAACAGTCACTGATGCCCACAGGGAAGTCCCCATACGAGAGCTTGGGCCCCAAGCCCCGTGCCTGCTGACAGGCCAGCCAGGAGGGGAGAGGCGGGAGGGGCTTCTGCGGAAGGAGCGGGAAGTAACGCGGAAGGGCAGGAGGGCGGTCCTGATGAGGGAACAGTGCTTGCGGGGCCTGGCAGAGGAGACACCGTAGGAAGTGGTGGGGGCGGGCCGTTCCACAGACTGGAGGGAAGAAGGGACGGGTGTCCACGCAGAGATACCCAGTGGCGGCCTCGACGGGTCAGAGTTCATAGCATCTGCTCCAAAGGCAGGGGCGTGGAGTCTGAAGCAACAGTCCCTGTATCCACGTGACAGACGCGGCTGGGTGTGCAGGCTGACCCCCACCCGGGGTCCTGTCTGCATCTCTGGCCCCGTCACCCACTGCTGCTTCCCGGGCCCCAGGCACACAGGAATCTCATCACGTCTCGCCCACCCAAAGCACTTAGTGTCCCCGCAGTGTGACATGTGACCCGTTCCCTGCACCAGGCACACACCCTTCCCTCCTCCTCCTCCACTCGCCGTGTGCCTGCCCTACTCTCTCCAAGGCTGAGTTCCACGCGAAGGCGTCTCTGACCCACCCCTGGCCCCGTGGACCTTCCTCCTTCCTCCCCCGGGGCCCCGGGCCCCGAGCCACCACAGCCCACACCCTGCCACCCGAGGCCACTCGCCCCTTCTGCCAGCCTCCCTCAGGGCGGGCCATCTGACTTCCCACGTGGGGCAGAGTTGTGCTCTATAAACGTTTCATCGAGGGGCGCCTGGGGGCTCAGTTGGTTGAGCATCTGACTCTTGGTTTTGGCTCAGGTCACGATCTCACATTGCCCTGCACGGAGTATGGAACCTGCCTGTGATTCTCTTTCTCTCTCCACCCCCCTCCCCTGCTCACACTCTTGCTCTCTCAAAAAAAAAAAAAAAAAAAAAATTAGGGGCGCCTGAGTGGCTCAGTCGGTTCAGCATCCGACTCTTGCTTTCGGCTCAGGTTGCGATCTCCCGGTTCATGAATTCTAGCCCCACGTCGGGCTCTGGGCTGACAGCATGGAGCCCGCTTGGGATTCTCTCTCCCTCTCTCTCTGCCCCTCCCCTGCTCGCTCGCTCTCTCTTTCTCTCTCTCAAAAATAAATAACCTTTAACAAAAAAAAATGTTTTATAAACGCATCATTGAAGGTCGAATGATGGCACGGGCAGACCCCTCTCCTCCATCTGTCCAGGGGGCCAGGACCCAGCTGCCCTCCGACCCCGCTCTGAGCTCCCCTGCCCCAGGGGCAGGGAAGGAGTGGGAAGTGAGGGGGGAGGACGACCCCCCGGGAAGGGCAAGCACAGGGGCTCGCCTCAGAGATGTGCGGCCACCCACACAGAGGACGTCAGCAGGGTGCATCAAATGAGCTTTGATTTCCAGCGCAGACTAATGTTATATTTATACCGGACCGTAGTCTATTATCACTCGATAGCATTGTGTCTAAAAAGGCCAACTGCACACACCCTAACTTTAAACTACTTTACAGCTAAAAAATGCTGGCGATCGTTCAGGGTTTCAGGGAGTCGTAAGCACCGATCACAGATCACCACAACACGGACAGTAATGGTGAGCCAGTCTGAAATATTGCGACAACCACCCACACGTGACGCAGACGCACGACGTGAGCCACGGCTGTTGAGACAATGGAGCCACGGACTTGCTCAACCCCGGGTCGCCGCAAACCTTCCGTTTGTGAAAATGTGCAATATCTCTGAAGTGCGACAAAACGGGCCGGTAACAGTGCTAAGAATCGAAGACCTCCAGGGCCCATTAAGAAAATGAAATTAGGGAGAAAAAAAAAATGAAATTAGGGTCACCTGGGTGCTTCCGTAGGTTGAGCGTCCGACTTCGGCCCAGGTCACGATCTCGCGGTTCGTGGGTTCGGGCCCCGCGTCAGGCTCTGTGCTGACGGCTCGGACCCTGGAGCCTGCTTCGGGTTCTGTGTCTCCTTCTCCCTCTGCTCCTCCTCTGCTCACGTTCTGTCTTTTTCAAAAATAAATAAACCATAAAAAAAAGTTTTAGAAATTAAAGAAAACAAAATAAAATAATTTGCGGACCACGGGTTTACATCATTAACGTCGGCGGCCCAGGTGTCCTCAGTGTTTGGGGGTCACCTCTTCTCTTAGTAGTTACATGAACCTGCTGAAGGTCCCCTCATTGGGAGAAACTCAGTGACGCCCCTCACTGCCAAGTCCTGCGCACACACACCCACGAGCCTCCACTGCTCCCGTGCCCGGCTGGCCTCCGCTTTGGACCTCTCTGTCTCCCCTGACAGAGCCGTCCCCTTTCTCCACTATGCGATGACCTCAGTGGGGAACACGGCCTCTTTCTTTCTGGATCTCCCCAAATTACATGGGCACAGGGAGGTCACTTGTAGCAGAATTTTGCTGAGGGCTTGGGAATATGGCAGAGCAGCCATCTAAAATAGAAAATGAGTCATCATGACGGAATGGTAGGCACAGGGGTCTCTTCCGAGGACCAGTCTGCGGGGCGGGGCCTGTCAGGGGAAACAGGTGACAGACAGTTACCCACGCTCTGCAGAAGGGCTCACACGAGAGAGGCCCCGTCACCTCCCTCCAGACCGGGGGACAGAAGGCAAGAGACGCTGCCGGGGCGGGGTTCCCTGGTGGATATCCCGAGAGTGGACGGTGCTGGGCACTTTCTCCTCTCTCAAGGGGTACACCCCCCGAGCCAGGGGAGGGGTGCCAAGAGAACCCCTCGTGGGGAGGCGGGGATATTTGCGGGAAAGACAAGACCGGCATTTCCCTTCTCAGCTGCACGCTCGCTGAGCTCCAAGCTGACCGGCCACCCGGCTGGGGCAGAGCGAGAAGAATGTCCTCTGGACGGCTGTCCTGGTTCCCCGTCACTCGGGAAGGCAGAGGCTGAAGATGCCTGTCCCCTCACTGGGGTATCTGGAGGTGGACGCAGTGAGGCCGCCGTTCCCGGGGGGAACAGAGGGCGGCCTCTGGATACACGCATTCACTTCTACCTCTGAGCCGGGAAGGACGCACGAGGCTTCCCGTGAGCCACGCACACGCCACGGACGTTACCCGCAGCGTCGTGAGCTAGCTCGAAGGGACCGCGGCCCAAAGGGCCACCTGCTCAGACGGCGGGATCTTTCCAGGAAGAGGTGATGGGCCGCCCCCGGAGGCGGGAGCTGAAGGAGAAAGTGGTCTCACCAGTATTCGACTGGAAAATGCACTGCTCAGATCAAAGTCGAGAGGACAGTATCTGGGAATAATCCGGAACACGTCTCAAGCCAAAGACCGTGAGGGAGGGCGCCCAAGGACAGTGTGCAATGACACAGGGTGGGGAAGCCTTGTGGCCCCCCCTCCTCCGACCCCCCACTCTGGGCCCCACCCTGCAGGAGCCAGCGGGGACGGGGAGGGCTCAGGACGCGGAGCAGGGAGACAAGAGGGAGAGCCGATGGCCCCCATTCCCTCCTGCAGGGGCTCAAAGAGAAGGCGGAGGCGGGGGACAGCGGCGGGGTGCAGGTGGCCTGGCTCTGGGGGCAAGAGGAGAAATCCCTGGTTTGTAGCATTTGCTGAAGCCCATGGTGTGAATGTCCCGACGCGGCCAACGTGGCCGATGCCAAGCTGCGGATCCCCGGGTCCCCGCCGGCCTGAGCACTGGTTCTCACAAGCCGATACTAGCTGGCTCGGCTCACCGAGGCAGAAGGCCGAGTCGGCAGGGCGCCTTGAAGGCAGCGCGGAGAGAAACAGGAAAGTCCCCGCCAGTCCGGGCCCTTCAGCACATCAATCACAGAGAGGAAGGCGGAAGACAAGGATTAGACTCCCCCGGAAGGTACCAGGTCATCTCCTGCCCCGCTGACTTCCAGCGGGTTGGGCCGGCTGGAGGCACCCTCAGGAGATGGGAGGGAGGCTCGGGGAATTAATGTCACTGCTTCCCTCTCTGCCGGGGCCCTGTGGGCGGGTGCTATCCTCCTAAGGAACACGGGGCTTGGGTCAGCACACTTCACCACCATCTGGCTGAAGCCCAGTAACCGCCTCCCTCCCTCCCAGCACCCCCAGGCCCAGGGCTGCTGACCCGCTCCTTGCTGGGGCCCTAAACTTCATTCACGTGACTTCCAAGTGGCCCCTTCGTGAAGTGACCCTTACTAAGGCTTCCCGCCGGACTCCACTGATAACTTTATATACGAGATGCCCTTCCGAAGTCTAAGTGGGGAGAAAAGGAAAATACCAGGAGAAAAACAGGAAGGGGCCACTCCCAAAGGAAAACAGACACATGGCACACGAACACATTTAAAAATTCAACCTCACTGGCAATTGTAAGATGCAAACTCAAACAACAGTGAGATGCTACTAATCACCCATCAAACTGAAAATATGAAAAAAGGGCCAGAAGAAATGGACACTCTTCGATGGTGACATAATTTACCGTTACGTAAAGGTGGTCTGACGATGTGTGCAAAGTTGGGCTCCAAAACTCTATCCTAAGAAAGGGCTACTGGGGTGCACGAGGATCTGTGACAAGGACATTCGCTGCCGCGTTTTGCACAATAATAAAGAAACTCAAACAATTATAGAGTCAGTAATCAGAAATTGGCCAAACTGAGGTTCCCTTTCCCAAAGCAAAGATTAAAAGTGACTGTTGAAGGGGGCACTGGGGGGGGGGCTCAGTCAGTTAAGCATCGGACTTCGGCTCAGGTCATGAGCTCACGGTGCGTGGGTTCGAGCCCCGCGTCGGGCTCTGTGCCGACAGCTGGGAGCCTGGAGCCTGCTTCGGATTCTGCGTCTCCCTCTCTCTCTGCCCCTCCCCTGCTCACGCTCTCTCTCAAAAATAAATAAACATTAAAAACACTTTTTTTTTTTTTTAAGAAGTAACGGGTTTAGGAAGTATTTAGCATCGTGCATCAAGACCCTTAGAAACAGTCCTTGTCTGTGACCCACTAATTACCTGTGGGGAACTTACCCTAAGCCAACAGAGTTTCAGTGTAATGACGTTAATTACGGCATTCTTTGTAGTCTAGTCACCCGACAGGGTCAGAGCCTCAACGTTCGGCTGGGAATGGCTACACCCATTACAGCCTCATGATGAACTACTAGTCCTCGTGGAGAAACTACTTCCATAGTGTGTGAGGACACCCCGCTCACCGGCAGAGTCAGCTGCAGAATCCCCGTGGGTTCTGGAAGTCACGCAGTATTACAGGCCGAAGAGCTGAGAGCTCAACTGGCCGACTTTCCCCACATTTGACGTGTTCACACTCACATGCACACGCAGGCACACATACCCACGCACATACTCACACACTCACGCACAGACACACATGCACAGACGCACACACGCACTCACACACACGCACACATTCACACGTGTGCACGCACACACACTCTCTTGCACACACGCTCACACACATATGTAGTCACATACACACGCACACACACGCACATGCACGTGCGCCCTCTGGCTCTCCTCCCCCCCTTACCCGGGGCCACACTCCCACAGCCACAGCCTCTGTCTCCATCCTGGCCCTGCCCCCTCATGCCCCTGGGCCTTTGCATATCCTCCTCCCTTACCTCTTCCCTCCCTCCTGGTTCTGCATCTCAAAAGACCAAAGAACAATCTGGCAAAGCCCAAAAACAAAAAGGCAAACTCCTCCCCAGGGGGCTGTTCTGGCCCAAGTGTGCTGCAGAGAAGTGACGGGTACCTTCTGGCCCACCACATGCACTGATTAAAAATTAGAAGTGGGCGCCCAAAGGCAGAAAACACCAC
The DNA here is from genome assembly GCF_018350215.1 of Panthera leo. Taxonomy (NCBI): domain Eukaryota; kingdom Metazoa; phylum Chordata; class Mammalia; order Carnivora; family Felidae; genus Panthera; species Panthera leo. Next base: position 2,001,258 of record NC_056684.1, read on the forward strand.
CCTCCCCCTCAAGAGGTTCCAATGGAGGAGTGAAGGCCTCAGGAGTATGTGAGGAAGGTTCTGCCTTAGGGGTCTAGGGACTTGCTTTGCACTGGAAATGAGTCCCTCTTGTCCTGCTTCCTCCAGACCCTGGGATGTAAATCTGAGGCCAGGCCGAAGTCCTCACCTCTGTCTAGAGAAGGGGTGAGTGTGAGGGACGTCAGATACGGGGGCACTCAGGGCCACCACGTCGGGGCTGAGGCGGGAGGCAGGGACCAAAGAGGCCCCGTGTCTCCAAGCCCGCACCAAAGCCGCCCCCCCAGAGGAGGAGTGCCTGTCGGCTGGCTGGGAAAAGCAGGTGCACAGCCGAGCAGACGTCCCCTGAAATTCCCGACATTCCGGACGGCAGCCCTCCTGGCCCGGAGTGCTCTGGACTCTGGACTCGTGGGCTCGGACGCTGCATCTTGGAGACTCCGGCCGACCTCTCTGGAGGAAAAATAGTTGGCCTGGGTTGGCCGGGCACGGCGCTCCAAGACTGGAACCCGGTGCAGGCTGGCTGCTCAGGTCCAGAGCGGCAGGCTTGCGCATGGACAGGGGTCAGTTCAACGACGCCTGCGGGGAGCTCACCAAGTGGCCTTGGCTGCAGCTCACGGGTCCCCAGACGCTGGACCAAGTGGAGAAGGCCTGTGACACTTGGTGGGACCTCCCGAAATCGGCCCACGGGAAGTCCCCTGGTCCAGCAAACCCTGGATCTGCGGCCCACCCAGGACCCAGGCAGCTGTGGCCCGGGTCCGTCCCCCTTTTCAGGGTGGGGCCCCTGCCGGAGGCCCCGGGGCCCCACGAAGATCTGGGAGCGCTACACCAAGTTGGCGGGAGAGCGGCCGCTCCCGCCGCCGGAAAGCCAAAACGGACGCAGACCGCTGCGCTCCTGGGTGCAGCGTGCTGGGCGGATGTCTGCACTCCTTCCAGAACAGTTTCTGTGGCCCAGGCGGTCTCCCATCCCCCCCTTCCCCTCAGGGGGGCTGTGCTACAGCGGAAAGGAGCCCGGCGTCCAGGGGAGGCCCCGGGGGCAAGGCCATCGGCCTCATCCCAGCTGTGCTTCGGCGGTGGGAACGGTTTGCACGTGCAGAAGGCGGCGCTACGGGCCCCGCGGGCCCCGCGAGCGAACCGAGCGCGGGGCGCTGGGGCACGAGTGAGATCGAGGGCGCGAAGAGCCCGCCTGCGGCGGGGTCTCCGAAAGCGGGGGACCCCGCCGAGCACCTCTTCCCGTCTCTGGCAACCCCTCGCGGTGTGCCCTTGGGAGAAATACTTACCATCTCTGGGCCTCGGTTTCCTTGCGTGTAAAACGGGGGCGGTAACACAGCCCCGGCCGCCCGGGGTCGCCGTGGGGACGAAGTGCGCTCGTGCACGTTCCACGGCACGGCGGGGGGGTCCGTCGGGGTCCGGGAGCCAGTCGGGGCGGAGGCGCGTTCAGGCGCTGCGGGGCCCGGCTCGGCAGGTGCGGACGCCGGGAGCCGCTCTTTAGAGCCGGAGGGGCGGGGTCAGAGCGCGGGCGGATGCCGGTCTCTGCCGCCCCCTAGTGGACACGCCCCTAACTGTTAAAGGCCCTCGTGGCTTCAGGCGGCCCGGCCACGTGACTGCAGGAGCGGGGTCCTGGCTCTAGGGGCGCGGGGTGCAGCCGTCCCACCTCACCGACGGGGTCCGGTGAAGGCAGCGGCGCCCCTCTCCGCTGGCCCTGCCACAGCGGGCTCCAGGGCAAGGCAGGGGCGAGGCTCCCCGGAGGCGGGGAAGAGAAGTCCCAGCCGTAGTTCCGGTCGCCGTCATCACCCTCCTCCTCGGCCCCCAGGCCCCGAATGAACTTGAGCGTCCCACTCAGCGACTGCCCTCTTCGGGGCCTCTCCTTGCAGACCCGCAGTCCCAGCCCCCCCCCCCTCCCACCCCAGGGAAAAGCCTGACCTGTGCCCACCCCTGAGGCCCCAGGGCGCCGGGCGCTGGCCTCACCACGGGCAGACACTCCTTCACCGGGTTTCGAGGCCAAAGGGTTACTGCCACCTTCAGCAAAGGACACACACATTACCCGCGTCAGAGACGGCAGACCCCTGTCCTTGACCTCCCTGGAGCCAGACTCCTCCAGAGGCTTCATCTCAAACGGGCCCTCGGCACCCAGTGTTAGCGGAGGACCCAGCTAAGCGGGTCCAGTGGCTTCTTGGGAGCCCTGACATCCGAGTCCACTGGGCCTGCCTTCGGCCAGAATCCAGTTTAGGAAGAACACCCGGTCCCCCATCAGGCTCCTCTCCAATTTTTCCCATCCAGCAACCCCTCACTCAGCCCCGGTCAGCACATGACTTTTAACAGAATCCACCAGTAGATGAAGAGGTGAAAGATAACAAATCAATTCTGGGGTGCCTGGGGCGGGGGGAGGCTCAGGCAGTTGAGCACCGGCTCTTGATTTCGGCTCAGGTCACGATCCCAGTGTCATGGGATCGAGCCCGGCATCGGGCTCTGTGCTGAGTACAGCCTGCTTGGGATTTCCCCCCCCACCCCTCTCTCAAACTAAAAATAAAGAAATCCCTATTTAAAAAAAAAAATCATTTTGGGGGCCCCTGGCTCAGTCAGTTGAGCATCCGACTTCGGCTCAGGTCGTGATCTCACGGTCCATGAGTTCGAGCCCCATGAGCGGCTCTGTGCTGACAGCTCAGAGCCTGAAGCCTGCTTTGGAGTCTGCGTCTCCCTCTCTCTCTGCCCCTCCCTCGCTTGCACTCGGTCTCTCTCTCAAAAATAAACAAACATTAAAAAAAATCTTTTTACACATTTTCACAGGAGGGAGTGACTTTTAGTAAGTGCAGAGAACACAAAAACTCCTTAGTAATCAGAGGCATACAAATTAAATTACTGTTTTCTCTCTGTTGAACTCTGGCTGGCATGTAGGTCATCAGTTGAGTATTTTTTGAACAAATAAATGCATTGATGAATACCGCTACCAAATCGTTCAGCGTCCGGCTGAGAGAGGATCCGACTCGCCACCCTGGTGCGTGGGGCCCACCTCTGGCGCGGATGGCCGTGGCCACGCCGGGGTGGGAACAGGGTAGGGTCACTCGTGCGAGCACGGTGGGCTTGGGTAGAAGCAGACGGTCCCCGAAGGGGATGCGGACAGTGAGACAAAGCACCACGGTCTGGCCCGACTCGCTCCACGCCGGCCGTCTGTAAAGTCGGCTTAAGGCACAGCAGAAGCATGGGACGTCGCGCAGCCACTAAATGTCAAACACGGAGTCAGTGCGCCACCACGGAAACTTTATTACAGTATGACGCCAAGTGGGAAAGGCTGAAAACACAATTCTCTTCCCGCTGTGACGACGGCCGTGTGAACACAAAGTGCACAGATAATGTTCTGGAAGGAAGCGTGGTCGAATGAAAATAGCTTCAAGAGCTGGGTGGCGTGTGGGTAGCTGAGTTCTTCCTTTTATAGGGATCTCTTAACGTCGCCGTCATATCACCTCAGTAAAAACAAGGATTTCAGTTCTTGGTCTGGGAGCAAGAACCCAGGAAGTCAGGGAAAATATGACCTTTTAAAACAGAGGACGTGCTGACGGACGTCTGCTGGACCCCGTGCTGGTGTGGCGTGGCCTCACTGTTCACTCTGATCCCCACTCTCCGATTCTGCCTTTAACGCTGTCAACTTTTGTCAGCTTTTTCGCATTTACTTAATTTTTTAAATACAGTGTGAAAACAGTATTTGCATTGGTTGCTGTGCCTTGTGACACCTGTACCTCATGTGCTTGCAACAAGGCCCCCCCCCCCCCAACTCCCCCGGTGCCCTAGGCCCGCCCTGGCCAACAGCAGCTTCCCTGTGGCCCTTCCTCCTCCTGCGGACACGGGAGGCAACATGGTTTTCAGAGTGGAGCAGAAAAGGACGCCCCAGCCTGACCCTCCCTCTCTGAGAGGAGCCAACAGCCCAAGGTCCACGGCTAATTTGAGAAACTCTCCGGAGACCTGACAAGTGGCCTCCCAGGAGCAGTGGTGACCCCTCCCGCTGCCACCGTGCGAGGAGAGCCCCGGTCCAGGGCACGGGTAAACCCACAGCGGGGCAGATCCCGCCTGTCGAGCCAGACCGCACAGCCCTGCCCGGGCCCCTGGCCTCCCTGCTCAGCTATAGGAAAGCTGGGGGACAGCCGGCCCCTGGGTCCCAGCTCCAACGGATAAAACAATGCTCAGACAAGGATAGAGGAAACTCAGAATGCACCTAAAATAGATGCTGTAGGCCAAGGCCTGGGAAAAGCTGTCTGCTGAGCATGAACAGGAGGGGAAAAACAACGATGTGGCAGCCAAACACTTTGCAATAAAAAAACAACAGAAAAATATACTTACAAATACAGATAAATATTCTATTCTGGGGGGGGAAAAAAAAAAGAACCCAAGGTGGGGATTCTCCATTTGGACTTTCTGAGTTCATAAAATTTAATAAAACATTGAATTTTAATAAAACCAACTCACTGAGATTAAAACCAGAATGATTTTAAAGAAAAAAATCTCATTTCAGAACTAAGAAAAAAACTGGGTGCCCAAAACCCAACACAAAGGTAAATGTTTCCAAAATGGTAAGAAAAAAAAAAAATCCCTGAATCTGCAACTGAAAATAACACACCATGTTCTATGAAAATTAAAAAAAGAAAGAAAGAAAGAAAGAAAGAGAGAGGAAGGAAGGAAAATCCATAAAACTTCTTAGCAAAATTACTGAACATTAGCAAGGAGTAAGGATCTCCAGGAATCTGACAGAAAAAAATCATTAGTGGGGCACCTGGGTGGCTCAGTCGGTTAAGCGTCCGACTTCAGCTCAGGTCACGATCTCGCGGTCCGTGAGTTCCAGCCCCGCGTCGGGCTCTGGGCTGATGGCTCGGAGCCTGGAGCCTGCTTCCGATTCTGTGTCTCCCTCTCTCTCTGCCTCTCCCCCGTTCATGCTGTCTCTCTCTGTCTCTCTCTGTCTCAAAAATAAATAAAACGTTAAAAAAATTTAAAACAAAATCATTAAAAAAAAATCATTATTAAGGAGAAAGACAGTTGGCCTTGGACCACTAGAAGTAAGACACTGATGAGAATCAGGGAGAGAGGAGAAAGTCTGTGAATTCCCCGCCTTGGTTATGGGTTAACGCATGCTGGTGAAGGTGGTTTAATTAAAAAAACAGGGGCGCCTGGGCGGCTCAGTCGGTTACGCAACTCGATCTCAGCTCAGGGCATGATCTCGAGGTTCGTGTGTTCAAGCCCCGAGGCGGGCTCTGCGACGGCAGCACGGAGCCTGCTTTGAATTCTCTCTCTCAAAACAAAACAAGAAAAATAAGAAAGAGGGTTACCACTGTATATAAAGGAAACCACCAGCAGCACTAAAAACAGCGTGACCGTCAAAAACCAGAGGGCATGAGGACCAAGGGGGCAAGGATGTCCCCCTAATGACGTGCTGGTGTTTCGTAGCTGATCGTTAAAGCTACCACGCGGATGTACTGGATCAGGACATTAAAAGCGACATGAACGAGCACAGGTAAACTTGCGTACGTAGGTGGGTGTGTGTGGATACACTCCCCCCACCTCCCTTAAACACACTTCTCTTGCTCGTGAATCTGCAGGCTGGCGGGCCAGGTGGTGACAGCCGTCTCCAGGAGGCCTTGGAGGCTGCGGCCGGAAGCATTTGAAGGCGCCCAAGCTCACACACGTGCACGTGGGCTGGACACGGCGGGGGCTGGGCAGGTGCGGACCCCACCCGCCACCGGCATCTGTCTCCACGGGGCCTCTCCGGCGCGGTGGCCTCGGGGTAGCCGACAAAGCTACCGGCTTTTGCATCTAGTGAACCGGCCAAACGCAACGCCCGGTACCAGCGAGGATCTGAGATCTACTGTTGGCAAAGGGACAAGGTAACGGAACCACCTGGGACAGCAGGTCGGCAATATGTACCAAGACGTCACCTTGCGTTTGTTCTGGCGAGTCCACTGCCGGGAACCTGCCCCTCAGATATAAACAAAAGTTGACCAAAATATCTGGGCAGCCGTATGTCGGAACGAAACGCCGAAAACTGCAAACTCAAGGGTCTACCGGGAGGCACGGCGCGGGTCAGCTGCGGGGCGGAGGTCACCCCCACCCTGCTAATCTGGGCCACCCGCAGCCGTGGCCCGCGACCAAAACACCCTCCCAGCCGGCCCCGCGCACCCACTGGGGAACCCTCGCCATCAGTTTTTCAGCGCAGCCTGGTCCAAACTGGATCGTGTCCCACACTCAGACCACCACAGCTTAAAATCCCTCAGGGCACCCCAAATTCCCGCAAGACCCCACGCACCTCCTTCCCTCTTCAGGCGGGTGCTGCACTGTGCCCCCAGCCCCCCTCTGCTCCTTCTAACCACAGGGCCCCGACACAGACCGTTCCTCTGCTCCTGCCCCAGAGACGGCCTCGCCGACATCCCCAGGCTCCCCCCACCTCCACCCCACCTCGAGGCCCGTGTAGGTCTTCCAACGGTTGCCACTTTGTGCATGATGCGTATTTGTCTTCTCCCACCAGGTCCCGAAGTTTCAGGACGCCTGGGCCCAGGTCCGGGCCGTCCCCGGCTCCCAGCAATGCCTCGCATGTAAGAGACGCTCCGAGCACTGGGGGACGTGGCTGCACCCTGCGCAGGAAGCGGTGGGATTAGGACTTCCCCACGCCGACGGCTGCTAACCGGAAACACAAGGCCCGGGAGCGTGTGAAGGGCGCCATGTCCCATCAGGACACCTGCTCCATCCTGACTAGAGAGGACAGAGAGCCGACATGCTCAAGGGACACGCTGAGAGTGCCAAGGGACGGCGCTTGCCCCACCGTGGCTGCGTGCAAGGGTGTAGACGGCCCTCCCCGGGACAGGGCAGGGGCTAAGCTCCAGCCACACAGGAGGGGGTGCACTTCGTGGACGGGGTGAGGCCGCAACAAACACACGGCTGCAGGCCGGGAAGTGAACTTTTTTTTTTTTTGGAAACAAATTAACAGGAGGTTGCACCGAGACAAGGCCGTGGCAGGGGTAGGCACAGACTTTTCACTCTGGACCCTCCTGCAGCGGTGACGTTTCCTAACCACGTCCGTGTGCCCTTTTCAATCTGTTAAAATTGTGAGGGAAGTTCTGTACAAACAATGTGAGTCCTTAAAAATGACACCTGCATATAAATTCTGTAACTCGTACGCAGGGGAGGTCTGACACACGAACATTGCAGGGCGGTTAGTACCATACGAAACACCACAGATTTAGGCACTTTGTCAAAAAAAACCGTTTAGAAACGATGAGGTTACGAGTCTTCTGTCACACGCCGCCGGCTCCCGATTCACACCCCGACGGTCGTCACATTAAATGGCACGTTTGAGCCCTCGCCGCCCGCACGGCCGCCCCGAGCAGGACACAGGCACAACTCCCGGCCTTCACGGACCACGCGAAACCCGACGGCCGCCGGGAGGTGTCCCCGACTGGCGGCGGGGGCTCCAGTCGAATTCAAAGTCGGGACTTTGCGTGTCCACGTGACCGCGCACGTGCGGGGTTCCGCATCCCGCTTCCTGACCGTGCGGCGCGGACGAGCACCGAGCCCCGCGCCAGGGCGGGAGTTCGCGGCCACGGAGGCGGGGTCTGCGGCCCGCGGGGGGCCCGGTCCCACGGACGGCGTCTGTCCGGCTGGCTGGGACCTGGCAGCCGTCCGGTTGGCGGAAACGAGGAACGAGGGGGGGCAGAGCCAGGGCAGTGAGGGGGAGGGGCGCCTCAGGAGCCAGTGCCGCCCCCGGACACGAAGGGCCACCGTTTCCATTTACAGTGATTTTACAGGAACCTCGAACGCGTCCGAGTCCAACGTTAACGCCGAGGCCGCCGTCTTCTCGCTCGAAGCCTCTTAAACGGTAACTCTGGCGTGGACGGCCAACCGGTCGCGGGGCGCAGGATTCTCCGGGGAGTGGCTCCCGCCCCTGCCCGAGCCCGGGGCGCCCCGAGGCGGCCGGGGAGGCCCCGTTACAGCTCCGCCCTCTTACTCCCGGCGCGGTTGTCTTCCTTCGCGGCCTCGGCGGCCCGAGATTTGGGCTCCCCCTCCTTCTTCTTCTCGCCCTTGTCCCGCTTCGTTTTATTCTTCTCCCCGCCGCCTCCCCGGCCGGGGTACACCTGCCCCTCCAGCGTCACATCGGCGCACCTGTCCTGACTGACCAAGAAGTCCTTGATCTCCCAGGCGTAGCTTCCGTCCCGAAGCATGAAGATGGCACGGTCGGACCCCACGATGAACCTTGACAGAAACACGCGTCAGGACACGCGGGGAAGCGCTAACGGGCACAGCCGCCCTGTGCCACGTGGCCAAGAGGAGCGACTCCTCTCAACCTCGACACAACAAAACGCTACGCTCCTCGAGGCCCCGGTAGCTACTGACGGTGACGAGCACGACCCGAGCCGAGCTGAGCTGAGCGAACCACGCAACCCCTCGGCTCCAGTCTCGGAGGCAGAGCCCCGGGGAACGATCTGGATCCGCCTCAGCGTGTCAACACTCAACAGGCCCCAAGGGGCAAAGCAGGGGATGAGCCCCGGGCTGGAGCACCGGCGTGGCCGGCGGGCACGGAGCTTCCGCTCCTGGGGGGCCGCGCCCAGCCCACCCCGCAGAGAGGGGCGGTGGCTCTGGACGGGGCGTCAGGGGCACACTGACCGGTCCCCTCGGCGTGTGCGCAGGCCCACGACAGCACCGAGCGTCGTGCTCGGTACCCCTTCGTGTCTGTCTGTCACTGCTATTTCCTAAACTAAGATGCGTGAAGACCCTGAATTGAGGAGGAACAAGAAACTTCCCGAAAACTGCATCTCAGGATCGTACTGAGCTATGAAAACCGGACCCTCGACCTCGGATCAGTTACCTGTCAGCAGTCTGGTCCGAGCGTGTGTGAACACGGCCACACACGGAAGGATCTCTGGCGTGAGAAACCTCTCGGGTGGGGGGGGGGGGCGCCCTGTCCTGCTGTGACTAGTCTGCCCCCAGAGGCCAACCACCTGTCCAGTCTTCCTCAGATGAAACAGAAGTTATGCAGCCCGGCACAGGAGATAAGGTCACTGACACTGTACTAGTGTTGTGTGGGGACGGGGGGGGGGGGGGGGGGGGGGGGGGGGGGGGGGGGGGGGAGTGACAGGTGTAAGGAGCAGGGCACACGGAGCTGACAAACCCTACGTTGTTCGCCCAAAACTAATAGACCGTTTGTCAGCTGCACTCAGAAAAAAAAACAGCTGAAGGTATAAAGATATATAAAATTTTACGATCAAATGAGATAGTAAAAAAAAAAAAAAAAAAAAAAAAACAAAAAAACTTACGGGCCTTGACCAATAATAAACGTTTTTCTTTAAGAAGAAAACAAAGGCAGGGATAAACAGAAGCGTCAAAGAGGAAACCCGAGGCAGGAAAGGTCCTGGGCCCGAGGGAGGCACCGCCAGAAAGGGCTCCTGCTCCAGACTGGGGAAAAGTCCCCGCATCACCTACGGTTTTCTCAGCGGGCCCGCCGCCTCACCTCTGCACGTCGTAGTTGGCGTTGAAAAGGCTGCCCTGCCAGAGGCTGGTGATCTCCTCCGTCTCCTTCTCAGTGGGGTTTCCGGACACAGTGACGAACATCATGAGCGTCTTCCCCTTCCTCGTCATCTTCAGGATGCTCTCGGGCCTGCCCGGGTCTATCTGGGAGAAGTCGATAGGGGCCGAGGGTCTTTTGTGCTCCGGGAGGTCCCCCTCTTCGATGTCGTCATCCTTCTATTAGGACACAAAACACAGTGTCACGCATCATCAGAAATGTGCTTGTCAAGCGGGGCAGGCGAGAAGGGCGGCGCGTGCCCGCAGGTGCGGTGACCCACGTTAGCACAGGAAAAGGAGACCGGGAGCTGTCCTCCTCTACGTGACCTTCAGGTGAAGCCCGAATCTCAGGCAGGACTTCCCACCCGTCGTCATTCCGGGTCACCGATACCTGAGGCCCCTGTGTGATGGCTTCAAAGAATCTACCCGATACGGTGGCCTGTAAATACGGCCACATTCTGGTTTGGTCCCACAATGAACCACAACACAGCAATGAAGAAGAAAAAAACACTGATGCTGTGCCCCAAACCTCAAAAGGACAATACTGAGTGACAGAAGCCAGGCACAAAATCAGAAACACTATAAACTTATTTATTTTAAGTTCGAGATGAGACACAATTAAGAAATTAGGAACAGCGGTGGCCTCTGGGGGGGGGGAGGAGGTGGGTTTGACTAGGATGGGACCCAAGGGAACTTCTGAGATGACAGAAATGGTCTCTACTTTGACAGGACAATACAGATACTCACCGGTCAAACTCCTGCACACTGTACTTAAAATCTGCATTTCATGTGTATCAACGTCAACTAAAAAATAAGAACTGTCTGGGGCGCCCGGGTGGCTCAGTCGGTTAAGCCTCCGGCTTCAGCTCGGGTCAGGATCTCACGGCTCGTGGGTTCGGGCCCTGCGTCGGGCTCTGTGCCGACGGCTGAGACTGGAGCCTGCTTTGGATTCTGTCTCCCTCTCTCTGTGCTCCTCCCCTGCCCGTGCTCTGTCTCTCTTGCTCTCTCAAAAATAGACATTAAAAATAATTTTTAATAAAAAACCCTGAACTACTCACTCAACTCTAGTTAGCAGGCTTCGTTTTCTGCAGTCGTGTGAACAAGCAATTGTGACGCTACCATCTGTGACTTCCAGGCTGGAGCCAAGGAGGAAATACGTTAGGGACAATGACACCCGGTTCTTCACTTAGGGGCAGAACTACAGGAGGAAGACGACGCCCTGTGGTGGCCGAAGGACCACGTGATTCTTCATAGGTAGGCAGGCAGACAGCGATAAATAAAAATATTTAAGCATCAGAGTTCCTCGGAGAAAAGCCTAATAATTCCAGCCACAAAAGGAAACGACGTACCGAGAGAAGTCACCAAACGGGTGGTCCTTGGAGACACTATGCTAAGCGAAAGAAGCCGCACGCAGAAGACCACGCTGTGCGAGACGGCTGGCATGAAGCGTCCAGAACAGAACAGAGATTCGTGGCTGCCGGCCACAGGCTGGAGGGTCAGGGGAAGCGGGGGAGGGCGACCGAGACGAGAGTCTCTTTCTGGGGTGACGAACATGTTCTAAAATTGATAGTGGTGACGGCGGCACGCCCCTCTGAAAACACCACGGAAACGTACACTCTGAATGGGTGAACTGTCGGGCGTGTGAATTCTCTCAATAAAGCGGGTATCGAACACCCGATAAACGACTAACCTAAAATGACACGAAGAGCCCGTATCTCTCTCTTACTCGGTCCTCTTGACAAACTGGCGAGGATGTCGACAGTCTATTAAAATGCCCCAAATGAAAGGCGAGCACAGGAACTTGTACGGCGGTGCCTGAAGGTGCCCCACGTTTGCATCAGACCTGGGACCTCGCGTGAGCCCCACCTAACTAGCCGGCCGGCCGGCCGCGGCCGGGACTCCCTCCTCCCCTGGGCCTGTTTCCTCATCTTTAAACAGAAAAGCAGAACCAGCTGGCCCCACGGCCCCAACAGTGACTACACACGATGCATAGAGCTTCTCATCTCCGCCACTCTCTCTACCGACCCGTTTCTTCCTCATTTTGCTTTAAGAGTCCGTGGCGACCGGCACACAGAGGCACATGCTGTGCAGTCAGAGGGTCTTGGGCAGGTTGGAAAACCCCTATAACGGGGTTGGGGGGGACAGCATCTCCCTCCTAGGGTTTGGGGGGTTCAGTGACATAAAGGCAGGCCATAAACACCCAATGATCAGACCCGCAACCAGCTGTGGAGATGACATAGGACCTCCCGGTCGCCGAATTCACAGGCTGTCTCCATCTCCGTTTTATTCCTCCCTAACATGTGCTATCGCTTCTTAAAACACCTTCAGACTTCGAGTTGGCTCAGCAACCTAGAATATTTGTATTTTTCACACCGACTTCACTAATGGTCACGAAGTTAACTCCGTACTTCACACATAGCATCTCTTTTCAATGAAAACATAACTGATCAGAAGTCGAGTGCAAACAGCAAGGGTAAGGATTGTTTCAAACAACTTGAATTCCACCTTCTAGGTTTTTGTGTGTGTATCAGTTACCAAAAAGGGGGGAGGGGAGGGGGAAGAACAGTACCCCATGTGGCTGACTGTCGGTTCTACTTACTTCTTCCCATGCCCCTCGGCTTCTCCGCTGGGCAATCTGATATGTTCTTATCACTTTCTCTACTCCTGCAGCAATCAAGCCTCTACCCCTGGGCAGGGGTGGGACTGTCACAGGTCAGGCATTCCCCAGACACAGCCCGACCCTGCCTCCAGGCATTTTCAACCGGCTTCCCTGCTTCTTCCCTGCTTCTCCTCGGCTGCTGGTCACATTCGTTACAAAGCTGAACTCCACTTTCTGCAGACCCGTTTCTTCCTCCCTCCCATGCTCCTTGATGCTAACACTGGCTGCCATGCACCCAACCTTCAGGACAGCCCTGCGAGGCCCCCACTGAATAGATGAGGGGGACGAGCCTCGGAGAAGAAAATAACTTACTCGAGGCCACATGCTAGCAGGGGGGACACCGACACTGGAGAGCGAACCCACATTTCTGGCTCTGGGATCCGCCCCCCACCTGCCCCTTGCTGTAGAATGAAAGAACTGCCATCGGTTTTCCTACACCACCTGGGACTCAGCATTAAACCTAACACAGAGGAAAGGGTTCCCGCTCTGCCCCACTTGACCCGGGAGGCAGGCATCTCAATGGAAGAATGATTCTCACACCAGTGGGAAGGAGGTAGGGCGGGGGGGATTTAGGGATCTCCCCTGGGGAAGGAAGTACTGTTTCTCACAAAAGCTCTCCCACAGAAAAATCTCTGCTACCGGGGAAGGGCACTCACATTTGTGGACAGTGTGCAAAAGTTAGCTCACCTGGTCTGCACGGCACCCTGCCAAGGGGGAGGTTGTCCGGCTTCACGGTTAAGGAAAATGAGGGTCACACTTACAAGCAGTAAGGCCGGGTTCAAAACCCCTGTGCCTTCAGCACATCATGCTGTCTCCTGCCTGGTCACACAACCGCCAGCTACCAAGTTGAGCACACTCTCTCACATTCCCCCCTCCACTCTGACCCAGGAGACTCCAGCTCATGCAGGCCCTCCCATCACCTTGCACTTGTACTTCGGCTCACCAGGGTGCGCGGCCAGGCAGTAAAATGGTGAAAAGAATAGGCTTGAGAGTCAAACGACGAAATTCGGAATTCAGCTTATATGCTGTAGGACGTGGGGCAAGTTACTCAACCTCTCTGGGCTTCAAAAGTCATCATCTAGAAAGCAGGGTGAGCGCATTAAAGGAGTGCGCATGCCCAGGGCAGTCCTGTTAGCTAACAAAAACTCCCTAAGTATTAACTACGAAGTTGTTTCTGCCTTCGGAGTCTCTGCCACCCATCCTAAACTTTGCTGACCAATTTTTCTAATCATGAGAGCCCACGATTCCAGAACCCCCGCCACCGCTGGAACCTCACTCTGGGGCACACTCTGAACCCTCTCAAAGCGTTATGAAGGCCGTGCAGTAACCTGGGGAAATGCTTAATATGTCTAATGAGAAAACCAACAGCGGGAAATGACCCCGATGCCGGGCTCTGAGCTGTAAAAACCATCTGCACGCGGAGGGGACATGAGTGAGGGAACACGCGTGTCAGTCCCAAGGTACGAACGATCACACGGAAGCGTTCCATTCTGGCAGTATTTGGGTCACACCGCTTTTCAAACTCATCAGGGCCCGTGTATTGTCTTCTAAATTAAGCGAAGACCCCGGAACACTGGAGGCCCAGCGCAGCCTGGTTCGCACCGGCCTTTCCACCCGGACCGCTCACTACCTTGCTTCAAACGCAGCCTTCTCCAGCTAACCGAACTATTCCTACCAGCACGGCTGGCCATCAGAGTGGCGCTAGCCCAGGTTCTTCCCAGGTTTCCTCGGCTAATCCTCAAACTACTCTGAGGTGGGCATTGCGAACGCCTCTGTTTTGTGGGTAAGGAGACTTTCACTATCAAAGTCACAAGTGGTGTGAACCCAGCCAGTCCAGCTGCCAAGCCTGGCCTCTATTATCTGCACCCTCCCCCCCGACCCAGCTCCCACTGCCCTTCTCCACATCGCCCCTGCCTCTAGCCAGATGCCCTGTGCTCCCTGGAACCCTCTGAAAGTCCCACCGCACCTTCTTCCCACAGTACTCCGCAATTCCTACTTTGTTTTATGGTTGTTGGTACCATCACTGCTGTTCCTGACGGTCGGATCCCTTGTTCATCTCCATTTCTGTCTAACTTAGTACTTCAAGGTATTATTTCCTCAAGAGACAGCGCTCTTACTTTAGGGAATCAGACACTTCAGTAGCTAGACCATAAACTGATGGGCGATTACAAGGGAGACAGTAAACAGGGAAGGAGCTGCTGCGAGACGTTCCCTCTTCATTAGCAGGGTGCACACTCATATCTACCCCGTGCACACTCATAGCTAACCCCCATCTTGCCATCAGCTGCGGATACGCATGGAAGTACAAGTCTGCTTTCTCCTAGTCAAATTCATCAGATGGTATTTTTTAAACTCACGTCTGAAAGTCTCTATCAAATGAGGCATGCACACGGAGATAACCACAAAGTAAGAAGACATCAGCCTGGGAAGGCATCATCGGGTAAAACCTCATTTTGCAGATAAGGAACCTCAAGCCCAGAGCGGAAACGGGAATTGCCCAAGGTTACACAGCCAGCAGAACCCAAGTTTCTCGGGGCGCCTGGGTGGCTTAGTCGGTTAAGCGGCTGACTCCTGAACTCCGCTGAGGTCACCATCTCAGGGCTCCTTGAGTTCCAGCCCCGCCTCACGCTCTGCACTGCTGGGAATTCTCTCTCCCCTCTTTCTGCTCCTAACCCACTCATGCTCTCTTTTCTCTCTCTCAAAATACATAAACTTTAAAAAAGAACCCAAGTTTCGGACTCCACTCCACCAGCTCTGCAAATGAGCCAGGACCATTCAACCACCTTTGCAAGGGAAAAAAGGCACGAGTTTTCCTCCAGTGAACCTCATCTAAAAACCTTATCACACACTCCAGAGCACTCAGGAAACAAACCAAAAAACCTACTCTCACAAAAACAAGTCTTTGCTCCTTTAAACGAAATGTGAGCACCAGCTTTTGACCTCCCCCACCCCCACTCCCCAAATTACAAAACCCTCAGCAAGAAATATACTGGAACGAGGAGTCTGGACGCTTCTGGTCCAGAAGACGGGAGAACCAGTAAAGGGGAGATGACCCTCGCTGTGTACCCCTCACCCGCCCGCTCAGCCCGGCCTCGGGGAGGAGCGTGCAAAAGGTCCCCCTCCCCACGCGCCGAGCTCACTGACCACCGGGGCGCCGAGAAAGTAGGGCGAGGCCCCGGAAGGGCGCAAGGGGGCACTGGGGTGAGGCTGGTGCGGGGCAGCAAGGCCGCCCGGCCTTGGCAGAGAGGGCGACACCGAGACGGGGTGTGGAGGGCGCCCGTGCAGAGGGGCCGGAGGTCAGCGGGAGCGGGGCCCGGGACCGAGAGGAGCCAGCGGGTGCGCGCGCGCGGACCTCCCACTGCTCCAGCAGACGCGCCATGTCCGCATCGTTGTAGTCGCGAATATCCTTCTTCTTCTTCCGCGGAGGCGGGCTGGCCTCCCCGGGCGTCCCGGCCGCGCCCTCGGCAGCGCAGGCCCTCGGCGGCAGCAGCAGGTCAGAGGCGCAGAGAAGGACCAGGGCCGCGCGCACCCAACCGGAGGCCGCCATCTTCGCCGCGCCACCGCGGAGATCACGCTTGCGCGCGCCGCGGACCCCGCCCCGGGTTCTCCTTCCGACCCCGCCTCCCGGCCCGCGCCGACCTACCACGCCCCGCTCCAGCCCCAACCCCCCGGCCCCGCCTCCTGGACCGCGCCGGCCCGCCACGCCCCGCCTCGTGCCCGCCTCCGGGCTCGCGTCAGCCCCACCGTAGGCCCCGCCCCTGGGCCCGCCCCCGCCGCCCTCACGGCCTTACCACGCCCCGCCCCCGGGCTATCGTTCCGACCCCACCCCCCCCCTGCCCCGCCCCCGCGTCGCGCAGACCTACCAGTCCCCGCCTCGTACCCGCTTCCGGGCTCGCGTCGGCCCGGCCATAGGCCACACCCCTTGGCCCGCCTCCCGACCCGCGCCAGTTTACCACGCCCCGCCCCGGGCTCTCCTTCCGGCCCCGCTCCTGCCCCGCGCCGACCTACCAGGTCCCGCCTCGTACCCGCCTCCCGGCTCGCGTCGGCCCCGCCACAGGCCCCGCCCTGGGTCCGCCTCCTGGCCCGCGCCGGCCTACCAGGCCCCACCTCGTACTCTCCTCCAGAGGCCCCGCCCCTGCGCCATCTTGGCTCCGCCCCGCCCCCTCCCGCGGTCCAGATAAGGCTCTCGGCCCCTGGCCTGGTCGCCGTCGCCGCCGCCGCGCCCGCTGGTTTGCTGGCGGGAAGCCTCGTCCACAAGTCCCCTCAGGGCCTCCAGGAGCCCCCAGACAGCTCCTCGAGGGGCCTCCGTTTCTGGCCTGCGAAAGGAACTGGAGGGGAAGTTCTGGGAGCTGCCTGGGCTCCGGGAAAACTGTCGTAGCCTGTCGGGCACTTCTTCTCCCTTCCTGCAGCCGCTTACCAAGTAGTGAGTGGCAGGTGGCTCTGCCTTTTCAGGTCACGGATGGACGGGCCCCGCTGCTCTGCTCTTGGGCACAGAGGATTCAGCGCCACCAGCTTTCAGGATCCTTGTCATCTCTGGAACGCGAATAAGACTTACACGCATCGCTTTTCAGTGTTAAGACAGCTTCAGTATTTTGTCTGATTTTAACCTAATACTGTAGGCTCTGACTAATGCATTTTAAAGCTGGATCTTTTTGTTTGTTTGTTTCTTACTTAAAAGGAGCGTGGACAGAGATGCTTTCGAATCACACGAGTTTTAAATGGCCCGACCTGCTGATGTTTCTTTTAAATTGTTAATTACGTAAAAACATGAAAAAAGACACTGTACTTGTAAGATAGTCACACGTCGTACAACGTTCCAAACATTCTGCTCCACCCCACAACTGTACTCCAATCAAGCCGTTTGTCACATATTGTATACATTTTTCTGTACATTTTTAAACGAAAATGTCTCTTGAAATGTGTTGCATATAAATCTTGTTATATGTATGTCTGTGGCAGCAGAGTGTACATATTGGTAAACATTTTGGCTCCTTAAGTGTTTTCACTTAGCAATATAACGCAAACTTTCTTTATGCTTCGGCATAGCATATTTGCGAGAGTTTATTTCTCTATTACCCTACTGATGGACACTTCTTACCAATTTTTCTATTACCAAAAGAAAAAAAGTAGCCACAATAAACCTCTTTATTCATGCCTTATGTTATGGGCTGAATTGTATCTCCCCCAGATTTCAGATGTTGAAATCCTAATCCCAGTACCTCAAAATGTGACTGTATTTGGAGATAGGGGTGCTACCGAGGTAATTAAGTTAACAAGAGGTTGCAAAGATTGGTCCCAGTATGCCGTCTTTTTTAAGAAGAGGAAATTTGGGGGTCGTCTGGGTGGCTCAGTCGGTTAAGTGTCTCCCTTCGGCCCAGGTCATGATCTCGTGGTCCGTGATCTCGTGATCCCCTTGTGGGGCTCTGTGCTGAGAGTTCAGAGCCTGGAGCCTGCTTCAGATTCTATGTCTCCCTCTCTCTCCTCCCCTACTCACACTCTGTGTTTCTTTTTCTCAAAAATAAACAAACATTAAAAAAATTGGAAAAAAAAAAAAAAAGAAAGGAAATTTGATCATAATCCTACGGGGTAGAGATCATGTGAAGACACAGGAAGAGGGTGGCGCTCTACAAGCCAAGGAGAGAGGTCTCAGAAGAAACCAATCCTGCCAACACCTCCACCGGGGACTTCTGGCCTCCAGAGCAGCGAGAAAATAAAGTCCTGTTGTTTAAACCACCTGATCCGCTCTACTCTGGTACAGCGGCCCTGGCAAACTAGCATATCCCGCTTGGATAGGATTGGATCCGTGGTAGGCTGCATACAACAGAAAACTGAGTTTCTCGTAAAGTGGCTGAAACAAGACAGAGGGCTTTGTTGTTAACTGTTTCATTTTTCTTTCGCAGAAGCGGTTAGAAACGTAAGCGTCTAGGGCTGGTGGTGTACCTCGGTCATCGGGCACCCAGCCTCTTTCTTACCCTGCTCCGTCATACTGGCTGCTGGTTTCTACCCTCAAGTTCACGGCAAGTGCTGGGATGGCCCCTGGAGCACCTGCGTTAGGATGACTTTCATCCAGGGGACGGGGGAAGGAAGGAGGGTCAAAGGGGCACACTTTTCTAGGGAGCTAGCTTCCTTTAAGCAGCCTGCGTGGATAGCCACACGTGTCTGCTCACATCTCATTGGCCGGAACCTAGCCCCCCGAAGGACGCTGGGACACTGTCTTCTAGCCGTATACGTTGTCACCCCAAATAAAAGCGGGATTCTGTTATCAAGGGACGAGAGGAAGTGGCTGCTGAGTAGACAGCTACCTAACAATGCAGGCAGCACCTTCTCTCCCAGGACCGTTGTTGTGTAAATTCTCTCCCCCAGCAGAGGCACGCATGCGTGCGTCCATATGTATACAGTCTATGACATTTTCCGTTGACATGGAGCAGAAACTCACAAGAAAAAGAGGGTTTTTTTCCTTTTCTTCTCTGAAATCATAGGGGAAATGTCATAAGCTTTCTCCCCAGGGCTCCACCCAGTGGCTCACAGCCCTGTCCCGGTGCAGTCATGCTAAAAAACATGAACAGCTGTGGTCGATCATGTGCTCCGCTGGGAGGGGTCACCCTGCTAATTTATTTTGCCAGCTGCCAAGCTAAGGTGCGAAAGTGCTGAGATTCCTGGTCCACGGTGTCTGGTTATACAGGAAGAAAAAAAAAAAAAAGTCATTTACTGTTTCACAGATAGTAGTGGGATTGTGTGAAAAATTCCAGGGCTACTGACTTTCATCGAAGGCACAAATCAATTCAGTTTATAATCCACTGGCTTTTGTGAAAACATCTGGATTGACTGCTGTCACCGTTTTGGTGTTTGGAACTTGAGTCAGTTCAACTCTGCGAGCATTTATTTTCTAAGGGCCTACTGTCAACCAAAAACCAGATGAGGCATTGCTGGCAAGATCCCTGCGCTAAGGAGCTGGCCGTCTAGCAGAGGAGATAAACAATACACAGTCAGTATAATGCAGATTACCGGGGGGTCACGGCCCAAAGGGATGATATGATTTTGGACTTACATAATTTGTCTGAGGTCACAGGTGTATTGAGTGACAGGGTGTGTCTGCCTTCCAGGTAGCACCAACTGGGTTAATCACTGAGACACTCACATAGTTAAACGGGGAGCCATGGGTAAGAGCCACTGAAAAGGAGTCTGGAGGCAGGAATGCTCAGATGGGGTGAGATAGGAGTCTGACCAGGTCTGAGGCAGTGCCACGGGGCAGGAGAGGAGGGAACAGAAGTGAAAGAGATTTGCATGGTTAGGGGCTAAGTGAAGCCACGAACTGAACTTCTCGTCGCTTTCGGGTTTCATACCCACCTCTCCTTTCAGCGGTTCAGTGACTGCAGATTGTACAATCGAGTCTCAGATCTAACCGGTGTCCTCATCTGGGTTTATCCTGGCTTGTGTCCTCAACAGCGGAGGAGGGATGCCTCAACCGGAGGCTGCGACAAGAGTTTCTGGCAGTGTTGGGAATCGGGGCGGGCATCCGGGCAGGGGGAAGGGGTTAGTGATGTTCAGAATGTTGAAAAACTGAAATAGAATACTGACTAACAGAACTGAGGCCTGTAACCTGAAAGGTACCTGTGGCTTGGGTGGTTTGGGAGGCTCTGGTGTGCCAAACGTTAACCCTTTAAAGACTGAATCATGGGGAGGTAAGGGAGGAGGGTCCTGGGGGTGGGGCTAAGTTGGAGATGGGGAACAATGGTTATTTACCATTCCTTGCTTTTGCCACTTCCTAGCCCAATGCAAGAAAAGGCAAAACATCTCTCACGGGCTTTACCTGCCCCTAAATTTATTCACAGACAGCAACTACTTGATTCTCTTTTGGTAGCACTCCCAGATTTCCAGAGGAGAACGTGATTGGCCCAGGCTAGGGTGAGAGTCCATTCCTGGCCACCACCACTCTGGGTGAACAGGAGAGGGGGACTCCCATCTAAGTAGAACAGTTATAACATGTGTTTGCCAAGCCCCAGGAAAATAAGTTCAAAGGCAAAAAGTAAATTAGACTCCAACACAGCATGGACAAAAATATCTTCCAACTCAGTAAGAAAAAAGATGAACACCCCAACTGAAAAATGGGAAAGGACATGAGCAATGCTGTTCTCTACTCAGAATCAATAAATGGCCAATTTATACACGCACAAAAAGTGCTGAATCTCACCAGGATACATACAAGATATGATTTTTTACCTATCCTATGGGCCAGGATAAAACTATTGTGTACCCTGTTGACAATGCTTATGACATAAGCAGTCTCATTTGCTTACGGGGGGGGGGGGCAGTTTTTCTACAAGAAAATTAGGCGAAAGCTATCAAAACCCTACAAAAATGTACATGATCTCTGCTTAGCAATTCTGCTTCCAAGAACCGACTCCGAGGAAACGGACAATGAAAACACTAGAGGTGATCATAACACAGAGCACTTACCATATGGCAGCAATTCTCCCGAGTGCTTTACGTGTATTTCTTCATGTACCTGTTGTAATAATGCTATGTAACTCTTTTCTTTTTTTTTTTTTAATTTTTTAACGTTTCTTTTTTGAGAGACAGAGAGAGACAGAGCATCAGCGGGGGAGGCGCAGAGAGAGAGGGAGACACAGAATCCGAAGCAGGCCCCAGGCTCCGAGCTGTCAGCGCAGAGCCCGACGCGGGGCTCGAACTCGCGAACCGTGAGATCATGACCTGAGACGAAACCAAGAGTCAGAGGCTTAACCCACTGAGCCATCCAGGCGCCCCTGCAACTCTTTCCATAAGAGGGGAAAACAGGAGGGGTGTCTGGGTGGCTCAGTCGGTTGAGCGTCCCAACTTTGGCTCAGGCCGTGATCTCACGGTTTGTGAGTTCGAGCCCCGCGTCGGGCCCTGTGCTGACAGCTCAGAGCCTGGAGCCTGCTTCGGATTCTGTGTCTCCCTCTCTCTCTGCCCCTCCCCCGCTGGTGCTCTGTCTCTCTCTCTCTGTCGAAAATAAATAAACATAAAAAAAATTTTTTTTAAAAGAGGGGAAAACAGGAGAACCTTGGATGTTCGACAAGAGCAGACTGTAAAATCTACACTCACAGATTGCAAAACTGTCGTCCACTTGTCCAATGGGGAACATTACAATCATCACATATGATTCCTAGATGTATATTTGTTGATATTAAAACCGGTCATCTTATTTATTAAATAAAATGTTATAAAATGGTATTAAAATCATATGTATCTATGAATGCATAAAGGGGTGAGACACACATAAACACACTGATGCCCCTAAAATATTGATTAATACTGTTCTCTCTACCAGCATATAAGGGAAAAAAGTCTAATTTTGACTGAAATTCCCAGAATAATACACTTAATCCGAATTATCCATGGTACTGCAACTGCCTTGAAAATTTGAGGATCAGATCTGAATCTTCTAAGAGGAGAAGGGATGACTTTTATCGGTGTCGCCTGAAACATCAGCCGTGCTCTGCATCACGGATACGTCTAGTGAACTCACAGTCTCTGATTCCAAAGAATCGCCCCCCTGGACTGTCTACAAGAAGCTGTAAGAAAAAATGGGGTGCACGCTCTTGCTAAGCAAATAGGCCTCTGGCCTCTGCTTCAACCCCGGAGCCAGGAGCCATACGTCATGACCACACACAGGCCATGCTCCTGCTGTGGGTTTGTGAATGTCCAGGACTTTCACGGCTAAGTAAGAGCTGTGGCCAGCAGGATTTTGGCTCAGTGAAAGGACGCCTTCCTTGCAGAGAATTGCAAATAGGTGTGGGGGAAGAGAGGAACACATCAAGTCCTTGCGCTTAAAGACGTGACAGGGTTGTCCCCAACAGCTACAAATACACTGTGCTCACGGCCGCATTGTAGCTGTGCACAATGGATGCTCAGGGGGCAGAGATGCCCTGGTCTGTGGGGGGTCGGAGAGGCTCCACCTGAAGGCCATAAAGCTAGTCAGTCTGCGGTTACTGACTTATTATGTGCTAGGCACCATGAGAGATATCAAAAATGGTTCGGCAGGACTGGTGTTGGGAATTCAGGGAACCTGGATCTTGGCATTTATCTTTCCTCCCCTACAGAGTTCTGGAAAATGGAAAATAACCCCCAAGATGATTCACCAGTCGGGAAATGGGGTAGAGAATTTACCCGTGAAAGCAATCTTCACCTCTATGCAGGGCTTTCTGGAAACCAGACTGGAGAGAATTCCAGATCTCCCAGCTCTTGGGACCCGAGTGCTCACGTGTGCCTGCCGTGGTATAACCGGCCCTGCACACCGCCTCCCTCCCCGTTCAGCTTCAGATGAACAGAGAGAGGGCACAGAGGGAGGGAGGAGGCGGGGGGGGGGGGGGGGGGCGGGAGGGAGGATGGGGAGGATGTGGGAGTAATGCATGTGATCCTCCCCAGGAGTTCTCAAGAGCTGGGAACAAGATACACCAGAGCACAAGACGGCATGCTGGGGGGGGGTGGGGGAGGGTGGACCTGTCACAACGTGATTCCGCCCCTGATGAACCACAGCCCTAGGGCTGTCACACACTCCTTCATCACCAGTGGGGCTGAGTGAATCAGGGAAAAGGAGGGGGTAGGGGTAAGTTTCCAGATATAAATTCCCGTCCTGTAGAGGAGGATCGAAAAGGAAGATGATGCAGAGTGGTGTTTGGCTACGTGTAAGAAAAGACCGCCTGAGTCGGAAGGGGCTCATCTGGGAGCCACAACAAGACGAAGGGAGAGCTGCTTCAAGGGAAAGATGCATCAGGGCAGAGAATGCCCCTCACTGACCACCAGGTGGCATAGCAGACCAGACACAGCTCGGTTGTCGGTCTTCAAGCCCCAGAGAGCGCCTGACCCTTGGGCATCAAAACCCAGCCTAGACCCCTGCAATGGAATGTTATTCAGTCTTCAAAGGGAAGGAAATTCGGACACCTGCTACGATACCCGTGACCCACGAAGACGATATTCTAGGTGAAATAAGCCAGACACAGAAGGAAAACTAGGGTATGTGTGGTTCCACTTACATAAGGAACGCAGAGCAGACAAATCTATAGAGGCAGAAAACGGAACAGTGGGTGGCAGGGGCTGGGGGGAGGGACCTGAGGCGTGAACGGTGAGTGGAACAGAACTTCCGTTTGGGAAGATGAGAGGTATCCGAAGGCAGGTGGTGCGGGCAGTTGCGCAACACCTCGAACGTGCATAACGCCACTGAACTGCGGCCAAGTTCACAGAAACGGCTACACGGAAAGTTTTATGTTGTGAATGTTTGGCTACAATTGAAAAGAACCCAAAAAACCCGGGGCACCTGGGTGGCTCAGTCGGTTAAGCCTCCCACTCTTGATTTCAGCTCAGGTCGTGATGTCACGGTGGGTGAGTTCGAGCCCCGCGTCAGGCTCTGTGCTGACCGAGGGGAGTCTATTTGGGATTCTCTCTCTCTCTCTCTGGCCCTCCTCCACGCTCTCTCAAAAAGAAAAAAACATTAAAATCAACCCAAACAGAGTGTTCATACTGTCGAAGGTGTCATCCCTACCCAAAGTCCAGGTGGCCGACACCCCTTCTAGAATAGGCGAGGAAGGAGAGAAAGCACGTCTCCCAGTCCTGCCTGGTCCGATCCCAATCAGCTCCACCTCGCCTCCCCAAACCCTCAGGCAGCTCTCTACTCGCATCTTGCTCATTCACGTATTTATTAAATGCCCACGAAGTGTCGGCCTTGAGCCAGGCACTGAGAACACGTTCTCCGGGGGCCGTGCTATTTTCTACCCGGCCCCAGCTTCCCCTTGAGGGCTCCACTCACATTCCCCCGGGCAACCCTTCGGCCCGTGTATTTGCAGCTTTCTTCTCTGACCCAATTTCCATTTTAGTGGAAAATGCTTTGCATAGTGCCTTTGGTTCATTATTATATTTCAAGAGAGGATTCGAAGGGATGATGAGCGGAGGTGTTTTTTTTTTTTTTTTTTTTTAATATTTATTTACGTTGGGAGAGCGCAAGCCGGGCAGAGAGAAGGGGACAGAGAACCCGAAGCGGGCTCTGCGCAGATAGCAGTGAGCCCAATGTGGGCCTCAAACTCACAAACTGTGAGATCGTGACCTGAACCGAAGTCGGGGTCCGCCAGGCGCCCCAATGAGTGGAGTTTTCTCAAGAGAAAGTCCTTACTCCAGTGACTCCGAGGGGCACATACAGCCCGCCTTCTACGGTTCAAGTTAGGCTACAATAGGCTACAGCACCGGGCTTGACACGGGTGTCTGTCCTGCTCACGTCCCCGCCTAATTGCAACTCAACGCCGGTGAGCAGCAGTATCCCTGATACTCTCTGTCCTCCGTGCTGTCACCATTCCGATGACGACTCCCTTGTGTCACTTTGTTGCCCTCTCTGGGCTCTGCTCCTCCGAAGGTGGAGCCCTTCCGTTACTTATTATGTGACTTTCGTGCCCGGCATGGGTCCTGGCACGTGCTGGGTGTCCAGTGTTCGTGGGGTGAATGAATGATGGCAGAGGGTAAGGTGACCCAAAAGGCAGGCGCAGATAGCATGGGGAAGGGTCAGTGTAGGAGCTGCCGTACCTGAGAAATGAAGCAGGAAGGCCAAGAAGATAATCCGATCTGCTTTTAAAGCTAGAGCAAATATGGCGGGACATTCTATGTGTAAGAGAGCTCACGGAGGAGGCAGAAGGCTTCCAGCAAAACCAAGAGAGTGCATACGTAGAAGGAAAACATCACCCCGAAGAGCCAAGGAGCTTTGGGAGAAAATCCCGATCCTAGAGCAAGTTTCATGAATAAACCAGGAATGGCGGGAAGGGGTTGACTTCTAGTAAGTTTCCGGAGCTACGGAAGAACAGGGTACTTTCCTGGATTGCCAGGGAAAGAGCTCGATTCGTCCAACTGGTTTTTGCTCAGAGAAAAACAAAAGGGATTTTAACCCTATAGATTTGCCCCGTGTTTAGAAAATCACCAGTTTCGTTGGCCTTGGTTTGCAAAACAAGTGGGTCCGGCTAGATTCTAGAAGGTATCTAAGGACACTCTGTGTTATAAGTAGGGTGACTATACCCATTCAGGTTCGTATCCGTTGTTCTTGGTTAATTTTTAAAGTAATGTATTTCACAATTCACTCTCAGAGAAGCCTCAGTTTGGATAAGTTGCAAGGTCATCTTAGTTATAAGTAACCTTAACTGGCTGGCTGGAAAAAAAAAAAAAAAAGGTGACCCCGAGGTCCCAGGAAGGGACAGAGGAACAAACATTTCCGTTGGCGGACACACCCAGCTTGCGAGGGGCTGGGCATCTGGGGGGCCCTGGGCTGGGAGGGAGCCCAGGTGCCTGAACCGCTTCCTGACCAGCCAGGTCTGGGTAAGATGAAAACAGGTTGGGGTGGGCTCCTCGCCCGGCCACTGGCTGTCCTCCTGTCCTTAGGGAGGCTCTTGAGCCATCAGACCATCGGTTCCTTATCTGTAAAACGGGACGGCAACGTTCCCCCGAAAGGCTGTTCGTCTTCCTTCACAGGGGCCACTACGACCCCATCGCGGAGAGGAAGGAGTCCTCGTTAGGAGAGGGTCTAGCCTCTACGGCTGGCGAGCCAGGCCCTCCAGCAGTCGGTGCACGCCATCTGATCTCGAGACGAGACCACGGCCACTTGCGGGGAGAGCTCGCACTGGGTCACACAACTCCTACACGGCCCGAGAGAGAGTGCCCGTAGGAAGTCCGGCGCAAAGACCGCGATCCAACCACACAGCCAACCCCCCACCCCCACCCCGGCTCCTCTCCGACTCCCGGCCGGCGCCCTCGGCGCCCCGGGGAGGAGGGGCACGCACAACAAAGGGCAGGGCGACGTCTGGCCCAGCCGGCCCGGGTCCCGCGGAGCGCGCAGCCAGGCCCCCGGCGCGTCTCCAGGGGACGCCCTCCTCCCTGCGGCGCCCAAACAGTCCCCTTCGAGACTCGCCCACTCGGCGGGCGGGAAGCGTGCAGCCCCGGGGCCGGCCCAGGGCGCCCGTCAGGCCGCCGGCGGCCGCGCCCCGCGTCCCCGCCCGGGCCGTGCGCCCGGACGACCCACCCCCGCCCCCCACCCCCGCGGGACCCCCGGCCCGCCCCCACCCCCGCGGGATCCCCGGCCCCGCGCCCGCGGCGGGCGCGCTGGGCGGCGGCGTCCCCCCGCAGCCACCCAGCTTCCCGGGGGAGGAGCAGCGCATCGCGCGAGCATCCGGGAGCGGCGGAGGGGGCGGGAGGAAGGGCGAGAGGAGGAAGCGGGATTTAAACGAAAGGCGGTGACGCCACACAAAAGATTTCTATAGGCTCCGGGGAGGTGACGGCCGGGCGGCGGCGGCGGCGGCGGCGAGCCCGGGGGCGAGGCGCGGACGCGGAGGGGAGCAGGCTCGGGCGGCCCCGGCAGGGCGGCGGCGGCGCTCGCACGGCCCGCGCGGGCACGGGAGGCGGCCCCCCGCCCTTTTCCTTTCGGTTTCTCCTGGCTCGCTCGGAAGTTGGCGGCTGACGGAAATGGCAGGAGCCGGGGCCCGGGCGGGCGGCCGCGGCGCCGCGGGGACCTTCTGAGTTGGCGCGGCCGCCGGGGAGACGCGCGCCGGGCGTCCGATGCGCAGGGCCCGGGGGCTCGGGAGAGCGCAGCCGCCGCGGGCCCCAGGCGACCAGGCGACCGGGATGGACTCGCGCCCGCGGCCGGCGGCCGGCCTCGGGGCGCGCGGTCGGGGAGGGCGTGCCGCCTCGGCGCCGGGCCGCGCGCTGTGAGCCGGCGAGGCGGGAAGGGGCGGCCGCGGCGGCCGGCGCGCCCGGGCGTGGCGGGCGGGCGAGCGCGCGAGCGGGGCGGCCGCTGTGCGCAATCAGTGCAGGCTCCCGCCCGACTCTGACTCCAGCTCCGGCCACACCCTCGGCCCTGCCGCCGCCGCCGCCGCCGCCGCCGGCGCCGCGTCCCGAGACCGGGCGGCGGGAGATGCGCGCCCCACCGCGCCGGCCCCGGCCGCCGTCGCGGGCAAGTGCCGCCCGGCGGGGTCGGGGCGCCTGAAGCCCACGTGCGCCGCCGAGCCCGAGGAGGCTGACAGCAGAGCCCGCCCGAGCCGCCGCCCGCGCTCCTCCCCGAGGAAGAGATTTTGATTTCAAAGAAAGGAAGGAAGGAAGGACACCTCCCAGCTCTACCCCCCCCCCCACTCCCGCCCTCCCGCTCCGGCGGCCGGGCCGGGCCATGCCCAGGAAGGCGGCGGCAGCGGCGGCCCAGCAGAAGGGACTTTCCTGGCAGCCCGACGACGAGGAGCGCGCTCCGTGAGTCTGGCCGTGCCCCGGTTCATGGTTCCCGCAAGCCCTCCAGGAGGCCGAACGCCGCAGCCCCTCCCCGCGCCCCGGAGAGCCTCCTGCGTCCTCTGGCCCTCGGGCCCGCCCCGCGCCGCCCGGGCCCCGGCCGCCGCAGCCCAGCGCCTTCCGCCCGGCGCGGTGGATGGCATGATGGTGCGGGGAAGGCACCGCGGTCCTGGCCAGCCGAGTCGCGACGGCCGCGGGGGCGGCGGCAGTGGCAGCGGCGGCGGTAGCGGGCTCCCCAGCGGCATGCCAGTGCCCCCCGGGCGCGATGGCTAGCGGCAGCGCCGGGAAGCCCGCTGGCGAGGCCGCTTCTCCGGCTCCTGCGAGCGCCGTCGGGGGGGCCTGCTCGCAGCCGCGGAAGAGGCTGGTGTCCGTCTGCGACCACTGCAAGGGCAAGATGCAGCTGGTGGCCGACCTGCTGCTGCTGTCGAGCGAGGCGCGGCCCGTGCTCTTCGAGGGCCCCGCCTCCTCCTGCGCCGGCGCCGCCGAGTCCTTCGAGCAGTGCCGGGACACGATCATCGCGCGCACCAAGGGGCTCTCCATCCTCACCCACGACGTGCAGAGCCAGCTCAACATGGGCCGCTTCGGGGAGGCGGGGGACAGCCTGGTGGAGCTGGGCGACCTGGTGGTGTCGCTGACCGAGTGCTCCGCCCACGCGGCCTACCTGGCGGCCGTGGCCACGCCGGGCGCGCAGCCCGCGCAGCCGGGCCTGGTGGACCGCTACCGCGTGACGCGCTGCCGCCACGAGGTGGAGCAGGGCTGCGCCGTGCTGCGCGCCACCCCGCTGGCCGACATGACGCCGCAGCTGCTGCTGGAGGTGTCCCAGGGCCTGTCGCGCAACCTCAAGTTCCTGACGGACGCGTGCGCCCTGGCCAGCGACAAGTCCCGGGACCGCTTCTCCCGCGAGCAGTTCAAGCTGGGCGTCAAGTGCATGAGCACCAGCGCGTCGGCGCTGCTGGCCTGCGTGCGCGAGGTGAAGGCGGCGCCCAGCGAGCTGGCCCGCAGCCGCTGCGCGCTCTTCAGCGGGCCGCTGGTGCAGGCCGTGAGCGCCCTGGTGGGCTTCGCCACCGAGCCGCAGTTCCTGGGTCGCGCGGCGGCCGTGAGCGCCGAGGGCAAGGCGGTGCAGACCGCCATCCTGGGCGGCGCCATGAGCGTGGTGTCGGCCTGCGTGCTCCTGACCCAGTGCCTCAGGGATCTGGCGCAGCACCCCGACGGGGGCGCCAAGATGTCGGACCACAGGGAGAGGCTGAGGAACTCGGCCTGCGCCGTGTCTGAAGGCTGCACCCTGCTATCTCAGGCTTTACGGGAGAGGTCTTCGCCCAGGACTTTACCGCCAGTGAATTCCAATTCTGTGAATTAGCACCCCCGCCCCGCGCCCCTTCGCCCTCCCCCCCCCACTAGAGGAAGATACTCACTCTCTGCCCTCTCCATTTATACCAAAGAAATCCCAGGGGAAGCCCCTCCCCACGGCAGACGCTCGGAAAGAACCTTCCAGAGAGCTGGGGGCCCCTCCCGCCGCAGCACCCACCTGCGCGCACGCAGCAGGGACCGCGAGGTGGCGCGCCCGCACCGGCCCCCGGCTCCTGTTCCGGAGCTCCGCCCCTCAATTTTCTAACCAATCGGGCAGGAAGGAGGTCATGGGTTCGTTTCTTTTTTTGGCCCGTTTTTTTTTTTTTTTTTCCGTTTTGTTTTGATTTTTCCTAATTAAAAGAAAGGTTACCTCAGTTTCACTCCTTAGACATGGATGTAGCTATCTTTTTTTTTTTTTTTTTTGTATGCTGTTATTTTTTTAAGCAAATCGTGTTGGATTAGGCGTATACTTGGTGTGGAAAGAGTATGACATTGCCATGTGATTTGCAAATGGGGGGGAAAGCTACTGTGAGTGTGTGTTTTATTTTTTAATTTACACTATAGAGTGATTTCCCCCCTCCTTCCCCCTCCCCCCAATGTCAAGTTTTTACCGTGCATGTACTGGAGTATTTATTTCATCTATTAAAATGTTATGTTTCTCAGATGGCCTTTGGCAGTTATTGTTGATGTTCGATCGCTGTGACGTTGCATTCTGCACGCGCTCTCTGGAAGGGCGCCCCGGAGACTGTGCTTCGGGAGCAGTGCCTCGGGTCCTCAGCCCCGTCTCCTTTTTCCTGGAGAGTCACCGCTTTGAGCAGCCTGGAATTCAAGAAGAGAGCACGGTGTGACACTGTCGATGCAAAGCACGTGTCACAGGCGTGGGTGCGGGGGCTGGGCTGTCGGTGGGGTTTTGTCTTGCCTCTGGTTTCTCCTGGAACGTAAGTCAGCCCCTTTGTCTCCCACCCCTTTCTGCCCTGATGAACACTGGTTCAGGCTGACCCTGGTCTGAGTGGTATTCTGCCCGTCTCTTTCAGATTAAGGGTCTCCCTAATCCTGCGTGGTACCCCACCCTCCTCGGGTCGGAGGGTCCGTGCAGTGCAGCTGTCGAAGTAGACCCAAGTTCTTTCCAGGAGAGCGTGGAGCCTCATTTACGTAGGCGGGTCTATTCGGACAAGATCCGGTGATGTCAGGAGAAAGTACAGAGGGATCTGGACTGTAATAGAGGGAGAAGCGTTGGGGGGGGGGGGGGGAGCATGGAGAACTTTCTAGAGCCGCAGCATAGTTGCAGGCAAAGGGCTGATTTGGGTGACCTTGTCTCAAGATCTGCCCTGGTTGATTCTGCGTTGGAAGAATCTCCGTCAGTTGAAGTTTGGAGTTATTTTGAGGCGGTTTGTCCTCTCTGCAGACACGCTAAGAAAACATCGGGGAGGGAGGGGTGTTACAGTTTTGCTGAACCCAGTTAAGTTTTGGACATTTCCCCACGGAAAGTGTAACATGTTTATTTGCAGCGCCTGTCCTGGAGAGCCACACGGATGAGAAGTCATACATGCTTTAAATTTGCTCCGTTTACACTTTTCTTGGCATTTGTTGTGCCTCAACCTTTGTAGTTCCCGCAGATCTGAGAAGAAAGACTTTCTCACCGTAATATGTTAGAAAGTCCTTTTGACGACTGTTTTACTTGAATAGCTGTGTTTGTTCCTGGGACATCATGCTCGGCGTGTAAACCCGTGTTGGGTAAGACTAGGATCGTGTAACTGCTCTGAATTCGATGTTTGGAAAAGTCTTAAAATGGTAGTACACATACACGTTTCTTAAAAAACAGTCAAGGGAGCTCTTGGCTTTCTCCTGGGTCCTGGTAGATTTACACGTTTAAAGTGTGTAAAAACTGAAAATGACCTTGAGAATGTTTTTTCCTGTCCCCCTGCCCTTCTTTAAGTCTGGGTCAGCCAGGTTCCGGAAGTATTTGCGGGGAGGAATCTTAACCCGTGTGCCAACGACCATCCTGCTTGCCTATAGGAATGGCTACTTTTATTTATGTACAGAAGTTATTGTAGAGTCTCTAATTATCTGCTTCCTTTAGCCTAGGCAGGTCACAGAGAGCAAACTGAAAAGAGCAAGGTAAAACAAAACTAGGGCCAGGAACCCGTTAAGTTTGGTGTTTGATTCAGACAAAGATAATTGCCAGTTGTTGCTTGGGCTCATTCCGTACAGAAGCAATTTTCAGGACACCGCATGCCAAAAAAACCCTCGCTTTCTCTATCTACTTGGATGAAGTTAGCTAGCCTGCCAGCAAATCAATTTTAAGGCTTCTTTTTGTCCTAGCCACCTGGTGGTGTCCCTTTACATTTCTGTATATGAAAGGTGTCCTGTAATATTCAAAATCTCTGTCCTCTGAAGTGGTTAAAAGTTTCACTGGTGTCTTAACGTCCTCCCTTCCCCTCCTTCTGTCTCTAAGATAAGTTTGGGATTTTTCTTCCAGCAGGTGGCTCAAAATGAATTCTTGTATTTTGTTCAGCAGGTTCTTGGGAAACCAGAACAAGGAACACAGTGCATCTCTGTGTCTGTGCTGCTTCTGTAGGCGAGGGCCTCTTGTCATCTCAGCTTTCAGTGCACCAGCTTGCTAAACTTGTTTTTAAAATAGCTCTGATTTTTAAAAAAGGAACATCTCAGACCTAGTTCATTGGGTTTAACGAGGTCAGCAGAGATCACTGGTGTTCCAGGACCAAAATCAGAGTGGCCTGGTTTTGTTTTGTTTTGTTTTAATTAGACCACATTAGAGTTCACTTAAGACCTCATCCTTGGGCTGTTTTGACATCCAAGGGCATGTTTTCTTACCCAGGATTAATGGGGCCATCCTGACCGGGGATGTTGAAAACCTTCCTTTGGATCTTCGGGAGAGAAGGAAATCATTATGCCTAAAGTCTTAGAACAAAAGCCATTATTTATGACGGTCAAGGCAAATAAGCGGGACAAAAGGCTTTCCAACACAAGACTTAACCCGAAAAAAAAGCTGTCTTTCCTTGGCTGGTTTAAGCATGGCCTCGTCCTAGTATTCATTCCGGGTCGATGTGAGGAACTAGAGAAATTGTGTGTGTGGTGTGTGTGTTCTCCCCGACTTCAGTTTCTTTCTTCCCACCCCCCCTTTCTCCTAATTTAGGGGAGATGTTTCTCAGGAAAATCTAAAGACTATGATTACGGAAGCAGCGGTGACATCTGATTGGTTATCCCGTGAACACTTTTTTTAAAAGCTGGCATCTAGGGATCTAGAACACTTAACAGTTTGAAACAGCTAATTTTAACAGAAACACCTGTTTCTCGGAAGGTTGGTGGCTATGGTAACGTGCAGATCAGGCAGAGGATTTGAAGAGCGCCAGCAGCAGCCCCTTCTGTGCAGAGAGCTCGGAGTTAGGGAGTTAATCCGCAACGCCGCCCCCCCTCCCCTCCCTGCACTTCGTCCTGCGGGGCTGCATCTTGGGTCAGGCACCATCTCTGGGTTTCCGAGGGGGACGCAGATATTTGTGTGCTCTCCCAGCAAATTCTTGTCTCGATGAAACATTTCGTTTTTGCCCGAGCACGCGTGAAATGAATTGACCTGTCCTACCCGAGTAGGGTCCTTCTTTTTGGGGTCCTTCGGACGGTGAGTTGTGTGTGCGTTTCCGATGTAGCGGGAGGAGGCTCAGAGGCCGACTGGAGAGTGTCTGGGAAAAGTGGTACTAGTGTCTGTGATTGGGATGGATTTCGTTTACAGGTCCCCGTTTACGGGTCACGGGCTGTCATGTCTGGGACACGTGTAATTGGCTTTCAAAGTGCAAGTGTATATAGGCGAGCAGGAAAATGTTTCTGGCAGTGAAAGTTAGAACAGGCATTCGTTCGGCAAATACTTGTTGGGGGCCAGCGGTGCGTGCCAGGCCCGGTGCTGGGCGCCGGGGTGCGGCTGTATGGGAGACGTGGTGCCTCCCCCTTGCGTAGACTGTGCTGCGGGCCATGTCTGGGGACCCCGGCAGTGGCCTTATCAGCACCTTTCTGCGCCCTCCCTCGGGCCCGATCCATCGGAAACCCTGGGGGTAGAGCGTCTGAATTTTGTCCCGCGAGGTGATTCTGATGCACACGCAGCCTGGACAACCACCGGTCTGCAGACCCTGCTGGTGTCTTTTTATTCCCGGCCAGACTCTGTGAGACCGGAGTGCTTCTGTATCAGGAGGGAGCTGCATTTCTGCAAGTTTCTTGTTTGCTCAGGTGTTTTTTTTTTTTTCTTTTTTGTTTTGTTTTGTTTTTTTCCCTTCCTGGATATTTTGAGCCCGATTCTTCCGATAGAGAAGATAATTTAGTCCAAATTTAGTTCCAAACTGGCAGGGTTTTCTTTTGCTGTGTGTGTCGGGGCGTGTTTACGAGGACAGAGTTCTTCCCTTCCTCCGACCCCCTTGGAGAGGAGCTGAAGTCTAGGATAGTAAACGGGCAAATCAGCTTTCTGTGTTTTTGCATGTTGCCGACTCTCGTCCTAGAAAACTAGAGCCTGGCAGACACCGTAATTAAAAATCAACCCTTGAGCTCTTGGGCTGCCCGAGAAAGGACACTTGGCTACTGAGTTTAAAGTACTCTGTTCAGAACCAGAGGAAGCATGCAGACTTTCTCCAAAGCCCACGGTAGGGACGCTTACGCCTGCAGTGCACTCAGGAATGTGTCCTACCAGAGCTGTCCTGCACCAAGAACTGGGGTGACCTCTCAGAGCCACGCTCCTCACGAGGGTGGCCCCGGGGGCTGGCATTGCCTTGCCCAGGAACTGGGTGGGGAGCAGGATCTCCCCACCCCAACCCCCACCCCCGACCTACCTGATGAGAAATCTGCTCTTTGGCAAGGGCTCCGGGGTGATCTGTGGACACGGTAACTTTGAGAAGCATTGTTCTAGGAGACGCACGTAGTGACCATGACCGGACTACGGCCTTATTTGCCGTGGGAGCTGAGGCAGTTACCGTGTTTACTTACTTCTTTTCAACTCACACGTTTGCGTATGCTGTGTCGCTGGGTCCTTCCGGCGGTCTTGGGAGGTAGGCAGGTGTTTGCTGGGCATGTCA
Source organism: Panthera leo (assembly GCF_018350215.1). Lineage (NCBI taxonomy): Eukaryota > Metazoa > Chordata > Mammalia > Carnivora > Felidae > Panthera > Panthera leo. The sequence continues at coordinate 2,035,161 of NC_056684.1, forward strand.
TCTAAACATTTGTACTTCTCTTTTCCCATTGTAAAAGTTAAATATTTCTGATGAGTTGCCGTGAAGTGTCGGCAGGTGATGAGCTCCGTGGACCTTACTCTGCTTCCATCGGGTCATTGGGAGTATGATCTAAAACATTTATGTGCAAGTCTGTTTCCCTTAGTATTCTTTCCTTCACCCTTCACTTAATTTGACACAGCTGATATGTTGTGATATGCTCAAGGACATCCCAGATAGGGAGCATAGCCCTGCCTCTTCGTCCGTCTGTCCACGCCTGCCCAGGCACCTTGAAACATTGCTTGTCTTTATTTAAATTTTTAAATTTTTTTAATGTTTACTTATTTTTGAGAGAGAGAGAGAGACAGACAGACAGACAGAGGGTGAATGGGGAAGGGATAGAGAAAGAGGGAGACAGAATCTGAAGCAGGCTGCAGGCTCCGAGCTGTCGGCACAGAGCCCGATGCGGGGCTCGAACCTATGAACCGCGAGATGGGGACCAGAGCCGAAGTCGGATGCTTAACTGACTGAGCCGCCCAGGCGCCCCTGGTCTTAAGTTCTTCAAACCATGGCGTCAGGCAAACATTTCAGACTTCACGGAGGAGGCTGAATGCTAATTGAGATTTGCTAGCCTAATTTAAAAAAGAATCCATTTGCTTGTATTAATAACTACATGTATCCAGGTTATGCAAAAGTGGGGCACACAGAGAACTTTCAAAACCCTGTGTTTCAGGAAGAGAAACGGATGGGCTGTGCGTTCAAGGTTACCGAGCATCGTGCCCTGAAACACTTCAGAAATCTCAGGGCCTCCACTAAGAGTTCATAGCTTCTGACTTTGTCCTATTTTGCCTGGATTTCAGATGGCACTCAAGATACCAATCGAATGAAAAATCAATCGCCTTGGCTATATTATCAGTCACTTTTTTGAAGAGCTTTTTATTGGTGGGGCGCCTGGGGGACTCAGTCGGTTGAGCGTCCGGCTTCGGCTCAGGTCACGATCTCACGGTTCGTGAGTTCGAGCCCCGCGTCGGGCTCTGTGCCGACAGCTCGGAGCCTGGAGCCTGCTTCTGATTCTGGGTCTCCCTCTCTGCCCCTCCCTTTCTCGTGCTCTGTCTCTCTCTTTCTGTCAAAAATAAATAAACGTTAAAAAAAATTTTTTAAGAGCTTTTTATCGTAAGTAAACTCCACACCCAACGTGGGGCTCGAACTCAGGAGCCCGAGATCAAGTCGCAGACTCTGCCAACCGAACCAGCCAGACACTCCTACTCGGCAACTTCTCAGGAGACCCAGATGGATGTCAAACCTCCAGAAATTCCAGAACCGCTGCAGGGAACCTCGTCCATCCAGTGCTTACTGGTGCCTTTCCGGCTTCAACTTCACTTTTTGTTTGATGGCCACCCGCTTCCTGTTCTAAAATTAATTGGCACGTCATTCGAGCACCACCCCTTAGGTAGGATTTTGGCACGATTGCCCTAAAAGCTTCCTTGGAGGCTAGATTTTACTTGGACATTCTTTCTCTTATAAGTTCCCTGATAAAGGTATTTCTGAAAGTGTAAGCATAGTTCTGGTTTTGCCACTCGGAATTTCATTTCTAAGGTGTGTGGGCATTTTGTGTTAGTGACGGTCGGACGGTCGTCTGTTGAAATGACAAGAGAGGGCATCATCTGGTAGTTCACCCGTCTTGATTTTCCATGAGAGCATCTCTCAGTGGAGTCGTGCCACGGGCATCAGACAGACGTGCTAGTGACCAGGGGGAGTCCCAGAAGATGGCTTTAAATCCAATGTGGCTCAGCCACCATGACGCTGACAACTTAGGACAAAAACAGGAGTTTTCCCACCATAACTAAAGAGGAACCGTGGTCTCCAATGATGTGAAATAATGTCAATAGTCATTCAAGTATTCTAGTGCAGTCCCGACATTCTCCTCTGCAACTCAACCCAACGCTTCTTGTCCACTAGAGTTTCCGGAAACGCTGGCAGTTCTTGACTTCACTGGGGCTGCTTCATCCTGGGCAGCCAGAGAAGATGGGAGAGAGCCACACCTGTAACGGATGAGGGCGGGACACCAGTGTCCCATAGGGTCAGGCTGCTGCTCATGACACTTTATTATTAGTTGGGTCTAGAACAGTGTCAGGCTTAGCAAGTCTGATGGTCGCCATGTTCTTTATATCAGCTTGTTTGAGAAGAATGACTAAGCCGCACGGATATTCTTAGCGACAGTCCCAGAAGCCCCCTCCTTTGTCGCCCTCAAAACCGACTCGAGATGCTTCGTCTTCCGATGGAGAGGTCTTCTGGGCACGCCACCCTTTAGCGTTACACCCGTTTAACTTTGCAAAAACCGCAGGTCTGGGAAAGCATGGCTTTCAGAGAACTCACCGAATGACTGGGGAGAAGTGAGCGGGAACCGTCAGGACTCCCCACGGCTTCTTCCCTTTTAGATACGGTAAGTGGTTTTAGTAGCACGGGGGCCGATTCCTTCTTGGACGTACGAGGATTATTCACTTGAAGTGCCACAGGAAAAGGGCTTAAATATATATTACAAGTGAGAGTCTGTTTGATCTTTCCCGTGTAGGTGTGTCCGGGAAATTCCATATGGCATCAGCTTGTATGGATCTGAGGCCTGAGAGACTAGATGTTTCTACCCTCTTGATGGGTGGAGAAGTGAATCCTACAGTGTCTGTTGTGAGTTCATTTAGACTTTTGGAAGGACTTCCTAATTACCTAAACTAAATGGTTCCTCCTACCTTGTTCTGGCTCATTTTTTTCCTTTGGGCTGAGAAGAGAATGGGTCACAAACACCACGCGGGGTGCAGGACGTCACGTGACGCCTCCTGGGGATGTCGAGACAGCGGGAGCCTCACCCTGGATTTTCCAGCGGTCTCCAATCAGGCTGATTCTGACATACTTCGGGTGTCGTGCAGATGATAGGAGGGAGAGCACAGGACGAGAGACGAGAATGAACGCCGTAGAGTTCACGAGGACCTTCGAGCCTGGGTCTCTGGCTACTTGGGAACTTGGAGGTCCCTGGATTTGATCAGATTGATGTTATTTTGGTGACCGGGGAAGGATGTCGGTATCAGAGCCGGTCTTTCCTACCTTTGGTGCCAGGTGACTGCATGGCATTTAAGTGAGACTTTCACTGAACTTATTTTTTTGTAGCTGGAGGGGAGTTTTCAGTTAGGGGTTGTAGGTGCCTTAAAGAGTGGGCTTTATTCCAAGGCCTGGGGATCATTTTCTTTTCACTCACTGATTTTGAGTAGTGTTGATGCAGAGTGTAGGGCTGTTACTGGGCAGGGTCTGCCCTACAGGAAGCAGAACAGGTCCCCGCCTCCCCCAGGTTGCTGGCCTGGCCTTGGATCAGGAACCCTCTCGGTGGGGCCGGTGAGACCAGTTTACCTGCAGACGGGACCTGGGCCGGGCTGCCTGGCGTCCTGTGGGGTCACCAGGAGCGGAGCTGGGGCACCCGAAGAAGCGTGCGGCAGGGGTGTGGGCTGGCTGATAGACTGGGAGCCTTCCAAGGCAAGAACCGTTTTTTGTGTTTTGCTTTTTTTAATTATTATTTTTTTTCATTGTTGTCATCCCGAGCAGGTGGCCAGCGTGCTCAGTAACTGCCCTTCGAGGCTGAAATGCTCCCCACGCCTGTTTTTTTTTTTTTTTAATTTTTTTTTTTAACGTTTATTTATTTTTGAGACAGAGAGAGAGAGACAGAGCATGAACGGGGGAGGAGCAGAGAGAGAGGGAGACACAGAATCGGAAGCAGGCTCCAGGCTCCGAGCCATCAGCCCAGAGCCCGACGCGGGGCTTGAACTCATGGACCGCGAGATCGCGAGATCGTGACCTGAGCTGAAGTCGGACGCCTAACCGACTGAGCCACCCAGGCGCCCCTGTTATTTTTTAACCTTGCCCACGGCCGTTTTTGTGGGTTTCCTTCCGAGCCTCACATGAGCCTTTGGACGGAGCCCCTCCTGGACCATCTGCGGAGGGAGGGCCAGGATGCCCTCCCTTCCCTCGTCGAGTCTCCGCAGAGCTGATCACGTGGGCCAGTGGCTTTCTACCTGCTGCGTGGTCCTCGTCTCCTGAGGATGCTTGCGGAAGATCAACCCCGGCTTTGTCCCATAACCTGCATGTGGATTTCTAGCGTGCAGACTTCTCTCTTACTTGCCCAGTTAGCAACCTCCGTGGCGGCTCCGCCGACTGTAGGGTGGAAGGCAAACTCCTGATGGAGATATTTCCAACCAGCCCGGTGTCTCACAGCTCCCGGCCAACTCCCTGCGAAGTAACGCTTGTGACTTCCTTCCCCGGCCGCGCTCTCATTTGACCTCTGAGCTCTTGCCCGGATGTCGCTTGGGCCGTTCCTCCCGCACACTGCTTCTCCCCTCTGCCCCCTACTCCTCAGCCTGGTGGCAGCCTCCTGCGGGTCCCTAGGGTCCCTAGTATTTCCCCTTTATTAGAACTTACCGCGTCATACACTCTGTTTACCCACCACGCCCCCAGCCCGTGTCGTCAGTCAGGTGACAGAGTGATCTTTTCATCCGCAGTGACCAGTGCAGTTGCCTTGTGCACCGGGGCCCCAATAAACATTTCTGCACGAACATCCTTTACCCCGGACTGCACTGCGCAGACCCTCGCCCGGCTCCTCGCTGGCCTTCGCCGGGACAGCGGTCCAGAGCGAGGCACCCTGGCTGCAGCCTGGGTCACTCGCCCAGGTCAGGCCTGCTCTCACCTTCCCCCTGCCTTGCCTCGAGTGCAGCAAAGTTAGACCCTCACTGCCGCTTCGCACAGTCAGTATTTCGATACGTTAATGGAGTCCGGACGGCACGCCTCTGGACTGGGCACACGGCCCCGATCCGGCTGTGGCCTTCACCTCCCACTGCCTCCCGCACGGCGGACCTCCCGGCTCTGCACTTGGCTTTTGTTGGCCTCTACGTGAATGTCCTTCCCATCCGTCCAAACAGCTGCTAACCCCTTGAGCCCAGACAGCTCCCCGGGTCCGAAGACTGGGGCTCTCAGTGCTGCGGGACGGAGCTGCTCTGACACGTCTGGTCCTTTGAAGACCTTCCAGAGCTTTGGGTGGGTTCCAGGGGGGTGTTTGAGAGGCCCTCGACGGACCAAACTTTCTTGTCTCAGCCGGTCGGGGTTCCTTGGGGCCTCGGCTGTGGGACTGGGGGGCAGCTTGGTAGTCGTTCTCCTTGGCCTCCTCGGGGTGGTGCTGGGCCCAGCGGGGATGTGGAAACCGCTCGCTACCCCGGGGAAGGGACGCTTTTTCCCACAAGCTGACTTAGAGCCACATTCCCTGGGGAGCCCTTGAAGCCGGCGTGAGAATTGACCGAGGGGGTGAGTCCTGCCTTTCAATCCCATAATTGTCGTCAGTGCAAAAATTACTCATGACTTTCCATAGTCAGGTTTGGGTCGTAACAGCGTGCTTGAGCCGGGCTCTGGGCTGAGCCCGGGCTCCTGTGAGCGGAGGGAAGAAGCCGAAGCCTCGGGGAAGAAGGCGGGGCGCTCTGCCCGAACCCCCGGCAGCGGGCAGAGCGAGAGGCCTCTGAAGGCGTCCGGCAAACTGGCACTTGGGCCTTCGGGCTTCACTTCCATTTCCTCCCTGCAGCTGGAGTAGTTCATCCAACCCGTTTTTCTTTGTTTTCTCTTGCCTTTGGTTGTGGACACTACCTAAAAATAAACGATGATGCTTATCTCATCGAATTAAAGGGATTGTTCTAAACGAAAGCATTCTATCTACTTAATCATTTAACTTTCCTTCCAGTGCCGACTTTCCGGTTTCAGGGGAGTAACAGGCAGATAGAGTTACCATGGCCACGGTGCGTTGCCATAACACTCTCCATAAAAGCCACAATGAGTTATTCGCGTTCCCTTCGGCTGAGGTGACAGGGACCCGAAGAGCGTTGGCCGGCCGGGGGCACCGGGGCCGGGCCGGGCCCCTTGCGTGGGCCACGGCCTGATGGTCTCCAAGTGGCCCTGCTTCTTCACACTGTGCTTTTCAACTTCGAAGGAAATGCCAGATGAGGGCAGTGAGGATTTCAGCGGCACCTCTCAGCACACGCGAAAGCTTGCCATGGGGCTCGGGAGCCCAGTCTGAGGTCGCGTTCCCTGGGCACGAGGAGGAATCCCCACCCACGGGGTCCGAGGGCAGGTGTGAGAGGCGCAGTCTGGCATCCTGTCTTTGCGCCTCCCTGCCCTCTCCCCAAATACTCCCCGAAGTACTTCCTGTCCGAGGATGCCTGCATCCGAACCCTTAAGAGATTAGCTCATAGCAGCTGGAGGCAGTTCACCGACCTTCTCAGAACAACCCCGCCTTTAATGTCCCCCAGGGGAGCGCTTTCCCCCGCTCACTGCCTGGCTTCCTATCACACAGCAGACTTCCTATCAAGTGCATCCCCCAGAAGTGCCCGGAGCCACGCCCCTGCTCCTGTAAGCCTGCTCGGCCGCCAGGCATCCATGAAACACAAGTGAGGCCCGCTCTCGATGCTCTAAGAAGGACGGCTCTTAGAACACACTTGATTTCGGCAGGCCCGTCCCGCAAGGCTCCGGGGAATACATCTGAGGCGGTGTTTTCTGGGGCAAAACATACCGGACAGAAATCTGGACTCAGATTGCTTAACTGGCATCGCTCTGGCCTTTGTACTAATAACCTCGTCCGGGAGCACTGATTTCAGGCCTCGCCCTCCCCCAAAGGGAGGATGTCCTAGTTGGTTCCAGGCAAGCCGCCAACTCATAACTGAATGTGACAAAAAATTACGGAGATTGTACTTGGTCACTTGTCTCTTAGGAGAGAAGCTTTGAGTGGTGTTGGGGGAGGGCTGTACTGAGGGAAGGGTGTGTCAGGCTGGGCAGGACTTGTGTCTTTGTTAAGTGGGGCTTACAGACGGACATTCTTTTCTTTTTAATGTTTATTTTTGAGAGAGAGAGAGAGAGAGAGAGAGAGGGGTGGAGCACACAAGTTGGGGAAGGGCAGAGAGAGAGAGAGAGACAGAGACACAGAATCCGAAGCAGGCTCCAGACTCAGCTGTCAGCACAGAGCCCGACGCGGGGCTCGAACTCACGAACCGTGAGATCGTGACCTGAGCCGAAGTCGGACGTGTCACCAACTGAGCCCCCAGGTGCCCTGGTACTCCTTTTTTTTTTTTAAAGTAAGTTCTACACCCAGCGTGGGGCTGGAATTCTTGACCCTGAGATCAAGAGTCGCATGCTCTAATGACTGAGCCCCCCAGGCGCCCCTTGTGTATGGACATTCTTAACAACGTGCTCTGGCCTGTCATTGTGCTGAGGACAGAAGACTGGGGAAATACGTGAATGACGCTGTAGACATGCCGAAGCCAAGCCTCTGGACAGGTGGGATGATTGGTGAGTTGTGACAACTTGGTCCTGAAGATCACAGCAGTGCTTAGAAGGGTCCACTTCTGGCGCCTCTGGGGAGGCTTTGGATATTACGTAATGTCCTGGGGAATAGAGAGCTGGCCCTAATTGTCACCTACATCAGTGGCTCCAGGAGGCTGGCTGAGGACCAGAGCCTGTCGGTGACGGAGATCTCACCCGTCTGAGCAAAAGGGAAAAAGGAGACAGTGAAATGGAAGGGTGGCGAATGGAAGGGGACAGTGAAATGGCGAACAGGACCTTCACGGACTTGCCTTATCCCATTGCAGAATCGGTCCTGAATCTCGCTCTGGTCTTTCCAACAGTAAAAAAAAATAAAATTATCGTGTATTCAAAAAGACCGAAGTCTGAGCGGCGCTGGCCTTGCCGGCCCGTGAAGCATTTTGAGTCCTATGGCTTTTCTTTTGCCACGAGACTGAGTTAATGCAGACGCTTTTGGAAAAGACTATGTCAAAATTCTTTCAAAGGTGAATCCAGGCAAAGAGGCCTTTCTGAGGAGCTGGGACCTGTCTTTTTATAATCTTATTAGTAAGTCTACCTTCAGTTAAGCACTTGAGTTAAAGGGCGCCTGGGTGGCTCAGTCGGTTGAGCGTCCGACGTCGGCTCAGGTCATGATCTCGCGGTTCGTGGGTTCGAGCCCCGCGTCGGGCTCTGTGCTGACCGCTCAGGGCCTGGAGCCTGCTTCGGATTCCGTGTCTCCCCCTCTCTCTGTCCCTCCCCTGCTCATGCTCTGTCTCTCTCTGTCTCTCAATAATAAGTAAACGATAAAAAAAATTAAAAAAAAAGGCACTTGAGTTAATATGAGTGTATTACTCAAGGCCAAGAGAACCAGGCCAGTGGTTTCAATGATTCATTCAGCCTAGAAGTGACGTCCAGTGCTCTGTGTCATAGGTGATTGGTCAGAAGTAATCACGTGCCCTACTTGTAGGAGAGCTGGGGACAAAGGGGCATATAGCACTCGGGAAGCAGTACATTTCTCTGTTGCAGGCTTCCCTGGTACCCTGAGTTCTAGGGACCCAAGCACATACTCTTCTAAAAGTAAGCTTCTCAATTGTTACTTTTACAGTGATTTTTTTCTGTCATAAAATGCTTACCCACTGTAGACAATTTAGAAAACACCCAAGGTTCTAAGGAAAAGAAACTCCCCGATACCCACGCCTTAGGGGTAACCACTCTTTAATTTCTGGTGTGCATCTCTCCAAGTTTTTTTCCTGTACATATTCTTTAACAAAGCTCATTGTCTAAAAAAATTATTTTGTAACCTGCTTTTTAAAATTAACATTCCCGGGGTGCCTGGGTGGCTCAGTCGGTTAGGTGTCCGACTTTGGCTCAGGTCATGATCTCATGGTTCGTGAGTTTGAGCCCCGCGTCGGGCTCTGTGCTGATGGCTCAGAGCCTGGAGCCTGCTTCAGATTCTGTGTTTCCCTCTCTCTCTGCCCCTCCCCTGCTCGTGCTCTGTGTCTCTCTATCTCTCAGGAATAAATAAACACTAAAAAAATATTTCATAAAATCAACATTCCCCCATTTTCTAGAAATTAAGTTAATTTAAATGTCGTTAAAATACAATTCAATATTATTATATAAGTATACTACAGTATAATGGGTCATTCATCACAGTTAGACATTTTAGTTGTTTTCTGTCAATAGTTTACTTTGACAAATAGTATTTGCATGGGCATCTTTATGAATGAGTTTTTCCCCTCCACGTTTGTGATCACTTCCTAGGATGGATTTGTAGAAACCGTGTGAACAGCTCGAGTTTGAGCGCTCTCATTGTACAGAAAGTGTCTCTAGGCTTAGCAACACACATTTAGTGAGTACAGGGCATCGGTGAAGAAATTATTGAACTTGGTTCCTGCCCTTAGAGTCTAGTCGGGGAGTATGGTAGGAGTGCAAATAGGACCGACCCCAAAGAGAAAGACCTACGGTCATCTCTGCACCCGCTTTCCAACGTGCCTTCCTGTGTTTGGGGCCCGAACTCCCAGGAGGAGAACTGAGCGCTCCCTGGGACTCAGGGCTGAAGGGTTCTGACCCGAGCCTGCCTTCACCCTCCTCTGTGACCTTGGACAAGTTGTCCTCGTGTGGCCTTGGTCTTCTCATCTTTAAATGAGGTCATTGGATTAGGTCGTTTCGAATGGTGCCATTCTGTGCCCCTTAAATAGCTGGAGGCTGTGGGTAAGCATGAGTACATACTTTCCTTTTTTAAATGTCTAATTACGTCCAGCAATCTGGGACAGTTTCTGTGGGACTCGCCGGGAGGCAGCGAGGTAGCCCCATTTATTTCTGCCCTAGGACCCCAAGACGACACCTTCGTACAAACCAAATTATTGATGAAGGAGCAGGGTCCGGGCTTGGAGCAAAGAGGAGTTGAGAAATGAAAAGCTTCTGGAAAGAGGCACCTTGCAACGAGGAAATTTGTTTGGCTCAGAAAGAAATGCTAACGGGAACCGTGTGACTGACCAGCTACATGCGGGCCGGATCTCCGAACTCAGCGCGTACTTGACTTCATTTAAACCTTCTCAAGCCCTGGGAGGTCTGGGTTTTTATCCCCTTTGTACAGATGAGGAACCGGAAGTTCAAAGAGGGGACAAGGGCTGCGGCAGGGTGTTGTCCCAGGGAAAGGAAAGTGAGGTCATCGCCAGAATGCACAGAAGAGCAAAATAAGCTAATTCTTGTCTTTTGAGTCTGAAGGCTGAGGTCAAGGTCTGATAAGGGCATTTTGTGAGATTTCTCTAGAAAGACAATTGCGACCGGAGGAGCTTCTCGTCTTGGGCGTCGCTCGGGTGCCATGTCTGTGGGGAGACAGCTTGCTCTCACCCATCTTAACCCCAGGGCGCTTCTGTCCGGACAAACCGGTGTCTTTTCCAGGCTGTAGGTCCCCGTGTTCACACACACGGTGCTCTAGGATGAGCCAGGTGAGGCCTGGACCCACAAAACCGTTGGTAAAACCTGGTGGTTTGGAGCCTAGGTGCATTTCGCCGAGGAAAATGTGCCAACTCTGCTGCCTGGCGTCCTCAGCGGCCCCCACACTCCCGTTCCCCCAGACGGGGTGGACGGACCTTTCCCTGTGTCGGCAGCAAAGGACTATGGGATGGCCCGGATGTGGGGAGGAACAGTGACTCTGGCCGGGCCTTGAGTCTGGAAATGGCGGCAATGTGTCCTGGACATCATCTTCCTGGTAATTCGGGATCCGGGCCCCAGGTTCTAACTTCTTAATAGTAACCAACACGTGCGCATATGATACTTCCTGTGTTCCAGGCGTGGTTCCAAGCACGTACACACAACTGACTTCGTGTTCCTGATATAACCTCAGGATCACCATCCCCATTTTATAGGTGAGGAAACCGAGGCCCGAAGAAGTGCGGAAGCCTTCCCAAGGTCACGGCCGCTAAATGATGAAAATGGGATTTGAGCCTGGGCAGGGGGGTTCCAGAATCCGTGCTCTGAACAACGCTGCTACCCAGAGCCTCTGCGTGGGGCGGGGTGGCGGGACCAGGGGGCCCGGGCCTAACCCTCGGAGTGCTCTGTGCTCCTGAATAAATTAACCGCATCCCCCACCGCCCAGTGAGAGCCCCGAGTCCCTCGCAGGAGCAGAGCGCTAATTCATCGCTAGTATAGGAATGACTAAAACACACACTTCCTCTGCACGGAAGGGCTTCTCTTTGGAAAGAGGATGCTGGACGCCCAGGATATTGGTAGAATCCCGATCGTGAGGGCGTGCGAAGGGACAGAGCCCCTAAGGTACGCCCCCATCTCATACGACCCCACCAGGAAGCACGCATGTTGTCATCACAGCTTCCAGACGGGCAGGGGCGTCGCGGAGGCTTCAGGCACCTGGTCCGAGGCCACGCGGCGCGCGGTGTCACCGCAGTGCGGACCCGGAATCGCCGGGACCGCCTGCGTGTGCATTCCTAGCAGCTCCGTTGGCTTTTCCCTGGCCCGCCGATGACGGCCGTGCCGACGTTCCCAGGGGGATCGTCTGGGCCGGGTCAGAAATCCAGTTTGGACTCATAGTCTTTGGCCGTGGAAGACTGACAGGCCGCCTCTGCCCCGCTTCCTCTCCACTGCGGCCCGCGGGGCTTTGCCGGCCCCTGCGGCGGCTGCCCGGCCAGGATTGCCTCACTCCGTCCCCGGCCCTCCTGCGGCCTGACCCCGGGGAAGGGCCGAGAAGTACCCGGCCCGGCCCGGCAGGCCAGGAACTGCCTGGGCCGTGACTCCAGCTTGATTCTCTGCAAAAGCAGGGTTTTCTCAGGGAGGCTTCCCCCGAGAGGAAGGACAAATCCGGCAGCGGACTTTCAGCCGACCTCCGAGCCCTGTGATCTTAGTCCCTGTCATTCAGTGGTGGGTGAATTACTCAGCCTCTCCATTGTGTAGCCGGAGGAAACGCTCACGCTCTGTCATCGTTGGTAGCCTGTGGGCAGCGTTCTCCCCGCTGAGCCGACTTTCTGCGGATTGTGAGGTTTCGGGACTGGCTCGGGTATGGGGGGGGGGGAAGAAAAAAAATTCAGGAAGTTTTCTCTCCCGCTTTTTGCGAGGGGCGCACCCTGCGTGCTTTGGGCAAGTGAGCAGGGACGGCCGGTGCCAGGCGGTGAGGCTAAGGCCGACTTTTGCCCCGGGAAGGCTGAGGAAATCCGTCCTTCTGGGAGGAAGGAGCCAGAGAGAGGGGACCCAGGGTTTCTCTTTGCTTAGGGCGCCAGGGCTGAGGAGGGAGGTCACGAGGAAAGCAGCAGTGAGGACAGCCAGGTTGGAAGGGGTTGGCTGGGGGAGACAGGAGGCAGGGAGCCTAGCGAGGCAGCGACCTCACCACGGGGCTCAGGGCCTGAGAGCCTGGTGAGGACGTGGGGAGGGAGGGGACAGTCACCGGTGGCTTAGGGGCCCCACAAAGCCAGGCTGTGGTGGAGGCTGGTGTGGGAGGGGGGACTAGGGCACCTTCCAGCGGGCTCCTTTGAAGTCATTCAAAGAAAGAAGGTTTTGATTTAGAGGGGACTGTTAGGCTTTCCTTTTTTAGTAAACTTCTCAAGTGTCACATATATCCATGACAAGCACGCAAACCATGAGGATACCTACCCCTTGATGACTCCTCGCAGGGTGAACACAGGCGTAACCGGCACCCCCATGGGGAGACTGAGCCCAGCTAGCGCCCCAGGCCCCCTTCCCCGTGTCCCCCTTTCCCCTCCCCCCTTCCGCCAAGGATGCCGCCATTCTGACTCCCAAAACCTCAGATGACTTTTGTCTTCCATTCAGCGTGCTGTGAAATCCCCGCGAATTGTTGGTCGGCTTTGCGCGCTCCCCACGTTCTGCTGTACAAATACAGCACGGTTCCCTCGCCTCCCCCGTTACTGGCGGACACCGAGGGGCTCCCGGTGCAGACCCCGCGGCATCAGGGCCTCCACGGGCGGCCTTGGCTGCGTCTCTGAAGCGCACGCGAGCACACCTGTCCTGAGGGTTGCACCCGGGACCGGACGCAGGGTCCCCGGGGAAGCGGGTGCTGCGGAACACGAGCTTCCGGTTTGGTAGGTTGGGTTTTGTGAACGAGGCCGGCGGGTGTGCGTCAAGCTGCGGCTGTTGATGGATCACACGCGGAGCTCACAGTCCCCTGAGAAAAGGCCTTGGCGGCGTCCGACTTGCTTGTGAGACATGGCTCCCGGCGACTTTGTCCTGGAGCGCGCCTTGGCCCTCGTCCTGGAATGTGCCTTTGTCCTTGGGGGGGCACATTCGTCCTAGAGCGCGCCTTTGTCCTGGGGCGCGCATTCGCGCATTCCTCCTGGAGCGCGCCTTTGCATTTGTCCTGGAGCGCACCTTCACCCTCCTCCTGGAGCGCGCCTTTGCATTTGTCCTGGAGCGCGCCCTTGTCCTAGAGCGTGCCCTCGCCCTGGTCCTGGAGTGCACCTCCGGTCCCGGAGCGCATTTGGGGCTGTCTTCACAGCCAAGCACCGCCGGCACGCTCTTTAGGTTGCCCAGACTCTGGGCTAGAAGGATCCCTACGTCAGTTTTCTCTGCCCTTCCTCCCCCTGGATTGACGACGTGGGCTCCATTGTACTAATCCATGTCTCCAGCTCCATCTGTCAAAGCAATTCACATAATTACTGTAATTTTAATATTTTGGACAGCGAGCTCTGGGGTAGGGACGCAGGGAGGTGGGGGCTGATGGCCGGCCGGCGGTGGTGCTCTCGGCTCCCAGGGCGTGGGGGGGATGCTGAACGGGGCCGGTGAAGAACAAGGTCTGGAAGAAGCAGGGTCCCGCAGACCAAAAAAGGAATTGCAAACTCCTTTGCATGTTAGAAAAAAGGAAGTTGTGTTCTGTAAAACTAAATACTTATGTAGCCCAGATGTTAGCTGGAGGCCTCCCTACCCCACAAGAGCTGTGCAAAATTAGCTCAAACCTTTCCCGATTCCATGGGCTGGGAAAGTCAGAGTCCTTCCCCAAGATTGCTCCTACTTCCCAAGGGCCCTTGAGAATTCTCAACGTAAGCCCTCAAGGCCATGTTGCCTTCCGCAGTTTTGCTCTCCAAAGTGGGTCCACCGACATCACCTGGGAACTTGCTAGAAATGTGGACTCTCAGTTCCAACCCTCAAGTCTAGACCTATGAGTCAGAAACTGCGGTCCACAAGGTCCCTGGGGAGCTGTGTGCACGGTACAGTCAGAAGCACAGAGACGGGACAGAAAGGGTTCTAGAGTCTAGCAGAGCTGGGTTCAAATCCTTCCTCTACTGTTCACTAGCTGGCAACCTTGAGCCTCAGTTTCCTCCTCTGTAAAATGACGATCGCCGTCCCAATGCCACGGTGCGTGTAAGCCCACAGATTGTCGATTGAGGAAATGCACGAAGCCTGGTATGTGTAGATTCTTCAAAAACACACATTCCCTTTCTTTCCGGACTCAGCCAGCCCCAGGACCAGTGGGATGCACCCGTCCTCCCGTATGGCAAATCTTCTAGTGGACATGCCTTGGCATGTGATCTCAGAGATGCCCTCTTGCCTGACTTCAGCAGGGCGTGCGTTCAGGTCATCCTGGAGGTGGTGACAGACGTCCAGGGCTGCGTACTGCCTTCCGCGTCCCCACTTAGCTTGCCTGGGTGCATCAGGCTGGAGAAGGTAAGGCCTTAGAGAATGACTTTGGTCTCTCGGTCCCACCTCAACACAAACCTAGCTTGAGCTACTTGGCACCAAAGGGGGTTGGCTCACGGTTGAGAATGAGTTGAGTCAAAAAGCAGAGGGGACAGTAGGCCTCCGGAATGATCGAAAGTTGGAGCCTTGAACGCATGGGGAATGTGCTGTCCGTGTTCCCACCTGCGGCCTTTGGTGTGCTGGCTTTGCTCTCACTGACACTGGCTTTTCCCAAGAGGAGAGAGGCCTTATCACCGCTTACGGTGCGCGTGGCTGGAGCATAGATCCCAAACCCGTGCATGAAGAAATGAATACATATGCCTACATCTCTATCTATGGCTATGTGGAGCGATGGCGATATAAAAAGTTCCTTAAAAAGAGTGAAAGGAGCCTGGTATATCAGCAGGTGCAAGGAATAGCCTTCCTTTGCGTGAAATCAGTCTGCATCTCGTCTTTTCATCCGGGATTTGTTCCCAAGTGGCCTGTGGCCCAGATGCCTCTCTCCAGGCCATTGAGGACGTAACCAAGCCCACGAAAGGTGAAGAATGGCCTGTAAACTTGGAGGTTGTGACCGCTCAGGACGGATAAGGGCAACAGTGCGGAGAGAAGAAGTCCCCGGGCTGGAGGGGGGAGGCTCGGGGCGTGGGCGGTAAGAACGTCGAGAATTTGAAGTAACCAAATCAGATGCCCTGACCGCGTCTTCTTCAGGCGAAGGCGGGGGGTGGCGAGGCGGGTGGTTTGTGATCCTGGACCGCCAACGGGAATTGATACAGAAAAAGAGCTTGGCGGGGCTGAGGGTGCCGGGGGACCCTGCACCAAAGCCCTTCTGATATCTGTGCTCTCCTGAAATAAAATACTAAATTCAGAGGCTACCAATAACATTTAGCACACCTCCCATCAACGACGGTAAATGTCACGTAAGTAATTCTCGTTTATTATTCCTTACTCTGTAAAGGCTTTGCAGAATCTCCTTCCTCTTTGGTCTGAACAACATGCTCATAAACCCATTGCATTTTGCTGCCGAAAGAACATATATCCTGTCACCACCACTGGCACGTGCCCACACCCTGTATGTGACTGTCTCATGCCTCTGTTTAGAAAAGGGGGGTCAGCGGGGGATGGGAGTGACCCTAGGCTGGGTCAGAGCATCGCCAAGGGTCCGTGATGCTTAAGGACCGGGAGGGCCTGGAAGATGCGTGGTTGTGTTATTGTGACGCAGCCCGTGGTGGGAGCTCGTGCTCCCCCATTTCTGCTCTTCTCCTGCCTGGGCCGCTTCCCCAGCGCCCCCCTCCCCTCTGGCAGGCGGATGGAGCGGGGGCCGCGTTCTGGCCGGTGGTGTGTGAGTGGCAGCGGTGTGCATCAGTCCCTGCGGCCGCCCTCACTCACTGGTGGGAGACCCTCGGGTCCTCTCCGTCCTGCCCCGTTGGCCAGAAGGCCACCCGTTCCCGTGGCGCGGTATAAGACGCCGAGCCTCGGTCAGCCCGTTTTGCTGACTCTCACCGGCTGACCGGGCCAGAACTAAACCCATGCTAGTTGTGGCTTTAAGACCTGGGTGGTACTTGTTACTGTAGCAAAAACTGACTTGTCCTGACTAATACCGTTCACAGCGAGAGAGGACAGGGAGAGGGGCCCGGAGGACCCAGCCGATCTCTCCCCAGGCACAGATTTAGGTCGTATGTAAAAGGTGGAAAGAGGGCTACATGCAGGGACGGAGTGGGGAGAAGCAGAGGGGTGGAGGAAAGGCAGAACTCATCAGAAGGGACTTCTAAGGCTTCGGATGGAGAGGACCAGGACAAGAAAGGCCCCTGGCTCGGAGGAGATGACGGAAAATTACCAGGGGACCAAGAGGAAGCAAAGTGGCTCAGCCCCTACTCTGATTCCATTTTCTGCGGCCAGGGAATTTGCTTTAATGGCAAAAGGATGGGGCAAATGGCAGGCACAGGGAGCTGACGTTTCGGACGTTAGACTGCAAGCTGGGTCTTGCCAGCGTGTAACTGACCCGGCCCTGACACAGGGCTCCGCTCGGGAGTATTTGCTGAATGAGTGAACCAAGGTACGTGAGGGGGAGGGGGAGGGGGAGGGGGAGGGGGGGGTAGCCGCGTTAACTGGATTCGAGTCGTCGGGTCCACCTGAATTATACCGCAAGGCCCGAGGGGAAGCGTAGCTGTGAGAGCAGAAGCCGTGTTAGGAATCTTCCAGAAACCGAGGGCACTGGGAGAGGGAGGGGTCACGTTAGAAATCAGAAACGGTCCATGCTTCTCTGAGCCTTTTTTGCTGAGGGGAAACGGAAGGGGGAAATCCCGAAACTCCCCAATGGCGGGTCGATGTTAACTTCCCGAGCGTTTCTGGAAGGGTCTGTACAGTCCGTGGCTGATGAACACCTGGGAACCGAAACAGGTATCATCGAGGGCTACCTGTACTGGGAGATGAGAACAGCTCGTTTTTATCGTGGGGTTGCCGTGTGCCGGTCCGGGCGCTCTGCGGATGGTCTCAGCCCATGCGTGTCGTCACCGGGCGACGACGGCCCCTTGGTGACCGTTGTACCGCCGGGGACGTGGGTCACAGGGTCGGGTCCGCAGCCCGCGCGAACTCCGGAGACAGCGCTTTTCACCCGACCAAGCCCCTGTTCACACGTCCACACTCCCCTGGTTTTCTGGGGCTCCCCGGCTGGCGAGGGGCCGGGGGCCAGGGGAGCGGAGCCCCCCTCCCCGACCACGTGTGGCCACTGGGCTCAGCCTGCCGAATCGGAGAGGAGTCAGCCCACATCCAGCAGCCGTCTTGGCCCGGAGGGATTTCCGAGCGTGAAGACGCTGTCCTCTGGACTGAAGGCGGCCCCTGTGAGAGGGGAGAAGGGAAACACGTCCACATCACACGGCCGGTTTCCCTCTTGTGGACTGTTGTGTGTTTTCCCGCCCCGTAGGCTTTCTACCACGAAGGCAAGACTCCACGGCTTCTCTGCCCCTCAGAGGGAGAGGACAGACACCCAACAGTCCTTGGGGCCGGGAAGGGAGGGCGGGAAGTCACGGTCGGGCAGAAACTGAGTGTGGAAAGCCCTTTGGTGTCAGAGGAGAGAAATATGGGCAAAACAGGATGATGTTTGCCTTTTTGTCCCAAACACACCCAGTCCTCGAGGGCGGATGGCAGAGGCAGAGGCCGGCCCGGGGTTTGGGGATCCCGTGTCTGCGCGACCTGTAGGAATGCCAAGCCGTCGAGGGTCCACCAGTAACATACTAATCACACGCTTACACCAGGCCGTACTCAGGCTGTATGGCACGGTGTTCCAGAGAGAGAAGCCTTCATGCGGTTCTGAGCTCCAATAACTCCAGAAGTGCAAGTTAAACCAAACTTACAAAAGAGGTCACTCTAAAATGTAAGGTTTTCAGTGTCACTTATACTCACTGCATTTCTGAATTGGAAATTAGAGACAAAACTGGTTGGTCCCTCTTGGGACACCTGGGTGGCTCAGTCGGTTAAGCGTCCGACTTCGGCTCAGGTCGTGATCTCGCGGTTCGTGGGTTCGAGCCCCGCGTCGGGCTCTGTGCTGACCGCTCGGAGCCTGGAGGCTGCTTCCGATTCTGGGTCTCCCTCTCTCTCTGCCCCTCCCCTGCTTGCACTCTCTCCTCTCTCCCTCTCAAAAATAAATAAACATTAAAAAAAATAAAAGATTGGTCTCTACTGTGGATAGTTAGCATGGACCACAACAAAAGATTAAACAATTGTTCCAAATTCACAAAACCAAACAGGTCTGACAGAAACGTGAATAGTTAAAAATTCAGATGATTTCTCGGGTAGGTTTGTAGCATTTACTTACACTTCCCCGGGCTTTGGGAACACCGTGTCAGCCCCGGGGCATGGCCGCAGGAGGCTGGCAGTGCGGGGTGTTGGGTGCTTCATGCTGGGTGGTGGGTGCTGGGTGCTGAGTACTGAGGGTACTGAGGTGGTGGGTGTTTTATCCTGGGTGCTAGGTGCTGGGTGCTGGGTGCTGGGTGCGAGACAAGGGCTGTTCCTCAGCGGCTGCTCAGGGCTTAGATGTCGCAATTGTGTAATCAGCGCCCAGGCCTCATGCCTGTTCGGGTCTCTTGTTTCTTTGTCTTTCTTTCTTGGTTCCTCTTCGTTTTATGAATTCCGTTTGCCGCGTGGCGTCTTGTACAAACTCCGGGTGTTGGCGAGGCCACGCCCACCGTGGGGCCAAGAACCTGACGGGTCGCTTTATTTACTTCATCATGAAACTGTAATAAGTACCAAGAGTCACACAATGAACCCCAGTCACCCCCCCTCACCTGTTTTCTGTCTTCTGTTTCTCTCTTTTTTTCTCTCAGGTGTTTCGAGGCAAATCCTAAATGTGGGATGAGTGTTTGTCGGTTTTAAGAAGACGGTTCACGGAGGAATTAGAATCAAATGGCGTTAGGGTGATAGGGGAGCAGACAGGGAGAGGGAGGGAGAGAGAGGGAGAGGAAGGGAGGGAGAGAGAGGGAGAGACAGACAGAGCAAGAGAGAGAGAGGAGAGAGCGAGTCGGCAGGGGACTGAAATAGGGGAGCATCCAGAATGAAGAGACTATATTTATCCCCGTGTCCCCCTCCTGCCCTCCTTCCACGGTTTTCTCTCCCTCCCACCTACTTCGCTCTTTGCCTGGAAATACCAGCAACCGGGGCGAGCGGACGCTTCTCCCCGCGGGTTTTGTGCCGCAGGGCAGCGGAGTGGAGGTCGCGCGGCCCAGGACCCTGCAGCTCCCCATCTCCGTCTCGCGGCCCGCCCTCCGGGGCCTGGGTGCCTTCCTGCCCCTTTCCTCGCACAGAAGGAACTTGGCTCCGGACCCTGGGATGGGCCGTGTCCCCTCGGCGGCCCGGCTCGGGAGCGGGATGGCACGAAGGGGTCCGTTGCTCCTTGGGGCCACCTTCCCCCCGAGCAGCATGTCCCCAAACTGTAGCTCTATAAACGTCTGGAGTTCCGAGCAGCGAAATTAGGTTTTCCACAAATAAGGGTCCTCAGATTCGTTTGCGGCATCATATTTACAATGACATCGCGCGTTGAAAAAGTCTGAGATGATTTACAGTAACGGTCGTCCGACTGAACTTGCCCCACACTGCCTATGGCTATCTCCCGGGCTGCTGGTATGTTCCAGGACGCAGTTTGGGGATTGCTGTCCTGAAATCACTCCTTCCGGTCTGGAATCACAGGGTGGGATAAATCGCCCCTCCCGTCGCTCCTCCTGCTGAAGGAGAGATCATTTATTCGGAGGGCAGGGGTGACGCCAGATCAAACCCCAGAGGGTCAGGACGGCTAAGGGATGTGGGCCGGGTTAGCAGGAGGAGGACACACAGGGACGCCGGGGGCCAGTGTGGCTACTGGTCACTGTGGGCAAAGCCATCAGACGATGCCTCCCTGGCTCCCGGGGGCAGCTCTGAGCCCATTCATAGGATCCTTTAGACACCTGAGGGGGGGGCCAAGGGACCGTGACCCCCGTGGCTTCGGGTGCAGGCCAGGTGACCTGGGACCCGCCCCTGGAGGCCGGTGGCCAAAGAGAATGTACATGCTTGAAAAAGAAATGCAGGGGTGCCTGGGTGGCTCAGTCGGTTGAGCGTCCGACTTCGGCTCAGGTCACGATCTCATAGGTCGTGAGTTCAAGCCCTGCGTCGGGCTCTGGGCTGACGGCTCAGAGCCTGGAGCCTGTTTCAGATTCTGTGTCTCTCTCTCTCTGACTCTCCCCCATTCATGCTCTGTCTCTCTCTGTCTCAAAATAAATAAACGTTAAAAAAAAAATTAAAAAAAAAAAAAAAAGAAATGCAAAGACCACCAGCCCAAGGGGGTGAAGGTGGGCCAAGGAGTCAGAAGAACGAGATAAAAAGAACCCAACACGCGTTTGGAAAATCGAAATCAATCTCAAAAGACTACTCCACGTTGAAATGATGTCACTGCTGACTTTTAGTATTTTAAACACTGTCTTCCCCATTCTTGAGGTCCCTATTTAGAAACAATTTTTTTAAATGTCTATTTATTCTTGAGAGGTGGGGGGGGGGGGTAGGGGCAGAGAGAGGGAGACCCAGAATCCAAAGCGAGCTCCAGGCCCCGAGCTGTCAGCACAGAGCCCGACGCGGGGCTCGAACCCACGAACCGTGAGATCGTGACCTGAGCCAAAGTTGGACGCTCAGCCTACTGAGCCCCCAGGCGCCCCTCGAGATCCCTATTTTGATTCATCCTTAGAAGTTCGTAGATGCCACCTTGGCACCTGCCTCCGTGACTTTCCTCTCTACAAAACGTGTCTCCTTCTAAAAGAAAAGCCTAGATTCTTGTAGAATTTTTGAAGAAATGAGAGGCTGCTACATGTTTCGTTTTGAACGAATTATAAATTCACAGGGAGCTGCTAACACTGTGCCTAAGGAGCGGTGTGCCCTTCCCCCAGGCCCCCACGGCCGTGACGCCTTACGTAACCGGAGCACAGCATGGAAATCGGGACGGCGACACGGGTCCTGTTAACTGGGCTCCAGACCCTATTCAGTTTTCCACCAGTCTCATACGCGCGCGCGCGTGTGTGTGTGTGTGTGTGTGTGTCTGCAGGTGGGGATTAAGTGCGGTGCTTTACAAATCCCTCCCTTCCTTGCGCCCTGCGGCCACCACCTCGGTGCCGGTTTGGGTGTCCCTCCGTGTGAGACCCCAGTGCCCCGGGCACCAAGAATAAACCCTGGGGCGTCGTCTGGCTTCACGGCTTTCAGGGGCGCCTCTAGGGCCCCATGTCTAAAGTCTAACCCGGCTTCTGCTTCGGCCCCGTGTTTTCCTCCTGGACCCCCCGTCTCTGTCCCTCAGCCCGCACTCCGGCCTCCTCGCTCCCCGGTGGCGTCCTCACCGGGACTGTGCACCTGCCGCCCCTGCGTGGCCGTGCTGCGGGCGCCCTTCCTGCCTCCGTGCGTCTTGGCGGTTCGCTCCGATGCCCCCTGCTCCTGGGGGCGTCTCTCCGGTGCTTCCAGAACTCGGTTTTCTCGCCTCTTACGACAGAGCGTCTCGCATAGATGTGATTCCTCACGTAGGATCGTGTTAGGGACGTAGTCACGCAACAGAGCCCGGACTGCTGACGGTGTTTTAAACTCGCGGGGGCTGGGGGCGCCCGGGGGACTCAGTCGGTTGGGGACCGACTCTCCATTCCGGTGCCCGTGGCAGTCTCACAGTTCATGGGTTCGAGCCCCACACCCGGCTCTGTGCTGACAGCACGGAGTCTGCTTGGGACTCTCTCTCCCTCCCTCTGTCTGCCCCTCTGCCTCACTTGTGCTCTCTCTACAATAAATAAATAAACTTTAGACTTGTGGGGGCTGTTTTCCTCACGGCGAGAAATGCCAAGTGCACGTGACAGGGTCCTTGGGGACGCGGGGACTTTCTAGGCTCCTCCGCCATCACGGGGTCGTCTTGTCACCTCTCCGTCACAGGGTGGCTGCGGCATCCCGTCTGCCTTCCAAGCGGGAAGCAAAGAAAGTCGTGTCTCTGTCCGTCCCTCTTCTCACGCGACAGCAAAAGCTTTTCCAGAACACCCTTCCATAGGCTTCTGTTTATGTTTCCCTGACCTGCACTGTGTTCCAGAAGGGAGGGCCGACGAGCAAGCATTTAGTTCTCCAGCCTCTGGGAGGAGGGAGCTGGAATTAGGTGCTCAGCGAGCCCATCTACAGCATCAGCTGCAAACAGTGTCCCCTTACTGAGAGCCACCTCCTCAAGACAGGAACGGTCCGTGAACGTTTGTCCTGAATCCCTAGCGTCTAGAACAGTATCTGGCCCGTCGCTGACCGCTGTGTGAAATCGCACGCACACCGGAGTGGACGCGTGCACAGGACTGGGAGCCTCAGACCTGCCCCCTGTAGGCAGGTCACTATGCCTTCGAGTGTGAGGACGGCAGTGTGCAGGGACAGGAGAGGGGTGAACTCAGGGGGCCAAACCCAGGAATGGGGGTACCTGCCAGCCCATCACTTCCCGCTGGTCTGTAACTTTTTAGGAGAGACTGTTTTCTTTGGGATGCGGGGCGGGGAACGTTCGTACGTCATGAACCGTTGGAGTTTCTTCTACGTCTTAATTCCCCAGATGTCCAATAGCATGCCCCTCACACAGCCAGCCTTCCGAGGTGGCGTTGGGGGGCTCCGGGCTAGGTCCCCGAGGGACTCTGAGCTTCCCCCCGTCACCTTCCAGGGGCCGGCGGGGCAGGAACAACGCTGCACGGACCAGGTGGGGCTGGACCCGCGGGGCAGATCGGGTCGGTGGCCGCGGCGCCCACAGGGGGCCGCGGTGACCCGTCGAGCGCGCCTGCCGGAGGGCGACTCGGGCCCAGACCCGGGCTTGTGGCGAGCCCTGCCGACCCCATGTTCACGGAAGAAGGGGCGTCTAGGATGGCACGTGAGCGTGGGGGGAGGAGGGCTGCAGCCCCGCCCTGCCACTTACTCACCGGGACCGTCCCCAAGTTGCCGTCCCTTCTAAACACCCTGCCACGGGTTATCGCGAAGGTGGATGAGAAAATGCTTGGGGAACACCCGGAACATGCCGCGTGCCCAGTAGGTATGACTGCGTGGAAACACGTAGAAAACTCTACTCCTTGTCCCGCCCCTCATTATTAAACGGAGCCCAAAAGGGGTCAAGTCTGGTCCGGGCTTCGGCCGTAGATTGCCGGCACGCGGGCACGGCTCCAGGCTGCCCCTCACTGCACCGCGCACACACGACTTTGGTGCCCGTTTGCAGCCGGGACTGTCACCTGCAGGTCCTGGGCCGCCCGCGCCTCGCGCACGTGGCACAATGCAGAGAGCCGGTGACAACCCTCTGCGCCCCGGTGCTCCCTCCACCCGGCCTCCCCGACCGGCCTGCCCTCCCCCGCCGGCCAGCCTCCCCCCGGCCCGTGGAGTGTCCCCGAGGCCCCTGAGCTGGCGTTTTCATGGAACAGGCTTCCAGGGACAGCCACCCTCCCCCTCCCTGCGCGTTCTCGGGCAAGCCAGAACCCTCCGCTCACAACAGGAAACCAATAGCTCTGTGCTATCAGAAGACATTTCCTTCACGGCACAGAGCGTCTGAGTAATGATTTCGAGCCGGCTTCACCCATTTCCGGTGGAAGGAGGCGAGTGGCCGGTCCCCGCCCCTGCACGGCCCTCTCCGAGCCCCGCCGCCCAGCAGCCTCCGGCTGGAAGACGGGCCTCTCTTCCCTTTGCCGTCCCGGGCCCGGCACCCCGAGTAGCGGATTCACTTGGAAGGCCTACGCAGAGCACCGTCGCCGTGACCGGCTCGTACTCTCATCTGCGTGCCGTTCACAGGTGGCTTTGACGGCGAAAAGGCGGGTCGAGAAGGTCACACCTTTGTGGAAGGTCAAGTCCCAACGAGCAGATGCTGGGGGCCGGGGGAAGTCTGTGGGCCCGAGTCCCACGCTGACT
This sequence comes from Panthera leo, assembly GCF_018350215.1. Taxonomy (NCBI): domain Eukaryota; kingdom Metazoa; phylum Chordata; class Mammalia; order Carnivora; family Felidae; genus Panthera; species Panthera leo. The sequence continues at coordinate 2,059,038 of NC_056684.1, forward strand.
TGGGAAAGACGGCCGTGAGGCTGCAGGATAGAGAAGAGCTTTTCTGACCACGTGGCCCACCCCGCCGTCTCAGGGCAGACGTGAGGGCCCCGGGGACAGATGCCACCAGATAATCTGAGACTCCTCAAAGGGAAGAGTCTAGTCCTCCCTAGTAATCACAGCCCATCTCTTAGTAATAAGTGTGGGAGAGTCAAGGGACACTTCTTATGTGGATTTTGGGGCTCATCTACAAGGCTGCAGGACTCCCAGCATCCAGAAGGAATTTAGACCAACCTTTTTCTTGGGGCATCGAAGGAGAGCACGGCCCTGGGCTTCTTGGAGCAGTTGCAGCTGGAGGTATTCACCCGTGTGACCTAGGACGTGCTGCTGAGCGGGGACCCCCGTCAGCGAGCTCGCCTGCTGGGAGGCCACCTTGCCAGCAGGTGGGGAAAGTGCCCGTCCTGGCCTTACAGCCGTGCTCAGGCTTCACGGATGGGGCTCAGGCTGGAGGGACTGAGCATCAAACAGGGGAAACCAGCAGGGGTGAGGAGCCAGCGGAGGTCGGTTGAGTTAAAGAAGGCACACTGAGGGGCCCCTGGGGGGCTCAGTCGGTGAAGCGTCCGACTCCGGCTCGGGTCACGATCTCGCGGTTCGTGGGTTCGAGCCCCGCGTCGGGCTCTGTGCTGACAGCACAGATTCTGGGTCTCCCTCTCTCTCTGCCCCTCCCCTACTCACGCTCTGTCTCTCTCTCCTTCAAAAATAAATACACATTAAAAAAAAAAGTAAAAAAGTAAAAAAGAAGGCACGTGGAGCCGTGGAGACGTCAGGATGAGAAGCCCGTGACAAGTTCCCCGCAGCAAAAACGGGCTGTCCCGGGTCTTGTGGGCGCGGCGAGGCCCCTGGGTACAGGGGAGGGTGGGGGAGGGTGGGGGGATCCGAGGGTCAGCAGGTGTTTGGCACATTTACTTCGACTGGGCAGTCAGCTGTGCCATCTACTGTGACACCCAGTCCTCTAGGACAGAGATGACGAGGCCAGGCATCGTCACCTTTATTTTCAGTGCAGATCTGGGGCCCAGACCTCCCTGTGGGCCCCCTGGCCCACACCTGAGCCACAGGACTCTCCCGCTCCTCCTGTCCAAGCCAGGACGAAACAAAGGCTGAGTGGCGTCCCTGGCCCCTTCCCCACGGCCCACACCCTCTCTTGGCCCTTGACATCCGACGGTAAGAAGACGCAAGGCAGGACACGCGGGACAATCTCGTGAACGGGAAGAGAGCGTTTCATTTCTTCCTGAGGCGTGGGCAGCCGGCCTTAGCCACACACCCACCATTCCCGGGGCGGGGACGTCCCAGGTGGGAGGGTGGCCCCCACCCAGCCGTCCCATTCCAGATGCACCAGACTCCGTTTCTCCAGCGTGGAAGGCCCCGGAGAAAGGCCGTGTCAGGACAGAGAGCTAACAATATCGAGCCACTTCGATAAATCATAAAAGTAATACACGCTCCTGGCTAAGTTTTCAAGATTAAAAATATAGAATGGCTTACGACAAAAAGTCAAATTCTTTTGTCTCCCCATGCCCTCCATCCTGGGGACCCACTCACCAATCTGTCTTTTTTTTTTTTTTTTTAAGTTTTTTAATGTTTATCTACTTTTGAGAGGGAGGCAGAGCATGAGCAGGGGAGGGGCAGAGAGAGGGAGACACAGAATCCGAAGCAGGCTCCAGGCTCCGAGCTGTCAGCACAGAGCCCGACGTGGGGCCCGAACCCACGAACCGTGAGATGATGACCTGAGCCGAAGTCGGACGCTCAACCGACTGAGCCCCCCGGGCGCCCCTATTGTCTGTCTTTCTGACTTTACTGGCCGTGAGGGGTCTGTTATTGTGGTTTTGGTTCTCGTGTCCCCAGTGACTAATGACGCGGAACATCTTTTCACAGCTTATTTGCGATTTGCGTGTCTCCTTTGGAGGAATGTCTATTCAGACCTTTTGCTTAGTTTTTACCATGTCATCTTATTATGGAGTTCAAGAGGTGTGTGCATATTGTGGGTGCCAGCCCCTGACGCACGTGTCCCTCGCCGAGCAGATTGGAGACCACTTGGGGACTTCGCGGCTCGCGTTGTGTTTGTTTTTCTTGCTCCCACAGGCTGCCTCCACGTTCACTTTAAGCCCGGACTCAACCAGAGCCCCCTGCACTCGTCTTTCCCGGCCACACGGAAAAAGCCACCTGGAGCGGGACAGAACGGAGCCGGCGTGAAAAGAGAGGCCAAGGTGAGTCGTGGCAAACTGGTCAGGACTGACCTGTGTTACGCTCCGGTTTCCAGCCAGACCTAAGGTGGACTTTTCAGACGCGCAACTCAAGAAACAAAGCAAAACAAAACGAAACAAAACTCCTCGTATGTTTCTTGAGTTGAGTTTTATCTCCGACAATCAAAAGTCCTCGGCAGGTGCAAGATGTGAGCCATGTCTGTTCTACGAAGCGCTACTTTTGTTTCAAAAATCAAGGCTGCCTATTAGAAGGCAACGTATTCTTACGCTTCCTCTCCTTTGAGCTGTTGGTATAGCGTGTTGATAGATTTCCTAATATCGAACCACGTTTTTATTCCAACGATGGGGCCCACTTGGTCACGAAGAAAACATTTTTGCTGACTTGTAGAAAAGATTTTGGGCCAACATTTGTAAGTACAGGCTCAACGGGGAGGGGTCTGAAACCACTGGGTTGTGATACACGTCCAGGCAGCTGACAAAGTTTGCTTGGCCCATCGGTGTTTCAGAACTGGGAGGTCAAACATACAATTCAGCTTTTCTCCTTTTTTTTTTTTTTTAACAAAAAGTTTATTCATTTATTTTCAAGGAAAGGGAGGGACCGAGAGAGAGGGAGAAAGGGAGGGAGACAAGGAGAGAGAGAGGGAGAGAGAAGAGGGAGGGAGAGAGAGGAGAGAGAGAGGGAGAGAAGAGAGAGAGAAGAAGAAAGAGAATACCAAGCAGGCCCTTCACTGTCAGCGTAGAGTCCGATGTGGGGGCTCAAACCCACGAACCGTGAGATCAAGACCCGAGCCAAGGTCAAGAGTCGGACGCTAAACCTACTGTGGCCCCAGGCGCCCTCACTTGAGCTTTTCTTGAAAAGTCTGTCGTTTCAGTGGGGCTGAGTGTCCGCGTGGCAGACGGTCTGGGGTGGATGGCGGTCACCTCTGCACCGGCCGCGCCCGAGGCCCCCCCTGGGACTGGCACCCGCAAACGTGCACTCCCATCATCTTGGTTGGTCAGCGTCACACATTTTGGTCACTGTCCGGCCTGTGAGGTCATTCGAGGCTGTGATGCCTCCAATTGTCCCTTCTGGTGCCTTGTGTTCAGGTGACCGCGGCTCTGGCACGGAATGGCGCTCTCTCTGGAAGGCTGGAGGAGTTACCTGTGAAAGTCCCGGGCCTTGGTGCTTGTTTGCAGTGGCTCTTCCATTTTTTTCCCCAAACTTGCTTCCCTTCCCGGCTCGTCTGAGCCTGTTGGCCTCCCGTCCCAGCTGCAGTCTGAGAAAGAATGGCTCCAGCGTCCCCCGGCCTTCCTGTGGCCTGAGGACACTGCGTGGGGAGAGGACACATCAGAGAGCACGTGGGCGCCTTGCCTTTGATCTGAAATAGTTTCCCGGACCGCTGCAGGGCTCACTTCCCAAGCAGGGGTGTGCCTCTGTTTTCTGGGAGGTAGAGACCCATCTCTGACCTCCAGCCCCTCCCCCAATTCAGTGCAGGGCCCTGGACGCTGATCTGACGGCCCTCCGACGTCCTCTCCTTCCCACTGGATGCCCAGCCAGCGAGGGCTTTTTCTATGCACTTGCCCCGGCTGTGCGGTGACCCACTGGGGTCAACGTCACTCCAGAGTCTCAGGCTTCTTCCCACCTCACTCGGCTTCCTCTCTCTCTCTCACCGGCCTGGAGGGCGGAGGAGCGGAGCTGGGATTCCCGTCACCCCGCTCTGGCATCTTCCATCATTATAATTTGTCGTCGTTTTTGGAAGTTTGTGGAGGCAGGTGGGAAAGCAATAAGTGATCATAAATGGTTTTCAGGGTGGGGACGCTGCCCCCGTTGGTCAGGAACCAGGGAAGGAAGGTGAGCATGTTGCATGATCTGCGACATGACTTCCGGTTACCCTACAACTACCTCTATGTTTAGATAAATACTCAGCCCTCTAGACAAAGAACTTTGTGAAAAATGATTCCGTTGTGTAGATTTACTCCTTGTTGAGAAAGGACGTGTGAGTGTCTGAGGGTGGAACAGAGACGACGGAACCTCAGGTGTTCACAAGATGGAGTCAGAGCTCGGAACCTCAGGTATTTGAATCAGAGCTCGGAACCTTGGGTGTTCACAAGATCGAATCAGAGCTCAGAACCTTAGGTGTTTACCAGATTGAATCAGAGCTCGGAACCTCGGGTGTTCACCAGATCGAATCAGAGCCCGGAACCTCGGGTGTTCACGAGATCGAATCAGAGCTCAGAACCTCAGGTGTTTACCAGATTGAATCAGAGCTCGGAACCTTGGGTGTTCACCAGATCGAATCAGAGCTCAGAACCCTAGGTGTTTACCAGATTGAATCAGAGCTCGGAACCTCGGGTGTTCACCAGATCGAATCAGAGCCTGGAACCTCGGGTGTTCACGAGATCGAATCAGAGCTCGGAACCTCAGGTGTTTACCAGATTGAATCAGAGCTCGGAACCTTGGGTGTTCACCAGATCGAATCAGAGCTCAGAACCTTAGGTGTTTACCAGATTGAATCAGAGCTCGGAACCTCGGGTGTTCACCAGATCGAATCAGAGCCCAGAACCTCGGGTGTTCACGAGATCGAATCAGAGCTCAGAACCTCAGGTGTTTACCAGATCGAATAAGAGCTCGGAACCTTGGATGTTCACAAGACCGAATCAGACCTCGGAACCCTGGGTGTTTACCGGATCGAATCAGAGCTCGGAACCTCAGGTGTTCACCGGATTGAATCAGAGCCCGGAACCTTGGGTGTTCACGAGATCGAATCAGAGCTCGGAACCTCGGGTGTTCACGAGACCGAATCAGAGCTCAGAACCTTGGGTGTTCACGAGATCGAATCAGAGCTTGGAACCTTGGGTGTTCACAAGACCAAATCAGAGCTCAGAACCTCAGGTATTTACCAGACCAAATCAGAGCCCAGAACCTCGGGTGTTCACGAGACCGAATCAGAGCTCAGAACCTTGGGTGTTCACCGGATCGAATCAGGGCCCAAAACCTCGGGTGTTCACAAGACCGAATCAGAGCTCGGAACCTCAGGTGTTTGAATCAGAGCTCGGAACCTCGGGTGTTCACCGGATCGAATCAGAGCCCAGAACCTCAGGTGTTCACGAGATCGAATCAGAGCTCAGAACCTCAGGTGTTTACCAGATCGAATAAGAGCTCAGAACCTTGGATGTTCACGAGACCAAATCAGACCTCGGAACCTTGGGTGTTTACTGGATCGAATCAGAGCCCAGAACCTCAGGTGTTTACCAGATGGAATCAGACCTCAGAACCTCAGGTGTTCACGAGATCGAATCAGAGCTTGGAACCTTGGGTGTTCACGAGACCAAATCAGAGCTCAGAACCTCAGGTGTTCACCGGATCGAATCAGAGCCCAGAACCTTGGGTGTTCACGAGATCATATCAGAGCTCAGAACCTCAGGTGTTCACGAGATTGAATCAGAGCTCGGAACCTTGGGTGTTCACGAGACCAAATCAGAGCTCAGAACCTCAGGTGTTCACCGGATCGAATCAGAGCCCACAACCTCGGGTGTTCACGAGATCGTATCAGAGCTCAGAACCTCAGGTGTTCACGACATCGAATCAGAGCTCGGAACCTTGGGTGTTCACGAGACCAAATCAGAGCTCAGAACCTCAGGTGTTCACCGGATCGAATCAGAGCCCAGAACCTCGGGTGTTCACCAGATCGAATCAGGGCCCAGAACCTCGGGTGTTCACCGGATCGAATCAGGGCCCAGAACCTTGGGTGTTCGCGAGACCAAATTGGAGCTTGGTTTACCAGACCGAATCAGAGCTCAGAACCTCGGGTGTTCACCGGATTGAATCAGACCTCAGAACCTCGGGTGTTCATGAGACCGAATCAGAGCTTGGAACCTCAGGTGTTCACCGGATCGAATCAGAGCCCAGAATCTCGGGTGTTCACGAGACCGAATCAGAGCCCGGAACCTCGGGTGTTCACCGGATCGAATCAGGGCCCAGAACCTTGGGTGTTCGCGAGACCAAATTGGAGCTTGGTTTACCAGACCGAATCAGAGCTCAGAACCTCGGGTGTTCACCGGATTGAATCAGACCTCAGAACCTCGGGTGTTCACGAGACCGAATCAGAGCTTGGAACCTCAGGTGTTCACTGGATCAAATCAGAGCCCAGAACCTCAGGTGTTCACTGGATCGAATCAGATCTGGTGCTTCTGTGTCCAGAAAGTGAGGTTTGAGGCCAGCTTCTCAGGATGGGCATGAACACGTGCTATCGTTGAGGGGGCTGTTGTGGGAACCTATTCCTTCCATCTGCTCACCCCTTTTGTCTGCCATCCGGCAAAAGAACCTGACCTCTTGGCCAGAAGGATGGACACATGATCTCAGCCAGAATCAGAAAGTCCTCTAGTGGGATTTTTCAGATGGGGTCTGGGACAGACAGGCTGCTTCTCCCAGTGTCAGAGTGCCGTGGCCGTGACAAGTGAGTGTGCAGGGAGTAAAACCAACACAAGGGGCCCAAGAGGGAGAGACTTGAGGCTCCGGTCATCTCCGAAGCCGCCTTGCCGCCATCCGGCTGTGGACTTGATCATACCAACCTGACCGAGCTCCCTCGGATTGGGTTTGGAGAACGTACAGGCTCCTGACTAATGGACGCCCCCGCAGGGGCAGGAGTTAGGGGCTGCGGGGAATCACAACTCTCACATTGGCTCCATACCTCCAATTCCTGAAGAATGACAGCCATTGATTTGTCACGGAAGATGTCAGAGCAGATTCTCTGTTAGAATCTCGGTGTGATTCCTAGTGCTTTAGTGGGCATGGCTTTTATTTTGGATATTTGCACCAAACAAGGGTTATAAAGGTAGAAGCTTGAGAGAACAAGGGATCAGAAGAAGGAAGGATTCTTTCTGAGTCCCATGGACGTGATGTGGCAGTGAGGTCAGGGGCTGTGACCAGGGAGAGCCGAGGTCTCCCTGAACTTCTCCCTGAACATCCCATGAACTTCGGGATGCCGAGGAGGAGGACAGCGCAGGCCCAGGAGCAGAGAGGCTGATGGTCGGTCGGGCGGCTGGCTGGGGGGCTCTGAGGAGGAAGCCCCCAAGTGAGGACCCGCAGGTTGTGCAGACGCTGCCTTCCTTCCAGCCGTGAACGTGAAATAGCTTAGCGAGGTCTATCGCGTGCCATCTTGACTCTGTCCAGAAGTGGGTGCCCGTGCCATGGTAGAGCTTTAACAAGGAAGAGCTTGGGTTCCCCAATCTCTGGACCTCGATTCCTTGTTTTCCTCTGACTCACAGGGGAGCTTCGGGTTTCTGGAAATTGTTACACTCATGTTTCTCCCCCTTCAACTCAGTTTTAGGCTTCATAAAAGTGTAGGGTAGACAGAGAAGGGGGAAAAAAGTCCAGACAGGATGCACATGATTTCATTAACAATTTTCCAGGTTATTAAATGCACGTATCTTTTGAAAACCGGGATTGCACGGTTTTATTTTGCAGCCTGATTTCTCTCACGTGTATGCTTTCTGAGCATAAAATGGGCACATTGATGCACACGACGTTAGAAGCACGCGATACACGTAGCCACATTGCGCCCTCCGTCTCATTGTGTGCAATTCATACATGTCGTTATTGTAGCTTCTGGAAATACACCTTCGGTGTCGTGCAACATTGCTACGTGTGGACCCAGACAAAAACTACCTGTTTCAGCAGTGGGCATTCAACCCTCTCTAATTCGTGACATTAAATGTTCCATGGCAGCAAGTATGGAACAAGGTTCCGTGTATCCTTGAGTGAGTCTTTGCTTCGTGACCTATTATTTCCTTAGGCTAGATTTCTAGAGGTAGTTCAAGGAGGACACACAGATTTTGGGCTCTTATTACACATGGACAGATTGTTTTCCAGAAAGATTCACCCATTGTATACTCTTGCCCTGAGTGAATGATGATTTCCCTTGTACCTTTACCGATTGAACCCTCCAACTCTGGCCAGAAGGGAGCGGAGAGAATGGGTGATGGGCGTTGAGGAGGGCACTTGTTGGGATGAGCACTGGGTGTTGTATGTAAGCCGATCTGATAATAACTTATATTTAAAAAGAAAGAAAATATTTGCCAATTTGATGGATCAACAAAAGATATTTTAACTGGCATTTGTTGGATTAGTAGTGGGGGTTGATTTTTTAAATGTATTTATTCCTATTCTTTTGTGAAAACTCTCATTTTTGTCCATTGGGTTTTTTCTTTTTTCAAAAAAATTTTTTTTTTAACATTTATTTATTTTTGAGACAGAGAGACAGAGCATGAAGAGGGGAGGGTCAGAGAGAGAGGGAGAGACAGAATGCGAAGCAGGCTCCAGGCTCCGAGCCGTCAGCACAGAGCCCGACGCGGGGCTCGAACTCGCGGACTGCGAGATCATGACCTGAGCCGAAGTCGGACGCTTAACCGACTGAGCCACCCAGGCGCCCCTTAAAATAAATTTTTTTTTAATGTTTATCATTTGTGAGAGAGAGAGAGAGACAGAGAACATGCAGCGGAGGGGCAGAGGGAGAGGGAGACACAGAATCGGAAGCAGGCTCCAGGCTCAGAGCTGTCAGCACAGAGCCCGACGCGGGGCTCGAACTCACGGACTGCGAGATCATGACCTGAGCCGAAGTCGGACGCTTAACCGACTGAGCCACCCAGGCGCCCCATTGGGTTTTTTTCTAAATAGACTTGATTTTTTCTTAGTTCTTGACGAATTATGAATATTAATCCTTTGCCATTTTATCGCAAGTTTGCAATTGGCTGTTTTCTAACTAAATTCAGAACGTTTTGGTTCTACACTCAAACTGTTTAAAAACATTTTTTAAATGTTTATTTTTACTTTTGAGAGAGAGGGAGACAGAGAGGGAGACAGAGCACGAGCAGGGCAGGGGCAGAGAGAGAGGGAGACAGAATCCAAAGCGGGCTCCAGGCTCCGAGCTGTCCGCACAGAGCGCGACGCGGGGCTCGAACTCTCGAACCGTGAGATCATGACCTGAGCTGAAGTCGGACGCTTCACTGCCTGAGCCACCCAGGTGCCCTTACCCTCAAAATTGATCTTTTGCTGTGATATTGTTTCATTGCATTTATTCTCAGAAAGCTCTTATATTAAACTTTACTTATATGGTATTTTGATTATCTCATGGTTTCATTTTTTTTAACATTTTTGATTCTGAAAAAAAATTTTTTTTTGTAATTTTGACAACAAAATTAGAAACAGAGCAAGTGCAGAGACTAATTTAACGCATTCTCGTATAGCCTGCTACTGGAATTGAACAGATTTTGTCATCTGGGCGCATTCTCTTTCAATTTTTACCATGCCAGAAGTCAAAGGTCCCTGAAACGCCCTTTCTGTTCTGCCTTAGTCTCCTCAGAGCAAACCCACCATGAAATCCGTGGACATCCCGCCCCCCAGCCCGTGTTTCTATGCTTTTATCTTATTTTACCCCCTGAAAACAGTATAGAGTATTATGTCATGTATTAAAAAGGAAAGATGAATAAGGGGTGCCTGGGGGGCTCAGTCGGTTAAACATCTGACTTCGGCTCAGGCTGTGATCTCACGGTTCGTGGGTTCGAGCCCCCTGTCAGGCTCTGTGCTGACAGCTCGGAGCCTGGAGCCCGCTTCGGATTCTGGGTCTCCCTGTCTCTCTGCCCTTCCTCCACTCATGCTCTCTCTCTCTGTCTCTCTCAAAAATAAATAAAAACATTTAAACAAATTCAAAAAGAAAAGATGCAGAAATCCTATTCTATGGATATATTCTGCAACTTTTCTTTCTGTAACCCAAGATCCTGCTTTTGGGATTTATGCACTGGGATACTTAGCTGTAGCTTACGGGATTCGGGGTGCGGGACGGGCGCGTGAGTCTACCCCATCCCCTACTCTGTGCCCAGGGGAGCACCTGGGCACCTCCAGCCACTGGCCTCCAGCCCGGCCTACACACGGCGGGGCCTCTGAGGGCTTGTCTTCGAAGGTGGGGTCTCTGAGAAGGAGACCAGCGGGCAGGAGGGGACTGGGGGGTAGACACTGGTGGAAGAGAAGGGAAGGAAGCAGGTGGACAGGGGAAAACCGGGCGTTGGTTCAGTCTCAGGAAGCCCCTGCCAGCCCCCCGGAGGCGTCCAAAGCAAGGAGGACCTCCCGACTTGCCGGGAGTTGGCGTGGGCATCAGAGCCTCCCCCGCCCCCGCATCTAACAACACTCCATGTGCGCCACCCTGGCCGGCACCGTGGCCTTGGGCACAGTGGCTGGCTTCAGCCCAGCCTCGTTCAGAAGAGGGCTGAGCACGGCCGGCATGCCCGGCAGCTGGGGGCTCGGTCCTTCCGCCCGGAAGGGGGACGTGGGCAGCGCATCTCGGCGTCCGCTGCCCTTGTCTCGTCACTTCTCCGCCTTGAGAATCAGGCGTTCTCTGCAACGGTCCCGAGGGCGGGGCTCTCCAAGAGCCACGGAGCCACAGACTGTCCCGCAGCCCCTGGCGAGCAAGCGTGGAGGGCTTCGAAGTCCGCAGCAGGTGCCGGCCGTTGCCGCTAGGCGTGCTTTTCCCTCACATGTTCCACCCGGTTTGGTCCTGTCTGTATTCCGTGTCGCAAGGAAAAAAACTGTCTGTAGTTATTGGCATGTAGATGAACCGACTCGTGTTCGCTCATGCATGTTTGTTGAGTGCCTCAGTGTCCCCGGGCGTGGGTCCGGCGGTTGTAGACACAGTGTTCAGACAGCAAAGTAACACACACACGCACACGCACACGTGCATGATGTCATGACGGGTGGGAACACATTAAGTGGGGAAAAAAAATCAGGTCAGGTTAAAGGGGTAGAGAGTGGGGAAAGGCGGCCTATGTCAGTTCAAACAGGGACCTGGGAGAGCTTTTCTGACAAAGTGACATTTAAGCAGAAACTGGAAGGAAATGAAGGGGTGGGAAGTGTAAGTGTTTGGGATAAGGGTGTTCGAGGCAGAGGTACAGCATATGCAAAGGTCCTGAGGCAGAAGAAAGCCCGGCAAGTTCAAGAATCCTCTGAAAGGTCGGTGTGGCTGGACTGGGGTGAGGGAGGGAGGCACAGCAGACGCTTACAGAGGGAGCCGGGTCTGACCAGGCGAGGCCCCGTGGACCATCCGGAGAAGTTTTGTCTTTGACCCTGGTCAGGATGAGAGCCACTGTACGGTCTGAAGGGGCCAGTGGGATAACCTGGCTGAGGGTTAAAAGGAGCACTCTAGAAGCTGGGTGAGGGGTGGAGATTCGGGGGACAAGAACGGAAGCGGGAGGATTCCTGCAGGAGCCCAGGAAGACAGGGCTCGCTCTGGGAGAATGGACAGGTCATATCCAGCCCCTGGACCGGACAAGGTCCACTAGCGAGTGACTATCGACGGGGAAGACGTCCCAGGACGGAGTCCCATGGCCCCCCAGCCGGTGGAGGTCAGAGAGAGGGTGAGGCCAGCTGGGAGCCGGGAGGGGGAGGACGGCCCGCCAGCTGCCCGCGGAAGGCGCGTGGAGACCTCGTTCCAGCGACCGGCCGTGATCGGCGGGGTGGGTGCCGCTGAGAGCTCACCTGTCCCGGCTGCTACCGCTCACGTGCGTGGCGTTTCCCAGGCGGAAGTGGGGGTTGGGCCGTCCCCGCTGGAATTCGGGAGGCAGGGAAATTAACACCTAACCTCAGGCCTTGGTCTTGGCAGACGCTGTTACGGGCGATGGCGATGAACGGAATCACTTGTCTGGAAGAAAGGAGGCCTCCTCTCTGCAGACCCGGGAGGGCTCTTCTCTAGAGGTGGGGGGCTCCAGGGCCGCTCCCTCAGCCAGCGATGGCCGCGGTCGCATCCGGAGCGCTGCTCTGTCCTCGCAGCTGTCGGTGACCGCCGGCCTGAGAAAGCACCTTGGGCAGGCTCCCGCCCTTTGTGGCCTCGCCTCCCAGCCCCTCTCTTCACCTCCCCTGTAAAACACCTGCACACAATCCTTGTGGCAGGACCTCCTTCCGGGGGAGCCCAAACTAAGCCGGATGTTCCACGATGGCGTAACCCCGCAAAGCTGGACGGCTGGGGGACGTCCCGATGACAGCCGGGCAGCCTGATGACGCAGCAAACCCTTCCCACACTCCGCATCGGCAGCAAAAAGATTCGGAGTACCCCGCGCGGGTGTGCATGGGTCGGAGTAGCTGCCCATTTGCAGGTGACCTAGGGCATCCTTTCTTGCATCTGCAGGACCCCTAAGGCATCCTCTAGAAGAAGCCAGACGGAGTCGGGATGTTTTTATCCACGACGGTTTGCGTACTGGCCGCGGGGGCTGGAGAACAAGGCCCACCCAGCCTGGCCCTTTCTGTTCCTCCGGCACGAGATCCCAAGAGTCTCTGGAGACCTCTTCGTGCTCGTCTCTGTCCTTGGGGGCCCGGAGGGGCAGTGGGCAGAAGGACTGAGCGGGCCGCACCACAGACGGAAAGCCCCCCCGCGGGGGGCCCTATTGCCTTCCCGTCCAGCCTCTCTGGTTCTCTAACCACCATGTTCCCTGCACCAGCCTCCGGCCACCTAAGGTTACAGGACCGACCGCTCAAGTCCACGGCCGTGGCTGGACGCGCCTCGGGGCCGGACGCAGTCCTGTGGCCATCCCGCCATCCAGCGCGTCCCCCGTGGGCTCCGTCTGGCAGCCACTGGCCTTCCCCTTCTCAGGCGAGGCCCGCCGGCCACCCACTTACCGAGGAGATCGAAGCCATTCACTGAGAGCCCGGAACCCCTCTCCATCCGAGCCGGTGCCCGTCCCACCCGCCTGCCTCCAGAGGAGCCCCTTCCCCAGGGCCCGCCCTGCAGGGTCCCCCCCTTCCACCCCTTCCTCTCCCTGCTTCTTTTCTCTCTGGCGAAATGCAACACCCCCCTCAACAGTTCTCCCCGGGGGGTTGTTGCTGCTCTGTCCGAAGAGTGGCACGGCTTCTCCCCTCACACCTCCTGAAGCACTGATGTCCCTCGTGTGTAGAGAGATTTGGGGACATCGGATGCGAACTGGAAACACTCAGGAGAGCCAATAACTGCCCCACCCCCACCCGGGCCCCTTTTAGATTCTGGTTTTAGATTTTTTTTCTAGGTTCTGGATCGCTGCCTCCTAGCTGGGACCCAGTCTGTGCAAGGAGACCTTCTCCCATCTCCCCTCTTCTCCAAGGCCGGGGGGACCCTGCGCCCGTTTCTGCCATCGGCGAGGGGACAAGTCCAAATCCCGGCTGGTTTCCTACCCAGGCCACCTCTCCCCGCAGAGGGAGTCCCATCGGTGTTTTCTCACACATGCGCGCGTGCACACACACACACACACACGGTCATTGGCTCCTTAACAAACACACGGAAATGGCTCAAGCTGCAGCCAGCTTTTGGAGCAAACTTTTCCTTCCCTGCTACCAGTGGTGGGTACAGTTTTGTCAACGACACTCTTGCTGTCCCTGGTCACACGCGCCACGAGAGACCCTGTGCCTCACATTCTGCCTTTTTTCTTTCCCTTTACTTTCCCTCTTCCTTTGTCTCTCTCTCTCTCTCTTCCTTCCTTCCTTCTCTCTCTTTCTCTTACTTAGAAGGTTAAGTGGGGCTCATCACTGGGTATCACGGGGGTCGCTTAAGAGAACCCTGGGGCCTGCGGTTTCCATTTCACAGTACGCGGCTTTTACATTCATTTCTTTACTGTTTTCCAAGCGTCTACTCGATGCAAAGGACGCTGACAGGTGCTAGGGATACAGATGCTGCCACCATCCTTCAGAGCCCACAGATTGGGAAAGGAGAGACCCACACAGTGGTTTTGGGTCTGAATGAGTGTATGTGCAAAGTCAATCTGGAGGCAAAAGACCCAGGTTTGAGACCTCGGTCTCCTTGTCGCTAATTCAGAAACCCCAGGGGGGTCCTGAAAGACTGGGGCAGGTTCCCGGGAGAGGCCAACGTTTACACCTGACAGTGGGCAGGGTGGGACTTGGGGCCAAGAGTGCCAATGTCCGGCTTAATGTCCCTTTCTTTGGGCCCTCCTACGGCCTCTCACCAGGGAGAAGGCCCAGAGGATTCCCAAAGTGCAGCAAGAAAATCATTGCAAATTTGAGCTTCCTTTCTTCTTGGAAGGCTTCTACACGACGCATTTAAAAGCACCCACTTTCACGAGCATTATGTTTCACCACTGTCCCTCTGATGAAGAAAGCAGAGATTTGGAGAGAAACATTTTCCACCGACTGGGGAATTCATTAGAGGACGGGTGATAGAGGCAGCTTTGGGCCAGCGCATCACAGGATGAGGCAGGGGACGGAGGAGCCCGTGGCAAGGATGAGGGTTTCCTAATCTAGTTTCCTAACTCTTCAAGCTCACGAATAATTTATGGAACAGCTTGAACTTGTTGCAGAGACGAAGTTTTTTTAAAACCTCTACACTCTTCCCGCGACTGTTCTGTGCTGAGTCTCCCGTCTTTCCCCCTTCGTGGCGTCTCAGGCAGAGTCGTGATGGGGCGCCCGGGTGGCTCGGTGGGGAGGCATCTGACTTCGGCTCAGGTCATGATCTCGTGGTTCGTGAGCTCAAGCCCCGTGTCGGGTGAGCACGAGCCCCGGTGAGCTCCGCTTCTCTTTCTCTCTGCCCCATCGCTCACTTATGTCCCCCTCAAAAAAAAAAATAATTGAGAAAATAATAAAATTTGGTGATGATGTTGAGTTCAGTGCTCACTGCATCCGGGTCCGGCCTGCCTTTTACAGCCCTGCTCTCCCTCCCGGGGGTCACCCTCTCCTCCGGGCGCGCTGGGCGTTGATGCTGATACAGCCCCTCCTCTGTTGCTCTGTCTCCATCGCGGCCGTCTGGGTAGCAGGTGCTCGGGTGGATCCTCCTCTGTGGGGTCCACGTGTGAGTCCTGTGGAAGGAGGACCCTCTTGGAAGGTGCCTCTGCCCAGCACACTTCCCTGATGTAGGAGATCCATTCTTGCCTGGGGTGACCTCTTGTGATTCCCAGAAGCTCCCACTTGGATGGTCTGTTCCAGAACTTCCCACGGGAGAGGCTTCCTCACCTGCTGGCCATCCCTTCTGAGAGGCTTATGGGTAAGAAGTCTCAGTCCTGGCTACTGTTGTGGTGTTCGCCTCCCCATGGGAAATTCACGCGGCCTTGACTCTCCAAACTGGGGAATTCAGACCCTGCTACCCCACTTTCCACCTGTTTTTTCTCCCCAGTTCTCTCCCCCCTGTCCCGCCATAGGCTGGAAGCGTGTCACTGCTTACTCTGTGCAAGCAGCCATGTAACCGGAAATAAGATGCCGGTTTCCCGTTCTTTCCAGCTCCCCACTCCCTGTGACGGGTATCTGGGACCACCCATTACAGGTGGAAAAGCCCCACGCAACACCCTGCTGCGATTCAGGTGATGAAAGATTCTCACGGGATCAAACCAAGGTCTGAATTAATTTAGACGGTGCGCAGAGCTCGTCGGGGCCTCTCCCGCGTGGACCCCTCCCAAGGCCCTGGGAGGGGCCCTCCAAACGTGTTCCATGGTCATAAGCTGTTTTACAATGTGAACAAACAAGGTATTTTTAACCACGTTTGGTTAAGACCACGGTGTCTTTCCACTCGGACTTCCCCTCTGCTCATTTCCGTTTTGTGTCAGCAGGCATAGCAGTGGCTGCAGGTATATTTGGGTCTGGAATAGGCTGAGGGATACATCTATTTTGGGTTTGGTGGGACCTATTTACGTGATTCACAGTCACTTCCACGTCCAGTGAAACTGTCCTTCCCCATATCCGTATAGGAACGGCCTTCAGGAAGACTCATCGGTGCTGTGTTGTCACCACCCATAGGGACACAGAGCACGGCCAGCATGGGAAGTGCGTGGTATTGGTAGAGAAACAAGGTTTGAAAAATATTCCCACTCAGCCTAGATGGTTGTCTATATCCAACCGTAACATAAAGTAGATTCCAAGGGATCCACCCAGATTAGGAAAACCAGTTCTGGTTTAAATTTATGAGACGGGTACCCGGGTGGCTCAGTGGGTTAAGCATCGAGCTCTGGATTTCGGCTCAGGTCATGATCCCAAGGTCATGGGCTGGAGTCCCACGTCCTGCTCTGCACTGAGTGTGGAGCCTGCTCGGGATTCTCTCTCTCTCTCTGCTCCTCCCCCACTCGTGTGCACACACCCACTCTCTCTCTCTCTAATGATATTAAATAAAGAATAAGTAAATAAATTTATGATAAATGCAGTTATCAACTTAGGAAGATGAATTGCTTTTATATACGAAAGATGCCTGACGGAGGTGTTCCCAAACTGTATAGCAGTTGTAAAACTATGTGATTCTGCTAACGATGAGTTGTGGAGCTGGAAGGAAATTTTTAACCTGTTCATAGTAATAAGCAATTTTGGTTGGCCGTGCCAGAGGAAAGACTGAGTTAAATTTCTCTTGTTGCCACATACGATGATACTCAACACGGCCATCATGTGAACAGGACATCGCAAAGTATGGAACCGAAGAGGTAGGAAAAAGTATTACAGAGGGGCGTCCGTTAATTAGTGAAAATTATCTTCTGAATTTTGCGAATTTGTGGCATTGACGTCTTTGAAACTTTTGCGATCTGTTTTGAATTTTTCTCCTCCCTCGTTAGAAAAGCTCACTTTCACACTTAGTTCTTGTTTAGTGACGTCGTATTCCTTTCTCTTTAAAAAAGATTTTTTTTAATGTTTATTTATTTTTGAGAGAGAGAGAGACAGAGTGTGAGCAGGGGAGGGGCAGAGAGAGAGGGAGACACGGAATCCGAAGCAGGCTCCAGGCTCCGAGCCGTCAGCACAGAACCCGACGTGGGGCTTGAACCCACCAACCGTGAGATCGTGACCTGAGCCGAAGTCGGAGGCTCAACCGACTGAGCCACCCAGGCGCCTCCGTGTTCCTTTCTCTTAAAGACGGTGTCTTAATTGGCTGAAGCTGTGGCATCACAAGCCTGGCTCCGCCCTTGGTCATCTGGTGTTGGCTGTTGCAAGGCCGTGCTGGTGGGGCTGGACTCCATCCTCCTGGATCCTCGAGGTTTTACGGCCTCGTTGAAACCACAGGGCTCCGGGTCTGTCCTCAACGCGGGTGAGGGTGTCCCAGGCCGGACTCTCTTGCGTTTGACTCTTTTGAGGCCATACATCAAGAGCCATCTTGATCCCGACTCTTGGGAATTTGTCCTAGTCAACTAATTCCTAAGAAGAAGCAGCTGGACCTTCCCGATGGTTTTACTACGTAGCATCTGTCGGGCAGCTCAGATGGCCAGGCCTCAGGACACAGTCAGAGCGCGACGGTGCGCCAGTCCTCAGTGTGTCCGTTGGCAGGAAAAGCGCTCAGAGCGCCATGGTGACCAATCTTCGATCACAAAACGATGCGTGCACGGGAGCAGCAACGTGCAAACACGTCCGCCTTTGGACAATGCCTGGAAGGCGGCAGGACGGTTGCTACACGCAGAGTGGGAACAGGGGGTTTTGCTCTCTCTTTTTCCTTTCTCTTCAGTGCTGCCATAGGCTGACTTCGCATTTGCTCCCAAAGGAAAGAGACTCCGCGTGCTTTGGGCGTCCGCTGCCTGGGACCTCCCAGCTCACTTCCTTCTTTCCCCCGCCCATTCTGACGTCCCCAACCCACGCACGCAGGAGCACGCGCTCGCACGCACACCGTCACACGCACATACGCACACGTTTGCGCACGCTCACGCACGCCCAAACGCACGCCCACTCACGTGCACCTCCTAGCACCTCTGTTCTCCCAGCCACTGGCATCCACGGCGTTTGCTCCAGAACGAGAGGCGGGGACAGCCGTAACCCCTTCCACCCACCCGCCAACCCTGCCAAAGCTGAGTTTTCTGGCCTGAGCCGAATCGTGCCCTTCTGGGCATCGCCCAGGCCAGGCCTTCCCAGGACGTTGACGCAGGACGCCCTTGTCCGGTGCAGCGCCTACTTCCACACTGGCTCCCCCGGGAACCTCTGCCTCGTCGGCCACCGGGCGTCTGTATACACTAGAGCTGCCTTTTCCCATCTCTAACTTTCCGGAAGATTCCGTTCGTCGCTTCAGGTTAAGCGGAAAGGTACCAAGCATGTCTAGTGGCATCACCGCGTGTCTCCCCCCCCCCCCCCCCCCCCATGTCCCTCACGCCCGGGTGCTCCCTTCCTGACGGTGCTGACCCTCGGAAGACCCGAGGCTGATGGCCTCGGTGATGGCCCGGTGGCTGGAGTAAAATCCACCTGACATGCGTCTGGGTGCTTGCTTGCTGGGTGACCCGGGCAAATCACTACGCCTCAGTCTTTTTCCTTTACAATCTTGAAAGAGTTGAGCCAGGAGATTTGTAAGATCCCTCCTGGCTCTGGTTCCATCACTCATGACCCATGAATCCTTCTCATTAGTTCTATTTTGGGATCCATCGCAGCGCTGTGCCACGTGATGGCCGCTGCTGCCCAGGGAGGGGCTCAGATGCTCTCGGGGCAGCAGAGTCAGGAGCTTGAGCTCCTGCCTCCTGGAGCCCCGGGCTCCGGGGCGCAGTTTCCCTACAAGGGGTGGTTATTCGTTTCGGCGTCTGAGCGCAGAGCGAACGCACAGGACTTAGGCTCTGCTTGTGGATGAAAAGCTCGTGTTCGTGGAACCACTGAAGGTTCTGGTGACGTAGGGCCAGACTTCAGGACGCAGGCGAGGAAAGGAGCCTTCTCCTTCTCCTACTCGAGGCAACGGAGAGGACCGTTCGCCCAGATTGGGGAGCCCAGGCGAAAAGCGTCGAAGATGTTGGGGAAGATGGGGGTTCAGTGAAGCCTGCGATGGACGGAACAGGGTGTTTTGCGGATGGATCACAGTTCCAGAAAACAGCATAAAGACCATGGAAAACTTTCTTTAAGGAACTGCCTCTTCCTTTGTTTTGTGGTGAGTACCGTCCGGCGAGCTGGGTACCCAAGCCAAGCCTGTGACAGAGACAAAGGAGGAGGTCGGAAAAGGGGACTCAGGGAGCACAGAGTCACGATCGCCTGACAGGTGGGTCCTGGGTCTTCCGAGGGTCAGCACCTTCAGGAAGGGAGCACCCGGGCGTGAGGGACATGGGGGGGAGACAGCACAGGAGACCCCCGGAGAGGCCGGGTGAGAGAGGCCATCAAGGAGGTACCACTCGCTAATGCACACACGTTCTCCACTGAGGAAAACCAGGCTGCTAAGGACACACGGTGACGAGTCTCAAGAACGAGGCCGTGACGGGTGGAGCTGTGCGTCAGGCTCCGTAGGCGATAAGACCCAGCGCGTTCAGTGCTAAATGTTTCAGAAAGGAGACTGGAAACCCCTGCCCGGCGGGTGCCCGGCACTCAACTGAGGGAGCGTTCTCACCGAGTAACTGTCTACCGACTGACCCCTTCCCTGGGGAGGAGACCCCGGACAGACACGCGCTGCCATGAGAAAACCGTTCAGGCTGGCTGCAGGGTGAGGTCGTCACCGAAGTGGTCGAAGGTTGGCAGGGTCTGTCCCTGGAGATCGGGAAGGATGGGATCAAGGAGCCCCCGACACGCACGTCCCACTCAGGGCAGGGAGCCAGCCTGAACGAGTGACCGGTAACCTGACGACACGACACAGACCTCTGCGGCCTCTTTTTTGAGTCCCTTTTCCACATCGTGGGCTCGTGGGATGGACACCCAGAGCCGAGATTCCTTCCCGCTCAGCCCAGGGAGAAGGGGCTCCCACAGGACAGATGGAACCAGCCAGGGAGGGACCCCACTTCAAACAGGGAAGTTAAGAACCAGAAAAACCATTGGAGCTGTGGTTGCCGGGGGCACAGACTGGGGACTGACTGGGAGAGCAGCACTGGGAAATTCTCTGGGGTCGCGGGAGAGTTCCCCATCCTGACGGGGGTGTGTGTGCTTTCCAAATTCATCAGGCATGCACGTAAGATATGTGCATTTCTTCGTGAGGGAAGTTTTAAATAGATATTTAAAAATAAATGGTGGGGGAGATTATTTAGAAATATTCCTGCGTGGGGGCGCCTGGGTGGTTCAGTCGGTTAAGCGTCCGACTCTTGGTTTCAGCTCAGGTCTTGACCTCACGGTTTGTGAGTTCGAGCCCCACGTTGGGCTCTGTGCTGACCGTGCGGAACCTGCTTGGGATTCTGTCTCTCTCTTTCCCTCTGTTCCTCCCCTGCTCTCTCTCTCTCTCTCAAAGTAAAGAAACATTAAAAAAAAGAAAAAGAAATATTCCTGCATGGTCCATACTTCAAAAAGGAAAGACTATGTCCTCAGGCTACAGTGCCAACCTGGACAGGGGGACCTGACAGGTAACTGGCAGAAAATGCGAGAAGACCCAGATTCGAGACCCGGGCTTGCAGGCCACTCGTTATCAACCACCGTCTCTCGCTCTCTGTACCTCTGGCCTAGTCTATTAGACTAAAGGAGTTTTACAAGGAGGCGGCTACACTCTGGTGATCGGAGACTCTCTGTCCCCGCTTTCCGAGACAGGGGCTGACCGGATGAGCCCTGGGTGTGGCCTGATCTGGGGATTCTTCTGATCTGAATCTCTTCCACATGTGTGGTGTCAGCCGGGCGCGGGGAGGGGAGGGCCGGGCAATCCGAAACCTCCAGGAAGTTCAGCTTCGCTGGTGCTAAAATTAGAAGCAGGCTGCAGCTTACATCAAGGTCATTCCTCGCCCGGGCCTCTCCGTGAGCTGACTTTTCCCTCCGCCCGGCGTCCTGCAAATGCTCACGATTACAGCGGCCCGTGTCACGTGAGCGCCAGATGACCCCGGGCCGGGGACCGAAGGCTAAAGGGGGGTGGGGTGTCTGGTCTCGCGGGGACCCTTTCAGACACGGAGCCGGAGAGCAGGTGAAAGGAACAGGAAGGAAGGAAGCAGGCAAGAGGACAAGGAACGCAGCCCTGGGCCTGGAACGGGGCAGGACGGGGAGGGAGAAGGGCTGCCCAGGTCTACTGGGTCCATCGTCAGTGTCTTGCTGCTGTCCCCCGAAGACAGCCGTCCATTCCACTTTTAGACGACACTCCCGAAAGAAGGAAGTGAGTTCTGCACAGGTGTCGTCTTGCAGTAATGGCCGAGACCCCCGTGCCCGCCAGGAGAGAGCAGGGGTCCCAACTCTGTCGCTGAGTGACCAGGATCCTGAGTGACTCACCTGAGGGCTGATGCCTCTTCTCCCTTATCAGCAGAACAGAGATAATGGGTGGGGTGCCGGGAGGATGCGGGGACAGTGGGGGGGCGGGGTGGGCATGCAGGAGGGCCCCTCCGAGGAGCCCGAGCAGGCTGCCTGACCCAGGTCTCACTGGACACGTGTAGACGATTTCGGGGTCCGCGGGTGTCTGTGGGGTCTGCCTCAGGGATCTTGCACCGCTGGGGGTCCCCTGCTTCCTTCCTCTGGGCCGGCGCACGGAGAGGGCGTCTGGCCTGTGCCTCCCCTTTCTGGGCCACCACGGAAAGGCGACAGTAGCTCCCTGGGAGCCGCCCTGCGTCGGTATCCCTGCTGTCGCAGCCGTGTCTTCCACCGCGAGGGGCGGACCTGCCCGAGCGCCATGGCCCCGTGCGGCACGATGGCACAGCGCCCGACGCCGGGTGGGCGCGCAGTAGGCGCCCAAGACGGTCCTTGTGCGCTCCGGTGGGTGATGAAGAATTTCTAAAAAGTCACTCGATCGGCCAATTCGTTCCTTTGAGGCTGTGGGCTTTCCAGCTGAACGAAAACGTGCGTACTTTCTTCGGGGACAACACAGTTTGGCGCCCGGGGGCCCGGCCGCTCCTCCCCACGAGGCCATTCTCGTCGTTGCTGTTAGCGGTAGTGACTACGGCGGCAGGGGCGGGGATGAGACGCTGAGGCGCCGGCAGGGCTCTCGTGTCCTACGGGACGAGACTCAGTCATCAACTGGATCCTGTTGAGCAAGATTCAGGGAACGAGCTGCACAGAACCGCCCTGCCGGGCTGCACCGCGTGCACACCGGGGCCGCCCCGGACGGAGCGACAGCCTGCGCGCGGGGAGCGGGTCCAGAAGGACATTTCCCTCCGCCATCCCGGCTGTCCCTCCTTCCGCCTGACCTCTCCTTTCCCGTGGCCACCTGCCGCTGAGGACAGCGGGAAGTGGCTCTTCGCCAATCTTGCCGGATGTGTGCAGGCCTGGGGTGGGCACCGGGACCTCCATTCTGGGGTCTCTCCCAACCTGGAGAGAAGGGGACGGGCCTCTGGAGTCGGGTGAGTGACAGGGACGAGCTGGCATTTCAGGAGCTGCTGTAGTGGCAAAAGGCACGAAAAGGAAAGAGAGAAAAGACAGAGACGGTTCCTTCTGGACATAAAAATCTGAGGCTGAGAACCCTGGAGGGAGCTCAGCGGTTGACTCATGGGGGGCATGGCTGTTCCTCGGGCACGTTTGAGGCCCCACAGGGGTCTTTTCCGTGGAGACGAGTGACCCACTGGATCTCCTCAGTGGTAGGCACGGAAGAGAGCACTTACGCTCGGGTTTCTGTCCCTGGGCCTCCGTGCTTCCCAGTGTAGGTAAGGAGGTCGATTGAGATGGTCAGTGGCCACCTCTCTCCTGCCTTTGGAGCTCGCAGTTGGACATCCCAGGGCTCCCATATTCCGGTTCAGCCCCACCTGTGGGACTAGACGTCTGCCATCTTGGTTGTCCCAGCATTCGGTCGTGAGCCAGACCCGGGGCCTGGTGTCTCTCTCACGAACTAACTGTCTTTCCTCAAGTCTTTTTCGTTGCCCATCATGACATCTGTGAGGCTCCCACACCTCTTCCGAGTCTGATGAGCAATGGATCCCTTGACATCATTCAGCATGGGGTCCCATGGGGGACAGACACTGGTTGTACTTGAACACAGAGCCCTGCTTGCCTCAGTGGGTACCAGCCCCTCTGCGGTCTGCCCCTTGAAGGGTGACCCTTGTCCCAGCTCCAGGACACCCCTCGCTGGGGCACGCTGGCCACCACAATCTCCGGGATGAACCTAGATGTGGTCTTTGGGATCTGATATTAAACAGACTCACACCAACGTTTCTTCCTCCGACGTTCTCAGGGTCTCTACAGCTGCGGAGAAAGCCCTGGATATGGGCCACGTGGTCTCATTTCCTTGCAGAAATCCCTGGTCTCCGAGCCGCGGTCGAACACAAGAATTGCCCGTCTGAAGACATCTGGGTGCTTTTGCAAAAAGCTCGTTGGAGATGCTGCTGTGTTACCTCATGTCTGTTATGTAAGGGCTCGCTTGATAAATTTCTCCTTGAACACGGTGCCAGGAAAAATTTCTCTTTCCAATCTGATTCCAAAGTCATTGTCCAACGAAAAGTACACGAGCCAGCCTGTTTCCCCTTCATCCAGGAAATTCAGAGATAAATCCAGAGTTGGGCTGTAGTAAACAGCTCATCGCAGGTGGCTCGAGACCTAGTGTTTCTCTCTTACCCTCCCTTGTCCTTCTGTGAGTTTTGTTCAGCTGGTCAAATTTCCTTAGAAGTTTTGGGACGTTTTGGGAAAGAGTGAGATGCACCCCCCCCCAGAGACACTCAACGCACACACGCACATGTGCAAGGCACAGACATCCCCACTTCTTACCGTCACCCCCACCAGTCCCCAGTCCGGGCTGCGCGCCAGGTGGCCACCCTGCCCTGAGCGGCTTGCGGTTGGCTGACGGGGTAGATAGGCCGACGGAGAACAGACCTGAAGGTGCGGCACAGCCGGGTCCGCGCCGAAACCAGGCGGCGGGGGGAGAGGCTGGCAGCGTTCAGAAGTAGACGTGGGACGTCAGCACGGGGAAGACTTCTTGGAAGAAAGGGAGGCTCGCGGGGAAGGGCGGGACAGATTTCGAAGGCAGAAACGGAGGAGGAACACTGCTGACGGGGGAACAGTTTGCACAAAGTCTTGTGAAGGGAAAAATACACTGCCCTGCGCGTTTGGCAAAAACATTGGGAATCTAGTTCAGCTGGCAGGTCAGACACGTAGCGGAGGCACCGGGAGCTGAGGATAACGTTCTTGTACTCTGCAATTTGGAAGCGGAATCGGGCCCGATCTGTCCTTTTGCCCAACCACCCTATGAAGCAGGCAGAGCAAAACTGATTGTGCCCTCGTTGGGGTCAGGGGCTGGGACTACGGACCCGTTAAGTCACTTGTTCGCAGAGACCCCGCGGAAGCGAGAAACCCGGGGCCCCACACCCAAACCTGGCTCTGGTTTCCCTGCCTTGTTCCATCTCTGGAAACACCGGAGGAAGGGGTTCACGGGGTCGGGCTAGGGGGGCCCACCTCGGAGATGAGATTCAGAGTTTTGCTTTGTGTTTCCTTCAGGGGCGGGCAGGGTGCTGGTGAGAATCGAAGGGAGGCGCCCCCGGGTACAGTCGCAGCCCAGGTCCCCTAAGAACGCCCGCACACGGGTGGATCTCTGCGCGGCCGGCTTCTCTGTTCCTTTTCTGCTGCAGAAGAGGAACAATGAGGGAGTGAGGGGTGAGCAGTGATGTTTATCGTTCCAGCTCTGAACTTCCAAATGCTGGAATCCCCCGGGTTGGGAAGGGTGGGTGTGGTCACTTCCCACCATTGCCAAGGCGGACCTGTGGCGGCCCCCCTGGGGAAGAGGGGGTGTGATTTCCTCCCAAATAGGAAATGTATCTCCCGAATGGGGTTCTGCAGAGAGTCATCAAGGACTTATCTCCAGAAGCAGATGACCAGAGAGGGGCCCTGCCCAATCCTTTACCCCAGAGGGAACGAGTTGGCCAGGGGAGGGAGAGCGAGGTCAGGAGCTGAGGACCGGCCAGGAGAGCCCGCTTTCCTTTGTGCAGGAGGAGGGCTTCTCCCTGCCAGACTCTCCCGGGACCTGGGGACCCTCCGAGGGATCCCAGCAGCTCCTTCCAGGACCTCCAGCGTGTTCCAGCCAGAGAAGCGAAGTTCACTTCTGTAATTGAGAGGACAGGGGAATCTGGGTCCTTTCTTCCGACTGGGTCCCGGATCCCTGGGTGATCATCTCAGCTCTTGGAGACCAGGGTCTGGAGATTCAGAAAGCTCCCCCAGTCGCCCCAACCTGCGGGCTGTTTGTTGAGAGGAGGCATCCTCTTAGCGCACTCAGAACATTGCGGCAGGAAGGACTCCTGCCCCTTTTACAGATAAGGGACTCGAAGACGGAGAGACAAAATAGATACTCAGTCAAGCTTATCCATAGTGTCATTTCAATGTTTCTAAATCCTGTTTATTTCCCTGTGCTGCCCTCATCCTCCTTGGCCTGTCATATTTCTAAAGGGTTTTTCCTTTTATTTGCACAAGTAATTGACTTCTCCGCACCCATTTTGTCACTTAGGAAGTGGGGGTGATCTTGGCCGCGGACGTGTGCAGGATTCAAGTGCCTACAGCAGTGGGAGTATGGTGTGGAAAGCACTTTGCAAACATTTGAGAGAAGCTGTCGTGAGGGGGGAGAAAATCTCCCATTTTAATTTCTTCCACCTCAGCCGGCTTTCCAGGTTTTGGGTAGAAGTCTGGGATTTTTTTTTTTTTTTTTGGACGAGGTTTAATAATGCTCATTATTAATAAGTCCTTTTTTCTTCAAGAGTTATTGAAGTGCGTGATTTTGTCAGTGTCTGTCCGTGTGATTATTTTGTCTGAGTTCTGTGCCCAAAGTATTCCCACGCTTCTGCAATATACGTATTTTCCCCATTTATACAGAGCAAGTCCTTCCATAATTCAGTCTCCCTATTACTGAGTGCTTTAACTTGGTTTACAGCCCACTTGCCCAATATTGTCAAGGAAAGTTACCTAAGAGGCATGTTTTGCACTGACTTATGCCTTAGAATGTCTTTCTACTGCTTGAACCACAAACACCAACTTGCTGGGCTCTGAAGTCTCGCTTTGCCGACCTCGCCCCTCAGAGTTTCCTTGAGGCTGGTTTCATTGCTTTTCCCTCGCCCCTGATGTTTATATGCCTAGATGAGGGTAGGCGTCTCCCTTTATCCTTGAGATTAAAAAAAAATGTCTCTACTTTTTATCTCTTAAAAGTTCTCACTCTTAACAAAAAGAGGTTTGACCTGGCCAGATAACTCCCCCCCCCCCCCCCAAACGTTCACGCGCGATCTCCTTGGGAGGTCCTGGAGGTGGGTAGTGCCTTCTTTCCCTCCCCCCGTGGTTGAGGGCTGGCTGTCACGACTGTGCTCGCACCTCAGGGATCTGGCTACCCTCTTGGTTGGCTTGAGGAAGGAGTCCAGAAAATCCCCAGATCTGTGTGTTTTGTTTTTCATGATGCTGCTTGACCGGGGCAAGCATTCCATGATCAAATTTCTGATCAAGTTGGCTTTCCTTTTGTGAATAGGTCCAGCTGGCATTGGCAGCCATGACATTTAACCACCTGTCCCAGCCAATCAGAAAGAAGCAGAGGTCGTTATGGGGGCAGAGGTGTTAGGGACCCCCTCTTGTGCCAAGTCTTTATCCTTAGTGGTTGAGGAATGGTGGTGGTGGAGGGGGATGATGTCGGGTGACCTGAGAGGGAGGGACTGGGGAAGCCATTGTAGCAGAGGGCCACTGAGGCAGTTCGGGGGCCACAGTGTTTGTAACCGGTGTGGAAGCCGATCGTCCACTGAAGGCAGAATAGCCATGCCAGTGCATGTCCAGCCTCCAGCGTCAGGGGCCATTTGTCTGGTCTGTGCCCCACGTTCTCCATCAGTACGTCTGCTTGCTCGTGGTCCAATTGGCAAGGATGTTTTGCAAGGCCACTTGAACATCAATGGCGTCCTTCAAAGCCAGGAGAAGGACAGACAACGACAGCACGTTTTCCAGGCATCTCAGCAGGTGCCTGAGGGACTCCCCTCCCCACACCGCTGCACGTTGCTCCCTCCTCTCCCCCTCCCGGGTGAAAGGTACAGCTCTGGGGGTACTTTGGGGGATGGTAACCACCATATGCGTATTGAACCGAGATCGGCATTTAACTGCTACTAAATCTCATCACCCCCTAGAACTGAGCCAGAGAACAGCTCTATCACATGGCAGCCAAACTGTTAGGAGAACAGAGCCAAGATGTACAGATCCATCGGCACAAACAGCGACGGTACTCAGAATATTCTCGCACGGGGTCGGGGGTCGGCGGTCAGGAAAACAGTGGCTGTGATCTTGGCACCTGAGGCGTGGGTTGAGATTGGGTCTGGAAAGGGGGTAGGACTAGGCCACGGCCAGGTCCTCTCGGCCAGCTCCTGGGCAAGGCCTCCTTCGGGGAGCATGGGAGGCAATGGTCTGGAGAGTGCAGTGCAGAACTGGCTCACAATCATGTAGACATTTGGATTGCTTCTGGAGACAGCGGCTGCTGTATTTGGCAGGCAAACCCAAAGGAAGACCGGCTTAGCTTGCGGATAACCTTGAGACCCAGGGCTGATGGGCCAGGGCAGGTGACGGGGCAAGAAACACAGATGGTGTTGGGTCGTTACACTGGGTACTAATTTAGAAGGGAAGAACTTGATCGATGGGATTGACCGCAAGAGGTTCATGCTACGGGCATGGAGCATCCCAAGGGGTGGGAATAAAGGAGGGTATTGAGAGGGCGCCGGACAGACCCTTAGGGAGGTGCTCGGGCTGCAAGGCTAAGTATTGCAGGCCACTGCGGGCCCGGCAGCCGGAGGAAGGAAGGACGGAGGAAGCCTGTCGTGATGGTGACGATGACGACGGTGCTGATGACAGATGACATCTATTGAGCACCTAGTGCAAGGAGCCTGACGCCATGAAAATCCACAAGCTCACATACTTGCTGCAGCAAGGGAACAAAGCTGGTGGTATCACCATCCCCATTTTATAGACGAGAAAAGCGAGGCACAGAGAAGAGCAAAAACCTGTTCAAAACACACAGCTAGCGCGCGGTGGAGTCAGGTTCTTTCCCGCGGGTGGAGAGCGAGCCAGCAGACTCCCAATCGAGCCGCAGAAGTCAGGATTCTTCCGCGACACGGGGAAAATAGCAGATTTCAGCACGAGGAACGGGAACTGGTTCGGTCGAACGCTGCCAGGAGGCGTCCACAGGCAGGAGATTTTAGCCAACTCCCTCGCCCAGTTTTTCACTTTCCACGAATGCAAAGAAGCCAGGGTGGCATCCGGAAAGGCACGGCAGCAGGCCGGGGGCCGGCGGGGGCTCTGCTCCGAGACCCCCAGCAAGCCTTGCTGGCTGACGCAGGCCTAACGGGACAGAGGCGGGCAGAAGTGCCGGCCCCTACTTGAGAGACAGTGGGGACCCAGGACCGCCCGGTGGAAGGAGGTAGGTTGAGATGAAGTTCAAGGTCTCGCCACAGTAAGTGTGGAGAGACGGACACGACATGGCAAACTGGAACTCCTCCTCGGAGGGCCCGTCCTCGGGGTAGATCGGTCGTGTCGTTTACAAAAGCGTTGCAGACCATGGGCTCTGGCTGGCTCGAGTCACACCCCATCAGGGCCAGTCCCGTGCAGCTGCTGTAGATTCCTCCCACCGAGCAGCTGTCCTGAACGCGGAGCCCTTTCCACTGGGGTTGGCAAGGCCCAAGAACAGAAGGGGTGGAGACACTTGCCAGGCAGTCTTGGGCAGGAGGTCATTTCCACCTTATCCTGTGACAGGTGACTGGGCCATGATCCTGGACAGAACTTACGGGGCAGGTGCATGTTGGGGAAGCTGGAGTTTCTGGACAAGGTGTGAGAGGCAAATAGTGGGCATGGTTGTATAAGGTCTGGTAGGAGTCGCTGAGTCCAGACTGTGCCGGAATTTCAGACATGCTGTTGCCAAGAGGCTGGGAGTTGAGTTCAGCCCTGCTCCCTACTCCTGCTTCCTGCGCCAACCAGCTCTTGAGGTCAGATAGGGGCCGAGGACGATGGGAACCGGTTGTCTGTCTCCCGCGGGGGTGGGGTGAGGAAATGAGGCTAGATAGCCCTCATCTGGGAAGTCTCAAGGTGTAGGAGACACACAAAGGGAAGCTAGCAGCCACAAGGGAGGTGTCCTCTCCCACGAGTGGACCTTACGCTGTGCCAAAGGGACGCAGCACCCGTGAGTTACAAGGCACGAGTCTAACCTTCTGTGGAATGTTCTAGAATGATTGCGTTTGGAGATCACACACTGAGGAACCATCGAAAAGAATTCTTTCGAAATGTCTTTATACCTAAATCTTAACACTCTTCCAATCTGGAAGTCTGGAAAAGTCAAAACCTACTGAGAGGATTCACTACGAACTCTAGAGTTCTCTGTGTCCCCAAGTCACAAGGGGTTGGTGGTTCTCAGTGTCAGGTGTAAGGTGTCATTAAATGTTGAATTCCAAGGTGGCTTGGGTTTGTGGACCGGCTGGACGGCTGCTCACCATGAATAAAACAGTGGCACCCGGGGTGTCCACCAGCCTACGTGGGGGGTCCTGATGGGTTATCTGTCGGGTTGGGTGTGGAAGAGTGATAGGAGGTCTGAGCAAGGTGGCGGCAGCTTGTGTTGATGTCATCTGCTTCTTCTCTTGGCATCTGAACACCATCAGTAAAGTCACTAAACTCACAAGTCAGATTTAGCATATACACATATATATACACACATGCATATATATGTATATATTTAGCAAATGTATGCATATATACACACAGACATATATATACATAGACATATATATGTATGTATATATATATATATACACACACACACATGGATACATGTATGTGTATATATATCTACACGACCCCCTTGGGGGTCCCCACCCCCGCCCCCGACAAAGCAGGGCAGAAGTGAGAAAACAGAGTCAGGGACCCAGAAGCAAGAAAACAGAGTCAGGGACCCAGAAGCATTGTCACACCCAGATGCAGAAGTTTTGCTTAGGGCCTGATCCCTCTAAGAACTATAAATAATGTGTCTTTAAGTGTTCCTTCGCAGAACTTTATCCTCTGCTCATGACCGCGGCAAAGTCTTCTTGGTATTGACTTATTGGACCGCTATGACATCCTTGGGAGACCGATGTTTATCTTGTAATTTTGCAGAGGAGGGTACTGAGGCTTTGAGACGGAAGTGGCTTGCGTTTACAGTGCGCTGGGATTGGAACCCAGCTCCATTTACCTGCAGAGCCCTTCAGCTCACCTACTCCTTGCTGCTCTGTCTTCTGCAGACAGCTGTCGTAGCTTGAAGAATACGGATAGAATAAACCGTAGGATTTCTTTCCTGCATCGGAGAATCGCCAGATTATCTTCGTGCCTTCCGGCCACCCACCGCTGGACACATAGGTTGTCACAGACTGAGTGTCTATGTCCCCTCAAAATTCATATGCTGAAGCCCTAACCCCAGTGGGATGGGACTCGGAGGTGGGGTCTTGCGGAGATAATTAGCTATGACGAGGCCATGAGGGTGGAGCTCCAACATAGGATTAGTGTCCTTAGAAGAAGAGACACCAGAGGTTCCCCTCCCTGCCACGTGAGGACATAGCAAGGGGACGGCCATCTCCAAGTCGGGAGGAGGGCTCTCACCAGAACCAAACCTGTCTGCATCTTGATCTTGAACTTCCAGGCGCAAGAACTATGAGAAATTAATTTCAGTTGCTTGAGGCACGCTACTTTGTGATCGCAGCCCAAGCTAGTAGGTAAGTTTCTATATTTGTCTTACGAACACAGCTTTATCGTTTTCGAAAAAGAAGTGTTGCAAAAAATTTAAGTGGCATGAAACAAAAGCACTAAGGAGAAACCATTCCGGATTCCACTACCCAGAGACTATCGCCAAGATGGATTTGCCAGACATTCACCCAGGCATCCTTCTGGGCTTCCATACATGGGTATCAATTTGCATAACATTTTACAGGGATCACATCACAGTGAAACAAAGTACCACCAGCCGGGGAACGACCAGGGGAGTTCGCTCTCACACGGCTGAGGCTGCAGGTCTGAGATCAAGGTCTTAAAGGGCGGGTTCATCCTGGAGGCTCGGAGGCGGGCATGCTTCACTCCTCTGTCTCAGCTTCTAGAGGTTTCTGACAATCCTCTGTGTCCCTGCACGGAGAACTCTGTCTCCCTCCTCGCTTGGTGTATTCCCTGTGTGTTCGTAGCTGAATTTCCCTTTTCTTATAGGGACACAAGTCATTGGATTAGGACCCTCCCTAATCCCATATGACCTCACTTTAACTTGATTACATCTCCAGAGACCCTATATGTAAACAATGTCACACTCATAGATACAAGGTAAACGTGTGTTTTTTTTTGGGGGGGGGGATGGCTTTCCATCCAGTTCACCCAGCCATCTCTTTATGTAAATACATGTAGACACCCATTTTTCTAAAGGGCAGGATAATATTTCACGGGAGATCTATATTATAATCTCTATGGATTTACATCTAGATTATTTTATCTTTGGGCTATTTTTTAGCATCTGTGTGATATACACCCTTGTACTTAGACTTTATGATTGTGTATTCTTCTTAGAGAAAAACTACCAATAGGGTTGGTGATCCAAAGGGCTTGGGCTTTTATTATCTTGACGTCTGTTGACCCCCAAGGAGGATGGTCCCAGCAATGGCTGAGCAGGGTCAGGGTCTGCAAGGGGTTCTTCTGTTACACACCAACTGTGATAGTTTCCCGAGGATTTCCAGAGCCTCCCCGGAAGCCCATTTCAAGGCCACAGGAGACTTCTGGATCTGACGCATGGCAGGCATTGAAAGAGTCTTTATCAAATGAATATGGGTGTTTATGAAAAACAGCATTTTTTCCCCAGCAAAAAACAAATAGTTTATTTGAGTGCCACACTGAGCAGAGAGAGGAGATTTCTGCGTGTTCCACAGTGATTCTTCCTCGGACGCCAAATGCATGGGGGCTGGGGTTGGGGAGCAGGTGCTTCGGCGGTCTGTTCTGGCACTGTCATGGCGGGGCCCGTAACCACCGTCTGCACGAATGTCTGGTCAAGGGAACAGCTCTGTCAGTAGGCTGTGCTGTGACGTTGGTTCACAAGCCTGGGGTCGGACCAGGACGGCAGCGGCCGACACCCATCGAGGGCTCTGCGTGGCTTTCAGACCGGATGGGGTCACGATCCCTGCCCTGAGGCACCCCCCCCCCCCCCAGCTTACGGGAACAGAGGAATCTGCTTATCAGAGTTTTCTGCCTGTCCTGGGTTCAGAGCGTGCTCTGAGTACGAGAGGAAGAAGACAGCATCCTTCCCCCACGGTGTGGGGAAACTGAGGCTTGCCTAATGCTGAAGTGTCCACGTGAGCCCCGAGTGGACAGGTGTTCAAAGGCTGTCAGCAGATGGGAAGTTGTCAAGTCCCCGTGCAGACACTCTCAGTGTTTACTCAGCAGCTGGGTATTTTCAGGGACTAACATTTCTGTCCACGACTGGGGCAAGATGCTGGTATAGGACCGGCCCATGTCTGGTCCCAAGAGAGCTGGAAAGGAAGAATATTACGGAGCCGCTCACTGATGTAATGTGTGCTCTGAGCACCTGCTCTGTCAGGCACTGTGCTAAGGACGTGCCACGGAAACAAAGACCGCTGTCCCCACGGGGCTCACACTCGTCCAAATCGCTCGTTGCTAAGAAAACTTGTGTACATTAGGGACTGTAGAGAAAATACAAAGTTCCATGAGAGCCCAAGGTGGGGACCTGGCTTAATGGAGTCTGGGGATGCTGTCGGGGAGGTGGCCTTGGGGTCAGTCTTGATGAATGGGTAGATACTGCACAGAGAAGGTGCATCTTGAGTAAGGACATCCAAGTCGATGAAACATCAAAGCCGGAAAAGCGTTGTGCTGGGACCTCAAATATTCGGACACTCTTGGAATCTAATAGGAAACGTGTTACCACAAGACTGTTGCAGTGGATAATGGCTCACTAGGCTTTTGACATGTGGCTGACTCTCAACGTCAGTGTTCGTCATTTGGAGGGAAGATGCATTATAATTTCTAGAAGCCCTGCTCAACATCTCCCTTTGGGAACATTTGTAAACTGGGTCTCCTGTCCCGAGCCCACAGACCGTCTCACCCTGGTGTCATTGGTACAGACAGAAAGCTGTACTCGAGACCAGCCACACGAGGGCACAGTTGCCCCACGATGGACTCAAAGTCCCCCCAAGAAAGGTCAGGAAAGACCTTGTCCTCAAAAGCTCTTCTTCCCCACGACAGTGACCAAGGAGTGCATGAAATTGTCCCACCTGATTCTATTAAAGCCACCGACATCTGCTGAGTGAGGTGCTTGGAGGAATTTGGGCGGAAAACTGGCTCCCATTCTCGGTCCTAATGTCTCCACCCCCCTGAAACATTCTGTCTGTGATTCCTGCCGCTGTGATACAGATCAGAGCTTCCGTTTAGGTAGGTGTGG
This sequence comes from Panthera leo, assembly GCF_018350215.1. NCBI lineage: Eukaryota > Metazoa > Chordata > Mammalia > Carnivora > Felidae > Panthera > Panthera leo. Next base: position 2,092,390 of record NC_056684.1, read on the forward strand.
ACTAGCACCGGGCCAGTGCTCTCAGAGTATTTCCTTTGTTTATGATTACAACAAAATGCAGGCTCATACAGAACGTCTGATGTCCCCTCCCCACCAGCTACATGTATCAGGATCCTAAATGTATATAGATTATATACTTATTGATAATATATGCATATGATTCCATATAATATTAGATATTATATTATATAACACCCATGCATGTTACACATCTAAATGTACACACACATGATACACACAAATTTATAAACTATATAGGTTTTTCCCTAGGATACACATTTTTACAAAATAGACGTCTTACATTATAAACTATTTTGCAATCCCATTTTCATCTAATATATGGTGAAAAGTCCCCAGATCATTAAATAATGTTCTTTAAAAAATTTTTTTAATGTTTATTTATTTTTGAGAGAGAGAGAGAGAGAGAGAGAGAGAGAGAGAGCCCGAAGAGGAGAGGGAGACACAGAATCTGAAACAGGCTCCAGGCTCTGAGCTGTCAGCATAGAGCCCGAAGCGGGGCTTGAACTCACAAATCGCGAGATCATGACCTGAGCTAAACTTGGTCACTTAACCGGCTGAGCCACCTGGGCGCCCCAATAATGTTCTTATATCATAATTTTTAATAGCTGCATAACTTTCCAAAACATAAATGCTCCGTAATTTACTGAAACAACCCATTAGTATCGGATATTTGGGTTGTGGGTTTTTTGCAAATTGTTTTTTCTATTAAAGGACACATCTCCTTAGTTTCATATGGTTGAAGTGGAGTTGAGAGATACAGGCACTTAATTTTAAGGCGTTTGATATCATAATGCAAAACTGCCTTCCGGAATCATTACCATGGTTTCCTGTCTCAACAGCTGCGGATAAAAGGGCTTCCCGGATATTCTCAGGGTATTTGTCAGATGCTGATAAACAGAAGATCCCTGTCCTGGCTGAAGTCACCGGGGCGTGGAGTTGCCAGTAATCCTTGGGTGGGTATTTGAAGGTGAGCCTCAGGAACTCAAGGAGGGCCGTGCCCGTAACTTGGGGCTCTAACGGTTGGAGGATTCAGGGAGCCCTGGACTTGGGGTCCGAGCGTCTTGGGGCTCGAGCCACGCCATAGCCTGGCACTGGCTTTATGTTTTCGAGAAGTTCAGGTCTCCCCACTGAGCCACAGATATCACCCCAAGAGCCAGGACGATGATCCCTTTGTAGAGCAAGAACTCCCTGCGGGATTTTTTCTTCGTGCTGCATTTTTTCTTTGTGCTTTGAGGGCATAGAGCTCTCGTACTCAGCGTCACTGCCATTACTATTTGTGAATTTTGTATCGAGGACATGCTTCAGCTTTCAGCATCTTAGTTGGAACCTTTATAGTCTAATGGAAGAAACGACGAGTTCTGGGTCTTGGCGCCTGCTCTGACAACACTAGCTGTGACCTTAGACACTTATCTTCCCCTGGCTGGGTCTTCGTTTTCCCATGAGACAAATGAAGTTTCCCTTGAACTCGAAAATTGCAAGTCTGGCAAACAGAAAACTGCTTGGTCGTGCCCCTCCAGAAGGCAGTGTTTGCAAAACGGTAAGCAGCAGTATCTACCGGGTCCCTCCTCTGCCCTTGGCCCCATGCCGAGGGCGTTTCACGCATCTTCTCATGCATCACCGGAACCACGCGAGATGGGCATTACGATTTCCTCATACTACAGGCGGGGAGACTGAGTCACAGAGAGGTTGTGACTCGGCCCGACAGTCACACAGCCCGTGAGGGGTTGGTTCTGGGACCTGAACTGAGAATGTCTGACTCCGCAGCCTGTGTCTGAAATCACAGAGCTGGCCCCAGAACCTAGAATTATCTTCCAAGCCCTTGTAAGGGCAAAGCCGGAACGAAATGATGTGTGAATAGAAGCGGTGTAGGACCTGTGGTCGCCGTGAGCTTACGCTGGGGCCATACTTCCTGTCTTCTCTCCGTTCTCCCCTCCGCCTCTCTCCCTGCACTCTGTGGTGGGTTTCAGTTCCGGCTCTGATGCGAACTTGGGAATTTCCCACAACCTCTCTGCACTTCTGTTTCCTTGTTTGTGGAAAGACACACCCTGTCTTTCCCCATCCGATGAACGACGCTGGAAAAGCGGCCGGTCTGGGCAAATGTGCATTTCTCCTGATTCCCTCCTGGGCGCATTTACCCGGTATCTTGGAGGATTTCCTGGAACGAGCTCATTTTCTGTGCCCAAAGTGTTGGAATGATTGCAATGCCTCCAGAATGACTGGCTTTTGGCTTGCAAAGGTCCCCTCTTTTGACGAGGAAGGCAGGCCGAGGGGCAGGGGGGCACAGGCGAGTAGTCCCGTGGGCGGGGCGCTGAGGGCTGCGAAGCAGGTCCTGGGCTGAGCAGAATGCGGGAGGCATTGATTCGAGGCCCCGTTCTCGGCTGTGTCATCGAGTCCCGTTCTGCAAGCCCCAACCGCCTCACCTATAAAATCAAGGGACAACCTGGGTCCGTGACGCTAAAACTACATTCTGCAGACTCTGAGGGTCGTCCAGCGGGGCCAAGTGGAGTTCGGGGGCTCACCATTCGAGTCAACCCTAAGACTGCCCCTTTTTGTCTATTTTGTGGAACCGAGGTCTGTCTTGCTTTTGTTGGACAAGGGGGCTCCCTGCTTTCAAAAGGGGAAGGAAGGGGCACCTGGGTGGCTTAGTTGGTCGAGCGTCCGACTTCGGCTCAGGTCACCATCTCGCGGTTCGTGAGTTTAAGCCCCCATGGGGCTCACTGCTGTCAGTGAGGAGCCTGCTTCAGATCCTCTGTCCCCCACCCCCCCCCCCCCGCCCCTCCCTCGCTCATGGTCTCTGTCTCAGGAATATATAAACATTTTTTTTTTTAAAAGGGGAAGAAAGTTTGATGTAAATTTCTGGTGACTTTAAGAGAGGAATGCTCTTGTAACCTAAATATCAGAGGCATCCCCGCTCTTTTGAGATGTGGAACAGGTGGCTCGACGTCCCCCTTCATGCCCCTGAGAAGCCCAAAGTCCTCCCCAGACTTCATGGGTCTCAGGGGACTTCTTTTCTCCCTCTGGCTCGAGCTGCTTTTCCAGAATGCTCCACCCCGTCGGGAAACTTGCTTTCTTCCTGTTCTTCTAGGCAGGACCACTTGGCTCCTTCCCTCCCCTGCTGTCACACCCAGCCCTGGGTCCACCTTGGTACTTCCAACCCCACCAGTGTGCTGCGTAGAACGGAAGGGTTTCCTCTCAACAGGGTCCGCCCTCTACAGAAGCCAGGATTGTACACGGAAGGAAATTTCTTCTGCTGCCCGGACTTCAGACTACACGAAAGTCTATCACCCAAGAGGTAGCTTGAATGGAGGGGCACTGGCCTTTGGCACAGGGGTGACGAGGAGAAGACGAGAAGGAGTCCCTCGGATCCATCCCTGTGCCAAGCGCTGGGCTCTGTGCTCACGTCCGGCCGGGGAGAGTTAGAGGGGCGCTGGTGGGGGGTCTTTTCCGCAGGGGTCTGGCGCACCCAGGAGGAAAGCAGATGGAGACAAAAAGACCAGAAGACCCCTTCCGCTCTTGGGACAGGACTGGAGACTCCTGATAAGACGAGGCTTTAGAAAGTGATTGCGCAGTCGCCCTGCCTAGCTCACGGAAGGACGTCGTTCAGCGGGAAAACACCTGCCGATACCCCTTCGGAGGAATCTGCTCTCACTGGGCCTTCGGCAGCGTGCCTCACACGTGCACACTTGGTCAGTCGTCTCCTCTGACTCAATAGCCACAATAGCAGGAGTGTCTCCATTATCTCCGTGTCCTGAATGCTGAGCACGGAGCTCGGCACGCGACCCATCTGGGTCGAATGAACTGAACGGATTCCCCAATGCGCATTTTCCGAGAGGTGACCGTAGCCACGCGGGCTCTTTCCTCGTTCGGTTCTGCCTCTGTTCTCGCTGCTGCCACCACACTTACATGCGTTCATCACAATGCTGTTTCCCGGCTGGGCCTCCTGCCTGCTGCCCGGCCTGTTGGCCCCAAGTCCGTGCAACAGCCTGTGGCCCCAGCAAACCCCCCCACCAGCTCGACGGGCACACCTCGCTCTCCCGCACCGCGCAGATCTCGCATTTCTTAGGAACTGAAGCTTTGCGGCCACGCTGCGTCAGGCAAGTCCGCGGGCTGCATTTTCCAGCAGCGTCCGCTCCCTTTGTGTCTCTGTGTTTCATTTCGGTAACTCTCGCCATATTTCCAACGTTCTCCTGACATCATTCTTATATTGGTTATGGTGGTCTGTGCTCAGCAATTGTGACTCACTGAAAGCTCAGATGATGGTTAGCATTTTTTAGCAATAAAGTATTTTTAAATTAAGGTCGGCGCGTTGTTTTTTTTAGACACCATGCTGTTGCGTGATTGATAGACCGCAGTGCGGTGTGAACGTGACTTTTATATGCCCTGGGAAACCAAAAAATTCTTGTGACTCACTTTATTGCAACATTCGCTTTATTGCAGTGTTCTGGAAGGGACTCTGCACGTCTCTGAGGTGTGCCTGGCCTCTGCTGGCAGTGGCATCGACTTCAGGACCTTGCGGTGGCTCTCTGCCACTTATGCAAGAAAATCCCTGTCCCCCACGGTGGTGCCGGGGGCCCTTCACCATCTCCCTCCATCCACTTTCATTGCCCCATGGTCCTCTCTGGTCCTTTAGATGTTCCCTGAGTCCCTGTTTCTGTGCTGACTTCATCCTGCTGCCTCCCCAACCCCCACTCCTCTCCCCTACCCCCTTCCCCCATCCCCATCTTTCCTTGGTTCTTTCAAGAGCATGGCCAAATCCTACCTGTTTTTCATATTATTGTGTCATTTGAGCCTCACAAAATCTCTGAGTCCGTCTTAAAGTATTGGTCTTACCAGCTGATTCTTTTAAAAAGGCTTCCATGTTTGCAGGGGCGCCTGGGGGGCTCAGTCAATTGAGCGTCCAACTTCTGCTCAGGTCATGATCTCACAGTTTGTGGGTTCGAGCCCTGCATCGGACTCTGCACTGACAGCTCAGAGCCTGGAGCCCGCTTCGGATTCTGTGTGTCCCTCTCTCTCTGCCCCTCCCCTGCTCATGCTCTCTCTCTGTCTCTCAAAAATAAATACACGTTAAAAATATTTTAAAAAGCCTTCCACGTTGAATTCAGCTGGGGCAATACTGTGTGTCATCACATCTTTGCGGGTTTATGACACCATGATGTCTGAGGTTCCAAGGCAGGCTATTATGAGGACACCCCTCTGACCCGCATTTCCTAAACATACTGACAACAGAGCTCTTCCCCACTCTGATCTATTAACACACTGCAGAGGATCTGGGAAATGCTTCCTGGAGAGTTATTGGGGAGGTAAGCCTTAACCTGTTTTTATTGGTGAAAGAACCGAGGCTCCGAGACAGAAATGCTCACACGAGCAGAGTGAAAGGTGCATTAACCCCGTGATTTTCTTTACTATGCCTTGATGACTTCCGATATTTGTCATCCAGGGAGGACTCGAAAGCTTATCCTTGGGACCCCAGGACTTACTGGCTCCTAAGACTATAACTCAGTTCTCTTTCCTAATAGCTGAACTTTGTCCCACTTCTCTTTTCTAAACATGATCGCGTCCAAGTATTTCTTTGGCTTTTCTTTTCCCGCCAGATGTTTCACAAGTAAGTAACAAAAGGTTCCAATTAAATTTTTCCAAGGGTCTCATCAAAGCATGAAAAGAAATAGCAGATATGTTTTCTGGTATATACCTGGTCTACGTCAAAATCATAGTACCTGGAAAAGGGAAGGAGTGATGGCCTGATTTCAAGGAGATATTTATGGCTAAATAAAAACTGAGCCAATTTTATACTGGCCAGAAAGGCATGAGTGTATCTCTGTTTTAACCTTAGCTTTGAGGGTTTTGGAGGGATACGAATGAAAAATGTAAAATAATTATGTGGAAAATAAGTATTTTCTAATGTTTCAAAAATGAAAGTAAACATTTGGAAAAGTAAGAAAAAAACTTGCATGTTTGTTTAGCATTTTGTTATTACTATTTTTTTTAAATGTTTATTTTTGAGAGAGAGAGCAAGACAGAGTGCAAGTGTGGGGGAGGGGCAGAGAGAGAGGGAGACACAGAATCCAAAGCCGAGCTGTCAGCACAGAGCCCAGCACAGAGCTTGAACTCATGAACCGCGAGATCATGACCTGAGCTGAAGTCAGACGTTTACCTGACTGAGCCACCCAGGCTCCTTAGCATTTTGTTATTATTATCTGACCTTTAAATCCATCTGTGTTGTAAGTTGTGAGATGCCCTGTTATGGTACTTTGTTTATCATATTAAGAATCATTGTGGGGGGGAGTCAGTGCCCTCGTGAATGGTACCCCTGAATGGTGACATCAGAGGGCTGCACACTGCTGGGGGAGGGGAGACAGGTCTCAATGAGCCAGTCCAACCAAGGTCGCCAAACAACAATAGGCACCAAGTGTGGAGGATCATGCACAGAATTGCTATCGCACATTGCCGAAAATGTCTAGCTTCCAACAAAAGATTATGAAACCTGCTAACACACTGGAAAATGTGAGTCATATTTGGGGGGAAAAGACAGGCTTTGAGAGGGTCCAGATGTTGGACTTATCAGGGAAACTCTCCAAAGTGATTAAGAATATGTTCAGGGGCACCTGGGTGACTCAGTCGGTTAAGCGTCCGACTTCAGCTCATGATCTCACGGTTTGTGAGTTTGAGCCCTGTGTCAGGCTCTATGCCGACAGCCTCAGAGCCTGGAGCCTGCTTTGGATTCTGTGTCTCCCTCTCTCTCTCTCTGCCCCTCCCCCACTTGCACTCGCTCATACACACACTCTCTCTCTCTCAAAAGTAAATAAACGTTAAAAAAAAATGTTCAAAGTACTAAGGGAAACCATATGATAGAATTTAAGGAAGGTATGACATCAATATCTCATCAAATCCATAACACTCATAAAGAAATGATAAAAAAGAACCAGGCAGAAATTCGGGAACTGAAAAACATTGTGACCGAAATGAATTCACTGGACAGGTGGAACAGCAGATTTGAGCTGTTGTAAGAAAAAGTAAGCAGAGGGGCACCTGGGTGGCTTAGTCGCTTGAGTGTTTGACTTCAGCTCAGGTCATGATCCCATGGTTCACGAGTTCGAGCCCCGTGTTGGGCTCAGTGCTGACAGCTCAGAGCCTGGAGCCTGCTCCCCTGCTTTGGATTCTGTGTCTTCTCTCTTTCTTTCTGTCCCTCACCCACTCACACACTCTCTTTCTCAAAAATAAATTAAAAAAAAGAAAAAGAAAAGAGAACGTAAGCAGACTTGGAGATAAAGCAATAGAAAATGATGCAATCTGAGGGCCAGAGAGGAAAAAGAAGGAAGAACAATGAATGTGGCCGTAGAGAAATGTAGGACTTCACGAAGTGCACCCACGTTGCGTAATGGGAGTCCCAGGAGAAGAGGAGAGGTAAAAAGGAGGAGACAGAAATTCAAAGAAATAATGGCAAATCCCATATTTGATTCAAAAAGAAACCAGTCTACACACTCAGGCAGCTCAGTGCGTTCCAAGAGGGACTAATGCCTAGAGATCCGCCCCCCCCCCCCCCCCCCCCCAGACCGTAATCGGTGATGAAAGCCAAAGACGCAGAGCGCATCTGGAAAGCAGAGGAGCCCGCACACCAGCCTTACCGATGGCACAGGGAGAGCCTGAAGACTGACGGCTGACTTCCCATTGGAAACAGTGGAGGTCAGCCGGCGGTGAATGAAAGACAAAAGCGTCCCCACGGATCGCACATCCGGTCAGCTCCCTTACAGCACAGAGGGCAACCTAAGGAGGCGAGCAGAAGCTGAGAGACCGTGTGGCCAGACCCGCCTTACAAGAAACACAGAGGATGATCAGGTCACAGGTAGCAACGCCAGGCAGTGACCTGTACCTGTTATGCCCAGAATTCGCGATCCCCAAAGACCACCAGGGAGCTCTTTGGCAAAAGCAAAAGAGCCTTTATTCGAGCTAGCTCGAGCTCAATCGCCTACCTGCACCGACGCAGTGGGGAGATGCCGGGGAGAGAGAATGAGTTTCAAAAGCACAAAGGTTTTATTGGGGGTCTAGGGGCAGTTGGTGGGGTAATGGCTGTGGCCTCAGCCGATTGGCTGGGGAAGGGTCGTGGCCTCAGCCGATTGGCTGGGGAAGGGTCGTGGCCTCGGCCGATTGGCTGGGGAAGGGCCGGAGTCCCGTTACGCAGGTCGCCGGGCGTGTTTTGATTGGGAAGTTTGATCGGGTGAGCGGGAGGTTACTCAAGGGGAGGAGGCGTGGTCTGAGGTTTCTGCGATTTTCCCGGAAAGGGGCCGTGTCGGGGACGTAGTCACTCAAGGTGGAGGACACAGAACAAGACAGAGTCGGCCGGGGTAGGTCCGCTCTTTCATACCCACGCGCGATAGCAGGGAGCACCGGCGACAAGGATTGCGTCCATCATCACCCACTTGTGTCCGTTGCCCAGGTCTTCTCCTGACTCATTTAATTTTTTTTTTTTAACGTTTATTTATTTATTTTTGAGACAGGGAGAGACACAGCATGAACAGGGGAGGGTCAGAGAGAGAAAGACACAGAATCTGAAACAGGCTCCAGGCTCTGAGCAGTCAGCACAGAGCCCGACACGGGGCTCGAACTCACGGACTGCGAGATCGTGACCTGAGCCGAAGTCGGACACTCAACCCACTGAGCCCCCCAGGCGCCCCTCCTGACTCATTTAAAAAGCAGTTTCACAAGCAGGATGTGCATAGCGTACTGTTGCGCCCATAATGCGCAGAGACGCAGCATATTTGAAGAGAGCGGCGCCCCGGAGGCGGGGTGGGGGGGTGGGGGGGGCGCAGCCGCACTGGGGTAAGTTCTTACCAAATAACCGACTCATTACAACTTCATTAAGTTATACGGAGACCGGCGGGGGGGGGGGGGGTGGCGGGGGGCTGGGTGGCTCAGTCGGTTGAGCCTCCGACTTGGGCTCAGGTCACGATCTTTGAAAACGTTGGCTCCGGCCTATTCTAGCTTTATCAGGAATTCTTGCAAACCACAGGCTTGTCCGGTCACTTGGAGACTGGGGAGGGGGGAGGCAGGGATGCCGTGAAGCCCAGGGAGCGCTGTCCTGCCTCAGAACCGCGTGAACAGAAACAGGCTAACATGACACGTTTCCTACTTCTGAGGCAGTGACATTGTAATTCTGCCTTCCCGCTTCCTTCGATGTTATTTGGGTTCCAAATTTCTGCACTGAGGATGCATCCTTTGAGGGTCAAGGTCACTCTGCTGCTGCTGCAGCCACCAGACAGACGGCGGGGGTGGGGGGGGGGTGGGTTTCCATCCAAAAGCTCCTCTTTGTGTCAACGAGCGACGAGTGACGGATCCTTTACCTGCACTGTGTTTTCCATTCAGATTCGAAAAGTTAAAGGAAAAGGAAAATGATGTGGAAAAGGTGGGGGTTTGGAGCCAACGGCCAAGAAAGAATTCTTGAACGGTCTTTGGTGCAAAAAGGCGACCTTATGAAAGCAAGGGGACTGGACGGGCGGGCGGGAGAGCTGCACTGGGGTGGTGAAGAGTGGCTCCTTATATACCATGCAGTTGGGGAGGTGAAGGCCTAAGGGAAGCCTCCAGAAGGACTTTGATGTGCTAAGATGCCAGGGGCCCTGCTGTTGTCCAGCTGAGGCTGGTTTCCCTCCTGTGAGAAGTTAACACTAGGACCGCAGGGGCTTGGGGGGGTGGGGTGGGGAAGGTTCTACGTATTTGCCTCAAGTATCTCAAGGGGCTGCAGGTTTGGACGAAATTTAATGTCACCTGCCATTTCCTTCTGGTCTCTGTTCCCACATCACCGTGGAGGGGAGGGTGATGTCTGGGCTCCAGGAAACGGCCTATAGGTTTTCGGAGCTTAGGCTATGGGCAAAGTTGCCTTTTTCTTGCAATTTACCAAGACATGTGTAAACTGATGGGGACTCAGGTTCCCCAGGGCTGTGATCTCTATCAGTTCACCCTTTGTTTGCTTTTTTTCTTTTTCTTTCCTTTGTCCTGGGGCATCTGGGAGGGTCTGAGGAATGTTACACGTGTCCCCCCTGAGGAATGGGGGGGTGGGTGGGGTGTCAGCTTTCTTTCTGTTCCCTCATCGAAGGGAGAGGACCAGGGGACAGACAGGGCCTTGAGGAGAGACTGATTATATACTTGGGAGTTGGGGGAGGTAAACACAGGGTGAAGCGTCCAGAAGGACTTTCATATGCTAAGAAAGACTCACAGGATCCTGGAGGCCTGGCTATTGTCAAGCCAAGGCAGTTCTCCCCTCTAGCAAAGCATTAGCATTAGGACAGCGGAGAGTTCCAGAAGGAAAATCCTCCTCTGCCCGCCTCAAGTATTTGTCAGCGGGCTGCAGGTTATAAGGCAATTTGATTTCATCTACATTTCCTTCTGCCTTTGGTCCCCACATCAGAAAATGGTTTCGTATTTATTTTCAAGATCTTGATCTCTACGCCCAAGGTGGGGCTGGAACTCACGACCCTGAGATCAAGAGCCCCACCCTTCCCGGACTGAGCCCGCCCGGAGCCCGCAGAAAGAAAAGGTTTGACGTGTTTAACTCCACGAGGCCTGCCCGCTGGAGTTTCTCCTCCCCCCTGCTCTGCAGCCCGGCTCAGGTAGATCTCCCCTGGGGGGTGGAAGATGCAGGGGGTGGGGAGGGCGACCCCTCCAACCCCCACCTACCCCGATCCTTCCTTTGCCCTTGCCTCCAACCCTCACTCCTCCCCGCCCCTGGCTCCTGTGCTGTCACTGATTGGCCAGCAGGCCCCGAGCCTGGCCAATCGCGGGGGGGAGGGGTGGGGGTGGGGTGGGGCGGTTGCCATGACTACGAGGCACGCTAACACCGCCGGTGTCCGGTGTCAGGGGCCGACAGAGGAGAGGGCGCCATGGCGCAGAACCTGTATGGTCCTCGAGTGCGGATGGGCAACTGGAACGAGGACATCTACCTGGAGGAGGTACGTCCCGGGGACCCCCCCTCCCCGCCCCAAGTCCAGCGTCCCGGGCTCTTCCTCACCCTGCAGGCGCCCAGTACCCCTCACCCCGCGCATCTCCGAACGCCCAGAAAGTTCACCTGCCGCCCACTGACCCGGTCACACGTCCCGAACTCGGTGCCTCCGCGTTAGTCCAGAGCCCATCACGCTCCCTCCGTCCTTACAGACTCAGGGGCTCCAAAGGCCGCCGTCCAGGCGGGGAGGGGGCTCTACGTGGACGCACTGCCCCCTGGCACTCCCCCACCCGTCACACACTGCCTCCTAGGTGTCCCCGTGGTGTCCCTGTCACTGACACTGGCTCAGACGAGGCCCTGGGCCATCGCGTGTCCATCCAGCTGTATGTGTGTGCAGAGGGTGGGGCGGTGGGCTTTCAGCGACAATCACCGACCAACCTGCTGAGACCTCAGCCGGGGACACATGGCCTCCAAAGGTTACTCAGGACCTTCTCTGGCTGGAGTCCTCCAAGGTGATGCTGCTTTTTCTTTTCTTTCTTTCTGTTTTGTGCTTTTCTCATTTTTTTCAAACATTCTACAATGAAGCAAAAATATCAAAAAAAAAATGCTAAGAGAATTCCCACCCTTCCCCATTATGCTCACATTTCTTTTGGTCAAATTTTGCCCTTTCAACTGGATGTGCTTCTGACCTACCGGCCACCACCATCTGCATCGTTCAGGCCTGTTGTCCTTCTGGGTCACGTTCTCTCCCTCTTTCACCAGGAGCTCATGAAGGACTTCTTGGAGAAGAGAGCTAAAGGACAGCTTCTCATACAGAGAAACAGGAGACTCAAAGAGAATCTCTTGAGACCGGTAATTTTATTTTATTAAAAAATTTTTAAAAATATAATTTATTGTCAGGTCGGCTAGCATACAGTGCATAAAATGTGCTCTTGGTTTTGGGGGTAGATGGTTCATCGCTTACATACAAACACCCAGTGCTCATGCCAACAGGTGCCCTCCTCAAGGCCCATCCCCCATATTCCCCGCCCCGCCCCAGTCAGCCCTCAGTTTGTTCTCTGTGTTTAAGAGTCTCTTATTGGGGCCCCTGGGTGGCTTAGTTGGTTAAATGTCCGACTTCAGCTCAGGTCATGATCTCACCGATCGTGAGTTCGATCCCCGTGTCGGGCTCTGTGCCGACAGCTCGGAGCCTGGAGCCTGCTTCGGATTCTGTGTCTCCCTCTCTCTCTCTGCCCCTTCCCCACTGGCACTCTGTCTCTCTCTCTCTCTCAAAAAATAAATAAACAATTAAAAAAAAGAGTCTCTTACTGAGACTGATAATTTTAGACTCAAGCACTGTTTTCAAAATTCTACTGAATTAAGTGTGAGTCAGGCAAGCAAACGTTCCATAAATGAATTATCATTTGGAAAATATCAGGTTGTGTTTTTTTCCTTTAGATCTGAAAACCACAGTTTAAAATTCCCTAAGATTTTAGGAACAGAGGAGAAATCTGCCCTTAATTATGTTTACCCTCGTTTTCCGAACGAAGAAATGAACACATCAGTGCAGGAATATGTAAAACACCCTTTGGTTGGTGCTGAAGGCATTTCCAGTGAGTTTGAATCCATTAGTGGTGGAGTCAGCCCGAGTGGTTTTCATCGGCTTTTTCTACCTCACTGGGGATTTGGGGGGGGGGGGGGGGGGACTTTGGCGACGTGGGAGGGGATCGGTGGCAGGAAAAGGAAGGAAATGGAAAACTCGAGGGAGCCAGAGCGGTTATTACCCAAGTGGTCCGAGTGGTATCACCGCCAACGAAATGGGTCCTAGACAGTGAAGGAAGGAGGGTGCAGGTGGCAGTGAGGTGAGTCTGAAAAACTCCCATTTCGTTGTAGATGCAGCTTTCCGTTTCGGAGGATGGGTACGTTCACTGTGGCGACAAGGTGATGCTCGTGAACCCCGCCCACGCGGAGGTGGAGGCCCGCCTGTTTCTGGGCGGGGACCTGAGCCTGTGCGCGACTCCCGATGAAATTAAAGCGCATCTGAGCGAGGAGTTAGAGGTGCCGTGTGGCCTGAGCGCAGCTCAAACCAGGATCCCGGTTGGCAGAAACACTTTCACCATTTTGAGGTAGAGACGCTCCCGTTGTCCGCGCCAATGTTTTTGCCATAAATATGTTTGCGCCCAGAGCTTCAGGGTGCCTGGAGGCCAAGGCGGTGGGAACCTTCTCTGGGATTCCCGCCTTGCCGTCCCCCGCTGAGGACGCCGTTGGGGCCCTTTACACACCCTTCACCTTAAACCTCAGGGCAACTGCTAATTTGTGTTCGATTATAAAGGCTTCCTTCCGAGGTATTGGATCCAAGGAACTAAATTCACATTCTGCCTGGACTGGGTTTTGCTAACAGCTTCTCGGGGTGCTCGGAGCTCATTATGGGTGTTTCTGTGGCTTTTAATCACTCTGTTGCTTTTAGAGCGAAACTAGATAGCTCGGTGCAAGGGGCGTTGCTCTTTTGTGATGAACTGTTTACCAAAAATGTGCCTGACCTTTTGAAAATGAGCGATTAAATCCTCAGAGCAGAGCCACGATTACAGTAGGAAAGCCTTGCTTTCACTTTGCTCGTGAAATAAGGATAGCAATGTTTCTACTACGAAAATGTAGCCCGACCGACCTCTTAGTCTTCAGATTTCTTTTGAATACCGGTAATTCATTCATGTTGAGACCACCACACGCCGAGCACAAGTTCCGCGTCCCGGAGGGTGGAGGGGGAAGGCTGTGTTAGGTGTGTTCGAATCAACGTGTTACCCTGGATCTTTCTAAAGTTGTCCGCGCACCTGACCAGAATTCCTCAGGGCAGGGCAGCGTGACGTGCTCTGGGCCCACAGATAAAGGGGCGTCGTGCGTTCTGGCTGTGGCGGGACACAGGGACAGGGTGCCAGCCGGATCTGAGGGCCAACGGAAACGGCCATCTCGAAAGTGTGGACACGCATTAGCGAGAACGTGGGTTATAAGCAGAGTTGCACGCGCCAGAACTAGAACGTGGCAGGGATCGCACTGCAGAGACTTGACGCGATGCTTATTCTTGACGTGCAGGGCCGACGGAAACGCCACGGGTCAGGTCCTCAGGTACGGACAGGACTTCTGCCTCGCGACCACGGGAGGGTTTGAAGACAAAATGGTGAGTCGCGGCCACCGGCTGAAGGGGACAGGGAAGGCTGCAGGCATCTCTGGCTTCATCCCGGTCTCAGCCTGGAGCTTTGCACATGCGGGGTCGGATCACTTCTTGCCTCGTCGCTTTTCCGATTACGAAGCGAATACCCTCAGGCGCTAAGGAGGAAGGGAGAAAACCCTCCTTTGCTACGCAGCTGACGCAAAACCAAAAAATGATTGGATTAATCAATAATCATCTGACACCTGTCAATGTCACCAAGGCCAGCAAGGCGTGTTATCTGATAACTTTTTTTTTCCTTTTTTTTTTAAACTTGATTTTTCCCTTTCCCCTGGGGATTAGATCCAGCTACATGTGGGTTTAACTCCAGCTGAAATGTCGATCTATGGGGTGGGGCTTTGGGTAAAGTTGTTGACCTTTCTTGAGTCTTTGTCGTCTATAACGTGGGATTGTTGCACCTTGCTACATGCTTAACTGCCTCACTTGTATGAACTCACTTCGATATCCAACAAGTCTGTGAGCTAGGGACCGTTTTACGCCCATTTTACTGATGGGACACCGAGGCACAAGGTCAGGTGATTTTGCCCCGGGTCGCTCAGCCGTTAAGGGCGTACCGTCTCTCACCGAATCACAGCTTCCATCACTGTATCGTGTAGCATTACTGGCTCTTCTGCTACCAAGAAAAATCAGCGTTGCCAGTCGAACCCCTACAGCACAGATGGTCAGCTGCAGCCTGATTTGAAACGTAGAAAGTAGAGAAAATACCAAATCGTTGAAGGAGGGGAGTAAGTCACAGTTGTCCTATGCAGAGATTAACATTCCTAACATTTTGGCTTACTTTCTTTTATAGTCTGTTCTCTCCCTCCCTCCCTCCCTCCCTCCCTCCTTTGTTCCCTACCTCTCTCTCCACTCTCTCCTTAACTCTCCCAACTCCTTTGTCTCCTATAAATTATCTCTTCTCCGCCTGTGCATTGATTTGAGTTTATTACCTGCCCTTCCACAGACGATAACGTTCTGTCATTTTGCAGGTAATGTTTCCTGCCACCTGCTACGTGACTTTTATTTTTATTTTATTTTATTTTATTTTATTTTATTTTATTTTATTTTATTTTATTTTATTTTATTTTATTTTATCTATCTATCTATCTATCTATCTATCTATCTATCTATCTATCTTTTTTGGCTACTTGGCTTTGAAATGGTAGTTGTTTTACCGTATTTTTGAATAAACGGATCAGTGTTTCCCTTTGCAATTCCTGCCCCTGCCCCAGAGATACTATAGAAAGAGAAACTTGCATCGACTTCTTGATGGCTCAAGTTGACCTTGTGCTGGGATTTGTTCTTGCTTTTCTCTTTGTTTTTTTTAAGGTTTGTTTTTGAGAGAGAGAGAGAGAGAGAACATGTGGGTAGAGGGGGGCAGAGGGTCCGAAGCGGGCTCTGCGTTGACAGAAGAGAGCCCGACGTGGGGTTCAAGCTCACGAACCGCGAGATCATGACCTGATCTGAAGTCCGATGCTCAACTGACTGAGCCTCCCAGGTGCCCTGGAGTTTTTTCTTCTTTAATTAATGGATTTATTTTTATTTTAGAGAGAGAGAGAGTGGGGGAGGGGTCAGGAGAGAGAGAGAGAGAGAGACAGAGACAGAGACAGAGAATCCCAAGCAGGCTCCGTGCTCAGGACAGAGCCCCACGTGAGACTCGATCCCACAACCCTGGGATCATGACCTGAGCCAGAACCCGGAGCTGGAGGCTCAACCAACTGATCCCCCCAGGCGCCCCAGGTGCTCCTTAGCTGCTTGAGATTTATTCTGATACAGGGTTCCTTCCGTGCAGACATGTGATTTCCCCCCCAATGACTAAAGAGCCACGTTTGTGTTATTTCTTGAATAATTACTCTTTCCTCACTGACACATGCCTTGCGTAGCGCCCGTTAAGTCCCCATACGTCCACGAGCTCTCTCAGCTTCCTATCTGGACGCTCTGAGCTCAAGTTGTGTATTTTTGTCCGAGGGTTATATTCTACCTTCGGACAGCTCTAGGGCTGTCTCTCTCTCGTCACACCTCTTCGTCTGCATCGCATTAGGAATGAACGTCTCAGTTAGATGCAGGTACTGTTGCAAGTTTCTCTGCCCCCCCCCCCCCCCCCCCCCCCCCCCATGGGGAGAAAGATCACGCGGCGGTTTTGATCGGCCTGTAAAACTGCGCAAGTTCACGGATTTAGTAGCTCTATGACACGCATGCTCTTCTGAGATGCCCCGCCGTGTACTCATTTATTCTTCCCATCTCTCAGTGAAGTTTTGTGGTTCTCCCCAAGTGGACCTGACGCCTATCCCCGTTAAGGTTGTCTCTTGGTGTCTCGCACTGGGTGTTACCATAGTTGCAACAAAAATGTGACCAAGTCATTGATGTTCATGCTCGCCTTTGATGAGATCACTCACTCCTATCGCTTCCAGTGGTTTTCCAGTTGGTTCTCTTCTTACTCTTTTTTTAAATGTTTATTTATTATTGAGAGACAGAGAGAGACAGAGCTCGAGCAGGGGAGGGGCAGAGAGAGAGGGAGACACAGAATCCGAAGCGGGCTCCGGGCTCTGAGCTGTCGGCGCAGAGCCCGACGCGGGGCTCGAACTCAAAAACCGCGAGATCATGAGCTGAGCCGAAGTCGGACGCTCAACCGACTGAGCCCCCCAGGGGCCCCCCAGTTGGTTCTCTTATGACTTCTGGGCAGACAGTTGTTTCTCTTTCCAGGGATGATGACTGCCTCTCTTCCTCAATTCTCATATTTCTGCACCTTGTCTTTGAATTAGCAAGTATTTCCGGGGCGTTCCTAAAAAAATCTGGTAATCGCCACCTTTTAGACTTGTTCCTGAGTCGTTATCATCTTTCTTTGACAAAGTGGGGTTTGTGGTTTGACGTCGGCATTGTCTGCCTGTGTGGGCCCGGCCGGCTTCCCTGCCCACATCTAGCTTGTGGTCAAGCCCACGGTTCTCCCTTTGCAGTGCTCCTGGCCCTGTCTTTTCATCCCCAGTGCTGGGACCTCAATCCAGGCCCCCTGTGGCTTGACGCCTCCGGTCTGTCCTGACTTCAGACCACAGTAGATGCATGCTGCCAGATTGATCCTTTAGGGGCTCGGGCTTGGTAAGTGCTGCCACCACGGTGGCATTTAAGGCCCTCTGTGACATGTCCCGTGTCCACACGCGGTCAGCCTTGCCCACGGGCTCCCGGCACCACACTGCTTCCTCCTCAGAGCTCTCACGAGCCCCTGGGAGAGCATGTGTCCCCACGTGTGCCCGCCTACAGCTCTGCACGTCCCTTCTGGCCATCACGCCTTATGGGTGCTTCCCCTTCACCTCCTCCATCCCCTCTCCTGCTCGTCAGGAAACACCTTCACGATGGCAACCCGTTGCTGCCTTCCCCGTAGCGCCTCACGGCACAGCTTTGCACATGAAAACCTACCGAAATCTGCAGAGATGGCCTCCAGGTTCAGGGTCAAGGGGAATCAGTAAAGGACTAACAAACAACTAACGTTTTGGAGTTTTCTGCAGGATGGCTTGCTTCTTGACCCAGTTACAGGTGGCCAGAGAGCGGTCTAAATAAATCCCAAGTGTGGACATCAGCTCCACGGGGGCGTGGGCCCCCCTCCGAGGCTCACAGTAAACGTAGCTGTGACAGTGACGGTTTTAAGGACACTTGGCTTCATGGAACAAGTTTCATGCATAATTATTTCTCAGAAGAAAAATAGTGGTCCAGGCCTAGGTCCTGAGAGTGAGGAGAGGGGGACGGATCAGGAGGAGACAGAGGGTTTGGTATTCAAAGGAAGGAAAACCCCGGGCGGATCAGTCGGTTGAGCGTCCGACTTCGGCTCAGGCCATGATCTAGCGGTCCGTGAGTTCGAGCCCCGCGTCGGGCTCTGTGCTGACGGCTCGGAGCCTGGAACCCGCTTCGGATTCTGTGTCTCCCCCCTCTCTGCCCCTTCCCTGCTCATGCTGTCTCTTTCTCTCTCAAAAATCAATAAACACGAACAAAATTCAAAGGAAGGAAAGGCAGTGGAACTGATGCGGGCGGCCTCAGCATTCTGAGATGGCGTCTCGACGGCAGAGGAAAACAGAGTATTCTCAAAAGTCGGCAAGAACGGGGTTTTCCGAAGCTGCTTTTGAACGCCCTTGACATCGGCCAGTGAGCTGCTCGTGTCCCCAGCCTTTCGAGCAGCGTGACGTAGCTCATCTGTGCGCTGTCCTTTTCAGCTGTATTTATCCAGTGACCACAGGACCCTCCAGAAGTCGTCCAAGAGATCTCTGCTCCAGGAGGCGTACCTGACGGATGAGGTCTCCTACCTGAGCTGCTGGCAGGCCGCCTTCCTGGACCCCCAGCTGCGCCTGGAATACGAAGGCGCCCCCGTTCCGGTGAGCTCTGCCTGGGGGAGACCCGGGCGCTGTTCCGAGGATGCGATTTTCTCCCGTCTGTACATCGGGGCTTCTCAGCGCGCCAGGGCCTAAAGTGACTTGTGTGCTCTCTCCGCCCAGCCCCTGCCAGCTGTAGACACACACAGGCTGGGCGCCCGCCCCCGAGTCAGGCTGAGAGCCCCCAACCCGGGACGGTGAGGGTCATGACCTGCTTCCTTCCAGGAAGAAAATTTCTGCAGGGCCTGGAAGCTTGGGTCCTGCGGGGCCATCCTTCCTGTTCCCACTGCTGACGTTTTCTCGGGAGCCCGGGCCCTGCGGGACTGGGGCCCCACGCACGGGCCTGACGGGAAGGCGAGTCCGCTGGGCCAGGCGCTTTGCTGCTGGCTCCTGACGCTTCCCGCGGACGCAGAGTGGGGGTTGCTGGGAGTCGCTGGGAGCGTGCGGAACCCCAGCGGGCAGGGACTCGAAGGGGTGACCAGCGGGGTGGCCTCGCGGGAGGGGGCCCCCAGCTACGGGCCACCTGCGCCCGCCCGGCCCCGTGCGCCCCCCCTGCGGGGCTCTGCAGGCGGACCCGCGCTCACCAGGGTCTCTCCTCTGGCACGGAGAATGCACGCGGGGTCCCCGGCGACGCGCCCCCCGCCCGGCTTTGCTCTCCTTGAAATCGCTCGCCGTTGCCATGATCTCAACCGTTAGCGTCTCATTTTCCTTCCCCGTGGAGCGCGGGTGAAGACGGCGGCTGCCTGACGAGGTGTGGGGAGGAGTAGGTGGCCAGTGCGTCCCCTGCGCTCGCGGGAGCAGTGCCTGGCTGCCGGCGGCTCGCGCGTGGTCGTGCCGCGGTCCCGGCTGTGCTCGTGCGAAAGCGGGGCGCCCGGCCCGTTGCTGACCCAGACCCCGCTTGGCGCCTCACCCCTGGCCGGGCTACCAAAATTTTTGCTTTTCAGGACTCGGAGGCCTTAATTCATAATGCAAACAGCACTGTCTCTTCCTCTTTAAAGGCAAATGCAAAGATCCTCATCTATCACTGCCGCACGAATCGGGGGCTAGCAGTCCACAGGCATCTTTTCTTGAGGTACGGAAGGAACTTTGCTGCAGGGTTTCGCATCCACGATGGGCGTGGAGGTTGTGCCTCTGAGCAAAGCAGCTCGGTTTTTTTTTTTTTTTTTTTTTTTTTAATTTTTTTTTTCAACGTTTTTAATTTATTTTTGGGACAGAGAGAGACAGAGCATGAACGGGGGAGGGGCAGAGAGAGAGGGAGACACAGAATCGGAAACAGGCTCCAGGCTCCGAGCCATCAGCCCAGAGCCTGACGCGGGGCTCGAACTCACGGACCGCGAGATCGTGACCTAGCTGAAGTCGGACGCTCAACCGACTGCGCCACCCAGGCGCCCCAAGCAGCTCGGTTTAACGAGGGTGCCCGCCCCCCCGACGCAAGAAGTGCTTTGATGATGAAATATTGTCACCAAGGACTCACTTGGTGGCGCGGCAAATCCTACCGGAGCCCCTTGTGTCCCACAAGCTTTTCCCTGACAAGAGGATTTTGTTTTCAAGTTTATTTACTGATTTCGAGAGAGACAGAGACAGCACACGTGGGGAAGGGGCAGAGAGAGAGGGAGACAGAGAATCCCAAGCAGGCCCCGCATGGCCGGCACAGAGCCCGACGCGGGGCTCAAACCCACGAACCGGGAGATCGTGACCTGAGCCCAAACCAAGAGTTGGACCCTGAACCACCAGGCGCCCCTTTGCCAAGAGGATTTTAGCGATAATGGGACCCCAGGCGCTTCGGCGTTGCCCGAGCAGGTCAAACATCCAGCAAAGACGTACGGTAGAGGCAGCCCCGAGCGGAGGCTGTTGAGCCAGGGGCTTGGAAGATGATGTGGACAGCTTACCCAGGGCCGTTACCCCGTTTCCAACCCGTGTCCCTTCTCTCTTGGCCCAGTACCTATTTCGGGAAGGAAGCTGAGGTGGCCGTCCACACGCATCTGGATTCACACAGAGTCGAAAAGCCGAGCAACCATTGGATGTTGGTGACCGGGAATCCCAGGAAAGACTCGTCCGCCATGTTGGACCTGCCCAAGCCACCGGCCGAGGCTCCCCCAGCCCTGGAGCAGGCCACGGACCCCGGGGCGCAGTGACTCCAGGCGCGCTCTGGAAAAACGTAGCTCTGCTGTTAATCGATGATCTTGGCCGTGCCCCAAGCCATTTTTCAGTAAGGCGTACAAGTCCCTGAACACTCTATTAAAACAAAGGCTGTGTGAAGATTCTTGAATCAGTGGTGGGGGTCTGGGCCACAGAAAGAAACTGGCTCTGGGGAGATGGCTCCTAGGTGGCATTTGAAGGTGACGGATGATACTCTTTGTTGATCACTAGTTCCTGAAGAACTGTAGATCCCATGTAGCGGCAGCTTCTACGAGGACAGCGTGTTCCCTTTGAAAGCTACGTGTGTGCGATAAAGCTATCAGAACCACACGGGATCTTTGTCACCCGCCCCCCCACCCCCAACACCGGCCCCACCAAACAACGTACTAAGAAATCAACAGTGTGGAGCTGTGAGCCGTGGCCTTACCTTGGAAACGAATGCTTTCCCCCTTGTATTTTTATTTCTACCTCTGACTCGGGGGCGGGGTGGTCAGGACCTCTACCTGCCTGGTCACGCCGTGGTGTCATGATTTTCAAACCGCAGAACCCCTTTACTCTTTGAAACGGGCACTTTAGTCATGGCGCCCGTGCGATCAGCAAGTTCCTGATGAAATAAACGTGTTGCCTTCCGCGTGTTTGCTCGTCTACTCACCCTTCGTGGAGGGTCCGTGACGTGTGGGGTGTTTTAATGGGACGAAGATTCCCCCAGCCCTGTGGGTAGCGATGAGCCGGGAGCCTGTCTCCCACGTAAATATACCAAGAGGCAGACAGGAAGCCACAGGTGGTGTAGACGTGTTTTACCTAGACGCCCCTTCAAGCCGATGTGGGTTGACACTCTTCAGGGAGGCCTTTGCCAGCAAGTGCTTTGGGAGTCAGGGTGGTGGTTCCCTTCCGCGGCTGTGTGGTGGATGTACCTGGAGAGCTCTGGCAATTACTGGTGCCTGGGCCCCAGCCCGGAAACTCTGATTTAATGCAGCCAAGGTTGAGACCCACTGCGTGAGGAGGAGGAGGAGGAGGGAGCAGTGCTTCCTTGAGTTAGTTTTCCTTCCCTTCCCCTGTGTTCACCTGTTGTGTTTCTTAAATTCCACATATGAGTGAAGTCACGTGATACCTATCTTTTATCAGTCGATGGACATTTGGGCCCCTTCCGTAATTTGGCTATCGTCGATAGAGCTGCGGTCAACATTGGGGAGCGTGTGCCCCTCCGAATCAGCGTTTTTGTAGCCTTTGGATAAATACCTAGTCGTGCCATTGCTGGGTCATAGGGTAGTTCTACTGTTAATTTTTTGCGGAACCTCCACCCTGGTTTCCAGAATGGCTGCACCAGTTTGCATTCCCACCAGCAGCGCAAGACGGATCCTCTCTCTCCGCATCCTCGCCAACATCTGTTGTTGCCCGAGTTGTTCGTGTGAGCCATTCTGACAGGTGTGAGGTGGTACCTCGTTGTGGTTTTGATTTGTATTTCCCTGAGGATGAGTGATGGGGAGCATCTTTTCACGTGTCAGTTGGTCGTGTGGATGTCTTCTTTGGAAAAGCGTGTGTTCATGTCTTCTGCCCATTTCGTCACTGGATTATTTGTTTTTATGGTGTGGACTTTGATAAGTTTTTTATAGATTTTGGATACTAACCATTTATCCGATATGTCGTTTGCAAGTATCTTCTCCCATTCCATAGGCTGCCTTTTAGCTCAAAGCATACTGTATTTTTTTATGTATTAAAAATTTTTGCGTGTGTTTATTTACTTTTGAAAGACAGAGAGACAGAGCGTGAGCAGGAGAGGGGCAGAGAGAGAGAGGGAGACACAGAATCCGAAGTAGGTTCCGGGCTCCGAGCTGCCAGCACATATCCTAATGTGGGGCTCGAACTGACAAACCCTGAGACATGACCTGAGCCGAAGTCGGATGCTGAACCGACTGAGCCCCCCAGGTGCCCCAAAGCTATTTTTTTTCTATAGAAGACACCCTGTGTGCCTTTAAAGGTAGCTTCCAGCTGTATGAGTAATCTACTTTCAGCATCTGATCTGGGCTTTGGTGGACACCTAGACTTTTCTGTGCAGAGTGACCTCTTGTTCTGGATGGAGTTATAGTGTCCGAAAGGCACACAGCACCTCAGCGGTGGCTTCCAGTGTGGGACACACAACACGGCCCATTGAGATGTGGAAAGAAAAGCTTAGAACTTCTATGCCTATCATTTTCTTACTCTATAAAGTGCATTAACGTGCGTTTTCTAATGTTCAAAATGTTAGTTTTTAAACGTACGTAAGAGTTCAGGGGCGCCTGAGTGGCTCAGTCGGTTGAGCGTCCGACTTCGGCTGAGGTCAGGATCTCTCGGTCCGTGGGTTCGAGCCCCGCGTCGGGCCCTGTGCTGACAGCTCGGAGCCTGGAGCCCATTTCAGATTCTGTGTGTCCCCCTCTCTCTGCCCCTCCCCTGCTCATGCTCTGTCTCTTTCTTTCAAGAATGAATAAATGTTAAAATTAAAAAGTGTACATAGGAGTTTAATAGGCATGTGTAAAATTTAGAAGCACAAATGTGTGTGTGTGTGTGTAACTCAGAACTTCCTGTGCAGGTTCACAGTAGCAGGTGGAGAAGGCGGCTGTGTGCTCGGTGCCTACGTGGGGGTTTTACACGGGACGAGCCGCGGGCTCACGGCTGCTGCTTAGCGTCGTTGCCCTGCGTCTTGGCCCCCAGGCTCCCCCAGCCCCACCGCTCGCTGGCTCAGTGGTTGTGGGTCACACCCGGTGTGCCGCCTCTGTTGCTGGGGCGGTGGACACAGTGAAAACGGGACAAGGTCCTGCAGCGAGGGAGGCAGGTGACCAGCCTCTGCGCAGAGCGCTCGGGCCCGGCCGGCCCTGGAAGAGCGGGGAGGTCACTGGCGTCCGGGGACCAGATGACATCTGAGCTGGAAAGGCCACGGAGCATTCCAGGGCCGGGGGTGGGGGAGGGTGGCGTTCCGTGTCCCTGGGCTGCAGCTTTTGTCGCTTTGCTGAGAGGCAGGGACTTGGCCAGAGGTGGCTCCTGCGGGCCGCGTATGGAGCTGATGCTTAACAGGTGCCCCCGGCAACCCCGGCGTCTCCCTGGGGGGGGAGGGGACCCCTGCACTTCACTACACCCCCCCCCTCCCCCAACTGAAGGAAGGGTTCTCGTCTGGCCCAGCAAGGGGCCTTCAGGACACTGTGGCCGGAGTCTGTTTTGTTTGCTTGGTGCCCCGTGATTTTCAGGGAAAACGGGGCAGGTCGTTAACTAATTTGAGTATCACTGGTGGCTGTGCGTGTCAAATTGTTGAAGTCGAATTGCAGCTCAAAGGCGACGGTCCGCTTTTGAGAGAGTTTTGAGGAGGAAAGTGGCATGATTTTGCTTTAGAAAGATTATTATGGAAGCAGCAGGGAGGGAGAGGGGTCCTGGGGGGGAGAGATGAGGCTCTGAACTAAGGCAGGTGTCAGGAGGCCTGGGGAGGGAGGACGGGTGAGAGAGATGTCCAGGGTGGAGGGGGGGAGGGAGAAGAGAAGGAGAGAGAGAGAGAGAGGACTCCATACTTGGGTGGATTAAGGCCAAGAGAGGACGAGAAGGCAGAGCCCAGGTTTGGACAGGGACCCATCCCCGAGATTCAGAGCACAGGAGGGCGGGCAGGAGAGGTGCCTGGGGTGTGTGACCCCTAGTGGAGGCGGGTTTTCCGTGGATGTAGACGCATCCCAGCCACAGTGTGGTCCTCTGCTGGGGGGTCGGCCCCGTGGGAACCGAGCTTAGTAATTGGTAGCAAATACAACTTCAGGACTGAGTAGTACCTTTGACTTCCTGGCAGGGGGAGCACGGAGAAGTCCAGCAAGTTCGGGGGGCTGGGATCGGCCACTTGCCACCTTTCGGGGAATCGGTGTATCACCTGTGACACGAGGAGAGTAATGGCAGCTCTGGAGCAGCCTGGTTATGAGAGAGCAGGTGCTCCGCACGCGTGAGCGTGTGTGTGTGTGCGTGTGTGTGTGTGCATGTGTGTGCGCGAGCCTCCCCCGTCTCCCCTCATCCTTCGTGTGGGAGTCAGGGGGGGCGTCCAAGCCAGGAAGTGATTTTGTCTCCATCACCCCGCTCGGTTCCAACCTGGGACCGGACCCCACTTCCTTCTCGCTCGCACCCCACACCCGGTGCCGAGCTGGCCCCGCGTCGGCCGGAGCGCCTGTCCTGGGGAAACGCGGGCTGTGTTTTGGCAAGCTGACGGTGGCCGCCTGTGGCTGGGACGCGGAGCCAGAGAGGGGCAGAGGGACAGAAGACAGGGACAGGGACAGGCAGGGTGTGCAAGTTTGCGTTTCCCGCGGCGGGCGGTGAGGGGTCGCTGCGAGACTCTGGGCAGGAGAGGGACGGACGAGAAAGGAAGGCTGACCCAGAGGGAGCGGTGCGGGGAGACCAAAGACCAGGGGATTTCTGAGTCTGTAGTCACAGTCCCGAGAGTCTCCAAAGGCCCGAACGTGGGGAAGGCAGAGCCGGCCCTCTAACGGGTTTAGCAGAGGGACGTGGCCACTTTATTGGTAAGAATAACCATTTAGCGTCATCGTAGACGCGGTAATAATTCAGCATTAACTCAGTTCGCGTGAGGAGAGCCTGGCTGCATTAGTGGGGTTTGTTCCTGAGGGGACACCATGTGGTAGGAAAGGCGAGGCGGCTGCCCGCTACTCAAAGTGTCCTTCACGGGGACGCACAGACACCCCGGCAGAAACAGCAGGCCCGGGGCTTGACCTGGCGTTCATGGAAGAAACCCTGCGAGGGTCCGCCAAGCACCGCAGAGTGTGTTCCTTTGAAGGCTGGGGTGCTGACTTGTCTGCCTCCGACTGGAAGGCAGTGAGCGACAGTGGCCTCAGCGGTCCCAGCTGGTTGGGCCTCGCCTGGACCTCTGACGGGGGAGGGAGGGGGCCCAGAGCAGAGAAGGGACGCGCCCCGGGACGCGGGGAGGACGAGGGCTGGGTGCTGTGACCGAGGACAGGTCTGGGCTGGTCAGTCTCACCCCGCCCCCGCTCCTGGAGTGGAGGTAACAGGGATTACCCACCCCACCCCCCCGACCCACCGGAGGAGGGGGGGGTCGGTTCCTGGAAAAGCCCCCGTCCCCGCCTGCAGTTCTCCGGAACGGCCACCAGGTGTCAATGTGGAAACCGCAAACAAGTCAAGGCCGGGCCGTTGCTCAACCCCGAGCCTCATCTCGAAACACCAGGGAGATTCCAGTTTTAAACGTGTACATTTTAAGAGAGGAAAAAGCGTAAGAGCCCCGTGGCCGTGGCCGGGGTATCTGTTCATTTCCTCCCCCGCGGCGTCCCGGGCACCTGCACTGCCCCCCCCCCTCCCCCACAACCCGGGGCCAAGCCCAGCCCCTCCGGGACCCCGGGCAGACATTCCCTCTGAAGTCTGGAGTTCTCTCCAGGCCCACGGACTCCGGAAACGGCCCCGAGTGACGGCAGCCTGACGCGGGAGCCGACCCAAGGCCTGGCTGCTACTTCTCAGCCTCGCCCAGTCTGGGGCCTCTGGACTTCCTCTCCGAGCCGCCCCCCCAGGTTACATGCACGTGGGAAAGGCAGGAGTGGGAGTGGTCCTGGGCCCGGCTCCGGGGCCGTCGGCTCCACGTGGACGCTGGTCACTGCTCGCCCGGGTGGCCTTGGAAGTCAGCATGAGGCTCTGCCTGCTCCTGGGGTAAAGAAGGGCCCCCGTCAGCCGTCCCCGGGGCCTGCCGTGCACCTCAGGTGACCCGGTGCGTGCCAGGCGCCCAGGCTCGGGCCGCATTCCGCCCGTAACGAGGACACTGACCACCGCACCCTGGGCATCCCCGTGGGCATCTCCGCTGTCTCGTGCGCCGTCTGGCATTGCTGCTGACTGGTTCGCGTCTCCCACGCGGCTGTGAGCTCTTCAGACAGAAGCTGCGTGGGCACATGCCTCATTTTCTAAAGAGTTTGTTTATTTATTTTGAGAGACAGAGCAGGGCAGGGGCAGAGAGAGAGAGAGAGAGAATCCCAAGCAGGCTCCGCGCTGTCAGCACAGAGCCCGACGCAGGACTGGAACCCACGAGCGGTGAGATCGTGACGCGAACTGAACCCAAGCTGAGCCCCCAGACGCCCCTCCAAGCACGTTCTCGCGTATCAGCCGCTCGGTTTCCCACACGCAGCCCCTGAGACGGGCCCTGTCATGAGCACTTGACAGAGGGGGGAACGGAGACATGCAACGGTTGACTCAACGTCCAGCAGCTGAGCAGGGGGCCCCAGACCCAGGACCAGAGCACGTAACCAGGAAGCTGGACGGCCTCCCAGGCAGGAAGCCCTCCGTGCGGCTTCGTTGGCTCGACGTAAACCCGGAAAATTGGAAATCGATCCGTACAGACCGCGGTGTACGTGGGGAGCGACCACGGCTGTGCGTCTAAGTTCTACGTTCAGACCTGCTTTAGACGTGCCGTGGGCGAGGGGGCAGGAGAACCGAGCCTGCGGGGTGCGGCGGCATGAGTAGGGGGGAGGCCGTGAGGGGAACCTCTCGGCTCTGTAGCTGTCCAGTCCCGGGCAGCGGGGTGCGGTGGCAGGGGCCACGGAGGAGGACTGGAAGGCGCCGGGAGCCCGTGGTGGGACCACGGGCAGCCGCCCTCTGAGAAGGCCCAGCCCCGGGAGCTCGGTCACCTGTTGCACCTGCACACCGGATGCCGGGTGGGCTTCGTCTTGGGCACCAGCCCTGCGGGGGTGGGGGTGGGGGGGGGCGGGCAGGGACTTTCTAGAGCTCCGTGCCCAGCAAGACGGGGAGTGTGTCCGGTCCAGTGGAGCGGGCGTCAGAGGTGGCCCCCTGTATCCGTGAGGGGGCCAGTCACTTGGGTCCCAGTGACTTTCTGAAAAGACCCCCAGTTCCTGCAGCCCCTCCGGGCCCCGTAGGGCCGTCGGGGGGCCCGGCACTGGGGTTGCGGGCTGCGTCTGGGAGCCGAGAGCAGCAGGCTGACCGAGCCAGGGCTCCAGCCCAGAACGCTGGCCCTGGGTGCTCCCGGCCCCACCTTACGGCGGGCACTCCCTCCCCCAGAGGGAGTGGGCACGGAGTGTCCTGAAGCTGTCCCCAGCTGCTGGGCAGGAGCCTCCTCCCTTCCCCCCTCCCTGCAACGTCTCTGCGCTGTGTTATTGTTGGCCGACGTGAGCAGGGTTGAACAAGGGCCGAGCATCTGCTCATGTCTCCTGAATGTGCTCCCGAGCAGACGGGCAGGAAGCGTCACCACCCTTGAGCTGAAGCCCCAGGGCCGGGGAGCAGCCACACCAGGATGCTGCCCGGCTTGCTGGGGGCCTGGGGGGATCCCCTGAGCTGGGGGGGGGAGCGCTGGGAGGGAGGCGGGACAGCCCTCTTGGCTCTGCATCCTTCCCCTCTTCCCCAGAAGGGGCGAGGCTACGTGTCAGGGACGTTCGACAGAGGACAGGGGTGGCCGGGGTGGGCGGGAGGGGCCGCGGAGCCCCACCCCTACTCCTAGGACAGGCGTGGGCGTGGGGCGTGCCCCAGTGTGGGTTCCTCAGGAAGCAGAGCCTGCGACAAAGATGTGAGCGTGAGCATTTATCTGACGTGCGTGCATCCGCGGGGCTGGGAAGCAGGGGGAGGAGAAAGTCGGTCGAGTGCCTCTGAGTCAGCAGGTGATGGACACGGAGGGCGACCGGGACTCGCTCCCACGGAGGGACCTGGGAGACGGGGGGGAGCACAGTCCCGCACGCCCACCTGCCACCGACTGAGGGCAGCTCCAGGCATCGGCTTCCCGGCTTTCCTGGCTCCGCGTACAACAGGCGGGGAAGGAGCCCAGGGTGCTCGCGGTGGGGACACACAGGGACTGTGGTCAGGACGGGACAGCCCGTGCCGTGAGGGGAAAGGCCCATCGGGTAGTTGGGGTGTTGACCTGTGGTCAGATCCCCCCATTCACGGTCTCCTGCCCCCCCCCCACCCCCTTACAGGACATAAGCTCCTGTCTGCCTGGCTTTGCCTCTGTCTTCCTCTCCTTTGCCCCTCGTACCTGCCTCTCCTCTGCTTTCACACGTAGCCCAAGCCCCGGGATGGGGCTTCCTCCTTCCCCTCATCCTGTCCTGTGGGCTACCTCCCTCCTGTCCCCTGGGGGAAGACTTCGAGGCTCCCTTGGGCGGGGAAATGGCCTTTGACCGATGACCACTCCAACGCAGACTCAGTCGGGCGGGCACAATGTTACTTTCCCTTGTCACACCCAATCCCTGCCCGCTCTCTGCTGGCGGGACGCCCTGGGGGGTCCTCTCCTCCTCCTTATCGAGGGACAGTCCCTCCCTGACAGCCACTGCAGGGAGACAGCTCCCGGGTTCTCCGCCTTGGATCCGTCTGCCTTGGGGTTTCTGCTGAGACCTTTGGGGGACCCCCCCACTCCCGGGGATTCACCGGGACGCTGCTGCTGAAGGAAACGTGTCCCTCCTCCCACCGAGGCTCACTCTCAGCCCCCGATCAGCCCCCCTTTCTTCTGGGTTCTGCCTGCCGAGGTCTGCGTGCTCTTCTGGGACCCCCGCCGAAGTGACCCCGTACCCTGTTTTCATGCGTGGTTTCCATCTGGCCCACAGGCCGCCGTGGATGCTTCGAGTCCCTCGGACTCTGGGAGTGTAGGCCTATCCCAGGGTGGCTGTCTCTCGTTACCCTCAAAGCAGGCAGGTGCTTTCTCCTCAGTGCCCTCTCCCCAGGGGCCCCTCCCCTGCCTGGCACCCAATCCAGGACTCCAGGGTAACTCTCTGGTCTAGCAAGGGGACACCATGAGCCGTCACGGTGGTGTCCCTGGAGAGCATCCCCGTGCCCGGTATTTAGCTGAGGCTCAGCACGTGTTTGCTGAGTGGCTGAACGAGCCCTTCGGGTTTGGCCAGGCGCCATCTGGGGCCAGGAGGGCTCCCTGGGGTGTGCCCACTGAGCGGGACGCTTGCGCCAGGCCCTCGGAGGAATCTGTAACTGAGGCTGGTGTTGAGGGCCGGGGCCAGCCCCCCGCCTCCTCTGCGGTGTTTGTGGATTATCATACTCAGGGGAAACGGGGGCTCGGGGCTGGGCCAGTAGCCTTGAGTCCGGGATGGTGGGGCTGTGTGTCCCTTGTCCGCAGAAGTCAGCGTGGACCGGGGGAGGGCACTTTAAAATGAAGTGTGGGCGCCTGGGTGGCTCTGTCGGTTAAGCGTCCGACTTGAGCTCAGGTCATGATCCCACGTTTCATGGGTTCGAGCCCCGCGTCGGGCTCTGTGCTGACAGCTCGGAGCTTGGAGCCTCCTTCTGCTTGGGATTCTCTGTCTCTCTCTCTCTCCGTCTCTCTCCTCTCTCTTGCTTGCACGCTCTCTCAAAATAAATATTAAAAAGAAAAGAAAAGAAAAGAAAAGAAAAGAAAAGAAAAGAAAAGAAAAGACAAGTTGGGGACGAAACGGCTGTTTCAACGGAATGGTTTCATTTTGAGGCTTGTTCATTGACTCACTTGTTCATCGAGGCCCTGGCTGTGGCCCAGGCGTTGGGGACACAAGAGTCAGGCAGATGGACCCTGGCCGGCGTGTTCCTTTCGGACTTGCACTTGGTGCTGGCCCCACGCATGTGCACCAGACAGAACAGGGAACGCTTGCTCCCCACGAGTGACTCCTCCCGCAGCCCCCTCGCTCCGTGCTCCCTTCGGACCACCGGCTGCGATGCCTACCTTTAACGTGGGCTCCTGGCCACGGGGATTCCGAGAGTGGTGCCTCGGTGGTACAGTTTGGAGAACTTTGCAGCTGCTGTGATTTTCATCACCAAGTTCTACCTTCCCGTAAAGGGCTGGCAAAGAAGGGGCTCATCAGATGGCCTCCAACCCTGGATTCTTATTCTAACGCAACGATTCAAATAGTCCCCTTTGGTAAAATTGTTGATCTCTGGCTTGCCCCCACCGTCTTTCCCTACCCCCGCGAGGGCATCTGGGGTGCACGGGGGCTCCCCAGGTGTGCCTGACAGCAGGGACCAAGAGGGTGTGACTGGATGTCCTTGCCTCGGCGAGCCGCCCTGTTAGATCGTCGCTGAGCCCTACCCCGGGGACCGGGTCCTCCTGGGCTGGCGACCGATGAGGGGTGACGCCCCCGTCCTCGCCGACATCCTGCAGATATGGGCGATGGGAGTGTGAGGCCACAGTGATTAGTGATCTGGTGTCTCTGCTGGCCTGGTCAGGACGTCACGGTCCTTGCTGGCTGGCCCAGCGTCTGCTCAGATCTCGACAGAGCCGTGGCTGTCCTGGCATCTTCAGGTACAGGCTACCAGCCAACTTCTGCTTGTCCTTTTCCAGACATTGGGACTTTCTTTTTTTTTTTAATTAAAAAAAATTTTTTTTAATGTTTATCTATTTTTGAGAGACAGATCGAGAGAGAGAGAGAGAGAGAGAGCGAGCGAGAGAGACAGAGTGTGAGTGGAGGAGAGGCAGAGAGAGGGAGACACAGAATCCGAGGCAGGTTCCAGGCTCTGAGCCGTCAGCACAGAGCCCGACGCGGGGCTCGAACCCACGAACCGCGAGATCGTGACCTGAGCCGAAGTCGGCCGCTCGACCGACTGAGCGCCCCGGGCGCCCCAGGACATTGGAACTTCTGGGTGGCGTAGCACAAGGGAATGGGAAACAGCTCATTACCACTAAGCTCGAGGACCATGTCCCTAAGCCGGAGGCAGCTCCCGTTCATGCTGATGCGGTTCCCTCTGGGCCGTGCGGACCGTGACTCCCCGATGGCCAGACGCGGGAGGAGTCCCGCGTGAACCGGGCAAAATTACTTTCCTCATCTTCCCTCAGACCTCAAGACCAACCTATCAGCCCCCTCCCCCCTTTCCTGGCCCGTCTCCCCTCACGTCCATTGTCCTCTGGGACCAGAAGCGTGGGCTTCAGCTTCCCTCCTTGCCCGCGTCGGGCTCTGTGCTTCGGATTCCGTGTCTCCCTCTCTCTCTGCCCCTCCCCCGCTCCCACTCCCTCTGTCTCTCTGTCTCAAAAATAAATAAACATTAAAAAAGAAAGAAAGAAAGAAAGAAAGAAAGAAAGAAAGAAAGCAATGAGTAGTACAACTGAGATGCTGTTGTAACAAGATCCAGAGACACGTGGCCCTCCACATGCGAGGAGACCGGCGGCCCCGGCCCGCAGTGGTCAGATGCCGGTGAGACTGGTCGCCTGCGGTGACCTGGAAGGCGCCTCGGCTCCCGATGGGCTCGCAGATTCAGGGGAGGAGGTTGGGTTGGGACGGAGTCCGCCAGTCCCAGCCGGTTGTCCCGGGCCGCTTAACAAGGTGCGACTGGGGAGACGTGGCCTCCCGAAGGGACTGATTTCCCATAGCAATGCAAGGGAATGAAGGAAACTGGAAAAAACTAACTGCCTCTCGGCCATAAAGTAAGAAACTGGATGAGGCGAGATCTTGAGGGTCCAAAGGGAAATGTCAGATTGAGGGTGCGGTGCCCCGGGTGGTGCCCAGTCGGAACCAGGGAGGAGCTCAGATTAAGGGTGAGGCTCTAACACCTGTTGAAACTCTCCCCCCACCTCCCTCCCTATTGCCTTAAAGCGGCCACTCTCGCATGGAGGGAAGAGGCTTTGGGGCCGGGAATGAAGGAATAAGGCCGATCTGGGAACCAAGTCTTGAAAGAACATTGGGTGTGGTTCCTGGACTTGAAACTACTACTGAGTTTCAGAGCTGTGCTGCCAGAAAGAAAGATCCTTCCTTACAAAAGCCTGCGATTCTTGGAGACCGTTAACTCTCTAGCTGCCCCGAGACCCCCGCCGTCCACGGGCAGCGCGCAGGCTGGGGCGTCTTTGCGGCCCCCGTGGGGGACGTGCTTGCCAAAGCCCGCCTCGGATGAGGCCGAGGGAGCAGAGGAAGAGGAAGAACCTTCCAGAATGTGTCCTTGGAGAGCAGTGAATAAGGCAGTGCCCTCCCCAAAGCAGAATGAAGGGCTAATCCCGGAACATTCTCCGTCCTCAGGTTGGAAGGCTTCCCAGTGGCCGCCCGGTAGGATTTCAGAATTTCTGTGGACCAGTGATTGCTGGGGGTCTCCTAGTTTTCTCTGCTCTGAAAGGGACTCTTTCTGGATATTGCTGTGTCCCTGCAGCATCACTGAGTACCGGGTGTGTGGGACAGGCCTGAGTGTCTGCAGCAGAGACCTTTCGGCCCACAAGCCTGACATACTGACTCTCTGGCCCTGTAAGGAGAAGCCTGCTGATGCTCGTTCTAGAAAGATAGGCCTCTGGACCAGGAGGAGCCACAGTCGACCTGATGCATCGGCTGGAGATTCTGATCTCCCGAGCAGGGCGCTGAGGTTGGATGGGACCGTGGGTTGTGGTCCACGGAGTGGGAGTGTTTTGTTTGTGGGGAAAAGAGGGCAGAAAGGGGTGTTGGTGACCCGACACGGGGACATTGGGTGCTCACTGAATATCATGTGCTCTTTCTAGCTGCCTTGAGGTTGGGCCTGGTCGGGGGGGTGCGGTGTAGACGGTAAGTCGCGAGTAGAAATGACACGCATCACTTCAACCTGAGACACTGAAAGGCCCCTGTCTGGTCCCCCATGCCGTCTCGTCCCCGTCATGGAGCTCTGGAGGGGACACGTCGTGATGGTGGGGGCACAAGAAAGGGACGGTCTGGTGCCCTACGTGCTGCCTTGAAGAGGAGCCTGACATTCATCAGACTCTGTGGGGATGAGGAAGAAACTTCTTTGGGGTTACGTGCTGAGATTTGAGGATTAATTTCTCTCCAAAATTGCCATTCTGACTGGTAGAGACTACATCTCACCCACGTCATAATTCAAATAAAATTGAGTTTATACTTGTAGACAATTGGTATTCAATGACACAGTTTTTTTTTTATTATTATTATTTTTTTTAATTTTTTTTTCAACGTTTTTTTATTTATTTTTGGGACAGAGAGAGACATAGCATGAACGGGGGAGGGGCAGAGAGAGAGGGAGACACAGAATCAGAAACAGGCTCCAGGCTCCGAGCCATCAGCCCAGAGCCCGACACGGGGCTCGAACTCACGGACCGCGAGATCATGACCTGGCTGAAGTCGGACGCTTAACCGACTGCGCCACCCAGGCGCCCCTCAATGACACAGTTTTATGTCTGTCATTAATAGCTCCTGTCCTGCGTAAAATGGTCTTTGAAAAGGCGACTTTTAATAGCTTCCTTGTATTTCCCTGGGTTATTCCATTGATCGTGTACCGTGCTTGGGAAGGTATGGTGAGAAAGACAAGTTCATTCACTGCCGGTAAAAGAGTAATTTAATGTAGTTTTTCAATTTTTTAAATGTTAATTTATTTTTGAGAGAGAGAGAGAGAGAGAGAGAGAGAGAGAGAATGGACGAGCGGGAGAGGGCCAGAAGGAGGGAGACAGGATCTGAAGCAGGCTCCACACAGCGAGCACAGAGCCCGACATGGGGCTCGAACTCACGAACCATGAGATCATGACCTGAGCTGAAATCAAGAGTTGGCCAGTTAACCAACCGAGGCCACCCAGGCGCCCCGATGTAGTTCTTCTGATACGCAACTTAACAACCCGTGTATCCCCTTTGACCCAGTAATTCTATTTCTGGAAACTCACTCTAGGGACGCAGGGGATGTGGGCACCACTGGAAGGGTGACGATTTTTGTTCTAGCTTTATTTATAATGTCAAAGCTGGGAAGGATCTCACTGTGCGACAGTAGCCGAATAGTTCCATGAGGAAGACCCTGCCTCCGGCCATTGCCTGCTCGTTGATGTGGCTTGTTTAGATCAGACGCCTGCGGCCGGGACACAGAACGTGGATCCCATGTGACAGCTGGGGGATCGGATGTCTCCGCCTTCACACCACCACCGATTCATCCCTTGCCGGTGGCCTTCGATCACGGACGAGGCGGGCCAGACCCCGTCCCCTTCTCGTCCCTTGGCAACGCATGACTTCTGGCTGCAAAGATTCTCCACGTGGTCTCTTGGACATCAAGCGGCGACAGCCCAACATTTGGTTACATAAAGTGCAAATGAATCATGACCACGTGGATTATATTTCCGTTCAAGTTGAACGGGGATTTCAACTTATGGGAAATGGACTGTGGGCCGCACAAGTTAGCGCTGGGTTTTGGGAAATCGCTTGAATGGCTGACCCGGTCTTCAGCCCGTTCGTGTCCATCTGCCGTCCCTCCCCCTCCAGGTCCCCTCCTTAGCACCCTAGAAATGGCAGCTGTTCAACTCCAGGGGCCTCCGGGAAAGAAGGGAGGCCAAGTGAATTTGCCAGAGGTTCCTGGGGTTTGTTTGTTCGGACCCAAAGCCAGTGAAGATTAAGTAAAGATGCAGAATGGACCCTCCCTTCCCCTTGGCTTCTGTGCTGGAACTTCTAAAATGCTTCTATCTCTTTCTTCAGCGTCTTTCCTGCCTTGCTGTTGTGTGTCTCGTCCATTCCACGCCTCCCCCACCCCTGTGGTGGACTTTCTAGGTTATTTTCCACCGGAGCCCTTGGCTTTGACTGCCGTCTATACGCTGATGATGGTCGGATGGCTGTCCCCCAGCCCCCGTCTCGCTCCTGACCTCCAGTCCCTGCGTCCACGTGCCCACCAGACACCTCTCCCCTCTGCGCTCCCCCGGAAGCTCCAAAGCCCCTCACGCAAACCGCCCTCATTCCAGCTGCTCCCCTGCGCTCGCTGTTTTCGCAACTGGAAGCACCAATCGTTCAGTCACCGGCACCACTATTGAATTCGCTCAGAGACGTCTGAGTTCTCCCTGTGTGCCAGCCACTGAGTTAGGCACGGGGACGCAGAGGGGAAGAACACCTAGTTCTTGCCCTCAACATACTGACAACCCGGTGGGGTGGGTGGAGACGGAGGCCAATGATCATAGGACACGGGGAGCACGGCGTTGGGAGGGCACAGCGGGTCTCACGCGGCCCAGATCACACTGGTGGGGCGGCGGGGTGGGGTGGGGGGGCCAGGGGTTCCAAGGGGGGATTTAGAAAGGTGATGCCCAGGTGGTGGGTGAAAGGATGAGGTAAAGAAACTGGGTGGGGTGGAGGGGAGGGAGCCGTGCAACATCCTGAAGGTGAGGAGTAGTATCCTCGGGGGAGCGGGCCCGGGCAGGGGCATCTAGTGGGGCTTCAGGGGGCACAGGGGCCCGAGAACGGAGGTCTTACGTCCTCGGTTCATAGGTTTGGGTTTTATCGGGTAGCTTATGTGGACTCTCGGCGGAGTGTTACGTACACGGTGCAAAGGTTGAGTTTCTGTGTCTGTGGGGGAGGATATACTTGGGGCAGAGGAAGGTAGAGAAGCCAGGAGACTCTGGGGGTACCCTGGCCCCATGGTAGGGGAGCCTCAACCAGGAAGCGGCAAAGGGAACCGAGAGAAGTCACTGTGCCTGAGAGCTGTTCAGAACACACACTGGCGAGACTTGACTTAAAAGTAGAATTAAGGTGGGGCACCCCGGGGGGCTCCGTCGGTGAAGCGTCCGACTTCGGCTCAGGTCACGATCTCGCGGTTCGTGGGTTCGAGCCCCGCGTCGGGCTCTGCGCTGACAGCTCGGAGCCCGGAGCCTGCTTCGGATTCCGTGTCTCCCTCCCTCTCTCTCTCTCTGTTCCTCCCCCGCTCATGCTCTCTTTCTCCGTCTCTCGAAAACGAATACACGTTAAAAAGATTAGAAATAAAAAAAAGTAGAAATAAGGAAAAGCAGGAGTCAGGGTTAGTTGTGGGTGCTCGGCTGGGTGATGGGGAGCACAGTGATGGTGTCGGAAGGGAAAGCACCGGGGATCTCAGATACGATCTCCACGTGTCGACTGGTGCCTCCTGAAGGCATCCTGTTTCCAGCCCCGTTCCGCGGTGCACTCAGTCCCTCGGTTCAGACAGGCCCGCCTTCCAGCTCTTCTGACCTTCAGATCAACCCACGAGCCCAGGGCTCCTCTGACCTGACGGTGTGGGGTCTGTGCCTGCTTCTGTGCTCCCAAATCTCCCAGGGAAAGACGTATCCTAAACCCCACTCCACGACAACGTGGCCGCCTCTGACCCCTCCCTGCCCCGTCATTCTCCCTTCAAAAACTCCTGAGGACGCAGCCCGGCTGCCGTTCAGTGGCTGTCTGCTGAATGCATCTTGGGAAGAGGTGAAAATTGTCCTTTCTGATTATAGAATGGGGATTCAATGCGTTCAAGAAACGAGGACATCCTGGAGGGCATCTGAGCCTTGACTCTGTGACACCTGTTACCAGTGTGGTCTCAGGCCTTCTGCTGGTATGATGTAGGGCTGTAGCGACTTCTCTGGGCCCTATCTGCCTATTAGGTGAGCGGGGAGTTCTGCCTGTGGTGCAGCAGCCTGGAGCAGGGGCCGGTGACCCAAGCTGGAGGCTCAGGCCTTCCAGAAGCGAGTGCGGGGGAAGGGCCGTGAAAGCGTGGGCAGCGGTGGGAATGGCAATGGGGGGCCGTGGCAAGGAGCCCAGATGTGAGGCCGTCCTCTGTTCGTCAGCAGGGCAGAATGAACGTCAGCTGCAGGTGGGGTCCTCGCGGAGGCCAAGGACAGAAGGAGGAGACACAGGTGTCGGGGACGCGGGCCCTGGGCTTTACGACTCGACTCTTGGGCCTTCCTTGAGAACTGAGCTCTGGCCTTTGGCTCCAATCACCTTGGAGAGGAGACCTGGCCCGGGGGGGACCGGTGGCCTCTTTTGGGTTGGCATCCATACAAGTAGGAGAAGTTGCCCTTGGGGGGGGGGGGCTCACACAGTCGTCCTGTGTCCCCGGCTTGACATTCTCTGTGCAAACTCCATCTTAGCGCTCCCGCCAAGCCTCTGCCTCCCCTGGGCGTCCCTCGCTGGGCCCACGGAGGATTCTCTCCCTGCAGGACTAAACTGACTTGAGGCGTTGAACCGATCGGATCCTCTGGGTGGCGGTCCCTTCCCTACGCATCCTAGCAAGGGAGCGTGAGGACGTGAGGGCCCAGGGCTTACCGTGCCGCTTTGGTGCCGGTTCAGGCTCCCGGGTCATTCCCGTGCCCGTCCCCTCTCTGCGGTCCCCTATGCTTCCTGTGCCCCTGCACGGGCTGGGACTGGAGTCACTGTCCTTCTGGCTCCCCGTGCTACAACAGATGGCCTGGGCGCCCCTCCACGGTCGGTCAGCCAGCCAGAGAGCGGCCACCGGTACCTGCTGATAACTTGTCTGTTCCTTCCCTGCCTTCCGGTCCAAGTTGGAGGACATAGCCAAGCCTCGAGGGATGCATTCTGCCGCGTGGTGCTGACCACGTGGGCTTAATGAAGACAGGTGAGGGTCAGGAGTGATTGGCACAGAGCGGATACTCAGCACTAAGTAACTGTCACCGCCGTCACCACCACCACCATTGTTCACTACAACTACTTGTCTATCACCTCTCCATCTCGCACGGTCCGGGCCCGGTGTAGACGATTCCGCCATCATATGGACTCAATCAGTGTGGCCGACAAGTGCGTCTCGAATCCAAGGGCTCCCCCTCCAGAGCGGAGGAAGCACGCGTCCTACCTGGAAAGAGAGAAGACAAGCTGTGTCGTCCAGGGGGGGAAGCCCTGATTTCCGAGGGTCGCTGAGTTCGGCCCATCAGCGGTCAGTCTGGAGCCGGGAAGAGGTTGGGGGAAAAGAGTGACATGGGACCGCAGGGACAGAGCTCAGGGGTCCTGAGAATGGCCTCACGAGTGCAGTTACTGTTCTGCAGGACACGACTCGGGTCAGACCCGGGAGAAGGGGAGAGAGGGCTGCTGGTACGTGCTGTGCCCGGCTTGGTGCAGGGGTCTGGTGGGGAAGACCCTGTCACCTTCCACGGACGTGCTGGTGCCAGATATATTGTGACTTTCTTCCCTGTGACCTACGCTTGCTTCTGGGTTGCTCCTGGGGGCTCACACATGGCCAACTTAGTGATGGCCACAGACAGATAATGATAAAATGATTATAATGTGTATCATGCGCGCGCACACACACACACGGCAAAGCTTTTACATTAAAACAATAGATGTCTTCCAGAATAAAGGGAAGCTTGTATACCTCTGGGCCCGCAGAAAATATTTCAGGATAAATTAAAGACGTAAGAGGTGGGGAGATACTTCGGGATGTGCTTTCAAAAGCACAGAGCGTGTGAAGGCTTGACGAAGCAGGGTCCTGCCTGTCTCCGCGACGTCCCGGGATGTGTCCCTGCGTGGGGAGACCGTGAACAAAGCAGACCGACCGGGCATCGTTGGACTTCCCTCTCTGATGTTAGCGCGCGGCAGAGTGGTCACCAAGGGTGGTAGAAAGGGATCCTGTGGACAGAGGACTGGTCGGGACGGGTGGTCTTTAGAACCCCGGCCATCGCCGTGATCGTTCGTCTTTGGACGCGTCATTTTCCCTCCCGCCTCGGAGTCCCACGCGTGGATGAGAGGGGCGCTTTAGGACAGAGGTTTGCAGACGTGCTCGGCTAACCTCGGGGTGGGGGGCTGCTGAGGAGTGGTAAGGGGGGGGGGGGCTGGGGCCAGAGATGCAGCCTAGCCATCCGGTCCTCAGCCAGACCAACTTCAGGTCCACTGTCGTCGTTTTATCTACTAACGTTCCGTGTAGATGTCTGAGAAACGGGGATCTGGTCCTCCTAGAAGTTAGCAAGCCACACAGCTTAGCTCGTCCCTCGTCCCTCCGGCGTGTTCTCTCGGGCTTAGAGTGGGTTCCCATCTGGGGGCCCAGGAGCAAGTCCTCTGCCCATTCGTTCGTGATTGAGAACCGGACAGGCACTTTTTTGGTCTTTACCGAAGAACGATGGGTGTGTCGCCCCCAACGTGTCCTACCTCTGGGACCCCAGCAGGCCCCCCGCCTGCCTCTCTGAGGCCTTCATTTCCACACCTGTAGAATGGGGAGTCGGCCATCACGTCAGGTGGTTAACAGTGAAGCGGGCTGTGTGGTTTCCGGAGCTGCGGCAGACGACCTGACAGGATTTTGGGACTTGCTCTTGATATTCGGGAGCCCCAAAGCTCCAGGCTGGAGAATCACTGGGTGTTTTGTCCTTCTCTGAATGGTACAGGAGGCTCATTTGGTCCCTAAAATAGATGTCCAAAAACTATAAATGCCCTAAAGTGGTATATTAGCCTGTCTCTAGAATTTTCTGAGTACAAAAGTAAATTTCAAAGCCAGTGAACATTTCGAAATGAACGGGCTGCTTGACAGGGACGTTTCATCCTTGGGCGCAGTTACCGTCCCTGGGGATGAAGGCGTTCAGGTGAATAATTACACATTAGACTGAAAAAAGAGTTTGCTGGCTTTCACCGAGCCAGTCCAGGCTCCCTTGGGGTCACTGTCGTGCAGGCGGTCCCATGTCCCTCTACGCAGTGTGGCCGCACCGTCTGTGAGGACGTGGGGGAGGGAATGCCGAGCTCCTGGGGGGACACAGCAGGCCACGTGCTCTTGGGGGCACTGCTGGAGGGCCAAGAAGCAGAGCCCGGGAGGTCTGTGGTGTCGGGGTGAGGCTGGTAGGCAAGGCTCCGTGCCTTATTTGTTTTTAATTTTGTTTTCATGTTTATTTATTTTTGAGAGAGAGAGAGAGAGACACAGAGAGAGATCATGAGCAGGGGAGGGGCAGAGAGAGAGACACAGAATCCGAAGCAGGCTCCAGGCTCCCAGCGCAGAGCCCGACGCGGGGCTCGAACCCACAAACCTCGAGATCGTGACCCGAATGAAGTCGGACGCTCGACCGACTGAGCCACCCGGGATTTGACACAGTCAGTGGGGGACTTGGAGGGAAGAGGGAAGAAGTGGTCCCAGTTTGCTGGGGACCCGGCTCCAGGGAGCAGTGGGAGCGGACGGTGTCGCGGGGAGCTGAGGAGCTGGTCGTGATGGGGCCGTGGCCCCGGAAGGTGCCCGTGCAGGAAGCGGGTGGCATGTGGGTTGGAAGAGAGGAGCGGGGCAGGCCGTATGGCCCGGTGTCCGAGTCGGAGGGCGAGAACCCGAGGGAGTGTTCAGGGCAGGTCCCACAGGGAGGGCACAGGCCAGTCTGCGGAAGCAGGAGGCAGGCTTTCCGGACCGGACCGACACCCTCGAGCAGGAGGCCCAGGGCTCCCAGGGGGCAGGACAGGCCCTGAGTGCGCCCACCGCAGTGAGCGTCGCCGTGGGTTCACCAGCCACTCTCGCTTGGCCGTCTGGGCAGGATTGGCTCAGGACCGGGTAGGGCCCCCTTTATAGTCTGTGTCTACACCTCTGAGGGGCTGGGGCCACAGGACCAGCCAAGGAAGGGGATCCAATCCTCTGAAGCGGGCACACCCCAGGCGGCCTGCAGAGGTGGGAGTGTCACACATTTCCCCGTCCTACGACCCTAGCTAGCTCTGCTGGCCCGAGCAGAGGCAGAGGCTGAGAGAGGACAGAGGGTCGGAACGCGGGCGGTTGAGGTCACCTCCCCCACCGGGTGGTTTGACAAGTGAGAGACGGGACCCCCGTTCTTTGTTGCAGACCTTGTCAGGCGCATTGAGGGTGGTACGGCCGTAGACCAGATGTCGTGTGACAAACAGAGACTCCCTCAGTCCCCCCATAGCGGGGAACAGGGCCAAGGAGGCGACTTTGTTCATGGGAGGTGACTACATGGAAAGAACCGAAGACACGGAGAAGGCCCCGCCCCAGATGTGAGACACCACCCCCCCCCCCCCCCCGACATCCCCTCTCCTCTCTCACTATCTGTGGTTCTAACTGAAACTGTGCCGTGTGGCCCCCCTCGTTCTCCTGGCTCGGGTACCTTCTGGCACACGTTGCCGTGTGAGGAAGTCTGGAGGCTTGGGGCTTCCCGGTGGGGCTGGTGGTGGATGGACCCCCCCCCCCCCAGGGACCAGGGTCAGGGCCCCCCCCGTGGGGGTCTTAGCTTCTCCCCGGCCGCACACTTTGGAAATGTTAACCTCAGAGGCCACGGCCCCCGGCTGCTCCCTATGCAGCCTCTCGAGCTTTCCACGGAGCCCCCGGGGACACAGAATAAGATGAAAACTGGTCATCGGGGCAGAAAGCCGGCCCCAAGGTCGTCTTAGAGCCATGAGGACTGACTGAGGAAGTCACCCAACAAATAGGGCTTCCTGTAAGGATATCGCCCCCTGGTTTTGCTAAGAAATAAACTTGTTCTTTTTAGGGGGGGGAAAGAAAGCAAACTAGGAAATACAGACTGAAAGAAATAAAAAGCGCTCATAATCCCGCTGGCCAGAGATAACTTCTGTTCACATCTTGACATGTAGCTGATAGGCTATTTACAGAAAAAAAAAAAGTGACGTATAAACATCCAGCCTTTTCCTGTTTTTCTGTAACTGAATTTACTCGTAACCCCTCACTTCTGCAGGTGATGGAATATTAACTTCGCCAATGCAAAGTGAGCTTAGTCATTCCTGATTCACCCCTGATGCCACTCAGTCCCCTCTGGGACCTACTCCGTGACTTCCGATGTCCCCCACGGGGTTGCTGAGTGACACGAGGTGGGGGTGGGGGCGCCTCTCCGCGGATGGAGCCTGCCAGCCTCTCCTTGTGCGGGGCACCGGGTATGTGCTTCTCAAGGCCACGCAGCTCACTCTCTTCCCTCCGCATCCACCTGTCCGGAGCTCCCCAGCTGAGCTGGCACGCTCAGGCCACCCTGGGTACCTTGTCAAGCACCGGGAACTTGCAGCCACACTCCCTCCATGGGAGGACATGTCCACTGGGCAGGCATCTCGGGCAGAACGTGTGTCCTCTCTTGTCCCCTGTGCGTCCTGCCCTGGCGTCTTCCTGTCAGCCAGCAAGGAACAGAACGGGGGCTCCTTGCCAGGCCCCCAACACACGGCCCTCGAGCCCCAGACCTCCCCCCACTTGGGCAGAGACTTTCATCTCCCTTCGGATAGGACGACAACCGTTCTTTTATCATTACACGCTCTTCCCGGACCTGTGAGTTGACGGGATAAATGTTGTGCTTTGATAAATGTTGGGCTTTGCTGCCTGTGGTCGAAGGCAAGCTTTTGGGCTCGAGGAAACACACAAAATAAGAACACACTCAAACGTGTTGGTCTCCCGTTGCCGCTGTAAGAAATCACCACGGAGGTAGTGGCTTAAAACAACACAAGCGTGATCTTGTCCTTCTTGGGGTCAGGCGTGCGAAAGCGTCTCACCAGAGCTGAGGCCAAAGTGCGGGCGGGGCTGCGTTTCCATCTGGAGACGGGAGGGGAGGCCCCATCGCCTTCCTTCTCCAGCTTCCGGAGGCCACCCGTGTCCGTGGCTCGTGGCCCCTTCCTCTGTCATCACAGCCGGGGATGCAAGTTCGTGGGCTCGGACCCCCTCTTCCGCCTCCCCTGTGATTTCCTGGCGCCCACCTGGATAATCTGGGACGATCCCTTGATCTTAACGTCCGCTGATTAGCAAGGTCTGTTCTGTCTGCAGCCTTAACTCCCCCCTCATGTCCTAATACGACATACCTGCCCAGAGATTCCCGATACGGGCCTCGGACCTTTTTGTAGCGGCCCAGATCCCGCCTACCACACCAAATAAAAATCCCTTTGTCAACGGCTGAATTCCTATGATCAAAAGCCATGACTTCCAAAATGATCGTCCTTGCTGTCGACTTAACCAAATCTACTTAGGAGTTCTAAAGCCAGTGACTTAACTGAAAAAAAAAAAAAAATTATTTTCGATTAAAATTTTTTTTTTCTATCATCCTCTAGATGGTATGAATGCAAAGCTATTTCCACTGCCTACATTGTGGGGAAATCACCACGGACATTGGCAAGTTCGTAGAGGAAAACACCCTCAATTCGACTCCCCGAATTTAATCTTCCTTCAAGTATATAGATCCTACCGATCACTCTGCAATTTGTAACCAATTTGTTCCCTCGGTAACGTGGTGCAGACGTCTTTCCATGACAGCGCGCCGTACTTATCACACCGTTTTGATTTCCGCAAAGCGTTCCGCGTTTACGTGGCCCCGACTCTCATCGTCGCCACAGCGGGTCCCGCTAG
The DNA here is from genome assembly GCF_018350215.1 of Panthera leo. Classification (NCBI taxonomy): domain Eukaryota; kingdom Metazoa; phylum Chordata; class Mammalia; order Carnivora; family Felidae; genus Panthera; species Panthera leo. The sequence continues at coordinate 2,135,882 of NC_056684.1, forward strand.
GACGAAGGCCAGGGTTCTGGCCCCCGTGCTGCTGGCGGCCGAGCTGAGGGTCCTGCGGTTTCGCGGCCCCGGGCGGTCACTCGGTTATTCAGAGCAAGATAGGCCTGGTGGTGGCCGAGTGCCAGTTCTGGATCCCAACCCCCAGCCCAGGATGGGGATGACTCTCAGGGAGCTGTTCCCGCTCTAGGTGCTGATAGCAAAGGTTTTTCTGTCAACCTGGCAGCACGGGCCTGAGAAACGGTTTTTTTTCGGGTGTGTGCGGGGCGTGCGTGTCTGCAGAGGGACCGCAGTGACCCAGAGGTGGTTCGAGCAGAGTGATGCTCACTCAGCAGGCTTTGATTCTTCAAGATCCTGAGTGGTGGTGGCACTGACTCCGGTCTAGTGGGGGCTCCTGGCAGGGGTGGGTCACCCCGGGACCTGACCACGGTCTGTGCCGCTTGCTTCTTGGTGAGGTTTTCTCTCTATCGGATGGAACAGGGTTGCCTTTCGGTCCTGTCATCCGTTGCGGCATCTCCAAAACGGTCACATTCTCCCCCAGTTTCCAGCTCTGACTCTTTGCCTACTTATTGTATATTCTTTTGGTCTTTTCGGTGGGGGAATCCAAGGATTTATATAACCCAGCAATCAAGTTGGTCACTTAAAATAATAGTACATCTTGTCCAAGTCTAAAAATAAAATCTCCTGGTATGAGAAGACAAGCGGGGGGAATTGGGTACAGTCGGCGGAACAGATTTTACAGCCCGCTCAGCCGGGGCTCGCGCCCACTTTTCTTTTATCCCTGCTTGTCCCGGCATGGGCGGGAGTCAGAGCGCCTTCTGTTTGTCCTGATTAAAGTCAGCCTCCACCTTCCCCGGAGCCCAACTGCCCTTCTGGGGACACAGGCTGCATTCACCAGCAGCCGCTCTGCCCCAGCCCTTTGCAGATTTTATGAAAGGCGTTTTCACTTGGATTAAACAGGCGCTGTGTTTGTGTGTGGTGTGTGTGAAGGAGAAAATGAATCACTTCAACTTTGGGCAGAGATTTTAGGTGTTGTGTTTGTCCCTTGCAATTACATAAACACACCAGAACTCATTAAAAACAACAAAAAAAAAAAGTCCGGGGGGAGGGGAGCTTGTAGTGGGGAGCAGTCTAGCCCTTGGGATGATCTAAACAGTTTAGCACATTTTCCATACGTTCGACCTCAGAGAGGGTTGTGTTCAGTCCTCTCCCAGCAGAGTCTGAGTCCAAAGGAAAGTTTGAGGTTTTACATTTCTGTTTGTGGTACAGGAAAAGGCTTATGATCTGAGGGCTCGATCCAGTGAAATAACATCGCCTTCATGCACAGTTGCTTCGCAAGAAGGGCAGGGGTGGGAAGCAACCGTTCTGAGACGCTCAAGATTTGCTGGCAGCTGGAAAGGGCTTCTCTCCCTCCCTCCCTGCCGGGGGGAGAAACAGCTCTAACGAGGACTTACTTCGTACTTCCAACTCCTGTTCAAATACTCCCCGCCCAGAAGCTGCCGGTGATCCCCGGGGCTTGTCGAGTGAGCTGAGCGGCTGGGGCTCTCGGGCTCCCGGGGACTTTTCCCGGCTCAGCCTCCTCCTCGAAGCCCCGCGGCATGAGTTTGCAGAAGAGAATCTTCCCCCGCAGGGAGACCGGTAAGTGCCGCTTCTTCTCAGGGGGTCGCGGGGAGCTGGATACGGAGGGGTTGACTCTCCTGACATCCTCAGGGAGGGGTCCGCTGAGCATGATTTTGGTTACGCCGTATTGTGTGTGTGCGTGTGTGTGCGTGTGTGTGTGTGTGCGCGCGCGCGTGCACGTGTGTGGAGCAGGACACATCCCCGTCTGTCCGCGTTGTCTTTGCAGAGCCGGCTGGATGCTCAGTAGTCTGCTGGGCAGAGAGGAGAGGGGCGAGGGTATCGCAGCGCCCCCGCCCCCCCAGGAGAGAAGAGGGAGCCCTGACTGGTGCCCTCACTTCCTCTGTGAGCGTTGCTGGCAACCCTCAGGGAGCAGGGGCATCCGAGCAGTCCGGGTCCCCACCCGCTGAGCTCTGGTCCTAGCAGGAAACAGAACAGAAGGGGGAGCTCCTGGGTGTCTCCGGAGAACCGGAGCAGGGGCCCCTCTGAGTCTTGCAGGGCTGGGCGCGGGGAGGGGAGAGGTGAGGCTGGGAGGGGCCTGAGCGCCCTGGCCGGACTCCCTGCCTTGCTGCAGGTATAGATCCGATAGATGGTTTCTTTGACCACCTCCGTTTGCTCTGGAAACGTGAATAAACAGGCACCAGGGGAAAGGATTTGAACCCCTCTGCTCAACTTTTAAAGTCAACACTGGCAAAACTTCAGTTCTGTTGTAACTTTGGCATCGGAGAGTAAACACATGGTTTTCTTTAAAAAGGGGAATGAGGCAAGTCAAAGGCACACTCTGACTGTTCCGGCTCCAGGAAGATATGGAAGATACGGCTGGAGCCCTGGGCTCCCTTGGTGAGGTTTCACTCAAGCGTCGCTGGGGTCTGAAGAAAGGCAGTGGCACGTAGGGACCAAGAGCCGGGCTGTGGGGTCCAGCCACCTGGGGTGAGGTCTTGGTGCTGAGGTGAACAGGCTAGTTGACTTGGGGCAGGGTGTGTAACCTCTCCAAGGCTCGGTTTCCTCCCCTGCGAAACGAGGGCTATGGGTTCCTACCTCACAGGACTACAGAAGCAATAAAGGAGATAACGCCTGCGAAATGGCCCGAGCATCATATGCGTGATGCCCGGAACACGGGAGCGTCTGCATGCAGGCTCCTGCCCTGTGGTGACACGGGAGCCCTCACAGAGCACCCAGGGCTTGGGGATAAAGGGAGCGCTCGAGGGCCAGGTCGCCATGCCTTCCCTCTCTTACAGCAAGTGGGCCGAGCCCTCAGAATGTCTCCCTTTGGCTGTGGACCATAAGGATGCACTTACTGGGGAGTCTTCAAGAGCTGGGCTTGACCTGGTATTCAGTAGGTGCTCACAATTTGGTGAAACCATTTTATTTCTGGGGACGTCTTGCCACTTCCTGCATCGCCTTGTTTGGTTGGGTGTTCCGGTAAGAAAACAGAGATTTGTGTAGGAAGGTCATTGGGGAGTGTGCTTGGGGACACCACCTGTGAGGGGTAAGGGAGGCAGAACTGGCCAGAAGGAAAGCTGGGGGGAAGGCATGGTGATCCACCGGATCCCATGGGTTCTGTACTCCTGTGATGACCCATCATTGCCTCCGGGCCGCTCTACGGCCGGGGTACGACCTTGGACGAGGTGGCTGTCTTTAGCAAAGGGTAGTTTTTGGAGAGAGACTCAGCTATGACCATCACGGGGGTGACCCTTCTTCAGCTGTGGGAAGGAGTGCCTCGGTCCTGGGTCTGGACGCTTCTCTGGGGCACAGCCTACAACATCACTTCATAGTGATGATTAGGGGCTCCTGGGTGGCTCGGTCGGTTGAGCGTCCAGCTTCAGCTCAGGTCATGAATTCGCAGTTCATGAGTTTGAGCCCCACGTCGGGCTCTGTGCTGACAGCTCGGAGCCTGGAGCCTGCTTCCGATTCTGTGTCTCCCTCACTCTCTGCCCCTCCCCTTATCACTCTCTGTCTCTCTTTCTCTCTCTGAAAAAGAAACGTTAAAAAAACAAAAAAAAAAATAGTGATGATTAAGTCCCCTTTTCTCTTGAGTTCTGCTGTAGGATAACTGGGGATTAAATGCATCAGGCTCTGTCCGGTTAAACCCTTACACTGTAGCGTGACCTGGGAAAGCCCCTTCCCATGGTGGGGTCGCTTGTCCCCGTCTAGACGGTGGAGGGACTGACGGAGCAGCGTCAGCCTCGAGGAAGACTCCCAACTGTGCCGTTTCACACGTGCACGTCCTGAGCGTGTGACCTCGTGGCCGCTTGGATCCCCAACGGTAGGTCACGTGACGTCCTCCCCAGGCGCCTCGACGACCCCTGCTGGAAATGGAGCCACAATTCCCCGGGGGCCCTCGGGACTCCCCGTGGCCAGCTGTCAGCAGGAGGGCTGGGCCTTTGAGACGCAGAGGGCAGCTCCGCGTAGGGCTGGAGCGTGGGGAGCGGGGGTCTGCGCTCCTTCTCCCCCGCAAGCTGGTGTTTCTCCCGAGGAAACAGTAGACCCACGTGAAGGGGCACCATCCTCCTTTGGTGGTTAAGAGCTGCATGGGGCTGCCCAGGACAACGCGGATGTACTGGGTCTGTTTTATCGCCCACCTCGCCCCACCACCCGTTTTCTACTTATTTTTCAATCCGCAAAGAATGAAGTCACTTTCTCGAACACTTGGAACTCATTTTCAGCCATTTATTTAGAGCATTCTAGGCACCGGGCTGGGCTCCGGGGACGGAATGGGACATGCAAGATGGACGGCACAGGTGTGTAAATCTGACACGGGGTGCCGGGCGTCTTGGGTGCTCTGACGGGGAACTGACCTAGTGGGTGGGTCGGGGGGCTCCCCTGAGGCGGGGCTGTTCGAGCCGAGCTCTAAATGGGGGCGGTTACGTGGGGGCAGGGGGAAGCAAGCTGTAGGTAAAGGGAACAGAACCTCGGAGGGCAGAGATGAGGGAGGAGAACTGTCTCAAATCTCACCAGCTAATGAGCCACTGTAAGCATTAAAAAAAAAATTTTCGGGGCGCCTGGGTGGCTCAGTCGGTTAAGCGTCCGACTTGGGCTCAGGTCACGATCTCACGGTCCGTGAGTTCGAGCCCCGCGTCGGGCTCTGTGCTGACGGCTCAGAGCCCGGAGCCTGCTTCCGATTCTGTGTCTCCCTCTCTCTCTGACCCTCCCCCGTTCATGCTCTGTCTCTCTCTGTCTCAAAAATTAATAAACATTAAAAAAAAAATTTTTTTTAAATTTTTCTTTTTTAAATTTTAGAGAGAGGGAGAGAGCGTGCGTGAGTTGGGGGGGGCAGAAGGAGAGAGAACGAGAATGTCTAGCAGGCTCTACGCTCAGCGCGGGGGCGGGGAGCTGACACGGGACTCCACCCACGACCCCGGAGTCATGACCTGAGCTGAAACCAAGAGTCAGACGCTCAGCCGACTGAGCCACCAGGCGCCCCCGTGAGCGTCTTCAGTGTACCTCCGCCCGTCTGTGCTCTTTGCAGGGTTTAAGAAAACTGCTCAAGGGGACTTGTTAGCTCAGGAAATAACAAGCTTTTGCTGGAGGGCGAGGCCTCGAGACCCTCCTCTGTGAGCATCAGACAGTCACCACGTTCCCCACACCTGGTGGCCGGCCAGGTGTGCAGCCGGGAACATCTGTGTGACACCAGCCTCTCTCCCCCCCCCCCCCCCCCCCCCCGCCCACCCCCCGAGCAGCCCTCAGCACCTGGCACCCACTCCTTTGACCTTGCACAGCCCGGGAGGCAAACACGGTTGTCTTTACTTTGCAGGAGAACGGAAGTGAGGCCCCGGGGGTGGGGGGCTTGTCCCCGCAGTGAGCGGCAAGGCAGAGTTGAACCCGGGCAGGTCTGTTTCATCCAAGAGCCCGAGGTTTTCGACCCTGCACCGTGGCTGAGCAAGACCAAGGGTGACCCTCACACGTGCACATGATTCCACTTGACCGTGGGGCTTGTCGGTTCCCGCAAGGGGAGCAGAACCCCCACCTGAGGGCCTCAGAAACCCACATCAGATGGCTGTGCCACGACAGATTTAACCATCCCCCAAATTACTGATTCTCTAGCCTGCTTTCCACTGTATTTCTTCCAAAGCAGGATGATGAGACCTGTTCAAATGTACAGAAAAGTGGAAAGAATTGTGCTCAATGAGCATACCCCGCTTTTAAATTCCACAAGTGACATGTTACTCTATTTGCCTTAACGCATGTCCGTCCATCCCTCCATCCGTCTGTCCGTCCACACACCCATCTTACTTTTTGGATGCATTTCCAAATAAGTTTCTTTTATGTTTATTTATTTTTGAGAGAGAGAGAGAGAGAGAGAGAGAGAGAGACAGAGCACAAGCGGGGGAGGGGCAGAGAAAGAAGGAGACAGAATCCGAAGCAGGTTCCAGGCTCCGAGCTGTCAGCACAGAGCCCCGCGTGGAGCTTGAACTCACGAACCTTAAGATCGTGACCTGAGCTGAAACCGAGAGTCAGCTGCTTAACCGACTGAGCCACCCAGGTGCCCCTTGAGCAACTTTTTTTTTTTTAGTGTTTATTTATTTTTGAGAGACAGAGAGAGACAGAGCACAAGCAGGGGAAGGGCAGAGAGAGGGAGACACAGACTCCGAAGCGGGCTCCAGGCTCCGAGCCGTCGGCACAGAGCCCGACGCGGGGCTTGAACCCACGATCCGTGAGATCGGGACCTGAGCCCAAGTCGGACGCTTAACCCACTGAGCCACCCGGGCGCGCCATTGTTTCCAAATAAGTTTTAGGTATCACGACCCTTCACTTCTAAACACTTCAGCACGTACGTAAATTAATCTGAACGCAGTATTTGTTTATTCTCCTCTGAGGTAAAACGTACGTACGCTGAAATGTGCGTACAGGAAGTGCACCCTTGAATTAATTTTGAGAAATGGACACACCTGTGCGAGGCCGACTCTCAGCACGAGACACATCCACCCCAGAAAGCAGGAAGCTCCCCCCCCCCAGCCCCTTCTCAGTTGGGTTCCGCTTTTACCAATAATCTATCGTGTGTTGCTAAATTTAACGGTGCCTGCCTCGTCCTGCCCCGGCCCTCGGTCCTTCCCCTTGCGGATGGTGCTGGGGCACTGAGGTGGCCTGGGGTGGGGGAAGGCAGTGATGCTCTTTGCTGAACCAGCACCCCCCGTCAGGCGGTGAGCACGTTTCTTCTTTAAGTCTTTTTTAAGAAAATATTTATCGTCACCTTAGCTAACGTATGGCGTGTGCCGTGTGCTCTTGGCTTCGGGACTGGGTTCCCGTGACTCATCGCTTACACACGACCCCCAGTGCTCATCCCAACAGGCGCCCTCCTCGGTGCCCATCACCCGTTTCCCCCTCCCCCCCCCCCACCGACCCCCAGTTTGTTCTCCGTATTCAAGAGTCTCTTATGGTTTGCCTCCCTCTCTGTTCGAAACTATTTTTTCCCCTTCCCTCCCCCCATGAAATGAAAACCCTTTCACTAAGGGGAAGGCTGTAGCTCAGAAGGGGAGTGGCTTACCCAAGTCGCACAGCCGGTTAGCATCAGCCCAGCCTGGTAAGAACCAGCCCCGGACTCCTGGGCCAGTGCTCGTTCAGTGCCCACTCCGGCCTCCCGAGCCTGGAGCGTGCACGCGCGTAGCTGGGCGTGCATCTGGTTCCGTGCTTCTGTCTCTGTCCGAGTTCTATCTGAGCGTATGCGTCTGCCCACAAAGACCCCTCTCTCCCTCTCTCCTCCCTGCCCTTTTCTTCCTCTGTCTCTCCCTCTCCTCCCCCTTTCTTCTCACAGCTGTTGGGCAGTTGCTTGGGGGACTGTAAGGGCTACAGAGAGGCGTAAGACTCAGTCCACAGCACGGAGAAGCTCACGCTTACTGGATGGGACGTGCAGGAGTGAGTCGGCGTGGAGGGCTTTGGGAGAACGGGAGGACAGCTCCCGTTCCGGTGAGCTGGGAGGGGTGTCCGGGAGGGCTTCCTGGAGGAGGTGACTCTGAGCCAAACCTCGAAAACCCTACAAGAGCTGGCCAGGAGGCCGGCGCCTGCGAGTTGGAAAGGGCAGCGTGTGCGTGCGCAGAGGTGCGGAGGTGGGAGAAAGCAGCGGCCTCTGGAGGAACATCAGGCACGGGGGAGAGAGCCAGTGACCTTGGGCAGGGATTTGAAATTTTTGCGTATTGAGTCAGTCGTGTCATGACGATAACAAATTAAGAGAAGAAAGTGGGGATTTCTTCATCTTCACAGACGTTGCTTTCTGGTGCCAGGCAGGACGGGGCGCTCGTCAGATAGCTGTGCGGGCAGAAAGACGAAAGCGGGGAGCGGCCCCCCTCGCTCCACTGGGGGAGGGGACAGCCATCCCGCCTGGGGGACCTCTGGCATCCTGTCAGAGAGGGACAAGACAGGGACTCCGCTGCTCCCACACCCTTGTAAGAGGCGACACCCCGAAGCGGACACAGAACACGCTGGTCCTGCCCAAGCCCTGCTGAGTGGACACGGTTGACCCCGGGGGCCCCGTGTGTCCTTCATTAATACCTGGCCTTCTTTTGCTGCCAGGTGGAGAGGAGACATGCGGTGCCAACAGTCCTAATCTGGGCCTTGGAAGCGCAGCTCGCCAGCCTGACCACTCCCTCCTGCTCTGGCGTTAACCCTTTCTAAGCCCGTCCCGTCCCGTGCCGTCCCGGGCTGACCCGGGGGCAGGGATTTCCAGGTCGCTCAGACACACGCGGCCTGGACTTTGTTGTCAGATACCCTTGGGTTTAGATCCTGGCTCTGAGCCTTGGGAAAGTGGTTTTACCACCGCGCGTCCTCACTGTCCCTGCCCCGGGCGGGAAAACAGGGGCAACCAGCGGCCCCCGCCCTCCGGGCCGACCGCGGAGCCGGATTCCGTGCTGACAGCGCTTGGCACGGCGTGTGCGCGCAGCGAGGGTGCCGCGCACAGGGTCTCGTCGTGCTGGTCAAGGCCGCGTCTCCGAGCGCTCTTTTCTCACGGGCTGTGGCCGTGGCTGGAAGCACGTGCCCCCCGCGGGTCCAACCCAAAGGGTTATCAGAGCTCCGGGAAATGAACTCTCTTCCCTTGGAGGGCCCCACGGGGTCCCGGTCTGTGCCCTTCAAGGAGCTGGGACCGAGAGTGTCACTAGGTTTCTGAAGTTCCCTTTAAATCTGTACCTAATCAGATTCATCTGATTAAGAAAACGTCTGTGCGAGCTCTGCGTAGGCTCTAAAGCACAAACAAATGTGGGAGCTCATTACATGGCATTAGTCACTTATTTATTCGTTCGGTTGTGGGTTGATTCATTCGGTAAATGTTTATTGAGACCTTCTGGGCCAGGCATGTCCCAGAGCCGGAGACCCTGCTGTGAACAAGAGTGACGATTTCTGTTCGGGGCGCTTACGCTCTGGAGGGGACACGCTCTGTGCAGTTTTTCTGTTAACTTGAAGCTGCCTTAGGGGCGCCTGGGTGGCTCAGTCGGTTGAGCGTCCGACTTGGGCTCAGGTCATGATCTCTTTGCTCAGAACTTTGTAAGAACTGGCACATCTCCGGCAGCACAGTCGGAGGGGTCCGAGGGCCAAAGCCATCCCGCGGCCAAGTGGGCCAGTCCCCAGGGAGGGGACTCCTCACCCGTCCGGGACCATGCGCCTGGCCAGGGGCAGGAAGCCTGCTTCAGGGCCCACGGTCTCCGCTCCTGGACCCTGGGGTTGAATTTTGGGGTTTGCAAATAACTACCAAAACGTGGAGGCTGGGAGGGAGAGGTCCCACCCGGGGAAGTCAAGAGGACCGCTGGTGTGGGGCCTGGGGATCCCCGGTTGGTCAAGCAGGAAGCAGGAGAAGGAGTTCCTAACTGAGAAGCCCCAAGGCTGGCGATGTGGGTTTGGGGGTTTTCGACACGTGGGTGGCCGGCACGCTGGCGGGACTGGCCCTGATCACACAGCGTGTCCGCGGTGCGCGGAGCGAAGGTACTTCCTGGGGGGCTGGGCGGGTAACAGGAAATCCGGTGCTCGCTGGGGTCTACCAGCTGCCTGCAGGTGCCGGCCGTTCTTTCCGTGGCTGGAAACGGGGACGGGTGCGCGTGTGCGCGCGAAAGCGTGTACGCGTGTCAGCGTGTGCGTGTGCAGGTGTCCGGGGGCGATCCCACGGAGGTGAACTTTGGGTCTGGTGCTCAGGGGAGACTGAAACGTACATGAGTGATGGGAGGTGCAGGCGCGGGGTGTCTAAGGGGGGGCTTCCTCTCCCGTCGCCCCACCGCTCAGGGACTCTGCGCCCTGAGCCCTCAGTCCCGTGGGGCAGATGGGCGAACGAAAGCCGAGCTGCGACCAAGATCCCGTCGTGAGGCCTCGGGGGCTCCCCGGCCTGCTCCCCCCTCCCTTCCCACGGGCACGCGGTGAGCCGGCCCACGGGGTGTCAGGCCGCGGAGGGAAGCCCGTCCTTTGCCTGGAGGGGGTCCTGGGGGGCACAGGCCCCGTGCGGTTTCCACCTTGAGGTGCAAAGCACCCTGAGTCAGTAAGGGTCTGGGCGCGATGTCCCCTACACTTCGGATCGAATTCACTTTCTGATAGTCAAGGAAGGCGGGCCATCTGATAGGAGGGGAAGGCAGGAGCTGGATTCAGGCCTGGTGTAGGAAGAAAGCTGTGGGGTCTGCGAAGGGTGAAGCGACCTCCAGAGGCCGGGGGGACTCCATCGGTCCCAGCCTTGCTGCCGGATTGAGACAGCCCCAGAATCTGGACCCTGGAGGCTGGACCCGAGCCCCGGCTGCGCTGTCCCCCCTCCCACCCACCCCTAAGGAAAGGCGAGAGTCTGTGCCTGCTGATCGAGGCCTACATTTTCTGCTCTTGAGAATTTCCTCCGCGGCCCTCCAGACTCAGCCCTGCGACGCAGGACGGTCCCCCACACCCACTGACAAAGACAGCTTTGTCTCCAGTGCGTCTCCTTGTGACCGTGGGCCTGGCTGCCGGACAGTGGCTGGACCTCTGCAGCCCCACATGGAATTGCAGGGGCCTCCTACGGGCGCCCACAGCCTCATTAGAGCCCCCAGGAAGCCCTGAAGGGCTTGTTGATGGGCGCTTGGAGCGCATTCCGTTTTTCAGAAGACAGGGCCCCACAGAAGCCCCAGCCCGGCACATGCCAAGCGTTCACGAGGCTGTGCTTAGGGGACACGTGTGGGAAGCTCTTCAGGGGGCAGATGGGCTGAATGCCACCCTTAGATTAAGCTCTCCAAGGGGACATGCGGGGGCCGGGGGGGAAGCACCCCGGTCACAAGGCAATCATCCTGACGGGGGAAACAGAGGCACCTTGTCCCTGTTTGCTGGGGCCCTTGACGCGCTCCTATAAGTCATGTCCTTGGCTTATACTCCAACTCGAACCACCTGGGGGGCTTGCCGAAACAGAGGGCCAGGCCCCGCCTGCCCAGGTCCTGAGTCAGGAGCCTCAGAAACTGCATTTCTACGGGCGCCTGGGCGGCTCAGTCGGTTAAATGTCCGATTTCGGCTCAGGTCGTGATCTCCTGCTTCACGGGTTCGAGCCCCGCGTCGGGCTCTGTGCTGACGCCTCGCAGCCTGGAGCCCGCTTCGGATTCTGTGTCTCCCTCTCTCTCTCTGCCCCTACCCCACTCACATTCTGTCTGTCTGTCCGTCTGTCTGTCTCTCTCAAAGGTAAATAAACAGTTAAAAGAAAGGAAACTGCATTTCTAGCAGTTGGTGCTAACATCGTTGGCTTGGGGGCCAGACTCTGAGAACCGCTGGGCTGCCTCAGCTCCTGAGAGCCAGTTTTTACTCTAGGGACAGAGAGGCAGTGTGGTGCCGTACGTAGAAAGAGCGTGGGCTTTGGTGCTGGGCGGATCGGGATTGGACTCCAGGCTGGGTGACCGCAGGGAAGTTGCCGGACTCTGGCGAGCCAGGGATGGGCTATGACCCAAGGTCACCAGGTCTGTGCATGGCAGGTGCTCAACGAATTTTTGTGCAGTGATTTTTAAGACGGGTATGATAACATCGGCTGGACTGGTGGCAGGTCGTGGGAGCCGACGTTTGCGTAAAGCTAGCAGCGTGTCAGGCCCGAGGAGGCCTGCTGGGGGTCGGGGGTTCTGGGCGGGGCCGCCCCCTCCCGGTGTTCCCCGCAGCCCAGCAGATGGTGGCCTTTGTTCCGGGGCTCAGCTTCCCAGCGCTGGCAGCCTCCCTTTCGGACCAAGGCTTTTCACGGGGAGAAATCAGATGGCTCAGGTCGGGAGTCTCTAAGCAAACCCGCGCCAGGCTGGACGCGTTCGCCCTGAGTCACCTGTCCAGAGCAGGTGGCGAGGGCAGCGTCTGACTCAGAGCATCCCAGCCGGCGGCGGGGCCCGGGATGAGACCCGCAGAGCGGCCTCTGGGTGAGGACGGAGGTCTGTTTCCCATCCTCCGCCGGCTCTGACCCAGGCTGGGGCCCCAGGCTGTCCCGGGGAAATGGTGCCTTCACCTCTGCCGGGGAGCCGGAGAGAAAACTGAGGGAGGTGGTTGCCCTGGGCACCGCGTGCAGGGAGGTAGGTGGGCCCAGGTGAGTGACGGTCCCTCCGCCGGCCGCTCTGACTGGGAGGCTGGCCCCTCTGAAGGGCGTGGGGGAGGGTCTTGGTTGCTGGAACTTGACGTCATCTTTGGAAGCTGTGCTGGGGTGGAGGCAGGAGCAGAAGCCAGAAGAATCTTAGGGTGGGAGTCGTGAGCCACCATGGGGTGCAGTGAGTGAGGAGGAAGCCGCGTCGGAGCTTGTGGGGAGGGGACGGGCGGGTGACCTCCTGCGTCTGCTGTGCATGTCCCGCGTCCCTGGGGCTTCTGGTTCTGGGACATCCGACCGGCGGCCGAGACCCCACCCTCGGTGCGGGACACGGGGACACCAGGGGAGGCCTCCCGGCTGCCGGCCAGCTTCCTCCTCCCCAGGTGCATGGGAGCCGACGGGTGTCTCTGACCTTGACCGGGGTGGGGAGGGCAGCGTCTCTGCGTGTCAGCCACGTAGAGGTGTCGTGGGCGGGCTCCCACCACTAATTCCCCACCTTGCTTGGGTCCCAGGGTGGGCGACCCTTCGGCTGAGGAACGTGCTTGTCTCTGCCGGAGAATGCGGTCCCCGCAGATGCTCTGGCACTCTGTGGACACAGGGAGGCGTCCCCCCTCCTTCTCGTTCCCGGCGGAGCCCTTCAAAGGCGGCACCTTTGTCCCTGGAGCCCAGCTCCGGGCCAGCCCGGGGAGCCGCTGTCCGTGGGCTCCTGCCCTTCCTCTTGGTGCCCGGGAAGGAGAGGAGAGGTCCACTCTTCTCTTCCGTTCGCCCTCTCGTCCTGCTTGTCCTGTGGTTAGGTGGCCGTCAGCATTTACGACCGCCGTGGAGGACCCCTCCTACCCTCCGCACCTGACAAGGACAGGAGCTGGCGGGGGTGGGGGAGCAGGTGCCCCCTGCTGTCTGTTGGCTTATTCAGCCCCAGTGGCGCTCATCGGTGATACTCAGTCTGCTGGGCGCTTCCTGCCCCAGGCGCCGCCTTAAATCCTTTGCATGTGGCATCTTGTATGAGCCTCTCGGCAACCCCCTCCCCCCACTTCGGTCGTGTGTCCCCAGAACAGAGAGGTGAGGCCACTTGCCCAGGATCTCCCGTCTAGAAAGGGGCAGTCCGGATCCTCACCCCAGCCCGACTCCCACATCTACACTCGTCATTGCTACACGGCTCGGCAAATGTCTGCATTTCCTAATCGCCAAGATTTATCTTTCCTGGGTAGACGGTTGGGTTATAATTGCCGAGAGCAGGTGTTTGCTGGCTCTTTCCATGCATGAGAACCTTTCCGGAATTGAAATCTTTCCTGAGAACTTATTACAAACCGTCAAAAGCAGAATTGCTCAGGCGGGGGGCAGGGGGAAGGGGTGTGGGACCCGTCCTTTGCCAGCCTCCCCCATCCCTTTCTGGGGGGCCGGCAGTGGCCCCAGCGTTTGGGGGTGAGGCGGGGAGGGTGCGCTCAGAAAGGAAGTCCACTCACCAGCCGGATGGGGTCCTTGCTCCCAATTGACTCTTCAGTTTCATCAGCCAGAATTGGCAATTCGGTCCCTTCACTCCCAGCTCACGCCCCCAGGCTCCAGGGCCACCAAGAGATCTGCTCTGATGGGAAGACAGGAGGGTCTTTTAAATCTTTCTGCCTCTGTACATGTTGTTCTCTGGACGTGAAGTGCTTTCTCTGGAACCTCCTGCCTTCCTTTCTCTGGGTGGAAAACCCTCATCCGGCTTTCCAGCCTCAGCTCACGGGCTGATTCCTCGGTGAGGCCATTTATCAAGTCACTTCAGACTGTGGCCCTTGATTGAAACCCGTATGATTAAACTCCCCACGCTGGGAATATTCTCCGTTCACACGTCCGTCTTCTCCAACGGGCCGTAAAAGATCGTGTCTTCCCCCTCGACACCCATCAGTGCCTGGCACACGGTGAATCTCCGGGAACTACCTGTGGCCCGAATAAGTGAATACCAACATCACCGCAGCCTTAACTGTAACAACAGTAGCTGGCATTGGCACTGTCCCCGTGGGCCGGTGACAGATTTTCACACGGAAGACGTTTTTTTTTTTTGGATCCCGAGACCCAGATCGGTGCGGAGAGGACCACGCTCGCGTACACGGGCACAGAAATATCCAGTGAGGGTATGATAGTTCTGAGAGCTTCGAGTGTGGTCAAGAAGGCAGCCAGCAATAGGAATTTATTTCAAGTTCTTCTGTCGGCTTCCAGCTGGAAGAAGGACAACTGTACATCGGTCCCGTACGCTAGGCAAGGTTGCCCACGTGTGGTGGCAACGCTGAGGGGCCCTGCAGCCGAGACTGCGGAGCAGAGAAGGGGCCAAGCAGGACTCGTGGGCCGCCGGGAGCCGCTCTGCCGGCCACCCGTGGAGATGCTGGAGGACAGGGTGCACACGGGTGTGGAGCTCGGGGCTGGGCGCCCCAGGGGCTGGGCCCACCCCGGGCGGGGATCTGCGCAGGAGCTGTCCTCGCTGCGGGGGGACAGCCAGCGCCGGGGCGCGCTCCCTGTGGCCCACCGCAGCAGGCGAGGCGAGGCTAGAGCCCCTTCTTCTTTCTTCCCCGTGGAAGACACAGGGGATTTGAGGGTCCGTCCCAGCTCCTGAATCGGAGGAAGGACAGGCAGGTGTGGTGACATGGGAGCCTCAGGGGCCCAGAAGAACGGAACTAAGCGAGAAATCAAAGCAAGCACCCCCCGTAGGAAGCGGCTGGGGGAAATCCGGGAACACTTCAGACGCCCCATCGTCTTCTGTGTTATCTCTGTTTGTGCTTTATCGCACCGTTGTAAGGGTGGTGTTTCACGAAACTCTTGCCTTAGATACATGTATTTATGTACATAATATATTTACGTTTATCCACCTTTGCATACAGACACATCTTACGTGTGTTTACGTGGTACGTATCATGAGGTAAAATGTAAACTCTTACGGTGAGAGAAGATTTACAGAGCTTCGAGAAACAGTGGGTGGGATTTGGAAGGGAGATGTTTAGGGAGAGCGTCCTAAGCCGCAAATGTTCCCGATGTTGCCTTCCAACCCGGTGGCCTTGTCCCCCTCGCCCGAGGCGGGGACCCCGGACTAAGTCGGCTACGGGTTCACGTCTTTCTGTTCTTGCCTTTTCTTACATGGGTCAGGAGATCTGGAGCAGCAGAGAGGCTGGGGGGTGGGCAGGCCCCCGGCCCCCGTGCCTTCGCTCGCTCTCTGAGTGTGCGCGGTAGCCAGTTCCAGCCCCTGGAGCAGGGGGCCCCCCTCCCCAGGCGCGTCCTGGGCTACGCGCCTCGCACCGCCTGTGCAAAGAGGAAACGCAGATAATACGACTGTGTGTGCCCGTGTGTGTGTGCGTGTGTGTGCCCGCTCACGTGTGTGTTGAGAGAAAGAGAAATAATGAAAGGCTCCGTGACCACGTAGAGCTGTGGGCGGTTTTGCATCTCTCTGCGTCTCCTGCCTGGAGATGGCTGGTGTCAACCTCACGCCGTTGCAGTCGGTTCCCCTGGAAGGGGCCTCGGCTGTTCACTCACGGGCGTGTTTTGAGCATCTTTCTTGATCCAGATCTTCTGGCAAGTAGGTCAGACTCTGGGTTCGTTCATTTAAAATGTTTGCGTTGTTCCTGTCTTTTATCTTTCTCCCTTCTTAGATCGAAACTAAGTAAGGTGCACCCATTTATTACTGATTTACCGTATTGCCGCTTTGTGTTTTAGTTTTTTACAAAATTGGGTTTTGATAAAAATGTTATGGTCAGTAAAATGCACGGTGACCGGTTTTCCACCATCCCCACGCCTGTTCTTCAGAGACCATCCCTGATGACAGTTTGGTGAGGACTCTGAATTTTTCTATTGCCGAACACACGCATGTACACACACACACACACACGCTGTGTAGCACAGAAAGATCTACCTCATTCTTCTCCACACCTGCAGAGTACTCTGTGTCTCTTCACACTCACCCACGATAGAACACAAATAGGCACGGACAACCCACCAGACTTGTGCCAGGGCTGGGGTTGCTAAGCGTTTCCCATTAGAGGTTGTCCAGGAGAAGTTACTGCACAGAGTCTATGAGGCTCTATGTGGATATATACATCTCTGAAGTTCCAAAGAGAGACTGTGGATTCTTTGGAAATGTGTGCACCACGTTGAAAACACTGAGTCACATCACACATGGGCTCACAAAATAAACCTCAGTAAATTCCAACGAATAAAAAATGTCCAGGACACATCCTGTGGCCAGGATGCAATTAAACTGGAATTTTCTAATCAAAAAATTATAAGAGAAACAAGGCTAAATCTTGGGAATTCGACCATAAGAAATTAACAATGACCACAGCGACCTTCAGAAGAAACTGGAAATCACACCTGCAATTATAGACCATTTAAAAAAATAACAATTAGAGCGCCATATTTCAAAATTCGTGGGGTTGTGGCTCCAGAGGTATTCAGAAGAGAATTTCTAGCTTTAAATAATAATGATGATGATGCCACTAACGGCAATGACAAATAGTCAATAAATTGTATTAAGGGATTTACATCCAGTATTTTATTATTTTGTTTTATTTACTTTATTTTATTTTATTATTTTGTTTTATTTATTTGATTTGATTTGATTTATTTGATTTGATTGATTTGATTTGATTTATTTGATTTGATTTTATTATTTTGTTTTATTTATTTTATTTGATTTTATTTATTTTATTTGATTTTATTATTTTGTTTTATTTATTTTATTTGATTTTATTTATTTTATTTGATTTTATTTATTTTATTTGATTTTATTTATTTTATCTAATGTATTTTATTTTATTTTATTATTTTGTTTTATTTATTTTATTCCATTTTATTTATTTTATTTTTATTTTATTTTGTTTATTTATTTCCTTTTATTTATTTTATTTTATATTATTTTATTTATTTTATTTTTACATGTGAGATCTTGCCAGTTATGAGATAAATATGTAAGATTCATAACTTACATATCAGTAACCATTTTACAAATGGTTCCGTTCAAAAAAAGAAACAAAAGGGCTGGGGAACAAACGTAATCAGAGACATTTAGAACCTATATAAAGAAGAATATAACATTTGTTTGAAGGTTTGAAAAGAAAATCTGAGCAAATATTTAAAAAAAAAAAAAAGACAAAATAATTAAGAACGGTTCTTGGTCCTCCCTAAATTTGTCTGTAAATCCAAGGCAATCTTCATAAAAACTTCAAGCAGACATTTTAGAACCTGAGGGAATCATTGTGAGGTTCCCCAGAACTGCTTGTTGACAAAAATCAGCCATAAATTTCAATTTTGTTCCTCCAAATAGGAACCTTTATTTTTCTGGTTTTAAGTCTGATACATGATGGCTGTAAAAGGAAATAGGCCCTAGGAAATTAGTTAAGTACAAAGGAAAGGCTGTCTGTATATCCCATCCCCCAGCACTTTATGCACCTTCCAAAACAAAAAAGTTATTAACAGTTCAGTGTTCACTAATCCAAGTCCATTTCTGTAAATAAACCTAGTCTCGAGGACTATTTTACGGTGTTTCTTTACATCGGAACATATGGCGGACCTCCTTCCACGTCCACATATGGAGATTTGTCGTAGCCATCTTACTGGGTGGG
Source organism: Panthera leo (assembly GCF_018350215.1). Lineage (NCBI taxonomy): Eukaryota > Metazoa > Chordata > Mammalia > Carnivora > Felidae > Panthera > Panthera leo. The sequence goes on from NC_056684.1 coordinate 2,153,549, forward strand.
AATGTTCTGGAAAGTGTCTAACACGGTCTCTCACTCATGGACTTTTAGGTTGTTTCCACTGTTTTACTGTTTTTGATTGATTTGGGTTTTTTTTTTTTTTTTTTGTCCATACTCTATGTCAGGCATTAAGCTAGGTAGTACCTCTTGGAGGTATTTTCTTTGGGGCTCTGGGCGGTTAGCATGGTCGTCTCTGCTCAGCGGGCCGTCGGCTAAGCTGCAAAAACGTTGAACACCGGGCTTGAGGCTGCACAGGTGAGCGGCACACTGGGTGTGCAAACTAAGGTGGCCTGCGGATCCCAGCCCTCAGCTGGTACATTTGTGCTCCTGCCTGTCCCTCTGGCCAATGACAAACACCATCGTGTGTGGCTTTGTGCCGCTGGCTACCCGCTTCAGGTGCAACAGCATTTCCTGGGTGTGTCCCTGTTTGAAGCCCTGTTCCAGACACCTGGATTTGATGGGGAGTAGACCTTAGCCAATCCCATCCAAAGAGTGACCGGTGGATGTGCCTTTCTTGAATGTATCTAGATCCTTCTTGAGATAAATTATATCTTCAGCCTTTACCACGTTACAGGGAGTGAACACTGAGAGGGAAAGTCCTGTCTTGCTTTGTCCTTTGTCTTAGAGGCCTGGGTCTTGGGGAGGGCATCTTGATGACCCCACTTGTGCCCACACATGGATGAATGAGATGGCCTTCCAGGCTGCTGGAAGGTCAAGGGCTTCTCTCGGGTCTTACACATGTTCTAGGCTCTTCCAGCAAAGCAGGTTCCAGAATATCTGTGTGGGGGTGGGGGGAGAACCTGCTGTGAACTCCATGTCACTATGATGTTAGTCAGCTACATGGGGTCCTTTATTCTGTGGTCCTAGGTGAGATGTTTTCCATGGTATTAGTCAAGGTTCTCCAGAGCAACAGAACCAATGGGTGGGTGGGTGGATGGATGGATGGATGAATGGATAGATAATGGAAGGAAGGATAGATGGATGGGTGGATGGATGGATGGACAGAGGGATGGATGGACAGATGGATGGATGGATGATGGAAGGATGGATGGATGAATGGATAGATGATGGAAGGATGGATGGATGAATGGATAGATGATGGAAGGATAGATGGAAGGAATGATGGATGGATGGATGGATGGATGGATAGGTGGATAGATGGGTGCATGGATAGGTGGATGGATGGATGAACAGATGGATGGATGGATGGACGGTTGGATGGATGGATGGATAGATGATGGAAGGATGGCTGGAAGGAATGATGGATGGATGCATGCATGCATGGATAGGTGGATGGATGGACGGACAGATGGATGGATGGATGGACGGATAGATGGACGGACAGATGGATGGATGGATAGGTAAAGGGATGGATGGATGGAAGGATGGATGGATGGATGGATGGATGGAAGGATGGATGGATGGATGGAAGGAAGGATGGATGGAAGGAAGGAAGGATGGATAGATGGATGGATGGATAGAAGGACAGATGGAAGGAAGGATGGATGGATGGATGGATGGATGGATAGGTGGATGGATGGACGGCTGGAAGGACTGATGGATGGATGGATAGGTGGATGGATGGACGGCTGGAAGGACTGATGGATGGATGGATGGATGGTTGAATGGATGGATGGATGGGTGGAGAGATAGATAGATAGATAGATAGATAGATAGATAGATAGTTGATACAGAGAGATAGATGAGAAAGATAGATTAAGAAAAAGATGTATTCTGAGGGGTTGGCCCACATGATTATGGAGACTGAGAAGTCCCACGATCTGCCACCTACAAGTTGGAGGCCCAGGAGAGCCGGGGGTGTAGTCCAGTCCAAGCCCACAGCCCCTGAGAACCGGGCAGCCAGTGGTGTAAGCCCTGGTCTGAGTCCAAAGGCTCAAGAACCAGAAGTATGGACGTCCCATGTCCGAGGAGAAGAGGGACGTCCGAGGTCCTGTGGAGCAACATTGCCTTCCTCTGCCTTTTGTTCCCTTCAGGCCCCTGAGGAGCTGGATGACGCCCACCTGTTTTACTCTGTCTCTGATTCAAATGCTCATCTCTTCTGGAAACACCCTCACAGACACACCCACAAATAATGTTTTACCAGCTGCAGGGGCATCCCTAACCCCGCTTGGGCTGACACATAAAGTTCACCAGCATACATTTGGCCTTGGACTGGCGTAGGGAAGCTTGGTTGGAAGGGACCTTCGAGATGCTCACCTACCACTCATTCATTCACCGAACGTGCCGATGCCTCCACCCGGCCAGGCCTCAGCAGGTGACAGTGGCGGGGGTGAACGAGCACAGGGGTAGAACCTGCTCACTGCCACTGGCTGGGAAACGGGCCCAGAGGTGCCTTGCTGTCGGTCCAGTCCCGTGCCTTCCCCGCGCCCCCCACACCCACAACGGGTCCCAGCCACAGGCCGGAAAGAGAAGGACCATAAATGTCTCCTCCCCGCCCCCCCCCCCCCCCATCTTATCTCTGAGTCATTCTTCAATTCAAGACAGAAAATACCCCCCGGGCCAGAGTGACCACACTTTAAAAATTGCCTTTGATAGAAGACACTGTCGGGGAATTCAGAAATTCGAAACACATTTAGTCAGCTAGTTCCCCTTTCTCCATATGGTGATTTACCCTCACAAAGTCCACCAGTGAATTCAGTGTATTTTATCCAGATGGAGAGACTGTGGCCTTTCGTCCAGTAAGTTAGCTGTGCCCAGCGTAGTGACAGACGCGTCATGCTTTTTCAACAAGTGTTTGCTGAATGGAACAAACGGGAAGGAAGGGAGGGAGGGAGGGAGGGAGGGAGGGAGGGAAGGAGGGCTGACCCTGCTCCCCAGCACCGTCTAGAAGTTTTTCAAACTCCTTTAAAGGAGGAACTAGCCATTTCTTTGCACGTTGGCTCTAACCTTTTGGCTTTGCTCTTTTCAAGAAACACATGTTTTAAATATTTATTTTTGAGAGAGAGAGAGAGAGAGAGAGAGAGACATAGAATCTGAAGTAGGATCCAGGCTCCAAGCTGTCAGCACAGAGCCCGGTGCGGGGCTCGAACTCACAGACCGTGAGATCATGACCTGAGCCGAAGTCGGACGCTCGACAGACTGAGCCACCCAGGCGCCTCTGGCTTTGCACTTTCTATAGGGATGACGGTGCAGCCGCTGTTGGCCGAAGGGCCGCTGAGAACGTGATGCTGTGTCAGTCCTTACCCTGCCTGGGGGCACCCTGCCTGGGGAGGGGGGGTTCTGTGGAAGATGTAAGGGAGGAGCGAGTGCCATCACGGTTGAGAGGGAAAGGCCTTCAGGGAGCGGGAGAGCCCTTTCCTGGGGCAAAGCCAGATCCTCTGGGTTCTTCTGCCGGAAGTGAAAGCAGCTGGTCCCATTAGCATAGCCATGCTGGAAACCTCTGCGCTTCCCCAGGAAGCCTCTGGAAGAGACTCCTAACGTCGTCTTACGGAGGACTCACTAGGGGCAGAGAAAACCCCACAAGAGCCCGGCAAGTGCTCCCGGAGCCTGGGGCCAAATCAGAGAGAGCACGTCCGTCCATCCTGGAAGAACTCTGGACGGGCTGCTTGCACCGGGGAAGGCACGGGCTTGTCCCCGAGCTCTGCCGACATTTGGTCCCATTGGGAGCAGTAGCTGGTCCCCGTGTCCTGAGCACAGTTACCGAGGCTAAGAGGAACCATGTGACCACAGCACTGTGTTTCCAATTATTCTCTCTCCCTTCTTTCTCCCTCCGTCCCTCGCTGCCAGGCCTAGGGGGAAGGCAGTCTCCCACAGAAGCCCAATTCTGGCCGCTTCACTACAACCCTTTGCGATGATTCCCTCCGTGTTTTACATTTTCCATAAAAACAAAGCTCGTTTTGAAAACCGTCTGTGCTCCGGACCAAAGGGCTCCCCCCGCTTGCCCCCAGCACATCGCCAGCCTCCCATCCCATGGCCACGGCCGCCTCCCATCCCATGGCCACGGCCACCTCCCACGAGAGCGAAGGCTGCAGAGGGTCACGGTTCCCTCTGGAAAAGTTTATTTTTAAAAACTGACGGTGCGCATGTGTCACTCCTGCAAATGGTCCGCCGGGCCCAGCACAGTGTCCACGGAGGAGTCTGAGCCGTCTGCTCTCCTCAATCCCACAGGCAGCCAGCTTTTCCACCCGGTGAGTGAAACACACAGCCTTTCACCTGGTCCCGAAGTCCCTAGATGTCTGTCCTTGAAAGTGCACAGCGGGTGAGCTTCTGGCGGGTTGGGGGAGAATGTGGACGGGAAGAGAATTGGGTTTGCAACCTAAGAATCCATGAGGGTGGTGACAAAGCTCGGTGGGAAAAAAGTGCACAGGCTTTTATGCCAGAGCCCGGCGCCGGAGGGGAGAGTTTCGGTTTGACTGCGGATGACTGGCTCCTCTCCTAGGCTTGGGGTGGGATAAAAGACGTTTGGAGAGGCCTCTTGGTCCCTGGATGTCACTGCTTTCCTTTTAGTCTCAGAGAGAAGAACAACCATTCCAGGAGGAGTTTTTTCTTTTAGGCAAAAAGAGAAGTCTATTCGTTTGTGTAAGTAAACAGATAGGATAGCATCAGGCACGGCTGGATCCAGGTGCCCATAGTATATCATTTGAATTCTTCCCTCTTGCTCACTCTTGCTCTTTCTCTCTGTCCTCCTTCCTTCCTCTCTTCTTGCCCCCCAACCTCTGTGAGTTCTGGACTTTCTGTGTTGGCTCAACTCTCGGCAGCTCTACTCACGCAGTGGCCCTCAGTAACTCCGTGTTTATACCCTCCCTGTTTAGTACCAGTGCAAGTCCAGAAGGCCCTTTATCACAAAGCTTTGATTATCTTCCGGCCTTTCAAAAGCCTGATGGACCAGGGCTGCCTATGAGAAACACACACACACACACACACACACACACACACACACACGCAAAACCTCCTCCTCCATGAGGCCCAGGTCGATTGTGGGGAGTCCTAATCAAGCCAAACAAAATGCAGAGGAGTTTGGTCCTAAGGATATAAATACTTACCGCAAGGTTTGCATTGCGAGTTGCTAGTTCTGGGAAGTCGCACTGACAGAATGGAAGGAGCTCCTGTTTCAGGGGCCGGTGGCCGGAAGGAGAGCATCTTCCATTGGGACTCGAAAGGTGCCGTCTGGAAGTAAAGGTGGGTAAAGAGAAGGGGGAAAAAACCCCACTAAGCAGCTTGAATTCTCTGCATCCTTCAGCCAACAGATCTGAGCGTTGAGCTTCTGGTTCCAGTAATTCCCTCGCGAAACGAAGCAGGTTCCAGGCCAGCAGACTGTGCCCTCTGGACCCGGGTTCGTGGCTTTGGGCCACATCGGTTGCAGAACGGATACAGCGAGAGTTCCAGCGGTTTCAGGGGAAGGAAGCAGACTGTGGGCTGGGGGCTCGCAGGGAGGTGAGTGTTAGGACAGAAAGTGCAGAGAGGGAAACGTCTGTTCAGGAAGATAAGAAGGGGTAATATTCCACCGCCACCGTGGTGCCGAGGATAACCGGGGACCCTCACAAATCTGTTAGGTTGGTAGGTCTCGCGTTAAGGGTCCTCACCTGAGCAAAAGACAGAGGAAGAAAAAGAGAGGCTGTGGGTCGGCAGGCGGTTTTTCAAAGGCAGAAATGACCTGGCTGTGTTCGCACGCTGCTGCTGGAGACCCGGCACGGAGGAGACATCGGGTGACCTGCCCGTGACAGTCCCACTGCCTGGTTTCAGTCCTGCTCCCACCGAGTCCTAGCTGCGTGATCTTGGGAGAGCGACTTAACCTCTCTGTGCGTCAGTTACCCGTGTTATAAAACGAGGCTGTCGATGGAGCCTACGGTAGGTTTTGTGAGGACCAGCAAGTAAAGCGGTCGGGACCGTGCCTGGTAGGTCACCGGCGCTGAACACGTGTTAGCTGTTGTGATTTTCTTGTTTCTGTCCCTCCACCCGCTGCGGGAGGGGGGTCCAGAGAACGGACGGCGGGCCAGCCTCCCGAGGCGGGCGGAGGTCCCGCTGCCGAGGGCGTGTAGGCGGTGGATGGACGGGGGCAGAGGCATTTGTAGGCGGTAGAAAGTCGTGGGCATCGCTCACTGGCAGCTTCTACGTTTCCGTGAAATGGCGACCTTATCTGTTCGTGACAGGGAGTGAGGGACTCTAGTCATTGTTGACGAGGTACCATCAGGCTGACTCTGGAAACGGCCGGAGCCGGGGGTCTGGGGGGCGGCCGCACGTGTCTCACAGCCCCGGGCTGCTCAGGAGAGGGGGTGTCCCCTGCAGGGCTCGGGATGCTGCGGCCAGGATGGGGGTCAGCAACGGTCTGGCTCTGAGGTCTCTCTATCGCTTAAAATAGAAGGCTCCGTGGGTCGCCTGGCGGGGGGGGGGGGTCAGTCGGTTGAGCCTCCGACTTCAGCTCAGGTCACGATCTCGCGGTTCGTGGGTTCGAGCCCCGCGTCGGGCTCTGTGCCGACAGCTGGCAGCCTGGAGCCTGCTTCAGATTCTGGGTCTCCCTCTCTCTCTGACCCTCCCCTGCTCACACTCTCTCTCTCTCCCAAAAATAAATAAAGATTAAAAAAAAAAAAAGAAATATCTATTGGAGGGGCGCCTGGGGGCTCAGTCAGTTAAGCGTCTGACTTTGGCTCAGGTCATGATCTCCTGGTTCATGGGTTCGAGCCCCGCGTCGGGCTCTGTGCTGACAGCCGGGAGCCTGGAGCCTGCTTCGGATTCTGTGTCTCCCTCTCTCTCTGCCCCTCCCCCGCTCATGCTCTGTCTTTCGATAATAAATAAATGTTGAACAAAAAAGAAAGAAAGAAGGACGCAGAGCGCAGGGCTTTGAGATCCTGGCACGAGGGTGCGAGACGGAATGCGCCCGTGTTGGGTTGACCTATACTCCAGCCTCCAGAGCAATCTTCCCCGGATGCATTCTTCCGTCCGCTTTAATTTGCTTCTGTGGGTTGCTGGAGATGGCTGGTGAATAACTCGGTACAATTAAAAGGCTAATACAGAAAACAGTCCATTTGTGCCAGCCGGGTGTCGGACAACAGCCTTCTTTGAAGAGCGACCCCTCTGCGGGGGCTCTGAAAGGCTTGTATTCAGCGAAAGGTTGCGCGGTCTCTGCTTTTCCTTGCTGGATGCTGGCTGTGCGCGAACAGCGGGGGCACAGCATGCCGCCCTGGCGACAGCTCCGCTCTGTGGCTTGGACCCGAGTCGGGACCTGTTCGGATGGATGGACCCCTTTGGCCACCTGCCTCCCGGAAACTGAAGCCCGCGGGAGGCGCCTCCTTGGCCAAGCTGAGCCGGGACGGGCCGAGACAGACGTGTTGACCGATGGCGCAAAAGAAGCCCGTGCCTGGCGCGTCAGGCTGTGAGGTGGGGGGCGGGGGGGGGGCGCTGACGGAGCTGGAGCCCTGGCGGGGGAAGGGCACGTTGGTTTGCCAGGTGCCCGCTGCCTGCGAGGCCCCGACCCTTCCCTCGCGCCGCCTTCTTTGACTCTCGCGTCGACCGTGGCGGGTCGGCCCCGGACGGTGCTCCCCACGGGGTCCCGGGCTCTGCGTCCGGGAAGGGGGCGCCCAAGGCAGCAGCGCTCAGCAGACTGGGTTCCTGGATCTGGGCTTTCTCCGGAGGTGCTGCGGGACTCACCGGGGGTAGAGAGAGGGGACGGGCAGCGGCACCCCCACCCCGTCCCGCGGCCCGCTCTGTAGACCCGAGCCCCTGCCGAGTCGTCGGAAGTGCAGATGTCACAACGCACGGGCCTCCGTCATCTCCAAGACCGTCCCGTGGCCCCGCTTCTTCCGCCAGTGGCTTGGGGGCTGCGTTTCCCCTCTGGTGCCTCAGTTTCCCCACCTTCAGAGTGAGGGTGTGGATGCGAGAAGCCCTGGTCTCCACAGTCCTGGGAATGGAGGGCGTGGTAAGCACGCGGGGTCACGGGGCCCCCACCCGGCCGGCCACGTGGACAGGCCAGAGCCACGGTCTGCCCTGCTTCACGGGCACGGCGCCCACGGCTCCGTACCAGGGCCCTCGTCTGGCCCCGCTTGTCACGGGCAAGTCACACGGCCTCTTTCCGCTTCCTCTTTCCTCCAGGGCGCGACAAAGCGGTGGCCAAGCCCAGCCCGGCCAGCGCCCGCCAGCCGAGGGCCGCGGGCCAGGAGAAAACGAAGGGCAGCGCCGCGGCCTCTCTGAGGATGGACCCGCACGGCCGCGCTGGCAGGAGCAGGAAGTCCACAAAACTGCGGTCTGTCTCCCGCTCCCTGATGCTCTGTCACGCTAAGACCAGCGACGACGGCTCGAGCCCCGACGAGAAGTACCCCGATCCCTTTGAGATGCCCCTGGGCCAGGGCAGGGAGCGGATCTTCCACTCGTCGGTGCAGCTGGCAGACACATCGGAAGCCGGGCCCGGCAGCCTTCCTGATCTAACGCCGGCCTCGGAGGCGGCTCAGCTCCACGCCGCTGGGAGCGATCGAGGCAAGAGCTGTAGGAGGATGTTGTTCCTGAAGGTAGGCCCGGGACCCGCGGGGCCGGAAGGCTCTGTGGTTGGCTTTGGGTGCTCCGAATTAAAGCCTGTGAGCCAGGGCTCACTGGAACGAGAACGATGAGCGTGGCAGCGAATCGGGCTCAGTTAACCTTCTCGCTTGAGCGATGGGGGGAGACACTGTGTCAGGGGGCGGTAACGGAGCCCGGGTCCCTGCTGGAAATCGCAAAGCGCGTGGTCAGTGCACTTGGAAAGGTTCCTCCCTGTCTCCGGCGTGTGCTGGGGGGCTCCCGTCACCCCCAGTAGAGAACCTGACGGGGACTGACTCCCAGGGCCAGGGCAGAGGAGACCTGGGTCACACAGGGCAGGGAGGAGAGGGTCAGTGCGCTCGCCCCCTGGGTGCGGAGCGTGAGCATTTTCCCACGCGGGCGGCCGAGGGGGAAGCGAGGTGGTGTTCGCAGACCCGCCAAACTTCAGAAGGTCTTCTCTTCTGTTAGACCCTATTTCAAGTTGTGTTATCCCAGCGAGATGGAAACTGCGGGGGACGGAGGCTGCTCGAGGTATTTTAGTCTGTCCAGGACTGTGCCTTCAGCCTTCCATCGAAGGTGGCCTTTCCCAAGGGTCCAGGCGGCCCTGAACCTTGGAGCTCGTGCGGCTCACCCAGCCCGGAAGGGTTTCTCCCACGCCTACTGCTGAGTCCCCCCGGGCACGGTCATACGATTGTCCACAGAAACCAGGGAAGGCCTTTCACTCCCCGCGGAGGGGGTCCGGGACCTTTGCACAACTTGCTTCCTTGAGGAGGAAAGTAATAGCTTAACGTGTATACGATAAACAGGATCATGGGACATTATATGGCAGGCTAGCAGGTCTGGCCCCGTGGTGGGGATGTCCAGACGTAAGCTGCTTCCCCAAAGGCCTCACCCGGCCCGGCATGCTCCGTCCTGCTCCGTCACCCACGATGTGACTTCTGTAGGTGTGACCTGAGTAGGGCCGAAGGAGGGACCAGCGTCCCACTGGGGTTGGGGGAGCCTGGCCAGGCTCCTGGTTTGCCACGAATGATGCCAAGTATTTATTTACTTAGTTTTGAGACAGAGACAGAGAGACAGAGAGAGTGGGGAGGCGCAGAGAGAGAGAGAGAGAGAGGAGGAGAGAGAATGCCAAGCAGGCCCCTCGCTGTCAGCTCAGAGCCCGACGTGGGGCTCGAACTCATGAAACCGTGAGATCACGACCTGAGCCGAAAGCAAGAGTCAGACGCTTCACTGACTGAGCCCCCCGGGCGCCCCTAAGAGTCAAGTTCATTAACGATGATACCACGGTAGCCAGGTGAGAGCCCAGATAAGTGAAATTCAGACATCATTTTGAGATTCCAACAGGCTCCTAGAATGAATTACTGCTTGTGCTTCTCCTTAATCGCACAAGTATTTCCTGTGCACCTGTTGCACACCCGGCCCTGTGGGATCCAGTCGCCGCCCTCAAGGATCGTGTTTAAAGCGGATTAAAAAGGGCTGTAAGGAGGCTCCCAAGGAGGGAGGCGTCCCCGGAGCTGGGATCGCACATTCGGTGTTTGCAGAGCACCCACCTAGGCCAGGCCGTTGCCGGGGGGGCAGGGGAGACAAGCAGGCTCAGTCCCTGGCCGCACACAACTGTATTCTGGCCCCGGGGGGTGGGGAGGGGACAGATGTTAACACCTTTGTGATAGGACGTGACACAGTGAAGGGCTCTGAAGAAATCTTACGCGGGAGCAGGAGACGGTGACGAGGGGAGCTCACTGTCCTTTTCCAGAAGGTGCCCACGAAGGCTTCTGTGAGGAAGTGACATGTGGGCAGGGACCTGGGAGAGGTGGATGAGTGAGTCATATGAACATTTCAGGCAGGGAAGAGCATTTCAGGCGGAGGGAACAGCATGCGCAAAGTCACGAAGGAAAGAGTGATTTGCAGCGGTGAGAAGAGTGTCCCTTGGAGGGGGGCGGGTTGTGGTCGGACGGGGTGGGGGGAGTGAGCCAGAGTTGTAGCTTCTGCGGTGCTCATGGAGGCACGGACAGCACACATGTGTCCTGCTTAAGGGTGTGGGTGCAGACATGGAGGGGGGGGGTCACGGGATGTGCGGCTCTGTCTGTAGACGGGCACCCTGGAGGAGGTGTCTGTGGAAGGCAGGATATCCAAGTAAGGAAGTTGAGATCGCGGGGCGTGGTGTGAGTGAGCAGAGGGGCGTCAGCGGAGGCTGGGAGGTGGGGAAGGGGTGCACCTGTTGCAGGCGGGGATGGGGTGATGTGCACAGTTGAGTCACGTTGGAGACAAGGGTGAACTGGGAAGGCAGAGAGGGCTACGGGCAAGCTTGGAACCCGAGCTTTCTCGGTTTCCTTTCGCAGGAGCACAGGTGATCTCAAACCATCCACCAGGACATTCTAAGCAAGCGAGGGTTTCATATGAAAAGTGCCAGGGCATAAAGGTCAAAGGTGGCAGCTGTCCCAGGGTCCTTTCTGGGGGAACCTCAATACCGAATAACACCCCCGCTCCCCACCTTCTCCCAGGGACACTCTCGTCCCCGCCCCAGCTCCTGCCCCGCCCTGCACCCAGGCGGGGCTCCGTTGGCCCCTACGGACGTCTCAGCTTCCAGCAATGCCATGGTTACACTGATTTCAAAACAACATCTGGAAAGAGTTCCGGTGACATCAGCCTCTGCTCTAGAAACGCCTAATATAAAAATTAAAGAAGAGGAAGTTCGATACACAGCCAAATGAGAAACAAGCCATACTGGCTGCGTTGCATTTGGCACGAGGAGGACTGAGGAAGTCACTGCCCAGGGTTGTGCCAGAGCCGCGCGGGGTCGCACAGAGAACCTGTGGGTGCCGTACAGGCGCCTGCGGGCCCCCTTCTCCGGGGGCCGCGTCCGGGGCCCCTGGGGATGAATTCACGCGGAAGGATGTTGAAAGCCGGCCTGTCTAGCCTAACCACACTCGGGGGGTCAGATAGACCCTGAAAGAGGAGGAAATGCACGCACTCCTTGGCCCCTCCAGACCCACTGTTTTTTGAAGGGAAAGGGGGTTTTAAAGGCCCTTTAGGGAGGGTGTGAGGCCAGAGGCAAGGAAGCTCAGGCAGGTGGGGCTGAGGCCCCGCCCACTCTGGTGGGAGCCCCGTCGCCAGTCTGCATTCCCACCAACAGTGCGAGGGGGTCCCCCTTTCTCCGCATCCTCGTCGATATTTGTTTCTTCGTGTGCCTTTCTGACAGGTGTGAGGCGATAGCTCATTGTGGTTTTGACTTGCGTTTCTCAGTCTTCTGATTTTTCTGCTGACTTTACAGTTTCACACGTGTCAGAAACCATAAAGCAAGTCAAGCACGAAAAAAACCAAAGGGACCAGGTCTCCCAGGGGGTGGGGGCGAGGGGGTCCTTTTGAAGAAATCGTTGTCTGCCGCCAGGTCACGAAGAGTTTTCCCCGCGTCTCTCCTGGAAGCTGTGTTGTTTTGCCTTTCGCATTTGGATCCTTAATTCATACGAAGTTGATTTTGTACACGTTGTGAAATATATGTTTCCACCGTATCTCTCTGCCGTCTACGTGTCTGTTACGTCTCACGTACCTAGCTGTGTCTTTCTGTTCTCCCATTATGATCCATCAGTCTCTTTTTTCTTTGCACTGATATCACAGAGGGTTCGGTTTTGTTCTAGAGAGAAAAGAGAGAGCATGAGCGGGGGGAGAGGGGCAGAGGGAGAGGGAGAGAGAATCTCAAGCAGACTCCGTGCTCTGCGCGGAGCCTGATGCGGGGCTCGATCCCATGATCCTGGGATCACGACCTGAGCTGAAATCAAGGGTCAGATGCTCAAACGACTGAGCCCCCGGGCGCCCCACAGAGTTTTAATTACGATAGTTTCATAATATAATATATTTTTGATCTCTGGTGAGTCTTCCAGCTTTGTTCTTCGAACTAGACTTGGTTATGCTGTTGGGATTTTTATTGCGATTGCCTCGACTCCGTAGAGGTGTATTTGAAAAGGACTGGTACCTTTCCAATATTGAATCCTCTGGTCCACTTGCCCGATAGAGCTCTCCAAAGTTTGACTCCAGTGTCTGGGTTTGTTTTTCTGCAGAGACGACCGTGTCTCCTTCCAGTCTCAAGAGGAAAGTTTCATTATTTTGCCAATAAGTCTGAAGTTTGCTGTCATTTTGTTCTGTTCAGGTACTCTTTATTGAATTGAGGAAGTTTCTTTCTATTTGCATTTGGAAGAGAGGTTTTATTTTTCCCCACATCAATTGTCAAGTTTTTTCAAAATGACTTTTTTTCTGCATTTACTGAGACCATCATATGGGTTTTTCCTGCTTTCTTCTTTTTTTTTTATTTTTATAAAATTTTTTTTATTTTAATGTTTTTAATGTTTATTTCTGAGACAGAGAGAGACAGAGCATGAGTGGGGAGGGGCAGAGAGAGAGGGGGACACAGAATCTGAAGCAGGCTCCAGGCTCTGAGCTATCAGCACAGAGCCCGATGCGGGGCTCGAACTCACAGACCGTGAGATCACGACCTGAGCCGAAGCCGGACGCTCAACCGACTGAGCCACCCAGGCGCCCCTCCTGCTTTCTTCTTAATAACGTGGGTGCATTGCACTGATAGACTTTGTAAAATGTTAAGACAACGTGGCCCTGGAATAAACCCAGTTTAGTGAAGGTCTATTATCCTTTCGATATAACTATGGATTTGGTATGTTAATATTTGGCTTACAACTTTTGCCATTTGTGTTTGTGGGAAAGCTTAGCCTCAACTTTTTTTCTTGTGATGCCCTTGTCTGGTTTTCATATTATGGGTGTGCTGGCCTCACGAAATGATTTGGGAAACATTTCCCCTTTTCCATCTTTTGGAATGGTTGGACTAATCCTAGAGCTATGCTTTTTTGAATGGTTGGGAGAATTCACCCGTAAACCATTTGGACCTGGATATCTCTTCGTGGGGAGGTCTTGAATTATCATTGGATCTATTTAATACATACAGGAATATTCGAGATTTTTATTTCTTCCTGTATCAGCTCCGGTAACATACATTTTTGTTCTGGAAATTTTTTTTCATCTGCGTTTGCTGAACTTATGAGCACAAAGTTGTTCCTAAAATCTGATCTAATCTACATTTTAATTGGAGTTTTTATTGAGATGATTATAGATTCACACGCTGTCGTAAAGAACAATACAGAGAGATCCTGGGTAAACTCTCCCGGTTTCTCCCGAAGATAGTGTTTTGCCAAACTGCAGTCCAGTGCCACAGCCCGCACGTGACAGTGACAAGTCAGGTTACTGTGACTTCCCCAGTTTTATTTACACTCGTTTGTGCATTTACATGTCATTTTTGGACATGGCAGGAACTATAGCGATTTCTGTTGTCCTTTTCAGATACTGATGCTTTGTTTTCCCTCTTTCTTTTTAATTGATCTGCCATTTCCAGAAAGGGATCAATTCTACGGTGTCTCAAAGGATCAGCTTTTGATTTCGTTGGGTTTCTCTGTTCCGTGTTTTCTGTTTAATTAACCTCTGCCCTTTTCCTTATTATTCCTTTCTTCTCCATTCTTCACGCCTGATGTTTTGTTCTTTTCTTCTAACTTTTTGAGATGGGAGCTTGGATCACCGATCTACGGCTTTTATTTTTTTCTAATTTGTGGCTATGAACTTCCCTCTAAATTTAGTAGCTGCCTCCAAAATTTCATATTCCATATCTTCGTTATTTTAAATAGTGTACGTGTTCTCTCGTGATTTCTTGTGTGGCCTGTGGCTTATTTGGAAACGTGTTGTTTAACTTTCAGGCAGGTGGGGAATTTCTACTTTCTCTGTTTCTGTATTGGTTCCTAGATGGGTTATTCTACAGTCGGAGAAGAGAATGTATCGTGAATAACTTTAACAGTGGAAATTTGTTGAAATAGAATATATATGTTGTTGGGGCGCCTGGGTGGCGCAGTCGGTTGAGCGTCCGACTTCAGCCAGGTCACGATCTCACGGTCCGTGAGTTCGAGCCCCGCGTCGGGCTCTGGGCTGATGGCTCAGAGCCTGGAGCCTGTTTCCGATTCTGTGTCTCCCTCTTTCTCTGTCCCTCCCCCGTTCATGCTCTGTCTCTCTCTGTCCCAAAAATAAATAAAAAAATTAAAAAAAAAAAAAAAAAAAAAAAAAAGAATATATATGTTGTTGCTGGATGCAGTGTTCTATGAATGTCTGTCCTGTTAGATCAAGTTCAATAATCACATTTTCCAGATCTTTTCCTCTTTTCTGGTCCCATTCCTCTGTTAGTTACTGAGAGAAGTGTGTTAAAGTCTCCAAATATGATTGCGGATCTGTTTCTGCTTTTAGTTCTGTCCATTTTTGCTTTCTACATTTTGAAGGCATATATTATTTGCATAGACATTTAGAATTAAAATAAATATTTTCGTGGTGGATTATCACCTTTGTAATTGGGAAATCTCTATCTTTTTGTCTAGTTTTGGCTTAAAATTTTCGCTTAAAAATTATTTGCTATTAGTAAAGCCTAATCTACTGTCTTTTGGTTACTTTTCCCCTCTTCTTTTGATCACCAACCTGCGTTCACATATTTAAGGAGTGTCTCATGTAACTAGCATAGAATTAGGTTAATTTTCTTCCAGCTTACAATCTTTATCTTATAATTATGGGTATTATTAAAACTCGGTTTTCTCTCTTTTCTTGCCCTCTTTTAGGTTAATATATATTTTTTACTATTCCATTTCTCTTTTAGTTGGCTTGTTAGTTATACATTTTTTTATTATTCTTTTAATCATTAAAATATACAACCTAACTCTGAAAGTGTTAGAGTCTCATATGAATTAGTACTCTTAGCGGCTCTCAGACAATACTAAGACCTTAACACACAACTCCTTATGCACCTGCCCACTTCTTTGATATTACCGTTGTGCATTTTAATTCTATTTATGTGCAGATCCCAAGAATAGATCATAATTATTGTTCTGTAAAGTCAATATTCATTGACGTTAATTCCCACGTTTACCCTCTCCATTATTCTTGATTCCTTCCTGCACTCCTTTTTTGTAAGTTTATTTATTTTTGAGAGTGAGTGCCTGCGTGTGCACAAGCAGGGGAGGGGCAGAGAGCGAGGGAGGGAGACACGGAATGTGAAACAGGTTCCACACTGTCAGCGCTGAGCCCAATGCGGGACTCCATCCCACCAACCAAACGGTGAGATCAGGACCTGAGCCAAATCAAGGATGCTTAACCGACGACTGAGCCTCCGAGGCGCGCCCCTTCCTGCGTTTCTGTGTCTCTCCTGGCGATCACTGTCCTTCAAGCCTGCCTCTAGTCCAGGCGGGACGGGCCAGGAGCACAGAGGGAGCTCCACGTGCCCAATGTCTAGATATTTCAGAGTCACGAGTCAAGGTCACATACAGCTCAGAGGTTCTGTCCTCCTACCTGGACAAATGTCCCTCTGTAAGGACTTGGATAGTCAAGTTCAGACAAGTTCTCGGAGATCTGCACGGGGACACGGTGCCGTGGACAGAGCCATCTGCTGGCTGTTGGCCACTGGCCACAAGTCCCTCTGTCCTCCTGCTCCTGAACACAGGGGCCCCGCATGCGAGCCTGTGGACACCCCCACTCTCTAGTCATTGCCCTCCCCAAACAGCCACCCCACCAGCCCTCCAGCCCAGGGCCACGCACACCAGTAATGGGATAGACAGAGGGGCCACCTGAGGCTGGGGCCCGAGCGCCCCTGGATGCCCTCTGATTTGTTTCTTACTTTCTCTCCAGCTAAATATTAGCAGGTTGCCACCTAGGCCTCAAGCACTATATTTACTCACTCGGAAGCTGGCACTCCTTTTATGGCCCTGTGGGGGGCGGGGAGGGATCGGGGACTGGCCCCTAGTAATGGCTCTAGAGATACCCGTGGAGACAACGGTTGCATAAATGAGTATCACGAGGCCACCCTTACGGCAGAGAGCCTATCGACATAGCCTGACCTTGCAGAGGGTTTTTGAGCCAACACGTGCGTTTACACGGGGCGCTGCCTTGGACGTTCCCTCCCGCAGGGGTCTGGGGTCATGGCCCTGGGTCTGCGAGGACGTTGGCAGATGAGACCAGACGCGTGGGAGGTCCTCCCCGGGGGGCTGCCCTCCTCAAAGAGTGCAGGATGCTTTGATCCGCATGGGAAAGGCCTCTGGAGTGTGGAAAGTCCTGCTTTTCTTTACAAATTCAAAATATTGGTTAGGCTAAGTCAGCACTCCTGCAGGGTGACTCAGGATAGATGAGGTCAGATCAACCGTCTGAATCGCAGGCTTGTGCTGTGCGTGGAGGGAGGGTGGCCCGGGCCTCGGCGAGCAGACGAGCCCCTTCGCTCTGCTGCGGCTTTGAGGCCCAGGCCTCCTCGACGAGCGGGAAACCCAATCCCTTGGCCGCTTGCCTCTTCCTGCCGCACAGAAGAGGAGATTGGGGAGGCCGCCGGGAGGGAGGCTGGGGGACTCCCACGGAGCCCCGGGGTGTAGGGGGCACGGTGGGAGGGAGGCAGGGGGTCCCCGTGGAGGGACTGGGAGGGCAGGCCCGCGGGCGCGATCACATGCCCTTGCTCCGGCCTCCGGACTCCACGTGGGCTCTGGTCCCCGTTTCCATGCTCAGAAGACATTTGCCTGGAAGCTGGTCTTTGGAATCTCGGTTCTGCGAGGACCCCATTTGGTTCGTGAGAAGGGGTTTGGTGGAAAGAAGCCGGAGAATAGGGGAGATCGGGAGGAAGAGGTGAACCACCTGCCTTCACGGTTCATACTTGTCAATACGGCCCTTCGCGTGTCCGTTACAACGCACGGAGGCTTCTCCGTGCTGTTCCCACTCAGCCCTGTCCGGAATACCTTCCTGACGGGTCCAAGAGCCCACATCTCCGTCAGCTGTGGGGGTCATCTGCAGGGTGCTTTTCCTGACCCTGCCCCCCACCCGGAGCCTCAGCCATCCTGGCTCGAAACAGTCTTCTGGGTTTAGGGGCTTTCATCTGGGCTGTGCCTCCCGATTGCTCTGCATTAATTTCTCCCAGCTATGCAAATGTCTAAGCTCCCGCCGCAGAATGAATCGTAAGCACCAGCTACAGGCGGGAAGGATTCACTGTGTCAATTTGCCCTTCCCCCACCGGCTTGGGACAGGGTCTGAAAAAATGACGATGGCTGCGCGAGGATCCACCACAGGGACGTACCGTAATTGTTTTGTTCCCCGATCTTGAAAACATTTTAGTAAATATTGGGAATATAAAAAGAAATTTATAAAATGTATATGCACTCTAAAAAAAGAGAAACATGCCCTAAATATCTGCATATCAATCATCAAGTTTAAGAAACAAATCTGGCGGGGCACCTGGGTGGCTCAGTCGATTCAGTGTCCGACTTGGGCTCAGGTCCTGATCTCATGGTTTGCGGGTTCGAGCCCTCCGTCGGGCTCTGTGCTGACAGCTGGGAGCCTGGAGCCTGTTTCAGATTCTGTGTCTTCTTCTCTCTCTGCCCCTCCCCTGCTCTCACTCTGTCTCTGTCTCTCTCAAAAATAAATAAATGTTTATTTATCTTCCACTAAAGAGGAAAATTCTAGGGGTGCCTGGGCGGCTCAGTCGGTTCAGCGTCGGACTTCGGCTCAGGTCGTGATCTCGGGGTTCGTGAGTTCAAAACCCGCGTTGGGCTCTGTGCTGACAGCTCGGAGCCTGGAGCCTGCTTCGGATTCTGTGTCTCCCTCTCTCTGCCCCTCCCCTGCTCACGTTCTGTCTCTCCGTCTCAAAAGTAAATAAACGTTAAAAAAAAAATTTAAAAAGTGACTGTTAATTGTAACTCAGATATTTTCATTATCACGTTCAGGGTCTCTTGGTCCGACTTAAATCGCGTGTTTCAGCAGGCAATACCTACTTACATGTAGCATGTGGCTCCGGGCTATTTTTCTGGGCTTCTGTTGGAAACAACACTTCAGTTTCCAGAGTCCTTGCAGCGCTATTCTGGTCCCGCTCGATTTTTCTGGCCCTGCTGGTACATATTCCTTCCAGTTCTGCCTCCTGGGGTGGAAAGAGCTTCTCTGGCCTGCCTGGGATCACGGGTGACCATCTGCCACTCAGGGTGGGATGGGCAGAAGCGGCTGGGCCTCCGTCTTTTTGGCCAGTAGGTGGAGGGCAGGAAAATGAAGCGCTCAGCTGATGCCGTCCCTGCAGGTGCACGGACTTCCTGCTCGTGCCCTAGTTCTGGAGTGGGGGCTGGGTCAGCCTGGGGCTGCAGATCAGACCACCTGCTGGTGCCCTGGTGGTGGGGAAGGGGCTGGGGCTTCTGCTGGGTCGTGCCGATCTCCCGCCTTTCCCCGCCTTCTGGCCAGGCAAGAGAGAACGTCGTTTTCTGTTCACTCCTTGTGTTTGCCTGCCTGCAGTTCTGGGTTAGAGGACTCTCCCGGGTATATAGTTGGTAAAAAGAAAGCCCAGGAACTCACCATATTGCTATTCTGCAAGTCCTGAGTCTCCTACCCACCTAGCCGTCTCTTTTCTGGCTTTCAGAATCCTTTCGTTGCTATCTTGAATAATTTCCGGGGTATTTAGCTGTATTTAGCAGGGAGGAAGAAAGTGAGTCAACGCCATGTCGTCAAGGAACTTTGGAGGCCTCAGCTCTACCTGTTTTCGACGAGAATACGCATGCAATCGCACGGTGATCGCTCTTTTGGTAGGCTTGCTTCTGCTACTCAAATTTTGTCCCAGAAATACATTCATGTCATTTCTTTGGTTTTTTAATGTTTATCTATTTTTGAGAGAGAGAGACAGAGAGAGAGAGAGAGAGACTGTAAGTGAGGGAAGGGCAGAGAGAGAGGGAGACACAGAATCCAAGCAAGCTCCAGGCTCTGAGCGGTCAGCACAGCGCCCAACGCGGGGCTCGAACCCACGCACCGCGAGATCATGACCTGAGCCGAAGTCAGACGCTTAACCGACTGAGCCACCCAGGTGCCCTTCTTTTTCTTTAAAGTTTATTTATTTTGAGAGAGAAAGAGAGAGAGAGGGACAGAGAATCCCAAGCAGGCTCCACACTGTCAGCACGGAGCCCGACGCAGGGCTCGAACCCACGAACCGCGAGATCACGACCTGAGCTGAAGTTGGACACTTAACCGACTGGGCCACCCAGGCGCCTCTCATTTCATTTTGTTGGAATTCAATGATTTTTTTTCCCGCTGTTTTACGGTATTTTATTGTGTGACTACAGTATCCATGTTACTACTGATAGACATTTGGGTTACTTGCCTCTACTCCTCTTTAACTTAGAGACTGTACTGCTGTGGACATTTTTGTACTTGTCTCCGTGTGTGTCTGCAGGTTTCAATAGGTATAAAGCTAGATGTGAAATCAGTGAGTCTCAGGTATGACATCATCATTATCTTCATTTGTACGAGATACTGTTGAATTATTTTCTAAAGTGCTTGAGGGGCTCCTGGGTGGCTCAGTCAGTTAAGCGCCTGACCTCGGCTCAGGTCATGATCTCATGGTTCGTGGGTTCAAGTCCCGCGTCGGGCTCTGTGCTGACAGCTCGGAGTCTGGAGCCTGCTTCGGATTCTGTGTGTGTCTCTCTCTCTGCCCCTCCCTGACTTGTGCTCTCTCTCTCTCTCTCTCTCTCTCTCAAAAATAAATAAACATTAAGAAAAAAATTTAAAAGTGCTATGCCAACCTACCCTTCCTTCAGCAGGTGTAAATTTCTCAGTTGGTCTGTATCCTCACCAGTTCTTGGTATCATCAAGCTTTTAAACTTTTTTTCCAGTCTGGGGCCTATTAAATTGTTTTTCACAGTAACTTATTTTTGTATTTTCCTAATTGCTAGTAAGTTGCACATATTTCCATATTTATGGGATGTTTGCATTTCCTCTTATGTGATACGCCCAGCCGAACTTTTTCCGTTTTTCTTCTGGGTTGTTGGTCTCTTTCTTTTTCCAGCTCTTAACTTGTCGTTTTACTCTTTTTAATTAACGAGTAGGAGTTCTTTATTTTAGTGGGAGTTTACCAATCAAGTCCTTTACAGTTTGTGCTGTTTTGCATCTGGTTTGAAACTTTTATCCCTTCCTAAACATGCTCTGTTATCATGGCTATCCTCTTCCGTTGTCTTCTGAACATCTTATAGCTTTGACTTTTGTATGTATGTATTTAATCCACCCGGAACTGATATTTGTGAATGTACTGGTCCATTACATCGTTTCCACACGGTTGACCTATCGTCCCAACACCTCAATTAGTGTTTGTCCCCGCCCCCCCCATGTACAGTGTTAGCTCTCTCACAAATTGGGTTTCTTCGTATGAACATGAAGCTATTCCAGGCTGTCTGTTCTGTTCTGTTGTCAGTTTGTTATCCTAATGTCAAACTCTACTATCTTCATCATTACATTTAAAAATAATTATTATTCTCTCATATGGAAGTTTCTCTGTGCTTAGTTAAGTATGTGTCTATTTAATGCCATTTGATTCTTGATAAAAATTTAAGGATCAGTTTGTGATGTTCTAAAAAACACTTGCAATTTTGGTTAGTACCGCCTTAAATTTATAAATGACTTTGGGGAGAACAGACATCCATATGATTTTTTTTGTGTCTCCCATTTTTGTGTATATGATTTCTCTCTCGACTATTCTGGACTTATTTAATGCCCTTCAGTAAGTTTTGTAGTTTTCTTCAGAAGGAGCTTACATATCTTTCATGAGCTTTGTGAAGGTAACCTTTTAAAATAATTCCTTCTTCTAACTGCTGTTTTGGGGTATTGGTAATGCAATTTTTAAATAGTTTTTAAAATTAAATTCTTTGTTTCAAGATTATCGTAGATTCACATGAAGTTGTAAGAAAATAATACGAAGAGATGCGTACACCTTAGTTTTTCCCAATGGTAACATCTTGGCTAACTCTAGTATGATATCACAATCAGGTTATTGGTATTGATGCAATCAACGTACAGAATACAGTAACGCCTTGGTTTGCGAGCATAATTCGTTCCGGAAACATGCTTGTAATCCAAAGCACTTGGATGTCAAAGTGAATTTCAAAGAACCATTGGCTCAGCTGTGATCGTGTGACATTCGGCGTCCCATGCTACTCGTATTGCAAGACGTCGCTCGTTTGTCAAGTTCAAATTTATTGGAAATGTTTGCAGCACACTCGCAGAACAAGTTACTCTCAATCCAAGGTGTTGCTGTATTTCCATTACGGCAAAGACTCCTTCTGTTGCCCCTTTATGCCGCACTCACTTCCCTCCCACCCCCACTCCACCTTCCCCCACGGCCACCATTTCTAAACTTTCACCATTTCAAGAGGGTTGTATAAATGGCATCAGACAGTGTGTAACCTTTGGGGACCGGCTTTGTTCACGCAGCGGAATTCTCTGGAGGTTGACTCAGCCTGTTGTGTGTATCAGTAACTCCTTTTCATTGCTGAGGAGGGTTGCTTTGTATGGATGGCCCACTCGCAATGAAAGGACCTCCGTGTTGTTTTCACTTTTTGGCCATTGTGAATAGAGCTGATACAAACACTCCTGTGCAGCTGAAACATATGATTTCATTTCACCGGGATAAATGCCCAGGAGTCCAGTTCTGGGGTTCTACAACAGCCGTATGTCTTATTTGGAAAGAAATTGCCAAACAATTTTCTGGCGTGGCTGTCCGTTTTACGGTCACGTAAAGTATGAGTGATCCAGTTTGTCTGCAAGCTCGACAATATTCGATGCCGCCATTTTTTACTTGGGCCATTCTGATGCGTATGTAATAATATCTCATTGTGGTTTTAAACTTCGTTTCATTAATGACCGATGACATTGAACATCTTTTCGGGTGTTTATTTGCCTCTTCAGAGAAACGTCTGTTCTGTGTTTGGCTCATTTTCTGATTAGATTGTTATTTTTCCTGTGGAGTTTGAAGAATTCTTTATATATTCTAGGTACTCGTCTTTTATTGCATACGTGGCTTACAAATCTTTTCTCCAGGACGGTATGTGGTTTGTCTTTACATCCTCTTACGGGGATCTTTCAGAGAACAAAAGTTTTTAATTTGGGTGAAGTCCAATTTATCGATTCTTTTTATGGATTATGTTCTTGGTGTTAAGTTTAAGCATCCTTTCCCTGGCTCTAGATCCTGAACAGTTTCTTCTATTTTTTCTAAAAGTTTTATAACTTTACCTTTTATGTGTCGGTCCTTTTTGAGTTCATTTTTGTAAGAGCTAAGAGATGCGGGCCACGCCTCCTCGTCCCTCACCTCCCTCCCCACCCCCATCGATGTTCACTTGCTGCGACATCATTTGCTGAAAAGGCTCTCTTGCCCCCATTGAGTTGCGTTTGCACCTTTGTTATAAATTAGGTGGGCATGTTTGTGTAGGTCTATTTCTGCGTTCTCTAGTCCATACGTATATCCATCCTCCAATACCGAACATTTTTGGTTACTGTAGCTACATAACAGTTCTCAAAATCAGGTTGGCTGATTTCTCCTACTTTATTGTTCTTTTTCCAAAGGTGTTTTAGCTACTCTAGTCTCTTAGCATTTCCGTATAGATTTTAGGATAATTTCGTCTATATAAAAAGTCTTACTGGGATTTTTAGTAGGAATCACATGAACTTTATATATAGATTTGGGGAGAACTAATCTTTACCGAGTTTCCCAATCTATGAATATGGTATATCTATCTACTGAGATCTTTGGCTTCTCTCCTTAGTGTTTCATAGTTTGCTCTGTACAAGTCCTGACTATGTTTCCCTGGATTTATGCCTAAGGATTTTTCTTTTTTTGAGCGATTGTAAATGGCATTACAATACTAAATTTAGATTTTAGTATCTGTGTGTTCATTGCCAGTAGAAAGAAATCTAGTTGATTTTTGTTATGTTTATTGCAAATAAACATATACTGCACATATGTTTACTGCAAATCACTGAACTCACTTATTCATTTTATGAGTTATTTTCAAAGATGCCTTGGGATGTCCCATGTAGACAATCGTGTCATCTGTAAATAAAGACAGGTTTCGTTCTTCCTTTCTCAACTGAACTCCTTCTATTTCCTTGTGTTGCCTTATTGCAGTGGCCAGAATTTTCAGCACCAAGTCCAATGAGTGTTGAGATGAGGCTTTCTTGCTTTGTGTCCAACCTCAGAGGCAAAGCATTCAGTTCTCCTCATCAAGAGAGCTGTTAGCTATGGGTTTTTTGCCAATATCCTTTATGAAGTTGAGAATGTTCTTGTTTTAGGCCTAGTGCACTGAGAGTTTACATTATGACTCAGTGTTTAATTTCATCAGATGCTTTTCTGCACCGATTGATGGGATCATGTAATTTTTCTTTGTTAGCCTGTGAATACGGTAGATTACCATAACTGAGTTTTGAATGAACTCTCCCTGCATCCCTGGAATAATCCCACATGGTCATCATATATAATTGTTTTTACGAATTGGTGAATTTTATTTGGTGGTATTTTGATAAAGATTTTTTTTTCTCAGAATTTTTTCATTTTATTTCATTGTTCATATTTATTCTATAAAGTTGTTTATTATATTCTCTTACCTTTTAAATCTGTAATCATGTCCCCTCTTAACCTTTCCTGTTATGTGTGTTCTGTCTCTCTCTTTTTTCTTCTTGATTAATTTTGCTGGCGATTCACCAATGTTTTCCCAGAACCAAATTTTAATTTTGTCAGTCCCCCTATTACATGTGTCATAAATCTTGTTCTTACCTCTATCATTGTCTCTTTTCTACTTCCTTTGATGATTAGCTCATTAATTAATTTCAGCCTTTATCTTTCTACATAGAAGCATTTAAGATAACTTCTCTAAAGTATTGCTTTATCTTTAGCCACGTTTCACAAGATCTGACATCTAAATTCACATTATCGTTCAGCTCGAAACGCTTTAAAATTTCCGGTATCGTTTTCTTTTTTGACCCACGAGTTATGTAGAAGGTGTGATTCTTGATTTTTCAAACACATGGGTATTTTCCAGTTACTCTTTTAAAAAGCTTTCCTGACTTATTTTTGAAATAATTGTAGATGGGCTCAAAGTTACAAGGACAGCCCCGCTAGCACAGCCTCACTTTCCCCGTGGCTGCACCCTGCGTGGCCACCGTAGGACATCAACCCCAGACGTTTGACCTTGTTACAAGTGTTCGGTTCGGTGCTATGCTGTCCCACCGTGTGGCTCTGTGGAACCACCACCCCAATCGAGATACGGAGCTGCCCCACCTTCCCTTAAGCCCCCCTGCTGCTGTCCCTTTACAGCCACCCCTAACCTCGGGCAACACGAGTTTGTCTCCTCTCTCTCCGGTTATCCTTTTATCGGGCTTTACGGCTAATGGTGCTGTTGTCAGAACCTGTGGTCCTGTTCCAGGCCACTGTGGTTGTTGCGAGTGGTTTGATGGCCCTGTTTACGATTGATTCTTCTTGGGAAATAGTTCATGTCTGTTTGAGGAAACACTGTATCCTTCTCCTGCTAATTGCATTCTTTAAAAAGTCTATACACTTTTCTGATGTTCATCTGCTTGATCTGGCAGGGTTCGGGGTGTAGGTTCAAAACCCAGGCTACATGTCCCTCGTTATGTCAGTACAGAGGGCGCTGATTCAAGGTGCCAACAAGCTTGGAATTGTATCCTTTTCATGATTTAAAGCAGGTATCATTCTATAGTGACTTGGGTTCTATTAATTATTTTTGCTTAAATCTACTTTTTCTATAAACTGGTGCCAGATTCATTTTGATTAGCATTCGTCTGATGCATCTGTAAAATAAATCCCTGATAAGCTGGACTTCTTTAAAAGGAAAACAAGGCTGCTCCGGGAAAGACAACGGTCAAGACAATGAGAAGACAAGCCACCGAGTAGGAGGCTGGGTGTGACTACAGCTGTAGGGGGGTGTGGGGGGAGGTGGGGCCGCTCCGTATCTGTTGTCTTTGCAGAAAGCACATCTGATGAAGGACTGTGACCCAAAGTATGCAAAGGACTCTTAAAACCCAACGCTGAGAAGACAACCCTAATTAAAAAAGTGGGCAAGGACTGGGGCGCCTGGGCGGCTCTGGCTCAGGTCGTGATCTCGCGGCCTGTGATTTCGAGTCCCCCGCCAGGCTCTGTGCTGACAGCTCAGAGCCCACTTCAGATCCTCTGCGCCCCTCCCTCTCTCTGTCCCTCCCCTGCTTGCACTCTCTCAAAAATAAATCCACATGTAAAAAAGTGGGCAAAGACCTTCGCAGATACCACCCCCCCCCCCCCCCCCACAAAGACCTACACGTGCAAGTAAGCACATGAAAAGATGCTCCTACGTCGTCAGGGACATGCAAAGGGAAACAGGCATGAGGGACTGCCACACACGTATTGGAATGGCCAAAACGGGGAACACGGACAACACCACCTGCTGGCGAGGATGGGGAACAGCACTGACTCTCATGCTCCGCGGTGGGGATGCAAAATGGCGCCACCACGTTGGAAGACAAGCTTGGTGGCTTCTCAGAGAACCAACCATACTCTTAACCGTCCGATCAACGCTTGGGCTCCTGGCGTTTACAAAGGAGCCGAACGCTCGTGCCCACACGGAAACCTGCGCACGGATGGGCACAAGCAGCTTTGTTCATAATCGCCCCAACTTGGAAGTCACCGAGATGTCCCTCAGGAGGGGAATGGAAACACAAACTGTGGTCCATTCAGACAACCGATGTTATCCGGCCCTGAAGACGTACCAGCCACCGAGCCACGAACACGCATGGAGGAACTTTAAATGTATAATATTAGGAGAAAGAAGCCAGTCTGAAAAGGTTACCTCTATGCGATTCCGCCCACATGGCTTTCTGGAAAAGACAAACTATGGAGACAGTAAACGATCAGTGTTTGCCCGGGGTGGGGCGGGTGGAGGGAGAAATGAGCGGATCAACAGAAGCAGTGACGTACATCCTCTGCATCAGGTTGCAGCGATGGGGGCATGTTATTGCGCGTTTGTCCAAACCCACAGAATGTACACCATCAAGAAGGAACCGGAGGTGAACTGTGGGCGTGATGATGACGCGTCAGTGCGGGTTCATCCCTGGTAACAAGCATGCCCTCTGGCGGCAGGTGCATACGGTGGGGGCGGCTGTGCACGTGTGGGGGCAGAGAGTGTGTGGGCAATCTCTGTACTTCCCTCTCGAGTTTGGTGTAAACCTAAAACTTCTCCAAAAAATTAAGTTTTTATTTAAAAGTGAATTTAAAAAAAATTTTTTAAAGGACATCTATCCTGACAATCCTTGTCTTTTTTTAAAAAAAATTTTTAATGTTTATTTATTTTTGAGAGAGAGATAGAGAGCATGAGCAGGGGAGGGACAGAGAGGGGAGACACAGAATCCGAAACTCCAGGCTCTGAGCCGTCAGCACAGAGCCCGACACGGGGGTCGAACCCGTGACACCTGAGATCATGACCTGAGTCAAAGCCGGATGCTCAACCGACTGAGCCACCCAGGCGCCCCAGACAATCCTTCTCTTTTAGCTGGATCATAGGGCCTCTTAAATTACGCACACATATGCGTGTAAAATTATGTCATTTTAAATATTTTTTCTACTTTGCCTGTTTTTTTTTCCTTCTGCTTTCTTGCCTTTTTTGTTGGTTATATTTTCTCGTTCTTCTTCTCCTCTATTGTTTCTGTTTATAACCCTGTTTCTGTAATTTTATGACTATCCCAGAAAATTTGGCACGCACATTCAGGTTTTCGAAGTGCTAAGTTTATCCGTTTTTACCTTCCGAACGGTACAAAAAACCACTGAATATTTTCATCCCAACATCTCGGCTTACATCCTATTATTTTCAGGTAACTTAGCTCTGCTTTCGTTTGTGAAACCACAAGGTATGGTTATTATTCCACGCAGCCATTTTTGTTTGGATTTATCCAAATATCCAGTTTTTCTTTTATTGACATTCTTTGTATCACAGGCCTCCAACGTGGAGTTTCTTCTCCTCCCTGTCTCTCTTCTCCTCCTTCACCTCCTCCTCCCTATGACCCCTTTCCCCTTCCCCCTCCCCCTCTTTCTCCTCCTCCCCCTCCTCCCTCCCCCTTTCCCCTCCCCCTTCCCCCTCACCTCCCTCTCCCCCTTCCCCTCCCCCTTCCCGCTCACCTCCCTCTCCCCCTCCCCCGTCTCTGGAATTGCACTGGTGATGATACACTGGTGGCAAAGTCCCTCAGATTTTCTCTTCGGAAGAACTTCATTTCACTCACTCTTAAAGATTTGCTTCCTGGTCTCTGAGTCTACGCCGATGGTCGCTTTCTCTTGCCACGTGGGACTAATTATTTCACAATTGCCCCCCAGACAGGAGCTTCGGGTTTAATCATTGCTCATTTAAAGACCATCTGTCTTCTCTCTGGCTGATTTAAAGAGCCGCTCTATGTTTCCACGTTCGGTGGTTCAGCTAGGAGCTAAGTACGCTTTTTCTTTTACTCATCTTATTTGGGATTTGTCGGGTTTCACGACTCTGTGGACGGATGATTTCTTCGGGGCGGGCGGAGGCTCGTCCAGGCTCACGTGCAGGGAGGGACTGTCCTCCTGGAACGCGGATTAGATGCTAGGCTCCCCACTCCTCCTCCATGGTCTGAACCCTCCTCGATGCTCCTGGTCCCTTTTGGTGGCCGTCGGGACATCTGTTTCAGGTCTGTATTTCAGTCCTCTTGCCCCTCTCTGGTGCCATCACATCCACTGTCCAGCCCATCGATTTACTTTCAAATCTCAATAATGTTATTATTTCAAGTTTCTTGGTACTTTTTCAAGTCTGCTGAGAACATTTTCATGGTTTCTCTCTCCTTAAGTTGTTCTATCGTCTCGTCTATTTCTTTGAAAATATAAA
This sequence comes from Panthera leo, assembly GCF_018350215.1. Taxonomy (NCBI): domain Eukaryota; kingdom Metazoa; phylum Chordata; class Mammalia; order Carnivora; family Felidae; genus Panthera; species Panthera leo. The sequence continues at coordinate 2,181,748 of NC_056684.1, forward strand.
CGTATTTACTTTGCTTTCTGTGTCTGTTTTTTCCCACACTGTGAAGTCTTTCTAGGTTTGATTTTGTGTGTCTTATTCCTTCTGGCTCTCTCTCAGGGTGCCTATTCCAGTATGTGTTTTAAAAAAAAATTTTTTTTTAATGTTTTTATTTATTTTTGAGAGAGACAGAGCATAAGTGGGGGAGGAACAGAGAGAGAGAGAGAGAGAGAGAGAGAGAGAGAGAGACACAGAATCCAAAGCAGGCTCCAGGCTCGGAGCTGTCAGCACAGAGCCCGACGTGGGGCTTGAACCCACGAACTGTGAGATCATGACCTGAGCGGAAGTCGGATGCTTACCTGACTGAGCCACCCAGGCGCCCCTATTCTAGTATGTGTTTTATGTATGTATGTATTATTTAGTTAGTTAGTTATGCATTCATTCATCCATTTGCCTATATATATATATATATATATATACACACATACATATAGGTATATATGTATATATACCTATATATATATGGGTATATAGGTATATATAGTATATATATATGTATATATATATATATTTAATTTAATTTAATTTAATTTTATTTTATTTTATTTTAATTTTTATTTTTAACCTTTTTTACCTTTTTCTCTGAGAGCTTATACATCTTGTTCGTGTCTCGGTGGGAATCTTTGTGACTTAAGTTAAAGCTCATTCTTCCAGAGAAGTTTCGATTTCGTTCCTGCCAGGTGGCTGGGGCACCACCAGCCTGGAACCATTTTAAACTAAATTCTGGTCTAGAGGTTTCTTTCAAGACACACATGTGGTACGAGTTCGGGCTGCCAGCTCTTGCGAGGGCCGTCTGGTAATTGTTAATCACCAGCAAATGAGGAAGGCTTCCCCCTCTTCCGTTCACGGCCATTTCCAGACTGGCAGTTTTCATGCAGTTCCCGAGGGGGGCACGGACTTATTTCCACTTTACATTTTAACTAAGGATGTAAATATGTGTCCCTCTGCGTCCTATTAAGCTTCACATCTTGAGAAGAAGCCGGGACTTCCCTTCTGCTCCCGATATCCCATAAAGCTCTAGAAGGTGAAGTTCAAGTTCAGCCGGTTCATAACATGATCGCAGGGCCTCAGCCGGCTTCTGGGCTGCTTACCTGCCAGGAAACTTGAGGGGCAGCCTCTGTTCACTGCGTGGCCCCTGGGTGTTTTTACTCCTTTGCTATTTCACCGGTATTTGCTGTTTCCCATCCCCTCCAATCTTTTGACTTGTTTTTAGCAGAAGGATCACAGTGATCGGTTACTGCCAAAACACCCTCGGTGCCACCTCATCATCGCCTTCTCCCACCGACAGCGAGATGGACATATCTCTACGCGTGTTTGTGCATTTTTTCCAGTTATTTCCCGTAGCGTATTTCCAGTCTCTGAAGAGGAGGATGTGAACGGAGGACTATCTGGGAAACAGATTGGCACTGCTCGGTGACTGTTTGGGACATTGGGGTGCTTGCTGGTCACCGACGCAGGTGCTTTGCTTACATTAGTTCATTTAATTCTTTTGACCATCCCACTAGACCTGATACGACAACACTCTACGGAAGGGCATTTCTATTGAGAGGAAATATAAACCCTGTTTGGGGAGAAGAATATTCAAATTTTTAGAGGGGAAAAGTTTTTAAATTTAGGAGAGCTCTTACAAAACTAGCAAGAGGCATCACTTGTTAACTAGACAACATAGTGTTATCATGTGAAACAGGTATGCGATGAAGGGCCGTCCTACCAGGCGTTAAAACAATGGCCGACAACCACCTCAGTGCCTTCCTGCTTTGAAGACTCCCTTGGGTCTGCTTCGCAGAGAGAGTCCTGGATTTGCTCAGGAGGCAGCTGCTTTGCACGGAGACGTCACTACGGAGGCATGACGCCTAAACTTACTCTTGAAAAGGGACCAGGAGCAAGGATAAGCAGCAGCAAGATGGGACAGGACGCAGCGGGTCCACGGCAGGGAGTGTGGCTCACTGGGGGCAAGGACGAGGCGCCGGGGAGCTCACATTTGACCTTGACCCCGTCAGAGGCAGACCCACCAGACATTCAGTCAGCCTCATGAATAGCGTTTGCATATTTACAACATCACGCCGGCAGGAGGAAGCCGTGGAGGACAGGGATATTACGAATGAATAAATGAACAGTCCTTTGAAAATGGTTTTATTAAGATATAACTCACACACCATACAATTCGCCCAATTAAAATGTACTTTTGGGGCGCCTGGGTGGCTCAGTCGGTTAAGCATCTAGGTTTAGGCTCAGGTCATGATCTCGAGGTTTCGTGAGTTCAAGCCCCATGTCGGGCTCTATGCTGACAGCGTGGAGCCTGTTTGGGGTTCTCTGTCTCTCCCTCTCTCTGCACAGAGGGAGCACAGAGGTGACACCTGCTGAAAAGGGAAAACGGAGAAGAAAAAAAGAAGGAAAAGAAAAGAGAGAAAGAAGAAGGAAAAATAGTGCCCGCCGGCAGATGGGGTGGGAAGAGGGCGCCCACCAGTTCTATCCCCTGATTGGACTCCCACAGACCCCTGGCCCTCAGACCAACACTTTAAAATAAAAAAATGAGTGTCTTTCGCATAAAGTCTGGGCCTTGGGGCGATGGGCGTGCGCCAGCCTGATGGCAGCTGGTCCTCAGCTCACCACAACCCCAGGGGTCCAGGGGGCACGAACCCCAGGGCTCTTCAAAGCCAGGTGTTTTGAAGGCTTATCTCTCAGGAGCCTTAAAAGTTGGGGTGTCCGATGTGGCGGGTATAAGCTCTTCACTCCTCAGTGGGAAGCTCAAAGTTTTGGGCCCCCTCCTGATTGTGGGTCGCCCCCTCATGAGTGGGTTTATGGGACTGTGTCTCAGACTTTCCTACCCCCGCCCCCCCCCCATTTGTCAGATGTAAAGTGGTCTGTCTGCCAGTTTTTAGGTTTTTGTTTTGTTTTTGGCCCACATGTGGCAGTAGATTTCACGTGTCTGTTGGGGGAAGTGAGTTCAGGATCCTTCTAGTTGCCAGCTTGAATCAGCACCTCCTCACTGTGGTTTTGATTTGCATTTTCTTGATAGGTAATGATGTTGAATATCTTTTCAGATGCTTCTTGTGTAACTTCTTTGGGAAGATATCTATTCAGATCCTTTTTCCACTTAAACAATTGAAATTATTTGTCTCTCTATTATTGAGTTGTAGGAGTTCTTTATATATGCTTGATACAAGTCCCTTATCATACGTATGAGTTGCAAATATTTCCTCCAATTCTGTGGGTTGTCTTTTCACTTCTTTGACGGTGTCTTTTGAAGCACAAATTTTGTAATTCCAAAGAAGCCCATTTTCTACATTTTTTTTTTGTCACTTTCACTTTTGGTTCATATCTAAGAAGTGTTTTCCTAACCCAGGGTCATAAGGATCTGTGTTTTCTTCTAAGAGGTTTTTTTAGTTGCAGCTCATACATAGGTCTATGGTCCATTTGGAGTTAGTTTTTGTGTGTGTTTTAAGAAAGGGGTCCAGCTTCATTCTTTTTCATGTAGATATCCAGTTGTCCCAGAGCTATTTGTTAAAAATATTCTTTTAAAAATTTTTTTAAAGTTTTTTTTGAGATGAGATAGATAGGTTAGAGAGAGAGAGAGAGAGAGAGAGAAAGCATTGGAGGGGTGGAGGGGGGAGAGAGAGAGAGGAAGAGAGAGAATCCTAAGCAGACTGTGCAATCAGTGAAGAGCCCACCATGGGGCTCAATCCCACGAACCCAGTAGATCATGACCTGAGCTGAGAGGGAGTCAGATGCTTAACTGACCGAGCCACTCAGATGCCCCCATTTGTTAAAAATATTCTTCAAAAATACCCTTTCTAGTCCCTAGGGCTTTGTATATTCCAATGTAGGGGGTGTATTCTGAACTGGGGCATAGCCAACAAGAATGGGCATGTTGGGATGTTTGGAAAGGTAGAAATACAGGTGACTGAGGTCACAGGGGCAGGAGGGCTTGAGAAGGACCCCTAGGCTTTTGGTTCCTACCCTTCCTCTCCCTGTCAGGAGGTGTGTGACCTCAGCATCCCACACGACCATCCCAGAACTGCTCTGCCCGGCCTAGTTGCTCATCCTTGTGACTTACAGATCAAAGCGTGTTGCTGAATTGTCATCAGGCCAACCACCGGAAGCAAGCCTCAGATCTGGAGGACAGTAGGGTTATATTTTGCGGTTGCCTTAGACTGGAACCACTATGGTGTTTCAGTTCAAAGAAAAAATGGAAAGGCTCATATTTATGTGGGAGGCAGTCAGAAAACTCCAGAAGCATGAACCTTCTGCCAGCAATCAGGGATCTACAGACAAGATCAGTGACCCTAAGAGAGCAACGGACCCTTCTAGCCCCTGGGGAGGAGTTTCGTCTCCAGAATAATCTCGCTTTATGGGACACAGTGCCCCAGAACTCTGCAAATTCATCCTGGGTTTACTTTCTGGGGGTCGTGGGGTATTTCCATATTTGAGGGTTGGCTGCTTAACTCTTGAAGTTACACGGCTGATCTTCATTGTTGGGAAAAATACCTCAAAGACGGGTAGCTGCCGGTCTACCTCATTCCGCACTCAGGCGCCAGTGGGACTGGTCAACGTAGAGACTGTAGGCCAGCTGACGATGGGCACGCTACCCACAGAGCTGCTGCTCGATGCTGCCATCTCTGATAGGAACAAGGGGAAACGTGTCTGAGATGTCTCTGCTAGCCCCTGACCTCAGTGACAAGTCCTCAGCTCCAAGGGGAGGCCCACCTTGGGAGCAGGAACAAAAGGGCTCTGTTCTGTGTGTTGGAAGGGCGCCGTACTGAGCGAATGTTCATGGGGATCCCACAGAGACTCCTTTGATGAGAAACCACTCCACCCAGGACATCCTTGCCCAAGAGTGACCAGGCGCCCCTGGGAGCCAAGGAAAGATATTTTGTTCTTGTGAGCGATCTTCTAACATGTGATCACTTCTGAGAGGACAGTAGCCCTTTAGATCTTTAAACATAACCATCAGTTGCGTTCAAAAGCACGGAGCTGAAAGCGATTATGGAGGCTGTTGAGTTGACCTCCTTGGCTTACAAAGGGGGAAACTGAGTCCAAACAATTAGACGACAAGCCCAGAGTAATACGCTCTACCCACTCTCTCCCACAGTGCATTTCTGTTCAAGAAACCACTAAGCTCACAGTTGTACAGATGAAAAAAAATGAATGAAACCTTGGAATAATCCCAGAGTGTGGATGAGTGCTGGATCCCTGTTGGTATCCAGGAGATAGAAAGTCCGCAGGACTTATGCACTGCCTCTGCTTGGGGGAGTTTTAGGGGCCGTGTCGTTTCTGTTTTTGGTTGTTGGTGGTTTGTTGACACGTCTGATAGAAAGTTGTCTCTTGGGCGTCACCTTCTGTTCGTGGAAGCACATTTCCATTCTTCCCCGCAGTAGCCGTCCAGCGAGTCAGCTACTCCCACAGCCGCGTCAGAGAGAAACACGTCAAGTTCACACAACTTCGGGGAGCTTGGCAGGTGCCTGGGTAGATGCAAGTTGTGAGAACCTCCAGCTAGTTCAGAGCCTGGCTCCGTGGCAGAGCCACGGCAAGGGATCGACCGCCTGCCACCTACGTCTGAGACAGCTCTGGTCGGGGGAGGCAGAGCTTCTCCTCTAGGACTCTAGGATTTTGATGGCGTCCTTACGTTTAGGTCTTTCATCCATTTTCGGGTGATTTTTGTGTCTGGTGTAAGAAAACGGTCCAGGCTCATTTTTCTGCATGCCGCCGTCCAGTTTCCCCAACGCCATTTGTTGAGAAAACTCTTTTTTCCGTTGGATACTCTTTCCCGCTTTGTCAAAGATTAATTGACCATATAGTTGTGGACCCCGTTCTGGGTTTTCTGTTCTGTTTCATTGGTCTCTATGTCTGTTTTTGTGCCAAGACCACACTGTCTTGATGATTACAGCTTTGTAATACAGCCTGAAGTCCGGGATTGTGAGGTCTCCAGCTTCAGTTTTCTTTTTCAGGATTGCTTTGGCTATTCAGGGTTTTTTCTGGTGCTATACGAATTTTAGGTTTGTTTGTTCTAGATCTGTGAAGAATGCTGTTGGTATTTTGATAAGGATGCATTAAATATGTAGATTGCTTTGGGGAGGATAAGCATTTTAACGACGCTTGTTCTTCCAATCTATATAAACATTATTTTTAAAGACGATTAGGATTCGTGTTTGTATATACCTCACTTACTTAGTTATCTCCATTTTATTAGAAATTTGGGGGGGAACCCACATTTCAAAGGTACTTTGCAAATACGGCTTCACTTTGGACAAGGAGACATATCGGCTGTTTTACTAGGCTTCTCTACATTCAGTGAAGCCAAGAGAGCTACTGAAGTCACATTTTATTATTTACTTCCATAGTCTCACTGGGGAGCATGGAGAAGGGGGGATAATGTAGGAAGGGAGTCTCGATATTAGAATTAGGATGAAGCCTCAGGGACTCTTGTAATTAAGAAATATTCTTTAGAACATTCTATCGCATGAAGCAGTTGATTCAAAGAACAGACCATGATGCTAAGTCCTAGAAATATAGCGTCTCAAAACTTCGAATGCACGAGCCACCTCCCATAGAAGCGGTGCTCTGTCTCCTTTGGAAAATTCTCAGGGGAGCCTCATTACAGAAGGCAGTTTTGTTTGGGTTCGTATAGCACCACCTGCTGCTGAAAAAGAAAGCTACGGAGAGGAGGTCTGGCATTAAACACCGATGGGTACAAGAAACAACAGGGAACTGGTAGGCGGTCCCTTACAGGATCCAACTTGGTGAGAACCAAATTCAATTTTAAACATCAAAAAGGCCGGGAGTGGACTTCTGGCTCCAAAGGGCTGCAGGGTACATTTTATTAACTTCCCCACCTCTTGGAAATTTGTACCCCAATTCAGAGAATATACATACAAACAGGGAGAGATGCATGTCAGAACACCACCCTGGGAAATGCGCCAGGTGCTGGAAGCCCACGCACACACCGGACACGCGACATTAGCCAGGCGCTGACAGGGTCTCCAAATTATTAGCATGAGAAAGGAGCATGGAAACCGTGACCAATATGGCAAGAGCCATAACCGAATTTAACTTGAGAATGTTGATTTTAAAAGCCCTCAGTTAAATCTTCGGAGATGGAAATCAGCAATATAGGAAAATCATAATACTCTCAAGAATGCATGGATGGTTCCATATTTCAAAACCTATTCCTGTAACATTCATTGGACGGGATCCGACAGGATCTGACCTGAGCTCTTCTCTGAAACCACCTTCTAGGCTCCCCATTTGGGTCTCTCTTGAGTTCTCTCTTCTACCACCTTTGCCCTTCTCTGTAACGATCTGTCACTCTCGTTTGTTTATTTCCCATTGTTTTTCCTTCACGAGGACAGCACTGCCCTGGGATCCATGTCCTGTTTGGCTCGTTCACACCTGTTTCCCCAACACTTGACAAAGAAAGGACACGTAATGGCTGACATGGTGTTTAGACATCGGTTGCCTTTGTCCAGTGCCTATGCGGTATATCTATCATTCAATTTTTATTAAGTGATGGGTGAAGCTATGGATGAATGGGTGGCAATGAGTCTGTACGTCTGCCATCATAGACCCTATAATTTACCGGGGGAGACAGACAACCCCACAAGTCCGTCCATATGGTCAGTGTCAAAACCTCGGTGTTCTGTGCACCTTTTTCTGTTCTGGCGAACTCGCTGAATAAACAATGGGAACTGTTTTGCAGGAAGCTTCCACAACTTCTCGAGAAAAGTCTGGGAGAGTAGAACCGCAGAGTAGTAACTGCCAGCTTCCCAAAGCCTGTCACCAAAGGACACGCAGCAACTCGACCAGTAAGTGCGTCATCGAACTGTCCTCAGGAGCGGAGCCTCGCTGTCGCTGAGGACCAGGAATATGAGTGACGCGGGGAGATCTGGAGAAGGGCGGGTGTCTGCTAGTCCGGTTGGGGTAAACCCGGCTGCGGGCGGCTTGCCTCTCTGTGACCACCTGTCACTGCGCGTGCACATCCTGGCCAGCCAGAGGTGGTGGTGGGGCGGGGGTGGGGGAACCTCTCTATGGTTTTGACACTTCCTCCTCTAGTTGGACTCCAGCGCCGTGTTGGGGAGACCCATTATAGGGGATAAAACACAAAGGGTTTCCTCCCACTCTGTCTTCTGATGGGCTCCTCGATTTCAGGAAGGCTCCTTGCTCTCCCGGGGCCTCCATCACCTCATCTGTCACAAGAGGGGAGTTGAGGCTGGTGGCCGCCATGATTCTTGGTTGCTATAAATGGAATAGCCGTAATCCAAAGTGAGGACGTTTGAAGAACGCAGAAGGGCATGAAGAAACGAAAGCCACACCAAACGCCGCCATTAGAGATAATCGATGTTAACATTTTCGTTATTTCCCTTTTGTGCCCGCATATGCCTATAGACTACGCACACGCGTGCTCACGCACAGCACGACGTGACTTCGAGTCCCTGGAAATTCTTTCCTACGCACCATGTTCAGTGGGTGCCTCGTATTTCATTGTACGGATGTACCCGATCTAGGTAACTGACTCCCTACCGTTAGACAGCTAAGTTATTCTCAGTTTTCCACCAAGATTATCAGCATCGCTGAGTCTGTACTTCAAATTTTGTTTGCGTCTGTGATGATTTTCTGAGGGAAACACAGAGGGCAGTGGACGCGTGTAGGGTTTGGAGCTCACACTTGCTCCCAGAGCTCATTACCTATGTGACCTTGGGCAAGTGCCTTAAACTCTCTCTCATATAATTCTGCCACAGGATGCACCATCTAAAACGTTGTTCCCCAAGCTCATTTCCTATTTTTGGACTGCTACTTACACTGTTTTTAATCATACATTTTTGCTTATTGCCTCCTTTAGAATAATTTCTTTTTTTTTAAATTTTTTAAAATTTTTTAAAAACTTTTTAAAAATTTATTTCTGAGAGGGAGAGACAGAGCATGAACAGGGGAGGGTCAGAGAGAGGGAGACACAGAATCCGAAACAGGATCCAGGCTCTGAGCTGTCAGCACAGAGCCCAACGCAGGGCTCGAATTCAGAGACCGCGAGATCATGACCTGAGCCGAAGTCGGCCACCTAATCGACTGAGCCACCCAGGCGCCCCCTAGAATAATTTCTTAGAAACGGAGTTTCGAAAGGAAAACACACCTTAGATTTTGATCTGTGCTGCTAGCTTTAAGTAGCCGATACTCCAGTCATGTGTACGAGCACCTGTTTCTTCAATCACGGCCCACACTGTGTTAAAATTTAAAAATGTATATTTTTCTGCAGATTTTTCCTGCTTCCTCTGCTTTTTTTCTAGCCCACTTCTCACCCAGGAAGGGCCACCCAATTTGTGGGGATCGGTGCAAAATGGAAGCGTGGGGCCCCTGTTCAAATATTAAGAATTTCAAAATGGATGCGTTAGAAATCAAGCCAAGGCTCCCTCTACGTTTGGGGGTCTGCGTGGCTGACTTCACAGGCCGCGTGCCCACGAGCCCAGCCCTGCTTGCTCCCTGCCCCTGGCCCTGAGGTTGCTGGGGGAGCCCAGTCCTCGAGGAGCGCCACCAGGGGACTGGAGGCGGAGGAGATGCTCTCGAGTGTTTCTTCCCCCTCCCTCCGCCTCAGCTGGTGCCTGACCTGCCCGGTGCTCTGGCCCCGAGAGCAGGTGGAAGGAGTCCCTCCACACAGCCGACTCTAAGCGTCTCTTGGTTCATTCATTTGCTTTTGGGGAGTCTACCTGGTTTTTTTTTTTTATTGCTGTGATCAGTAATATCATTAGTTTATAAGGAGCCTCTGGGGGACCCCTGGGAGGCTCAGTCAGTTAAGCGTCCGACTTTGGCTCAGGTCGTGAACTCGCGGTCCGTGAGTTCGAGCCCCCACGTCGGGCTCTGTGCTGACAGCTCGGAGCCTGGGGCCTGCTTCTGATTCTGTGTCTCCCTCTCTCTCTGTTCCTCCCCTGCTCATGCTCCCTCCCTCTCTCTCTCAAAAATGAATAAATGTTACAAAATTTAAAAAAAGATAAGGACACCTTTATATAATCACATCTATATATTTCTTTCCTTCCTAATCATGTAAAGGTTTCTTCCACGTCCAGAGAACTATTAAAATCACTACTAAATATTGGGCCGTATTTCCTTCTCATTTTTAAACGATATGCTTTTTTTTTTTTTTTTTAAAGCCTACTATACCCATCAGTAATGTTTGTTGTTTGACGTGAAGCAAGAATCTAGATGAAAGCTTTTTTCTCTTTTTTCTTTCTTTTGAGAGAGAGGGCATGTGCCAGAGGGGGAGGGACAGAGAGAGGGAGGGAGAGACAAAACCCCAAGCAGGTGCCACGCTGTGAGCACAGGCAGAGCCCGACATGGGGCTCGATCCCACAGACCCTGGGATCATGACCTGAGCTGAAATCAAGAGTCAGACGCTTAACCCGCTGAGCCCCCGAGGGGCCCCGAGACAAATGCTATTTGAAGTGGCTGCTTGGTTCCAGCACCGCTTATGGGTGACCAGTCTCTGCCTGCCTTTCATTTCACTGTTCGTTTGTTTTATGTCCTGCAAAGAATACGCGGTAAGATCTCGAAAGCAAACGGGGGCAACGTTTTTAGAGAGAGATGCCCCGCCATCGGTGCTGGTTTCACGGATAACGTTTGCGTTCGCTCACCTGCTTTCTACGCTTTGTTATTTGGTCACTCGTCACTTCCTTGTTCCCTGCCTCTTGCTGGGGGTGTGTGTTCGAGTTTTGCAGTGATTTGGGAGATGTGTTCAATTTCCAGCTCCACTTCTGGTTTCCTTAACACAAGATCAATTAGCTAATCATTTGGGTGTCATTAATTGATGAATATTTGAGACGGCATTTTCCAAGTCGCCCCCCTCCCCGACCTCCCCCGGAAAAGTGGAATTACTTACCCTTAGTCTGCCTCCCCGCTGATTTTTCCATTCCATATTTCAACTTCACCGTTAATTACAAACTCATGTTATCAAAAGTTATTTTGGCTTTTGCATTGGCTCTCGTCACCGCATTGTCAACGAACTCAATCGATGGCCGTATGTCTGACTGCGTTCAGCACCCCCCACCTCCCCATCGACTTGAGATGCTGACCTTCATCGATGTCCTTGTGGCTGGAGCACGCCCACTCGTCATTTTCAGACCAGCCCGTGCTTCCGGGAACCCGCTCTGTCCCGACCTCGGGGCCTGCGTCCATGCTGATCTGAACTCACAGGGGGATCGAGAAGGGCCTTGGGGCCGCCCTGCCGGTGGGGCTGGGGAGGCCAAGGCTTTGGGGTGGACCCAAGGGTGTTCTCCGCTGGCCTTTGTGCTTCGAGAGCACAGACGGCCTCTTCCTTTCCTCCTCCCCGGGGTTTAGGTGTTAATCCCTATTGCACAGGGGAGATCGACTTTCGCATGATAAAGAGCTCTGCGGCCTGCACGGACAGGCAGCCTTATCCCCTGTGTGGCAGCCGGAAGTCCCTCTCTCAGCAGCTGGACTGCCCAGCGGGAAAGTCTGCGGTAAGAAGCAAGGGAGGGAGCCGGGGAAGGGGACGCGGGAGGGGCCCGGGCTTGGCCGTGGCTGCGGAGGCCAGCCGGTGGGGTCCTGTCCCTGTCCCGGCACTACCGAGGAGAGGGGCTGGCTGGTGGGAGCGGGCAGCTCCGGGCACAGAAAGACCCTCACCGGGAACGGTGACCCCGGAGCGCCCCGAGAACCGGCCCTTGGGGCCACTGCCAGTCTGTGCTGCTGGGAGCTGACGATCCACGTGAGCGGAAGCTGAGGCCTTCTGTGGACCCTTTACTCCCTCCGCACCGGGGCTCCAGGGGGTGGGTGAGGAGCCATCCCGGGACAGGTTAGGGCACGCGTGCCAGGGGGCATCGACCAGGGCAGGCAGCCCGGGGCTCAGGGTCAGACCTCCAGGACGCCAACACCCGCGCTCTTAGCCCCGTGGTGTCGGGACCTGCCTTGCACCCTGTGCCTCTAATTCATAAGACAGGCTTAGAAACCAAGGTAGCGTCGGCCCCGTTTTACGCCGACGAAACTTGGCGGCTGGCCAAGGCGAGGGGCTGCCTGAGTTCACACGTCTCAGAAGCTAAGGGACCAGGCGGAATTCGAGCCAAGCCCCGTGGGCCCCACACCGCGCGTCCTTCCCACGTCAGGCGCGGGGTGCGGGCCGGGAGCCCAGCAGTGTCCGTCCCCTCCTGCTGTGTCCCCGAGCCCCGGGCCCTGCACGGCAGGGACTCAGGCTGCCCCCAGGACCACCCGGCGCCTCTGTCCGCAGCACCTTGACGGCTCAGGTGATTTTACAGAAGAGGCAACAGGCACAGAGTGGTTGAGTCACTTCCTCAAGGTCACCAGCCAGGAAAGGAACCCAGGCGGCGGGGCCCCAGAGTCTGATGGATGGTCCGGGCTGTATATCCTCCCTACCGTGGGGGGCGGGGGAGACTTCCCGAGGCACGCGGGGTGCACGTCTCCTTGGCACACTCAGCTTCTCTTATGCAAGTCGCTTGTCTGCCTCCCCGGGGATTTATGCCCCGCATTTTAAAATCTTCAGGTTCCTTGCCCACCACCCCATGCCGGGCCCAAGGGGGGTGCTCGGTATGCGTGTCTTGAATTGGACACAGTGTGGAGAGGGCATTCTTGGAGACCCTAGTTCTAGGACGCGTCGTTCTCGGCCGCTGTGGTCTGTTGTGTAGTCTGCACCTGCTGTGTGGACAAGCCTTCCATAGCTTCCAGCTGCAGGGAGAAGGCTGAAAGCCCCGGACCACTGAAGGCAGCCCCCCGCCCCCCCAGACTCCCACCGTGCCTCGTCGACCAAGTTCGGGGCTGGTGCCGTGGGCCCCCCGGAGAGAGGGTTGGGGTCCCCCCTGCCCCCTGAGGGTGGGTGCTGCTGTTCCCCCGGCTCACGCCTCCCCACCCCCTTCCTTCCCACAGGGCAGCTCGAGACCCACCCGGTCGCTCAGCACAGCTCAGCTGGCACAGCCCTCGGGGGGCCTCCAGGCTTCCGTCATCTCCAACATCGTGCTGATGAAGGGCCAGGCCAAGGTGAGCGAGGGCCATTGCCAACAGAAGCTGCCAGATGGACACCGGCTCCTGACGAGCCGTCCCGTCCAGGGAAGGAGGCAGATAGGGATGGGGGTTCTGGCTGCGGGTGTGAGAGTCGAGATGAACCCGTGGGGGGCTGGGGGGGACCCCGTGTGGGCCACCGCAGGGCAACTGCTCACCAACTTGGTTTTGGGGTGATGTTTTTAGAAGTTAGTTCTAGGGTGGCTCAGTCGGTTGAGCGTCGGACCTTGGCTCAGGTCATGATCCCATTGTTCAGGGGTTCAAGCCCCGCGTCGGGCTCTGTGCTGACAGCTCGGAGCCTGGAGCCTGCTTCCGATTCTGCGTCTTCTTGTCTCTGCCCCTCCCCACTTGTGATCTCTCTCTCTCTCTCTCTCTCTCTCTCAAATATAAGTAAACACCAAAAACAATTTAGAAGTTCGTTTTACCTGACGGTTAAATTCAAATCATTGACGTCGTGTCTTTGTCGGTTCAGGCCTCTGTCATAAAAACCTAGACGAGGTGGCTTAAGTAGCACATTCTCGTGGTTACGGAGGCTGGAGAGTCCAAGATGCAGGTGCCCGCAGATTTGCTGTGTGTGGAGGACCGGCTTCCTGGTTCGTGGACGGGGTCTTCTCTCTGTGTCTGCACAGGGCACATGGTGGGGGGCCGAGGGAGCCCTCTGGGTCTCCTTTATAAGGGCCCCTCATCCATCCCGAGGGCACCACCAGTCCGACTTGCTCACCTCCCGACGGCTGCCGTCTTTGAAGTTTGGGGAGGACACGTCCAGGCCACGTGTGTCCCCCAGGTGGATATATTCATGCCGATTTCTGCCCCACAACTGAGAAATCCTGAAGGGAAGGACGAGGCAGAGGTGGGGGGGGTGGGGGCATCCCGAATGTCTTTTGCGTTGCTTCCAGAACATTCCGGAATAGACGCGGGCAGTTGCTGCAGAGTTCCCAGACGAGCCCAAGTAAATCAGATGGTTCGTTGTTTATTTTGTTTTTGTTTTTTTTTTCAAACCCACCTAACATAACTTTGGCACGTGACCTGGGGGGAAAAGGGCTGTTGCTACTTCCGCTCTGGTCAGAGGAGGGGGGTCTCCTCACGCTGGGTCTTTCCTCCCTGGCTCTCACCCCCTCCCGCTCCCGGGAGCACAGCAGACAGAAGCACAAGATGCTGACCCGACCGGTCCTCTCCCTACAAAGGAGAAATCCTCTCCGGTGCTGACTTCTCTCCTAACGGCCCGACTTTCTGGCTAGTAAATCACAGTGCTTTCCACCCCGCACCCCTGCCCGGATTTCGGTGGCTTTTCAATTGTCGGCCCTGCCCGGAAGAGCGCAAAGAGCACCGAAGACGGTTTAATGTATCTCGGTGTCTGTAAGAGGCACATTCACTAAATCCACGTTCCGTGTCTCTGGGCGGACTGAGCTGGGCTGCGGGGGCCCGGGGACCGAGCGAGGCGGGCCACTCGGTGCGGGAGGCCCGCGTGCAGGGCGGGGCGGTGGGTTTTCAGAGGCCGGGCGGGCCTCCCACCGTCCACCCGCACGACCCAGCCACGGAAGGAAGGCCGCGTGTCCCGGGTGGCAACCTGGAGTGGGGTCAGGGTGGGGGAGTTCAGGAGGAGAACGAGGCAGAGCCAGAAGGATCCCTAAGTGCTTGGGGAAGAGTCAAAATCGAATCAGGCAAGAAGGCAGCTACCACAAGGCCAGGCCTGGGCCGAGGGCTTTGCAAGCAATGTCTCCTCTGATGCTCACGAAAGCCCTGTTAGCATCTCCGTTTTCTGGCTGAGGACACTGAGGGCTTGGGAAGCCCCAGGACTTCCCCGGGGGTGCCTGGTTCTTTGGCTGTGGAACTCGGACAGTGACCCAACACTTCTTGACCCCCCAGGCCTCCTCCTCCTCCTTCTTTTTTTTTTTTTTTTTAGATTTTTAAAGTGTCTGTTTACTTTTGAGAAAGAGAGAGACAGAACGCAAGCGGGGGCGGGGCAGAGAGAGAGGGAGACACAGAATGGGAAGCAGGCCCCAGGCTCCGAGCCGTCGGCACAGAGCCCGACGCGGGGCTCGAACCCACGCGCCGCGAGATCGTGACCCGAGCCGGAGTCGGACGCTCAACCGACGGAGCCCCCCAGGCGCCCCTCACTGGATTTTCTAACACAATCCTGTGAGTGAGGTTATGAGCATTATCTTACAAGGGGCTAAGCGAGGGCTCGGAGACGGGAGGTGATGTGCCCCGAGCTGCCAGCCAGACGGGCAGACCCAGGGCTCGGCCCCGTCTGGGATTCTCCGGCCACGGCACAAGTTCTGTGTCGGGACACGACTCTGTGTGAGAGCCCAGGCCCCACACGGTCCGGTCCGGCCTGGAGGTCATGGCTTTCCCCATTCCCCTGTGAGGTCCCGAGGCGTCTGACACCAAGGGCGCCTTTCTCCTCCCCGGCTCCTTCGTTGAGGGTTGGGGGTTGGGGGTTGGGGGTTGGGGCAGGCGCTCGGCCTGGAGCGTCCCTAATGCCAGTCTCCTCTTCTTCCCCCCAGGGCCTGGGCTTCAGCATCGTCGGGGGAAGGGACAGCATTTATGGCCCCATCGGAATTTACGTCAAAACCATCTTTGCGGGGGGAGCGGCGGCGGCGGACGGACGGCTGCAAGAAGGTAGGTTTCTCGTCTCTCGCCGGGTGACGTCGGAGGGGTCACTGGCCCACAGAAGACAGCGCAGGGCAGCCTGTGTCTTCAGCCTGCGGAATTCGGCCGGCGTGGATTCTGGGGTCCGCGGCACACGTCCCCGATGGCTCCGTCGTGACCGGCACGGTGCTGAGTGTGTCTGCCCGCGGCCCAGGTCCGGTAGCCAGCCTGGGACAGAAGGCCGAGGTGTCCGCCTCCCCTCCCTTCCTGTCCAAGGCCCCCCCCCTCCATTGCTGGTGTCCCCGCCACCCTCTCCCTTCTTTCCTGCCCTCCCGACTCACAGTCATGGAGTGACAGGCCCTGTGCTTCTAATGCGTCTGATGAACATCCTCTGTAAGCCCACTGTGTTCTCGGCTGCAGAAACAGGCTGATCAGATATGATCCCTCCTCTGAGGAGCTCATGGCCCGCCCGCTCTCCCGTCTGGGACAGGCCCCTGGCCATCCCCGGGGGTCAGAGCTGCCTCCTGAGGGTCCCTCCATCATGCTGGGAGTATTGGCCAACAGGCTTGGCCCGAGGACACTCCCAAACTTCAACTAGGGGTCAAAATTCAGGGGCAGGTGAGGCCAGACACTGGGGGGGGGGCCCCACGGGATGCTTAAGAGAGGTGACCTCGGTGTCCCCACCCTCCCTGTCAGGACAGTTTCTGTGAGTCGCGCTAGGAGCCTAGCCACGGTTAAGGACCCACCTTGGTTAGGGCACGGATAGCAAACTCTGGGGACGTCAGGCCCGCAGCCCATTTTCATCCTGCTCACAAATAGAGACTGACTCTCGTATGTCTTTTCTTTCTTTAAAGTTAAATTCTACTGAGTTAACGTGCAGTATCGTGCTGGCTTCAGCAGTAGACCCCAGTGATTCGTCGCTTACACACGACACCCGGTGCTCATCCCAACGGGTGCCCTCCTCAATGCCCATCCCCTGTCTGTCCCGTCCCCCCCTCACCCCCCTCCAGCAGCCCTGTTTGTTCTGTCTTCAGGAGTCTCTTACGGTTTGTTGCCCTCTCTTCTCCTTCCCCCCTTCCCCCCTTCCCGTATTTTCATCTGTTTTGTTACTGAAATTCCACGCGTGAGCGAGATCAACTGGCATTGGTCTTTCTCTGAGCGATTGATTTCACTTAGTGTAATGCTCCTCTCTGGCTCCATCCACATCGTGGCAAGTGGCAAGGTTTCATTCTTTTTGACGGCCGAGTAATATTCCGTTGTGTAAACAGACCACAGCTTCTTTATCCGTTCATCAGTTGGTGGACACTTGGGGTCTCTCCATAATTTGGCTGTTGTTGATAGCGCTGCTGTAAACACTGGCGTGCGTGTGCCCCTTCGGTTCTGTAGTTTTGTATCTTTTGGGTGGATCCCTAAAAGCATACAAAATATGGATCCCATATTTCTAAGTGGCTGAGCAAAGTCAGAGGAATTTGCAAGTCTTTGTGGCGAGAGAGAACCGAATGAGATGCAAATTTCAGGGTCCAGAGACGAGCTCTACGAGGACCCAGCCATGCTCGCGGCTCATTCTGTTGTCTGAAGCTGCTTTTGTGTTCACGACAGCCGTGTTGCGTAGTTGTGCGACGTTGCCTAGTTGAGCAGAGGGCGCGCGGCCGGCCGAGCTTACGGTATTTACTACCTGGCCCTTCATAGAAAAAGTTTGCCGACCCCAACCTCATGCACGCTTACGCTTCCGGATTTTATCGGGGAGGCAGTGGGGAACCTTTGAAGGTTTTTATAATTTGGGAGGGACCAGCTATGACCAGGGTTCTCAGGTGATTCGGGAAGCAGAAGGCAGGATGAGACGGGCCAGCAAGAGCCCAGAGGCTGTGAAGCCCTTTGAGAGGCTGTCCTAAGGGCCAGACTCCAGCTCTTAAGGGTCTTGCCTGAGCCTGTCTTCCTGGGAGGAGGCAGGTGCAGATGAGACAGCCTCCCTGGGTCCGAGAAAGTGTTCGTGGTCTTAGTGAACTTAACCTGGGGCAGGACATACGGAGGAGGAAAAAGGCCAAGGCAGAGGCTTGGCTCTGGGCGGCCACCAGGTGGCGCTGTCCAGCAGGCGGTGTCACCGTCTCCAGCCCAGGGAGGGAGGAGGGCTGGGTGTAGACTGGGGGTTGTGGACCCTTGGAAAACACTTGAGTTATAGGGCCGATGAAGGAGGGAGTGAAGAGAGGAGAGCGGAGGCAGGCTCTAGCGGGGAGTAGCTAAGTCAAGAGGCGGGGAAAGAAAAGGGATCAATGAGACAAAGGGAGAAACGGGGCATCAGAATCTTGAGAATATACTGTATTTTGTTTGGTTATGTTTTGGACTTCTCGTTACTTAAACAAAAAGTGAGGGAGTTGAGTGGAGGTGGCAGGAAACAGTGTGCTGTGTCTTGTTTTCTTTCCAGAATGCAAACCTGCCCTGTCAAGCTTCTTTTTCTCCCCTCCCCTTTTCATTAATACCAATCATAAGAATTCGGTGGGAAGGACGTTCAGCTAATCTACCGCAGTCCCTGATTCTAGCCTCTCATGATTAACAAAATCACCGTTTGTAACTCCTTCAAAGTAAAGTTCTAGAATCTGCCATTGGATGGGGGGTACATCCAAGCTGCAACAAAAGTTTGGAGCACAGATCAAGGCTAATGATGTTTTATTTGTATTCTGCTTGCAAAAGAAACGGTTGTGTAAGATTTAGTTTAATCACTTCCCACCAGATGTGGCCCAACAAGGACCAGGACTGTCCAAAGAGTAGTTCTGTTGGGGCTCACGAGGGAAGTTCAGCCCTTCATGTCACCGAGAATGGTCGTTTCTCAAGAAACAAGTGTTGGTGAGGATGTGGAGAGAAAGGAACCCTCGTGCACCGTGGTTGCGGATGCAACCTGGTGCAGCTGCTGTGGGAAACAGTGTGGAGGTTCCTCAAAAAACTAAAAATAGAAGTGCCCTGTGATTCAGGGGTTCTACTTCTGAGTAGTTACGCAAAGAAAATGAAAACACGGATTCAAAGAGATATAAGCACCCTGTGTGTTGCAGCATTACTTACAACGGCCAAGTTATGGGAGCAACTCAAGCGTCCATCGATAGACGAACGGATAACAAAGGTGTGATGTACGTCTACAGTGGGCTATTACTCAGCCACAAAAAGAATGAAATCTGGCCATTCGTGACAGCATGGATGCATCCAGAGGGTGTTATGCTAAGTGAAAGAAGCCAGGCAAAATGCCACGTGATTCACAATAACAACAAAAATAGAAACTGGTTCGTAAGCACAGAGAGAACAAAGTGGTGGCCGTCAGAGGGGCGGGATTAGGTCAGACGGATGGATCAGGTGATGGGGAAGACGACACGCTTCCAGTTACAAAAGAAAGAAGTCGTGGGATGAAAGTACAGCTTAGGGAATGTAGTTGATGATATCGTAATAACCTTGGGTGATGACAGAGGGTGAGTCCACTCACCCTGCAGAACATTTCGTATACGTCAAATCATTACGTTGCACACCTAGCCTGTGACCGATGGCACACCCAGCGATCACTTAGGCTCCACCCTCCGTAACCAATCACTCAATCTCTTGCCCATGAGGAGGAGAGGAAGGATGACCACTTCTGAAATACGTCCTCTGTGTATTCTTCCTTCCGACATAATAGTTATATTTTAGTTATTTTTAAAACTTGTCCGTTTCCACTCAACTTGGACTGTCGTAAGTGCGAGGACAGATTCTTTCATTTTTGGTCTGATTCTGGCAACCTCACAGGTGACGCTGATTTGAATCCTGTCCCCAGCCCACTCCTGCCCTTGATTTTTGACACGTGGTCATGCTGGGTAACGTGGCACATGTAAACTTTAAATCTACGGCAGTCTTAGGAGTTGAGGGTGTGATGGCCCGTGGAACTGGTGCCCACAGGGCTGAAGGGCCAGGGACCCGGACTTAGTTGCCCACATGGGACATGGCCGTGGGTCCATGTGAAGCCTCACGAGCTGCCCTCTTGGAAGGCCATCGGGCCCCAGGGAAGCAGTGAGCAAACCTACCTTTGCCTGTGGCTCTTGGGTGTGAGGAAAAGACGTCTCCCACGGGAAAAGAAGGACCCGTGTCGCGTGGGAGTGTTCTGGCCACATTTATAGTCTCTCCTGAGTGCAGGACGCTCCAAGCCGAGAACCTAATGTTAACACTTGTCCCGAAGCAGTGAAAGCTCTGGACTGCCTCTTGGGGTTCTCTGGGAAACCCCAGAGAAACACTGGCCCCCGGAAAAGGGAGTTCGACACGAAGAGCACACAGGACATTAGGAAATATCCCTTGTTGATGAGCGTTGGCAGGAATAACCGACCCGAGTACTAGCCCTCAAAACCCTGAGATCACAGAGCAGTCTAAAAGACACTGTAGGATTACTATGGTTTTGTATTATGCAATTTTTAATTAAGTTTTCATTTTAATTTCAGTGCATTTAACATACAGTGTTATATTAGTTTCAGGTGTGCAATACCGTGATTCAGCACTTCTGTACGTCACCCTGTGCTCGTCACGACAAGTGTCCTCCTTGGTCCCGTCTCCCGTTTCTCCCGCCCCCACCCCCCTCCCTTCTGGTGACCGGCAGTGTGTTCTCTACGGTTACGAGTCTGTTTCTTGGCCTGTCTCTTTTTTTCTTTCTTTCTTTGTTTTGTTTCTTAAATTCCGCACATGAGCGAAATCATATGCTTCTGTATCTGTCTTTCTCCGATTGATTTATGTCGCTTAGCATGATACACTCCAGCTCCATCCAGGTCGTTGCAAATGGCAAGATTTCGTGTTTTTTAATGGCTGAATAATATTCCATCGTATATACACCACATCTTCTTTATCCATTCATCTATCAGTGGACACTGGGCCATTTCCACAATCTGGCTCTTGTAGATAATGCCGTAAATACACCTACCCCTTTGCATTAGAATTTTTGTATTTGTTTAGAATCACGGTGTTTATTAAAGAGAGCTTTGAAAAGGCAAAAGAGGGCATATGAACAACAAGGAAAGAACGGAACGTGGTGAAAAAAGCAACTTGTACAAAAGGCACATGATGGAAATTGTCAACTCGGTGGACGTGTCGACAGTAGACACAGCACAGCCGCAAGGGGAGTCGGGAGCTGGAAGTGGTCCGGCGGGCTGCACGGAGCCGTGGAGAAGAATAGGAGTGTTAGAGAAACAGGGAGGGTGGGCGAGAAGACCCACAGGGGAGACTCGTTCTAGAAAGAAAGAACAGCGTGAAAGAGGGGAGCGAAAGGGCAATGAGACATTGGCTAAGAATTTTCCGGAATCATTTTAAGGCACGACATTTCAGGGTGAGGAAGCACCCGGGGACATCGCAGTGGAGCCTCCAACTCTCAGAGGCAAAGGAAGAACCACCTTTTGAACAACCGGGGAAGAGGGTTGGATTGTCTGCGAGGGCACCATAGTGAGGTGACCACAGACGCACCTGCTAACGACCAGACCGCACGGCTGCGTGACGAGCAGGGCGTCCGACGCGCCCAGCGCGGCCCTGAACACAGAACAAACGCTCCCCGTTTGTTGAGCACATTCAGTAAAGGGGAGACATTGGTTTTCCGTCCCCATAAAGATGGACTTCAGGATACAGAAAAAAATGGGTCTATTAGGCATATTTGTGAGGGAGCGGCTCGTGGTGAAAGGGCCGGCTTCCTAATTCTCTTCACCGGGTGGCTTGGGACAGCTCTGGGTTCACTTTCCTCTTCTGCAAAACGGGGCTATGTTGCATTCTGGAAGCATCACCTCCTTCTCACGTTTCCTGAGCACCGGGCAGGTCCCCCCTCCCCAGAACTGGCCCTGGGGACACACCGTCTGATCAGACAAATCCCCTGGCCGGGGAGCGACCTGCCGGGGTGGGGGAGAGTCTTCCCCGGGTCACTGGTCACCATCCACCCACGGGGCCGAGCTGTGATGGTTAGTGGTGGACACAGGTGCCGTGAGGACACATGGGAAATTAAGCCGGCAGGACCGCAAGACTGAGCGAGGCAGGTGAACAAGGTGGGAGAAGGGCCCTGAAGGCAGACAACATCCTGAGAAAGGCAGGCGGTGTTGCATCAGGAAATGAGCCGTGGGAACACCTAGCGGGAGGGTCAGGGAGGCAGGGGGGAGACGGGCAAAGCCAGAGGGCAGGCCGGACGGGGTCAGGCCAGGCCTGTGTGCCAGCCGAGGACCCTGGAGGGGCCTCAGAGAGCTGGGGCCCGCCTGCCTTCGGGGGGAGAGTCCCGGGCGAGGAAGGCTTCCCCAGGGCTCTGCCCGCCCCCATGGGCCATACACGTCTCTACTGTGATTTCTCCCTCTCCCAACAGGGGATGAAATTCTGGAGCTCAACGGAGAATCGATGGCCGGACTAACACACCAGGATGCTCTGCGCAAGTTCAAGGTGACCGCTCCTTGTCGGTACACGGCCAGACCCCGGGGTTTCGGGCCCCCTCCTCCACTCGAACCCGCAGACTCAAACTGTGGGGTCTTTCTCATGGGGCGCCCCGCTGGTGCTCATCTGGGCACAGGGTTGAGAAAAAAGACCCAGCTCCGGAAATAAGAGTGTTATCAGAATTGCTGCGGGCGTGTCTCAATCGCTGAAGATTTATAGAACTGTTTGAAGACATTCAGCGTAGTTATGCCGATATATTTGCAAATCTGTTTTGAGTTTAAAAAAAATTTTGTTTTTTACATTTATTTATTTTTGAGAAACAGAGTGAGACAAAGTGTGAGTGGGGGAGGGGCAGAGAGAGAGGGAGACACGGAATCCGAAGCAGGCTCCGGGCTCCGAGCCGTCGGCACAGAGCCCGACGCGGGGCTCGAACCCACGGACCGTGAGATCATGACCCGAGCCGAGGTCAGGCGGTCAACCGACCGAGCCCCCCAGGCGCCCCAAATCTGTTTTAAGTTTTAAGGCAGTCACTAAAAGATGCTTAAGTCTCTGGGTAATCAGTTCAGTTCAATCCCATCTGGCGCACGTATGCACGTGTGTATGTTCCGTATACGATGTTTCGTATCTGTATATACGTGTAGATATAGACTGTACACGTATGCACACACGCTTCCACGCCACGCACACGCACGCTCACACAGCTGCTGAGCGCTGCGGCACATGGTCCCTTCCTTTCAGCAAGCCAAAAAGGGGCTCCTGACCCTCACCGTGAGAACGCGCCTGACGGCACCCCACTCGCCGAGCAGCCACCTGTCGCCCCCGCTGTGCCGCTCCCTGAGCTCCAGCACCTGTGCCACCAAGGACAGCGGGCCCTTCGGCTTGGGGAGCCCCGCCGCCCCCCCCAGCACGGCCAAGCCCAACTACAGAGTCATGGTGGAGGTCTCTCTGCAGAAAGGTGGGATTGCGCCCCTGCCCTCCTGCCTGGGTCTCCCGCCACCGGGCCCCCCCCCCCCCCGAGACTTTCCGAGACAGGACAGGGTGTCTGTCGCCTACAAGCAGATTCTGCAGCCACCGCCGAGCAGCGAGGCCTGCGGCTCTGTTTGCAGGAGCCCAGGACGCACCGTCCATGCTCAGCCTGGGGTTGTGGGGCGAGGGGCAGAACATACCCCAACAAGGCGACACCGCACATGGGAACCGGGGCCAGGGCTGCGGGCACAGCGAAATACGCCGTGAGGTCTGGGGCGGGGACCCCTCCTTGAGCACCGTCGTTCTTAACCGTGGCAGGGGAGCCGAGGTCCTTCGCGCTCCGTTCCGAGCCCCCCGCCCTCCCTCCTGCTCTGCCTTCCAGAGGCTGGCGTCGGTCTGGGCATCGGCCTGTGCAGTGTGCCCTATTTCCAGTGCATCTCCGGCATTTTCGTTCACACGCTCTCTCCGGGGTCTGTGGCACACTTGGATGGACGGCTCTGGTATGTCCTCATTTCTCTGTTTGAAAACAACAACAACAACAACAAACAGCCCTGATTTCCATCAGGGGGAAGGAATTCCTTAGAAGGCAGCAGGTTAATTTTTGGAGACGAGATATTTAGAATGACCCAAGCGTGGCTCAGAGCCTCGTTCTTCCAGCTGTGGTCCCCGGACCAGTGGCAGAGAGATCCCTCGGAAGTTTGCTAGCAATGTAGCATCTCGGGCCCCTCTCCAGACCTGCCATGGCGGAACCCGCCTTTTCACAAGACCCTCAGGGATCTGTGTGCACGTTGCAGTTCAAGAGGCATTGTCGCGGCTCCTGGGGGGCTCGGCTGGTGAAGCGTGCGACGCTTGATTTCAGCTCAGGTCACGGTTGGTGAGATCGAGCCCCACGTGGGGCTCTGTGCTGACGGCACGGAGCCCGCTTGGGATCCTCTCTCCCTCTTTCTCTGGCTCTCCTCCTTGCCCTGTCCTTAAAGAAAGAAGAAAAAAGAAAAGAAGAGGCATTATCTCAGGGAATGCCGGTCCAAAATGGGAAACAGGAAGTGAACACACATTGATTCAGATCTAAGTAGCACAGGATTTACGGTGACGTAAATAGGAGCCCCGAGGAGGTTTGCCTGTGCACCCTGTATGGAGAAAGACGCTCACTTACGAAGCAAATCAGTAGTGTTAACTCAGTTTCTTGATGGTATAAACCAGATCCTTGCGGACGCTCCAGACCTACGTCCCTGCAGATAACTTCTAAGAGATGCCCGAGCCTGAATCTCCTTTCCAGTAAGCGAGTTGGGTTTCGGTGCCATTGACTCCCGTTTAACCTGTCACGATATTTCCGGTTCACGCATCTTCGCGCGTCCCTCCTCTCACTGGGTTCGAGGCTTGCTAACTCCGGAGAGTTTGGTCATAGTTTTGAAGGTTTTCCCACCACTGCAGTCCGTGTAAGGGCAAGGCCTGCTCGGGATGCCGTCTCGATGGTGCTTTAGCTTCGAGACGGATTTGCTGTTGTCACGCGCAGGACGGCGACAGCCGTTTGCTGAGCTGCCGTGTCACCTGGGACATGACTGCACAGTCACCACAACGGCCTTAGCCCTAATCCCTTCAGACAGAGAGTCCTCCCCCCTAGACCTGCAGCTGGGTAGGGATTGTTCTGGAAGCTTCTGCGGTGGTCTTCAGTTACATCAATGAAAATGTGCACTTTCTTTTTTTTTTTTTTTAATTTTTTAAAATGTTTATTTATTTTTGAGAGAGAGACGGAGCACAAGCAGGGGAGGGGCAGAGAGAGAGGGAGACTCAGAATCCGAAGCAGGTCAGCGCAGAGCCCAACGCGGGGCTCGAACCCATGAACCGTGAGGTCATGACCGGAGCCGAAGTCGGATGCTCAACCGACTGAGCCACCCAGGCGCCCCCAAGATGTGTGCTTTCTTAGCAAAGGGGAAGGGGGACCGGCTGAGCGGAACTGTGACGGGAGACAGCAGACCACAGCGGGAGGGACGGCGAACTCAGCCCTGGAGACCTGCGCTCCGATCCCCGCTGGGCTGATCACCCGCCAGACCAGTGGTCAGCAACCTGGGGCCCGTCACCTGCTTGGTTTTTTTAAAGAAAGTTTTATCGGAACACAGCCACGCTCATTTGTTGACACATCGTCTACACCTGCTGTTTCCACGCCACAACATCAGAGTGTAGTCATTGCAACAGAGTGTGAACTGCAAAGCCTAAGACATTTACTACGTGGCTGTTTCTAGAAAAAGCCTTTTTTTTTTTTTTTAAACTCTAAGCTAGGTCTTATCGAGAATATTTCACCCTCTGTGCCTCGGTTTCCCCAGCTCCGAGACAAGGGGGTTGGATTGCCCAAATCCTCCAAGTACGGATACGTCCCTATCTTTTCTACCTCCCTTGTGTTTTTTCTTTTTTTCTGGGTAGGTAACAGGACCCATCTAAATTTTCCATAACTCTATCCCCATCTTCCAACGAGAATGAACTCCATGCTTTCTCTCCTTCCTTCTTTTTCCAAGGGCTTCCACTGCTCCCAGCCCAGTTATATCTTCTTTACCGGTTAGCACAAAGCATCCGTCTTTCCTCCTAACCATTCTACAGATGGGAACAGTGAGGCCCGAGGAGCGGATGTGATTGCTTATATCACAGTTCGTTGGTTAATCGCTTAAATCGGGTTAACCTACACCCCCCATCTCGGTTAGACAGACTTTAATGGGGAAGACGAAGAGGAAAGTTCAGACCAACTTTTCTTCGCGTTGACCCACAAAATGGGTATGAAACATCCCCCACGCTGTGGTCGCGCAGCGAGGAGTGAGCGTGCACTGCCCTGGTCCGTCCCGCTCTGAATGTCAGCCGGGTGGCTAAGGAGCTCTATTTATTGGTGTAAGTTTTAGGTCCCGTCAGAGAGCGAAGTCCCTGAGTGGGGCGTCAGGGAAGGGAGCGTCCGAACGCCACGAGGGTTAGCTCGCTGACGGCTTCCGTGTACGCTCTCCCAGGTGTGGGGACGAGATCGTGGAAATCAATGACTCCCCTGTGCACTGCCTGACGCTCAATGAAGTCTACGCGATCCTGAGTCACTGCAGTCCTGGGCCCGTCCCCATCATCGTCAGCCGGCATCCAGACCCACAGGTAACACCCCACCGGGACGTCTTCTTCCTCCCAGGCTCACTCTTTCCGTACTTGGGACAAGAATGGATGAACGCGGGTGATGCCCTCTGGGTTTGGACCCGAATTCCCGAGAACCTGTTCCAAGTGTAATAACGAGTGAACGCAGCGGGGGTCCACTGGCCGACTCCTAGACGCCAGAGGCAACTGGCATTGGCTTAGGGAAGCTCTTACAGCTGGTTACAAGCTCTCGGGCAGGAAAATACAGACCCAGGATCCCTGCAAGTGGAGGCCAGGGACCAATTCATCCGTGCATCGAGTAGGGACCCGCTCACTATGCGACTGTCGGGAGCTGTGCACCCCAGCATACAGGGATGAACAAGTTCGTAGTACACGGTCTTGCCCTCTGGGGCTCAGCGTCTGGCTGGAGACGATGACCTACACATAATTACAATACAGGGTGGGAAGTGTTCTGGGAACAGAGGGAGACAGAAAGGAAGGTTGCATGAAGGCAGGTAGGTAATTCATGAAGCAAGAATTACCGAAAGTTAGTTGTCTCCAGGCAGAGGATTTGAGGAAGGTCGTTCCATGGAGCTACAGGGTCAGGAAGGGACCTGCCATGGAAGGAAGGAGCGTGGGGCTGGGGTGCGGGCGCAGGTGGAGAGGCTAAGGGTACAGGTCGGCATGGCATGGGAGTCACACGGGATGCTTAGGAGCGTGCGTGGCATTCTGTGGGGGGTGAGGAGCGAGGGGAGGGTGTGTGGCTGTTCGTGTAATAATGTTCAGATTTTATTTTATTATTTTTTAAATTTCTTAACGTTTATTTATTTTTGAGAGAGAGAGAGAGAGACAGAGCGTGAGTCGGGGAGGGGCAGAGAGCGAGGGAGACACAGAATCGGAAGCAGGCGAGATTTTATTTTTTTAACTGTTGGTTGTGCCCTGGAGGACGGGGTGGGGGGTGGGTATATCCTGGAGTTTGGAAGAGAAAGGAACCAGATGGTGAGGGCCTGAACTTCACAGTAGATGTGGGCAGAGGGATGGAGGCAGTTGGGGAAGAATTGGTCGTACTGTTGGCTGATTAGCCTGGGGCACAGGGGTCTAGGATGACTGGGGTGTTTGGGGATCGGAAGACCGAGTGATGGCGACAGCACTCCCCAGTGGCGACAAGGGAAGGAGGGGGGGGTTTGGGAGGGAGGAAGTGGTCTCATGTGGGCGTAAGCAGATTGAGGTACCCATGGGGTGTCCAGTAGGCGGTGAGATTCAGGGCTGATAATGGCTGAGAAGTGGAGCCCAGGTCGGAGGGACCCTTGGGAGTGGCATTGCTGGGGTTCCTTTGGGGACGCGGTGATAGTCACCGTCACTGTCTATGGAATCCTTGAGTGTATCAGGCATATTTGCTGAAAGACGTGACAAGCGCAATAGCGTTTAGTTGTCGAAGAACCCTCTGAAGTCAGTATGATGCTCCCTGCTCGTTCATAGAGGAGGGCACCGAGGCTCAGAAAGGAAAAAGGAACTCGCCCCGTGGTGGATCTTCTACAGGAAGACGCCAGGCTTCAAAGCCTGCGCTTGTAGCTAACAGACTCCCAACTCCCCGCGGAAACAGGACAGAGGTAGATTGACAGGCGATCTACACGCAGCTGGTGTAGTGGGGCTCGAGCCCAGCTCTGTTCCGTGGTGGCACTAGACGAAGGAGGAGCACCCGAGAGAGAAGCAAGCTTCGTACTCAGGTGAACAAGGACTTTGTCTACAGCTCTGGGCGACAGAAGGAAAGGAGGCGGGCTCAGCGACTCTTGCCGCTCTGGGGTCCCGCGTGGAGAGGGCAGTGGAGTTGGAGTCAGGGTGTGGGGCCAAGGCCGGAGCCCTGGCCTTGAGGAGCTTGGTGCCGGCTGGAGGGGCGGGGTGGGGCGGGGCGCACACAGACAGGCCACGGAGGCTGAGGGAGTCAGGGTGCCAGCGACCCAGAAAACGGAGCCGGGTCTGGAAGCCTGGAAGGTGTTGCAGGTGGGGACGACCAGTGCGCACACAGAGGGATGCCGGGCTCCTGTCTCACTCGCAGTGACCTTTTGGACATTCATCTGATCTCCCAGCACCCCTGGTGTCCAGCTCTGAAACTGGGGAGCGGTCTTTGCCCTTGCAGAACTGCCGGCGATATTAACTCTCCTGTACTGAGAGTTTGCCACTTGCCGGGCGACGTGCCCAGCGCTGTCGGCGATTCACGTATCGTTATTACCCGGTCCTTGTGGTAAAATACATCTAACATGAAACTGACCATCTTCCCCATTCGCAAGCGTATAGTTCAATGGCATGAGGGGGGTGGACACCAGCACCACCGGCCGCCTTCAGATCGCTTTTCCTCTTGTAAAGCTGGGATTCTGTATCCATTAAACAGCTCACCATTCGCCCTCTCTCCAGCCCCTGGAAACCAGCATTGTACCTTCTGTCTCTACAGTGTTGACACCTCTATGTACTTCCTGTAAGTGGGATCGTACAGGACTTGTCTTTCTGTGACGGAGTTATTTCACTCAGCAAAATGTCTTCAAGGTCCTTCCACGTTGTAGCGCACGTCGGCATATCCTTAAGGCTGAATGGCACTCGGTTGTACGTACGTGCCATATTTTGTTTATCCACTCGTGTGTCAGTGGCCACTTGGGTTGCGTCACCTTTGGCTATTGTGAATAATGCTGTTCTGGACAGGGGTGTACACGTACCTACTCGAGTCCCCGCTCTCCATTGTCCTTGGGCATGTATCTAGAAGTGAAATTGCTGGGCCAAGTGATAATTATATTTGTAATTTTTTGAGGGACCGCCACACCGTTTCCGCAGCAGCTGCACCATTTTACGTTCCCACCAGCAGCACACAAGGCTTCCAATTTCTCACATCCTTATCAACACATATTGTTTCCTGGTTTTTTTGATAGCACTTATGGGTGTGAGGCAGTATCTCATTGTGGTTTTGATTTGCACTTCCCCAGTGATTAGTGATGTTGAGTATCTTTTCAGGTGCTCGCCGGCCATCTGTATACATTCTTTTGAGAAAAGACTATTCAAGTTCTTTTCCCATTTTTTAGTTGGGCTGTTTGGTTTTGGTTGTTGATTTGTAGGGGTTCTTTATATATACTGTGGCTCCAAAAGTCATACTCTTAACTGTTAGTGACCTGTTAAAGCAAAATGGTGATGGTGATGGTGATGATGATGATGATGATGCTGGTGGTGATGATGATGATCATGATGGTGGTGATGATGAAGATGGTGATGATGATGGTGATGATGATGGTGATGATGATGGTGGTGGTGATGATGATGATGGTGGTGACGATGATGGTGGTGATGAAGATGATGATGATGGTGGTGGTGATGATGATAATGGGTGATGATGGTGGTGATGATGACGGTGATGAAGATCATGATGATGATGATGGGGATGATGATGATGGTGATGAAGATGATGGTGATGATGGTGGTGGTGATGGTGATGATGATGGTGATGAAGATGATGATGGTGATGAAGATGATGATGGTGATGATGATGGTGATGATGATGGTGATGAAGATGATGATGGTGATGATGATGGTGGTGGTAATGATGGTGGTGGTGATGATGATGATGATGATGGTGATGATGGTGGTGATGATGGTGGTGGTGATGGTGATGATGATGGTGATGAAGATGATGATGATGATGGTGATGATGATGATGGTGATGATGATGATGGTGATGAAGATGATGATGGTGATGATGGTGGTGATGATGGTGGTGATGATGGTGGTGGTGATGGTGATGATGACGGTGATGAAGATGATGATGATGATGGTGATGATGATGATGGTGATGAAGATGATGATGGTGATGATGGTGGTGGTGATGATGGTGATGGTGATGATGGTGGTGGTGATGATGATGGTGGTGGTGATGATGATGATGATGATGATGGGTGATGATGGTGGTGATGATGATGGTGATGAAGATGATGGTGATGATGGTGATGATGGTGGTGGTGATGGTGATGATGATCATGGTGATGAAGATGATGATGGTGATGATGATGGTGGTGGTGATGATGATGGTGGTGGTGATGATGATGATGATGATGATGGGTGATGATGGTGGTGATGGTGATGATGATGGTGGTGGTGATGATGATGGTGGTGGTGATGATGATGATGATGATGATGGGTGATGATGGTGGTGATGATGATGGTGATGAAGATGATGGTGATGATGGTGGTGATGATGGTGGTGATGATGATGGTGATGATGGTGGTGATGATGGTGGTGATGATGGTGGTGGTGATGGTGATGATGATGATGGTGATGAAGATGATGGTGATGATGATGGTGGTGATGATGGTGGTGGTGATGATGATGATGATGGTGATGATGATGGTGGTGGTGATGATGATGGTGATGATGGTGGTGATGGTGGTGGTGATGGTGATGATGATGATGGTGATGAAGATGATGGTGATGATGATGGTGGTGATGATGATGGTGATGATGGTGGTGGTGATGGTGATGATGATGGTGATGAAGATGATGATGATGATGGTGGTGGTGATGATGATGGTGATGGTGGTGATGATGATCGTGATTATGATGGCGATGATGGTGATGAAGATAGTGATGATGATGTCATGGCAGCATTGCCGAGAGTGGAATGCTCCAAAAGGTAAACTGTCAAGTGGTAACTTTGCCTGGAGGTTTTCAGCAAGCCATGGAGAGAAGGTTGGAGAGTCGAGAGTGGCCACCTCAGGAACCCCTTTATTGACAGACTTTGGACTTTACTGACAATATACTAGAGAACCACTGATGCCCTGGAATCAACAGGGTGTTTCTAGAAGTGGACACTGTCAGCTATTTGCAGAGTGGGTTGGAAGGACAGATCCTGGCATCCAGGGGCCACGCTTGGGAGCTGCTATAGGACTCAGAGCCTGATGCAGACGTTGCTGCCGTTTACTTGAGGAGGTGACCGGTATTTTCTAGGTGTCTGAAATGCAACTCAAAGAAGCTGTGGCCCAGGCTGTGGAGAACGTCAAGTTTGGAAAGGAGAGGCATCAGTGGAGCCTGGAAGGTAAGAGAAACAGTGAACTTTGACTTGAACATCTTTGCCTTCTTAGACAGCTCAGGGTTGAGCCATTGACTTGCCTTCTACCTCAGCGATGTGACTGTCACATCACCGACGAGCCTGCAACGTGGACAAAGGCTGAAAGCTAGCAGCCTACCAGCTGAGCTCGGCTCACGTGTTTGCTCTGTTGGGGAGGCACACGATGTTCGAAGCATCTGAATTTGTATGTTTCTTCACTGGGCCGGCACTCCTCTGGCCTCTGTTGTTCCCGCCATCCCCTGTCATCTTATACCAGGCTGTCATTGGCAGTTGCCCCTATACACAGTTGAGTTTTCAATCACAAGTTCATAATAATAGACTCTTTAGAAAAAATATCTAATAACATAATATCTAATCTTTCTTAAGGCCTTGTCATGTCAGACACTGGAACTAATTCATGCATTATTTTACTGGATCCTTACATATAATTTTTATGCACGTTTCTAAGGAAAAAGCGGGCCGCTGAGAGGCTCTCTTACCCAAAATCACATTGTGTGGTGCACAGAGCATCTGGAAGGGAACCAGGTCGACTGGCTTCAGTCCCTGGGTGCTAGCGGCCTCTGTGCTCGGCTGAGGGGCATCGGCCAAGCCATCGTGGAGTGTGTGATAAAACAACATGCAAATATTGACAAGGAGGCTACACAGGCTGAAAGCGTTCAGAGAAAAGGTTCTACCCTCTCCACCCACCCAACATTCGTGCTCGGGAAAATATCACTGAGAAATTCACACATATTTGGACAGTGGTTCTCTCCAGTGGATCGGACGGCAGGTGGATCTTCACTTTCATTTCTTTCTTTTTGGGGCCGAGTTCCTTCTAATGAGCCTGCATTATTTTATGACCAGGAAAAAGCAAAAGAAATCTTGTTCTTCATCGGGGATTCAAACCGTGAGCTTGGCTGACTTTG
This sequence comes from Panthera leo, assembly GCF_018350215.1. NCBI lineage: Eukaryota > Metazoa > Chordata > Mammalia > Carnivora > Felidae > Panthera > Panthera leo. The sequence goes on from NC_056684.1 coordinate 2,213,846, forward strand.
GTTTTCTCCTAAGGTCTAGGATTCTCTTCCACGGGGCTCTCCTCGCTCTCCTGGCCTTCCAGAATGAGCTGGAATCTGAGCAAGAGGCTGGGTCTCAGTCTGCTCCCACTCCTTTGAGCTCTGATTGTAGAAAAGAAACACACGGGGGGCGGTTTGCCGCTACAGAAAAGGGCCTCTCAGGATTGTGTGGACGGACGCGGTGCTGAGAATGGGTGTGTGTGCGGGGATGACCCAGGAAGAAAGGCTGGATGGGAGGGAAGAGAAAGGGTACTATGGCTAAGAAAGTGTGGTCCTGAAGCTGTCGATTCGTCCTCAGCTGGAGGAAATGGTATCCTCTTGCTACAAGGCTCAACGCACACTGGCCGGTGTCCTCTCTCTCTTCGATGCTGAGCCCCCAAAACAAGCTCGGTGACCCTATAACTATTATCCCCATTTTACAGGTGAAAAGATGGAGTTTTGCTGGTTGGGTTTCCCAGGAGGCCAGCTTGGCATGCAGGGTGCTATCTCGGAAGGGTCCAAGGGGTCGGAGCCCGTGGAGGGGAGGAGAGAAGAGGGCTGGGCAGAGGGAGGAGGTGAGCTGAGATGCCAGCTTCAGCCCTGGAACTGTGGAGCTAAAAGACACGTTAGAATTGTCTGGTTTGGTGGCAGACGCTCCCGCCCACCCCCCCTTTACAGCCCATCTCCGTCGGTCATCGGACGCGAGCTCGCCTTGGGGAGACAGCTCCTGTAGGCAGTCCCTAGAGGGGCGGACAGTGGCAGGCATCTGCCACCAGCCCTTCCACAGGTGGGACAGCGAGCGCTTCTTTGACGGGCAAGTTGGGGACACGTCTCCATGCCCATCACACGGAGACTCAGGTTGAGTGATTTTTCCCAAGCTGGAGTCATACGGCTTTTCTGGGACAAACCCGAGACGGCTGGGCTCCCAAATCCCCAGTGACCTCAGATGGGAAGCAGACAGCCCGGGGTGCAGCGTGCAGCCCGGGGCGGTCGGGAGCGCGGCCAAGGGTGCGTTTGCCTCCCAAGCCCAGCTGTGGGGGTTCCTCGTGCTTCCCCTGCAGGTGTCCCGAGGCTGGAGAGCAGCTGGCATGGGCGGCCGACCTTGGAGAAGGAGAGAGAGAGGAACTCAGCAGGCCCTAATCGCAGGGCTCAGAAGGTCATGATCCGTTCCAGCAGCGACAGCAGCTACGTGTCCGGGTCCCCCGGGGGGAGCCCCGTCAGCGGCAGCGAGCAGCAGCCTTCCGACCCGGAAGTCCACACGCCCAGCCCGAGCCTGTCCCCAGTGCAGGAGCCGGGGACACTTCCCGTGGCTCCGTCCCAGCCGCCCCAGGAGAGCCCGCCCCGCCCTGGGTTCCCGCACAGCCACCCACCGCTGAGACTGAAGAAATCCTTTGAGATTTTGGTGAGAAAACCCACGACCTCCAAGCCCAAGCCTCCGCCCAGAAAATACTTTAAAAGTGACAGCGACCCTCAGAAGAGTCTGGAAGAGAGAGAGAACTCCCCATGCCCTTCAGGGCCCACTTTGCCGGCGTGTGGCCAGGTGAGAGAGGGGCCGGACGGGTCGAATGTTCTCTCGAGCGCCAGAGCCGGGAGGAGCGGTTGGTTTTGTGGTTGTCGTTGGTTGTTTTCATTTCGCTTTTTTGCACGGTGGTTCCCGAGCGAGCACCAAGCAGCAGTGGTGGCCCCGGGGAGGGAAGGTTTCTCCTGCTCCGTCAGACAGAAGGGGCTCAGCTCAAGCCTAGGGCTGCCTGTGCAAGGACTCGAGGCTTGCCAGGCCCAGAACGGAAGCCCCGTTCCTGCTGCTGGCCTCCGGGCTCCCTTCCAAAATATACTGGAATTTACGATGGAGTCCAGCAGCGCCCCCAGAAGGCCGTTCCGTGCCGGGCGGGCAGGGGGTGTTTCGCACACGCTTCTTCAGGCGTGGTGCTTTTGCTGGGAGATTGGCCTACCGTGAGGCTCGAAGTCGCCAAGAGCTAGCTGGCGTCTGTCATTAGCGAGTCGACCCATGTGACGGCGAGAAACTGTTTCGGGCTTCTTTCCCAATCAGCTCTGCCCACCCACTTCCTCGTAGGTGCGGCTTGGGGGGGGATCCCAAGCTCTCGGAGCCTCAGTTTCCTTAGCTGTTCACTGGGGCTGTATAGAGGCTCCCAGCGAGGGCTGTGGTGCCCATTAAACGGAGCCACCTAGCAAACCTCAGGTGCATGAGCGTCATCGCTGTGATTGTCCCTCCATCACATCTGTTCAGGACCTCAGTTTCCTTCCTCTGCCCCACGCCGCCCCGTAGGGGAAGGCGGACTGACGGCCGGGAGCACCATCGAGCACCGGGAGACCAATTCTCTCCTGTCTAATGAGCTCAAACCATCACTGAAATCCCTGCCCCCCGTCTCAACCACGAAAAGAGTGGACTGAGTGCAAGCTCCCACTGCCAGTGGGTCGACCCCCAGCTACGCTGCCTGTCACATCCCCGCCTTGGCCGGGCAGGTGGGCGTGGGGCCCCGGGACACTCCTCAGCCCGTCTGTGACTGGGGCTGATGACAGACTCCGGGAACGGAAGGTCCCCCCCCCCCCCGGAGCGGTGGGGTGGGCAGGTGGGGGAGGAAGGTTCTGAGAGGGAGGGTGACAGGGACGGAAGGAGGAAGCACGGTCCCGCGGAGAGCTGCAGGATGTGGCTGCCCTAGCCACACCTGGTGGGCTTGTCCAGGTGGGTCCGGTCCCCCCCCGCCCCGCCCCCCGTAGGCAAATGTCGCATTTCCCTGTGGGTCCAGAAGGGCGGATGAGGGACAGACAGGCTGAGGAGCCAGGCTCTTTGCTTTGTTCCTGGAGAAAAGGGGGGGCGGCTTTGCCAGGACAGGGGCAGGGCGCAGAGAAATGGCAAAACCAGGACGCAAAGCTGGATGTCACTCCTCAAGTTCCCTCGACAGTTTCTGGGGACTTCTCACTGGATGTGTCCCTCCGTGGCCCCAGTGTACAATATCTGTCTGTCCTTTTCTCCCCGCCGACCCCCTGCAGTCCTTCCTCCCCAGGACGACCCCCAAGCCTCACCCGTCCTGTAACTCATGGGGACTTAACTTCCACAACCAAAATGACCTCGGGGAGACCAATTGTCTCCTATCTAATGAGCTCAAACCATCACTGAAATCCCCGCCCCCCCCCCCCCCCCCCCGTCTCCCCTGTAAGCCCATGCTTTTCTCCTCCCTTCCCCTCTCTCTCCGTCGCCTGCCGAGCACCGTGCTAGGGAAGACCCCTTGGAGGAAAACGTGAGTAAAACTGAGCTGAATTCAGGGGCCATTTAAGAAAAAATAAATAGGGGCGCCTGGGTGGCTCAGTCGGTTAAGCGTCCGACTTCGGCTCAGGTCACCATCTCGCGGTCCGTGAGTTCGAGCCCCATGTTGGGCTCTGGGCTGATGGCTCAGAGCCTGGAGCCTGCTTCCGATTCTGTGTCTCCCTCTCTCTCTGCCCCTCCCCCATTCATGCTCTGTCTCTGTCTCAAAAATAAATAAACGTTAAAAAAAATTAAAAAAAAAAAAAGAAAAAAGAAAAAAGCACCTCCCTCACAGAAGGGACGATGAAAACAACAGACGAGGTCTGTGTCTGCTCTGAGTACTGGGCTCGGTACCTGAGTGTCAGCCTGTAACACTGTCAGCAGCTCGTGGACGGGGATAAGTGTCACCTTGAGGAGCCCCCAGAGGAGCGAAGCTAAGTTCTAGCCCCCCGCCTAGTACGTAAAGCTTTGAACGCCATGGCCAAGCCTTGCTCCTTCAAAGGTCTAGTTCAAGGAGCGCACTGACTCCGGGGTTGCTTGGTCTCTCCCCGAGCTCCGTTCTCCGACCGGGACCTTGGGCGGGGGCGATGCTTTGCGAACACGCTTCTCACTCTGGTAGCCCTCACGTTCTCGAAGACCGTTCATTGCCAACGTAGGTGTTAGTCTCGGGCCCCCGGACGTTGGCCGTTTCTGTTTTAGTCCCAAGCGATGCGTTTGTTCCCCCTTCCGTCCTTCGTCCCGGGAGGAAGCCTGTGGCCTCGTCCAATAGCCAGCTGGCCATCCGCCTGACTCGGGACCGAAAGGACACAGAGGCGGCCACGGTGTCGCCCTGGTGACCCCCCTCTTGTCCTTCTTCTTGTCGCGGCCGGCTTCTTGCTGCTGCTCTGCCCGCGGGTGTCCGGCTCTCTGGAGCGCTCTTGTTCTGCTTCTCTGCCTGGAAAATTCTCATTCTTTGTTCGAGAACCAGACAGAAAGCAGTTCTCTGGGAAGCCTCCTTCAGCTCTCTGCTTCCTCCGGGCCCCAGGAGCATCTCGTTGGTGCCGCGCGGACGGGCCAACTCCGGGCAGGTGGTAGACGGGCGCGTGGGGCCCCGTCCGCCTCGTCCCGAGGCTGTTTCATGAGGGAGCCCGGGACCGCGTGGGGCTCAGTGGGGACAACACGTCTGCCTGGGCGGACGCGGGGCCAGGGCAGGTGCTGCAGGGGCAGGCGATGGCTCGGGTCCCCAGGCTCCGTCGTCCTCCCAACGCGCTTACGAAACATCACTGCGCGTAACGGTGCAGAAGGCGATCGACTCCCATTTTGTCCTAAGACTGGCGGCCCCCCGCGCCCTCCCCCACCGGGGCGGTGGCCCAGCTGGCTGCAGGGGCAAATGTGGCGGGGCCAGGCTCCTTCCACACCCCTGCTTCTTGTCCCTGTCCCGGGGGCCGGGGGGGGGCTTTCACGGTCCATAAGGAGGCGTGTGCCCTGGAGGTGGGCCTCCGACGACGCGGGTGGCCCAGGGCGCCGGGGAACCTGTGGTGGGAGCACCTCAGGGGGCTCTCCAGCCCGGGTGCACCTTGCATTCTGACGGCTGGAGGCCACCGCCTGCACGTGGCCTCACTTCCTGTTTACACTACAGGAAGCCAGCGGGCTGCCGCCAGCGCCTCGGCCGCCAGGGCAGGAAGACACGGCGGGGAGAGCCCCCCGCGCCCTCGCCTGCTGCCCGGGGCCCGCGGCGGGCCCGTCCTCGGAGGCCGAGCCGGGGAGGAGAGGAGCCAGCCCAGGTAGGCTTTCGTTTCGGTCTTCTGGAAGGAAGGACCTCTCGGGTAAAGGTCCGGGGAATGAGGTAAGATTGTGGGTTTGGCCTGAGGTTGGAGGTTCTGACCCCAGGGACAGGGGGTTCTGACCCTGGGGAGGGGGGTTCTGACCCTGGGGATGTAGGGTTCTGACCCCAGGGAGGGGAGGGTTCTTACCCCAGGGATGTAGGGTTCTGGCCCTGGGGAGGGGGGGTTTTGACCCTAGGGATGTAGGGTTCTGACCCCGGGGAGGGGTGGTTCTGACCCTGGGAAGGGGGGGTTCTGATCCTGGGGATGTAGGGTTCTGATCCCAGGGAGGGAGGGTTCTGACCCTGGGGAGGGGCTTCCGACCCCAAGGATGAGGGTTCTGACCCCGGGGATGTAGGGTTCTGACCCCGAGGAGGGGCGTTTCTGACCCCGAGGATAGGGGTTCTGACCCCGGGGAAGGGTGGTTTTGACCCTGGGAGGGGGGGTTCTGACCCCGGAAACGTAGGGTTCTGACCCCGAGCATGGACACAGCAGCTGCACTCAGGCTGATGAGCAGGCAGGAGCTCTGGGGCGCCCGGACGGCAGGACAGGGGGTCACTGCCGGTCTGGGGAGCTCGTGGTCAGGCTGATGATGCGGTGGGCAGTCAGCTGGGGGACAGATGGTGACCGGCTGTCGCACACAGCGTCCAGCCCGTCCCGGCTGCGGGCAGCTTGGCTCGTGCTGGAGGGCGCTGTGCCCGTGGGGGTGGCTGTGCTCGCGTGGCGGCCCTGCCATTGCTGAGACGTGGGCTGCGTGTGTGGTGGCAGCCTGTGGCCTGCTGGAACGGGCACAGGACCTGGGGTCAGGAAGACCCCCGTGGGACACCCGGCTCTGCCCCTCCGGACAGCCCTCTTTGCTTTTCTGAGCTGCAACCACTCATCAGCAAGACGTGCATTGCCCGCCGGCTTTGTGCGGCTCAGTGCCAGGTGCTGGACGGAGGCAGGGGTGGGGGGACAGAGAGAGGGGGCTGACCGGCTCCTGCCACCAAGGAGCCCCCGCTAGTGGCAGAGAAAAAACTCTGTAGGCTACAAGCCACACAGATGGCTTCTCTGAGAAACGCTACATGAAAAGTACACGAATGGGCTCCTGGAGGGTCGGGGGGCGTTATGGGTGGAAACATCTGGCCCGTCTCGCCCGGAGCAGGTGCCCCACGGCTGCTGGCTCCCCCCGCACTCTGCCTTCCCTTAGTCACCCCGATAGAGGAACATGGTAGGGAACGCCTCAGTGCTCTGCCTGCAAGAGAGCCTCACCCCAGCGTGCAGAGGGCTTGCGGGCGGATGCTCTGACCACGGAGCCTCTGACAGCCCTTTGCAGCAGAGCGACTTTTAAATGCAGAACCAGAACCGGGCGAGGAGGGCCGGGCCCCCTCGGCAGAGCCCTGGAGTCGGCAGTAACCACGCACGTCTTCCCGACTGTGCGGGGCGCCTCTGGTATCTTTGGGGCTCAACTAAGGCTCTCACGGTCTATTTTCGTTGAAGCCGGGCACTGGGACGAGGGGAGAGCAAGGGTCAGTCCTCCTCACCCTGGGCCGTGTCACCCCTCACCCCCCTCCCCAGAGCGCAAATCCAGAGTCACAGCCTCTTAACCAGGGAAAGGGCGGGCCTGGGGGCCACGGAAGGGTCACCTGTCCACTTGGCCTTGTTGCTGTGTGGGGCTTGGAGGCCGGCCTCCCTCTGTCCCTGGGTAAGAGAGCGTCCCCAGCCTTCCAGAAGGGATGCGCAAATATGTAAGATGCTGACCAGCGAGGGGGCGGAGAACCAAGGTGGCCGGGTGCGCCCCCTCTGAAGGCCCATCCTCGCTGCTTCTTACAAGGCGGGCGGTCCAAACCGGATACGGCCACCAATCCGTGAGCTGGGGCTGAAAAGCTGGGAAGGTAGGCAAATTGCTTTGGCTTTTCCATTTGTGACGGCTTGCTGGCGGGCTGCTTGGAACCACGGAAAGGGCACAAGGAACCAGCGGTTGGGGTCTCGCCCTGGCTGGGCCAGCAGGCGGTCCCTTACCCTCCCGAATGCTGGATTCCTCAGTTGTGAGATGCCAGACAGAGGCCCAGAGGCGCTCTGCAAACGCGTCCGGCCCTGAAATGCTGAGAAGCTAACTGTGGTTCTGAAGGGGTTGCTAGTGGGGGCTTACCCCCCAGGGCCCAGCGTGGGTACTCACCGCCCCCCCAGCCCCCGAGGCCTCCTTGGCGTCTCGCTCTGAGACTAGAACTCAGGGGCAATGTTTCTGCGCTGCAGGGGTCCCAACGTCCCCGGTGAAACACCCGCTCCTTAAGAGGCAGGCCCGGATGGACTATAGCCTCGACATCGCGGCCGAAGAGCCCTGGGTGAGAATTTCCGACTGCATCAAGAACCTGTTCAGCCCCATCATGAGTGACGGCCACGGCCACAGGCCGCTGCAGCCCGGTGCCAGTCTGGGCGAAGAAGACAGGGTGCAGGGCCGCCCGGACGGGACCCCGCCGGAGCCGGGCGCCACCGGTGCTGCCCCCAAGGTCTGCAAGTCGGTGGACAGCGGCACCGTGAAGAAGGGTCCTCCCGTGGCCCCCAAGCCGGCCTGGTTCCGCCACAGCTTGAAAAGTCTGAGGACGCGTGCTGCAGACCCGAGGCGGCCGCCCGACCCGGCCTCCCCCGCCCAGCCGGCACCTGCTTCCAGGGAGCGCCCCCCGGGGCCGCCCACCCGGGCCTTCTCCTCCATCAAGCAGAGAATCAGCTCTTTTGAGACCTTCGGCTCCTGTCAGCTGCCCAGCAGAGGAGCCCAGAGAGCGAGCCTCGAGGCCTCCGTCGGGGAGGCAGCACGGCCCCCGGGGGAGCAAGAGGGAGGTCGGCTTTCTGGCGTCTCGGGGCGAGGGGCCGCCCCCACCTCCGAGCAGCAGCAGCAGCCAGAGCGAGAGCAGGTGCCGCAGGGCCCCCCCACCCACCCCGAGCCCGGGGACCCGGGTGCATCGGGGTCCCCTCTCCCGGGACGGCAGTCCAGCCAGAAAGCCCCCCTCCCTGACCCCGACCCTCTCCTGAGGCTGCTGTCGACACACGCGGAGGAACCTCGAGGCCCGGTGGTCAAGGTGCCCGGCCAGCGGGCACGAAGCTTCCCGCTGTCCAGGACCCAGTCCTGCGAGGTGAAGCCGCCGGGCGAGAAGACCAGTCAGCTCTACTCCATCAGTAGCCGGGTGTCGTCGGCTGTCATGAAGTCCTTGCTGTGCCTCCCGTCCTCTGTCTCCTGGGGCCAGGCTGCCTGCACCCCCAAGGACGGGGGCTGTCCCGCGTCGTCGGCCAGCGACGCCCCGGCCGCGAGCAATGCTGCAGAACCGCCTGCCTCGGACATGGGGTTCTCCCTCAAGTGAGTACGGCCGGTGCCCGCCTCCCCCTCCCGTCTTCTCTGCTTCCCCATCGTCCTTTCTCTCGCATCTGCGCGTGTCCTTGAAACTTGGTCTCGGGGGTACCGAAGGGCCGTTCTGCCTGCTCTTTTCTGTGCGTGTGCGTGAGCGTTACACGTTCCCTGCGAAGGAGGAGTCTCACGGCACCTGTTCTGGGAGGGATGGGGTCGGGGGAGGCGCCGGTGGCCCACGGAGGTTTGGAGAGCGAATGCTCCTGCTCGGGAAGGCCAGACTGGAGCCGGGAGGTGACGGCCGCCCCCCTCCCCGCCCCGGAAGGAATCCAGGCCCACCCTGCACGGGGGTTCAGGCCCCCAGCACCGGGTGCCGGGGGGTCCGGCTCCGGCGCTGAGTCCCTGACCCCCTCAGTTCGCTCTTCAGTTGAGATTAGGAGGGGGTCTCCCCACGGTCCCGTCCCGGATCAGAACGAGTCTGCGTTTGCCCGGCTTTACTTCTTATTCTGATACTGCCCGCAAGCGCTTGGGACCCGCTGACCCTGACGTCTCGTGTGGCAGCCGCTGCAGACAGCCTGGGAAGGAGCAGGGGTGACCCTGGAAACACTGAGAGCAGGGTCTAGACGGCCAGACCGACGCACGGGTCGCTAGCCAGAGTGGGCAGCTGTGGAGGTACCCCATAACGTTGAGGGTGCCCGGCCGGGAGCTCTCGCAGAGGCTCCCCGTTAGAATTTACTGCCACGGGACGTCTCCCCCTGCTGGCGGTAAAGATCTGCCAGCCAGAGGGAGCCGTAGTTTCCTGTCAGTGAAACCACGGTTTCCTGCAAAATATGAGGTGTAGCTGGAAAAACCCGGCTACAAATATCAAAACGAGTTCCGAAGAAAACGGAAGGCCAGATGCTGGCTGCGTGGGCGCTGTCTGTGGTCGTTCGGTGCCGACGGGGGTCACGCAGGTGCCGATGGGGGACGCGCAGGTGCCGGGGCCAGCTGTCACGGAGGGCGGGGAGTGTGTTTCTAGGCCCCGGGGCTGCCAGCGTTGGGGCAGATTGTCCAAAGCGTCCCCTACGCTCCGGGGGGAGGTGCCGAGGTTTGGAGACACCGACTCTGGAGTCAGACGCACCACGGTCTGCGATTATGAGTCCCAGATCTGGGCATTCCGTAGCCATGTGGCCACAGACGAGGCGTCGACCCTCGGGGAGCCCCAGTTTCCTCACGGCTGTCGTGGAGGGGTGCCGGCACCTGCTCGGATTTCTTGCGCCAAATAATAGCGTGCACATCGGTGCTCAGCCCCGTATCTGCCGCCGAGCGGTCATGCGCTAAATGTGAGCTCCCATCAATATTCTGATCCGTCCCACACGCTGTGTCTGTACGAAAGCCTTTCAGAGCTGAGAGAGTACACGGAGGGGCTCGGGGAGCCCACGGAAGCCGACAGCCGGGACCACTGCTCCCCTCAGTCTGGCCAATCGGTTATCTCCCTGCTGAGCGCCGAGGAGTTAAAGAAGCTCATCGAGGAAGTGAAGGTTCTGGATGAAGCGACCTTAAAGGTAGGCTTCTTTTGCAAGCGCCCGCAGTGACCAAGGCCGAACTCCGAGCCGTGGCCGGAGCGGGGTCGGAGCCCGCGGGGGCGGGACAGGGCCTCACTGGACCCCCGAGACTCGACCCGCCACTCGAACGGAGCTTGGTGGCTTCTCAAGTGCTTGCGATCACTGGCTCCTTGCATCTTTGTAGCCATTTTGTAAAGGAGCCAGGTGAGCTCAGCTCAAGGTCACAGAGGTTTTCTGCCCCCAAGTTCTGTGCCTCGTGCACATCCCACGGCCTGCCGGCCTGGCGTTCACGTCCGGGAGATGCTTCAGGGCACCGTGCTGTTGTAAGCCGCGGGAATTTCCGAGCTCTGACCCCGGAGGCCTCCCCTGCCCACCGAGAGAGGGGGCTCCTTCCAGGGCTTGTGAGGCCCCGCCCCCGAAGTCACTCAAGCCATTGCGAAAGTGCCACTTCCCATAGGCTTCTGAGCACGACCGCAAGATGTGTGGAGAGGAAGTGGCCGGGCAGAGCTGAGGTCCGCTCAGCTCAGGCGCTCAAGGGCTTGCCCCCTCCTGCGTTGCCCCAGATCTGCAAAGGCTTTCCGCACCAGAATCGTCCAAGATTCTGCAAGAATTAGGGAGGCATCCTAGTTGGAATTGTCCAGGCCAAGGGTGTGGCTTAGCCTGAGCCGCACAAGACGCCCTGGGCTACGACTCACCCATCACCCGTAGCACCCTGGCACCATCGTCCCCCGGGGCCTCATTCACATGAAATAGCGCAGGCAAAAGTGTGTAGAACACAGAGAGCTGTCTCGTGTAGGGTGTCACCGGGAGACCATTTGCTTTTCTGCCGGACAAGGGCCCCTTACAGGGCAAGTAACCGGATACTTGGGTCAAAGTGGGGAGATGCGGGCCAGTGCTGGGGTAGAGCTGGGTGGTGAGATCCCTCCGTCCCTCTGGGTCGTGGGGGCTCCAAGCCCAAGGGTCACAGAGTCAGCTGCGCGACAGGTGCCCCGGTGGTGCCAGAGCCAGTGAATTGTTCACGTGAGGTCGTTCCCTCCCAGCGAGGGCCAGCTCGTGGGCCGAGAGCCACGTGGAAGCGCAGGTGTATTTTCGTGGATCCGCGTGGGGATGTGATAAATCATCACAGTCTGAATGTTCCGAAACCTGAACTGACGCCCGGTTGTCCGGCTTCTCTCTTTGCTTAAAGGGAACGGTCGGGTGGCGCTGGGTCTACGCGGCCACGTAGCAGGTTCCTTTGGGCGGGGGGACGTGCTGCCTGGTCCCCGGCAGTTCCCGTCACCCCTAGATCTCGCACGTCTGCACAGTCCGCTCCTGTAACCCGTCTGCCTGGCCCCCCGGATGCGTTTCAGCTTGGGGCCTCGGGTCAAGACCAGAAGGAGCTTCTCTGATTCCAGACAGCGCAGAAGGATTGTTTTGGCTCCTGTGAGCCCACGTGCAGGCCGGAAGCATGTGTGTGCGTGGGCGTGTGTGTGCGTGGGCTCGCGTGGGCGTGCGTGTGTGGGCTCTTGTGGGCGCGCGTGTGTGCGTGGGCGCGCGTGTGTATGGGCTCTTGTGGGCGCGCGTGTGTGTGTGGGCGTGCGTGTGTGCGTGGGTTCTTGTGGGGGCACACGTGTGTGTGGGCGCGCGTGTGTGTGGGCTCTTGTGGGCGCGCGTGTGTGCGTGGGCTTGCGTGTGTGTGGGCTCTTGTGGGTGCGCGTGTATACGTGGGCGCGCGTGTGTGCGTGGGTTCTTGTGGGGGCACACGTGTGTGTGGGCGCACGTGTGTGTGTGGGCGCGCGTGTGTGGGCTCTTGTGGGCGCGCGTGTGTGCGTGTGTGCGTGGGTTCTTGTGGGGGCACACGTGTGTGTGGGCGCGCGTGTGTGTGGGCTCTTGTGGGCGCGCGTGTGTGCGTGGGCGCGCGTGTGTGTGGGCTCTTGTGGGTGCGCGTGTATACGTGGGCGCGCGTGTGTGCGTGGGTTCTTGTGGGGGCACACGTGTGTGTGGGCGCGCGTGTGTGTGTGGGCGCGCGTGTGTGGGCTCTTGTGGGCGCGCGTGTGTGCGTGTGTGCGTGGGTTCTTGTGGGGGCACACGTGTGTGTGGGCGTGCGTGTGTGTGGGCTCTTGTGGGCGCGCGTGTGTGCGTGGGCGTGCGTGTGTGCGTGGGCGTGCGTGGGCGTGGGCGCGCGTGTGTGCGTGGGCTCTTAGGGGCGCGCGTGTGTGCGTGGGCGTGCGTGGGCGTGGGCGCGCGTGTGTGCGTGGGCTCTTAGGGGCGCGCATGTGGGCGTGCGTGGGCGTGGGCGCACGTGTGTGCGTGGGTGTGCGCGTGCGCGTGTGCTGCAGCCGGGAGTCCGCTGGGTTCCTTCCGGTGCTGCTCTACCCCCAGGAGGAGCAGGAAGAGAGAAGGAGCAGGCACTCCCTGCAGAACAGCCGTGACCCCTGGGGTTGCCGGTGTCCCAGGGGCCGGCCTGGCCCCACGCTGCAATGGTGGAGCTGTGTCACCCCACACGCTGGGTTTCCCCGACCCAGTGGCGCCCGGCCGGGTTGGGACAGGTGTGGGTGAGGGCGGGGCGGCCAGGGGAGGAGACGGGAACCGCACCTGGCATAACACGCTTTTTCTCTCCTAAGCTTCCTAGGACTCCAGAAAGCACAGTCCTCTCTGTCCAGATGACGGAACAGGTTCGAGGAGGTGACCTCACTTGGCACGTGGCCAAGCCCCATGGGGCTCGAGATCAAATCAGCCCGAGGTCCCACGCGCGTTAAACTGCTCAGGCTGGCGCGGCGGACGTCTTAAACGTATGCGTTTCCTCCCACAGCAACTGGACAGCATCCACGTCACCGTGTTGCACAAAGAGGAAGGGGCCGGCCTTGGGTTCAGCCTGGCAGGAGGAGCGGATCTAGAAAACAAGGTGATCACGGTGAGTGGCCCGACGCTGGGGGTGCGTGAGAGCCAGAGGCAGTGGCCCCCGGAGGGAGAACACGTGCCAGCCACACAGGGGGCCGGAGGAGTGCCTGGCACCAGGCCACCGTGCGGGGTTCCGAAGGGGGGCTGTCGGGACCCACCCTTCCCAGGAAGCATAGTAACGGTCGCCTGTGTGGCCCCATAGCCTACCTTCGTCTCGATCCTTAATTTAACGAAGAAGGGCTCCGTCTACCCCAGGCAACGTGAACATGCCAAAAGGATTCGGAATCACCTTAAGAAAATCACAGGGGTCCGGGCCCCACCAGGACTGCCGGCTCGGAATCTCGCAAGGTTTAACGCCTGCATTGTTGCAGGTCCTGTCTGGAGGAACGTTTCCCAAAAAACCCTCCAACCCCGCTAAATGTCACTGGATAGGACGCTTCAAAATGGTTCGTTGCCCGTTACGGGAATTTCAGGCCAACGACAACAGCAGAAATTCGAAGCAAGTCTTATCCGACGTCTCTCGTGTGGGGCGAGTAGACCAGCAAGGTGCCAACTACTAAACGTCGAGACGAGAATGATTTATGACCCCGGGCCTTTTTGGAAGGCCGCACCGCCAGGGCTCGAGGTTGACGACCTGGCCGTGATACCTAGCCCAGGCCACGAGGCAGGGGGGCCTCACCCGGATGGAAAGGCGCCTTGGGAAGAAGGCGCGTTCTGTCGAGGACGCTGCTTCCCCGGTTGTGCCCACTTGGAGAGTTGGGGGCTGTTGGCTTGGACACCAGAGAGGCCGATGATGGTTGGCTGGGGCATTGGGGCCATGCTGGACAGAAGAAGGAGCGGTTCCTGTGCAAGATCCGCAGAGCACAGCCCCGGCCGCATCCCGAGGCTTCGGGTCCTGGGGGCTCGCCCCTGTTCGGGGAGAGCCAGAGACGGCAGCCGGTATCACCTGCGCCCCTTCCCGCCGACCCCGTTATTCTGGCTGCTCCGTGGCCCCAAAGCCGAGCGCCCTCCTGCCCGATGGCCGTGTCGTCTCAGCGTGGTCTTTATGCGGACTCGCACGCACTTCCTCACCCGGCTGGAAACGACCCCCCCAGCTCAGCATCAGCCAGCATTAAACACGGCACGCCTCCCGGCGGGTGACTCGGCCGGTTCCTGCTGGTCGTCTCGGAGTCGCCCGGGTGCGAACGGTGACTTCCTTCTTGGCCAGCAGGCCCTCTACCGCACACAAAAGCACACGGGACCACCGAGGCCCGATTTCTGTCACCGAGCACACAGCAGAGAACCGTAATCCCTGGTTGTGCAGTCCACTTTCTGTTGGAAGGGACGAGAGAGCGGGCCCGCGGGAATGGCACTGGGGATCTTTGTCTGCCGAGTCGCGACGTCTCCCCGCCCCATTTGGCCGGCGAGCCTGAGACGCTGCGGCCACTCAAACCCCAGGAGGAAGCGGTGCACGCGGGCCAGGCGTGGACACTTCTGTACCTTTCCCGAGTCATTGAAAGAACTAACCCTGAGCACCGTCCACGGCCAAGGCCATGCTGGGCACTCACTGGCTTGTCCCTTTTAACTGGATCAGCATTTCTGCGGGAGGAGCTCTGAGAATGTCCAGACCTCCCAGGTGAGCGTTTCTCCAAAAAGCATATTCTGCGGAAGGTGGAGGCCCGAGGATTTCTGCCCGGAAGAAAAGGATTCTGTACCGGAACACTGTCGGGGGTCGCTGCCTCCCGCTGCCCGTTCTTACGGAGGTGTCACGGTCTCCAATACCTTCTTAAGCTGTGTAGACATTTTTCAGAACTTTTGTTTTCTCCAGGGTTCTTCACTTTGTCAGACCTTGGAAACCTTTTTTGTTTCTTCGGATACAATGCCTATGAACGTGGCACAGAATCGGGGCTTCAGGGAAACGACTCGGGGCGATGCTGCAGGGCAGGAGAGGTGGAAATAGGATTGTGGTGATGTGGTCTAGGACGCGGTGTTAGGAGGGGTTCTGAGGACCAGGCTGGCCATCACTGAGTGATCTCTGCTCGGGGTGGCCGCCGAAGGAGGTCCTGAGCCGGCAGCCCTGGTTTGAGACACGGTTATTTTAATTTTCTTTCCCCTAAGCAGCCTCTAGGCCTTGACTGACTGGTTGGGACCTTCCTGCCGGAAGGGTCTGGATCTGACGCCGGTGACCTCTGGGTCTTGACTTCCTGTGGCTTTTCAGGTGCACAGGGTGTTCCCCAACGGGCTGGCCTCCCAGGAAGGAACTATTCAGAAGGGCAACGAGGTTCTCTCCATCAACGGCAAGTCCCTCAAAGGGGCCACGCACAGCGACGCCCTGGCCATCCTCCGCCAAGCTCGGGACCCCAGGCAAGCTGTGATCGTCACACAGAAGCCGGCTCTGGAGGCCGCGCCCGACCTGAACTCATCCACAGATTCTACAAACTCGGCTTCTGTGGCCAGCGACGTTTCTGGGGATTCCAGTAAGTGCCCCCCAGCTCGGGGGAGGAAGCCCCCTGGCCGCGTGGGGCCAGTCCTGCCGTGGCTGCTCAGTGACGCGCGGCCCTAGGAACGCGTGGGCGGCAGGAGCCGCGTCTGTGTCTACCCGTGCACGTGCGAGGGCGGCCGGCAGCCTTCGCGGGGCTCGCGTGACGCCCAGGCGTGCGCGGCCTGGAGGGGAGGGCGTCCCTAACACGGTCCCCGTGCTTCCCCTGCAGCGGAGGCCACGGTGCACACGGTGACGATAGAGAAGACGTCCGCGGGGCTGGGCTTCAGCCTGGAAGGCGGCAAGGGCTCCCTGCTCGGGGACAAGCCTCTCACCGTGAACAGGATTTTCAAAGGTGAGCTGTGCGTCTGGCTCTCGGGGGTTCCCTCCGGCTGCGAGTGGCGGGCCAGGCCCCCAAAGGCCTCTGAGCACCTTCTGGGCCATGGCTGTTTGCAAGTCCACGCCCTCTAGGAGGCAGGCAGGCCATTTAGGGACTCGATTCTGCGGTTGCTGCCTGTTCTCCTTGGCTCGGATGTCCCCTTACTACTTCTGTTTCCCTGGGTCCTCGCCAGTGACTGAGCCCTGGGCCTGGCTCAGCTGGGCAGGCCTGGGCCAAGGGGAGGCCCCGAAACCCGCAGTAATCGATGTGATGGTTGTTTTTAATTTTTAAAAATTTATTTATTTTGGGGAGAGAGACAGAGACAGAGAGCAGGCAGGGGAGGGGCAGAGAGAGAGGGAGACACGGAATCCAAAGCAGGTTCCGGGCTCCGAGCTGTCAGCACAGAGCCCGACCCGGGGCTCGAACTCACGAACCGTGAGATCGTGACCTGAGCCGAAGTCGGACGCTTAGCTGACTGAGCCACCCAGGCGCCCCCAATGTGATGTTTTTAAAAAATTAAAATTAATTTTAATTTTTTAAAAATCCATAATGAACAAAGCACCAGAGCTTAAAATGAGGACACAGTCTTGACTTTCTACTTGCACACACTCGGCCTCCCTGGGCTCCCTTCAGTCCTGGTCCCGTCAGCTTCTGCTTTTATTAAAAATGTTGACATTTCGTTCGTCACGGGGTTGAGGTGCACTAGAGCGGGGGTCGCTCGGGTTTCCCTGTGAAAAGCGTGAATGGCCCGCAGCTACCACAGAACCCCCACCCCCACCCCCGGGTCTTCACCGCTTTTCTAGCTGGAGTCCCTGCGTTGTGGGGCCCTGGGCAGGAGTCTGGAGACCTGGGTTCTAGTCCCGGCTCTGCCTCTCACCTGCTGAATGACCGCTGCCCCCCCGGGCCCGAGGCTCCTCGTCCGCACGGAGGTGTGGGGTGTGTCTGGGCTTGTCAGACGGAGCCCCGCAGTGGCGGCTGGGCCCCGGGGGGGGGACCGAGGGTCACTGCGGGGGGGCTCCCCCAGGAACCCGTGTTTACTCCAACTCTGGGAAAGACCCTTTGGAGGTCGACTTGGGCTGAGCATGTGGCTCAAGGTCAAGAGACCCGGCTCCTAGTGGGAGCCGTGCTTCCGAGGGAGACCACTCTCCACCCTCGTCCCGTCTGCGTCCGCGGGGCCGGGCCGGCCAGCTGCCGGGAGATGCGGACGCTGGGGCCAGAAAGTCTGGGCTCAAACCCAGACCCCGCTACCTAGCGGCTCTGATGCTCGGCTGGGCTGCGGAACTCTTGGTTTCCTCGCGTGCGCAACGGGGCTACTGACACGCTCGCGGGGCGTCCGCGCAGAACCTGATGTGCACAACGGCCCAGCACATCTCACCAACTTCTTATCGTTGTCATTACTATTATCTTTTATTCGGTATTTCTGAATACCGTAGAACAGCGTTCCGTATGAACGATGACACTCCTCCCGGATGCAGCTTTGAGAGTGGGAGCCACATAGGATTGCGTCCCTCTTCACGCGGACGCAGGGGTCTTCTCCAGGCCGTTCAGGGGCAGCGTGCCTGGGGGGTTCACCGGCCCCCTCCCCACGCCACCCAGTGCCTGGCGAGCTCGTCGGAAGGGAGAGACCACGTGCGGACGGAGGTTGCTGGGCTGGTGTGCGTGCAGGTTGGAGGGGATCGGCCCCCCAGAGGGCTCCGTGACTCGCGGAAGTCTCCTCGGCCGGGCTCTGGGCTCGGAGCTGCCCGCGGCCGCCCTCCTCTGGGGATACGACGGGCCACACCTTTCCCAAGGGCCACAGAGCAGGAGCCTGGCATGCCAGCCTCAAAGCCACCATTTGATGAGCTGCCCCATTCCAGATCCAGCACCGAGCCCCTGAGGGATGGGCCCCCCGTTCCCTTCTGAGCCGTCCTGGCTCCCCAGAGACCGAGGCTAGGAGGTAACCTTCCTTGTCCCCCTGTCACCCGAGCAACCGGTTATCTATTTTTCTTCCTCTCGGGGGCAGCCTCGGAACAGAGCGAGACGATCCAGCCGGGAGATGAAATCTTACACTTGGCCGGCACTGCCGTGCAGGGGCTCACGCGGTTTGAAGCCTGGAACGTTATCAAGACGTTGCCTGACGGCCCCGTCACGATCGTCATCAGGAGGAGAAGCGTCCAGTCCTCGGGGACCACAGCGGCTGGGGAGCCCTAGGCAGGCCCGCGCCGACACCAAAGCCGGGGACGGACAGCCCCTCACAACTGCTAATTCTCAGGGTCACTGCTCACCCCTGCCTGGAGGGGGGAGGCAGCAGAGTCGCGCTTCCTGGTCGCTGCTGCCCTGGTCCAGACCTTCTGGGACACGCCCGGCCAGGGGAAGGGCCCGGTCACGCCGGGGAGGCCGCCAGTGCCTACAGACTATGTCCAGAGAGCGTAACGGTAATACTATGGTGCAGTAAATAAAACGGACACGTTACAGTTTGATATGAAACCCGTGTCCCGCTTCGCAGATTTCCCACGTCCTAGAACGGCAGAATGGCCGACTCCCCAGATAGCATTTGGGTTTCTTGTGAGCCTGCCTCGAGGGCACGCTGGGAGAGGACAGGCCATCCTGTCCTACTGGGCACGAGCCAGGGCAACTCAAAGGCTGGGGGCCACAACCCCCCCCCCCAAGGGTCGTTGTCTCACACACCTGGCCGTTGGTGCTGGCTGGTGGCTGGGCACCGAGTGGGGGCCATGAGCCCGGACGCTCACGGGCGGCCTCGCCCCGTGGCCCGGACCTCCTCGCAACATGGCGGCCGGGTGCCAGGGTGAGCGTCCCCGGAGAGTGAGGGGCAGGTGGCAGTCGTGTCCTTCCTGTGACACGCTCCGCTGGCTGTGGAGCCACACAGGTGTCTTCCTCAGTCCCTGACCCGTGGGGGCCGGCCTGGGTGCGAGGGGAGGGGAGATGCTTCTGGGCTCTTTTGGGAAAACACAATCTACCACTCGCAGCATTTGCAAAACTGGTTTGGGTTGGGCCGGAGACTCATCCTCGCAAGGGTGCTGCCTGGTGGGGGGGGCAAGGTAGCAGAGGACAGGTGAAACTCCGGGCACGGGCAGGTGTACCAAGAGCACGGGCCAGCGCGAGCAAGAGAGAGTGAAAGAAACTGCTACCACTTACCTAGCACGCGCCCAGCACTGGGTTGGTGTTCAATGGACCCTGTCTCCCTAATGACAGTAATGTCTCCAGAGCATGGTTTGTGCCATCGTATTCACGGGGGGGGGGGGGGGGGGGGGGGCACCAGGACGCGGAGACGGCAGGTAAGTTGTCCACGCTGGTAAACGATGAGGTCAATAACCAGAGGGATATGTGGTTCAGTCACCTCTTCACGCCCGATTGCCAAGCTCAGGACAAAGAAATGCCTAGAAGCAGCCAGCGCGCTCTTTGACGCGACCCCGGGCGGCGTTCCAGCCCCGTCCCGGCCCCACGTCTATCGCGAAAACCACAGACAATAGGAACACGAGTTATTCCCGGGGCCAGGAGCGCCGGGCCATGCCGGCGGGACCTGGTGGCTTCTCCGGGGCAGTGAACTCTTAGAAAAGGCCCCCGGGGCCTCCTCTTTACACGAGTGCCGCAGTGACCTCATGGCAGTGGCCGTCCCCTCGCCGTCCCGTTCACCCCGGGAAGCCGTTGGGCTCGGCGTGGTCATGTCCTGCCTGCTGCCCCCCTGCGTCCCCTTGTGAATCCCGTGAAGCCCCGGGCGGAGGCAGGAGCTGAGCCGCCACGTGGACCAGTTCTTCAGGTTTCATAGAAACCCTGAAGACGCAGCCCCGGAAGGCGTGACTCAGTCCTGCTGCCATCCGCGGGCTCCCACCTGCATGACGAGGCCACGGGAACCCGGAGGCACACCCCCGCCCCCACCACCTCGCGCAGAGACGATTCCGATCATCGGGCCGTTGTCAGGCAAGCGGCCAGGTCAGGCACGTGGACCAGCGCAGGGAAGGAGGACGCGGCCTTCCGTCGGGACTGGGAGGAGGGGACACGCATGAGCACGGTGCCGGCCGGGGCCAGGGACACACAGAAAGCCTCCCGCCGGGCCGGACAAGCCAAGTGAGCGACAGGGGCAGGCTGGTCTCGGGGCTGGGGCGCGGCTGTGGGTGTCGGAAGGGCCCCCGGCTCGTTAGGAACGGCCACGAGGCCAGGCCCAGAACAGCCTCTGCAGACGGTGTTTCCAGCCACCCACAGGGACCCCAGCGTCACGGTTCCCAACCTCGTCAACGCGGCACGGAAACGAGCCTCCCCGAGGGCCTCTCCCGGCTGCCCCGGTCCTCTGCTTTGGGCAGTGACCTCGCCCGTCCCTCCATCCGCACGGACTCCCGAGCAGCGGGCTGGGGCTGGCATTCGTGTCCCCGTGTCGTCCTAGAGACAGGAAGTCGACGCGCAGGGATGCGAGGGGTCTGAGTGGCGGGCACGGGACCAGACGCATGCTTTCGGACTCCTAGTCCAGTGCTCAGTTTACCCCGACGCCGGCAGGTGGGCGGGGTGCCCGGGGGGCCCCGTGAGACGTGCGCCGGGCAGCACGGCTCTCCACGTCGCTGGACGGCCCGGCACAGGCAGCCCCGTCTCGCTAAGACCACCGCCTCCCGGGGACTCCTGAGCCGGTGCGCCCAGACCTGGCTGCACCTGCGGAGGCGACTCAGGAGGCACTGACACAGGACAGTGCCGGGCAGTTCTTCACGAAGGAAGGGAATCGAAATAAAGTCAAGAGTCTGATGACGACTTCCCGAGAAGCTAGCGGGGTGATCCCGACGGCACGACCGTGGGATCTGTGGTTGCATCACAACCCAGGGAGAAGGGGGTTTTCTCAGCCCCGGACACGGAGCCTCCCGTTTTAAAGGCTGCTCGGGCTTCGGCACATTCAGGAGACGGGCGGGCCAGGCAGATGTGAGGACACGATGCACAGGACTCTGGAAACTCCCTGCAGGCACTTCCGGCTGCCACACAAGGGGACTCTGGTCAGACACGCAGGGATCTTCCGCACCAGCAAGGCGGGGGACCGCAGGGGAGGGGGTGCCGGAGAACTCCACACGACTGTGTGGTCCTGACCGGGGAGAGGCAAGGGACCTCGTGGGGCTGCTGAGGCCCCTCCCAGGTGGCAAGGCCGGGCTCCCCGGGTCCGACGGCCCACCGCGGTGGGCAGGGCCCGGGCAGGCCCGTGCGGGCACTCTGGCCGGCGCTGCTGGAGGGGACCTGCTCTCCCAGCCTTCCTGCTGACCCTGGCACGGCCCGACCCAGGCCTCTAGCACAGAGGGCAAGAGAAGTTAACTCAGGGGAAAGAGACAAAACAACCCGTTCAAATAGAAGATACAACAAACGAAATATTGGACGAATTTTTCCTTAACGCTCATCTCATCTGTTAAAGCAGTATTTTCTAAGTTTTTTTTTCAGGGACATCTTTTTAAAGGGGAGACCCTGGTGCGGTGTCATCAGGAAAACAGATGTCAGGTGTGCGGCAACAGGTTGGACAGAGTCCCGGACGCTGAAGGGGCAGGAGAGCCTGGTTTCCGGTATCGACAGGGGTTCCCTCTGACCAACAGGGACAGGAAGTCTCAGTGACTGGCACGGAAATTTGGACCGCGGAGTATCACCCTGTGGGCGGCGGCGGCTGGAGGGCTGGGTGTGCCGGCTGCAGGAGGTGTGCGGACAGCCGGCAGACAGGGCACCGGGGCGGGTCCCCCAAGGGGGCCCCGAGTGGGAGGAGAAGGAGCGGGACAGGGGGGCCTCTCTGGCCGGCCTCTGGGGAGACGAGCGGTCCCCAAGCGGCTTCCACAGAGGGAAAAGCGGTACCCCAGCACCTGGAGCTCTGTGACGAGCGACGCAAGTTCTGGGCCAGCGGGCGAGCACGTCAGCTGTAGAATTTCTTCACGGCTTTCTCCAGGTTGGCGTAGAAGCCAGCCATGCTGCGGGGGAAGAAGGAGTCCACCACACTCCGTGGGAGGTACCCGCTGAGGTCAGTCTGGAAGAATGTGACCAGGTGGGTCCGGCCGGGCTCCCTGGAGAAACCAGAGCAGGGTCACGTCACGTGTCCGTGGCAGGGCACTGGGGCCGCACAGCAGGGCCGGCGAGGAGGGCCTGCCCCCCACCCCGGAAAAACAGCCGGGACGTGGAGATTCATCCTCAGGAACCCCACGCAGCTCTGCGCCTGCCCACCAGACTTGCTCCAACGTCATGTAGGTCAAGGGCCTGGAGGAGGAGACCCTTTAGAACCCTGCCCTCCTCCCAGATGTACAGAAAGGGAAGTGAGGCCCGGAGACAGACGGGCTGAGCAGACAAGCAATGTCGGCCAGCACGTGCTGCTCTGGGCCGTGGCTTTTCCGGTCTGCGCGGACCATCCAGTCTGGGGCCACGACTCCCTCCATCTCAAAGCTTCACATCCTCCGCCCCCCCGCCCGCTGAGCCCGGGTGGCACCCCCCTCCTCTGTCTGCTCCTTCTCCCGGGGCTCGCCTGAGCCCTAGCATCCCTCTGCATGAACTCTGCCTGGAAACATGAGCAGGTAAAGGAGACACCTCTTGGGCGGTGGCGGGGAGCGCTGGGCATGGAGGGAGGTAAACACACGCCAGGCCGGGTGGGAAGAGGCAGCCCCCAGAGGCTACGGACAAGAAAACAAGGACAAGAGGGGGCGCCTGGGTGGCTCAGTCGGTTAAGCCTCCAACTTCAGCTCAGGTCACGATCTCGCGGTCTGTGAGTTCAAGCCCCGCGTCGGGCTCTGGGCTGACGGCTCAGAGCCTGGAGCCTGCTTCCGTTTCTGTGTCTCCCTCTCTCTCTGCCCCTCCCCCGTTCATGCTCTGTCTCTCTGTCTCAAAAATAAATAAACGTTAAAAAAAAATTAAAAAAAAAAAAAGAAAACAAGGACAAGAAAACAAGGCAGAAGTTCATGGTCTCGGTCAGGGCACCTGTGCATGCGGGGGACCAAAACCGCATGCAGCTGTGTGTCGCGGGGCGTGTGACTAAGCGATTTTCAAACTCCCGGAAGGAGTTTTAGCAAAACCCTGTGACAAGGCCCTTCGAGGACTGTGTGGTTGAAGGCGCACTCCCCCTGTCCTGCTGCCCATCCCCAACGGAAGTGTTACTCTGGGTCACAATCTCGGGTGCAATTTCTTTCACTGTCAACTGACCTCCAGTTATTATTTACCCAGAAAGTTCTAGTAAAAACCTGCCCCGAGCTATGAGAAAATGGGACAGAACTGCCCCTGAGTGCAGGGTCAGGGCTGGCTCACGTGTGCTCTCAGAATCGCCCGTCAGCCCCTAGCACTGCCAGCCTCTTCCGTGTTGGGGGGACCCAAGCCCTGTGTGGGACACGGGGTGGGGACGGCCAGCCGCTCAGCCACTCCGGGTCCTCCAACTCTGCACCGCCAGCCTCTGAAACCTTTCACCCGGCATAGATAACATGACCTCCTCCGGCCTCAGTTTCCTCATCTGCTAAATGGGACCATGACGTTTGCCCAGCCTGTCTTATGGGGCGGGAGGGAGCAGTCCACATTGAACAGCAAGAACAAGGCCTCCCACGGTCCCTTCCCCTGGGCCTGGTGCTTTGGGACATTGCATCACTGACGAGTAATGTCAAAGCCTACAGAGCCATAAGGCATTTTTATGACTGCAAATCGTAATTAACGTGCCCCATGAACGAAAGGTCCACAGTTAAGCTACGCGTGGGTCTGGGCACGTAATTCCATGCAGGAGATCAATCTCACCCGGGCAGAGGTTCGCAGAAGCAACCACAAGGGTGGTTGAACCCTCTCACGTACCCCGGCCTCGGGGGGCATGACCGATGTTCCACGTTCACAGCTGGAAGACAGCACAAAGTGGCCAGTGAGCTGCGACCTCAGACAGTCGGGGCACCGTGGCCCCTCCTGCCCGCAGACCCCGCCATCTGGGGCCCGAGGAGTCAGCACGGGCGCCCCGTGACCTGCCCCTGAGCGTCCCCCCCGACCCGTGTCCCTCACACCCACACACACACACGTGCGCACACGCTCATGGGCGTCCACACACGTGCACAGCCTCCCCAAGCCTGCCAGCTTCTTAGAGAAAAGAACACTGCACGGGCCGAGGCACGGCGGTAGGAGAGGCGCCCCCCCTGCCGGGATCCGGAGGAACAGCAGGGGCTGCGGGTTCCCCGGGTGAAATACGCCGTGGCAGGACTCTGTTCCCCGCTGGGAAGGAGGGGACGGCCCACAGCCCCTCGGGGACGCGCCCCCACGGGCCCAGCGGCTCGTTGCACACGGAGGCTCCGTGCAGTCAAACCAGGCGACATGTGTCGGGCGTGGACGATGAGCCTTGGCGGCCAGCGGGGCGCTGGCCACATCTGAGACTTAGACGTAAAATTACGGGGCGCCTGGGGGGCTCAGCCGGTTAAGCGTCCGCCTTCGGCCCAGGTCGTGATCTCACGGTTCGTGGGTTCCAGCCCTGCGTCGGGCCCTGTGCCGATGGCTCAGAGCCTGGAGCTGCTTCGGATTCTGTGTCTCCCCCTCTCTCTGCCCCTCCCCTGCTTGCACTCTGTCTCTCTCTCTTGAATAAACATTTATTAAAGGAAAACATACATATATATGAAATTACTAGCATGTGGGCCCTCCCCCTCGGCCCTCCGTGGCACAGGATCCCACCCAAGCCGACGAGCAGAGGCCCATGCACAAGGGACGCAGTACGTGATCCCGGGGCGGCCGGCCGGCACTCACCGTTGGAGCTGAGAGTCCCATCCTCGTACTTCTTGACCAACACCAAGTCCACGAAATCTCTGGGGGAAATGAGCTTCATGGCGGCCGAGGGGGTGGCGGTTCTGCTGATACACAGCGTCTGTCAAAGCCAAGGGGAGTCCAGCTGCCGGCCGGAGGTCTCCCTGCTCCCACCCCACACCCCGGGGTCTGGGAAACTGGGGAGGGGGCAGCGCTGACCGTGGACTGCAGGCTCTAGATCGGGGCCACTCTGAGCTTACGTCTCAGGGTCCCCAGAGTTGCCACTGACTGTGCGTCCAGGGAGAGCCTGGCTGGGCAAAGCTCTCGGGCACCTCCCCCTGCCACTGAGCTCTGAGACCTGGGTGTCATGAACCCATTTGACAGGTGAGGACACGGGGGCTGGGAGAGGTGAAGCAGCTCACCGCTAAGCTCAGGCGGGGAGGTGTGAACCGCCTGAGAGGCAGGAGGGGTGCTGGTTTTTGGCTAACCCTGCACCTGCCTGACCCTGAGAGGCTGAGCCAGGCAGCTTTCTGCTTCCCCACGTCCCGGCCCTGGAGGACGTGCCCCAGGAACCCCACCCCGTCCCAGAGCACCCCACCAGTCCTCTCTCCCACCCTGTAAGCCAAGGTCACCCTAAACCCACCCGGGCTCTAGCCCACTTTCCCCTGGAGAGGCAGGGCCCCGCCCTCTCAGGCTCACAAAGGAGAACAGGTGGAGGACGGGGCGGGCCGCCTGGGGGCGAGGGACAGCACGATTGGCAGGTGTTTTCTCAGCCACCTCTGTCCCCAGGGTTTGAGTCTGCAGCCAGGCAGGCAATCCCTGGGGGGAACCGGGAATCCTTTTCCAGATGACCCGGCTTCCCCCGTGTGCCTCCTAAAACCACCTGCCCGAGAACGGGCTCACCTTGACTCAGGCCCTCCCTCCCCACTGGAGACACGGGCACAGCACGCTCGACCCGTCTGGAATCCTGTCACGCGCGCCCGAGTCCCCGTGCCCGAGTTCCCCAGGGCGCCAAAGGGACACGTCAGGATGCTGATTCCAACAGCAAAGGAGGGCACGCAGGAGTGAGAATGTCCTGCCCTCCCCTCTCTTGAGCAGATTCTTTTTTTTTTTTTTTTTTTTAAAGCATATTCTTTCTAAAGGCCAAAGCTTCTGTCAGAAACAAGGCAGTCCGGCCTTGTCTGAGTCCTCATACTGTGCAGCAGGACCAGCAGAAGCGATTTGTTCTTAGTAACAACACGGCCGGCTTCTACTCCCGATTCCTGCCGCAGGATGCCTCGTTCCTGAAGGAGGGTGTTTGGGGACGGAGATAAAGAGGACACGGGTAAGAGACCCTGAAGGTGTCAGCGCGTGTCCTCAATGCCACAAGCTTGTGGCGTGGCCCTGTGTCTCATCCATCCGTCTGTCCATCCATCATCTACCTATCAACTCGGAGATTCGTCACAATCTGGCTGATACACACCGCCCTGCAGGGGAGGGCTCCTTCCCCCCATTCTCACTGCTTCACGGAGAGGTCAGGAGGTGCCGTGGTCAGCCACTTCCCCCGCTGAGCTCACCAGCAGCCCGTGTGTTCCCCTCTTTTGTAGCTATTGTCCACTAAAGGCTCTTTCTTCCTTGTTTGTTTTTTTTTTTTTTGAAGATTTTATTGTTAAGTAATCTCTACACCCAACGTGGGGCTTGAACCTGCAACCCCAAGATCAAGACTCACACGTGCCATCGACTGAGCCAGAGAGGTGTCCCCTCTAACTTTCTAAGTGGAAAGTCTTATCTTTTCACGGACACGTGAATTAATTCAAGGAGAAAAGACCCCCTGTTCCTCTCATGAGAGATGTAAAATAGTTTACTTTTATAGCTTATAGTCCTTCATCAACACTGGTAATCTAATCATGTTATTTTACTAAATTATAATCCTATCCTCAGTCCAGATTTGAAAAATTTTTAATGTAATTTTTAATTTTTTTTAACGTTCATTTATTTTCGAAGCAGGGGAGGGGCAGAGAGAGCGGGAGACACAGAATCCGAAGCAGGCCCCAGGCTCCGAGCTGTCCGCACAGAGCCCAACACGGGGCTCGAACTCACAGACTGTGAGATCATGACCTGAGCCGATGCTTAACCAAATGTGCCCCCCAGGCACCCTGGGTAAATTTATTTTAAAATGAAGCTATTTAGGGGTGCCTGGGTGGCTCGGTCGGTTGAGCGTCCGACTTCGGCTCAGGTCATGATCTCGCGGTTCGTGGGTTCGAGCCCCGCATCGGGCTCTGTGCTGACAGCTCGGAGCCCGGGGCCTGCTTCGGATTCTGTGTCTCCCTCTCTCTCTGCCCCTCCCCCACACGCGTTCTGTCTGTCTCTCTCAAAAATAAATAAACATTAAAAAAAATTAAAAAAAGATAAAATGAAGCTATTTAACTATCCCAAGATGGGGGGCGGGGGGTGGAAATATCACTTGACATAAAGGCCACCGCAAAATATACAGGCAAAGGATTGTTGGATTGTAATTCTAAGGGGACTAGCAGATGTCAAACGGGGGTCAAAGGCACATTAGTCCCCGAGACCCCCCTCTTCAGACTGTCAGAGAGTAAACTGAGATGGGGCGATCTCACCATGTGGGATTCCATTTCAGCTCTGGCCTGACGTCTTTTGTATCCCAGGGGTGTGTGCCCCACTCCTCAGGAAACGGGGACATACACTATGACAAGGGACTGCAATGTGACTTTTGGCCGAGGCAGAGAACACCTGGGTCCTACCGACTGGCCAACACACAGCACTATGTCTTGAAGGTTTCACAGCGTCGGCTGTGTAAACAGCCGAGAGGCGGTCACGTCCACAGATGGCAAAATCAAACCGGGTGGCAACATTTCCCCCCAAGGCAACTGGCTTATTAGTTTTGTCTACGACTTTGTTTTGTTTCCTTAACTTCCGTAATCAGAATGAGGTGGGTTCTTCCTGCTTACAAGCTCCTGAGGCTTAATGTTCTGAAGACACAACCATCTAGAATTGTGTTCCTATGGTGGCTGATATCTCCACGTGGCTGTTTAAACTGACATCGAGAGTAACGACAAACAAAATTAGCAATTCACATCCTCAAACAATTCATTTCCTTCACTTTCTTGACACGTTCAAGGGCTCTGTGGCCAACCGGGGCTAGTGGCTACTGTAGTAGGCGTGGTTACAGCACAATTCCATTATGGTGGAAAGTTCTACTGGGCGGGGTAGCTTAGACGACGCACGTCTTACCAATGGAGAAACTGTAATCCAGAGCCGCCACCTGGCATAGCCCCGCAGCTGGCAGAGAACCCCGACGCTGGGGCCAGGACTCTGGATTCATGATCACGGCCCCATCAGAGGGCGATATTTCAAACCAGAGCTGGGAGGTCAAGGTCAAATCCAGGCACTGGCCCGGCAGCTGCAGGGCCCACATTCACACCCCCTCTTTCGTCAGCTGCTGCGTTCTCTGCACTCTGCTCAGGGTTCCTCCGCCTCGCCAGTCACGCCGTCTCCTACCTGGACCTGGCCAGCGGGCAGCCTGTGTTTGCTGGGTACCAGGGGTTTGCAGGGTCCTCCCCTTGCCAAGAGCTGCCGCTGACCAGCTCCAGAGGGAGGTGACTGCCAGGGTAAGAGCGCTCGCAAAGACTTACATCCGTGATGCTTTCGATAATTTCAAAGCTGCTCACATTCTCATCCCACTGGTCTCTCAGGGTCCCAGCAAGTGGCTTAACGCAGCCCCACACCTTCTCTGGCGTCCCATTCACGATGCCTTCTCCCCGGTACCTGGAGCACAAGGAGGAAGGTGATGCCAGGCATCAACCA
Organism: Panthera leo; assembly: GCF_018350215.1. Classification (NCBI taxonomy): domain Eukaryota; kingdom Metazoa; phylum Chordata; class Mammalia; order Carnivora; family Felidae; genus Panthera; species Panthera leo. Next base: position 2,241,979 of record NC_056684.1, read on the forward strand.
AACGCTTTTTATCCTGGGATCGTACACAAGGACTCGGTGCCACATCTGTCACCGCTCTTTGAGACAGCCTCGCGGATTGGGGGCTGAGGTTTACCAGCCCGCCTCCCCTCAGGCCTGCAGGAATGGACAGTGAGCTTTCGCAAGAGACAGTTTGCTGGAAATGGTTGAGATAAAAACAGGAAGGTTTTCTGGACGACAACTGGCCAGCTGATTCCAGGGTGCTAGGGGAGACTGGAATTATTTTAGGAAGCAAACCCACAGAGACATCCAGAATGGTGTGGCCCTTCTGATGAACTTGGACAAGGCACTTACAGGTTCCCTGGAAACTCCATAGATGGCCTCCAGGAAACTGAGACTCCATTCTGTCAAAAGGCACAGAATCACAGAATTTAGAGCTAGAAGGGCTCTGGGAGATCACCTGGCCCCTTCCCCTGGTCTGGAAGTCTGGAGCCTCGAGAGGTGGGATTCTCCAAGGTGCGTGACCCCACTCGTGTGCCAGGGCAGGGGTCCTGGACCAAGCTGAACGTGATGGAGCAACGGCTCTTAACTGGATTCCAAGGGCTCAGGGCGGTTTTCCAGCCTCTCCAAATCACCACGCATTTTGTTTCCTCCAGCAATGTCAGTCTGCTCGTTAAAAGTCATGAGCTGCGCAGGCAAAAACTATTCCCATGCCGCCCTCCCGGGAACACAGCGAGAGGTGCAGGCTTTGGAACCTGGTGTTTTGGCTCGACTCCAAACCACCGTGTGCTAGCCAGGTGGCCTTGGACAAGTCACACAAGGAAAGGGACAGACACTTATCTCCCGGGGTCATAGTGCGCACAACAGGCCTAGGATTTTTTTTTTCTTTTAAGGAAACAACCCTCAAGGGAATCTCCTCCCAATCCAGCTCCAAGGTATTGGAATGCAGAAAGGAGCGGGAAGAGGAGGAGCCTGGGGTCTACGGAGGAGACCCCGGCCCCAGGGAGCAAAGGCCCCACGACCCCTTCCTGCCCAGCTCCTCACTCACGGCTTCCCGGCAAATTTTCCATCCTGACTTGTCTCGCCGGTACTGGAGCATCTTCTCCGCCACCGCCTCGCCCATCTGCGCGGCCAGCGCCGGGTCCATAGCGCCAAGGGCCGCGCGTGGCTGCGGGGTCGCGGCCCGGCTGAGCGGCGGCGGGCGCCGGATCCGGGAGGCCACAGCTCGCGGGCCCGGGCGGAACCTGGGCCTCGGCCCCGCCCCGCGCTCGGGATTGGCCCAGGCAGGCAGACGGGCCCCGCCCCACGCTCGGGATTGGCCCAGGCAGGCAGACGGGCCCCGCCCCGCGCTCGGGATTGGCCCAGGCAGGCAGACCGGCGGCCGGAGACTGGCAGGGCCCGCGAGCGCCAGACCCGGCTGGGCGGGCCCGGGGATCACGGCGCAGACCTGCCGGGTCCGCCTCCCGCCCGCCGGGTCCCGGGAGCCGCCTTGCACCCCGAGCTCGGGGCGGCCCCGCGGAGGCCCAGGCGGGCCGGGAGCGCGCACCGGTGCTCGGAGCGCCCGCAGGCCTGCAGCCGGGCCGGGCGACCGTGCAGTTCGCGTCGGAGATGAGCTTCTGGGGTGGCTGCTGCGGGGGCGCAGGGGGGGTGGTGCGCGGGGACGCGGGGTAGGGGCCGCAGCCGCGGAGGGGAGACGGCGGGGCCGGGGAGGAGAGGGCTCCGCCGCCGGTGCCCAGACGGGGGAGGCTGGAGGTCTGTGCCAGTGACGTGGGGGCTGCAGAACGGCGGCCGCCCCTGAGGCCTGAGCCCCTGGGGACCGTGGTGCCCTCAGTTCTGGGCACTTGGGGTCGGAGGGCTGAACGACCTAACTGGAGGGGCCCAGGAGGCGTGGGATGTGGGGGGCATCTGGGGCAGAGTGAGGCTCCGGGTAAGAGGTACAGGCTTCTGCGCATCCAGGTGGCCTCGGTCTTGGGGAGCGAGTGGGGCCACATCCCCCTGGTGCGAATGGCAAGGGCAGCCTCGGTCTCTCCTCTTCTGGAACCAACCAAATGTGTGAAGAGGTCAGTACTGAGGTCTGTGTGTGCGTGCGTCCCTGTGCCTGTTGTTTCTTGTAAAGGTGTGAAAAATGGTTGTAAACCAAAAGACGACTTGAAAATCCTTTTCGGAGATTGTGATGGGCTGCCGGGCTGTAAGGAAGCCCTGGACGGGGACTTGGGGACTTAGGGACTCCCGGGTTCCCGACCCGGCTTCATCCTGTAGTGGCTGTGTGATTTGGGGCAAGTCACTTAACCTCTCTGAGCCTCAGTTTGTTCCAAGATGAAGCGAGACACTAATCAATGTCTCCGTGCCAAGTGAAGTCACACATGGGTATTCCTAGGAGGCAGCAAAGGAAAGACCAATGAGGTAACCACATTAAAAAGAATTAAGCACAGGGGCGCTTGGATGGTTCAGTCGGTTGACCTTGGGACTCTGGATTTTGGCTCTGGTCGTGATCCCAGGGCTTGGGATCCAGCCCCGCTTTGGGCTCTGCGCAGAGTATGCAGCCTGCTTAAGAGTCTGTCTCTCCCTCTGCCCCTCTGCCCCTCTCCCCCACTCTCTCGCTCTGTCTCTAAAAATAAAATAATTTTTTATTAAATTTTTTTTTAACATTTATTTATTTATTTTTTTTTTTTTTTTTTTAATTTTTTATTTTATTTTTGGGACAGAGAGAGACAGAGCATGAACGGGGGAGGGGCAGAGAGAGAGGGAGACACAGAATCAGAAACAGGCTCCAGGCTCCGAGCCATCAGCCCAGAGCCTGACGCGGGGCTCGAACTCACGGACCGCGAGATCATGACCTGGCTGAAGTCGGACGCTTAACCGACTGCGCCACCCAGGCGCCCCAACATTTATTTATTTTTGAGACAGAGAGAGACAGAGTATGAACGGGGGAGGGCCAGAGAGAGAGGGAGACACAGAATCGGAAGCAGGCTCCAGGCTCTGAGCCATCGGCCCAGAGCCTGACGCGGGACTCGAACTCACGGACCACGAGATCGTGACCTGAGCTGAAGTCGGGCGCTCAACCGACTGAGCCACCCAGGCGCCCCTAAAATAATTTTTAAACATAGGGAAAAAAGATGTTTTAAAAAAATTAAGCACATCAAAAATGCCACAAAAATATCTGAAGGAAAAATTGGAGCACTGTTTATCTAAAAGTAAGTTTTTGTCATGTACAAAGTGCTCTTACGAATTATTAGGATATATGCAAACAACCGAACAGACAAAACGAATGCATCAGATGGGAACAGATGCTCTGCAGAAAAATTAACAGGGCTAAGAAGGCAGTGAAAAGTTGCAGGACCTCCCTCATAGGGAATCCGTCACTAAAACATTAAAACAAGCGTCCACTTTCACGCCTATCAGCCGGGCAGATAAAGAGGTCTGTTAATTCCGGGTAGGCGGGTGTATGTTTTAATACGCTGCGGGCAGGAGTCTAAACTTATGTAACCTTCTGGGAGGAGAACAGCCTATCAAAATGTGAGTTTACTTGTGCTTTGACCAAGAAACTCCTGCACAAAGCCAAAGATTGATCATGCAACCGGAAAGAAATCTGTTTGTTGGCGGAGTAAAGAAAGTTACAGGGTATTCATTCAGTGGACTATTAGGTAGCCATTAAAACAGTGAGACACAGGAAGGGGAGGGAGCCCGGCTGGGACAGGAAATATTCTCTGGAGCACAGGCAGCAGGCTGGACACGGTTGATGGGAAGTCGGCTGTTCTAGCCAAGAGCAATTTATTCTCTATGAAGGAAAAAAAATGGTATTGAAAACTCAGTTTATGAGGGCTGATGGGGGGTGGGAGGGAGGGGAGGGTGGGTGATGGGTATTGAAGAGGGCGTCTTTTGGGAGGAGCACTGGGTGTTGTATGGAAACCGATTTGACAATAAATTTCATATATTAAAAAAAAAACTCAGTTTAAGAATTGGCTTAGTATTATTTAAATTCTTAACTCTCCCCTATGAATGTTTTATATGTGCAATGTGCACTGACAGGGAATATATATATATATATATTTTTTTTTTTTAATTTATTTTTTTTTTTGCCAAAAATATATATTAAAAGACAAGGGTATTGTAGGTAGGAAAGTCAGTGCGCAGCTCAGATTGCCTGGATTCAGATCCCAGCATCGCCACGTAACTAGCTGTGACCCTGGCAAGTCACTGACCCTTGCAGACTTTAGCGTCCTCATTTGGAAAATGAGAAAAATCATAGCACTAACTCCTGGGGTTGACATATGAGCCGAAGGTTTTAACGGATGGGTTGGCAATCGGAATGGTGGCTGGCGTACCATGAATGTTCATATGTAACATATCATATGTGTCTTGAGTGAGAAAAAAAACTAGAGATGTTTGTGTATGTTTATACATCGATGTGTTTAGAAGATTGGCTTCTAGCAAGATACAAACTGTGAGCAGGAGGGAGTGATGCCAAAGGCCGTTACTCTTTTTATTTTGTATCCTCATACACTGTGTGTAATTATTCTAATTCCTAACATGTAAGACTTTTTAAATTAATAAAAGCCTCCTTGACAAATTCAGTGTAGGCTTTCTGTAAAGCTGCAGCTCAAGACCTCGTCAGCTGGGACCTGTCAGAGATTTTTTGTTTGGGGATAAAACACAGTGAAAGCATAGCTCAGGGAAAGTCAGTCTTTCTGTAGAAAGCGATTTTCTTTTCTTTTTTTTTTTAATGTTTATTTACTTTTGAGAAACAGAGCATGAGTGGGGGAGGGGCAGAGAGAGGAGGAGACACAGAATCCGAAGCAGGTTCCAGGCTCTGAGCCATCAGCACAGAGCCTGATGCGGGGCTGAAACCCACGAGCTGTGAGATCGTGACCTGAGTCAAAATCAAGAGTCAGACGCTCAACCAACGGAGCCACCAAGGTGCCCCATAAGGTTACAGATTCTTTTTTTTTTTTTTTAATTTCTTTTAATGTTACTTTATTTTTGAGACAGAGCATGAGTGGGGGAGGGCAGAGAGAGAGGGAGACAGAATCAGAAGCGGGCTCCAGGCTCCAAGCTGCCAGCCCAGAGCCCGACGCGGGGCTGGAACCCAGGAACCATGAGATCACGACCTGAGCCGAAGTCAGATGCTTAGCCGACTGAGCCACCCAGGCGCCTGGAAAGTGACTTTAAAGTAGACATCAAACACTTAAGAGACTTATTCTTATATAAATGGGACATTTTTTTTTTTTTTTAAAAGAGTTAACACTGTAAGAGTGTTTAATGTTTGCTCCCAGAAAACAAGAAGCCCGGAGACCTGTGGAGGTTGTGGGGGCCGGGCAGGGGCGGGGGTCGGCCCACAGGACTAGCCGCTCACAGGGCTTGAGGCTGACGTTCAGAACTGATGGGAAGGAGGATGGAGCCACTCTGCCGTCCCCACTGATCAGAGCCCCTGCCACCACGTCCTCAGGCCTCTGAGTAACCCAGCTGTGAGAGCAGATCGCGCTGGAATCCTAGTTGAATATTAAATCAGTGTAGATGGCGGGAGGGTGGGGTGGGGGGGGTGGGGGGAGCCCGGCGGCCTCCACCCCACCCCAGCTCCAGCTCCAGACCGCGGAGGGGTGGGCCCCTGTGTGCACACCCTCCAGCCCTAAGAGCTCCTGAATGGGGTATTTGCGTTCTACTTGGACGATGGCGAGGGATCGGGTGTGCATTTCCGACGTTCATTCCGGCAGGTGCTGTCTCCACAGGCGAGTTTTCACCTGTAAGCACGCATATGCTTGTTCTTAGCCGCAGCTGGTTGTTTTCGGCGGGTCCTACTTGCCACTGTCCCGAGCACCTGCTCTGCGTGGTGCCTTTGAGCCCTCACGGCATTAGGAGATGCTGACTACCATCCCATTGCACAGGTTGAGACACTGAGAATCCCCTAGGGTGTCCGTGGCCCCGGAGCTAGTAAGGGGCAGAGCTGTGGCACACGCCCAGGCTCTGTTTACTTAACAAGCTTTACCGCCTCCGGCTTCCTGTGAGGAAACGCAGTGTTTACCACGAAACGGGCAAAGAGCAAAATCCAAACCGAGGCAATCCTGAAGAGGGAAAACACGCAAACACGTCCACGGAGTCGCCGGAAAACAGGAGGGCCACCCGAGCCTACAGAAGTCAGTCTTTTCGAGATGCACAGAAACCGCTCTCTAAATACTCTGGCCTTCGCGAATTTGGAGACAGGAGCAGTGACCGAGGGAGGCGCCTTTAGGGGCCTAAGGCATTTGCCAGACTGTTCCCATCAAGAGGAATTCACGCACCTCGATTTAGTGGATACCGTTGTCCCGATCTCTGAGGCCTGAGAGGAGTTTGTTGCATAGACATGGTTAGGAGAGATTTTTAATAACGGTGTGGACCATGTCCTCAGTGATAGTTTTACTGGAGGGTGGATGGGAATCGCCCCCTGCCCCCCACCGCCCGCAGGGACCGTCCCCGGAAGCCCAAGCCGTGCTGTGAAGGGTCAGTTACGAGAAGGTGTTTTGGTAGCGCGGACTGGGGCTTTCTGCTGGCTGCGGCTCAGGTAAGGGCCAGAGCTGGTGGCCACTGACAACAGAAGACCGAGCAAAAGGCGGACAGGCTGTCCGTTTGCAGATGAGAAAATGCGAGCAACCAGTCAACACAGGGAAAGAGGCTAACGACCAGAGAAATGCGGATTAATTCAAATAACTTGGAATTTGGGGCTCCCGGGCGGCTCGGTCGGTTAAGCATTCGACTTCCGCTCAGGTCACGATCTCGTGGTTTGTGAGTCTGACCCCCCGCGTCGGGTTCTGTGCGGACGGCTCGGAGCCTGGAGCCTGCTTCGGATTCGGTGTCTCCCTCTCTCCCCGCCCCTCCCCGCTTGTCCTCTCTCTCTCAAAAATATGTAACCACTGGGGCGCCTGGGTGGCTCGGTCGGTTAAGCGTCCGACTTCGGCTCAGGTCATGATCTCGCAGTCCGTGAGTTTGAGCCCCGCGTCGGGCTCTGTGCTGATGGCTCAGAGCCTGGAGCCTGTTTCAGATTCTGTGTCTCCCTCTCTCTCTCTGACCCTCCCCTGTTCATCCTCTGTCTCTCTCTGTCTCAAAAGTAAACGTTAAAAAAAAAATTTTTTTTTAATTTAAAAAAAAATAAAATTAAAAAAAATATGTAACCACTAAAAACAAAAATTTTTTTTAATTAACCTGGAATTTTTTTTTTTTTTTTTCCAGCAGGTGGCAAAAATTGCCTCGTGGTGACAATACCAAGTTCTGGTGACGCGGTGAGTAAAATGGCCCTCATCATCCGCAGAGGGGGCTGTGAAGGTCGGGGCGCACGGGGATTCACAGAGGAGCAGCCGGTGAAAGTGAACACACGCCTGCCCTGTGCACCAGGGACCTGCCCTTCGGGAGAACCAGCACCCCCGTCGCTCAGCATCAGCACGGGGGGCAGCCGAGACCGTGTAGAAGATGTTGATTGCCGCATGATCTTTAGCTGACGCGGGGATGACTTCAACGCCCATCGACAGGAAATGGAACGGTACTGAGTTTATTCCTACGGTGAAATACTCGGCAGAAGTTACAAGGGAACTTGATCTTTATATTTTATCGATAGGCCTCGAACACATAAAGATGTAAAGTGATACAGGCAATACGATAGTATTTGCTTAAGCAAAACACGCTTGCGTATGTTTACGTATGTTTCTACACACATATTTACACACACACACACACACACACACACACACCATACGTAGCTGTAAACAACTATGGACGTATACGAAATTCTTGGCAGGGCGAGAGGGGTGTGGACCTCTGCGTAGGGATTACAACGCATTCTGGTTGTATCTGTAATATTTTCTCACGACTGATAACACGGTGATCGATGGAAATCAAGTAAAATTGTAGCAGTCGTTGATCCAGCGGGGGTGGGGGCTTTGTATTCATCTGTATCTTACACTGACTGCGGGCTCCCAGGTCAACTGTGTCGCCTGCTCCCTGCTATACGTTTCCGGCACTCGCGAATATGATGAGCTCTCACTCCCACCGTCAGGTGCTGTTCCACGGTAAAGACGGTTCTGGAGATGTAATGGAGGT